>NC_140588.1:932470907-933810074 GCF_964204655.1 Triturus cristatus | reverse complement strand
CAGGTTGAGGTGCTACATAAAAGGCATATAAATACTGGATAATGGTTTTAAACGAGCTATTTTTTGTTTCAGTGCCTATGAGGAAGGGCGCGGTTAGCCCGAAACGCGTCAGGCCAAAGTTTGGGGAGCTGAATGCCTCGAATCTGCATGACTTGTGTGTGGCAACAAATCCGACCAGCGAGTGCACCTCAAGAAAAAGGCAACCTGTGTTTTATATATATATATATGTATATATATTACCTACTGGCGGTCGCCAGTAGGTAGTTATAGTTAGGACCCTGTTTCCATAGGAAAACCGCAACATTCTATTTGGAATAACTTTGGCGCCGGTCGACGAATCCTCGCGGAATTTTCAAAATAGGTGGGGCGCTACGCTCCGCTCCTACCCTGAAAGTCTCGGGGGGATTCGTCAAGCGGGGGCTGAGAAAAAAGGGGGGTCCCAAAACGCGTTTTTCCCATGCATTTTTCCATAGGACCTTTAGACACAGCTACAGCCCGAACCGCTGAATAGAGTTACTTGAAATTTGGCAGAGAGGTAGTCCTCAGGTCAAGGAAGTGCCTTTTGTAGGTCTGGTGTAAATCTGTTCAGTAGTTCCTGAGAAAATAGCATTTAAATCAATATATATATCTGTGGCAGCTTACGGTGCGCTTACGGTGCGCTTACGGTAAGCTTACCGTACGCGTACGGTGCCGTGCGCGAGCGCGAATCTGATTGGCTGTTAGATCTTAGTAAACATTCGAATCGGTCGAAACCAGGAAGCGGCGGCCGCCATTTTCTCTCTCGCACTCTGAGGGGGGGCTGAAAATCAAAGGCCAAAAACATGTAAAGGGGCTATTTAGACAGCTCCTAAGCACATAGCCATGATGACGGAGTCCCCAAAGATCCCCCAAGACCAAAAAGGCAATTTTAATTTTTTCGAAAATTTAGCCGATTACGCTTACCGTACGCGTACGGTAAAATTTTAAAAAAAAAAATTATTATCCATACTTTCCCCACCCCGTGTGTAAATGTTGCCCGAAGGGCAGCATTTGTGCATGGCATATATAATATATGGAAAAATAAAAGATTACCTTTCACAACGATGCGCATAATATGTCCTCCATGTGCGCACGATGCGCGAAGCGCATCGTGCGTACATGGCCCATCTAGCGTAACGTGGGCACGCGGTGCGCGTAGCGCACCGCGTGCCCACCGTGCATGCACGGCACTAACTGCGTAAAGTGGGCGCACGGTGCGCGAAGCGCACCGTGCGCGCACGGAACGAACTGCGTTAAGTGGGCGCGCACGCCACGAATGGCGTAAAGTAACTTAGCATTTAAAAAACCGTACAAATTCACTGAAAAAACCATAGGTTTCACACACGTTATAGTTAGGAATTAGCATTTAAAAAACCTTGCAAATTCAGTGAAAAAACCATAGGTTTCACACATGTTATAGTTAGCGGAAATTTTAATCATAAAAAACCATTGAAATTCCCCCGTTATAGTTAGTGCAGGCAACTATAACTCACGCAACCGCAATCCTCTGCTGATGACATATGTGTCTTTATGAAAAAAAAATATATGTAATATATGTGTAGCTAAAATTTAATGAAAGAAGACATGGGCAAATAAGTGTCTAAATACAGTATTAGCATCAGCAGAGGATTGCGGTTGCGTGAGTTATAGTTGCCTGCACTAACTATAACGGGGGAATTTCAATGGTTTTTTATGATTAAAATTTCCGCTAACTATAACATGTGTGAAACCTATGGTTTTTTCACTGAATTTGCAAGGTTTTTTAAATGCTAATTCCTAACTATAACGTGTGTGAAACCTATGGTTTTTTCAGTGAATATATATATATACATACACATATATACATATAGGTGTGTGTGTATATATTTATATATGTATATACATATTAATAGATATATAACATGTTGACAGCAGGTAGAAATCAGGGCAATGTTGATTTTGCCTTTACTGTGGTTGCAAAGCGCAGTAACAATAACCTTCTCTATTCTATTTACGTAGCTATGAGATTGCAGCATACAGGTTGAGGTGCTACATAAAAGGCATATAAATACTGGATAGTCCTTAGTCTAAATAATAAAAATACGTAGGAACTTGTTTTCTTTGGAGACATATTTTTATGTATGCATGCAAAAGAGTGATGGATGAAATGCTTGAATCAATCTCAGCCACTGGCAACTTCCCAGAACATCATCACTCCCAGTCCATCTTTATTTTGCACACTGTGACGCTTCAGTTTGGGCCCAGACATATGCTAATCACTCTTGACCCTGCACCAATGGGAGCAGGAGCAGATAGCCTGAAATGCCTGGCCAGGCCCTCCCCGAACCAGAACACAAGCAACTGAGGACTGGTTTTGCCCTAATTAGGGGACATCAGCGGAGAACTGGTTGGTTTCAGTCCCACAGTGTGCATGGGACTCTCGTCTGGGCCTACCTGTCCTAATTAGGGCAACACACTGAAGTATACAAAAAAGTGATAGGTGGAATGCTTGAAAGCTCACCCACCGGCAATTTCTCAGGACCCCATCTCCCCCAGTCCATTCTTATTTTGCACACTGTGTCACCTCAGTTTGGACCCAGCCATATTCAAATCAGTTTTTACCCTGCGCCAATGAGAATAGTCCATCCCGACTTGAACTTGCAGCCACTCTTGTTTCTTGTGTGCTCTGGGAACTGTGGCCCTCCCTGCGACGGGGCAGGTGTTTGATGCGCTAATGCCGCGGGGGAAACACCAATATTACTGAAATCATTTTTCTCTAATATGGTTTTACCACCCTCGTAGGTAGATGGGTTATTGGAGACTGCAGGCGCAGCGCATGTTTCCCCCTCGTTTTCAGAAGCGAAACTCAACTCAACTTTTGCGTTTTTTCCACACACAACTTTCTCCACTTGTTACCTGGTGGACGTTGTATGGGGAAATACCTAAGGGATGCGCAATGATGACAACGAGCGCCTTTGCAATGTGTGGTCTAACTCGTCCTGTGTTTTGGAAACAGAAAATGCTGTCATTTGAAAGCATTTGTTTTCCGGGAGGTTTAGCAGTTATGTTCGTGCGCGTGCTTCATTTATGCATCATAATGGCTCCCACCCACTCTCTGTGAAGATAATGCACACTTACCCTTTGACCTAGCGGAACATTTGCATATGTGCTTGGAGTTGTATTCTCCAAGGGCGACGCTCTCCGTTACTGTTTTTGCTGAGCTCGCGCGCTAAGTGCGAACATAATGTGTGTTCCCTTCTCGCAGCAGCGACGCTCCTTCGGGACCGCGCTCAGCAAAAAACACGAGTATGGAATCCGGCCCCCAGAGGGCCACATTCTCTGGTTGTCTTAGTTTCTTATTTCCTTGTTGTTACTTAATATTCAGATTAATCTGCAGATTATAAGGCACGATTTTTTGTTCATCTTTGGAAAGGAAGACGAATGTGTGTGTCAAGTTTTTTAAGCGTGAAAACCCAGACGTGCCAGTCGACTATGAGGTTATTGTAAAGTAGCACTAATATTAAATGCAGATGAGTTGCAGAAGCCCAAACATTGCCCACTGTACCGATCCGAGTCACGCTGCCACTGGCCCGCTGCTCGCGTGTGAGTACAGACTGCCTGTAACGAAGGCCACTTTGTACATTTCGCATTTGAATGTGAAGTCATTTAACATTAGTCGAAGATTTATGAGCCGGCTGGACTGATAATAGAGACAGATGATGTACTCACGGGTATTAATATTCGGCGCACACCCATGCAGCTCCGAGCAGGATCTCCCGGCGCTCTACTTGTCAAAGAGATCCTGACGTACGCGGTGCTGTACCTCTACAAAGACAGGCATGCAGTCTGGAAACATGTGCATTCCTCCAGCACATAGTGCATCTACGATACGAATTGTAATCAACATGCAAAGGCGTCCAATTTAGTGCTAGTAGGGCATTTTGTCTCACATTCCAGTCCATCGTTTTTTTGCTATCTGTACTACTACAGAGAGTGATCAATTACATGTAAATCATTTTTGGCAATGCTTCAAATGGGGAGTCCTAACCGAACTACACATCCTGTCCCCTGGGTATAGAACCACACTCAACCCAAGGTATGCTTCGGCCTCGTGATGTGATGTGATGTGATGTGAAAAGTATTTATAAAGCGCGACGTTCACTGTACAGTTTCTTGGCGCTGAGATAAGCAACTGCCTGGGAGGGAAGAAGGGAGCAGAGAAAGGGGGAAAAACTAAAAAGATGAAGAAGATGAGAGAATGATATTAGTGGTATGCAGAGCGGAACAAGTGAGTCTTAAGGAGAGATCTGAAGTGAATGTAGGATGAGGCCAATCTAATGTTCAGGGGGAGGGTATTCCAGAGAGAAGGGGCTAGGAACGAGAATCTGAGACCACCCCATTTCTTGCGCTTGACTTTGGGGACTTTAAGAAGTGCCAGATGGGCAGAGCGCAGATTGCGGGAAGGAACGTACGGGTGGATGAGGGAAGAATTGAACGAGGGGCTAAGACCGGCCAGGGATTTGAAGGTAAGGCTTCCCAACTCGTGGAGTTTGTGTCACAGTTACGGGGATGATGTTAGCAAGACAAGTATAAATATTGACACAGCGAAGTGCCAAATATGTGCACCTGCTCACTCTCACAATTATTGATGTTTGTGATAAAATGCTATTCTTTAAAAAAAAAAAAGAGAAACACTCTTTTTCGCTCCTGTTTTGATCAAATGTTCATCGATCAAGAACTCTTCTAAATGATGGTACATAAGATATGCTGTCCATGAAGTATCGCACATAGCAAATAAAAATGATGGGTGGGGTTATTTGGTTCAATCTGAAGTGTTACCACACTGGCTAATTACATTCCGTCATTTTGAGGTCATCTGTGCCATTGCAAACAGGGACCACACCTATGTAAATCAATCTTGCACAACCCAAGGGGACCCTTCCTATACATTTCTAGGCAGTGGTCTGTCTCAATGGGACTACACAGGCCGCCTCAGCTGTGCAAGACCTCACTAGAGAGCTTCAGCTTGACCACCTAAGGTAGAGAGATTGGGACCCGTGTTTAGGCACACAGGTGAAGTCATTGAAGATGTAAATTGCAACACCGTGTGCAAAGTATTGACTGGTGCTTGATGGGGTGAATTTTTTTTGTTGTGTAGCCACCTTAATTGGAGATTTGCAATGGTGTATACACAAAATCACTTCATTTGAAAGGCTTTTGTACCTTTATAGCTTAACTCTATTTCTTCCAACACACTCTTACCTTCAACCTGACTAAGGTTTTTCTACAGGTTTGATGGGTTTTCTAACCCCATACTTGGTGAAAACTTGAAAGATTTGGGACATACGGAAATAACTATAGCAACTCCTTTTGTGATGCATCTAAGTCACAGTTGGTGAGGATCTTGGGGTTGCACGGGGACTGCTCTGGTCATGGTATTTTTTACTGCTTATCAGCCATGGGATAGGAGCGAGAACCCAAACGTGTGGACTTCCAGTTATAAGTTGACCAAAAGGACTAAAATAATATGTAAATAACTTTTCCTTTAAACTCCCGTGCCATCACCACATATGGAGGTGAATTGGAGCTTCCAATCCATTTCTTCTTATTTGGCTGGTTAACAGTCCAAGGCATAAAAAGCGGACTCCTCAGACAGCGGAACCGTTCACAGTGCTGGGGAACATCCTGCATGCATTTACTCTTACGCTAATCATGTTACTAATGGACGCTTGCGCTCCTGGTCTCCAGAAAATGATCAATTTTCTCAGTGAATGGCCCGGAGAGATAGCATCTCCTATTTGAAATGTTATCTGCTGGACCCTTCTTTAAGAAGAGCTTAGGAGTCATTTGTCTTCATGTTCTTTGTGTGTTTTATGCACCCCAGGACGTGACTAGCACTGATCTCGGAACATTATTTCAAATGCATTATTTTCCACTGTAGGAGTTCTCAATAAAGAAGTACAGGTTTTTCTGCTTGAATCACATGCACCAAATGCACAGCCATACTCAATGGAGTTATAATAAATATCTAGGGTAGTGTGTGCTCTTGTGAGA
Source organism: Triturus cristatus (assembly GCF_964204655.1). Lineage (NCBI taxonomy): Eukaryota > Metazoa > Chordata > Amphibia > Caudata > Salamandridae > Triturus > Triturus cristatus. The sequence goes on along the minus strand of NC_140588.1, from coordinate 933,804,023 downwards.
TTAGTTTTAAGTCTGGCTTTAGCCAAGACATTTAGGACCTCATTTCCAAGGAGTTAACGTAGAGCGGTGCCGCAAGCCATTTGGCTGTGCCCCGCTGAGTTAATTCCGTAGCACAGGGATGCGTGTTATCTACAATGATATAAAGGATCCCTTTTCTCTCCCCTGCGCTGGTGCACAATTTGTTGGCATTCACTGATGCAGGCACCCTTGCACCATAGTGCAAGGGTGCCTACATTGAGGGGAATTATTGTTTATGTGCGGGAACGTGTCCCTTCCTGCACATAAACAATCTGAAATGGTGTTTTGAAACGTCTATGTGTGCTGCTGAATGCAGCACAAATAGAAGTTGAAAAACGTCATTGTTTTTTTGATGATTGTTTTTGTACAGGAAGGGACACCTTCCTGCACATAAACAATCACAATAGGGGATTTCCTCGTTCAGAATGCAGCATGTATAGAAAGAGGAAAGAACAAGGAGAAATGTATACATTTCTCCCCAGTGCGCCTCCCTAAGCCTTCCCTGGTGAGGCGTAATATTCTGACACATTTTCAGGTTTACAATTTCTTGTAAATCTGGAAATGTGGCAGAAACCATGCGAGTTGCGTGGGAACACCCACAGCAAAACCAATGGCACACCCCTTTCAAACAAAGTGTTGCATGTAAAGGGGGTCATAATTACAAGGACACGAAAATCCACGCAGGGTAGATTTACGGGTACTTGTAAATATGGGGCAGCAGGTTGCACCGATGGTGCATCACAAAATGTAACGCACCGGTGGCGCAAGGGGCTTGTAAATAAGCCCCTTCGTTTTTAATAAACATATATATGCCATACATTCTTACTGCCAGGAACTTTCAATATGCCCTTTTCATCTATTGATCTGCTTGATTCAAATTTAGCTTCTGCCCTCTACGGCATACAGCATGGTGTCAACCCACTCAGCCATTGGCTTACCTGCTCTTGCACAATGTGCACAGTCACACAATAAGTGATCCCCTTCAGTATAAGGGACTTGGCTTTTAGACAATGCTTGTTTTCATAAAATATATGCCGTCCCACAAAACATTCACAAACAAAAGAAGCACTGCCAAATACAAAGGGTCATCTATCAAATGCCAGACATATTGGATTTGTCAATGCTTGTTACTCAGTGTTGGCGAGATACTGTCTGAGAAAGAAATATACTGCAAAAATATTCCTTTGGAATTTAGCTTGAAAAGGTAAACGGGATCTTATGAGACATTTAATAAAATCATTCTAAATACTCTTAAAAAAATACATTCAACTATATCCTCAAATTAATTAATGCTTTTTAGGGAAAATAAGATTGCAATATATTATTTAAACCCAGCAAAGAAAAGAGTAGTGTGGATGGACAAAGCAATAAACAACGCACTTGGTGAATCACTGCATCGTACCACATTGATCCCCTCCAAGAGAGCTGGTACTTAGGCGTGGAGATACTAGGATGGGAGATACCAACTCTGACCAGTATCTCCATTCCAGTGCAGCTATTATGATTTATTATGCCCTGAATGGGAAACATGCTGCGTGCAGATTTAAGGAGTTCAATTATGTATGTTTTCCATAATTTGTGAAATGTTTGGGGACGCATTTTCCTCCCACTTACAGCGAGAGAAAGCTGTGTAGCAATCCCTTTGTGTCCCCCCACTTTCTCTGGTTAATGCATTATCATTTGTAATCTGCTCCACAAAAATTCTTGGCAGATGTATCTTCATCCTAAACTCCAACACCTTCTCAGAATCTACAACCCAAATATACATCTTGATGACTTTCACCCGCACTACAACAGCATCCTGCATTTCACATTCATATATTGTTAGGATCTGTCATCATGTCATTATACTCCATTTTCAAAATGTCTTTAAAGGTACAACAGCCTAACCTGTCCAAAATTGAATGCCAGCTGTTTTTCTTAAGTGAAGACTGGATAGATCCAGATATTAATAATACTCAACACTCTGACTCTGAAGCCATCAACCCTGAACTCTGAAAATCCTTAATATTTGTTCTCCATGCTCCATCCTGCCTCTAAAACACCATGTTGAATAATAGCTCTCACATATTGGCCCTGGGTGCAGCTAGATCGGTTAAGACAACATAGAAAGGTTCACTCTGACCTCTAAGTGGCCTATAAAGCATAATACTATTTTTATACTCAGATCAACTACACTCCACACCCATTGTTATAACAAATTATGTTTTTGGGAAAGATCCAGGGAATATTCAAAACATCTACTTCCTATTATACCATTTGAATGATACTTTTTTCTATACCACTACTCCCCAAATCAATTTGATAAGATTTGTAGTTTATTAACTTTTCTCTTTTGCATCTTTGTCCAATCTCTTTACCACAAAGTCTAGCAGCAATCCTATTGGGCACGGTAAATAGTCTGGCAAACAACTTTGTTAGCAAACTCTTAAATATTGATCAGTAGCCACATGCATCAGAGATCATTTTTATTTAAATAAATATTAAACAATTATATACATTCTGAGAGGTTATTGTTTAAATTAGTAAAAAATAGTTGTAAAAAATTAATTCATTTATGATGACATAAAAAATTATTATCTTGTGTTTCTCTGTTGCGCTATTATGCTTAATGTATGTATTTATTTCCATTACCTCAGAAACAAACATACAGTAACATATATTATTACAATTTAGTTCACTAAAATGAACACAGAGGTTCTCATTATAAGTTGTGAAGGGATGCCACATGAGTACTACTGCACCTTAACTTGTGGTCTATTAATTTGTAGTTGCAGCGTTACCTTACTATTCTGAGGAATGGGTAAACTTCAAGAATCAATGCTTACACATTTGGTACCACATTTTGTTCCCTCTTTTCAGAAATGTTTTCTTAGCACATCGGGCTAGCTATTTATTGGGAAATATGCATGGGAAAAGAAATCAAAAGTGAAGTTTTTCTCCATGTCTTGCAACAATTGTTCAGTCTGTAATTTCTGTTGCTAGCTGAGCTGGGATTTACTGATGTCTTGAGGGTTTTAGTGTCTTAGTCACAATATTAGCTCATGAGCGCTTTTGATTCAAATAGTACTTTACTGTTATGGTGCACCATATATATGTATATACTTAACAAAATAAATTCCTAACGTTAATTCTAGAAAAATTGCTAATTTGTATGGTGCACATGTTTCACAGAGAAGACATTTCACTTTTGGACAATATTTGATAGGTCCTGCCTCCTTTCAGGTAAACTCCTTTTGTTAAACATATAACACATTTAATGATAAAGATCCCTCTACTCTCGCATCACCCTGCATATCTGCTTTAAAATGAAATTCTTCCCAGTAAAAAAATGATTCCCCTTCTCTCCATTACTCCCCCAACTGCCCCCTTCCCCCACTCACAGGTCCCCCCATACATTTACCGCTGCTTTCAAAAGGAGGTAAATGTATGGGGTAAAACACAATGGAATAGAGTATTCAGTGTGTTCTTCTGACTTGAAAAATCAATCCCACAGAGTAATTCCCCATTCTTTTAGGTTTGACTCTAAGTTGCATTGTACTGAGGTGATTTTTGTTGGTAGAAACAATATCATTGTATTAAATGATGATATAACAGAATGGTAGTAGACTATAGCATGTAGAAAATGTGAGGTGGTTTTATTCTAGAGTTCATCGTAGATATTGGTAAATATTATGGATAAAAAATGCAAAATAATGCAAATGTTTTTCTAATTATTCCATGGCTACTCCCTCAGAAACATTCATTGTGAAAATTCGTACAGTAATATTCTGGCAGAGGTGGAGAATTGTAATCCTGGCCATCTAATTAAGTGCTGTAGAAAACTAATCAATGTGAATCTTTTATGTTCACATCAGTGCCAATTTGTGTCTGACTACATCTGCTGGCCACTTTTCAAATGCAAGTGATGATCACAAGACTGTACATTTTACCATGGTTCTATGGCAAGCCATAAAACACGCTGTTTCTTCCATGTTGAAAGCATAAAAGAAAAGTTCTGATAAAAAAGTGTAGGGCCATATTTACAATAACATTGATTCAGCGCATGCCGCAAGCCATTTCGCTGCGCCGCATGGAGTAACTTTCACAGCACAGGGTTACGATGTATTTACAATATGTTGCATCCCTGTGCTCTCCCCTGCGCTGGTGCACAATCGTCTGCCAGGTAGCGGCACCCTTGCACCATGGTCCTTGGATGCCTGCATCTTGGGTAGATTGTTTTTGTGCAGGAAGGACATCAATGCAGCATGCATTAGAAGAGGTAAAAAACGAGAAATGTAAACATTTCTCCTCATTGCGCCTCGCTACATCACCCTTAAGGTGGCGTAGCATTCTGACGCATTTCCAGGTTTACGATTTCTCGTAAATCTGGAACTGCCTCATAATACATGGGTGCTGCGTGGGAAAACCCACAGCAACACCATTGTCACACTCCTTACATGCAAAGTGTTGCGTGAGAAGGCACAATATTTACAAGCACACGTAAAGCCATGCAGAGTGGCTTTACATATCCTTGTAAATATTGGGCAGCAGGTTACGCTGCCGGTGCGTCTCACAACATGATGTACTGGCAGTGCAAGGGGCTTGTAAATAAACCATGTTGTGTTAAATTAATGACTCAAGCATGCCTTTTTATTTTGTCTGCTGTGTTGCCACATTTTGGTCACATTTGTATTAAATTACTTTTTATTGCACTCATTTATTATCAGTTAAGACATCTTTCTAATGTGCTCTCCTGATTTTCCGTCCTGGACATCTTTCTTTCCCAGAATTCTGCTATGACTGAAAGTTACTGACTAGGCTCAAATACATGATCTCTGCTCGAAGTAAAGAGCTCAGATATACTATGATTTTATCGCCCTGGTTGCTCCACTTTTGTGGTGCAGCCCCTACGCAAAATCGATTTTGTCATTTACAAGGCGACGCCAAGCCACTTTTCATGACTTTACGTGGTTTAGCAAATACACAAGGCAGGGCATAGTCAGTAACAACTTCATATATGCCCATGAAGTTACTGCTACTATTGACTTTCTGACAATTATTTACATCCTGCACATTTGGTGGAGACCTCTGCAAATGAGGCAGAGATCTACCTATGGTGAATTATAAGGAAATCAATAAAAACTTCTTAAAGTTTAATCAAAATAATTACATATTTTTGTATGTCAAATGGTAGGGTTAAATAATTGTAAATGTTTTTAAGTTTAGATTTCTTTTAATGTTATTGCACTACTAACTACATCTCGAACTACATTTTTATTAAGATTAAGTATATTAAATTAAGTTAAAGCTATATATACGAGATCTTTTAAAAAATTAAACCCACATAAAGTGAAACTATTATTTTTATTTATTATGTATTAAATGTTCTAAACTTTATGAATGAATGACATTTATTTTAAATATTAATTGTTTTTAAATAAAATATATATACATACTTTATATTTATACACACTAAAATAATACTATATTATGTTGTTTAAAGAATTACATTAGTTAATTTACTATAGCATTGTTTCTTTTGTGTTTTTATTTTAAGTCACTAAGGCCATAATTTTCTGTGGGACAGAGTGACAGTATCAGTGGTTGGCAAGATACGGGACGTATTCCAGATATGAGCTGGAGTACATTTATGGCTGTTTTAGGTCTTTTTTGGATGTAGTAACTACAGAAATGCAGTGAAAAACAATAGGTTTAATCTTTGTTATTGGTTGTTTGTCCCTCCCTAACCTCCTTCTTAGCACTCCATTAAACCCCTTGTATTCTCCTCCCTAAACCCCAACCATTTATTCATAAAATACTCCAGTCTCAAGACAATCTCCCAATCCATTCCACATTTAATACAAAAACACATATGTGGAAAGCTCCTCCATCAAGCAGAGATCGCCGCACATTAAAGGTAGCTGAGACGGAGGCACAGACCTCAGAACGTAGATTACTGAATAGTATTTTGTAGTACATTAGTTGTAATATTGTTGTACAATTAAACATACTAAAACAGGCAGTTTGTGGATAGGCTCCATGGTTTCAGACAACATGTGGTTCTAACAGTTATGCTTTAAAAAAAAAAGATCTGATAGATGTTGTGTTATCCCCTTTAAATTGTCTAATTTGAATGAGGAATTTGATCAGAACCAAATACAGATCATAAATTAAATATTGTCTGAAAAGATTGTTAAGAGATTAACTTTGAGTTACCATATCTGCTAAAAGCAGGTATGGGAAATGGAATAATGTCTGCTTAGAGTCAGCTACAGTGCATCAAAATGATATTCACATTTGTGGCTGGAGTCCCCAAAACATAACACTTATTTGGACCTATAAAATTTTATCTAACTAACTTTATAGCTATCTAACTTTATCTAACTGCATGGTAGTCTAGTTGATAGTTGAACCTATTATTTCTTTTAGAAACAGTTTAAATGTGGATCAAGCATTTAGGCCAAGTGGGAGATCTGTCACAGCTCACATCATGTCTGCAAACACTTCCCTCTCTTTGGCTAACATTCCTATTCCCTATATTAATTCTAAATATAATAGGGTAAAAGGAGGCTGCATCGAGTTTATAACGCAATTATATTGTGTTTCCCCTAACTTATTATTTACATTTGCAATTCAAAATTACAAGAAACAGTCCTTGGACTCTGTGAGAAATCAGGTTGTTAGTAGAGTAGGATGTTAACCCTGCTATAGCACTAGCCACAATCCCTGTCAGGGTGAACCACAAAGGTTACCAAATTAACCTGTACTTATCCTCTGGTAGTTTGGCACAAAAGCAGTCATGCTTAACCTAGAGCCAATGTGTAAAGTATTTATACAGCACATAAACAGTAATAACGTGAAAACACAACACAAGCCAAATCCCACACCTATTTAGAGTAGATTTTAATGAATTATTTGACACCAAAATGACAAAAATCCAATCAGTTGTAACAGAGTTATGGATTTTCGAAGTTTAACATAAAAAAACAGTGCCTAAAAGATCAAAGCCCCAACTGTAGTCAACTAGTCCTGCAAGACTGGGTCAAATTCTTAAGATACGGCTGACTACAACAGAGGGCAAGTCATATACACAAAGTGGATTTGGCCTGGTCGGCGCTTACCTTTGGACTTTGAAGAACTTCTGTCAAAAAGTCTCTGAGAAGTTAGAAGTTCAATGGGGCACAGCTGCATGTTGTGCCCAAGAAGGAGGCTTCATCATCAGGAAGCCACAGGACAAAGTTGTGGTGAAAAATTCGAAGTAAGGGGGATGAGGCTGGAGGCTGTAGCCAATGAGGGCTCCATGAGGACAAATAGACCTTCTACGAAGGACCCCTGGAGAGGATTTGCTGGAGAAGAATGTAGTGGGAGCTGCTGCAAAGTCAGGTTGACCAGCCATGTTCCTTGGATGGATAGACGAGCAGGTTGGTCCCGGTCTCTTTTCAGTTCTCAGAGCAGTATTTAGCCCAAAATATTTTAAGTCTGAAGTTTTGGATCTGGGCACCATTAGCACCACTATCAGGCACCATTTAGGGGAGCTGTGACAAACTCAGTCTTTGGTCTAGGTGCAGGTTCAAGATGGTTGGATCTTTTTCTGCCCCTGAGGCTTAGATCAAGAGGCCAGCCAAATAACCCATTGTAGTCACTCTGGTAGTCCGGGGTTCAAGTAGTGGAATAGGGCTCAATGTAAATTTTTTGCAATGATGAATCCACTCACTGTGTTCTCTCTGAACCCTTCTTTGACCAGGATTTCTATAGTAGAGAACAGTTTTAGATAAAATATTTATTCTGTACAAAGGACTTAAAAAAGCTAGAGTTACATGTCATTAGATCTTTCCATGATGACTTCGACTGTTGGTAAGGATCAGGTTGTATGACATAATTCAATTAATTTTATATAGATTCCAATTTATTTGCATTTGATATATATTCAGCACGCATACCTTATACATTGTTCACACGCAAAAAACATCTAAGTAGATGACCAAAAACATTTTTAAATTGTAACTGCAAGGTGTATTTGTGTTTTAAAACTTTGAAAGGCTGTAGTGGCCCTTCTCTCAGATGTCTACTGTGGTGAGTAATATTGCACCATGATCTGCACACTCCAGCAGTCTGTTGTAAACCATAGAACAAGGCCTTAATCTGCTGCTGTCTGTAAAGCGGCACCTCCCTCAAGACCACTGCTTGCCTCATTAGTACGGCTGAAACAAATTATCACTTCACAGCCCAGAAGTCTTCTGTAGCAGTTGTGGTGATTGATGTAACAAGGCTAAAAAATAATGATGAAATGCATGTTCCAGAAGACAGATTCAAATAGCAAGAGCTTCAAAGGCAATTAAATGTGACAACCAAGGAGCTCTTCTGGAATAAAGCACATTCAGATAAAAGGCAGGTAGATAGGTAATGCATGGTGCCGATATCATGTAATATGCAAGATGGATTTATTGTATTCAGTATGAGCATGAATACATATGGAAGACTTGTCGTTTAAGTTAATATAGTTGGATTTGGATGGTGTATTATACCACTTCTAGACACATACATCTGTGTGAATGGTTGGCCCTGCTTTCTTTCTGCATGTGCCTGCTTTTAAAAACGAAGCTCTTCAAAGAGGCAATGGAGCTTAGTTTTATATATGTGTGCCAAGACAATCTAATAAAAAATTAAGATTAATGCTTCTATGCATGAAACAGAGTCTAATAATGAGTATTTTCATTTAAATTTAGAATGACAACTTCAGATGGGCAACGTAATAATTTGTTCACAATGTGATTGGACACATTCTTTTAAATATTGAACATACCTGCCCCACATGAGCAGTAAATGTAGTCAGCCACATGGATCAAAGAAGCCCACATAGGTCCTGATTATGAGTACAAGTGCTATTTATCACATCTAAAAAATAATAAAACTATGGGGTAAGTCATATGTCGGGTGCTATAAATAGCACCTATACAATTTTGTGAGGAATAACATGTAGATTTTGGGGTATTTTTGTGTTTAATGCACCAAAATCTGCACCATAGGGTAAATACCATGTACTTTTCCCCTGTTAAATTTCGGCAGGTATGACTTGCTGAAATTCTGTTAACGCACAGGTTGAAATACACCAACCTACTTGTAATCAGGCCCATAGTATTTTAACAGAATTGATGTGCAGCTTGGGGATCATGGCATGATTCATGGTGGACATAGGAAGTCACGTAGAGTCAGGCAGAAGTAGGGAATCTGGCAAAAATCGTCGGATGTCACATTCACACAAATCACTATTCCCCTCCTGTCAAAAATCTCTCAGCTGATGTTCTGTCTGTCATAGCACTGTCACATTACTAATGTCTGATGGCTGACTCTTTTTAAAGTGGGCCTGCCAATGCTGTTTGCTCCTGTTATTGATTGCCATGAGAGGCAAGGTGGTCACAATTAAAAGAAAATAATGAGCAAGAAAAAACCACCAGCAGGTGTGAAACTGTAAGGTGGTGGCCAGGTGGCCATGGTGCTGGTTTCTGCCATCCTAACAGCTTATTAGATCATCTGTGAGACTTTACAAGGGCCCTTATTTCTCAACAAGGGCAAACACAAACTAAGCCAGAAATACTTGTCAGTGAACAATCTGGCAGTAAGAGACAGGAGACTAGAGAGAATAATACGTGACCAGTTGAAAGGGGTTTTCTTTTTTGAAAGGGTAATAATGTTACTTGTTAGAATGGGCAAGAACAAGGGCAGGCTTTAAGAGCCCAAGACAGCTGAGCATGTATGGGCCTCTCTTCATATATAATAGAATAAGGTTTTTGGGTTAGTTCTGACCAGAGAGCAAGTTCTGATAAACTGAGGTGGAGACAACATGAGACTATTTTGCTTGTAGTGTAAAGTTTTACCATCAACCACTACTTTGTTACAGCTCAAAATTATGCTGTCCACAACCTAGAAATTGGAATAGTGTTTGATCCTTAAAAAAACTGAATATACTGTGAAAAGTGTTTCCCATGGAGGGAAATCCATCCTGTTTCTTCTCACACATCTATAGCTGAGGTATTTTTTGAAAAGTGAGGACATCTTTTTTTCTGAATTTAAAGGATTAAAGGTATCCTTTAAAAAGAACAAGCAGGCTAGTTTGTCTGTACATGTTCTGTATCCCTTGCTGAATGGGCAGATTGAGAAGCCTGGCTATACTGTTATCTGAGCCTGGAATGCCAGACCCTTTACTGAGAGTTATCCTTTGAACGGAATGAGTGACAAGAAACAAGATGTTCACCATTTATGAAGTTAGTGCTTTGAAATTTCTTGACTGTCACAGGACTAGGTTGAGGGTACCTGATAAAGATACACTGAAGGCAGGGAGGACCTCCTGGTTTTCATGCTTGAAGCCTTTTGCAGGGGTATTTTATGGGGCCTGTAGGAGTTCAGGCATATGTCTGTCCCCATGGAGCACTGCATTCCTATGCTTGCCCTGCTGAAAGATTTTGATAACCAAAATTGTGTCTAAGTTTGAAAAAGGAATCAGAAGACAAGCAAAAGGTGGAAACGGGTCTCCAGTACCAAAACAATAACAGCTGCTACAATTATCAATTTTGTCCTGCTTGGGTCATTTGGTGCCAAACTTCAAGGCTTCCCCAAGACAGCAAATCTTATGTATCCCAGCCTGTGTAGCCCATCTTCCCACCGTGTCATCTTTTGCCCTTCTAGAGGATTTTTCTATCTACAAAAGTGACAAACCTGGAAGGTCAAACTATTTGATTGGACGAACTGTCAGTGTTTCCACGATTGGATCTGCCACAGAACCTTTGTCAAAATACATCAATACCTACATTAAACCCATGGTGTCTGGTTTCACTTCTTTCATCGAGGATACGGGTCATATGATCTCAAAGATAGAGGGCTTCCCATTTAAGTCCAACAGGGAATTCCTTGTAACTATGGAAATAGAGGCCGTCTACACAAGAAGGCATGGGTAGAAGTTAAAAACATTTTGCAAACTGAAGCTCCGGCTGGACATCATTAATTCATTTTAAAATTTCTAGACATTGTTTTAAGGGAAATCTATTTTGAGTTTAATGGGGCTCTATTCAAACAAATAAAAGGAGTAAGTATGGTGGCCGCATGTGCTCCCATAGTGGCAAACATCTACCTGGGTCTTTTTGAAAGAAAATGTATCTATAACAATATTACACCATACTTTGAAAACATATAGAGTTGGGCAAGATTCATAGATGCATTTTTCTTCATTTGGGAGGGCGATGAGGAGACTCTTCGTGAGTTTACCAGTTGGATAAATCTTTGCAATGAGAATTTGAAAATTCATGCCAAACATTTGCATGGTTAAAGTTGAGTTTCATGACAACTGTATCTTCACTTCACTAAAATAAAAGCTCATAACACTTTGTTACATTTTCAAAGCTTCCATCTCAGATGTCAATGACAAAGCATTCCTTTTGGCCAATTTCTAACAGTATGAAGTACCATCAGTGAATATGATCAAAACTCTCAAATCTTAAAAGACAAGCTCCTAAAGAAAAGATACCCATGATGGCTAGTTCGAGAAGCCTACAAGAGAGCAAAATACTATAAAAGTGACTCTATGTTCGAGAACAGACAGCAAGAAAAAAATAATAATTTGGTCTGTAACATTAGACATTCTAAAATAAGTGACAAAACCAGACAAGTCATTAATACATAGTGTCATATTCACAACACAAATGAGGAAGGACTTACTTTACCCATGCCCTTATTTGTGTTTCTACGTAATAGAAATTTGAGAGACAGACTGGTAAAAGCAAGACCTAAGACAAACTCTCAGTTGAGTCAGAAATCATTTACAGAATCTAATCCTATTAAAGGCAACTACTGCCTGGGTCAGATATAGGTCAAAATACAGGGTAGGATTAGCTCTGGGCCAGTGAAAAAGTAGAATATTTTTTCTAATGGCTAAATTTAATAGCAATCCTTATTGACTTGATCAACCAAGTGATAGTTCAAGGTATGGTATTTGTGGGCAACATAAGGATCAGAGATGCAAATCCCAGCCAGCTCATTCAGCTTTTCAGTCTTATGTGATTGATAAAAGAAGTAAAGTTCAGGCCGGAATGTCAAGGTTTGAATTAAATTCTGATCCTTGTGCAAATGGGAGTTTGCACAGGGGATCTGTGTATCTGGATTGTCGATCATTAATGCACCCTTACATTTTTTTGCCTAAAAGATTTTGCTAATTCAACCCTATAGATAAACAAAGAAAGAGTGTGTCCGTCAGAATTGAACCAGTGCTAAAGTATTTAAAAAAGCACAGGGGTGAATCACTATGTTTTAGAAGAACCCTCACTCACCAACCTAGTTGGTGACATGCTTCATCATTGGGTTCCCACCGGAGAGACCGAATGTCTCCCCGGTGTGCTACGACGCCTGATTTACAGCGGAGCTGGATTTTTTGTGTGTGAAGACAGTGCAATCCGTGATAGTGTTAGTTAAAATGTGTTACAATTTAAACCAATAAACAACTTTAATAGTGGTCAACTGGACACGGTTAAAAATATTGTGGTGGGCGTGAGAACTCTGGTGATAATTAGACCAGCTACGTCCTAAATAAAGTGCAATATAAATGAAGTGGCCAACATGTTTCTGCTTCTCACGATACTACATGAAGCATTCTTCAGGACCTAGTGGTGGACCACCACGGCGGTATACGCTCGCTAAGGCGTACCCTAACCTGTGGGGTCCGGAACCGCTAAAACGTACGGTTATAGAAAATTAACCCATTTAGGATTTCTGAGAGCTTTCGGTTCTGTTGGAGCAAAGAAGAGGTGAAAGGGGAAACAAAACAAACAATGATTCACAACATACATGTATATTCACAGAGAACAGACCATGAACTCTCAAACAAATTTGTGAATGAATTTCATGCTCACAAATGGTGAATTTCCATAAAATCTGGACCACTGGGAGTTAACGTTTGTATCAGCCCGTGCCGGTATAGTGAATTTCTCGTGGTGCTAAATAGCACTAAACAGTTGTGCCAAAGAGTGCTACACCCTAGTGGGTGGTAATTGCAACAAGGGTGGAATTTCACGTGAGGTGCACTCTAAGTACATAAACTTCTGGCCGTCAAACTCTTAATCAGCGTTACACTCCGGCTGACTATGGGAGGCAGAATGAAATAAAATAAAACGAAATAAAAACGCTTGGATTTGGAGCTGGAGATGCGAGGCATTATCAGACTGATTGGTAAACATCCAAACGGAACCACAAGGTTGGTAAATAGGTGCTTACGTGATGTTGGAGTCAACGTCACTGCATGAGTCTGGGTGGGTGGCGGGACTTATAGTCACACACTAAGCAGAGAATAATAAAAGTAATAAAAGTAAGTAACTTACGAGGTAGAGGTGAAGCGGGATTAAGCAAAGCAGAACCACTACTTACTACGCCAAAGTCACCAGCCCACAGGAAACCTATTCGGCCGTCCTTCGGACTCGGATGTTAACGTCCGGGCCGGGAGTGGTACAGAAATAGGATGTGCTTTTCCGGTTGAGAAACGTAACGTCATCACGCATATCACGTGGTGCGGTGAATGCAGAAGTGGAAGACTAGACTGCTACAGTCGCCTCCCATACAAAGACTATTACGTGGCTACGGGGGTTTCTAAGGAAACCGCTAAACACCAAGAGGTTTATTTAATGTGACCTTGTTGTTAAAGTGGTGCTTATTCATTTACATAGAGTCATGCTGTTTATTTGGGATTAATGATGTCTGACATGCAGGAGAATGGACACCATGGTGTTGATGTTCCCTTCTCTAACCGATTATAAGAATCAGACAAAGGTATAGGTGAACGTAAATACGGACTATTTTTTATATAGTTATGCAGCTTGGTTCTGGGTTTACGAGGCGTCAAAGTAAACAAAGACCATAATAGTGTTAGCGGGCTTGAAAGGTTGTAATTTACGCAGGCTCTGATGGTAAAGAAGTGTGAGTGGGGCCAGTACTCTATTTTAGAACACATGATGGTAATGTGTTAGATGTTAAGTAATATTTGATGTGGGACTGAAGGGATAGAATTCTTCGAATATATAAATATTCGAAATAGTGTAGTGATTAACGTTTTAGCACTGTACCCCAAGGGATATTGTCATTAAATCCCATAGTGTGACTCGAAAGGCGATAAATCCAGCGTTGTTCTTTCTCAAACAGGATATTCGCTGACCTATTCCCTGGTCTAATTTGTTCAATTATTGTCCATTTTAGGTCATCAGGTGTATGTTTGACTTGTGCATAATGTTCTGTCATTTTAGTGATGTTCTTCCCACAGCGGATGTTGCTTCTGTGTTCGACAATACACTGTTTTATTTTACGTGTGGTCATACTGACGTATCTGATACCACACGGACATACGGACATGTTAATAGGTAGATAACGTTGGATGAGTTACAGTTCGTGTGTGCACGTTGGGTCCACACTTTATCTCGTTCAAGGTCTAGAGTCTTGCTGGCTTTCGTGAGATGGCATACACTACACTTACCACATGGAAAGTGGCCTGTCACTTGTGGGAGCCCCCAAGTCTGTAGTACAGAAGGAGTATTGTCAGATGGTGTTTGCCTTGGTCTCGTGTGTACAAGGGCATCCTTGATGCTTCTTGCCTTTTTAAATGAAAAAAGGTGTTTCTGCCATTTCAGGTTGTTGCTTACAAGGATGCCCCAGTGTTTACGGATAGATTTAGTCACAGCATTGGAGGCCGTGCTATAGGTCGTCACACATGTCAAAGGGATTTCTTCCGCTGGTTTTACTGAATCCTCAAGGAGGGCTTGTCTATGTTGGTTTTTTGCCCTCTTACAGCTGCGATTTAGAATTTTATCTGGATACCCCCTTTTCTTCAGTTTTGCATATAGACTGTTAGATTGAGAGCGATAGTCTTCCACGCGGCTGCAGTTGCGTCTAATACGCAAAAATCGGCCAAAAGGGAGATTTTCTCTCAGGGGCCGCGGGTGGAAACTGGAAAAAGCTAAGAGGTTATTTTTCGAAGTTGTTTTGTAATGGGTCTTAGTTAGCAATTTCCCTTCCCATTTGGTAATGACCAAGTCAAGAAATATTAATTCGTTCTGATCATAAGTATTGGTGAACTTCAGACTGGGATCGCAAGTATTGATCCAAGCAAAAAAGTTCACAAGTTGGTTCTCGGGTCCTTTCCAGATCACAAGAATATCGTCTATATATCTTTTCCAGAAAGATATATAGGACGAAAAGGGATTGTTGGTAGTCAGAATGTATTTCTGTTCGAAGTCGTGAACATAAAGACCTGCCACACTGGGGGCAAAGGTACTCCCCATCGATGTACCGGTGGATTGGAGGAAGAGAGTCCCCTTGTATTCGAAAAAATTATTTTCCAGAGCAAGGGTGGCGTAGTCTACAACAAACTGTTTTGATGTCTGAAACTCCCAGGGGGTGACTTCCAAAATCTCACTGATAACCCTGATGGTATCTTCCTGGGGTATGCTGGTGTATAGACTTTCTATGTCTAGAGAGACCAGGAAGGTCGGATCGTCTGTCAGAGTTATGTCTTGTAAAAGTATCAACAGACTTTTGGTGTCTTTCAAGTAGGTCGGTGTTGCCTGGATCAGAGGTTTTAAGAAAAAGTTAATTCAACCCTGCCAGAATTTAGGGGTCAAAATGTACAGTAAAAAGGCAAAATTTGGGGACTTTTAGCCAATAAATTCTGAATTCATATTTGATAGACTTGTTTTATGATTTAAAAAGTTCATAGGCAATATATATGTAAATGTTGGGCCATTAAATACTGCATCCATAATTAGTGCTTCATTTTAGGATGTTAATAGTTCAGACAAAAACAAAACTGGGCAACTTGTGAGCTTAGTCGAAGGATTTACAAAAAGACAAAACTATGTCTGAATACACTAACATAATCTGATTTGGTATGTCAGATATCACTCAGCTAGTGAGGAATCTGTGTCATGCAATATCAATCAAGGCACAGGCAAACAGGAGTAGATATAGCAATAATGGTATGCCCTGACAAGCTTTAAGTTGGTCAGTAGAAAGGTTGGCATATGCAACAACAACTATATGTGGACACACATCTAATATACAAGTAGAAATTTTATGTTAGAGCTGTGATGTAGCCAGAAGTCTGACACGAATGACACTCATCCTTAAAAATATACAAACATGTAATGTGTCTACAAGATCTAATATCAGCCAACAAGGAAGTATCTAGTATTAGTAGTGTCTCTGTCACACCCAAGAACAAGAACAACTAGAAGTCAAACTTAACATTGAGGTTAATCCAACTTGTTGAGTTACTAGATGTAAATTAGTACATTAGTTTAAAAAACAAAATTGAATAAATGCAGTCATAAGTATCAATATGTAGCCTAAGAAAATGATATATTTTTTGTTACTGTTCTTGTTAAATACAAATAATTTAATATAGTACGTATTAGTAAAAGATAAACCTTAATTGAAGAACAAATAATGTAATGGTGTTTTCAATTAACTCAAAAATAATTGTTAGTCACATCAGTCCCTCATTGTCA
Organism: Triturus cristatus; assembly: GCF_964204655.1. Classification (NCBI taxonomy): domain Eukaryota; kingdom Metazoa; phylum Chordata; class Amphibia; order Caudata; family Salamandridae; genus Triturus; species Triturus cristatus. The sequence goes on along the minus strand of NC_140588.1, from coordinate 933,787,491 downwards.
GCCTTCAGCAGTTATGCTAAACTGCAAAGTTGTGTAGAATTGCGCATGCAGCACTTATTCTACAATATGTGACCGGGCATATTCGAACCCATTGGCAGTTTTATGAAGACAACAAAACCTCCCTTTCAGTAATCCAAAAGTCCTTTAGATAAGTGGTCTTGTTTGTTTGTGTGCATTATTTTACTGCCTCTCTTTATGCGATCTTCGATGAAAATATGGTGGAAGAATCCAAGAGTGCAATGAATATAAAATATTAACATTTTGGGAAAAAATATTATATTTCAATAAACTTTTAATGCTGAATGTTAAATGTTGAAGTCCTAGGTTGCTTGTGTTTCGGTGGCAGTTCAGGCTGGACTGTTCCCAGGAGGAAATGATTTGCATTTGCTGGGTCCTAACTGAGGTGGCATAGTGAGCAAAATTAGAACAACTAAAAGTCAAACTTAACATTGAGGTTAATCCAGTTTAACATGGCATCCAACGTGTTGAGTTGATAGCCATACTATGTTACTTGTACTTTGCTAAAACAGTCTCCAGTTTGGACATTAAACTTAAAATCACCCCCTTACTAAACCTGTGTCTAGTGTACAATTCTTTACCTCTTTGTTCAAACAAAGTAACTCTCTGCCTACAATTCATATTTCTCCTCCTCCTCCTCCTCTGACGAGCTCATAGAATGTGCATCCTCTTCTCCATACAACAAACAGCAGCCATTGAGAAACATTTCAATTCATTTTGGGCGACTATTTATACCACTGTTTGAAGTCGGTGTTAATTAGCACATGACATTTGATGATTTAAGAAAAGCAAAAATAAATCACAAAATAAAGCATCATTAAATATTTGGTTCTCTATGCAATTTTAGCAGATCTATATTTTCCTTCTTATAATTCATCAAAGAACTCCTATTTAATGGTTGCAGATCACTTTGCAAATTGTTTCGGATGTGTTAAACTTCCGTACATCAGGATCCAAGTGTGCTATATACGAGCTGATATTATTATCAGTAGTGTTATGTGAAACAGAGGAGGGCTTCCCAGGAAGATAGTAGAAACAATATCTAATCAATAAAAGCATATAACAAGTAAGATATTAGAAACAATATCTAATCAATGAAAGCATATGACAAGTCAAAATTTAGTCGATAGATTGTGAATTAAACGTATGTCTATCAAATGCTTCAAAGTGTAAAGAAGTGGTATCCTTAAGAATGACTCAGAGAGTGTCACTTTTAAAGATTTATAGTCCTGATCACTGCAGCAGCAAGAGAATAATCACATTTTTATGACTTCTACAGACATCCTTTAACAAGTCATGCCAAGTTCAATCAAACACAGCAAAGTCATCTTTCATGTTATTTTGTTACTTTTTGCATCATTTACTATCCCTGATTGTCAGAATGGAGAAACTGATTTATTTAGTATGCTCCAGTAGAAGGAATTTGGGACTAGTTTTTAATTTTGAATAATTCAAGCCATCTGTTGTCTTGATGCAGGGAGATTTAGTAATCAGGCATAACACTGAAAAGTATATTCAGCAAGGGACATTATTAATTAACAAACCTGGGCAGGGTTCAGCATTTTCATGCCATATAATCAAGCCATACCTGACAAGTAAGTCTGCTGGGCTAATGGAAAAAAATGTGTAGTTCATTATTTCTGCTTGTATATTACCTTTACGTACATCTACGTAATCACAAGTCACACTGGGTCAAATTACCCCCCTGCTTCTACGTTTTGAAGGTAATTGTAAAGGCAGAAGCAATAGAAAGTATATTGAGCTTGTGTTCAAAATTTATCGTGTTGAACAAATCACAGTTCAGTTAAATTAATGAAAAATAGCGTTAAAATAAAAAATAAATTGAATGCTCTTCCCATCAAATTAAAGGACATAAAATGCTCATAAACACGGAACCAACAAGTAAAGAAAAGCACCCAAAGGATTTGAAAGCATCATGCAATCAAAGCAAAATATCAATTTGCCATAAGAAAAGGATGAACATGGTAAAATATCACTGTTGATGGCTATTGGCGATGGGCCGGAATGTATTTGTTACATTTAATTTGTTAGGGAATATAAAATCATTACAAATATTAATACACAGATAAAAATAAATCAAATTAGAATGACATTTGAACGAATTAGGCTCCTTTAAGCAAAAACTAAATAAAAACATTTGTTAAAATGTAATGTCCACTATATTTGTTTTAAATATATGCTATTCAATGGGATTTCAAACTGCAAAATATCTAACCCCTTTTAACCATACATCACAAATTAATATAAACGTTTCCCTCCCTGTTTTTTCCAAATCTGCTCACTAAATGGGGACCTCCACCCTTCATATAGTATAAAGTACTCTTGTGACAGGGACACAATCCAAGTTTATTAAATAGGGGTTATAGCAATATCCTACACTCCCTTCCCAAAGTAGGCCATCTACATACCACATGTGCTAGGGACTTTATTTTTGAAGCCACTGTTACAACATTGGCACTTTGGTAGAACTGCTTTTTGGCTCCTGATCTAAATTCACGTATTGGATGATTCCAAATTGCCTGATACATGTCAATCCTCTGCCCCAAGTTATAAGTATACCGTTTTTATCTGACCCAACACTTTCTGTTAGGTCCTCATATGGTTTTACCTTCAATATATCTGCAGTTATTGCTTTTAATTAGATATGTGAGGACACTGTTTCCCATTTGCTCCACATAGGTCACCAAAATGGTTATTGAAAGACCATGCGGCAGTGGATAGTTAATCTGGAAAATTGCTTTTTATGAACTGTACATACCCTAAACTAGAGAATTAGAAAATAGATTTCTTTTAGTAAGTCAAATTCTAATCTGCTTTGGGTCTAGACCATTGCATTAGATAGCCCAAATATTTATATAAATACATATGTGATCGCACCAGATCTAGCCACTTGGATAGAATCTCAGGGAAGGTTTATGTTTGGGAAATATATTCTAGCCCACAAAAACTTTCAATTTTCTGCCTCCAATATTTGGCTAACTTCTCGATGGCAAGCTGTCCTTATGAAATTCCATGCACAGTAAGCTATGTTTAAATTGGAAAAGGAGATGCAACCTGTAGTGCTTGCCTTTTAATGTAGGTTCTGCTGCCTCTGGACAGCTAGGGTAAGGGGCTTTGCATAGGTTGCAGGAGACATGCATGGAGTTTGCTGGAGCCAAAAATTGGACTCTCCAAGATGGTTCAGATCTTTTACATACAACCACTTACAAATTTCACCATGCTTAAATCCAGGGGCCCTGGTGAGGTTCCGGGGAGGTCAATGGCCCTTTCCCACCGTTTCCAAATTAGAGCTCTCTAAGAAAATCATTGAAGCATCATAAACATTTGGAGTTTGAGATGAGTCAAAGATGAGAAGTTAAGAAAGTTCAAACATTTTATTTTATTGTAAACACTTTACTTGGTGATGCACAAATAAGAAATATTCACTGAAACTTGACGTCCACACATTTTCATTTGTGTGTAATATACTTTTAGCAGTAAAAACAGTATGTCTTTGAATATTTAGTGGCAATTTCAATGGAAAATGTGTTGCCTGTAATTCACAGTGCACTACCACATGATGCTTTAGGAGAGTCGTAAAAGCTTATCATTCAAAAAATTATGTTGTCTGAAAATATTTGGATAGCACTGACATTGTTCCGCTGGGTTATAGTGCATGCTCAACACAGATTGTGAGTGTGGAAACGTGCATAGTATATAACAAAGTGTAAGTGCTTCTTATTTGAAAATATACTTGACTTATTTGTTTTGCAAAAGTATGGATTGGCTATATAGACATGTTCAGAACTTAGCAGGCGCTGGGGAACTTCAATCAATATAAGCATAAGTGGGAGCTTGCAGCACAGTGGGAGGGTGTGAACAAACTCCCCGCAGTTCAGCAATTAAATAGTGAACTCTGTGCCTCAAATGAGGTCCACGTGTTCTGTGGACCTCTGAAGGCACCATCCTGATCTGACTAGACCTAAAACAAGGCTTCAACAAGAACAAAAATGCAAAGTCATAAAAAATTACACTATGTAAACACAATAAGTAAACACGATTATACTAACTTGGATTTATTAAGTGTACGCAAATGCATAGTTAAAAAAGCAGCAGGTAGCAAGAAAAAGGGCATACTGATCGAAGGAGACTGTCGTTCTCGTTCTATAAGGTGAAGTGCTTATTAGTCATTACGAGTTCTCTGTTAACTTAAGCTATTGGAATTATGAGTTATTTCCTCATAATGGCGAATAACACACAGACTTGGGGCTGTGTGCTGTGGGCTGCGAGTGACCAGAGATCCTTTAACCTTAGTTAGAGGGAACTCTTTTACCTCCCTGCATTATGCAGCTCGCGGGTAGGTTGGGGCAGGTGCTCACAAAGCCCTGGGTATATTGTCCCGGGCCTGGAACTATTGAGTCCTTAATCCGCAAATTTAATATTTCAGCGGTCTGGTAACGTGTACATCTGTAATTGACGATAACAGTATCATCGCAGGGATACCACTGTGGGCAACTCGTCATAAGGGCAATATAGTTTGTTGTGTTACTTTTTTTTTTTAATTAAGTTTGAGTTTATTAAGCAAAGAAAATAGTAGAAGAAAAAACAACATGTACAAAAAGTATAATACATATCAATTACGTATAAAATATTATAAGGAGAAAGATAAAAAAACTAAGTACAATCATTGTCAGAAAACATGCTGCGTAAAGTAAAGGAGTGAAGGAAGGGGGAAGGGGGATAGGGAGGAAGGGGAGAAGAACAGGGGAAGAAGAATGTATCATAACTTTATAACACTAAAGGAAAAATAGCATATGGAAATAGCCACTGTAGGCATAAAAACCTTTAAAGAATAAATATCATACTGTGATATGGAATATAACGTAAGAGATAATAATGATAAGTTATTTTAAGAAAGAAAAAGACAACACAATTCATTATGGTGGTTTCCGGACTTCATCCGAAGTGGTGACAGGTGGAACAATAGATGATGCCACCCAGGTTAAGTAGGTAGTCAAAGGAAGCCACAATAGATCTCTTTAATAGATAAAGATATGGGGGTAATGTAATTAGTATCACGTCTGTGATGGAAACATACAGCGTTCCACCAGGCTCTAAAAGTGACTTTGTCTGCCTGTTTCCAATTTGAAGTTAATAAATGCACGACTACTGCTAGTAATACATCTACTAATTTCAAGCTAGATGGTGATTGGGGCCATTAAAGTAATAGAGAGCCTAAGAAAATGTTAGAAAGGGAAAAAGATATATCAGTTTTAAAGATTTTATTAATTTGATTCCAAACTACTCGCCAAAAGTGAGAAATAGTGGGACAATCAAAAAGCATGTGTTTTAAGTCAGCATGAGTGCAAGTACAGGACCAGCAGGTAGATGAAGTGTTCGGAGAGAAGGTTGCTAGTGTAGCGGGAGTAAATAAAAGGTGTTGATAAACAAAATAAAGGGTTTGAGAAGTATTAGCAGCTCTAGAAGTTTTGTGAATTTATCCCAAATGAGCATCGACCAGCACTTGATAAGTCCTTTTCCCACGCCAATTCAGCCTTTGTTTAGCTTCTGTCTGAGGAAAGGAATAAGTGTTTATATAAAGAGGAAGCTGAAGGGGAAGAAATTAATATGAGAAAAAGAGTGGAAGATCACAAGGGTGGTTTAGGGGCAGATGATAAAGAAAGAAGATATTTGGTAAGAGAAGGAAGTAAAAGATTATATTGTGATTTAAAAGATGACGGTAATAAAAGTTTTGTTTGAAGGTCAGAGAAGGATAAAGGAACGTCATTGACTAATAGTTGTGAAATCCAAAACAACCCTTTGAGTCTCCAAGATTTCCAGCAAATGGTGCAATTCTTTATACGTAATAAGTTATTGTGCCAAATGGGTTGTTGATCTAAAGAGGACGGAGAAGGATATGAGGATGGTAAAAGAGGGATGAGAATTTTGCGAGTATGGGAAATAACAGGAGGTCAAAAAGAGGATATATTATTAGTAAAGGCAAGAGATAATTTAAAATCAAAAGGGGACACAAAAAACTTTTCTATAGAAATCCATATAGGGGGATGAATACAATGCTCAAGGGAAAGCCAACGGGAAAACTGTTTTAAAGAGAAAGCATAATAATAAGATTTGAAATCAGGGAATTTAAGACCATCATTAGACTTGTCTGTCTTCAAGGAGGATAAAGCTATCCAAGGGGATTTACCTTTCCAGAGAAACTTTGTTGAAAGGGAGTACATTTTTTAAAAAAAATACATTCTAGGAATGTGTACAGGGATCATTGAAAGAATGTAAAGAATCAAAGGAGAAAGCATAATCTTGATGGAGTCTAATCGTCCCCACCAAGAGAGAAAAAGCGAGTGCCAACGATCAATAGTGTCATTTAGAAATTTGATGATATGATCAAAATTTAGTTTCAGTGTTTCGGAAATATTCAAGGAGAACCATAGGCCAAAATATTTTATTTTAGAAGGGTGCCAAGAGAAAACGGTATGTATAAAATAATGTTTAAGGCATGTCACATTTAGGGGTAGAACCTCGCATTTGTCTGAGTTTAGGCGATATCCAGATAGTTGAGAAAAAATAGAAACCTGGCTGAGAAAGAAGGGGATAGACGTTGCAGGGTTAGAGCAACATAAAAGAATATCATCTGCATGTGCAGACATTTTGACTTGGGAAGTATCAAGTTGAAAACGAGTAATCTGAGTATCTTCTCTGATCTTAGTTAAAAAGGGCTCTAATGCTACTATAAATAATAAAGGTGATAAAGGACAACCTTGTCTTACTCCCCTGAAGAGAGGAAAATAATCCGAAGTGTTGACGTTAACGAAAATAGATGCCCTAGGGCCTGAGTATAGTAAGGAAATAAAAGAGATTAATGTTGAAGAGAACCCTATCCATTTTAAAGCCTGGAACATGAAATCCCATCCAATCCTGTCAAACGCTTTTTCTGCATCAAAAACTATAGCAGCAATGGGGTAATCAAGAGAGGAAGCTTTGCTAAGGATATTGAAAAAGACTCTGTAATTATCGGATGCTAGTCGACGTTTTACAAAACCCGATTGTTTGGGGCCAATAAGATTAGGCAGGATAGGATCAATACGGAGAGCGAGAATTTTTGCAAATATCTTATAATCAATGTTAACTAAGGAAATTGGGCGGTAATTTTTGCATAGAGAAGGGCCTTTATTGTCCTTAGGAATTAAACATATCATGGCCTTGTATTACATTTAATGACAGAATAAAATACAAGACTAGGGAGTGTTATAAGAGAGTCCTATATTTTAATGTAGATTTGTTCTTTCGGATTCAGACTTTATTAATGATTTGCACAACTTATATTATTGGTCATTGGTAACTACAAGATTTACTCTCTTTTATGTTTTTCCTTTATGTTTTGAGTCTATTTTAGTGTCATATTTACAAGGAATTATTGTAGGACAGTGTTGCAAATCATTTTGCTGCGCTGTCCTACGTCAATTTGAAAAGGTAGAAAGGCACCGTATTTACAAGATACAGTGCATTCCTGTGCTTTTAGCCAGTGCCGGTGCACAATTTCCAGCCCTGCATCAGCTTATGCAACCTTGCACCATGGTGCAAGGGTGTCTCTGTTCTTGCCACTATTGATTTTGTGCAGAAAGGGAGACCTTCCTGCACAAAAGCAACCATGATAGGTGTTTTCCTCTTTCCACATGTGCTGCAGAACGCAGAATGCAGCACATTTGGAAAGAGGAAAAACAAGGAGCAGTGTAAACATTTCTCCTCATTAAGCATGCTCTGTGGAGGCACTATGTTTTGACGCTGCCCCAGGTGTATCTGATGTTCCATCAGGTGTTGAGTGGGAACACCCACAGCAACAACCATGGAATGCCTCTTTCCTGCAGAGTAAGTCAAGGCCGCAAAATGCGCTGCCTTTCCTTACTCCATATCTACAAGGCCACTCAGGGTGGCTTTACGTGGCCTTGTAAATATGGCTATGCCATTTGTTCCACCAGAATGTCACAAAAAGTGATGTTCCTGTGGCACACAGGGTTTGTAAATATGTCCCTCAGATATTTAGGTATGCTTTTTTTAGCTACTTAAAATATGCTATGCACCTGTTCTTGGAGCAAAACATTAAATCATTTTGTTATTGGGGGTGTCATCACGGTTAATATTGATTTCAGCCTCTTGATTGTAGTCAATCTTTGTTCGTATGCATTTTATCTCGTATTACTCGCTGAAGGATTTCAATACACTTTAAACAATGTTCCTGATACGGTTGAGACCCTATTTTTGTATAAAATGCATCTTAACCAGAAGAGACAGATCTGATCACCGGCTGGTATCTATGGCAGCTGTTTTGTTTGGACAGGTGGTCCCTGCGGTATAACACTAGATATGTAGCACTGGGAACTTTGCACCTGATCTGATAGCACTGCAGCTCTGTTGCTGCAGCAGAAGATCTCAAGTGAGGCTATTTGATAAATGTGCATCTTAATATATTTAATGATTGACTCTGTGTAATGAAGAATAGCAGGCAAAGTGAATTCTATCATTCTGAAACAGTCTATACCATGTCGCTATTTGCTAATAACAGACTCCCTGATCATATTGATGAACAGTTTAAGTGCTCAATAATGCCTGAAATTTGAGTAGAGTGCTCATAAATACATATCCCTAACGTATTATGAAATTCTTCTTTATTTGAGTTTGAACTAGAATTGTAAATGTATTTATCACCGTTTTAACAAGAAAACTCTGCAATTATTTTGTAATATGATGCTCGTTTCTTCATTAGAAAATACATTAAGTTACTATGAGCAGTTGCACGTTCTGTGCAAAGGTGTCTACATACTTGTTTATATACCTGGGGATCAACTACTCGATTATAGCCCCCCTAACAGAGTCTTTATGGGGGATCTAAATATGATGACCTCCTCCAAGCCCTCTAATTGCTCATGATCCATATGCACACAAGGGACTTGGAAGATAATGAACATAAACTAGTAAGTTCAAAAGCAATTGTCTTTTCTTATGTCAGATGAGCAGCTGCAAAAGCAAGAATCACAAAATGGAGAATAGACTTTATCGATTTCCTTAAAGGATGCAGGATGCCACAACTGAGCTCTAAGTGTGATCCAGGGAGGTTACTTTTTTTGCAGCATGGCTATCTCACACACAAGGTTCTGTAGGTGTAAGGTCTGTTTGAAACCCAAACCTAGACATAACTAAACCATGATCTGATGGGTGGGGCCAGGGGTGGGGGAGAGCATATAGCACAAAAAGCAGATGTGATTGACATTCCGCTCTCTACACTACATAGTAAGCATTAAGAAGAGTCATTTAGAGGTCGGTTGATGTATGGCATCTGCCAACAATTTTCAGATGTCTCATCCACCAAGCTTATGTTTCCCCTCTCTGTTTATGTGTGGGAGAACAAGGTTTCTGATGGCCTCCAGTGGCTCCACTGGCTAAAACCCTGAAATTGAAGGGCTTTCTGTCTGCTGGCCAGCAGAGCACAACCGTTACCCCACCCTGTTGAGGGCCTGTTAACCCTCACTCATATTCCTGGCTCTGGTCCATCATGCAAAGGATGGCAGACCGAGGCAGAAAAATGATACAATAGCCATGACCACTCACTGAACATAAGGGCGTTTTGAGGAGCCTGAAAAAACATGTCAGCTTCTCAACATTAGCAGTGACAAAAGTGAATTGGTCATAATTGCAGATGTGCATCAATCAAAGAGATCCCCTTGAGTATGCAAAGCTCTCTAATTATGGCAGCAGTTCTTCACTAGGGGAGCAGAAACCCCATTTACCTGGCGGGCCAGTGTACAGCCCACCAGGATCTAACTGACACAATAGGCCTCTAGAACAACTATCATTAGTTGAGGTTCTGATGTGAGAAGTGGTCAGACTAGGAAATGTAATCAGGTATGCAGTATTTATTTTCACTGACCGCTGTTTGTCTATAAGAATACGGGGATTTCTAGTAAGAGACAGAAGGGTTGCTTCTAAGTATATCATATTTTCTGTAAAATGAAATTTAAAGCTGACATTTCATCAATGCATGATTATTTGCCCATACGATAAGAGCAGTTGAACAGTATGAAAACTTGTGATGAGCAATTCTCAGTTCCCTTTTTTCTGTTGCGCGCACAAAATAAATGCTGTTGCACTGCGACCAAGTTCATTTAAATAAAGAAGGAGGCTCACATCAAAAATGTTTGTGATGGTGATGAAAGTGATTGGTCTTATTAAGCTAGTATAAAGGGGCTTTACACAGTTCCATCCTCAGCATCAACGCTGTTTTTCAACTTCTTCCATGGTTGTGGATACAGATTCGAGAAATCCCCCTGAAATCTGTTCTCTCTTTGGTTCTTCATTGTGAATGTTCCTTTACATTGTGATTAAGGCCTTACTTTGGACTACAGAACATGCATCTCTTCATTGCTCCCTTACACAATTTAGTAACAGCAGAGCAAACTAATGCTGGTTGTAATGTTTAGAAATACCTTCATTTTAAAAAAATGTTTCAATAATTCTTAACAATATCTTGAAGATGTACACCTTAATTTAAAACATTTTAAATTTTGCAAGATCTAATTTTACAATTTAAACATGTTTCTACAGATAGCCTTTCCCTGAGTTAAGATCTGATGACTGCTATTCTAGTTATTTCTAAACAATTCTTTCCTTTTTTCCTGTTTTTGTTTAATTGCATTGGGAAAAAAATAAGTATTCTTTCTGATCATGTATTATTATGTTGAAGGCACTCATGCTGAAGGGTTTGGCTATCTTTGGTGTTGCCTTTCATCTTCAGCAGAGTGTGTGCAAGTAGAAAATGCAATTGCTTTGTTGAGTGTCCTTGGATGACAGAAGAGGGCATAGAGCACACATAAAAAGTGAATCATCACCAATTTGTGCCGAGGAGCAAAAAGTCCTTGTTCCAAATGCCGACTGACATTGCCTCATCTAAGGCAACTACACAAGTTCCATTTGGGAACTCTTGAACCATTTCTACAGTGGCACCGTCCAACAGAGATCTCTAAAGGACTGTATGCATAAAGAACTTGCAATACATAGCAGAAGAAAAAGGGAAAATTCTCCATGTCGAAAACAAGCCAATGCTCACACAAAGAGCACATTAAAGACATCCCTTATAACAATGAGTATGCAAGTATCAGAAAACAACTGAAATAATACTGCAAGTACAATAACAAATGCGGTTTTTAGAAAAATTAAAAGTATATGTTTAGAATAGCATTTAATGTCCTGGGTGTCTTTTCATAAGGGGTTGTATGTCAAGATATTGTCTACAAAAAATATCGTAACAAAAACATCAACAAGTTAAGTACATGCAGGTAAGAATAGATTTACTATTTTTACTTTACACCAGCGTACAATAAAGATATATGTATATCCTCATGGTACTTATATGTTGTGTGAAGTATAGTAATTCATAAGCTTGAATATTTATATTTATCTTGTCAGTATTGTTATACGTATATTTTCAGTATTTTGATAATAGATATTTCTACTGTGAGATTTGTGTAGCATACTATTTAGTAATCAGTAGTCTGGAGCTATGTCATCATGAGTTGCAGAACCAAAATATGCAACCAGACATAATACGTCAATGACACAACAATATAGAAATAGACTGGACGGACTAAGGCTAGCACAGTCTGGCTTTTTAATGTTTGGGGAAAATGTGTGGTTTTTATAAATTTCCAATTTTTGTGAACCCATTGTCAAAGGTTCACATGAAGTATTGTATCAAAATATAGTTGAAATCACAGTTGAATACCGTTTGTACAGGAACCTTAAAGGTAGAGAGAGTATACATTATTTCCAACAATTCCTTCATGCACCTTTGCACAGTTATCAGACTAACCCCAAATAACCTATCTATAATACCCTTTCACAATATTGATGCTCACTCCACAATAATATTTCCCTGGATTACCACTCCCAGCTTCTTCAATGAGCTACACCTCACACTACTCCTCTAGTTAGACTAGCAAAACAGCTTTTCACAATAACCACTACACAACTAATCAACACTGTTTCATAAAACACCATAATCCTCAATGGTTCTATTCCATAATATTGCTGCCTAAAATATTGAGATACCAAGGTGTCTATTACGATGGCAGGTGGACAAAGTCCGCCCGCCACATTAACGGAATGCGGGACCGTCCGCTAGGGGTGCGGTGGTCCCGCACCTCAAATTAGGATGCCACCACCACAGTGGTGGTGGCATCCCCTATTCCCAGCATTGTGGCAGGTGGTGCTCACAGCACCGCCCGCCACAATGCTGGGAATGCACGTTGTGCATTGGCATGCACAAGGTGACAGGTACCCCGCGGTGCCTGCCACCTTGTTCATGCCAATGTTACCCCCCATGTGCACCCCCCATGCCCCCAAGCTCCTGGAGGCCCGCTACGGGCCATCAATAGCAAAGACCGCATGCCTGTCCATGGTGGCTACGCCGCCATGGAAAGGCTGATCTCCATCATAATCATAATATGGATGGCGGTGTCTTGCAGACACCGCCACCATATTAACCATGTTTTCCGCCTGGTCGACGAGTCGACCGGTGGAAAAGCGGCGGATGGTCTTTCCTTCCGCCGCGGACCCCCAGCCATCCTAATATGGCAGGGGGTCTTTGAGGTGTGGATGGCGGGCAGATCGCCCCTGCCGGGCCAGCTGTGACTAACGCCGACCCGGCGGGGGCGATCCGCCCGCCATCCTAACGAGCCCCCAAGTATCACCCCAAACAATATTGGGGACACAAAGATGGACTTTCATATTTTCTATGTAAAGTATAAAAATATCAACTACAAAAATATAGGGGGCCAAAGTAGTGTCATTAAACAGATATATTGGATTCAACATAGTTAACATTATATTAATTAAAAAAAATATTAGCTTAAAAAACATACATTTGAAAAAATGTATCCATATAATATAGAAAATATACAAATTAATTTCTTAAATTAAAAACACAAAATTAAACATATGCATTTTCAAATAAATGGAAAAATAAATTAACATACTTAAGATAAAGCTAAGGCTAGCCTGGCTCATGAGGGGTGTTACCCCGAAACCGGTCAAGTTCCCGGCTATTTCAGCACTGAGTATACAAGGAAGGCAAGTTGATACTGAAGTTTTCTGCTCATACAACTAGAACTAAACAGGAAACTGCAACAATTAGGGAATTGGTGGAACCACCGACAGGTACAGAGGTTTCAGACAAGGATAGGTTAGCTAAAATTTTCCTGCAGCATTATAACGATTTATATGCAGCAAAATATACAGTCTCAGAAGAGTCTATGTCCTCTTATTTTTATTCTCTAAATCTCCCACAACTAACAACTACACAAATTGAAGAACTAGATGCAGATATAACAGCAGCAGAAATTCAGCTTGCTCTCTCTACTATGGCAAGTGGCAAGGCTTCCGGTAACCATGGTTATCCAATAGAATTTTATAACATTTTTATTAAGGAGTTGACACCCTTTTTGGTTGAGTTTTTTAATGTAACAAAAAAGAGGGAGGGATTCCATCAGATTTTAAAGAGTCAACCATAGTTAGCTTTGTCAAGAAAGGCAAGAACCCGAGAGATGTCAATGCATACAGACTTATAAGTTTAATAAATGCCGACTATAAAATCTTAATGAAAATATGGACTAGTCGTGTGTCGTTTATAGCTCAGAACCTAATCCATATGGACCAGACAGGAATTATTGCCAATAGAATGATGTATTTAAATACAGCTTTTTAAATACAAGCACTTAACTATTTCTATTAATCTGACATCACCGTCATGATAGTAGATGCCACAAGGCATTTGACTTAGTCAACTGGAATGCCAGAAACACAAAATGTTGAAAAATTAATCATTTTCAAGCAATAGGGGGATATAAAATCAACCATAACAAAACGGAAATGCTTGTATTTAATGCCTTGCCTAGTACATTCCCTTTAAACCTTCAGCAACAGACATCTAATAACCAACCAATTCGTTATGTAGGGGTTAGAGTAACTAACCAATATGAAGAACTGCATAGACTGAATTATGAACCAAGGTGGAAAAAGTAAGGAATTATTGGATGGATGGACACTTCTCCCCCTTACATTGATAGGACGTGAGGACATGTAGTGTTAATTAAGCACTAATTAAGATGTCTATTTTACGTTTGTTGATTTTTCTTTTTTCAAATATTCTGACCGAATTTAATAGGGCATATTTTAAGGAATTAGACACATGCTTTTTAGGCGCTTTAGGTGGAATAAAAAGTAAAATTCCCAATACTTCAACTGGATATAAGTCAGGGTGGATTGGCTTTTCCCAACATGTGTTCTTATGATGAAGCAGCCCTTGCTGATCATGGATGCTGTAAGAACACAGGATATATATTTTTTAAAGATGCTGAAGGAGGAGGGGTCTCAGTTACCGGATATAGGTTTCTGCAGTTAGACAAATGCAAGGTCTAGGGGTTGCAAATCCCTAAAAGCCATATTAGATATAGGTATATGAACAGATTTAAAGAATTAGGACATTTTATGATAGGAAGCAGTATTATCTCCTGGCAGAACATCCAAGGAAAATGCGGCGATAGTTGCAAGTTATTTTATCTTGGATATCTGCAGATCCCGCATTTAAAAAAAAAAAAGTTTTGTACCAACGAGCTCCATCTCTTCACCAATAACGATGGCTCTTTGTAAGACAAGAATGAAAGAGATTGGAAATTGGTATAAGCTACTAAGGAGCCAAACGGAATGTCCCTTGATAATTAACTTTTTAGAGAAGATTTCTTTGACAACTCTGTACTTTTTCAGAAGCGGAATGGCTGATTATCTCAAAATTAGGGATCTCAGCCTTAAGAGCTTCAAATTACAAAATAATGTCTTTTTTAGCTCAGTGGATGTCATACTATACCCCTAGAGCCCTTACAAAGATGTATCCAGAGGTGAAAGATTGTTGTTTTTGATGTAAGCACTTTAGGAGGGGAGATTGGCTCCACATCTTTTTTTACCTGCCCTGTGATAAAGTTGTTTTGGGAACAAGTATTTGATGACTTAAGTACGGGGCTAAATATACAGATAAAACCTAATGCAGTTGTGGCACTCTTTGGTTTAAGCACCAAAAGGCAAGGCCAACTTATGAGTAAAGGTGCTGATATATTTATAACTATTACGTCTTAAGTTGCTCGTTCCTTGATCCTCCAGAATTGGAGGACTAATGGCGTGCCAACTTATCAGGAATGGTATAATAAAATTATCCTAACTCAAAAGTTTGAGAAAGCATATGTTAGTAGGGTCGGGGGTCTTAAAAGATATACAGCTTCTTGGCAATTTATGACAGAGATCTAGAACTATATGTTAGCTGCTAAATGCCCCATCTTTGCACTTTATCTATTACATATCCAATATTTGCACTTATGCACATACACACGTTCTAGATATCTTAAGGATTAGATGCACTGTTGAAAATATAATGATGAAAAGAATCATATTGGATTTTGCAATTCAAGCACATTTTAATACATCTTATAACCATTATGTTGGTGTTATTAAGATATCTTGTTTAATGAAGGTCTGATGAATAAATTGAATACTTTCTTTTACTTCTTTGTAAATCCAACTGACTTATGTTATATATGCATTCTGCTATTTAATAGAAAAATTTGGGTAAGCTCTTTGTTTAAGCTGAAATAACTATGACGGATCAGATGTATTTTGTTATTCATCTGCTTAATGAAAAATAAATAAAATATATAGAGATAACATTACTAAGGCCCCCATTAGGATGGCGGGCGAATCGCCGGCGGTGGCCACCGCCGGCCCGGCGGTGGCAATCCGCCCGCTAGATGGTCCCGTATCACCCCCACCATATTAGAATGGCGAGGGGCTCCGCGGTGGCGGGAAAGACCGTCCCCCGCTTTTCCATCGGCCGGATTCCCGACCGGGTGGAAAAGGCCCTTAATATGGTGCTGGTGCCTTGCAGGCACTGCCATCCATGTTAGTATGTGTATTAGTACGTGGCATTTACAATGCCTTTCCATGCCGGAGACTCCGCCATGGAAAGACATGCGTATTTCGCTTCGGGGGCCCGTTGCGGGGGTGGGGGGCCGCACTAGGGTGTACATTGGCATGAACAAGGTGCCGTTAGTGCCTGTCACGTTGTGCATGCCAATGCACACCGTGCATTATTGACATTGCGGCGGGTGCTGCCAGGGTGGCGGTCACAACCTGATTGCATTGGCGGGACCGCCGCACCTCTTGCGGGCGGTCCCGTTTGCCGTTGCGGCATCGTAATGGACCTCTAAATTACTATAAATAAAAAAATAAATGCTGATATGGAAGAATAATTGAAACACTACATATTAAAAAATAATAAAATAAACACAAATACAATTTCGAACATAAAATGAAATCAATAAAGATGAGATCACTAAAAATTAAAATATTTAATAGAAACTTGAATTTAAATAACTTCAATTAAATCCTAATGTGTAAAATGTTACAAAATAAAAACATATAAAATCAAATAGCAAATAATTAGACTTTGGAGGGATCACATTCACTATTCCCACTCTAAACTAAACAATAGTAGAGAATGTGGTGAACTTTGGAGTGCTTATGTTTACTAATCTCACTCCAACCTCAGTAAGAATAGGGATACTAGTGGACCTTAAAGGGGTGAGCACTATTACCCAAATCCAACATAGACAACAGTACAGAAAGTGTCAGATTTACTATTCCCACTCTAATGTGAACCACAGGAGGGGAAGTGTTTGGCTGTGGTTGTGTTAGATTAACTAACTGTCAGAAAGTGACTTCTATCTGTGGCCTAAGGTTGTGGGCACCCCCTGTAAATTTCTGTGCCATGTGACAGGCATCAGGACGGATTTACAGTAATTCCCATTTCTCTATGGGGGCTTGTGCTGAAGCCAGATTCAGACCACCACTCAAGCTCCCATAGGGAAATGGGAGTTTGCGACCGCACCATGTGCGGTCACATCGTAATTGCAGTTTGCAGTTTCAGACAACTGACCCGAGGTCGGTCAATTTTGAAGCTGCAGGAGTTTGGCGATCAGAGGCAACTGCAACTGACATACTAATTGTCCCCTTTATATACAACCAAATATACAAATTAAATTGTATAAAATACATGAACTAAATTTAAGCAAATATAAAAGATATATTATAGCCTTATAGCCCGCAGTAGCTATACCGGCTATTAAAGGTCCGCTGCAGCGTTAACGGCCCGAGCCGAAGGCGAGGAACTTTAACAAGGCAGGCTATTAGAACATTCTGCCACTAGAGGGAAAAATGTTCTAACAAATTAAACAAAGGCTTCAGGGAGCACAAGGGGATTGAAATCCCCTCAGGCTCCCTGAAGCCTTTGTTCACAGCCACAAAGAAGCATTGGAATGTTGGAGCTCTGGGCTTATACCAGCCATTATAAGCCCGGAGCATTCCATTGTTTTCAATGGAGCTTCAAACATTCCAATGTTCTAATAAAAAATACTTTCCATCCTACTCTTCTACAAACCCTGCAAGCCACCAATAAATGACCGCTATTGAGCAACTGGCACCCTGCACTTTATTCCAAGCCCTTGCCCTGCTGCTGACTTTGCCGACGGTCCCTGGAGGGACGATAAAGAAACGGACGCGGTCCCGCATCGCGGGAGACCGCTATTGAGCAACTGGCACCCTGCACTTTATTCCAAGCCCTTTCCCTGCTGCTGACGCACCAAGCACTTTGCCGACGGTCCCTGGAGGGACGATAAAGTAACGGACGCGGTCCCACATCGCGGGAGACCGCTATTGAGCAACTGGCACCCTGCACTTTATTTCAAGCCCTTGCCCTGCTGCTGACGCACCAAGCACTTTGCCGACGGTCCCTGGAGGGACGATAAAGTAACGGACGCGGTCCCGCATCGCGGGAGACCGCTATTGAGCAACTGGCACCCTGCACTTTATTCCAAGTCCTTGCCCTGCTGCTGACGCACCAAGCACTTTGCCGACGGTCCCTGGAGGGACGATAAAGTAACGGACGCGGTCCCGCATCGCGGGAGACCGCTATTGAGCAACTGGCACCCTGCACTTTATTCCAAGCCCTTGCCCTGCTGCTGACGCACCAAGCACTTTGCCGACGGTCCCTGGAGGGACGATAAAGTAACGGACGCGGTCCCGCATCGCGGGAGACCGCTATTGAGCAACTGGCACCCTGCACTTTATTCCAAGCCCTTGCCCTGCTGCTGACGCACCAAGCACTTTGCCGACGGTCCCGAGAGGGACGATAAAGTAACGGACGCGGTCACGCACCACGGGACGCGCGCGGTCGTACCCGGGCGAAGACCGGGCCAAGACGGGCCCGTCTTAACCCGTCATAGACCGTAGTAGACTGGACTGGGCCACGTTTCTTGAGCCTGTAAGGTACTGTGCGAGCGGGGTCTATGATTGTTACACCTTTGTGACTGTGCTCTTTGCTAACATATGCTTTATTCTGATCGTGATTGGTCCTCTAATAGTAATAACCATCTAAGGAGGGAGGGTAATCGCGCATTTTTCTTTGAGGCTAAAGTGCCCTAGATATGGGGAAATGAAAGGCACAAACCGTTCCCCATAATGTTAATAGATAGTCCAATCCGCAGACGCGCTCACGTCAGACATTACTGACCTATTTAACTGGGGCAGTGGGAGTAATTGAACAGCAGATTCTTACTGTTGAGGAGTTGCTAAGCACGGCTAACTTAGAACCTACTATAAACCCAATAGCTGACAATATTACTCAGGGGTGCTCTGACATTCCAACTGTAATTGTACCAATTAATACCAATGCGTGCAGTGTGGATATATCAGACCACATTACTGAAAGTGATCACGAGCAGGAAGGTCAACCACCCCCGAAGCGAGCCAGAAATCCTGCCCCCACCCCAAAACCTACGGGGAACTTAGGTGTATCGCTGGTAATACCCCAACTGAAGACGCGAAACAAGATCTACAAAAAGGCCCCCCCGTTAGCTATGCAAAAACCAGGGGATAAAGGCAAGCAATTAGGTACCCTGAATGTCCACATTGAAAAGGAAGTAATAAAGACGAACGATAAACTGGACTCTCTGGATGCTTTTATTAGAATAACACTAGACAACCTAACTAAAAGAATTGGGAAGCTAGAAGATCTAGTACATACTAGCCTTAGTAAAACACAGCAACTCTCTGAGGATTTATTAGATATGCACAAGTGCAAGGAAGCAGGTAGCGAAAAGAGAGAAAACCCTCAACCGGTCGGTATTTTATCTGCCAGCAATGAGGAATGGAGTAGAGGCCCACAATGTAGGCCAGAGAACAATTCCTCTTCCATTCAAGAGTCTAATTTAATTAACCATCCCCTAACTATGCCCATATCTACAAAGGTCCCGGGCCCCAATTACATTCCTTCTATTACTGGGCAGGGCCATGTAGATGATCAACGTAATAAAAACCCGGACCTACCACCTGCAGCCACCCCTTACGTAGTCGTGCTAACAAATGTACCGAGCCTCCCAAAGGGGATCAGGGAATCCTGGGAGAGCTTAAGAAATAAGTCATTACATTGGGTAGGTTCTAGAACTGGCCTCACAGAAAGGCTGTACGATGATTTTAAGGTGGCTAGAAGGGCATCGTGGATTGGTAAAGGCCAGAAGCTCATGAGGGGGGATTGTGTGATCCTATCTTTTAAATCTCCAAACCTGGTCCGTGAAATATTGTATAGGGCTGGGCCCTCTCCTACCATCACTCAGGGCATTAATTTGATACCGTTAGGCTTTTTTTACCATCCAGCTACCCTCAGCAAACCTGCCCACACCAGGAAAACCTTTATTCCGGCCTCCATAAATCGGTTTAACGTCCCTGTCCAAAATCGATTCGAAACCTTTTCAAACCTTAACTTAGTTGATTGACAACAACTGGGGGAACCTCCTTGTATAGATATACTCAATACCACGGACCGGGTGCATAGAAAGAGTTTCTCTGATTCACTATCCATTAACATCTTAGACGAGCCACTCGCACATAATGACCCAGTAAGTATCGGCCCAGCGCAAGAACTGGTGGCTACCAGTACACCGGTGGGAGTTTCTAGCCCAGCACAATATATTTGTCCACCGCAACCCCAAGTTAATAAAGCAGGGATAAATGATTATGGAAGAGGTCCAGAGGCCCAGAGCAAAATATTATTTTGGAACATTGCAGGGCTAAAATCAAAGGTAGACAATCCCCTGTGGATTGAGTTCATTAACAATTTTAATATAATTAATGTACAAGAAACCTGGATGAAAGACCCCCTACACATCAGTGGATATAAAACATTTCATACGCCAGCCACCGCAACATCATCCGGCAGAGCCAAGGGGGGGC
The DNA here is from genome assembly GCF_964204655.1 of Triturus cristatus. NCBI lineage: Eukaryota > Metazoa > Chordata > Amphibia > Caudata > Salamandridae > Triturus > Triturus cristatus. Next base: position 933,767,073 of record NC_140588.1, on the reverse strand, counting down.
TGTGCACATATGTTTCTAATTACCTCACTGTTGGCAAAATTGAATTTACATCCACCGATCCTCATTATCATTTTGTGACCCTCCTTCTGGATAGTACTTTCTGTTTAGTAATTGTACATTTTTACAATAATATGTTACCGGCTGTGGCTATAGATACCCTGAGGTCATTGAGCTATTGTTTGCATACACTAATTACCCGACTAAAGAAGGAGGTGTTCGTGATTTGGGGTGGGGATTTTAACTCTCCTTTCTGTAAATATACCGATGACGAAGTTTGTGGGCTGGAAATGGGGAAAGCTTTGTTCACTTCCCGCATACACCACATGGGGATGCTCTAAATGATATAATGTTTACTCTTGATTTGGGGTTTGTTAATAGATTGTGTTCCCCTATGATTCCCTTTACCCCACTTTTCATGCGCGAGGTCTATCATCTACAATTGATTTTATTTTGTCTTCATGTAGATACTCTCCCTGTACCAATAATTTTATGACACATGCGATAGCCATAAGTGATCACTTTCCCCTCAGTGTCGATGTTACTATGCTTAAACAGAGTACTAATGCAAGATCAATAGCTGCTGACAATGTTGACCACATTGTTGGTATTAGACAAAATGGGTTTGCACTAAAATGGTCTAATGTAAATACTAATGAACTCATTTTAAACATTGTTATTAATTGTAAAAGCATGTTTCTGAAATGTCTAGACGAGACCACATCCAGCAATGAGATTAGGGAAAATTTCCTGGCAATCTCAAAATATATAAAAGAGTCACTATCTGCTAAAAACAATGGGACCCCGAGAAGAAAACAAGGCTGGTTCAATCCTGAATGCTCAAAAGCGTATATAAATCTTAAAAACTGTATTCATGCACCAGTCAAAAACATTGTACAAATAAGGGAGGCAAGACGTAATTACAAAAATGTCCTTAAAAATGCTAAGTCTACCTTAAAACAAAACACTTGGCGGGCATTACGTGATGCAGCAGATAGTCGTGATTTTTCTGTTTTTTGGAAAGTGGTAAACTCACCTTTTATGGCAGACAAGGATTTGGCAGTAATGGAGATTGCCATTTCGGAAGCTGAATGGGTAAAACATTACTCTAGCTTGTACAAAAACTCAATCCTAGAGGAACAAGGTCCCACACTCAATACCCTAGACATAGTACATGATCTCAAAATGAATTTTACCCTAACTGAGATTATTGCAGCTATTAATTCTAGCCCCTCTGGCAAAGCCCCAGGCCCAGACGGCATTCCTTTAAATCAAATACAGCACTATGGGGTCCTCTTTTAACCAAGGTCTCTAATGCCTGTAATAACAGTGCCTTTTTACCAACTTGGTACGATTCTTTGATTGAGCCAATTTTTAAAAAAGGAGACAGATCGAACCCAGCCTGTTATCGTCCGATATCGCTGCTGGACTCCACCACCAAGATTATAGGCCGGGTTCTACTGAATAGATTACAGACCTGGGCCGATGAACAAGACATCATTAGTGACCTCCAATATGGGTTTCGTGAGGGCCTGGGCACTGTTGAACAGGGATTGAACTTCCACATCTTGATGGAAAAGTATACTAAGGCAAAAAGGGCAGACTTTTTATGACCTTTGTAGACTTAACGGCAGCTTTCGACTGTGTCATGCATGATAAGCTATGGTTGATTTTAGAAGGGCTTGGAGTAGATCTTTTAATCATTGCTTTTTTAAGGGAACTCTATTCTGGAGCTAGGGCTAAGGTGAGATATGGAAGGAATGGGGAATGCACGAGTCACTTTGGAATTGAAAAAGGGGTGAGGCAGGGCTGCGTCCTTGCCCCATTTCTCTTCACCTTATATATAAACGGTTTGGAATCCATTTTAATTAAAGAGTGTAGGGACCTACCCAAGGCGGCCAAGCGTCCTATCCCGGCACTTCTGTATGCAGATGATGCTGTTTTAATGGCTTGCACCCCACTTGCACTCCAAAAGGTAGTTAATTCATTCACTGGTTTTATGTCAAACTTGGGACTGTCTATAAATTGCTCAAAGACCTATACCATGAATTCTGGGGCAGGGACAAACAAAAGGGTTAAGACTATATATATCAACGCCAGCCCAATTGAGCAAACAAAAACATTCTCCTACTTAGGGATCTTATTTGATAGGACAGGAACTTGGACTGAGGCGATTAAGAGTAGACGTCTGTTGTTTGCCAGGGCACTAGCGGCCCTCTCAAACTTCAGCCGTAAACTAGGTAGGCGCCCACCGGTTGAACTCATACATATTTACAAGGCCAAATGTGTCCCCATTGCTATATATGGAGCGGGTGTATGGGGTTACGCTGACACAAAGATCATGCAGATCGCGGAAAACATGTTTTTGAAGTTCCTTTTAGCAGTACCCCAAAGCACTTCAACACATATAGTACACATGGAACTGGGTATTCCATATCTGGAAGACACCATTAAAATCCAACTCGTTCTCCTGTGGCACAGAATTTGGCTGTCAGAGGAAACTGGATTTAACCGTTACCTATTGGCTGACGTACTGAAGTCTGATGGTGCTAAATACATTAGGTGGTTGGAATATGTGAAAAAATTCATGTCAGACATAGGTCATCCTGAATACTATACAGACCCCAGTGCTATGCGCTCTATTTCTAGGAAAGAGCTTAAGGCCTGCTGTATGGATTATTTGGGTGAAAAAAGAACAACTAGTGAGATGAAAAAACCCACTGCTCAAGCTCACTATCTGACTCTGTCGTCACCTACCATCCAGTTATATCTATCACTAACTGACTATGATTTTGATCATCTCTTGTTAACCTGTTTTAGATTCAATATGACTCCTAAGCTTCCCATTGATGAATGACTGGTCCAGACATCTGTGTAAATGCCCCTGCGATGGTACCTCTATGCAATCCACCATTCACATTATTTTATTTTGTAAATATTACGAAGTACAAAGAAAGAGATGGATTGTCCCAGTTTTAAAGACTTTTGGCCTGAGATGCTGTCGCCCGGCCCTTTTAGCATAGCAATTTTTAGAGAATGAATTCGTCATTGCTTCTGTTACTGTATTTCTTAAAAATGTTTTTAGATGTAGGAAAACAATGATCATGTGATTTTTAATACTGTACTTTGATGGTTATTGTATGTTATAACCAAATAAAGTGATGATGATGATGATGAATATATCCATTAAAAAAAGCATATTTTCTTGTGGAACCTTTCTTGAGTTTTCCCAACAGCCATGAGCAGTTCTATTGCTAATTATTGCTGATAAACAGACGTACAGAAAATCAAAAACAGAAAATAAAAACCAAGGGCCTGATCCAAAAAGGTAAACTTACACTTTCATGTAAGTTTAAGATTGTTTGCTAGTCACAAAGGGATTTACGAGTAGCATCTTTATGAGTGCAGAGTCTCTGCACATTAAAAGACCTATCTTTTTATGTGCGGTGACTCAGTGCTTGTAAATATACTACTAGTAAAACACTCCGTCAAAACCAAACAATCGTAAACGTACACAAAAGCTGGTTTACCTTTGTGAATCAGGGCCCAAGGGACCTAGAGGCCTGACAGGGTACTGCAATAAGTGTGATATAATAATAAAAAAGCATAACAAAATATTAGCTCAGTCATAACTGTGTTGCCACAGAATTGGTCATCTCTCTGCCTGTGTATATAATATGAGTTCACATCTCCTGTTGAACACTTCTAGGAGATAGGTGAAGAATGCATTTGGAAATATTCTGAATCAGATGAGTGTACCACTTAGAATTTGCATATCGGTCTCCCTCCCCTCCACATTCCTCCGAATATGATGTAAGGTTAGTACTACTACCTCGGTCTACTGCCTGCATGATGGGGGGTGGCAGTTCAGCACTAAAGTTCTTGAAGATGTATGTATGTATGTATGTATGTATTTAGTTCTTATTAAGCGCATCTGTCACCCCAAGGGTATCCTGGCGCTGAGACCCCATTTAAACCATCGGAAGAATGTTTACATTGCCCTAGGGAACAGATAGGTCTTAAGGTCCCTTTTGAAGGAAGTCAGATCTTGCTTACCCCTCAGCACTAGCGGAAGGGATTCCATAATGAGGCGGCTGTGTGGCTAAAAGCTCGGCCACCTATCCTGACTCTAGTGATCCTTGGGATCCGCACCAGAAACGCCGATGAGGATCTCAAATGCCGGGCAGCTTGGTACCAGGAAAACAGGCCCTGGAGTGGGATTGGTCCAAGTCCATGCAGCGCCTTAAATACAAGACATGCCGCCTTAAACGCGATCCTCTGTTGTATCGGCAGCCAATGTAGATCAGCTAGAGCTGCAGAGGAGGAAGCAGAGCGTGGGCGCGATAAAGCCAGTTTTGCCGCCATGTTCTGAATCCTCTGCAACCTAAGGATCAATTTTTTAGGAGCTCCTAGGAGCAATGCGTTGCAGTAGTCTAATCTACTGAGTATAATACTCCGCACCACCTCTGCTCTAAAACCTTGGGGGAGAATAGGCAAAATTTTGCGTAGGGCACGGAGCAGGCCCATACAAGTCGCTGCGGTCTTATTAACTGAACCATCCAACTGTAGGTCCGGTTCGAATACCACTCCTAAATTACGGGCCGATTTAGCTCCTGCCACAGAGCCAGGAATGGAAGGTGGCCAAAAATCATCAGGCAGCGCCCGGGGGAGGCGATCAGGAGAGCAATGGAGAACCTCTGTTTTGGCCCCATTAAACTGGAGTGAGTTGGTTCGCAGCCATTCAGCTGTGGCCGACAGCTATATAAGATATAAGAAAAGCCCCCGAGTATCATCATATAGGTGTAATTGGTCTTGAAGATTATAAAGGTGTCTTTCATAAGTGTCTAGACGGTAAATCTCAACAAACCATTCTTGATGAGTGGGTACGTGTGGACACAGCCAGTGTACTAAGATACATATCTTGGCCACCATTAGGGCTGTCGATATCCATCTATGACAGTGTGGGAAGTCATGTAGAATGGCTAATTTTGTATTAAAAAAACTTTGAATATATTACCAATAAAAAATGAAATACATTATACTAAAATAAATTGCAAATAATTTACATTTAAATAATAATAGCTTAGGACACAAACAGTAAGGAAATATAACAAAATAATTAGGAATGGTATCATATAAAAGGAAATTATGTTAAACACTTAAAAAACTATATTCTTACCTGCACAATTCCGTAACACAATATTCCAATGCATACAGGGGGTTTACCTAGCAATGACTGACGTATATAGTGAAGAGTATAGTTTGTATTTCATGTTTGAGGCTACAACCATTACCATGTACTAAATTATGTAGTATACATCCTGAGGATAACTGCTGTGTTTTAACATTTCAATCAGCATTAAATTGCCTTACAGCGTTAAATTCTCTGACAGTGTCAGTTCTCAATAGCACTATTTTAATCAAAGTTAAATCCACTGTTAGTCGGTAAAGAACTCAGAATAACAAACATTCTACTTCTCTGTAGCTCTGAAGTATGTGCCATACATGGTTAGCATGTTCATGTAGTAGATAGTCACTTCAGACAATGACATAGCTTGTGACTCAGAAGTGTCAATTTCTTTTATTTACTGATTTAAATGTGTAATCCATGAACTGTTGAACATAGTTCAACACAGAATACTAAGTAAAATAATTCAGATTCCCCCAAAGACCCACTTCACATAGTTATTCAATCTGGTATTAAACTCTTTCCTACCAAATATAGGCCTCATTTTATTTACTAAATACATTTAATATATATTTAATTTGAGTTATAGTGTATGCTCAACACTAATTGTAAATGTGTGGAGTCAGTATTCAACACTAAACTTTTCCTCAATACTATCTCACAATATATTTCTCACATATTTCCAACTCATTCATCCTGTTACTACACTTTAATACCACTATATACAATGTACTCTTCAGTTTTGATCTATACCACATTGCTCACAGCTCCTACACACTACTTAACACTACACATCAACAGAATATTTATGCACTACTCCTGCATGGCAATCCTGCCCACTCCTATGCCACACTCTTCCATCTCTCTTCACTTCTGCATACCCTGAATTCTTTCCTGCTATGTAATTCTTACTACTTCTCAACACTTCTCTACACCACCTCACTATTACTCCTTTTTCCTCCATACTAATCCACCACACACACCTTCAAAATCCTTCTCTTTCCTCCTATATGCTCCTATTGAAAAATCCTCAACATTGCACTAACTTAACTGCGGCACACGACCCCTTGTTTATTACACTACACTTTCACACTCAATCATGTTTCTAGTGCTTAAAACTCTTCCTTATTTCTGCTCTAATTACTCACCTAACACTTCTGCACCCTACCCCTCTGTATACCTTCTTTGTGCTAATCCTTTCACAATACTTTGCATTCATCATCCATACATATACATATAACATTACTGCACACACTTCCACCTAACTATTCACAATAGGCCTACCTTTTTCAAATTTTGCAGTTCTATATAAGACAGATTAGACTTATATAGGAACAGTTACAAATATATAAGCACTTTAGTGTCATTACTTTATGTATTGCAGAGGACATCTTTCAAGTTGCAAGAAACTATCAAGCATAGTACATTACTTTGAGGCTGTTCAAGTATGTGATATCAGGTCCAAAAAAAGTAGGATGTGGCGTCTAGACATGGAGTTTTCCACTAAGCAAAGTAGGACTCCCCATCACTAAGAGGCCCCCAACAGTCTCTTCCTAGATGACCTGCTGCTCGTCCTCTAGGATTTTATTTGGGAGCTTTATAGAGCGCAAACTCAACCCAAATGTATTAGAGTGCTTTATATGAGCACCAGTTGTGTTACAGATAGACACATTCATTTTGTTAGGACAAGGAGATTAGGTGATTTGCCCAGAATCCCAGGATGTTAATCATCTCTGCCGAGACTCGAGACCGAGTCCCCCAGCTTCAAGGTTGACCGCTCTAGATATTAGGTAACATCTTCTCCCCAAAGGTGATCTAGGCAGAAGTCACAAGGAGCCACACCCCTCTTCTCCGCACTTTTATGTGGGACATTTGGGTGTACTGTAAATGGAGATAATTATGTTAACAGTGTCTTTATTACAATGACATGGTGAAAAGTTTGTGTTTCTTCCAGTGCATAAAGAGCCACATATTGATATGATGGCATTGGAATTGTGGTGACGAACTCAGGATTGTGGAGTATTTTGAAAAGCTAATATAGGCAAATCACCATTGTTTATCTTTGAACAAGACTGCCAGCATTCTAGGTAGACTGTTTCAAACTAATAACATGAGATTGCAGTCGAAAATTTATTGTGTTGCCAGAACACAATAACATAATAAACATAGCTTACAGGGGCTTAATGGTGAGAAGAATGAGTCAGGTTAGAAACACCAACATTCTCGGAAGGAGGCTCAACAACAGTTAACCACCCTGCAGGTACTGCCACCTGGCATGGCAAAGCCATGCACAGCACTGCCTCCATGATTTACAAATCACTCATCTCCCATGGCAGGCAGTCCTCATTTCAGTATAGAATACTGCTTCTCTAATTCTTCAGGTCCAAATTGGCCATTTACCCACACAGGCATTTTCTTCTAGAGCTAGAGCAATTGGAGAGCAGACCTTGAAGGCAAAGCACTCCAGAGGGGAGAATTTTGATGTCAGAGGAGATGAGTGTTTCTCACAGCCATGCCTTCATTGGTATTTGATTCTGCAGTGTCGGTCATTTGTCACTTCTATTGGACATTGTCTTGCACAACCTTTTAACATAAGAATTCTCAAATTAAAATTGCATTTTTGCATAGATTTACTATTTATATTTGTGAAACCAACATCTTCAAATTTTCTTTCCTATGTATTAAACTGCTACTTCCACAAGGATTGCAAAAGTTTGAGGAACATTTCACAATGTGCGCAGAAGGCAGATTGTGCTCACCCTTAGTTGCATAAGTAAAATTAATGCATAATGTGAAGCTGAGTTGGATTTTGTTAGATTTTGTTCTTGAAACTTCTAGTAGAACAAGTTGCAGTAGATGATATGCATCACTACATCTTTAGATTCAGCTACTCAGATAGTAGTGGAATCTGAAAATGAAAACATCTGTGAGATTAACACTGTTTTGGAAGTAATGCAAACTGATCTAGATAGAGGTTTTCAAAATCTTTGTGATTATTAATTGCCTTTGGCCTGTAAAACATTACTTTCAAGAGGAAAGCTTATGATGCCATTAACTTCACATTCATTCTGTTAAGATGGGAAACATAACCAATAGGAAGACAATACCATGTCAGAAACCTAGTGTACACTTCCACATATCTAAAGTATGTTGAAATAAGGTACTTGTGCTCACCATGGACCTAAGTGAATAAATAGCATATGCTATTGACTGATGGATGCTGTCTCAAGACTCTAGGACTTTGAGAAAGTATGTGGAGCTCAATTGCATAAACCCTGGAAGGAATATATTTATTTCATTGTATTTATCATTGACAGTTGGTATATACTTGTATCATTAACCAGACACATTCAATGTGAAAGCCAGAGTGAGTTCTGCTTATTATAATCTTGGTGGTAAGGGCACAGAGCGGGGAAAAAAGTTCTGGGCATGTATTACTGGACAAGTGTTGCACTCTGAACATTAACAGTAACAGTCTTCTCTGATGATTACTAGTGCTAATACCAGGCGGTGGCCTAGTAATAATGTATACTCCCAGTAATTATGGAACGGGTCTCCTGCAGCAGCTTTCTGCTGCTGTTGGGAGCATGAGGTCATGGTCAGCGGAAAGTATGTTACCACCAGTTGGACACCAAGGATGTTGATACTGTAAAAACTGTATTAGTGACACAACCCTTTCCACATTGTTTATTAGCTCAGATTGTAAGGATAGTCCCGGTGTGGAGAGGGAAAGTTACCAACCACAGAAAATACAAGCCTCAAAAAGAAAGTATGTATTTTGGGAATATTGTTTTTTAAATAAATGCAGTCTCACCTTCCTGCCGTATATGGAAATGTATCCACATGTCCAAAATATTATACATCAGGTTTGTGTGTCTTAATAGCTGCTAGACCTGTTGACACTGTTGCACGTGCTCCCTTCCCTACCCTTGTTAATTTATTTATTCAGTCAGTCAGTCAAAGAACTTTATTTCGCATCAATTAAAATGCATAAAAGTACAATAAATGAGTTAAACATTTTGGTACTCAAACACCATTTCTAAGAGTAAACAGAACATAATTCATTAAAAATCTGGTTAATATAATTCACAGGGCTCCCAAGAATGTGCAATGAATAAATAATGCCCTAAGCAAGCAGCCTATTACAGTAAAAAGTATAATTCATCTATATCCTGTCCCATACGGATTCATACTCACCCACTTTTTATTCTATTTACAGCATTTCTCGTAAAGTAACCTCCACCAATTAATGAAATAATCAAATACATAGAATTTAGGTAACATCCGAAAAAAAGTATATGTTATGATTATGTATTGTCAATTAGATAGATTTCCGTTGCATTGTTTTCTTTGTGCATGTTTCAGTGTGTGTAGATGGCTTCTTGGATGCTGAAATAATTTAACCACAATCTATATTTTTGCCTTTAGTTAACTAGCTTCTATTGTGAATACAAAGTTACCCAGGTATGCAGTTTTACAAAATGTTTGTACGGAATTCTGTTGCTTTGCGACCCTATTGCACTGCTACACCATCCCGTGCAACTTCTGTCCGCTAGGGGTGGTCTCAGCTGTCACTCAAAATGATTTGTTTGCCTTGTATATTGAGGTCCGTAATTGTTTGCATTTCATATGGGGTGAAAATTATTTTTGTTGTTTAGCATGGATTGTTTTGATCGATCACTCGACAGCAGTGTATTACATGCTAAAACACTTGTGCTTGGTTTCATTGACCATTGTCAGCAAATGAAGGTTCACACCTTCATTACTACATACTCTAATTCCAGAACTTCCTAGCAGGAAGAGGTATGTGAGAATGAATGGCAGGGCTTCTCAGCCGCATGTCACTGTGGTTTAGCATTTAACGGTGTAGTCTCCTTGTTCATAATTAAAAATTGTTCACTAAGCTATCCCCTTAAAATTTGTTTCTTTTTTTGTATCTAAGTAATCACAAATATTTGTTATCCTTAAAGTAATTTATTACTCTTTTTTATCTCTATCTTTTGGAAATCATGATCGTTCAATAGGCGTTAATGTTCACAAACCATTTTCGTAGTATTAAAAGATCTTTATTCACTCGTAAACAACTAAAAAAGGACACAGTGCAATTCATCATGTACAATATAAAATCACTTTCCATTAAAATCACTACTTTTAAAGGCAAGAAATTAAAAAACATATCTGCAGGTAAAGCGGACAATTCATCAATATCCGTGTTCAAAGTCCAGATACATTGACAATCACTTTTAAACTAGACAAGCACACTTTCTCAAATCATTCTATTGGATTAATATAGCATCTCTAAATGAACTAAATCAGCCAACACGTGTTTCACCCCTTCAACGGCTGGCCCGCTTGGGGCTTTTTCAAGGCTCTGTTTATTGTGTGAGTCTAAATACTCTTCTTTTTCTAATCCCAGTGATTTCTTTTGATAAGTTTCTGCAGTCCGTAATAGCCATGAGTCCTGTTGTAAGTAGGGGAAACTTTTCCCTGCCTATAATGGCCATATAAAATGTTTGTGAATGCAAATAGATTTTTGAGTGTGAATGTGATTAGTGCTTTTGTATGACTGCCATACTTGTCGATTATTCATCAGCATAAGTGATTTTAACAATTAAAATAGTTTTTTTATGATTTTGTCACTCAGGATGAGAGGTTGGCTATTTTGTGCATTTCTTTGAGACATTTTTTTAAAATGACACACAAGTACGCTATAGCTTCACATTTGGTTTGACAGTAACTAGTCTAATATTTGTATATCTTGATCATAGCTTTACCCTTCCCACAACACATTTACTACTTAAGCAGTATTCAAAGGCAAACATTTTGGAAAATCAAGTCTTGTGTAGTTTAAAAAAAATAATGAATTTCAGGTTACAAAAAATTCATGAATTTCACATGGTTTCGTCCTCATAAATAACATTTTGCCTGGGTCTACCTACTGACGATGTAGCATCTGAAAGCGTAAATTACTGTTTCATACTCCTAAATCAGAATTAGGTTTTTGAAAATATTTCTGAATTAGGCCAGAGATTTTTATGACATGCTTATTTACAGCACTTGCTCATGGCCCATAGATACGAATGAGGTGCAATTGTATCATTTAAGAAATTAGGATTTTTCATTAGTCTTTCACCTTAACGCAGCAGAAATATTACAGTCTGCCTCCACATGCCTTAATGAATTCAACTAAAAGGAAGTGAGCTTTGTGTGTTTGTAAAAGGTGTTAATTTGTTAACTAAGACCTCAAAGATTTGGAAATATTTGTGCCACCAAGTTGCAAAAGCAGATCCTCTGGAGGTGTCCTGTTTCCCATTGGTAAACCTCTGTGTAGAATTTGCAGCGCAATAATCCTAAATCCACTAAAATTGCTGGAGGTTTGGAAATTCACAAAGCAAATATAACTGAGGTGTCATGAGAAAGGAAAGTAGTTGGGGTCTCGATGAAAGTACCTTTGTTTATACTATGCCAGTGTGTATCTCACCAAAGTTGGGGTCAGGGTGTTAGTACTATGCAGCAGCCTCTTGGTTTGATTTTCACCTTTAACTGTGTTTGTATACCACAATCACAGTGGAAGTGTAATATATTAGATTGTATAGTCAGGTGTGGATTAGAAGTGGGGTTTTACTCTTCCCAGAGACCAGTCCTTTTCCTGAATAAGAGGATTAGATATGACTTTATGCTGAAGAGAGGACATATTTCACCATGTTGCTAATCTGGATGTAGAAGATTATATTAACATCAACCATGGATCAAGACGAATACAGTGCTGGGCTATAGATGTGTTGACCGATAAGAATTTTTTGTAATCTGGGGCTGCAATGACAAGAATCAATGTAGACTGTTATGGGGCTTCTCGGGGATCATTTTGTTTTGGTGCATTTTGGTCTGAAGCTGTTGAAAGCTGCAAAGACAAAGTCACATACAAACCCATTCACTTGGATCAAAATTGAAGCATGCCAAATCAAACACCTCAGTGTTTCTAGAGAACTCTGCTTTTAACTTATAGCATTCATTGATTATGATTTGAGGATAGTGCAGAGAGTGCATAACGAACCACTGCCTTTGTTTGTTAATTAGTTTGTTTGAAAGGTCACACAATTATGCATATGTCTAATGAGGGCCTGGTCCTGCTACATGTCATCGGCATTTCCTTCCTGCGCTCTCATGACTACAACCTTTTCCTAGCTGCATCCATCTATGTATCCTGGCAGCAACCTATACAGAATCTCTATGCATGCCTGCGAGCTAAAGCATATTGTCCTCTTCAAAAGGCTAAAAACTAAAAATACCTGTATTCTGATAGGCCTCAAATCTCCCATGCTCCCTTAATATCCGAGTTATTCAGATCATGATGCAGGCTATAGTGATATCTTATTAAATCCAGTTAACAAAAATGAAGATATCCTGGCAACAATTTATTGTCCAAGCTCTTTGATGAGCAAGCCATTTTCTGCAGAAAATCTATCATGTAATATATAGTTGAATAAGCATAAAGCATTATTATACATAGTGAGAACATACTTGATAATTACTCCATGCTGCATTATAAAGTGTATTTCTGCCTCAGTGAACAGAAGCTGTCTCTGTGTTGATGAGAAAGACAATCAAAAAGCCACCTGTCCACTTTGCAGATAATTTAGATTTTGAATAGTTGGGTTGGGAATGTGAATCTGATAGGAATTAAGATATTCCCTTTGGTTCTAATCAAGGAAGTGGATGAGTGTAACGTTATCTTTGCATGGGATTAATGATAAACATCTAAAAACATTGAATTTAGCCTGCACTCAAGTTTACTCAATACTTCTAGAATTATTTACTTCAATTATCAAAATGTGTGCTGCCTTGTGACAGGGCCTGCTCATGTCTGTGTGATCAGTCAAATCATAGGTCTACATATAATGTACACTCCACACATAGCACACTACAAGAGTAGTGCGCTTTGTGTGGAGTGTACATTGTTTATACACCTATGAGGTTAATGATAAACAAACATGGATGCATTTGAATTAGTGTATTAATTCTGAACCAAAACATGACACAAACATCCACAATTCCTGGTAAACTTTTACATTTTTCTAACTTTAGTTTAAAAGCCATCTTACTGATGCATATATTTTATACTTCACCTGCAATGGTTAATGTTTATGCCATCTCTGACGTTGGAGATGGTTCAGTACTATACTAATCAGATTTTTAACGATGTTGCCAGACCACAGGCATTTTAGTGAGCACAATTCCTAGTGGATTGGTGCATTTCGTTTACATTCAGTCCTACCTGCCTGTTTGCTAAAAAAGGTGTTGGAATCTTAGATAGTTGGATCTGGATCTTACAATAAAAAGATAGTCCATATTTATAAACCCTGAATTATATGATTATGATGCAAAGCTCTTACTACCGGCGCACTGGTAAAAAGTTTACATTTGGCTGATATTACATTGCAGCAGATATACAGAGAGCAAGTCCATGTAAGGTTATTTGCACCTGTAGTACTCTTTAGTATACCAGAGTTATTTCCATAGAAACACTCAGGACTTTTACAGAAGTGATAAACAAGCAGACGATCTGATGATACTGTACTGAGATTTATAGAAGTAACAACGCTTTTTTAGAAGGCTCTGTTCTAAAGAAAATCGTGCTGGAAGTGTCAGCGGATTGGTTAGAAACACATTGGCTGAGATCTATGGGGCATATTATCAAGACAGGCGATAAAGTTATCGCCGCTTTAGCGGCAGAAAACTTCCGCTAAAACGGCGATAATGGGATTGATAATATGCTCTATGGAATTCCAATTGAAGCTCAGGTTAGATGTCCTTCACATCGAACATGGGCTTCAATTGGAATACCATAGAGCATATTATCAAGCCCATTATCGCCGTTTTCTGCCGCTAAAGCGGCGATAATTTTATCGCCTGTCTTGATAATATGCCCCCTATGTTTGGCTCTGAAGTGTACATTTATGGACGTAGATTTATTTAATCACAGTCATTCTTGACCAATCTATTTTAAATCGAACAAAAGCATACCATTATTATCAAAACCTGAATTGGGTGCAGAACTGGCACATTGATACTGTGCCCTTGTTGTAATGGTCTCTAAACATATTAATTCCACTAAGGCACGTGTTGTTCTGACAAATTGATGGTTGCATAGAAACTCCTTTATTCCCTTTTCAAATTACACTGTTCTTGAAATTCCATACTATTAAATATTATTTAAAAGGTTAAAACAGAGTATAAATTTCATATGGAAAGAGAAATATATGCAAATAAGACATTAAGATGTAGAAAACAGCAGGCAGGAAAGATGAAGGAGGGACATCCAATTAATAGTAAGGTAGTGGCAATGTTCAATATTAAATACTAAGACAATTCTACTAAATGCACTACATACGTGATAATATTTCTGGAAACAACGATCAAAAGAGGGGCAATTCTGAACATCAAAGACAGATCTGTATGCAAAATGTATGCAATAACTAGAGTGTCAAATGACTTTTGAATGTAGTTTTCGCCTTTTCTAAGTTCAGAAGACACTTTATTATAATTCTGAAATTTCAGGTAACGGGCGTCTCTTTAAAAAATGCTGAATATTTTGTACAGGTAATACATATAAATACATACGAGAGATATACCGGCAGTTCTGGGTTGGAAGAACTCACACCTTTATTATAGGTGAAAGGATCAAACAAAAATTGGTGTCACAGTTTTCAGGTCTGTTGCAACGCTTCAGTGCAAACAACATTCATAGATTGTATTCTGTAATAACAAGATTCTTATAGCAGCCACATAAATAAACAGTAGCAGTTTTGATAAATTAACGATTACCCCAAAGCATGTACAGTTTGCAATATTTGTTGTGTGAATACTTCAGGTGGATTTCCTAATTGGAAAATCTCAATTCGAGAAACACACTTTATTATAAATGGCACATGGTTAATATTCTACAATTACTAAAACTAAACGAATTGAGAGTTAAATGCATTTGGATAGAAACACTTGGAACAGTGGAGATAAAAGCTAAAAGACCAAAAAGCTAGTTTTTCTACTGTATTAAGCCAGATCTGCAGAAAGGAGCAGGACAGACAAAGTTAGGAGGAAAGGGAAAGGAATAAACAAGGCAAAGAGAGAAGGAGCAGTGGGGTAAAAATGCAAATTAAGTGAAAGAGTAAACTGAAGTGGTAATAATGCATGCTTGGCGCGGTGGTTCAACAACACAAAATGTAAACAAGAATGGCAACAGGTGAACATGGGGAAGGAGAAACGATGAAGAGTGAAATCAAATAAATCATTTATGTGGGGAGTTCTAAGGGCCTGAGCTAGGGTTTGGCAGACAGGTTACTCGGTCACAATGTGAGGGATGTGCGATCTACCTTATTACAAATTCCATACGATATAATGCACTTTTAATAAGGTGATAGGGTATATCTCACACTTGTGACAGAATAACCTGTCCACCAAACTCTAAATTGGGCCCTATTCTTTACCAGGAAGAAACATAGAGTCCAATTCAGAAAGATTTTACTTTGAGTAATAGTTGTACTGATTTCCTCCTCCATTCACAATTAGAAAAGTAGAACAGGAAGCATTTGTCAGTTGGAGTTGATAAGGGTGATATTTGTTAAGGCAATTTTCTCCATGCAGCCATCTTATGCCATGTCTGCAAACTGGCCCATTGTCTTTTCCTTCCTGATGACCTCTTTATTGTCTTTAGGAACACTGGTGCATTTAACAACATACATCCAGAATCCATAGGGGTGTCCTACTGAAGAACTCTAAGTTTGGCAGATCATTTTCACCCATCATAAGTTTTTAGGAGGGAGAACAAATACCCACTTCACCTTGTGGCTTTCCGACCTTTCCTATTGAAAGTGAAAAGTTCATTCTAGCTATAAACATCTGAAGTAAAAAGTTGGTAAACTGCTACTGTGAGGACATGGGGGGTGAGAAGTATATTATACAGATTCTACCTCTTTACAAAGGATGTGTAGTTGTTGTGCACAGTCACAGAGCAAGGGTCAAGGGCAACATTCTCTACTGTGATGTGTGTAGGAGTCTGATAACTGTACCACAGGGCAGTTTGTGATCCTACACTACTCTATATCCTGTACTTTTCAAACGAGGGCACAGTGAATCTTTATGTTTTAGGTGCAAGTATAATAAGACTTATTTAAAACATAAGTGTTAGACCAGGCATCCTTGGCTTGGTTTTACCCTAAACTGTTGGTCTTTCTCCTCCATTTTATGCTGATCTCATTTTTGCTAGCCTTATGACTCTGCACAATTTACCACTGCTAACCCGTGCTAAAGTGATTGTGCTCGCTACCTAAAATATAGGAAGATTGGCTTATAGCCCATTGGCATATTTAATTTAGTTTAAGTCATTAGTAAAGTGGCACTACCTGTGCCCAGAGTATGTAAATTAATGCTGCTAGTGGGCCTGCAACACTGATTGTGTCACCCAATTAAGTAACCCTTTAAACATTCCATTTTGAACAGACAGAATAAACCTTTTGCCAGGCCCAGGCCCCAGACACCAATTCTTCAGTACACCCGTAGACACTCTACCAGAAAGGAGGACTGCTGTGCTGCTCAAAGAACTGCCACTCTGTTGGACTGCTTCCCTGTTGGACTGCTGCCATGCTGGATGGCTGCCTTGGTGGATTGCTGCCCTGCTGCACTCCCGCCTGAGGCAGAGGGATTGAACCTGCACCAAGGACTGGATGGCTGGCATCCTGGCTACAGCATTAGAGACAAAAGGCAACCACAACCTCAAACCCAGCACCTGGACTCTGCAATCTGTGAGTTGATCCTGCCAAGTGGTGCCACCCCAGTCATGGACCCTTGGAAGTGGTCCTAAGGTGCTCTGCCAGCCTCTGTGGATCCATCGGAACTGACGCATCTCCTCTGTTGTGCAGCACAACCCAGAGCAGAACCGATGCATGGTTGCTGCTGCGTGTATGGGTTCCATCCAAAGATACGCATCATGGCCCATCACTCCATTGACACCTCCTCTGCTCCCTGCTTTCTCAGCGCAGGCCCTGCATTCCTCATCGGTGGCAGCCTTGATGAAAACACCGGACTCTGCATTGTAGTCATGCAGCTCCTCAGCAGATGTACTTCCCATCATAGGCCCTCATCAATGGTATCCTCAATTACAACGCAGGACCTCACACCACCACAATCTCACTGCATCACACAACGGATGCATCGCTTCGGCTGCCCAATGCATCTTCAATGCAGACCCTCGCAATGTTTCTCAAACCAGGATTTAAGGGACTAACTGGGTCTCTGTAGCTGGCCTGTGCTCCATCATGGTCAACCTGAACTTGTGACTTGGTCTGGAGCTACCAGGGATCCACAGTTGGCGCTTGGGGATTTTGGGTGTTATTTTCACTAATGTATTTTTGCCATTTTGGTCTAGTTTAATTTTTTTAAAGTTACTCTATTTTTCTAAGTTGGTATGGGATCCTTTTTGTGTGGTGTTTTTCACTTTATTAATGTTTGAAATTTTGCACAAATACTTTACATATTGCCTCTAAGTTAAGCCTGAGCAGTCTGTGCCAGCCTACCAGATAGTTTAGCACAGGTTAATATAGGGTAGGTTTGTACCTCACCCTGACAAGGATTGTGGTTGCTGCTTCACCAGGCCTCTCACACCAGACAACCAGTAATCCAATTAAACAATAAGTTTTAATTTCACACTTTAAAGCAACCTGGACACAGTTAAAATGCAATTTCAATTTGGTAAAATATATCTAGCGTTTCCATGAGTTTATTACAATGCAGAAATATAAATGGGACAGTCAATCTTAAATATTTCTGATGTACAACATAGCCAGCTACATTTGTTGTATTTCAAAAATATGTAATATTGACTATTTTTCCTTTATGGCAATAAACAAGGGTGTGCTCTTTCAGGTGGAAACATATACATCAACTGTTTAAAGTGATGTTACAATCTCTTGTATTAAAGAGCTCCATATTGCAGCAAAAAGTACAACAGTCCGCGCAGAGTAATTCCCATGACCGCTCATATCTGCTATTAGCCTGCTGTAGCATAGTTGCTGATAATGCTCTGGCTGGCGCAGACTTTGAATAATGAGCATCTGCTGGCTGATCGAAAGAGCCAGACTAATGTATGGGGAAATCAACCGCACAATAAAGCTCATACAATGATTCAGAGAGCATGACTGATATCATTTTGCACTTAATTGCAAATATTTAACTGCCAACACCTGTCAATACAATCCAAAAGAAGAGTCTTTACTAACAGCATTGCAATTCAATTTGTTGTTAATTTGTTTTAAATTAAACTAGAAACTGAATATCACAATTTCCCCAAAAAAGATACATCAGTATATGCCATGGACACACACAAAATGCAATCCCAGCACAAGTCTTTATTGGAAGAAAAAACAGGGTAGACCTAACTAGAACTACTGCAAAACTATTGGTGGCTTTTCTTCTGGCCTTCAACGTGATCATAGTTTGTCCAATCAGTGGTGTTTTATGCACTGGGTTGTTATATTTCCTAAATCTATATCCATGATAATGGCAGAAAGATAATCAATAGGTGTCTTTAAGAGTGATCTATGGCAAAGCATAAGCATCACTGATCCCAAAATGATGTTCCGAAACTGTGACTGGTTTGTAGTTAAGATTAAAATTAACAACCGTACATCAAGCAAAATTTAAAAAGTACATTAGGTCCACTAATGTTCTTTTGCATTTTAAAGGTTCAATGTGCTTCACTTCTATGGATTGGTGATGCCCAAGGCCCAATTATTTTTATTAGTACACTATTGTTCGATGATCATTCTTGCAGCCGCGGCCGCTGCAGGTAAGAGGGTGGGGTGGTGGGGCCAGGTGAGAGGGATTTCAAGAGACGACTACGAGGGAAAATTATTTATTTAATTTAATTTTCCCGCGTGGTCGTCTCTCAAAATCCCCTCTCACCTGGCTCCACCGCCCCACCACTTTTACCTGCTGCGGCTGCATCCTTGTGTGTTGGTTTAAAATGGCTGATCCTGCTGAATATTATGCATGTTTTGTACTATTGTACTTTGGCACCTTATATTATTCCTATGCAATACCATCAATGAGTAGGGTTGTTTGCAACTCGATTATTTTACGGCACTCACACTTTATGATACTCAAGTACAGTACCTGTGGGTGGTTCTCATAATTGCTATCTGGGATTATATTGATCTCTTGTCATACCGGCATGAACTGCGTTTACCTTTTACTTTAACAGTGACTTATGGTCCTTTTCATTTGTGTGCAAAAGAAAGAGTGTCATCTGCCATTTTATTGTGATGCAATTTTCCTGTGATTATAATGCTATACAGTTGATTGTTTTAATGGGATTGACATGTTTTAGGGATCTTCAATATTCAATATTCATTGTTAACTAATTAACTTTTAACTTTAGTTAATTCTAATGAAAACCTCCAAGGTTGTAGTCCAAAAAATAAATGACTTTCCTATGGAAAGTTCGAGTCAACCATCACTGCACATTCGTAGCTGCAATCATGTAATATATAAAACAGGGGCGACCAAACCTAATACCCGGTGGAATGCTTGCATGTTTTGGTTTTTAGCTTTGTTGCTTTATGAAATTTTGATGCAATAAAATTTATTTATTATTCGTTCGCGTGAGTGCGACTCGTTTCCTACTTTAGATCTTTTTGCTGAATATACACACACACACACACGCACACACACACACACACGTTCTTTGAAGCATTCTGTGGAATACAATAACAGACAGCGAAGCATATGGAGGATTGGAGATATGATGAAAATTCCTACTCCGTCACGGTTTGCGCGGTCTGAAAGAAGACACTTCATGAGAAACTACATCATAACAAATGGTTTATATGGAAGTGGAGCCGGTGAAATTAAATTCACCTCAGTCCCGCAAGTGCAAGACTTTTTGACTGTTGGAAAATTAGTCTTTTTTCCAGCGGGCAGCCCAATCAATTCAGATGTATATCTCTTGTTTTAATGCATATGAAACAATGTTTTCAGTCTGGCCATGCCCAGATTGCAGTTGTTTTCATCGTTGACACAGGCTGCCTGTTCGGCTTTGAAAAACAGAAAAATAAATGCGTCTGGCTTTTATTAGTCAGTTCATCTCCTTCCTCGCAATCATTGAAAAAAAACACCGTATTTTTGTTACTATAAGAGCAGTAAAAATAGGAAATACAAATTTTGCTCGCGCAAAAAAATCTAAATAATTTTTTTTAAAAAGCAGCAAGCTGCTGGTGCTTTGAAAAGGCTTTGCTGTCAGCCATGCCTTTGGATAACATTAATGACCCAAAGGTCTGCTTCATCAGCGTTACAGCTCACAGGTAAACACATGGCAAATAGCAATCACCATTTTTTCTTTATGTTTGTCTCTTTAAATCATGATTAGTACATGTCTTTCAACCCCCTTTGTCTTTCCTAGGATATGTACAGCTTTCAACAATAAGCTATAATATGCTCCTAGGGCAGCTGAGCCATCCAAATGTTCTTACCTTGGGTAATGAATTTGACACTGCCTGGGTCACCATGACGCCCACGAATCTCGTTTATGTTTTGCATGGCTTGCATTCTGCTACTCAGCACCTGACAACATCCTACACACTGAACACAGCTGGAAACTGACCTCGGGGAGGGGGAAATCAGTTTCCATGGTCTACTTCTTCCATCTCTGTAAGTAAGTTGCCAGATACTTGTCCTAGCACCTGTGTCTACCATGAGTCCTTGAAATCAGAATTCTGTTAGCAGAGAGAGATTTCATTACCATCTGTAAACACGCCCACTGTTTTGCACCTAGGTATATCCCTGCACAGCTTACATTCTCAAACTCTAGCCATGTATTCCAATAAAACCCTTATATCATAGTGTTGGTGTCCGGAACTCCTTAAAACATGGCATGCAACCTTGGTAAACAAATTATTGGTGCATTGAACCCCTGTCTGTTGAGACCACCAAATTCGAACTATTGATGTCCTGCACATCTCTGAACAGCACTCTTCTGTGAGCTGAATCTCACTATCCTGCGCATGAATGCTCTGTGCCTTCCACACCTATGAACTGCACAGGGCAACCAGTATATTTAATTTGTTTTTCACCATGTACACTTGTTTACTACATCCTGTTTCCCTGTGTGTGACAGATTGTATCACCATTCCTTTGTGATCAGCATCATTCAGCGCCTGGATACCCCCTGGGTGATAAGCCGAGCTCTACAAATCCTGATATGGTATGATGATTCAACCCTGGGTTTTGAAGATTAGATCCCTGCATCCCCGAGGTTTGCATACAGTGTGTTTGTATGATCAGCGTTCTGCACCGTGCTCCACACCTTATCACCCTGGACATCTTGCAACCTGCCTAGCCAAAATCTTGAATACGTCTTTCACGTTAGTTCTTTAGAATAATCAATCTGTCTGCAACAAGATATGCTGCATCAACAAACATTTTGGTTCTCATCTTTTATTGCACTTCATGGCCTCCATTGAGCTATGGACTGACCTAAAGATAATTATTACAAGATTAGCCAGTCACACAACCACACGTCTTCTCCGACATGTCATTTTCTATCTCTATGAACCCTTCTTCTCTTATTAATAATTCCGCTGCCCGTTTGCACCCTCTGGGCATCTAGCTCCAGTCTGAATGTGTCATGACAACGAATGGCTGTTTGCTCTCTCGCATTTATCTCATCAACACAGAGACAATTTGCTTCCTCGCACTTCCCCGCCTTTATTCCTAGCTAAATCTACCTCTATTCCTTTGTACCCAATAAATGTGAGCAACAAACCTTAGCTTGCTCTTCCGACCTAGTATGCAGTTGTAATCTCTAATTGCAGTTATAAACATAGCAGATGCTCATTAAATCCTAACCATATATAGAATGCACCAAACATTTCTTTTTAGACAGATAATGCACTTAGAATGTGTTTTGAGACATCTCAGTTACTTCAACAGTCATCAATAGACTAGCAGCAGCCCCCCTCGCTAGCCCTTAGCCCCACTGATAAAGTGCTAAACTCATATATGTTTAATAAGACAACATATAAACATCTGTCTCAGGTGTTTAAGACCATCACTGGTTCAACCCTCAAATATCTGACACAAACACTGACCTGGTTCATCCCCATTTGCATACATCGCTGAGCAGGTAAAGGTCTACATTTTCCTTACTCTCTCTTGCCCCCTAATATCAGAGCTTCCTCTCACTGCTGTCTTTTCTAAAACTTTTGAAGACCTGGGGGCATATTATCAAGACAGGCGATAAAATTATCGCCGCTTTAGCGGCAGAAAACTACTGCTAAAACGGCGATAATGGGCTGGATAATATGCTCTATGGAATTCCAATTGAAGCCCATGTTAGATGTGAAGGACGTCTAACATGGGCTTCTATTGGAATTCTATAACGCATATTATCAAGCCCATTATCGCCGTTTTAGCCGTAGTTTGTTGAAGAGGGGAGCTCTTCAACAAACAACCCCTGCCTGTCTTGTTTATGCTGAGCCAGCACCAAGACACCACCCGGTATACATGCGCTCTACGAATCAATTAACATTAATATTAACATTAACACCTCCCTAAAGTTTCAGTCCTTCTACATTCAGGGTTACCTCAATGCTCCTGACCAATTTTTAGTCTTTCTCCTCATTTCGGAATTTTAATGCTGCTCTAAAACTTATATTGACTTTCTTGTGCAACATGAAAGCTAACTCCACTCTCATTGCTCTCATCTGCAGTAAATCAATCCTAAGATTTACTGTCCTGTTAATATTGTCATCTAACAATCATTACACAGGCAACTACCTCACCCTGCACATCCACTCACTCTGTCCCTGTCATATGTGCTATTTGTTGCTGCTCTGTATAGTGTTTCTTGCAGAAATGGTTTGTTTCTCAAAGAAAAAAAAAATATTGTCACATAGGCATATCACTCTGTATTGATACATGCTGATTTTCTGAAAGCACAATGTATATTTTCCCTCTTTTCTTTGAGGCAATGAATACAGACACCTGTGTTCGAGTTATGCCATTTATGTTTAACTTTAGTTGTAACATATTGAGCAGATTGCACACAGGTACCATTAATTACCAGATTCACGGATATTGCAGGGTTCTCACTGAGATCCTTCAGGTACTTGTAAAAGTAATGACTTACCATGGATATAGTTCTTTTTGCACCCTGTTCCAACAGGAATTCCTCATTTTCTGACAGTATCCCACCCATACATTTTAACATCTTTAGGTTGATAAAATATCCTGCGAATGTGGTGTTGCTGGGGGGTCCTAAGTACAGGATCTCTGAAACTCTCATAATTCCCAATTGGGCTAGTAATTCTATTGCTAGGAAATCAGGAATTATACGGCCTTCGTAATTAAAACCATAGTCATTAATCTGGGGAGGTGTTGCGATTAGAAGGAGATAGAATGAAGGTATCTTTTCCTTGTCTGAGGCATTGGCCTCTGTCATTCAGGAATGCATAAAACTCTTATCAATCTGAGAGTTGGGACAGAAGGTTTCTGATAAAAATAGCATGTCCTTGGCGAGGCACTGTGATATTTCTTGATCAGCTTCCTCCGTCCAATTTAGATGTTGGAATTGGTTTACTTTCTCATTTGTATTGATTTTTTGTTGCTTTCTCTCATAACTGCTCTGAGTACAGGGAAGTCCACAGTTGGGTTCCTCTGCTGCTACCATTGTTTGAACAGATGAGAGGGAATTAGAACAGTACTCAACCAGCCAATGGAATTCAGACTTTTCTTCCATCAAGACAGAGAAACAAACTGGACTTGGTCCCCAGCATATAAAGTGTGGATCAAGAAGTTAATTATCATTCAATCCTTGTTCAGTGATTTAAGATGTCTGCATCAGTACTTTAAGGAATTACAAAAGTTTCAATTATTGATGGCCTACCACTTGGGCAAATGCAGTCTTCTTACCCTGACAACAAAGAGGGGCTTCTGAGCAGGGTAATGCCACTGAATTCTCTTCACATAGTTGTCCTTGGCAATTCTCAGCAGACGTAGGGAATTAAGGTACTATGCTGACCCTAGTTTTTAATAGCACACGAGGCCCACTAGAGACAAAACAACTGGGACATGTTTTATATATCATTATTATTGTGAGGAGATTTTGCTCATTCTCCATAAGTTACCACTGCTATATATCATCGTTTTATGCTACAAGGATAACTTGTGAGTTAAACTTTTCTCCCACACTGCTTAGATATGTGATGATTCATCATCAGCTCTTTTTAGGTTCAGTCAGAGGGACCTTCACTCTATTGCAGGTCCTACATATTTCTAAAAAATCATACGGACTCTAATGTTCACTGATATGTAATAGATCCTGTTTTACTCCATTTAAGCTGGACTTTTAATGGAAGGGATTGGAGCAAAGATAAATAATTATTTTTGTATACAATCTTTTGCATACACTTTAAGTATAACTAAAACTAATATCCACAAATATGAATCCACAACATGTTCAGACAGCACAGATAATGAAGGTACAATTCAGTATATTAGTTCTCCATTTATTGGCACATGCTGAAGAGAAAGATATTTTTCCAAACACTGCTCCCTTTAAGGCAGCTGGAAAGCACATTATGTCCCGTGAATATAGTTTGGTGGAAGTTGCACTTCTACATGACGTGTTTAACAGCTCCCCTTACTATTAAGCAACAAACCCAATTTAAGAAACTGTTTCAATTACTGCTCCACCTACCTCTTGAAGATCACACTAGTGTCAACAGAAGGTTGCATACATTTTTGCTATCGTTTGTTACCAGCCAAACCTCCCAGGCAACCTGCTGTAACTACTACCGAATAAGGAAGAGATAACAAATCTGTGCCATTTGCAACCTGGTGTATTTAAAAATGATTCTTCCCACACCATTTATTCTCCTAGTAAAAATATCCTCACAAGCATTTTGGAAGACTCTGATAACAGACTTTGGAAATGGAGCTAAAACGAGAATAACCACAAATGAACAATGTGGGACTTTGGGTAAAGATGCAGCGTGCAGTGACTTTATTTGTGGTCTAAATTTCAATATTAATACACTGTGTTACGTAGCTTGAAGCAAAATCTCGAATGCTCATAAATCCCTATCTAATGCTAACTTTATTTAGTTGACATACTATTTAATGATGTTTTTGAAACATATTCTCTTATGTCGTCATTTACTTCTGAGAGCCAATACTGGTATAACACAATCTTCCTGGTGGATTTTCCATTACTGACCTCCCTTCTGCATCATCTTATTATATAATCTGCCATTTTCTATACTACTCACTGCATCTCTAATATCCCCTACTCAGAGAAGTTATTCTCCTTGGGCTAAACACTTACCGGGACTATTAATGCATTGTATAGCCACCTGAAATGCGTAACAATATAGGTGTTTTTATCACAGTTGGAAGAAGTGTTTGTTTACCTCTGAGTTCTCACATAACCTCTTTTGCATTTTGGGAGCCCCTTCCCTCTCCACCTCATGACTGGTGATCCATGGAAAGGGACTTGCATGATTTTTCTCTTTAACAAGCTAGATATCATCTCTGGTCCCCAAATCCGTTCAGACAACATCACCTATTCATGATTGTTCTTGCTCAGTTTTAGAACTCTCTCTAGCAAAATGGTTCTGGAGTACCACTTCTACCTGTTCCTGGTTCAGTTGAGAAAGAGACCTTTAGAGACAGCATGCCGCATTTTGCCAATTACCAGCTGTTATTCTTCCATCTGCAAGAACAAAGTTGTAGAAAAAGCGAGTTTGTTCATACTGCATCTCCTGTCTGTGAACTAAAGGATCTCATGTCAGGTCATGGTGCAAGCTTTCCAATATCCAAAAGGTAGGTGTGAGGCTGGCTGCTGATTCGAATGAAAACACATTTGCTGTATTTTTCAAGAGACACAGTGTGAAGCAATGAGTTAAACCCTCATTACCACCATTTGACTGATCAGCAACTTATGTGATGAAAATCTAGTTGTGTAGTAAATTTGTTTGCATAAAAGTATAATATCCTGTTGGGTATCCTGCAGTTTTTTCTTGTTGGCCGAGATTGCTACTCTCTCCCTGACAACATTAATGCTCTTGAGAAGAAGGGTCCGACTTAGAGTTTGTAGTAACTGAAAATCTTCCAACTCTGGGAGGAAGTGCTAGATACACAGTACAGTGCACCATTATTAGGGACATGAGTGTATTTTGCTCCATAGTAAGAGTTTTTCTAGAAACTGGAGGGTTAGTTGGAAGAGGTAAGCACCTTTGACCAAGTAGGGACCCTTGCTTCTAGTCAGGGTAAGGGGATACACACTTTAGATAACCCCTGCTCACCCCCTTTGTAGCTTGGCACAAGCAGACAGGGTTATCCCAAAGGTAATTTGTAAAGTATTTGTACTCAAAACACACAGTAGCCCAGTGAAAACACCACAAATGTACACCACACCAAATTAGATTTTTTTGGTATCTATCTAAACCAAACAAGACCAAAACAACACAAATCCAACATACATTTATCAAAATAGCACTTCAAAACAGCTACTTGCAGAAATAGCACTTGTAGAATCAAATAGCTCCACCCTGGGGCTATTACAGCATTGTGACAGTAACAAATCAAAAGTGGGGTGCCGTCCGCGAGGTGCTCGGCATTGGGTATGGAGTCATATGGATCCCCAAAATACAGTACCTTGGAAAACGAAGTCTATGGATGATGCACGGTGTTATGGAGGGGATGCGTCAGTGGCAAGGTCGAGGCTGGTTCCCTGGTTGCCACGGGGGAGACGAGGCATCGAGTCTGCACAGAGTCAATGTGTCGAGTCCAGGACAAGGGAAGTCAGTGGCGTCAGCGGTGAGGAAGAGGTTCCAGTGAGGTGATGCAAGGTCGAAGAGTTCATGAAGTCTCCCTCGTCGGTTGTCAGCTTCATGATAATGGGATGCAGTCGCTAGTGGTGATGGCATTGGTGCGAGCGCTGGGGTCGGGAAGGCTGATAACTGCAGGTGTTGAAGGGCATCAGAGCTGCAATGAGGTGGGGTGATGCATTGTGCACTTCATGAGCGGGGCCCCTGGCCTCGGTGCAGGTTGCAGCATCACTGGCAGCGTCGCTGACAGAGTCGGAGTTGTTTTTCTTGCAGCTCCCAACAGCAGGAACAACATACAGAGGCCCAAAACTGGAGTTAAAGGGAGCTGGTGGTGAAGTCTTTGTGTCCCTGAGACTTTAGAACAGGAGGCCAGCACACACAAGCCCTTGGAGATTTTTCTTCAAGCAGGTTACCAGCAAAGTTCCAGTCTTTGTCCTCTTCCTTGGCAGAAGCAGCAATTGCAGGCCAACCCAGCAAAGCACACAGCACAGGTGCTGTACTCCAACCTCCAGCTCTCCAGCTCTTCTCCTTGGCAAAAGAGTCCAGTAGTGATCTAATTCTCTGGGTTTTAAGGTCCACCACGTATACCCCATTTTGTCTTTGTTCTCTTAGTGGCAAGGGTCTCCGAGCCCAGTCCAAACCAGTTCTGCCCTCTCTGGGGCAGCATGACCACAGGCGGTGGAGACAGCATTGTGCAAAGGAGACACTTCCTATTCAGGTGCAGTGAAACTCATCCCACCACTCTAAATGCAGCCAATGTCTATTTAGCTCAGCTCTGAGTCACCCAGGAAAGGCAGGACACATGCAGTGGCTGTCTACAGTGAATGCACATCCCCAGCGCCGGCCTCTCCAAAATCAGACAGTCAATACAAAAAACAACAGAGGCACACAGAATGGTTAAACAAGAAAATGCCTACTTTGTAAAAGTGGTATTTTGAAAAGGCCATTTAAAAAACAGCTCCCTAAAAATATATGTTATTAAATTCTGAGTCCAGAGAGCCTAAACTCAATTTCTCTATCTTGCCCCAATGGAAATTTTTACTTGTATGATGTTACAAAGTAACGCCCATCATAGCCAATCGGACAGGTATCCTTTCAATTGTGAAAAACGAAATTGGCAGTATCTCACTATCAGGACATGTAACACACACTATTACACGTCCTACCTTTCACGTACACTGCACCCTTCAGATAGGGTACCTCGGGCCTACCTTAGGGGTGCCTTTGATGTAAGGAGAGGGAAGGTTTGGGGCCTGGCAAGTGGGTGCAGGTCAACATTTAAAACAGTGCACAGACACTACAGTGGCAGGTCTGAGATACCTTTAAAGGGCTACTCGGGTGGGTGGCACAATCAGTGCTGCAGGCCCACTAGTAGCATTTGATTTACAGGCCCTGGCACACTCAGTGCCCTTTACTAGGGATTACCAGTAAATAAAATATGACAATCATGAATAACCAGTCATAATCATAATTTACACAGAGAGCATATGCATGTTAGCACTGATGAGCAATGGTAAAGTGCCCAGAGTCCTAAAGCCAACAAAAACAGGTCAGGAAAAATAGGAGGAAGAAGCAAAAAGTTTGGGAATAACCCTGCAAAAAGGGCCATTTCCAACATGGAGAATTTCCAGTTACCACCAATTTCCAAGTCAAGGCATCAGACTTTAAGGAAAGAGCATTAACTTTTGGAGTCTAAGAGCATAGGTTGCTGAGATCTACGCCCCAGTTTTCAGTTCTACATGAAAGCAGTGTAAAGACAATGTCTGAGCACAGCCAAATTCAGTGGATGAAACCTCCACTTAGTTGCTTAGGAAATCTTTATATTAGCATTTTCACATATCCATCCCTATCATCTGCTATATTCTCAACAACTAGTTCACAGACCTCCTAAGCAATTTTCACACTTTTCTGTTTTGTTTGTCTTTTAGCCATCATCCTTTTTTGTAACATCTGATATTTTGCTCATTTTAGCATAGTTATTTTTTTCTGATTAATTCATCGCATTTCAGAGACTGTGGGCCCGATTCACAGAACTAACTTAAGACAAAATCCTAAACTTACTACCATTTTCGTATTCACAGAATGCACTTACTCATTTTGGTATTCACAGAAGACACTTACTCACTTCGGTATTCACAGAAGTTAGGAGTCCTAACTTTAGGACTCCTAAATGCCTTCTGTCAATACCGAAAGTCTTAAAATTTGGATTTTTCTCAGTTTAGGAGTCCTAAAGTTAGTAC
This sequence comes from Triturus cristatus, assembly GCF_964204655.1. NCBI lineage: Eukaryota > Metazoa > Chordata > Amphibia > Caudata > Salamandridae > Triturus > Triturus cristatus. Next base: position 933,737,770 of record NC_140588.1, on the reverse strand, counting down.
TCCTAACTTTACTACTACTAAACTGAGAAAAATCCTAATTTTAAGGCTTTCGGTATTCACAAAAGGCATTTAGGAGCCCTAAAGTTAGGACTCCTAACTTTACGACTATAAAATTGAGAAAAATCCTAATTTTAAGACTTTCGGTATTCACAGAAGGCATTTAGGAGTCCTAAAGTTAGGAGTCCTAACTATACTACTACTAAACTGAGAAAAATCCTAATTTTAAGACTTACGGTATTCACAGAAGGCATTTAAGAGTCCTAAAGTTAGGAGTCCTAACTTTACTACTCCTACTTTTGTGAATACCGAAATGAGTAAGTGCCTTCTGTGAATACCAAAATGAGTAAGTGCCTTCTGTGAATACCAAAATGGTAGTAAGTTTAGGATTTTGTCTTAAGTTAGTTCTGTGAATCGGGCCCTGCATATTTTAAATATTCGGTGTCTGATTTCACATGCTATTATTTTTTATGAATGAGACTGCAATGCTTTTTGTTGTATGTGGCTTCTATAGGATTACAATACTGGTTTCAATGCAGTGGCATCATCACAATGGATATCTCAACTTACTTTGCGTTCTGCTGCCTTGTCTGGATCGCCAGATGAATATGGGCCTAATTATGAATTTGGCGGTGCGGGAGTGGGACCGCCTTGACGCCACACCACCAAACCTGTGTGCACACTGTCCACCGGATTATGACTTTTTCAGTCACTGGTGGGCAGGTCTTTGGTGTTCCCACGGCGATGTCTGTGAAATAGGCAATGGGAACATCAAAGGCAGTACCTACATGGGTGCAGGTACTGGGGTGCATGCACACAGAGGGGCACAACATGTGACCCCCTGCATTCACCACATGGCCCAAAGGCAACAGGGGGCTCTGTAGGGCCCTCGTTGTTTTCTCTCCGCAACGGATACAATGGAGGATTAACCACCATGAAAACCATGGTGGAGAGGAAACTTGTAAATGCTTGGCGGAACTGTGGTGGTCCGGCCAAGCACATTACGGTGTCCAGACCACTGTGCCACCACCAGGGATCTCTGGCGGTTGCAGCAGTGAAATGGAGATCCGACTGCCCAACTTGTAATGGGGCGGTCAGACCATCAATGCAGCACTGGCTGGACTGCCAATGCCGTGCCACCATGGCCCGTGGACCACCAGACTCATAATCAGGCCCTTAGTGAGGTGGTGGAGTGGCAGCTGGAGGTCTCATCAAATTTGTTTCCATTTCTTCCTGGTCTCTACAGACTCAATAGAGGGGGCGGAAAGTGGGCGCTGCTGTCCTTGGTGTTGTGCAGACTCATGCTAGAAACCTGAACTGAAAGGAGAAATCCTATGTTGACAAGGAGCTCTCACAGATCTACTGTCAGTCCTGTGCCAGCTCTCTGTTCTCAATGTGAAAGCAGAGAGCACAGCTGTGGGCAGGGAGGGGATGGGATGGCACAAATGGTGATGACAGCAGATGACAGGAGGCCAGTTATTTCTTTTTCAACTTGGAAAAGAGGGAGGGCATATGTCGTGGGCAGTGAGGGTGAATGGTTTCTACACCATCTGCTCAGGCCTTTTAAGAGAGCTAAATATGCCAGTCGGGGATCAGCCAATTTTTACATGTTTTATGTGTCAGTGCACATGCAATGGGAACTGGATAAAAGTGCCCCAGTGTTCAGAGTCTAAAAACCTGCAATCTATTTCAGCAAAAATTGCACTTACCACGCAAAAAGGAGCATTTTCTCACAGCATTTATATACATATTCCACTGTTAAATCAACTGTGTGAAACTACACTGAGCTCAAAACTCTGATTTTAGCTTCAGTCCAGTCCCCAACAGCCTTCTAGAGATTGCCAGTGGATTGATGGCCCCAAGAGACCAGTTTAATATCTATAGTTTTCACACCTTGTCCTTCCTTAGCCCCTCATCTGCAAATAGAAGGTTATTGAATTGATAAACATTGAACAAGGGTCATTCTTGTGATGTCATCAGTGGAGAAGGATATGGACTTGCCTTTTGAGGAATTGGATGTTACCTAGATGCTGCCTAGAATTGTACCCAAACATTTGTATGTAATGTGTGAAGTCTGCATGTGTCCTTCGCCCGCAAATAACTGTTATGTATAATGTGTGCACACCACCTCTTTGGCAGCATCTGTAGTCTTCTATATGTGTCAGATATTAAATAGATGATTTTCAAGAGCCTTTAACAGTCAATGTATGTGCAGTAATTTGGTTACAATGCAAGGGACCCTAAAATCAATGTATAAAAGTCTGTCATTTCTTTATTGCTTGTGACATACCTGGTCTCCTGTAATAGGGAAATGATGCAGCTGCTCAACATTAATGTTAGAAATGGGGGTCTTTAGTTGGCAGTAGTATGCACCCTGTCTAAGTAGGGACCCTTCCTTCTACTCAGGGTAAGGGGATAACACAGCGAAGATAACCCCTGCCACCCCCTTGGTAGCTTGGCACGAGCAGTCAGGCCTATCTCAGAGGCAGTGTGTAAAACATAACAGTAGCACAGTGAAAGCACAACAAATGGAAATCACCACATGAGTTTGGAAAAATAAAGTACCTTTATCTAAACCAAACAAGACCAAAACGACAGAAATGCAATATACACAACTCAAAATATGACTTTTAAACAGTTTCAAGCAATTATGTCTCTAGGAAACTAAGGGTGCTTGATTTCTATTATATGAGAGATAGCCATTCAATAGTGAAAAACAAAATGCACAGTATTTTACTATCTGGACATGTGAAAAACACCACTGCATGTCCTACCGTTCATATACACTGCACCAAACCCATTGAGGTAAATGAGGCCTACCTTGGGGGTGCCTTACATGTAGAAAAAGGGAAGGTTAGGGCCTGGCAAGTGGGTGCACTCGCCAGGTCGACATGGCAGTTTAAAAAAATGTACGTAGACACTGCAGTGGCATGTCTGAGGCACATTTGAAGGCTACTTGTGTGGGTGGCACAATCAGTGCTGCAGGCCCACTAGTAGCAGTTGATGTACAGGTCCTGGGCACACACAGGGCACATTACTAGGGATTTACCAGTAGATCACATATGCCAAATCATGGATAACCAATCAGAATCACAATTTACACAGAAAACATATTCACTTCAGACCTGATCAGAAGTGGTAAAGTGGCCAAAGTCTTAAAGCCAACATAAAAGGGTCAGACAAATAGGAGGCAAAAAGCTTGGGGACCAACCTTCTAAAAGGGTCAGGTCCAACAATTAATAATTTATTACAGTTGAATTCTGAAATGAAAATGCCTACAGCCAGAGCCAACAACCAAGGAAAAGGCAGAAGCTGGGCTTTTTCTTGTGCTGCTCTGTTTTGGAAAGAGAATAATGATACGCAGAAAAGAGATATGTATGGAAATATATTAATATTTCACACACTTTGGGTAATTATACGAAAGATGCGAAATCTAGGTGCTTCACAAAACAGCTATATAAATAAATGAATAAGAATAAATAAATAATCAATCATTTTTGTACGGGTAGTTGCTTTAAAGTTGCAGAATAAAGTTAGTCAGCAATCACAAGTTGTGCTTACATGTCTGCAGGCTCTATTAAGCCACTCAATTTTTGGTTTTGCGCGTGAAGATGTTTTCCTGCACCTATCCAGAGCATGCAGCTCTCAATCAATCAATCCGGGTTTTGTGAAGCGCGCAACTCACCCATGAGGGTCTCAAGGCGCTGAGGGGCAAGGGGTGTGAGCAGCGCCGTTGGGGTCATCCGAAGAGCCAGGGCTTGAGGTCCTTTCTGAACTGGTGCAGCTCTGGCCCCACCATGGGAGTTGTGCTCAGAGTAGAGGGCAGAGCACAGTGCTAGTGCACATTGCATCTTCATGTCTGACCCTCCTACAACATTACAGCAGGAGGTGCTTGCCCTCTAGTTTACCAAGAATTGAACCCAAGAGCGTCAGCTACAAATGAGCAGGGAGCTGAGGATGTCAGCCGACCTCATGCTCATCAACCCCTGTAAGACTCAGTTCATGTCCCTGCAAAGGTCATGAAGGAGCCAATGCAGGACATGCAAACAATCCCAGTCTTATCCTGTCTGTATCAGAGTTGGTGCTTGAAGGTGTGCAAAGAAGAGGGGGCACAAATTCATTCTCTTGACAGCATGCGGGAAAGGGACCACAAATATTGGCCAAGTGAAAAATGGTGCATTCAGCACAATCTGTGCAAGCAAACCACCAATTTCACAGTCCACAAATTGTTTTAGGAATCTGTATTTGTTCAAAATGTGTTATTTTTGCCATGGTCTCTAGTGGAGACAGAGAATAAAGAGATTGGATCGTTATTTTCCACCACTGTTTCACAAATATTTGAGATTATACTTGCTGTCACTCAATCATAACCTAGTTTTATGTTGAACATCAATAAATGACCTAATGGTCATTTCATATGTAAATAGTCTCTCAGATGCAACGATGGTGTCTCCATGCACAGAGATCTCTGAATAACCTCATGACTATCTGAGGTACCCTGTATTCCTATGTTCACTCCTAGCTGTACGACTATCCACCTTGCCTCAAATGCGGACCATACATTACAATGATGAAACTTCTATCCTAGCCTTCTTTTTTACTCCACTTACCAGCAAAGGCATCACATCTCGTGTAGTGGGGTCAGTTACCGGAAAGGATGCAGACTGTCAGGGATTATAGTTTGAAAGTGAAGCAATTAAAAGGTGAGGTTTTAAGCCCAGGGGCTGGTATTAATGTCTAGACACACATGACGTTCGAGGCAAAGGAAATAATTAGTAATTATGAACACGAACTCTCTTCTAGAAATCCATCTTAGTGACGCACACAGCTCTGCCTTCCTCCCTGGTGCAGCAGAAGGACACGTGGTGGGGAATCTAATATTCAAGCGAGGGAGAAGGAAGCACATTTGTAACCCATTTTTACCAATCTTCTCGAAACCTTGCCCTTGTATGCTCTTAGTTATTTAATCAAGCATGCATTAACACATAATCAATGTCTTTCTTGCAGCCTGCATTCTCTTCCCTGTGTGGGGCACACCCTTCTATCAGCTCAGAGATGTGAACTGGCACATGAACAAAAAAAATGATGATCAACATAGGATGCAAGTAGACCCTCCTGCATAGATGTTATTTGGAGGTAGGCATGGGTCGCAGCTGTGACCTCTAGCTTGCTCCCTGCTACTCCTAGCCCTTTCTTTGCGACCCCTGGCCTCAGAGGGGGGGAAACCTTTGCTCATCTGAGGCCAGGGGTCGCAAAGGAAGAAACAGGAGTAATAATAATAATAATTACTTTATTCAGCAGTATTTACAGCCATAACCGATCCACAGACAAAGAGTAAAAACGATTACAAATCCATTAAAACAATATTAAATCACGGTGCAAGGTCGTAGAAGTCCTTCAAAACATCAATCCTGTCCCGAGTTTCTTGATGTTAGTACTGCTCTTAAAAGGTTTGTGACAATAAAAAGCATGCAAACATTAGGCGTGAGTTGCAAGTGCAAAAGGGCTACCGATCCTGCCTGAACCCCACTTCTTTTACAGGCGTAGCAGGGAACAAGCTAGAGGTCACAGCTGCGACCCCTGTCTACCTCCAAATAACACCCATGCCCTCCTGCTCACCATTTCCTTGAAGGAAATTCCCTGATTCAACCTGCTGCCAATAACACTGATACAATGTATAACAGTGAAAAAGAGAACTAGCGTCAACTGTAAACTGTTATTAAAACATAAAACTGCTCGTATCGGCGGTACCGAAGACCAGCACCAGTGAGGATGTGAGACAGAGAAGCAAAACCTCACAAAAGCTGATGAGTCATACAAATTCACAATTGTTAAAGACTAATCAGTGCACAGGGCATGCTAGATGCCACCGAGGCACAAGAAAATAGCACAAAAATCAGCAATTATTGACTTCGAATAAAAATATATCTAATGGCTGCCTGTCTAAGATTGCAGAGTTTAAGGTGCTGTTAGAAAACTGTGTACTAAAAGAAAATGTTTAGGGCACTGGCTCGTGTGACTATCCAGCAGAAATAGGCATACTTCTTTGTGTGCATTACTTTGTGTTTGAAGTACAAACACATGACAAACTTCTATTTTCCTTATACAACACTTACAGGCTTAAATACCGGAACCAATGCCGTGATATGGCCAGCAGAAGGTAAAAAGGGGGCCCTAATTCTAGGTGAAAAAGAATGTATCAAAACTATCTTCGTTTTCTTATGAAATATTTTAAATTAAATGTTAACAGTAAAATTCTGGATCCTGACTATTTTGCATGATCTAAGTTTATTAGATAAATTATTATCCTGAGAGAAGAACTTTGCTTTCTCACCTAGAAAGCAAATACATTCCATCAACCCCAGTCGAAAAGGTCCCAGAGTAAACCCAATTTTCAACTTTGTCAATCACTTCTAATAAGACCGTTTTGTTATGGAGTTTCCCACTCTACATGTAAATACATATCTGCAAACCCTGGTTCTCTTAATTATTGTGCATCTAAATTTAAACTAGCTCTGCAAAAGGTTCTGTGAATCTGATACTTCCTTGTTAGACATTGTAAACCACTACATATTGATTAAAGAGCTTTGTACAAATCCAGGTAACATAGATTCCCGCCAAAAGGCGTAGGGATTCGCCACCTTGTCTTTTTTTGTTGTCAGTTGCTGTACCTTATCGTTTTATTGGCAATGCACATTATGGGTCACCCCTCAAGTTCTAAACTACAATCATCCATGTGTGCCCAGGTGTCGACAGCAGGCATAATAGAGATACTGTCTACTTTACCAGCAAATAAGAATGCTCAAGAACCTCTGTTGTATTCAAAGGAAATAGAACATATACCCCCTGCTGACACTTTAAATGGCAAAAAGGTTTGTGCATTTTGTATTATTCATTTCATTTGCGAATGCAGATAGCAGGGGAGGGGAGTTATTGACCTCTAAATGCAACAACAGTTTTATCACAATACTTGCCATACACTTCCGGTTCAGCTAACCACTAAGCAATGTAATCTTTTTAATGTTGCAAAATCCGTGTACATAAATAATTCTCATATAAAAATATAACTTTTCCAATGAAACCTGACCTTAAGTGCACTGCTCTTTTTTTAACAAATTGAACATTATAAAAGCCCATTTATGAATTTTTTTCTAGATTATCCACCTGTTGTTTACAATATCATCATAATGTATTGAAATTCTTGGTATGGTTTAATAACATCCAAAGTAGAGTCGCATTGCTTTTAAAAGAAATATTAACTCGCAATTAAAAAAGAAATCAAAACTTTCTGAGTGTTATTACAGTACTAATTAGATTTACTGCACAGAAGAGGGAAACGCAATTTTAAATACAACTCAAGTTAAAATTTGCCCTAAGCTACGCATTTATCCAGGTTCAAGTACACATTCCCGTTTTTAAAATGAATATTATCAAATTTACCATATTATTTTTATTGCTGGATACTTGTGATGATAAAAGCAGAAGCACTGGTCTTTCCAAACTCAGTATAGCAATAGGATTTTTATATGATGCTTGTTCATCACAAGGGGTATCTTGTCTCTACTGACATATATCAGATGTTTTACTGTATTCCATCTTGCTGAAAGGTGAAAGGTCATGTTTGGTAATTGAATTTCTGACCACAGAGTCAAACATTCCTGTACTTGTAGCGAACAGCTCCATTCATGTCCCACCTTCTTAGCTATTGACAGTTGAATATCACTGCTTGGTCCTGTGACACACATCTGTACTGGGATTTCCCAATACAAATCAAAAATCCAATTTTTCAATCCAAATAGCAAATTTACATGTCCACCGCTCAAATTAATTTCATATCTCCATATATTAATTCACCACTAATCCTATTGGGTTCCGAAGTAGCATGCTACTTGCAGAGATGCGCTTTGATGGCTCGTCAGGGATAGTAAGCACTATATAAATGCAAATTCAATTACAATTATAAAACCACTTGGATGAACTGTAAATAAATACACATATAAAAAAATAAACAGTGTTCTATCCAGGACAATCACTAACAGTACTTATTATCTGTGTGGTTGTAAATCCATTCTTCACAGTACACCTGTAGTCTTAGGGATGCCAGAAGAGAAGTTGTCAGCTCAGTTCTGTGTTCTTGGTGTGTGAGGGAAGTATGTCGTTGTGGTGCAGTGTAAGGTGTGGAACACACATGGAGATCTGCAAGTCTCTGTTGTTTGCAATGAAGTGAAATTCCTTGAGGGCATATGAAAAATTGCAGATTTGCACACAGTTGACAGGACCCCGAATCTGATGATGCTTTTGTAACGTTTAATCATTCTAGTGGCAGCATGAGAGCATGCGCCCTTCGGGCATTGTCAAGAGCACCGCCAGTCGCACATTGGATTAAAGCTTATTTTTGCAGGGTGACATTTTGTGTGACGGCATCCAACATGTTTCCTCTAGGCAAATGCGCTGTTAATGATACACAGGGAAGACTTCTACTGCTTGGAGGCGGCCATCATGAAAACCCTGTAGGAGTACACTTTTATATTTCAAACTCTTAAATTTGTTTCTTATTTGTTTTTTGTTTTTTGCTGACATGAAGAAGACAGTTCTATAAATTATGCCACTGATGGATGCCTTGAGATTTGCCATACCTCCTGATTTATTTCCAATTTAAAAATATAGGGTTCTATTCTGATTGTCATTCAAATCTGTGTTTAAAAAACAAGAGCATAAACGCAGCAAATTAGTGATTTGATGACTGCATGCAACCAGGAACGGCTTTAGGGTAGTGCGACTGGTGCAGCCGCACCGGGCTCTGATCTGTGGAGGAGGCCTCAGGGGGTGCGCTGTGTTTAGCAATGACTGGAGAGATGATGGGCACTTTTGCCCGGGGGTAGTGAGAGAATCCAAGCAGGAAATCATGGGGCGGGGGGCACAAAAAATGATTGTCGCAGTGAGTGCTACCAGTGTAAAGCCAGCCCTGCATGCAACACAGTCACTGTAACCTTTAGAATTACTGTAGGGAAAACAAATGGCAGCCGATGATCAAACTTAGGTTAATTGGCATATAGTTGACATCCAGAGTGACTGCACATCAGTGATCATCATGCTTTCCATTGTAGTGAAAGACGACCCTACACAGAGGAGGAAAATATATAGGGGCATATTTACAATAGAAGTGGCAGAGCGTGGCGTGAGCCTCCTTGGCTTAACCCTGCGCTCTGCCACTTCTGAAACACAGGGCTGCACCATATTTACAAAAATAAACAATCAATGGCATTTTGCTGTTTTCATATGTGCTGCACAATGCAGCGCAAAAAACAGCAAAAACTTGGTGAAATTAAACATTTCTCCTTGTTGCGCAAGGGTAAGACCAGATTTTCCCTGGTCTTAATTTTGGCGCTGCCCCATATTTACGCCACCCTTGTAAATATGGGACATATTAGAACCGGCGGTCTCTAGTTGGGAGAGGTATACACTTCTGACAAATAGGGACCCACCTTCTCTAGTCAGGGCAAGGGGATTACACACTCAGATAACCCCTGCTCACCCCCTTGGTAGCTTGGCAGAGCAGACAGGCATATCTCAGAGGCAGTGTGTTAAGCATTTATGACCACATACAGTAATAAAGTGAATACACTGCAAATGGACACAACACAGGAGTTATTATAAAAATAGTATTTTTATATAAGGCTTAGCACAAGACCAAATCACGACAAAAATATACCACAATCTTAATAAATACTCCTTGGAAGGAAAAATAATAGTTCAGGTAAAGTTTCTTCTTAGGAAATAGTTCTTTAGCAACAAAAGTAAGTATTCTTCTGAAAACACAGTTCTTGGCAACAATGTGACCCCCACAGGAGTCACACGACATTGAGTTTACGATATTCCCAAGGTTCGGCGTCGACCGCGAGGAGCGCTACGTCGAGCCTGGAGTTGCAACAGACCCCACAAACACAGTACCTTTGGAATGAAGAAAACGATGATCCACGGCGTCGAGGGATCGGCGTCGAAGGGTCGGCGTCGATCGTGCCTCGGATTCGGGGCGATCCGCAGCGGCGTCGAGAGGTGTCGGGCCGGAGCAGCGCTCACGGCGTCGAGAAGGGCGTCGCGTCGATGCGATCAGCAGCGGCGTCGAGACGGGGTCGCTTGGAGCTGGAGCCGAACTCACTACTCACTGGCGTCGATACCGGCGTCAAGACGGGGTCGCTTGGAGCTGGAGCCGAACTCACTACTCACTGGCATCGCTACTGGCGTCGATCGGGCCCGGTGGCCGGCGTCGAAGGCTCGTAACACTGGAGCCGTTACTCACGATGTCGAGCTGGATTCGGCAGTGTCCGGCGACGTTGAGACTGCAGATTTCCCAAGTGTACTGGAAACGACACGTTCCAGCAACTAGTAATCCAGCAGAGGGTGAATTCCTTTGGCCCTGTGACTTCAACAGGAGGCTGGCACTCTTCCAGCCCTTGGAGATTTTCTTGCAAGCTTGAGAGTACACACCAAGTTCCTCTCTCCTTGTCCCTTGGCAAAAATAAAGAAGCAGCTTCAGGTTCCCCCCAGCAAACAGCACACTGGCAGAAGGGTCCTTGGATCAGCAGGCTTCTTGTCCTTGGTAGAGGTTTCCTTGTCAGAAGTGATCTAAGTTCTTTGGTTCAGGGGTCCTTCTTTTATACCCCTTTTCTGCTTTGTTCCCTTTGTCCAAGCAGGGAAATTCCCCCCATCCTAGGTTTGTTGTGGGTGTTGCCAGGCCGAGGCACCTGGCCTATTCACTGAGCAGGGCAGGGTCATCAGCCGCCCAGAAGGAGGTGGAGCCAGTATTGTCACTGGCAGGGGCAGGGCTATCAGTCGCCCGGCAGGAGGTGGAGCCAGCATTGTGTCAGGCAGGGCAGGCTATCAGGGACTACTCTTCCCCCACTCTAAGTGTAGATGCCTCATTCACCCCACACTGACTCATTCAGACCTTTGGAGCCACCCAGCCCCTGACACACACACCAAACCAGCAGAGACCGGTGGATAGTTGGACAAGAAAATAGCCACTTTCTAAAAGGGCTATTTTCAAACACAGAATATAAAAACCATCCATCCTAAAGGGTGTGTTATTAAATTCTGAGTTCAGGGATACTAAACTCGACCTGCTACCATGCTCCCTGAGTCAGATAGATTATAATGGAGTTAATAATCCGTCTGTCCATTCTGGCCTATGGGAGGCAGGTAGCCCTTCAATAGTGAAAAACGAAAATGGCTGTAATTCACTATTAGGTCATGCCACACACATCAGGGCATGACCTACCTTTTACCAACAATGCACCCAGACCTAGGGCCTACCATAGAGGTGTCTGAAATGTGGCAAAGTTAAGGTTTTCGAGACTGGCAAGTAGGTTTCCTTGCCAAGTCGACGTGGCAGTCAGGGACTGCACGCAGGCTCTGCGATGGCAGGCCTGGGACACATTTTATAAGCTGCTTCTGTGGGTGGCACAACCAGTGCTGCAAGCCCACCAGCAGCAGTTAACTTACATGCCCTTGGCACACGTGGTGCACTAGACTAAGGTCTGAACAGTAAGTCAACCAAGCCAATCATGGTAACACCAATCAATGTATCAATTTAACATAGGGAGCACTTGCACCGTGGCACTGATCAGCAGTGGCGCAGTGCCCAAAGCAATATTCCAGCAAAAACATTGTAAACAGAGGAGGCCAACAGAAAAAAATGGAGGAGGGACTCATGCCAATGATGCCAGGTCTAACAGGACAGCATCAAAATTAATGAGTGTTGCGTTGGAACGCCCACTGGAACACCCATTGCCCTCCTCTTTCACCCTAAGTATAGTCTGAAAGGGTGCCTTTTATACAAGGCAGTGTAAAGCCACATTAAGTGGCTTAACGCTGCCTTGTAAATAAGGCGAAGCTTCTATCCCCACCACAACGTCGTGAAAAGTGATGCTGTGGTGGTGATAGGGGATTGTAAATATGTCCCATAGTTTCCTTACAGCTGATCCTGTCTTGATCCACTGGGCAAGATTCTAACAGATGCATAGACCTATCCAATGTCTCTCGCTTTGCCACCAATGGAGATATGTGAACACTGTGTGTGAAACATGTCTGTCTGTCTATGATTTTTCATGATACACACATAGAACAGAACTTGGGTCATATTTATTAAGGGGTTTGGTCACTTTTGCACCATGCAACGTGGTGCAAAAGTGACCCAAACCCTAAGATGCCATTTTTATCAAGACACACAAGGCCGCCTTGTTTGATAAATCCAGAGCAACGCAACACAATGTAAATAGCTGTATTGCATTACTCTGCCTCAGGGAGGCATTCCATGGGTGTTCTCAAGCAAAACCCATGGATTTTGGTGCATTCCCATATTTACCAATACCTGGTAGACCTCTGAATGCACAAAAATGCTTTGCATTACCAGGGGAGGTGTAACAAGGAGAAATATTTTCATTTCGCTTTGCTTTTTCCTCTTTCTATGTGCAGCAAACATAGAGAGAAGGAAATGCCTCAGGAGATTGTTTTTGTTCAGAAAGGTGTTTCTTCCTGCACAAAAACAATCGTTCCTACAACGCAGGCACTCTTGCACCATGGTGCAAGAGTGCCTGCTTTGGCAATTGACTGCATGTTTTGCGCCAGCGCTGGGAAAAGGCAGGAATGTGCTGTTGTGTGATAAATATGTACATTCCTGGCCTTTCCCGTAATGCAGTACAGCTCAGCAAGGTGATTTGTTGCGCTGTGTTATAGTTTATAAGTATGGCCCTTGGCCAGAATAGGGGGATAGAATGCCGTCTTAATACAAACCCTTCTGCTTCCCTACAACTTCTAGTGCAATCTAGAAAAATCATAGATGATTTCAACACAGCAGGTTGCAGGTTTATAAAACAAATCTTCAAATTGAAACATATGTATTTTCACCAACATGCAATAAAATTGAAGATTTAAAAAAAATGTGTGTGTCGTATAGAACCTTACGGCTCTTTTGGTACTAAGGAGTGGGGCAGATCATTATGTACTTGTGCATAATGGGCAAGGTATCAGTTTTGCATCCAACATAGCCCTTTTTAACTGGCATCATATCAGTAAGCTGCACAGCGGCTCTTTCATCAATGTATTTTCCTTGGACTTTATATAAAATACTGTTTGTTGCACAACTAATTGTTGTGCTATTAGAATCAATAATGATGAATGTTATCAAACCGCTGAAGTAGCACTGCCAATCGCTTGAACGCATGTCACCTAAAGCCAGGACCTATGGTACACATAATCCAATTTTTATTCTGTCGGTGTTTGCATAAGAGTCCTAAACCCACACGTTTGAGGAGATCAGCGAGGGAACAAATGTGCATTATGAATATGGAAAAGGGCAAAGGCTAATTTGCATGGGGAATTCTTCAAGTGCATTAGTTCCGCAAACTCATTTGCTCTGTGAGAGTGAAGCAGACTTGAAAGATGCCTGGCTCGGGCTCTGCTCTTGCAAATCCCTTTTTGAGATATTGTGTTTGGCATCAAACACCGAATGATTTGCACTGAGCATCAATCGCCTAGAGTAGACAGTTCTTGGTATTTTATGAAGTTAGGCCATTATACAAGACTAAGGGCCTTATTTAGAGTTTGACAGAAGGTTTATGTTATCAAAACATGACGAATATCCCGTCCGCCATTTTACAAGTGTCATAGTATATGTCACTTTTAATACGATGAAGAGAATCAGGATTCAGTTAAAGGCACGGAGGCTACCATTATGCATAACACCTATTAATTGCCACTCCTGCAGCGGCACTTTGACTGAATTATTACAGTACAACAATATAACAATCCAGGTCTAGAACTCCAACAATCCATAAGTAATTCCCAATTAGAATGTTCCCCCTCTTTTAAATGTGCAGGAAACTCCAACGCTCCATTCTCCTTTAACTTCTTTTCCAAAAAACTCTCTCAATCTTCTTCCTCCTCCTTTCTTTAAGACTGAACATCTAGGTGGAAATACAATGTGATTTGAAACTCCGTTGCCCAACTTGACCTATTTTGCGCATAAAATGACTAATTGTTACAACTTGTATAAATTAATTTAAAGCCAGCTTCCTCACCTTACCACACCCTCTCTTTTTTTTCAAGAGCGTGAGAAGGGAGGGTAATGTTAGCCTCTGTTTATTGAAATCCAGATTTTCTACTCATATTTATCTGATTGCCATTTCATTAAAAGACTGGAGGCTACCATTATTCATGTTGAAAGCCCTTCAACACCACATTTGACATATGCTCAATTGGTCTAAAGTAGTGTTTCACGTTAAACCAATCATCCACCTTCATTATTCCCTCCAATCTTTTACCAGACCTGCACACTTTGCTTGCCATAGCACCTCTCAATGAATGTGCTTTAAATCTTTCTACATTCACTCCTGCTTCTCCCATTACATATTTAATACACCTCGCAATTGTAGTAGTACTCACCGCTCCATAAGTTTTAACATATGGCAACAACAATTGATTCTCACCCTCTCTCCTATATTCCGGAACTCTGTTCTCATAATCTTTCAAAGATTCTACACTCATCAAGTAGACTTAGACTTGGTTCTTTTCCAATTATCAAAAAATACTCCATCTGTGTCATATACTCTGTTACTTACCTCCAGTGCCTTTACATCCAAAAACCTTTGGCAAGATATTAAGCACAACAAAGGTGGCTAATTTGATTGATAGTTTTTTCACATCCTAATACCTGTTAATTGGGCTAGACTCCAACAAACTCAGCACCAAGTTTACATCCCATAAGATATCATATCTTGCCTTAGGCGGTCTCTTCAGTCTCATACTCTTCATGACCCTACACATTATTACATTACTTCCTACTGTCATTCCACCAACTGTTAAATGCCCTGCTGATATTACTGACCTATACCAAGTCATAGTCCAGTAAGTAAATCCTTTCTCAAACTGTTCCACTAGAAAATGTACTATCTCAACAACAGGAGCCTCCATGGGATCCATACTCCTGTCCATGCACCAATGCACACTAATGTTCCAACGTCCTTTATACTTGTGCATAGTGCCTGGTGTCCAAGACTCCATTGGCAACTCAACAACCCAGCATGAAATCCCCTGTAAATCTGCAGATCTCCTGACTCTTTCTAAACAAGATGGGTCAATGTTTTTTTCTGGATGTTCTCCATTTTTCAGCGAACCTTCCCTTTTCTGTATCAGTAATTGCATTTTTCTAGCCAATTCCAAGACCATTCGAAACCATGGTTGGGACACCCAAAAAGGAGTTACCAATACCAATAGATATCTCTTTCTCCTCACTTTGAGAAGGACCCTTTAAATCAGTGCACATGGGGAAAAGAATAGGCTCACATCCTTGACTAATCCTGTTAAAACACATCCATTGCAGATGTTCGTAGATCTGGTAATTAACTGAAACATCAGTCTATATGAAATAGCAACCTGTCTGCAAATAGAACTACATCCAATGGCCCTCATATCCTTTCTATCATCTTGAAACAGCTACAATCCAACTTCCAATCGCTATCATCTTTTAAATTCCATGAATTCCAATCTACTATTAAATTAATTTGCCCTGGTAAGTACTCCACTCTCAAATCAATTTTGTGTTCCAAACAAAAAATCCACAACTCATTTGTTATATCTGACAGGCAACAGGAACTGCTCCATCCAAAGTCATTTATGTATGCTACTGTTGACACATTGTCTATCCTCATCAATACAGTCTGACCCTGCAACATTTTCTTCAAACCTTTCAACACATACAAACCTGCAATCAATTCCAAGCAATTTATTTGTCAGTTCCTCTCTAACTCTGACAATGTTCCACCAGTCTCTTGATCCCTCAGTTGAGCTTCTACTGTTCTGATGCTGGCATCTGTCTATATGACAAAATCCAGTACATATCCTAATATAGCATAACCATTCTATGCTTCCAGATTGTGCAACAACCAACATAACTCATCTTTTGCTTCCTGATACCGCAGACCTTTCCTCAATGCCTCTAAATTTACTCTCTGCAAAGCTTGATAATGCAAGGGCTCTGGGAAAATTGCATGTATTCATTAAGAGAACAAAAACATGCATTACCTCCTTCTTTATCATCTTCACTTTCTTCCCTGGCAATAGCAAAATAACCTCAATCGTATCTATCTGGAAACCTTAAAACTCCAACTTCTGAGAAGGTATTACTATCAATTTTTATTTGTTGATCATGAAGCCTAAAGACTCTAAACGTTTTTTCACTTCCCACAACTGTAACCTCAGTTCCGTAATATCCTGAGACTTTATCAAAATGTTGTCTAAATACACTATAAAACTTGTGACCCTCTCTCTCAGATGTGCAACCACTGCTTACATCACCTTTGTAAAACACCAAGGTGTAGACGATAGGCCTTAAAGATAGACATAAAAACTGATACAATTGTAAGTAAGTAAGTAATTGTTTATTCGATCAATAGCATGATCATACAGACATATCATAAAACACAGCACATATTAAAAAGAATCTCCTGCATAATACATCACTGATATATACAAATAAAACAAGTAAGAACAATTTGCAGCATAGCTTCAGGCACATTACTGACATTGATGCGGGAAGTATCACTTTTTCCAGAATTAAAATAGAAGAATAGAAAATCTAAAATATATGGAAGCAGTTTTATACCGATGAGAACTAAAATTGTTTAGCTTAAGACGATACACTTGGGTCGTGGCCCTCACTTGCATTGCCCCCTTCTTCAGTGAGAATGGATCATTTGGCCGCCTTCGACCTCAACCACCAGGCATCTAAAAGATATCTAGATAAAGATTTGGTTGTGTCAGAGCTAAATACACGCAAGGCTTCTGAGGGACGGGAAAATGACAACATCTAGCATGCCGGAACAATCCATTTTTTCCTCAGAGTAGCATATACAGGATAAAAGAACAGATAATGATCAATGGTTTCAACAGCAGAGTTACAACATAGGAGCAACGGTTGAATTTGACCACCTGCTTCTGGTAGTGTTTAACGGTAGTGTGCCGAATTTGAACTGTATAAAAAGTGCATGTTCCTGCGGTGGTTCTACATCGTCCATATAGTTTTCAAAATTAAAACTACTTTCAACGTTTAAACAATGTGTTGATAAAGTGCCTAGCGACCTAGATTAAGTGCAGTCCGAATTAACTGCCAATACCTTTGACTTTTGTCCTCCATCAGAACTATAAAATAAGCGTCCCTCACGTACAACTTCACCAATCTGACAATAGCATATCTCTTAATAGATGGATTCCTTCCATCTTGAAAAGTCTGTAGACCAAGAATTTGTTCAACTTTCTTAAATTTATCACTGGTCTCCAGGCTTTGACCTTTTTCTGTGCTAGAAATAGGGTGCTTACAACCCTTTGACATTTTCTTCTACTGGTCGTATCACGCCCTTTTCTAACATGGCATCTATTTTCCAATAACTATATCATTTTCTTCCTGCATCAAATTCAATTCTCTTGACTCCATTCTTTGTTCTTTTAACCTCATAAACTCTATTTCAAATACCTGTATAGCCTTTAATACCCAGGGATCCTTTGTTATTCTCTCCCATGTGAGCACAAAAAAACTGAGAGGTCCCTTACTCTTCACGGTAAAAGAAACTGTGGTAATCTCCATACTCACCATGGAACCCTGAAAAGGCTTGACCTCCTCTACATCCAAATCTGCTTCTCCCAGTTCTTCCCGTTTGAGGGAAGAAACCTGCTGAAGTTTGGAAACCTTCTAAGAAACCTCCGTAGTGGTTTGACCATGTGTTGGCTGAATTCCTCAGCCAACACATGGTCCTCGTCTGCTGGCCCTTCCAAAAACACCAAAGAACACTTTTCTCATATTTGACTGTGCCATATCCAAGGCTGTAAAAGTTGATACATATTTTCCTAAACATTTATCTAACCCTCCAGAAAAATAGTAGCCCCTTACTATGTTCACTTGTTTCCATACCTGCCATTTCCCCTGGTTGTGGGCTTATTGTCATCAAAATGTTTTTTCTTCTCTCTGCCATTAAACCTGCATTAGCGTTAGCTAGAAAAACCATTACTCTCTGATTCCATCCTCGCAATAATTCCAAATCTACTGGCTTATCATTTAAATGAGCTTCTCCTACCATATCCATAATCCTTTCCAGAAGTTCTAACACATCTAATTGTCTATCCAACATTGTTTTAATTACCTTTCAAGGTCCTTTACGATGCCTTTTCACATTTTAAATATGAAAGTTATCATATCAGGGTCCACATTTGGGGTACTGCAGACCTTATCATCTATTACAGGTCTTGAACATTCTGCCCTCAGTACACTTCTTGTATCTTTTTCTAATGGCTTCTTTATCTAAGCCTTAATAAATATTCCAACATGTTCCATTGGCCACCAATACGCATTTCTAGGGTGGCACATGTTATAGGGAGAATATAGTTCCTCACCTAATGGGATTTTCATCACCACTCTAGAAATGGACCCCAAAATACCCTCCAACTCTTCATTAAAATCATCAACCTACTGCAAGTCTAGAAGGTTCTCATCATATACCTTATCTGCATCTTGTCTACTGCATCCATCCACATCTGTAAACTCCTTATTTGATTTCTCTGTAGTTTCGCTTAGAGCAGCTTTGCTTTGTGTGGTGCTTTGGACATCTATCTTTGTTATAAGAGTATAATCCACCCTTTCTAGACATGCTTAATGGTCTCCTTTCCAAATGCTTAGTCTTCCTAAGCCTTTTTCTGTGTTTTGCACCATTTCCTACCTCTTCCCCTGTCAAGGACCAATAATCTTCCCCAGACCCTTGATCTTTCCTTTTCCTCTCCAAAACTGAATCAACAGCCTCTCTCACTGTAACCTTCATTTCCTGCTGCATCGGTTTCCTCATCATCTCCTGACTTATGTTTCCTTCTAAATCACCTGTACTTCCTTCATCCACTGCCATTGTTATCTCAAGAAATGTTTCCTACTCCTTAAATCCTTAAAATAGAGTCTGTCAATGTGTCTCTTTATTTTGCCTTTTTGTCTAATTTTCCTCACAAACCAAAGCTACGGACAATTGCTAACCAACAGTTTTTTCTAAACTTGAAGCGCTAGCATGATTGCCTGCATTTACACATGTCTGCCCAATTAAATATGGCTGCTGAATCACATAAGAACTTGCATGAATAGAGGAACGTGTTGACGCTATTCACAGCCGAGACAAGACCTCTTTCTGCTGTTTCTAGGTTCTTGCCATGGCAGAGCAAGTCCTCGAAGCTGTTTCAGCACATGCTCTTCCCATAAGAGGTAAGCCTGCATGCCCTGAAGTTGTTTTTGCACGCGCTCCGCTTGTAATAGGCAAACCTATGCGCATTCATTTTAAGACACCTAACTATATTTTAAAACTCCGTAGTGCCCGATCTTTTAGATAAAATTTGCTGTTCTTTTATAATTAGCCCATATTTTGCTAAGTACCTGTACAGTTAAAGAAATAATCCCACAAATAACACACACAATCTTTTAATCATGTATCCACTCTGCTTCTAACAATTAGAAGGCCTCTTTTTTCACTAACTCTCTTTCGACATCTATAACGCAAATCACGCTTCTTAATAAAAAATCAACGTATCTGTCTCAGGAGCAACATTTAAAAGAGGAGGGACATTCTAATTGAGATTACTTATGGGTTGTTGGAGTTTCTTCTGGATTCTTATATTGTTGTACTGTAATTATTCTTTAAATGTGTTGCTGCAATTAAAAGGTTTTATGCATAATAGTAGCCTCCGGTCTTGTAATGAAATTGAGAAGGTGCCAAATCCAGGTTACATATATTGGGGTCTCTAGGAAGTAGCAGAGGTGGCTGAGTGTCTCCTACAGTGCCCTATGTGCAATATGGCAGTTATGGCTTCATTGCCAGTAAGATAGCTTGATAAGGTAATGTACCTGCTGCCAGTGTGTGTCTCTTTCTCCACAAGGTTTATTCTATGATATGCATTTGATACTGCATGAGCTCAAAAGAGCAACAAAGCCCTGTCCAGAACATTTTTAGGTCTGCTGAAGAATTTAGAATTTGAGGTGTACTATATAGAACTGTATTTGTTGCTAGTCTAATCACATTACAAAAAACAATGTATTTAGGAATGAGGGATAGTACGTGCATTGCAAAAGACAATAGGGACATTTGCTCACAAAAAAAGAATTGGGGTCACATGCCGAATTCAAGATTAGCATTAATGTTCTAAGGTCACAGTGAGTACAATCTAATGTGGTAATAATAAAAGTAGGTTATTGAATTGGGTGGGGTTAGTAGTTCACAGGAGCCTGTAACTAACTCTTTTCTGTCCAGTCAAATCAATGTTAAGCAAGGTTTAAGAATTTAAATGAAGGATAGATAGATAGATAGATAGATAGATAGATAGATAGATAGATAGATAGATAGATAGATAGATAAATAGATAGATAGATAGATAGATAGATAGATAGATAGATAGATAGATAGATAGATAGATAGATAGATAGATAGATAGATAGATAGATAGATAGATAGATAGATAGATAGATAGATAGATAGATAGATAGATAGATAGATAGATAGATAGATAGATAGATAGATAGATAGAAATAGAGGTATTGTTATGTTTTATGTTGCTGTCCATTCCACCCCATCTCCTAAAAGACATGTATTGGCTGTTCTTCATCGAAAAAGCATAGAAAAAAATTAATGCTTTTGGCTCAAAGTGCCCACCATGATATATGCCAATGAGCGACTATTACCACCAGAGACCAAGTGGAGCCACTTGCAGCACCAGGGTGATATCTTATAAACAATAAAGTCCTCTCAACCATACATGATAAGAATATTGCAATTAAACTTTTAGGGCCCAATTCATAAACGTATACTTAGACATGAAGTCTAAGGGCCCAATTCACAAAGGTAAACCTTGGCCCTGAGTGTTGTGGTTTTAGAAAGGCACTCGGCCTGTCACCATGTGTCTCTATATGGTCACAGAATTTGATGCTTCAGTATTCTTATAATGTAGAGTTGATGGTGGTTTATCTCATTTTTAATATGTAGTTCAGTATATAATAACAAGAAATAGCATAAAGCACAATTACTGATTGTATTTTATTATTTTACAATATAGATTGCATTGCATATCATCTTGTATGCTGTATTTAGAAGGCAACATCACTGCTGGCTAAATACCCATTTTAAGCAAAACATACCCATGAAAATGTGTCTATTATTCTGTTTGTCCCAGATGGTCTGGTAACTTGCTCTTTTGTGAAGAGCTCTGTCTCCCTCTGAGTATAGTTCACAAAAAGAAGAAAAAAAGAAAGGAAGAAGGAAAGAAAGAAAGGAAGCAAAGAAGAAAGAGGGAAAAGCAATTGAGTGGTAGCTTAGAAATTATGCTATTATAAATTCTAATAATAAAAAAAGTTCATGATTATATCAGAAGTTAAACAAAACTACTGCTTTGTAAACCAGGTTTTGGCTTTATATTACTTCATATGACAAACATAATAAAAACAAATTGGGGGTTCTGCATATATGTTAATAACCCCTTCAGCGCGGCGTGGATTACCGCGCTGTGCTGAAGGTGCTATTGCGCGGGGGGGCCATGACGGAGCGGTTCCGTCATACGCACAGCGCAACCGATGTGCATGACGGAACCGCTCCGTCATGCGCATCGAAGGGATTAAGCACCAAACCAAAATGTCTGCCTAACATTAAGCATTCGGTACCAGAAGAACTTTGCCATTGTTTCAGGTAATTTATTGTTACTTTTTCTCATTATTAACACGCTAGTTTTTTTCTCCTTGAATCAGCATAGTGCAGGAAGGTTAAACACTAATTAGTATTTTCATTTTGTGGTCAGTGGAAGATCCCTGCTTGCTTTTGTAACCAATGCATATTTCCTCCTTTTAATAAACATGTGAACAGCTGCAAAATTACCTTGCATATATTGATGGTTGTTAGTTAATGCTTGTATTTCCATAATTACATTGGGACATGTGTTCATGTAAATTATTGTGGTAAATCAATGTGAACTAATCTCAGGAGGCACATTGTTCTTAAGGCAATGTCCATTATTAACACAGTAAATTCATGCTTCAACTAGCAATGGTGTGGACTGCAAAATATGCCTGCGATCGGTATTCAGTGAATATACGTTTCTGAATTGTTTTCATATATTTTGTAAGACATTTTCAACTGAGACTTTAAGTGTGCTTGAGATCTAGAGACTTTTTTTATTCCACAAAATTTGTATTGCGATATTTTTATATAAAACAAAAATAAGACCAAACAGAGGCAACATCAAAATGCTAGAGTAGGTAGTTACATGGGAAGTAAGTAAGTAAGCAGCATACTTTAGTAATGATATGAGGGTTCTATAGGAGAATAAGATTATCACAAGCCCGAACACAGCCTCATAACAAAATACAAAAGAGAGGGAAAAGAAATTTAAAGCATACATGGAATATATATGAAATATATTTTTTATTAGGTGGAAGAAGTCAACATTTGCGCCATTTGTAAATTTGGCAAATCTGTGAGTTTCAAATGTTGGTATCTTTCTTGGTAAACCAGATGTGGTACCACAGAAATAAGGTTTCGTGGCCAGTTGTAAAGCGTTAGTTATTTTGAAGTGAATTCATGTGCTACTGCCCCCGCTCCCATCTCTTCTTCGCAAATTATCATTCAAGCTGATATATTTTGGTGGCCTGAAATAGCAAAGTGAGGTTCTTACTTTGCAAACACTGGAGTCATCTTGTCTTCTTTCGATCATATTTGCTACTGTCATTGAGTTAGCCAATGTTATGCATAAAAATATAATAGTAAACTTCCATTGCCAGTTTCAGACCTACTAAATGATACCTTTTTGAAATTTACCTCTTGAAGGAATGCTTTTGATTTGTAAGTTCAACTAATAAAGCCTAAAAATGATGGGCCAGTGCTCTAAACTGAAAACATATCAGTGGGAGTTTGCCAGATCGAAACTATTTGCCATTATGACAAGGGGTTACCAGTGTTGTACAGTTAGGAAATTGTATTACAAGTACTGATGTATTACTGAATTAATTTCTAGAGATACATTTCCAGGTCAAATCAAGAGGGCTTTGTCCCATAGTAAGGGCCAAAAATATGGGTTCAGGTATGAAAATAGGGGCCTGAATGGGATTCCTTTATAAGTCTATGGCAATACTGAAACCCAGTCTTACAGATATCCTGATTATCAGTAAGAATCTGAGCAGTATTATTGCATACAATGGTTTAGTAATTGGTTCCGAGGATCTATTCTCATCTCAAATGCCAAGGTGTTTAACCTTCTGGCTTACAAGTGTATGCTGAGGTGCAGCTAGAGGATCGATGTATAAAGCCCTTTTGTGGTTGTGAACCCTGTCAATAGCAAAATAATAGCGTTTGTACCTGCAAAAAGGAATTTTTGTACTTACTAATCCTCTTTTGAAAGCCAGAAAAGCTTTTGCGACTCACAAAATGGATTTGCAATCCATTTCGAATTACCACTAGGAGGAAACGTCCCCTCCAAATTGTGAGTGGGAATGGTAGGAATCAAATGTTTGTGACCACAATTGTGGTCGCAAACCATTGATCAATTACAAAAAGTTTGAACGGCGTGGAAATTGATTCACAAGGGGGAAAATGTCCCAAGGCCTCCCCTATGTGAATTTTGTCAGTAGTCTCAGGGAGTGGGCAGTAGTCAAGTAAACTGCTGCCTGCTCCCTCTGATGTTTTCTCAAATGGGAAACATTTTTTAAAAGCAGCACCAGCTCCATTAGAAAGCCCAACTGCTTCTTTAAAAAAACGTCCTATTTAGAATATACATTCAAGGATGTTGGTCCGCTGTTCCTTGCAGGCCACCATCCCTGTGCTTGTAGCGACTCATGGGAGAGAGGGGGTGCAAATAGTGACCATCCTAATTAATATTCATTAGGTGGGTTACTGTGAGGCCCTCTGTGACTGAAGAATTTGCAGTGCATCACAAAATCAAAGACAGGCTGCAAAATGTCAGTTGTTGCGACATGGTGCTTAGAACATCAGGCATAGGTATCTTTGTTTATAGCAACACAAAAATATGATGGGCGCAATGCTGAGAATTGTCAAACATTCACCCCCAGTCACTTTGTTTATAGCCAGGGAATGGCCAAAGGAAGATCTACGCCACAAGGTCTGACTCTAATGTGATAAAACATGCAAATGGATGCATGCACAAGGCTGCATTTTGTTCTACCTATGCTTAAAGTGTCAGCAAATTAAAGTCAGTCACATTGCTTACATTGCACTCATAAAATGCATGCTGTTCACCAGTAATATCAGATTGCTCTACACATTATTGAAGTAAACAATATGGTTTAATACAAAATAGATGTCAAAAATATTGCTTACATATATATATATATATGTATGTATGCATATATATATATTCACTGAAAAAACCATAGGTTTCACACATGTTATAGTTAGCTGGACATTTTACTGATAAAAAACCAATGAAATTCCCCCGTTATAGTTACTGTAGGCAACTATAACTCACGCGACCGCAATCCTCTGCTGATGACGTCAGATATTACATCACTGATGACATATGTGTCTTTCTGAAAAATAAATATTTGTAATATATGTATAGCTAAAATTTAATGGAAGAAGACATGGGCAAATAAGTGTCTAAATACAGTATTAGCATCAGCAGAGGATTACGGTCGCGTGAGTTATAGTTGCCTACAGTAACTATAACGGGGGAATTTCATTGGTTTTTTATCAGTAAAATGTCCAGCTAACTATAACATGTGTGAAACCTATGGTTTTTTCAGTGAATTTGCAAGGTTTTTTAAATGCTAATTCCTAACTATAACGTGTGTGAAACCTATGGTTTTTTCAGTGAATTTGTACGGTTTTTTAAATGCTAATTTATTTATGTATTATTTTTTTTATATATTTATTTTACAATAAACTACGTATTAAAAATTATTATTTTTTTTTGTGGGGTTTTCACCCTGCGAATTATTTTATTTTTTTGTAAAAAATTTTTTTTTTGTGTTTTTCAGGGTGCGCGCACTGTGCGCGCACCCCCGCGATTTTTAAAAAAAAAAAAATTTTTTTTTTGCCTTCGGGGTCCTTCAGGGACCCCCTGACAAAGGCTAGGGGGTCAGGAACTCTCTACCCTGCCCCCTTTTCACGTTCGCCACCTTCCTTTTTCACTCTCGCACTGAAAACAAACAAAATGGCGGCCGACACTTCCTGATTTCGACCGATTCGAACGTTGACTAACATGTAACCACCAATCAGAATTACGCTCGCGCACGTTAGGGTGCTCGCATGGTGCGCGCACCCTGCGCGCATATAGATATATATATGCATTTAAATGCTATTTTCTCTGGAAATACTGAACAGATTTACACCAGACCTGCAAAAGGCACTTCCTTGACCTTATGGCTACCTCTCTGCCAAATTTCAAGTAATTCTGTTCAGCTGTTCGGGCTGTAGCTGTGTCTAAAGGTCCAATGGAAAAATGCATGGGAAAAACGCGTTTTGGGACCCCCCTTTTATCTCAGCCCCCGCTTGACGAATCCCCCCGAGACTTTCAGGGTAGGAGCGGAGCGGAGCGCCCCACCTATTTTGAAAAATTTGCAAAGATTCGTCGACCGGCGCCAAAGTTATTCAAAATAGAATGTTGCGGATTTCCTATGGAAACGTGGTCCTAACTATAACTACCTACTGGCGACCGCCAGTAGGTAATAAATACACATACATATATATATATATAGTGTAACACAATTAATAACAATATATATTTTACATTATTTTGTTAATTTTTTTAATTTCCTACTATGAAAAGTGTGTGTGTATATACACACATATATATATACACACACACATATATATATGTATACCTATCTATCTATATATCTAAATATATGTATATATATATATATATATATATATATATATAAATACAATTTTAACAATATTAACAATTCAAATACAAATTATTTAACAAATGTTATAAATACATTACATACAAACAAAAACACAATTTCAAAAAATATTATAAATATTTGAAATAAATCAGAAATAGATACAATTAAAGAAAACAGAAGATAAAAATAAACAAAATATGTAACAAATAATAGAAAAGGTTTTGGAGCCTGGGAGTATTAGGTATACTAGTCCCACTCCAGTTTATGCATTACTATGGAAAGTGTTTGACTTCGAAGGGGATACATTTACTATTCCCACTCCAAACAGAGCAACAGCAGGAAGCATGTTGAACTTCAAAAGGGTTGGATTTACTATTTATACTCCAGTCAGTAGGGAAAGTGTTGGACATTAGAGGGGTTAAATTTACTATTTGCACTCTAAACAGCGCAACAGTAGGGAAAGTGTTGGACTCCGGAGGGGTTACATTCATAATTCCCACTCCAAACAGTTCTATAGCAGGGAAAGTCTAGTTTTTGTAACAGTATAGAAAGCGTTGGACTTCAGATGGGTAAGAATTGTTATTCCCATTGAAGTATGTGCAGCTGCATTGAAAGCGTTGGACGTGGGAGTGTAAGCAATAGAAGGGAAAGAACTTCACTTCACCCACATTACATATTTGAATATTCCTATTAATGTAGAAATAAATAATAAACTCTTAACACAAACATTATTAATTAACATTTTAAATAAAGATATATATATGAAACAGGTAAACAATTTACATATTTAATATCAATTAAATAATTAATTATCAATTACAAAATAATTATTTACTATTTTAACAATAATTATTTACAATTTTAAAGCTAATTTTAATGCTTACATACTATTAAAAAAAATATATTAAAACATGTTTTTAATTATGACCTAACTTCCCACCGTGTACCCCCACAAACCTAGCAGCCCACACTTAACATAAAACTAAAATAAATAAGTTTAGCACAATTTACATAATTGATCCTCAGATAATTAATTAATAACTGATTGGTAATTTTTTATTTCTTAATTACTTCTCACCCTAAACTTCTAAAATCCCAGCAGCCCGCACCTAATATACATTGAAGAAATGTATAAGTATTACACATTTTGCATAACTAATAATTAAATATTTAATTTAAAATAATTTATAAATAATTATTACTTAACTTCCTACCCTTTTCCCCTACAAACACAACAAACCACTACAACACTATATTACTAATAATTAAATTAAAAAAAATAAACCACTTACAACTACACAAACTGCATTTAAAAAATAATAATACAAACAATAGTAACACATAAAATAAAAATATGAACTAAAACACATTAAATTAATTAAAAGAGCAATATTCTTTACAACTAAATTACTGAAAACATTATTAAAAACAACAATATTCTTAAAAACAATATTACTTATTTCTGTTTCCTGATATTTTAAACTCAATGTTTTGTCCATACATCACATAATCATATAAGTCTCCTTGCTGCACTGCAGTGCGTGACAGGGAAAGGGCAGGAATGCACAATATGTAAAAGAATATGATGCATTCCTGCCTTTTCCCCTGTGCTGGCACCCTTTACGCAGCCTAGCGCCAACGCAGGCACCCGTGCACCATGTTGCATGTCGGATTGTATTTGTGCTGGAAGTAGCACCTACCTGCACATAAACACTCCTGAGAGGCATATTTCTCTATCTCTGTGTGCTACAGAATGCAGTACACAAAGAAATGGGAAGTAACAAGGAGAAATAAAGATATTTCACCTCTCCTGGGAAGGCGTATCTTTTTGGCACATTCCCAGGTTTACCAGCTCTGGTAAATCCGGGAATGCATAGAAAACCATGGAAGTTGCTTAGGGAAACCCACGCAATGCCCATAGAATGCTTCTATAGCACAAAGTAAGGTAATGCAGCGGTATGGTCCCGCAAAGTTGCCTTGCATGACTTCATATATCACACTAAGGGCCCTATTCCAATGCGGTTAGGAAAGCATTCCCACCTAGGGCCCGATTACGATGCAGTTAGGAAGGCCTCCTAACTGCATTTGCTCCTTCCGAATTGGATGGGGAACGTATCTTTCCGACCGAGGGCCAGATTACGTTGCGGTTAGGAACATAGGCTTCCATAGAAGTCAATGGGAGTCCAGCCAAATCGTATCTGGAAGCATCCAGATGCATCATACTCGGGCGGTCGGACTTTCCCAATCCGAGTTGGTCGGAAACCATTCCCGAACAGATTTGATCGGGAAGAGTTCCTAACCGCATCAGAATCGGGCCCTTAATGTTTGTCATAAATATAGCTGAGTGCTTTTTTCCTCGTGAAGAGAAGGAGCATTGGATTTCAGCTTCTCTGTGCCATGTGTATGTGGTAGTGCTTGCCAGGCCCTTTGTGTAGTTGTGCAGTATGTGTTGTGGTAGCGCTCTGTGGTAAAGGGTTTGTCACTCACTGCTGAAAGAAGTTTTTTTTATCGCAAAACTAAGTCAATAAAGCACCTATACTAGGGTGGTTCATGTGTATGCACCTAGAAGCCAAAGAGTAACCGGAAAAAAATATTTCTGAAACTGCAGCATATATTTAGTCCTGCAGGATGCAGACTTTACATTTACCAATTTGATGATTCCAAGGCAGCACCCCCCTCAAGCCCACCCCACATTACTCCCTACTGCCAAGTTCTTATGTCCTGATACCAAAAGGATGCCCACAGACGCTTCAGATCCTTGCTAAGGTGGCAGAGGGAAACATAGGTGCCTGCTCCCACTGGCAGAATCCATCCAATGACGTACATTTTGCACCAACAGATGCATGTCACTGCAACCGCAGTCATCATCTCCTCATAACCGGTAGCACAGTTGGTTCCCAAGCTTGAAATTATGAGGCGGCGACCTCTGCCAGTGATGCACTACGGGTGAGAATGGCTCACATCCATACACTACAAATAAAAATAGTAAAACATGAGAAACAGACTTTATTAAACAAATGTGTGCTTTTACCATCATTAGTAAAAATAATTTGGAAAAATAGCAGCTTCAGCTGTTAGTGGACGAAATCAGTGACACCACCCAAGCCCCAAAGGGAGGCAGCACTCACTTAGACAGCGTGCCCCTGGGCTCTCTTGGCACGGTCACCTCAGTCAGGCACCCTCTGCACACTGCTCCTGGTGAGTTTACAGAACAGCAAACACAGTGCGGTTCTTCTGTGCCCCTACAGATACAGCCACCACTCAGGCAAGCATCACCTGCGCACAGCTCAACATACACTCGAGCTACAGCCACACACAATGTGCACAGCCTCTGCGCTGTCCTCTTCAGGCAACGCACTGCAGCGAGGGAAAACAGCGCAGCAACGTCGCTTTCTGCGCTACGTGAAATGTTTGTCGATCCAGACCCTAATATAAGAAATGAAATGATTGAATAATACTCATATTTCCATATTTATCTTTCCTTGAAGTGGTTATTGTGACAGTTTTCTATTCTTCTGTAGTAAGAAGTGTGTTTTACTGTTCTACATCATCACCGTTAACATATTTGAGATATCTTTAACTTACTCCTTTTATGTTTTTATGTCTGGACATTAGGGTAGGGGCCATTGGAACTTAAATTAAAAAAAAACACTGTCAATCCCAAACACGCTCTTGTGTGTCTGGCAACCTCACTCCCCCCGCCCCCCGAACGGCTCCAGTCTCTTTAGTGGAGAACTTGCCCCGAAGTGGCTCTTGCAGGAGCTGCTCATTGGCGTCCATTGGGTGTGGCGAATGGGATCTGTATGAAATATCCGAGTGCACGATTAAAGAGTGTGAGCTGGATGCATGGCCTCCATGGCTGGAAATGACACATTTATCTCTTCCCTAAGCTACAGTCACACCAGCCCCGGAGCTAATGACGGCCGGATGCCCACGGCAGAGGAGCGGGCCTGGTGATTAAAGCCGCTCTTGCTTCCCACAGTGGAGCTGCACATTTCAAGTCTCAGTGGCAATTAATACGGATCAGCCGTAGCCACAGGCAGTGAAAGGATCAGTGTTCCGGATAGCTCATCATCTCCCCCCTCACCCCCCAGGATAAATGCACAGAAGCAGAAAGAGCAAGGCTGTGATTGTGCATCCAGATTAAAGTACATCAAAGGCCATTAATATGCTTTCAATCAGTGGGTAACATAGACTGATTGGTCCCCCCTGCAGAATGTGGAATGGGGCCCGAGAATATTGAATATTTCACAGATATAGTCATAGTTTATGGGCATAATGGGGCACCCCTGAAGAGTTGGGGTCCCCTGAAAGGTGGGGTGCCCCCCTGTCGGGGCTTCAGGGGCCTGTGTTACACCCCTGTTTTCAATGGGACTCACACTACACAAATGTTCACTTGTGTTCTTTACTAACAAATGTAGTCAAATCAGTGCCAGCGCTCAACATGATTGCATTAAAAATTAAAAACAAAAGAACTTCAAAAAGAGGGAATGTGGCACTGAGTTCTGTGAGAGGGCTCAGAGCTTCTTGAAATGCTGATGTATAATTCAATGAATAAGCACGCTTTGAAATGATACTGCTGTGTTTCCGTACGGTCCCCTGTATTCATAGAGACCACCTTTGAAGTTTCTGATGTAAGCATTGACGCTGCACAGCTTCCTCATTGGATGGTGAGTTAAACTCACAAGATCACCTTTCATTTAGTGGAGCCTAAAACATTAGCACAAATCAAGGGTTGCAAATCTGCAAGATCACCTTTTAAAAAATCTTCACAGTTGTGTCACAAAGGTGTCATTGCCTTAATGCAAGCAAAGAGAATGTCCATCCCATCTCTTGGTCTTGCTTTGAAAGACATTGGGATGTAGCTGACCTCTCATGTATCTGGACCCCAATGTCACTGTGCCTACTGGTCTGATTACATCCACCTCCATGAATCCACTTCTGAAAGGAGGGAGCTGCAGATGTGGGTAAAATGACACAAATACTGAATGCCCTACCAATAAATGAGTAGTGGTGCAAAATATGTCTTATGAACACCAACAAATGTGAAGTAAACTGAAAATATTTTTATACTGGGTAGTCCACTGCAAATTGGGTATCTAATAAATGGGGAAACATCTGGATGACTTCAGAATGGCTTCAAAAAATATCAGGACGGTGTAATTAACAGTGTAGTGTAAATAATGTGCCATGTTGCGCCATATTTGCGAAGTGATGCATCTATGCAGATGTGTCACTTCATAAACCCCTGAGCTACATTATACTTGCGTCAGTATAATGTATGCAGGGTGGGTGTTCCCCCGCAAGAAAGGGTCGTAGGAGTGGCACAGTGAAATCTATGAGATTTTGCTGCACTATTTCTAGGACGCCCATGTATCAAAACCTTACACCTGCCTCATGGCAGACGTAAGGGTGACACAGGCCATTTCACATGGGGCTTGCCCCATGTGAAAGGAGCATTACTGGAGTTGTGTCACGTTTCCGACACAACTCCACCAATGCGGCACTTTTGCACCAACAGATACGTCAGTAATACTGACGTTTCTGTCATTCCTTGCGTCATACAGTAAATATGACGCTTCATCCATGTCGCAAGGAGGGCGCACTGAGAAGTGTTGCATTGCTGCTTTCACGCAGCGATGCAACACTTCTCATAAATAAGGCCCTTCATTTTTAACATTAATTGCATTGCATGTAATCAGTTAATCTTCCACTATTTCATTTCCCATTCATAGGGTGAGTCGTAGAGTTTCTGAAGGATCCTCTCTCTCTCTCTCTTGCTATTTAAAAATCTCATTGGCTGTTGACATCTTGCATCATATATGTTGTCTGAATGGTCTTTTCCTATGGTAATGATGCCCTGCTGGCTATATGTTTGAACTACCAACACCTGGTGGCTAATCTGACAACCTGCCTTTCATCTATCTACATCTCTGTTTATTTTCTTTTCCAACTTAATGCCAATAAAATTGAGATTCGCTTAATAGGGATCATATAGACAGGTGGCAGGGCTTTATTTTTCCATGTTCATTATATGCTGCCCCTCCCCCTCAATCAAGGACACATCTTGGGTGTATAAGCTGGCTCATGACTTTCCAGGCAACATCATTAAAGCTGTCTCTTCAGCTTATTGCATTGAATTCAAGATGATCACACTTCCATGAGTCAAGTTACATTACCTCCAGGTGAAGCAGAGAATTGTTGTCAAATCTCTTTATCCATTCTGAGAAATCTTTCTTGCTTCAGGTTTCAAGCTCAATAATCCAGTGAGTTGCTTATGCTCTGATTCTCAGTTACTGTTTTCTATTACACATGCTATGTAGGTCAGAGTTTATGGTGAGCCTTGCCCATTTTATGTATATGGTTAGGGGCTCGGGTATAAAACAATTTACCACTTTGGATTAAATCCATTATATCCATGGGTCCCTTTGGATGGCTTTAATAACCTTTCTATTTTATTAAATACTTTCCAGCCTGCTGGCAGTACTCTGTTGTCATTTATAGCATCACAATACCCTATTCGAATGAACGTTGCACTCTACAAGTATGTTTTCATTCCCTTTCTCCCATAATACATATTGGCCCCTTAAGGGCATCCTACATGCTGAAGCACACCTCATCAACACCCTGAAGAAATATGAATGCATAGCCTCCACCTTAATGGAACTTCACTGGTTTGCCATGGAAGCCCACACCATCTTCAAAACCACCTGCATCCTCTACAAAGCCATCTCAAATGGTGCCCTTGCCTGCATCACACCTTCAGTCTGTACATCTTCAGACTGGAGATGAACACTGAAGACACAATTCTTTAAGGAATAATACAGCACGATGCAGTAAGAGTCCATTTTTCTCTTAGAAAACAGCTACTCCTCCAATTACATATTGGCTGTGTCTTTGCTTTGAATCCTGTCCAGTTTTCTGCTGCTTTTTGGCTATGTTTGGACTAAATTAATACATTATGTATATAAACACAGACTTACATTGTAGGACTAAGTTAATGTGGATGATCTTCTTAAAATCAAAGAAACTGTTCAGAATGCAGCAACATTATAACAATAAATTTAGATGTAGATGATGCACCGAGATAAAAGTAAAATTAGATATATTGAAATAAATGAATCATCATTTTTAGATAATAAAATAGTAAAAATACATCTCTTTATCTTAAAGAATATTGGTCTTTGCTGACCGACTCAAAGTGAGATGCCAGCATGCACTTTGTAAACAGGATATTTGATCAATTCTGTTTTCTATTAGTTTTCTACATTTATCCTCCCAAGATTATGTTTAGGACAAACTGTCCATTCTTTGTAGCTCACATTGCGTTCCTATAAACATTGTCATTTATTATTATAATTATTATTTTGAGATCAAATGCTCTGCTTTTATATTAGAGCATGGGGTGCCTCTTTGGAGAGCTTTACTTTGACAAATTAATAACTGGTTACAGACCAAGCATGGGTTGCAGTGTGATAACTCTAATTTAGTTCATATTGTTTGTCAGTGAATCATATTATGGGGATGGCATTTGAAAATAGATTCTAGTTCCCTTTGATTGTAGGCATATAAAGCATGTGTTGGGATAGTGTGATATAGAGTACGCTGGATGAATGTTAACACTAACTCTCTCTTCCCAGTTGAACATACAGGTAGATACTGTATACAATTGTATATATTTTCAGCTTTTTTCTTTGGTAATGTTTGTGGGCCATAAACATATAGTGTTGGAAAAAACTAGACATATTTTATGATTTCAAAAAGATATTTTGCTCTACAATCTGTCTCATCAAGGGACTTAACTAGGCAGAAGTGCCCACTGGCAAAGGAGAAAATAGTTTACAGTGTTGGAGAAAACTCTGTCTCACCTTTGTTTTAAGCCTGAAAAGTATTGATTACAAATATTAGTAGGCAGTGAGTCCCATAACAAACAAACAAGGTGATTCCCCTACTCTGATATGGAGAAAATGTCCTTGAGAGAAGGCAGTTTCTAGGCTCAATCATCCGACTAAATTCTCAACAAGAATTGAAGCAGGTGCATAGATTTGCTCATGAGAGGGGCAATCAATCAATCAATCAATCAATCAATCAATCAATCAATCAATCAAGTAGTGTTTGTAAAGCGCTACTTATCATCCTGGGGTTATCCAGCTGCTGTGCTGTGGGTTTCAGTCAAAGAGCCAGGTCTTGTGTCCCTTCCTGAAGTGGTTAAGTGCAGGTGATGTGCGTAGGTGGAGAGGGAAGGTGTTCCATGCTTTGGCGGTGAGGTGAGAGAACGAGTGTCCTCCAGTGTGGCTGCGGCAGATGTGAGTCATCTCTACGAGGCTGAGGTGTGCAGGTGGAAGGTAAGGCGGTAGTTCATGTAGTGTGGCCCAATGTTGCGGAGTGCTTTATATGCACAGTACTGAACTGGCATCTCTTGTTGATGGGGGAGCCAGTGGAGGTCCCTCAGGTGCTGGGTAATGTGTGTTCTTTTGGGCAGGTTGAGGACTAGTCCAGCCACTGCTTTCTGTATTGTCTGGAGTCTTTGCACAAATTCGGAGTGTGTGCTTGCATAGAGTGCATTGCCAAAGTCTGGTCAGTTGGTGATGAGGGCCTGTGTCACCGTTTTCCTTGTGCTATTGGGGAGCCACCCAAAGATCCTTCCAAGATGGCGGCTGGTGCCCAAACAGAAGTTGACTTGGCATTTCATGGAGAGTTTGTTGTCCAGTAAAATGCCGAGGCTGCAGGTGTGATTTTTTGGCATCAGGGCTGGTTTGAGCTCTGGTGGCCCCCAGGAGTCATACCAAAGGCAGGCAACAGCAGGCATTTTCCTGATAACTGGCCATATTTCCTCACCACGCCTAAGTGGTGGTGACAATAAAATTGTTTGTTTTTTACACATGAACTTTGAAGCCAGTCTCCTCTGTCCACTTCCTGTGAATTTATGAGTGAGCCTACTTTTAATACAAAATATTAAATTCTGAGTTTTACAATGTTTCAGAAATATACAACTTTCTAAGTCTAAATATATGTATTGTTTTGTAACTAGCACTACATAAAGTACCATCTATTTTGAAAAGCAACAGGTCATTTTAATTCAACCTCTATGTAATATGAAGGTTGGGTTGGGTTCACTATAGTAAGAAGAAGTTTACCAGAAAAACCAACATACACCTTTTTGAAGGGGTATTTTACACATTGTGCACATGTGCCATATTTTACATATTTTTGGGAAATGCTCAACAGAATTTCTCAATAACTTTATTCTGATTATTGTTAGATAAAAGAAATGTAAACTATTTCTGTATATTTTGGTTTCAAAATCGTGTTTTACAATTGTATTAGGCATATGTAAAAACTTCTAAACACTGTCCGTGGCAAAATAATCATGTTCAGTAAAAAGACCTCTGAGAGCCACTATAGAACTGCTCTCCTAATGAACTGCTGAACTTTAAAAATAGGGCTGTGAGTCACTCCAAAGCACATCCCATTACAAAAAATGTCCTCCCTGCAAGAAACTTTCATATACCGATGCACATAGTGACTTCTTTTAACATTGTATGCAGTCAATACATATAAATATATAATTTGTTTAGTTCATTTGTAGGCAGAGGCATGAAGACACTGCAAGATTCTATGCCTTTTCTGTAAAGATGTACTTGTGGCCCTTTGGAGTGTCGCTGTGGTTCTTATGCCTGCTGCATTAGATGGTGTGTATTTTTGTTTATCGACTTACTTGGACTTTCATATATAAAATGGAGCTTTCTCGGTGGTGTGTTCAAAGAGCGCATGCCGTATGTATATGTCAGATCACAGTGATATGTGGGGACAATTACATTTTTCTGACAGTATTCTCTGAGGTGTTTAGTCTCTGACAAATGTCAGCTGTGCGAGGCCAGATAAGTGAAAAAGCCCCTTTCATTCAGATAAGGGCTTTGTTCCTGAAAGAAACGGGAAACACACAGACGTATTGATCCTGC
Source organism: Triturus cristatus (assembly GCF_964204655.1). Lineage (NCBI taxonomy): Eukaryota > Metazoa > Chordata > Amphibia > Caudata > Salamandridae > Triturus > Triturus cristatus. The sequence continues at coordinate 933,701,887 of NC_140588.1, read as the reverse complement.
TGGGATTTTCCGCTTTGTGCAGTTCCATGGGGGAGTGGAGATTCAGACAAATCCTGGCCCACCTATCTGGGAGACTGTATCGATGCTTTAAGTAAAGAATGCATTTAGCCACAAAAAGAAAAGTTATTTCGTGGCTGTGAAGACAATCAAAAATAAAATCTGAGATAAGAAAAAGGAATTGTGTCCTTTGGCATAGTGTCAAAGCAGGGAGGCAGACTTGGCTGAGACTTAATGATATCAGCCGGAGGTTCATTATTGAACTATTCAATGTATGCGGCATTCATCAAGAAGAAGGCGGGGGGTGTTCGAGATAGGGGGGAGTAAATGAAGGGGTTCTAGAGCTCAGCCATTTAATGAAGAAAGAGTCTGGCATCAGCATGCAATAATTGAGGAAGATAAGGTCATTGTTTCTGATTATCCCAGGTGATTGAGAGGTGGGAATGAGGTATCTGTGGTGTTCACACCTCTGGTAAAGCAATCCCTGGTGGCATGTAATGTTCAGAAGCACTGGTTATAATGGAAAGTGAAAGACCTTGCAATGTTGTGACTTATCCTAGGGCTATAACCTTGCTTAGATACATTATGGAAAAGCAGTTTAACCTTGAAATCTATATATCCTTGTAGGATTACATCATGCCCTGGAAGGGATACATTACTAAACTAGCACTATAACCTTGCATTGTTACATTATTTTTTTTCTGGAATAAGGTAACTTTATTTGATTAAAATATAATCATAAAAGCAAGACATACCACACATATACAGAATAGGTAATTAAGATGCCCAAAAATGATATAAAAATACAAGTTTTAAAACTAAGTAGCAGCAAAATATTTTTTTAAAGGATTGATAATGTAACAAAGAAATGAGTGTTACTGTCAGAGTCTGTGAAAAAGGCCCAGAGTTACAAGGAGACCCAGAGAGTTTGAACATTTCATTAAAACAGCTGTCAAATGTCGGTATTGATGAAGAATCGTCGGGTTTGCATACCCTAGTATTGCAGGCACAGAGAACACAGGCGAGACCAGAGTGAGGTTTTATGGGTCTACAGTTTTGTTTTAGTCACCTGTAGCCCTTATGTTTAAGGCTGTGTTCTCTGGGTTCAAAGCCGCAATGATTGCCTGCCAGCAGGACCGAAACTCCCAGTCTGTTCCATTCTGGCCTCAATTTTAATCTGCGCTGAGTCAGAAGTGTGGGGCAGAGGCATACAACGTGCTCCATAGATACCACCGGGATCCCGCAACCCCTGCACTGTTGGTTATCTGACGTGCGACGCCAAATAGGTAAATGTTTCAGCAGGTGCCATTCCCTCAGTCTAAGCGCCATAAATCGCAATTTTAGATACAAAGAATATGTGCAGGGCAGATATGATGACAGTGAAGCCAACTGATAAGAATTAATTAATGCCCATGCATGCTTGCGTTTGCAAAGAGAAGCTTTGTCGGTGGTGTGGGACAGGATACGGATGTGCTTCTTGATGCTGGTTTTAAAGGCTGTTTGACTGGGATTTAGGTTCCAAAGGTCGCCTGCTGAAAATTGCTGTAGACATTCATTGAAGAACTTACTGTAGGTCCCACTTGGATTATTAAAGCTAATGTCCGACCACAGCATTGACTCAAGGGACCCAGCTTCAGCCCGCCTTATGGCACAGATTTAAGTAGGCATTGTTACATTATGAATTGGCGCTATACATATATCGCTTGGTTGCAATATGAAATAGAACATTATGCAGTAATGTATCATGAAAGAGGGCAATACTCGACCATGGTGACATTTTGAAATCTTGCTACCATCGTTTGGGGTTACTTTGTTCTGTATATAGTACTGTAGCCATACAGTTTTACACTATACATTGTACTAAGTGTTTGTATGGAGCACAACTCACCCGCGAGCATGTCCTGGCATGTGTTCTTCTTGGCACGTCAATGCTTCAACAGTGGTTATGGGGACAGTGCCCATTCACCTTAAGAAGCCCATTCACCCATGCCTGCGTGGCTCTTAGTAGCCACTTTATAGCACAATGTATAGCACCAGCAGCTTTGCTGTGCATGGAGGGACATGGATGGCTTGTGAGCTCAGCAGCTGTGCTCGTTGCCAGCCCTTATCCTGTCTGCAGGTCCCAGGAAATCTTTGGGCTTTGGAACTAGAGCTTCAGAGTACAAAGAAGTGGAATTTCCTTCGCAAACGTGCACCTGCAGCCACATTCATCAATGCCATTATCTTTAAACAAGGTGTTTACCAAGGCATGAGTTCAACTGTGGGAGTTCAACATGCATATTTTATTGGGTTTTTTTATTTAAAAATTTGGAAAACTCACCGGGATTCCACATTGTCTGTTTTATGTTATGATCATGTAAACTTTTAACGTGTGTTTTTTCAATCATTTGCTGATTATGCAGGGGATTACTTGCGTATTATGTATCTTTTTTATTTGCTGGAAAGAGGATCATCATATTAACACATGAAAGGATCTGAATCATCATCCCTATCAAGCATTCTGAACTTACCTGACAGTGACTAGATAAGCTCCACATGGAGTCTCACCTGGCCATATTGATGTGGGAATTTCATGATATATATAAGCCTGTGTGTGGTCAAGCATTCAAACCTATGCATTTAAGGCTATCAGTAATGGTTTTAGTGGGTCCTGTAAAGTGAGCTGAACACATGTGGCTAGATACTCAGATGTGTCCCATGTCATTCTTCATCCTGCCACTGATAGGGGGACCCATACATGTCAATAGATCGAATTATAAATCTAGCCCGATGATATGGGTGGTCATTTAGCTCTGCGCTCTACATACAAATGGCATAAAAGGGGAGTCCCACATTGGGAGGTGGCATTTTTGACCCCTGCCAGGTGCACATTCTGCCATATTTCCTTTTGAGTCAGATAGATCTGCACATGCTCACTCCCAGGCATGATCCTCACCATAATTTCTATAGGGTTACATTGTTAAAGAATTACAAGTATGTTACTTCCTGCAATGGCTATCTCTCCATTTAATGCAAAGATTAAACATTTGATCATTTCCTGTGTATCGTAACAAATGTTTTTGTTATAGCAATTTAAGACTTAACAAATTAAACAAATTAAGTTTAATGTAGAATGATAAAAACAATGTCTTTATCAAAAGATGGTTTATTTTCTAAAGATGTGCACTCTCTGCATGCTGGGTGGATTAAATCATTGGAAATAGGGCTGAGCTTGAGGACAGGGTACACCACCATAAATGTGGCATTGCACCCTCTCGGCCAATCTCCTGGTCCACCTACCCAGGGGAACCACCATGTTTTTGCCAGTGCAGCCTTTGCGTTTGAGCCGGTGAAATCCTTTGACTGACAGCACATCTGACATTATGCAATCAGTCAAAGTACCCCAGACCGCTTCCCTTTTATGGGCACATGTTCCAATGTACTTTGTTCATGTTCATGACAGCAAAGCTTGGCGGTCCCAACCAGGAAAGCAGAAACAAATACTCTAAAAATCTAGGAAAAAACTCCCATCATGTCAATGCCATTTATTTTTTATTTTTAAAATGCAAGCTCTCATTATGGAAGTTTATTTTGGAAGAACAAGAAATTGCGACATCCGTATGATGGCCCCCCATAAAACATTCAGGGGGTATATGTACAATGAAGTGGTGGAGCGTGTCATTAGCCTCCTGGGCTTAATGACACGCTCCGCCACTTCGGAAACGCAAGGATGCACCACACTTACAAGAATGTGGTGCAGCCTTTCGTTTCCCCGTGCGATGGCGCTAAGTTTAACAACTTAGTGCAAGGGTGTCTGTGTGCAGGGGAGAATTGGTTATGTGTAGGAAGGTGTCCCTTCCTGCACATCAACAATCCTAAAATGCCAATGCTTAATGCAGCACACATGAAAGTTACAAAATGGCATTTTTTTTTAAATGGTTTATTTATGTACAGGAAGGGTCACCTTCCTGTACATAAACAAACAATTGCATTTTGCTTTTTCCATGTGTGCTGCACAAGGCAGCCCACGTCGAAAAAACCAGAAACAAGTAGAAATAATGCATTTCTCCTCGTTTCGACGACTTAAGACCAGGATTTTCCTGGTCTTCATTTTGGTGCTGCGCCCTATGTATGCCACCCTTGTACATAGGGGGCAGCGTCAAATATAATGGGTGTTGTGGTGGAACACCCACCCCAACACCCACTGCATGCCCCTTTCATGCTAAACATAGTGTGAAAGGGTGGCTTATGTACAAGGCAGCATTAAGCCACGTTAAATGACTTAGCGCTGCCTTGTACATAAGTACAAAAAAAAAGTGATGTTCTCGTGGAGATAGGGGCTTGTACATAGGCCCTGTACATAGGCCCCTCGGTGTCTTCATAGAAGCTACCATGACATACTCTGCTAGAGGAATAGAGAACTCCACCTGCCTGGCAGAACTTTCCCAATATGGCAGTCATTTTCCAGGCAGACTGACAAACTAGAGAGCAAACTCTAATAAGGCCATTAGTTACTTTTGCTGCCACCCCTCAAGTGTTAGCAGAGGTGCACAATCAACAAGTTATGTATTCTAAGTGCTCTATTGATTCTGATAACGTGCAGTGTGATGCTTCTCATGGAGATGACAAAATAAGTGGTCGACTAAAAGTCAAAAGACATGATTTCTAGGATAGTACATAAGTGATTTCTATACTTCTGCAAGTCGATGGATAATTGCCGAAAGGAGCGAGCCAAGTTGCTGATATTAGAAGCAGACGCCTTTCTCTCTGGAGTTGCCTCATGCTGTGAATTGTTAACTATGCCCCACATCTCTGACTGGTTTCCACTTCACCTGGTTCTGACTGTTCATTTTCTTCCAATCTGGTGCATATCATTATTTCTCCATGCCAGTTGTCAAAACTTTGGAGGCAATTTATTGAGGAATTTCTGTTCAATATTAATTCCAACTGGAGCACTGTAATTTAGAGCTCAATCCTTCATGCTTAGTTTATATACAAGTTATAGTCTACATGTGTTTAAACATACTAATCCGTACTCCTTATATTAGTCAAAAGTAGTAGGTGAACACCTTTAAGGGAAGTAAGAGTCACCTATAGAACATATTTAGCCAAATTCTAATCACAGTACCCACGTTACAGAAAATGTATACTTTCTCGAATATAGCAATGCAATTTACTCATATGGAGGTAGTTGCTTAACTTCCATTTTGAATCTTGGAATAATTTAGCCTGTAACTGGGTCCGAGTTTATGTTACACATTTGAAATGTTTTCCAGACTCTTATTTTTCTCCGCTTCAGATGTGCTTTTGGACTCCTCATTAATTAGAGAAAGGTTCTTTGTTTTGTATTAGACTGATAATGAGGTGCTGCAATGGAAAGTTTCTGGAGACTTTCTGGTACTTTAGTTTGTGTTACATAGGTTAGTTGGATCAGATCCTGCCTTGACTTTGGTGAGAGAGGAGCCTTTTCTGAACTCTTTATCCGGAATGGGAGCTTCATGGTTGAAGACTCTTTGATTTGTCTTAAACCTTAACATAGTTCATATGATTCTGACACCTTCTTTTATTTCCCTTTTTAGAAATCCCCATCTCTTTTACCGCTTTATTTAGAATAGGGAAGTTACTGTATGGAACACTTAATTTGGGTATTCTGCCCACTCTTAGCTGTATTAACCTTTTGTTCTTTATGTTACTTAAATTTAGATTGCTAAGTCAATTTAATATCTATACTGTGATGATATATTTTTTAAGTTTTTATCAGCCAATTTGATTTATGATTTGATTAATGTGTTGATAAGCCTTCATGGTTTGGACAATTAAATTCTTTTTCATTCTTGTGGAGTCTCACAGGTTTCATGACCAATGGAAATGTGCTGCTAATGTTCGCTCCTTCCAGATGCTTTAAGTGAAAAATCAAGTTCATACGAGCAGGGGGGGGATTCAGTATGACAATTTTACCAAGAGGTTGAGATTCAAGGAACCCTTCTCCATCAGATCTATATGTGTAAAAGCAACAAAAAAAAATCATGACACATTCCATTGTTTTCAAGTCATATTTGACCCAGATGTTCGAAGTAATATTACATGGTGTATTACACTTCTGTTTTCTTTACTAGTGAAATGTTTTGCAAAATACCCTATATGAATGTTCTGTAAGGTGTAGATATAGCTACAATGTATACAATATTACTCAAAACGTAAATTTTGAACACATATTCCTGCTTGTTGACACACTCCATAAGTCAGTCTTGCGGCTAATTGTTATGGATGTAAAATAGCGCTGTCCTAGAATTAATGTCATTTAAATAGAGAAATATTTAGAGCCTTGAATAATCCAGAATTTCTATGGTTATTATGAGGCATTGCTTCTCCTATACCAATATTTCAGGGTCTCCTTCATTGAGCTCGAGTATAGGATTTGAAAGTTTTGGTAAACACATGAATAAGTGAATATTTTCTTCAGCATTGTTAAGGTTGTGACCTCCACACCTTGACTAGCTAATTCCTTAATCTTTAGCACTTAAGGCACTTTGTGAATCAAATGTGTAACAATGAAAAACTGTTCTTGAATATTTTTTGACAACAAAACAGCTAAAATGTGGAAACAATAAGAAGCTATTTTGCCATCACTTACATCCTATATTTTAGAAAAAATGTGTAATGTTCGCTTATCTAAAAATAAATTAGGGAAATGAGCTGTGGCTGTCGAAAAAGCTTTCTTTGTTGCTGTGCATCTCCAACTATACTAACTAAAGGGGGGTTGGTCCAAAATTCTGAACTATTATGTTATATTACAGTCTATTTCCAAGGGAAGACCCCTGGAAGTAGGAAAGAATACAGGAGTAAATATGTGACCATCTTCACAGTGGAAAACATTCTACAAAAGCTTTGCAAAGAGACAAAAACCTGTGAGTTTGAGGTATTCCCATTTATTATGCAGGTAATCCTTACCATGAAATGGCCACAAAATTGCTCATGTTAAATGATATTTCACATTTAGATTTACACCATGCTAGTATAATTTTAAACGTGTATAAAACCAATTATGAGTGCAGATGAACGTTTTTGTGAACCACACATGCCAAGCAATCTCCACTTTAGATCAATGGTCACAAATATTCATGCCCAGGTTTTCATCAGGTTTGTGTTACTTATTTAATGAAGATCCCACGGAAAGTCTACAGGAGGGATTTACAATTCAATGACATGGCTCCACCACAGACATGGCCCACAAATTGACATGGTGGTAGCCCGATGTGGATCACATCCGTAAAGGAGCAGGTCACACTCCAACATATCCACGTGCACCCACAACACATGCTGTACAATGCACGCAGCAGACAAACAATGCACCAGGCCACAAAATCTGTCCGAGAGCACATATGACCCAAGTCATAAACAAATCGGCCCCCGAAAAAAACACAATTCAAAGGCACCCTGCCTCAAAGGGAGAAGGCTACACGAAATCAGAGCTGCAGGGGCAACTCCCCCACATTGCAGCACATACTCATAGCAAGCACAGAACATCAGCACAACAGCAATGTGGCACAAAGTGCAACACCAACACCACAGGACAGGCTCACAACAGGTTCCGCACATGCGTAGTAATCGTCCACTCACATCTGGCATTGCCTGACATTGTGTGATGATAATGTACGGGTACTACCACACATCCGTCATGTAGTCGAAAAACACACTGACTGCCATTAAATAGCCAGCTCCACCAAAACAGTCACATTGTACATTGGCATGCAGTCTGAATGTAAACATCTGCAAATCTTCAACATACATGTGTAACTCTGTTAACCTGCATCTCCCCTTTACATTGCATAGGGACAAGCAACACCTCCTGCAGAGCACACCACACTTTCCATAATTGATGATGAAGAGGACAACCTGCACATATGTCAAGACACCCTCCAACGGATAATGGACAGCCTCCGCACCCCATCCCCAGGAGCAGGGCAGGCCAGCTGCCCCGAGGTGACCCCACCACCTGCACAGACCACACAGGCAGGCAACACACACCACCACGGCTGTCTCCCAGGACCCCCGACCAATACATGGAGTTCCAACAGCGTGTGTGGGCTTGCCAGGTGTAGTTGGCTGAACAGCTGCAGGTGGGTTTCAAGCTTGTGGCAGCCAAACTCGATGCCATACATGGGTGTCTGAGTCCCATCAGGGACCACGTACAGTCCCTATCAGGCAGCCCCTGTACGCACCATGCTCCACCACAGACCTTGGCTGACCTCGCTGGGGCCAGTAATCGAATACAAGTACTGTCTGGTCAGACAGGCACCAGCGATGACAGCACAGAGTTGGCACAGATGCAGAGGTCAATGGAGACCATGGAGCAGATGCTGGCTGGAAGTATGGCTGCCACAGCTGGACACCAGCAAGTAGTAGCTGGGAACTTCAATGCCCTGCGGTTCTTCATCATGCCATTGCTGCCCCTGAGCCTGTCCCAGATGACTGAAGCGGGAACATCGACACACACATCTCCGACCCCTGACGTGTCAGTGGCACACAGTGATGCTGCCCCATCACCTTCGCAATCTGATGTGTCAGTGGCACACAGTGATGCAGCCATCACCCCGCCACACACATCAGACACAGAACCCGTATCAGGGGAGTAAGATGGGGCTGGTAATTACTGTGTGAGGAAGGAGGCAGTAGCATCCATCACCGCCAAACGGCCTGTCCCTGCCTGGTTGTGCCCTATCCATCATGCCCTGGGACAATACCTCCCACTGCCCCTCAGAACACTCTGTGACATTCCGCTGGACCCTGACACGGACTGCCATATCTTCACTGCTGGACAATTACACAGCAATCCTGCTGCAGACTGAAGTCCCCCTCTTCCTAATCACTTTTCAATCCCCAAAGGACTCTGGTTGGCCCACCACTGGGCTTCCATGTAATGTGGGCTTGGATGGCCATGTATAGCTCCAGCTCCGTCAATCACCTGAATGTGAATAAAACATTCTAAATCACACAGATGTGTCATGACTATGTTCACTCACGCATGGAAGGATGGCTGGATGTAGGGACAATGTTTGCACATGAAGGTACACCCTGGTAACTGACATCTATGCGCATGTGTATCCCTGAGACACATGGCCAATTGGATGACTGTGAAGGTGAGTACTAGCTATGTCCCCATTACACATCAACAACAATCTCACAACCCCCCAATGTAGGCACACGTCCATGTATTGAATAGGGCTGTGTGTAGGAATAACCAAATCAGTAGCAGGCCAGGAGTGGTGTCCTACATCACATGTGACAACAGAACATCATGTTGCATACCTACTCATACACATCTGTGTGGACACATTCTGTTATGATATATGACATTGCTCCACATGGTCAGAGGTTGGACACCATGCTCACATTGCTGAAGTCACGTAAGTGCATAGGTCAGCCAGCAACTATCCCAAAACAATGTCTGTCTCACAGAGATGGAGCTTGCAAAAGGGAGCCACCCCCATTGCACATGCGTCAGTCAGTTCCTCCCTGTGTAGGGACGATGCTCATTGTGGCACACGAGTGGACAATCTAATCAACAACCATCACAGTTAGACACCAGTGGAGTGGCTTAGACTTTATTGGCCTGTGCTTGTCAGTATGGAAGAGGCTACGGCCACAATAGGCAGGGACATGCTTAAGACACTTACACGCAGCATGGGAACATGTCGAGATTCAGAAAATGGTGAGTCAAAAATAGACAACAGTCATCGCGGATGGCAACGGTCTCAGCCCACGTCAGAGTCATGTGTTGTTTGGCGTCTGCCCATTACCCCGTGTGAGGGGGCATGACTCACTGCTCCTGGGATCTGCATAGTGCCACCGGGGTGCGCCGATTGTCTGCTCTGCTGACAGTGATCAGGTGAAAGGGTCCGACAGGTTCACATGTCGTGCTACAGTGCCATGTGTGTACTCTCCCCAGCAGTGTGTCCGAATTGGTAACGTTGCCAAATGATGCTGTGTTGCTCCGACCATGAACCTGCATCACCTTGCACAGGTGTGTGTACACACGCATAGTTCCATGCACATGCATCCAGAGTCCTGACGAAGGCAGACATGTCCTCTGTTGTGGTGGGATATGTGAGCATTCTCCATGATGCAACAAGTTGTTGGGACCTGTGCTGTGGGTGAAAATCCGATGTGGCTGCAGGAACGTAGTTACTCGTCCATGAATGCCCGTGCAGCTTCATGTGCAATGTGTTCCAATAGTAAGTCATTGTCATATTCAAGGAACACCAGGGTCAGCCAGGTGTGCTCAGCCCACGCCGTGTCACCAATACGCAACAAAGGCCAATAGGGGAGCGCCTCAATGTGGTCACTGCACACGAGGAATTGTGCAATCTCCCAAGTGCAACTGCCAATACATACGCAGTATGTTAAGGCATCCCATGCACAGCTGTCTCATAATCCAATTCATTTACGGTTGTGTTGGATAGGCAGACATCCATGGGACACTCGAAAGTTACGTAGGCAAGGCGGAAGCTCAGCCGGTAACTGTTCCGCAGCACTGCCAGTGGCATTGCGCCCAGTAAATGCAGCAAACGTGCACGGTACTGTTCCACGTGACGGGGTTGTGCATGTACCCAGGATGGCCTGCCATTGCGCTGGTGCATCTTGTGGAACCAGCACTCTTTTGTACTGCATTAGTTGTGTGGAGGATTTGCCACAGCTCTGAGCAATGATTTGAATGTGTGTAAAACGTTGGGGAGAATTGGTTGCTGTTTCCATGAGTGTTAAGGGCATCCCATGCGGGGGTACCTCGGACAGGGGCTTCTGTGTGTGGGGTGTGGATAAGTTGGGTAGTTCATTGGCGCAATGTGTGGTGTGGGAGTCGTACCCATCTGCAATGGCATCTCTCTCAGGGTGTTCCAGCCGCGTTCTGGACCAAGGTCGGATGTGCAGGTGTCTTCCCGCCTTCTGCATTGGAACAATGGAGCTTTCATCCCTGATGTTTGTCTGACTGCTACTTGCGTTTTCGGAATGTGATGTGGCTTTGGCGCTGGGATTGGGATAAGGCCTTGGGCTCATGGTGTACGGATGGCGATACACACACACATGTTGGCATGTGGAGCCAGGTGCCCGAGAGGCCTTGCGCTGCTTGTGCAATCTCACTCCGTCTCTCTTCCTTGCTCTCTCCCTCCCTCTCTCCCTCTCTTTCCTTTGTTGCGCGCATGGCACACCTTCTTCTTTTGGATTTTGTCTTCCAGGCTGTGTCCTACAGATTGTCTAGTGAGGACCCGTTAGGACTCATCCGAATGGTTGTTTTGGCTTTTGTTTGAATGGTGTTTTGTGTTGGTGATTGCATTGCTGTATGACTGATTCTCCATTTTCTGGCCACACATGTATGTTGATTTTCATGCTTGTGCGACATCAGGCAAAATATTTGTTTTGGGATTCGTGGTGTTGGTGTCCAGTTTCTTTGTCGGGGGTTTGGGGGTCAGGGGGGGTGTTGCAGGGCTAGGTGTGGTGTCGGTGGGTATTGTGGCCCTCTTGGGTGTCTGTGCTGCATGTTTAGTTGCTCGGGGGCATCAGTTGTTCTTCATGTGTGGCTATGGGCTGTGCTCCCTTGTCTGGTGCAAATTGTGGTCCAACTTTGCACCAGGTCTGAGCAGGTGTTAATTTCCTGGTGCTAACGTGCCTTATCGCCTGTTTTGGGTTTCTATCGCAGATCTGTCTGGTCGTTGAGAATGTTGCAGAGTGATATTTTCGCTGCTTTTTTATCGGGAATGCCTACTCTGCATCTCATTAGCGATAGTTGCCGGGGTCATCCGTGGCGATGTTTGTTGTGGATGCTAACACGGGAAAAGTATTGCTGTCGGCTGTTTGCACCGGCTTGTGAATGGGGAGGTAAATTTATCATTACTTTGGCTGCGCTAAAGTGACGTTAAATCGGAGATAGATCCGTGTGAATATACCCCTGTGTGTTATTTAAGTACAGAAGTGCAGCACACAATGTAACACACATCCCGGTGCCCTACTATTCCTGTTGAAGCAGGGGCTGCTTTTCCTGTACTGCCTCATTCTTTTAATGTGTTTTGCTTAAACATGGGTACACAGGCTGCAGACTTCAACTCCAATTCTAAGGTTCCTAACAACATTGAATTCCATAGAGAATTCAGGGAATAAATGAAATTTTAAGGCCCGAGGTTTAGACTGACTTACATCTTCAAAAGTTATAAAGTTGGGGTGGCAAAATGTTACTACCTTTGACAGCGAATATTATTTTTTTCTCTGGTTCTCAAATGTAATCATGATCATGGCTGGAAACATAATTATGCGTGTTAAAGACTGTAAAGGAACAGTAAAACATAATAACATAGGAAGATAAACAACTAAAGAACAACAGGACAATGTAATAAAACAACCTGACAACAGCACGTCAATTCAATAACAACTCAACAAAAACAACAATGTAAAAACAACAACATAAAACAGCACAACAATTACTATGGAACACAATGCAACATCATGGTAATAGAACAAAACCACAGTACTTCAAAACCACAGAGCAGCAGAATAAAAATACATTAAAACCAGAAATGGAACAACACAGTACAATGAGCTATACAATAAAACAGCACAAAACTGTACAGTAGCCACCTCTAGACACTACAAATTAATAACAGAAGGTGCCACAGCTATAAAAGCAAATGTACAGTAACAACATCTCAGGCACAGCTCTCCATTGAAGCTTGTGCTGCTTGCCCTGCTCGCTAGGGGCCTGTTTCAACTCACTGGCTTCTGCCATGTGCCAAAAAGCAAGAAGTCCTCTCACGATTGTGTGTAAGAATGCCTGGTTGATGCTGCCAATGACCCTACCACCATCTGGATCATCCTCTGTCCCCTACACTCCACAGAACTGTCGGCATTGGTCTCTTGACTCTGTCCGCTCAGTGGCCAGCCCAAGGAACTTCTCCCATTGGAAATGAGGCAAATTGTCCACAGTGTCATTGTCCACTCCTGGCACGGGTTGTGCTTTAAACAGAATGTCATGCCGCAAGCAACCCATCATGAAGAGTTGCAAAAGCTTACATACCTATGTGTTCCTGACTGACTGCTTGTTAACAATATGTACCACTGCCTTATTGTCAACCCTGAATAGCACCATCTTGTGTGACGATTCTGTCCCCCACAGGGACACTGACACGACTTGCGGGAAGAACTCCAGAAAGGCAATTGTCCTATCCCATGGGCCATTCCTCCTCGTACCACCTCCCTTGCAAGTATAGACCAAAACCTATACCACCTGCTGTGCCCGAGTAGATTTGTTCATTCCATGTGCATTCTTTCAGTGCCGTCAGGAAATCTGCACCACATGCGCTGGTCCTCACGTGTCCCTGCGGACAACCGCACATGATGATTAGGCTGTGACAGACCCGCTAGTGATCAACCAAAGCAGCTTACAAAACTTCCTGCCCACTTGAACTACTCTGCACACGAAGTTCAAATGCCCCAACAACACCTGCACTTCCTTGACAGTCACCTTGTCTTTTGCCAGCATTGCATCCAATAACAAACCCATACCCATACTGGCTTCCCTGACCATTGACTCAATTTTGATTCCCAGAAACGATAGGACAAGGCTGAGTCCCATAGTATTCTCTGACACCAATGGCACCCCCAGGTCACCCATGAGCTATTGGAAACTTATCAACTGTTGTTAGCAGTCTGCAGAACTGGGTTGACACACAAAAAAGAAATTATCAAGATAATGTGTCACTGCCAGGTGCCCCATGCACCAAGTGAAAAGCTACTGCAAAAAATAGCTGAAACACTCAAATAGTGCGCATGGTATAGAACAGCCCATGGGCAATGCCTTATTCACATACCATTGACCGTCAAATTGAATTCGTAGAATCTGAAACTTGTTAGCGTGTCACGGTAACAGCCTAAGAGTGGACTTTATGACGCTCTTGGCCTTTTCCTTTCTGCTCCACCAGTGACAAAACGACATCCACCAATGAATAAGACACTGATGTGATGTAGTCTGCTATGAAGTCATTTACTGAGGTCTCTTCGGCCATGACAGTTGCTGTATAAGCCAAGAGGTGTGGCGCTGCGGCCAGGACGACTGACTCTGGAATCTGGGGATCACGGTTCGATCCCTGGCTCCGGATTAGTCCAGCACTATGTGACTCTGGGCAATAGCTTGCTTAATCTTCCTGAGGGCCCCCAGCACCTAGAGACCCTTACGGGTGATTGTTCGCGCTTTATAAATGTGGATTATTAACTGGCCCTACTCCTTTTTGGGGACCACACCAATGTAGTCAGGCCCGCCATCCGCCCCTCCTAAATTTCTTTTTGGAGTTTCTTTCAAACCACCTGTTTAGCTGTCTTGACAGATTTTAGATTCTCAACCCACCTCTGCAATCTCGGGCCCTCAAATCCCAACCTGAAAGCGCAGCAAATCCTTCAAGCAGCTGTCTCCCGTCCTCCCTGTGTGCATGTTGCACCAACCAGAAATCTAGACGATCCTGGTTAATTGGCGTATTAGCCCTTTCTCATCGCTCCATACGTTCCTCTACCCCCTTGAAATCCTGCGTTCTGACCGCTGTGGTATGCCCCACCAGACCCTTGCTGTGGGGCCCACTGGACTGTCTGCTGCCCTTGGAAAATCCCTGCTGCCCCGTAGCATTTCACAAGAACATGCCGTCCTGTGCACTTGGAGCACTTATGACTGAATTTACAACATTCCATTGTACAGGGGCCATTGTTAAAGTCCCAGCAGGCTCCGAGCATCCCACCCTGTCCTTTTGTTGAAGTCCCCACCCTTCCTCGAGGGGGATGCCTTAGAATGGGGTGGTATACAATCAGGAGACCACTGGCCATAAACACCATCTTACCAAATTTAGCCAGGCACACCATGTGTTGTCACGGATCATATTAATCTCTCCCCCATTAAACTCCCCCCCCCTCGATTCAAGGGCCAAACGGGCCCTGAATTCTTCATCATATTGGGGCCACATGTACCCACAGTACATAATCTGCACTTTTTGAATCCCGTCCATATATTTTAAGAGGACCACACACATTTCCAGGAATTGTTTTGCAGTATACACTAGCAAAAGTCAAAAATGCTGCCATCCAGTTCTCTGATTATCATGGGCACCTTAAGGCTTTTGACAACTCATATTCTTCCTCTTTGGATACCTTGTTCGCCCTCAAATCTCTAAGCAGGAGCTTAAACATCTCAAAGTAATCCTATTGCCATATTCTTTCCTTAGTTGCCAGCATTAAGTGTGAGCTGGGAATTTTAGTTACCCCCATATAGGGCAACTTCTTGATCTTGAGCTCCTTACTCTTCAGATCCCCTGCCTTCTGACCTTCTGCCCCCACTAACTCCGCTTTAACACTTTCCTTGCTGTTCACAGGTGTCTCGCCCCCAGTGCATGGAGCTTCCTGACCACTTGCCCCACCTGTACCTTCAGCAGTGTTGAGTGTTTCCCCACCTCCCCCCTGCTCCTCATTACCCAACCCTGTCTCCTGCACATACAATCAACTTTGTAGGAGTGTATCACTGCGTTGTGTAGACCCCTGAGCCTCCACTCCTTTAGATATCTGCACTTAGTGGGCCCCAGGCCTGGGATCTCTCTTACCTGGCATCACATTCAGTGTCTACACCGGAGACTACTGCCTAACCAGTTGCAAGGATCCACCATGACCACCTTCTGCAACATGTTCCTTCCGTGCATCTGGCAGGGCCTGCAAGAAACAAGGCATAACCATGTTATCATTTCCCCACTGCATGCATCACTTTACCATCTTCTCTGTTCATTAGCCACCGGATTATCACCATCCACTACCTCACCATCTTCAAGACTCATTTCGTCATAATCCAACATCTCTTGTTCAGCCTCCTGTTATGAACACTGGGACACACCTCACTCTGTGTATACCATTGCTGTGCAACCTCACTTTGCATTGCACCTGATGTCTCTGCATGATACCGAAGGGCCTCAAGATGTCCTCATGGTGTAATTACCAAGTCCAACCTAGGAGGCCCTCCGCTGATGGTTCCAGGGGGTGTACCAACCTGTCCAGATTGAAGCACAGTCAAGGCCACACCAGACTTTTGTTTGTGATAGTGTTGTAGATGACCCACACTTCCGTCTAGCTGGCCGTACTGTGCCCTGCCTTCTCTTCACTTCGGGGCCAAGGAGTCGGCCAAGCTCTCCCGAGTCCTTTAGACCATCAGTGTGATGAGCTTTAAAGAATCATGAAAGGTACTGCGTGCTGGAATCCCTACCAGCACTCCCTCTTGCTGGAATCCCTACCAGCACTCCCTCTTCCACCCTCCACTTCAGGAAGCCAGCAGCACTTCCTGTGTCCCCCGTGCCTCAAAACCCCACAGACCCCTTACTGTAGTCCCACCCGTGCCACCCTTATCCACCCCTCCTTCACTGGGGTTGCGACCGAGTCCCGACGTCTGCCACTGAGTGGCCCCTCTCCATGCAGGTGCAGCACAGCCCCCCCCAGAGTTTTCTCATAGTTCCACTGTTTCAAGTGAAAGAGTGCCTTTTGTTATGTGTAAGGTGTGCTTAATTTGCCTTTGATCTGTTGCAATCTGCAAAGGTTTAATAGGTTTTGCAACCTCTCATACCTGGTTCTGAGTGTGCAAATGCGGTCTTCTAAATCCTGCCTTTGTTGTCGGGTTTCTCTCTTGTGTATTTCTGAGTCCCACATGAGTTCCCCTCTGACTCTTGCTTTGGATGCCCCCCGCACTACCTGTGTAGAGGATCCTGGGTCATATGTATGATAGATTTTTGCACGTGCAAATGGCTTTTTGACCTTTATGCGCATGCAAAATTCCTGTGGGCCATGTACTAACCCTATTTAGCGTGTCGCAAATAATTTGTGACTTGCAAAATAGTGTTTAGTGACTCGCTAGTGACTTACATTGCATTACATGCTATGTAAGCATGTAATACAACCGCTATTGTGGTCGCAAAACACTCGCAGTTTACCACCCTTCCCAGAAGGGTGGTAAAGTACTCGTAAATGGGAAGGGGTCCCCAGGGGTCGTGTAGTGAGAAGTCAGACACAAGGTCTCTGAGGCAGCCCTCTATCTGTTCAGTAGATCATTTGGGATTTATCCATGCATGGGTCAGGGGTCAGTTTCAATACCCCTGAGAATATTTTAACAAAGGGCATTGGAGCAGGATCCTGGAGATGCCCTGAAAGGTGTCTCTCTTGTCCATGACTGGGCGATAAATAGAACCTAGAAGTAAGGCTCGCCGTTGGATAGTTGCTTTCCTGAATTTGAAGTGAAGGTATGAGTTGTGCCATACCTTCTATGCCCCGCAATTCTCAAATTGCTATTACCCCCTTTCAGGGGGTTTTAGAGTGGGCCTGCTGTAGATCTGGAGTTTTGCCCTTGAGAGTGTGCTATTTCTTCCCAACCAACTCCTGGTGCAGTTTTGAGTTTTTCACACCTGACAAGAGGGTTTCCTACAGTAATGCTATGTCAGGTTGTAGGGTGTGGTGGTAGGTTAATATTTTCTTCCAGCTGAAAAATGTGTCAGGCTGTAAACACTGGGCGAAACTACATTAAGGGAGTTGAAAGCAGTGATTGTGTTAATTTACGGTGTGTGGTGTCAGGCCTGGAAAGGGGTGGTGAGAGAGAGGTTGGTCAAGATGGGCCTTGAGTGGTGTGAGTGAGTTAGTGATCAACCTCTCCAGCACCTGTGCAGCATCTGAGCATCTGCTAAACCAGGAGTGGTTGGAGACTGTACTTTTCAGGAAGTGGCCAACACCCTCTGTCCAACAAAGCATCTCTGGGTGCTTATGAATCCTACAGTCATTGTATGGGATGGAGGTGGTATGAACTTAGTTCTAGATAGTTCTTGGAACTCTCCACCCCCCATCCCAAAAGTGCCAGAGTGAGAGAAATGGCAGTGGGGTGCTGTTTCCACAGTAGTGGTTGTTGAGTATGTTCTGCCAGCTCAAGTTGCCCCCCCCCGTTCGTCATATCAGGTATGGAAGCACAGGTGCTATAATGTGTCATATTCAACTCAGGGGTCAGGCTTGGCTGTGTGGAGGACAGAAAATGTTTATGATAACATGACATGAACATGTCTAAAACACAATTTCTCAGGGAAGCAATAATCTTTTATGCAACATATTATCCAAAGAAAAAAGATATGTTGTCTGTGACAGAGACCGGGATGGGTAAGTCCTCTTGTTGTGGTATGGGCTTCCATCATGGCCGTTTTAGAGGTGATCAAGATTTGACCCTTGTTCGACACTCTCGCCCTTGGTGTTGGGGTTTCTTTCCCTCTGTCCAGTGGCATGTGACTTCTTCCAGTCTGTCTCTTTCCATCATATGCAAATCATCAGTGGCTCAGTCCTATAAGGCTTGATGATGCAATGAATGCTGGTGACGTGACCCACTGTCATCGGTTTCCATGTTTGTGTTATCCAGTGACTCTAGGAAGCCTTCCAAGCCTGTATCTTCGTATTCCTAGGTTTCTGTTATTGTGCGTGATTACTGTAATATCTAATTTTTTAAGGCATGGTCAAAGTGCTAGAAATAGTTTTCTGCTTTGTGCCATATTATGGGAAAATTCATTGTATAGGCTATATTTCTTCACTTCCAGAATTATTTGGCGTGCCTGTTGGTGGTCAAAGAAGCATGCAATGATCTGAGGAACCCTTCTGATGTTACTGGACATCTTGATCTTATTCTGTGAAATTATAGAGGTAGAGAAAATTCAAGGCTGTGAGCTCCAGCAGAAAGGAGGCTAGTAACGCTATCCAGTCCATTCCATTTGTTCTTTTATTCCGGAGTAGCAGAGGTTGTCCCTCTTATTACAATTCTGTAACTTTGCTTGTAGAAACCAATGGTCCTACTCCCAGTAGATGGACAATGTTATCTTTTGCTCACCATTTAGAGTCAACTCTCCGTGGATTGTTGGCACGTGTCGAAGGATGCAATGTTGTGTGGATGTTGAGGATGTTGGCCGCGTTTTGGTGACGGTCTCTTCCCCTGTAGCCATTGAGAGACAGAGCACAGAGGGTTCCTTCAACATGGCTCTATAGTGGGGTCCACAGCTGGGGCAGTGTCATCTACTTGTGTCTTGGGCTTTGTTCAATTCACCGCCTCTGTGAAGAGCAATTTCAGTGCTGACTTAGACATGGTTCCTGGTGCGTTTGGGTGAATCCCCCCTTATCGGTGTTGGGATAGGTGCCAGCTGTGTGTAGGAGAGGGCCTGGCTGTCTCCTGATGCAGGATGGGTGTGAGAAGGCTCAACCCTTATCAGCCTGTAATCAGGTAATATGTAGAGTTGCACTGTCTCTAGGTGTCCGACTGCCCCAGTTTGAGGTCACAGAGTTGCTATGGTATTATTGATTATTCAAGCTTTTCCTGGGCATGAGTGTCTTATGGTGCTGGTTCCCTTGGCCCAGAAAGGCACAGTGCCTTTCTGGGCCTTTCTCATGCCCTAAAGGATTGCAGTGATGGTGTCCTGGCCGGGGATTCCATAATTGGTGGTGGACGAGTCCCATCGATGGCTTGTGCAGTGAGCTTGAGGTGGACCAGGTGTTGTGCAAGGGGTGCTAGACTCACTAGGGGCCCTTCATTTATGTATGGGGGCCCAGAAGTATGGGGATGATCTGATAGGCTGTAGGGGTGTTTAGTTCTGGCTTCCTTCTGTTGTACCTCAGTTGTCTGCAGGCGTCGGGCATCTGCCTGGGCATCTGCCTGGAAGGTGCTTCTCCTGCCTTCTGGCTTACGTGGTTGTCCAGAGTACATTCGGGTAGATGAAATTAAATGAGGAATTTGTAGAGGGCAACAATCACACCAAAAATGGGGATTCTTGACGTTGAATCTCTAGAACTGGGTAAAAGTCACATCTCCCTGTCCCTGAGATGGCCCCCTCAGTGAGGGTCGAGAAAATAAATGTTTTAAGAGATATTCTGAACAAGGCATTATTTTCCGCATGTCCAAAGGAAGCAGGAGGCTTTAGCCCCCCATACAAAAAAGGATCTTCCTTCTATGAACTGTTGCCTGAAATTGGGGATTTGCAAAAATGTATTATTAGCTGATCTTAGAAATCTGTGGGGGCAACAAGGCACATAGGGCCACATGCATCAAGCGAAAAAACGGTCGCAAACGGTCTGCCCCTTTGCGACTGGTATTTATGCATTTGGAATGCATTATCGCAAATGCAAAAATCGCAAATAGAGAAATCGCTAAAATGTCGATTACTGAATTGCGATTCCATTTAGGGAATCACAAATTGCGATTCAATGAATGCAATGCATGCTGAAATCACAAATAGCGAGTTTGCAAATAGGGGTGGCAAATTACCATCAATTTGAACTTGATGGTAATTGGCAAAAATCTTTAAAAAATGCACGAAACTGCATTTTTCAAAGTTTCTGGTTACACACACAAGCCCTTGGGGCATGTATGTGCGCAAAATGTGTTCAGATTACAATTTCAGGGTGCAACAGGGTTTCCTTTTGGAACCCTTGCATCTTTGAAATTGCATGCGCAATTGGGTACTCGCAAAGTGCGCATGCAATTCCCATTCATGCCTCTCGGCCCATAGGAATGAATGGGAAGCCATTCCTTAACCTGTTCCGCGCAGCGTGAATTTCAGCGCTGTGCGGGCTTTTTATTGAGTGAGTGGAGTTCAGGCGGCCTCCAGCCATCATCCGCTCACGCCCACCGTGACATCTGACGGCCGGGGCCGTCCGAAGCACACTAGGGGTTAATTGTGACTCGCAATTAAGGAATGTTTAGGAATCACTATTTTTTTGCGATTCCTGCATGCATAGGCTTTTGCGATTCCTTTATAGCGATTCCTTAATAATCGCAATTAAGGAATCGCAAAAGCCTACCTTGATGCATGTGCCCAAAGGCAGCCAGAACACATTTGGGGCCAGTCTTATGAAATGCCCTGTAGACTATGGTCAAAGATTTACATAGAATACACTTTTCTGTGGGTAGATAATGCAGTTCCCTTAGTCCTTTAGAGCTAGAAAATCACCAGGCAATTTGAGGGAAAGACTGACAGCAGTGCTCTGGAAAGCCTGCAATTTCTTTATCAGGTATTTAGGTATACCCAGAGAATGTTACAGTAATCGAGCCGTGATGTAAGGGCATGGACTACAGTTTTACATGCCGTGAAAGGGAGGAACTTGAAGAACTTCTTTAAACATGTAATCAAGGAGAAACAAGTCACTGTGAGTTCACTGACCTGATGATGATAAGAAACGTCATTGCCAAACTTCACTCTAAGGTTCTTTGCTAACTCTGGGGGCGGTAGGCTTATAGAGGTCATCCAGTCACAAAGCCAGAGCAGAAAAATGGTAGTTGTTACCAAAACAGCGAATTTCTGTTTTATCCATGTTGCAATTCACGTTACTACCATCAATCAAACTGATGACTTTGGAGAGCCAGTTTATAAAGTTTTCTACAAAGTTAGAGGAATTGTTGTAGAGCAATAAAATCAGTTGGGTATCATCTGCATATGACATAGTAGTGTACATGATGAACAATGTTGGGTTCAAAGATAAACCTGAGGAACATCATGTTTCAAGACTTTTTG
This sequence comes from Triturus cristatus, assembly GCF_964204655.1. Classification (NCBI taxonomy): domain Eukaryota; kingdom Metazoa; phylum Chordata; class Amphibia; order Caudata; family Salamandridae; genus Triturus; species Triturus cristatus. The sequence continues at coordinate 933,680,330 of NC_140588.1, read as the reverse complement.
TTTAATCTAAATGGGTGCATAGTTGCCCAAGTCTCCTATTTTCTAAGACAAATTTCGACCATGCCTAGGCCCGAACATGGATAACAATATCCTTCAGGCACTGTAGTAAGATATCATGTCATATTGTGGTGAATGTCGCTTATACACCCAAGAGAATCAAAGTTGCATTGTTTCCGTTATCATATATAAGGATTATAGATTCTGAAACTTCCTGGAGGGCAGACTCCATGGAATGTTGAGGTCTAAAGCTGTATTTGGAAACAAGGAAGGAGTTTGGATGACTATAAATAGTCTACAAGTTAGCGGTTCACCAATATTTTCAATATTTTGATCAGAACAGGGAGCAGGGAAATAGGTATGAAATTAGACTGAATCACAGAGTCAGCATTTGTCTTCATGAGCAAAGACTTGACTAGAGCTAACTTTCATCCATCTGGCACAACTGCCATTGCTAAAGATTGATTTCAAATAGAATTCCAAATAGGAACAATTGCATCAATAGCTTTTTGACAACAAACGGAGACAGGGGTCGAAATAAGAGCCAAATCGCTATGTATGATAGTCAGTTCAGATTACTCCAGCGCAATGGCTTTGAACTCAAGGAAAGAAACAGTAAAAATGGCCTCATTTAGACTTTTCTTGGAATCTTCTACTAGCAGCTTACTCAATGTAAATGCCACTTGACTGGCTTCAATCTTCTGCTCAAAAAAATTTGCCAAGTTGTCACAAAGTTTCGGAAAGGCATCCAGATCTGAAGGCAGACTTTAGAATGAAGAAAATCTTAGATATTTGAAAAATAACCCCAGTGTCATTCTTTGCCAGGTGGATTTTATGTTCACATTTTTTTATTAACTTTTATCATGATGTACTATTGAGCACAATACAATTGCAACTTGTACAAGGGGCGAAGCCCAAAGGCGAATTTACGACATCATATTTCCATATTAAATAAAAATATTTAACAATAGTCCCTCCCACACTATTTTACTTTTTGAAATATGTTGTTGCATGCTTCTGAACCACATTACAAGGTTGCATTTGAGCTGGGGTCTCCCTCCATCCGCGTCAGTCGCAGTAGGCCTAGATATTTTGGGCATGTTAATTCTCGAATTTGTTAAGATAGGATCAACAAGAAGGGGCCCCACAGCTCACCAAAGCAGTGTCCTTGGCCAGAGAGTTTTAGGGAGATTCTCTCCATACCCAGGCTATGCCACCCACAGATGGAGTAAACATCCCCTGTGGGTGGGCGTTTGTTTTGTGCCCCAGTGTGATAGTATCTTCTAGGTTGCAGCTCCTAGGGCCAGGCCTATTTGTCTGCCACGCCCAGATTTTAGGGGATAGGTGAGGGTGTTGAGAAGGCCCAGCAAGGCGTATGTAGGGAATCTCGGTATCTGTGTGTGAAGGTGTGAGTCTATATTTCATCAAGTATCTGTGTCTATTAGGCCTGAAGCCGTGTGCGATCCCAGAGGATATGCACCAAGGAGCCCTGTGCTCTGCAGCCTCTCCAATAGTCAGCGCTGCTTCTGGGGCTCATTTTGTGCAGTCGAGAGGGAGTGTAGTACCGCCAGGTCGATTTTAGAGGCAAAATACTGTCTCTTAGCTTCTTTAATGGATTTATGTTATCTTTTTATTGCTAATCTGTAACTCACAAGAGCTCAGTGATATCCTCCTCCTGTGCCGCTACCCTCAGTGAGAAAAGACCATAAAGTCAACCCTATCTCCGGAGCCCTCGGGTGCGCTTGAGCCTCCTCAGGTTTCCAGTCTTTGCAGAGCTCTACAAGGCAGCCACCATCTTCCCGGGCTTGTAGCCCCCCCGGTCCCCTGAAATTACCATCTTCAATTATGAAGTGCTCATTGTTGTTCTTCCATAACAAGGGTTTTGCTTCCTGAATGCTAGTTCATATCACCTGCTTTGAACATTAAACTCAGACTATGCGATTCTGGTGAAGGTGCTGAACAACCACTTGATACCTATAGCATAAACTAATACACCCTGATCAAAATCTTCTCATGCTTATAGCAATACTTTCCTTAATCTCAGATGATTATTCAGGGTTATGGTTTGGTCTCAGGCAAAAACGCACATTGGGTGACCTCTTTGGACATAGAAAAAGTCTTTGATATGTTGAGTTGGCCTTATCCAGTGGAGGTGCTTCATGGGATGGGCCCTGAATGTTTGCATTGGAAATAGTTGCTGCATTCTGAACCGATGATGAGGGGTCGCAATGACAGGGTAAATATTGGAAATTATATAAAAAAGTGGGAGCATCCGTCATGGGTGGCCTTTGTCACACATTATTTTTGCATTGGCCATAGAACCATTAGCATGCCTGTTGTGAGAAAGAGGCCCAGATTAGGGTATAAATCTTGAAAGCGGCTGACACATTGTGCCTTTATACGCCGATTATGCATTAGTATAGCTCAGTGAAGATGATGATAATAATGATAGTTTAAAGTCCCTAATGGGACTGCTGGATTAATGTGGAATCGTTTACTGGTTGAAATCAAGTAGGGTTGCGATTGAGGGTGGATACTATTAAAAGCTTGGTATGAGCACATTCCATGATGGAACAGATTTAATTGATTGTAACCTAGACAGAGCAGTTACAAGGACTAGGCATTCATTGTAATTTTGGAATGTCCTTTCCGTCGTCAACACTGGTCCCGGTGGCAATATCCAAGATGCTGGTATTACCAAGACTTTTGAAATTTTTGAAGAATTGCTAATTGACCTTAAAAAGTCTTTTTTTTAGGGATCTACAAATATTACTCACTGCAGTGATATGAGGTTCAGGAAGACACAGAGTGGCTGCTGTGAAAGTATGTGCTCCCCTTTCAGAGGGACTACTGGAAACTCGAAAGTATGAACTGCATTAGTCAGCGGCACAACTGCAGTGCCCCATGCAGTGCTTGGAGATAACCACTAACCCTGAGGAACATTTCATACTTGGACAGCTGGGGAGGATAACAGTACTGGAATGGTTACTGGTGATGGATGACAGGTTTTGTAATAAACTGATGAAGCTGGCTAGATGGTTCTGTAAAATATATATTCAATTAACAGACAAGTCGACCCCTTATGCACCTTAATCAATCAATCAATCAATCAAGCCGTACTTGTATAGTACTGCTAATCACCCCAGAGCATATCAAAGCACTGTGCTGCAGGTATCAGTCAAACAGCCAGGTCTTGAGTCCCTTCCTGAAGGGGGTCAGCAAGAGTGCTGTGCAGAGGTGAATGGGGAGGGCATTCCAGCCTTTTGAGTTGAGGTGGGAGAAGGAGAGTTCTCCGGAGAGGCGGTGGGAGATACATGGTATCTGTGCGAGGGCAAGGTGTGTGGAACGGAGATTCCTAGTCGGTCTGTGGAGGTGCAGGTGGTGGTTCATGTAGGCTGGTCCTTGGTCATGGAGGGCTTTGTAGGTGTGGGTCTGAAGCTTGAAATGGCATCTCTTCTGGAGGTCCTTCAGGTGCTGTGTGATGTGTGTCTTTCTAGGCAAGTTCAGGATTAGTGTGGCTGCTGTGGTCTGGATTGTCTGTAGTCTTTGCATGAGTTTGGTGGTGGCACCTGGTAAGAGTGTATTGCTGTAGTCCAGTCAGCTGGTAATGAGGGCCTGAGCTGCCATGTTATGCCTCCCTGGCTGTGTAAGGTTGGCAGTAATGCACAATATATGTCCCTAGACAGAGGCAGACACACAGCTCTGGGATGTTGTTTTTAAGATGACAGACTGAGGTATTTTGAAAATTTGAGACGGACTTACGTTATAGGCCCATGCCAGTTTATGTTGTACAATGCCCTAGTTCAGCATTTGATGGGGGCCTGGGGTAAATGACACAAGGTGTCTGTGACTTCAGTGCCACTGCATGTACTGTGGACACAGGATCAGGGTAGTATAGACAATACTTATATGGAGCAGTGCTTCCCAAACCTTTTGGAACCCTAAACCACTTTTAAGTTCGATGAACTTTCACGACCAACCTAGCTTAAAAGGACATGAGGCAGGCGAATATTTAATGTCATTAAAGCGTTGTGTGGTAGCACATTGTCATTTACAGACAGCACATCTTTCATTGAGTGGCACAGGGATACTGATAATATTATACTGCACACAGATGATAATGTGTGGAAAGCGGATTTCAGTGAATATTATTATTTGTGCAGCATCAAGTGTCTCGATTTGTTCTAATCCTTTTAAAATCTTTGTTTCCATCTCACTTTAGAATTATTTAAAAAATGTACTTCAGTTTTGCTTTTCTGATTTTTGAATGTGTACCTTTCATTTACAGGCATTTCCATTTTGATGTAGTTAACAAAAAAATAACATTCAATGGCCTTTCCTTTCACACTTTATGCACCCGAGCAAGGGTGTCACATAATTCATTTTACTTTTCTTTCTCTGACTGCAAAGTGAGACACCAGTCCCCACATTAAAAAAAATAAGCAGCAATTTGTCAGCAGAAATAATCTGACATTTAACCTCTGTCTTTAAAGCACTGCAAATGTGCCATTATAAATACAGAATTTAAAGGTGTCTTTATTTATTGCTTGGACTTTTGGGACCCACCAAAAACCAGCTGGCAATCCACAGTTTGGGAAACACAGATACTGAGCATTATTTCCACATTGTGGCTCAGGGCTGGATCCTCTAAGGTAATAGTTGGAACAATATTCAGATCAAGAATTAACTACCAACAAGCAGGCAAGAGGTCTCGGGTTCAAGATGTCTGAGCAGTGTGAAATCAATTTCTAAAAATGCTAGATATAAATAGACCTAATTCAATTATTTGCATCATAAATAGATGACTCCGAAACAGGGGCATCAACTGTATGTCTTACGTGTGCGGACATTGATGTACATTTCCATCACTTGGTGTGGCACTGCACTATAAAATCTCTTTTTTGGGATGAGGTGCTCAAATTTGTGACTGAATTGACTGGAGGACTGGTTTCGAAGTAGATATCAACATGCCTCTTGGGTTTGTTGGAATGCACAAAAAAGGCAAAGCATGTATGATTTATAGATTTAGCCCTATTCCTGGCTAAAAGATAGCTTGCCATGTAATGGAAGGCACTGTTCAATTAACCGAGACAGATATAGGCAGAAATCGATATTATCTAAACCCCAGAATCAAGTGGAAGGATTGCAAGATATGTGCAAGATATGTAGTGTGGAGAAATTGCAGGCTAAATCGGAAAATCGACCTCCATGAGGGAAGCTGCTGTGAAGGGTAATTTGATTGAGATTAACTGAGCTCTCTGGTACATTACTAAAGTAAAGAATAGGCATTACATGATATTGATGTGAACAATAATGTTATCGTTTGGTTTGCACTAGACGACTGTCCTGTTGTTTACTGTGCTCATCTGTTGTTGGGACATGATGGGATGTGTTAGACCTGGCATACTTAGTGTGATCTTACCCCAGACTTTTTCCCTTCCTACCTTCTCTTTTTGCCGAGTCTTTTTGTTGGCCGTAGGAATCTGAGCAGTTTACCACTGTCAACCAGTGGTAAAGTGCATGTGCTTCTCCCCTAAACAAATTTGTTATAGATGTATCCACAATTGGCACATTTAATTTACTTGTGAGTCCCTAGTTCAGTGCACTACGGGGCATATTATCAAGACAGGCGATAAAAGTATCACCGCTTTAGCGGCAGAAAACCGCCTGTTAGAAATGGGATTTCTGGTTGGCTAGAGCTTGCGCCAAAGCCAGGCAGAAACCACCACTCTAGTCAGAGCTGGGGAGTTGCACGCCAAAGATAACCCCTGCTCACCCCCTTGGTAGCTTGGCACGAGCAGTCAGGCTTATCCCGGAGGCAATGTGTAAAGCGTTTGCGTGCGCACACAGCAACAACACCCAAGGCCCACCACAAAAGAAACTCCACACAAGGTTATATATAAAAATAGCCTTTGTATTATACCAAAACACATTAGATAATATTCACACAATTTACACTGTGCCCACTGGCCCTGGGCAGAATTTTACAAGGGACTATTTACACGAGACAGGGCCACATGGACCACTGTCAGAATCAGCACAAATCACCAATTGTACATGTAGAACATATACTAACTGTAACACAAATTAGCACGGTAGAGCACAACCAGTAACTACTGGCGCAATAATGACCTCAGCGTCATCACACTAGCATCAGGTATAAAACCTATCCTGCATCCATCACAGGGGCATAAGCACATTATGCAATTTCTCATTAGTCTAACGCATTAGACCTAGCCACCTAAGTATAACTACACTAGGGGCGTACATCACACAGGGAAGCATTATCTCCCTAACATCAACCTAAACAGGTAGAACAACCTCCTAGGCAGAAATCTTATGTAGAGGTATAACACACAGGGTGCGCAAAACATGCTATACACAGTACATTTCCTAGGCAGGGCCCAGGGAGGCAAGCCTTCCCCTGGGCCCCAGCAGCAGCACGCCCCTGGTTGTTTCAAGTTAAGCACAAGAACATTTTACATGGGGTCACAGCCCCTTTTTTATACACAGGTTCCTTTGTCTCCAAAGGTGAAGGGAAGGGGCGAACCAGATGCAACTGGTTCCTGAGCACTTTGTTTTGCTCAGCCCCTCTCCCTATTCACAGAACAGGCCAGGGTCATCAGTCGCACCACAGGGGGCGGAGCCAGCATTGTGTGGGGAAAGCCCAGCCCTATTCAGGTCCCAGGTGTACTCCTCCCACCCATCTGGCTGCTAATCTCCCCATTCACCACTGAGTGACTCCTCCTGACTCTGGGGATTCCCTAGCCCGTCACATAACCTCAGCCAGCCAATCGCCAGACAAGGCACTCATCTCACACTGCACACAGAAATGCCCACTTCTAGAAGTGGCACTTCCACACTAGGTACATTGACGCCGCACACATCATCGCGCAGCATTTCATCACACGAGTCCGCAAATACCAAACTCGGCCCTGCACTGCCCACGCATCAGGAACTAACATGGTCACTCAGATCCCCCATGCATTCCTATGGGAGGGCAGGGCAGTCTCACTCAATGTAACCCAGAGCGCACGCACTTTACACTGGGACACAGTGTTAAAGCGCCTAGAGGCCTAAATCCACTAATACACCATAGGGAAAAGGCTAGGATAAATGCAAAAAGTTCTAGGGGTGAACTTGCCAGAAGGGCCAAGTCCAACACCGCCGGTAAAACGGCGATAATGGGCTTGATAATATGCTCTATGGAATTCCAATTGAAGCCCATGTTAGATGTGAAGGACATCTAACATGGGCTTCAATTGGAATTCCATAGAGCATATTATCAAGCCCATTATCGCTGTTTTAGCAGCAGTTTTCTGCCGCTAAAGCGGCGATAATTGTATCGCCTGTCTTGATAATATGCCCCCAAATGTGTCCAGAGCCTGTAAATTAAATGCTACTTGTGGGCCTACATCACTGATTGTGCTACCCACACAAGTAGCACTTTAAACATGCCTCAGGCCTGCCACTGCAGAGCCTGTGTTTGCAGTTTACTATGCCACTTCAACTTGGCATTTAAACCCCCTGCCAAACCTTAAACTCCTCTATTAGTACACATAGGTCACCGCTAAGGTTGGCCCTAGGTAGACCATAGGGCAGGGTGCTATGTAACTAAAAGGAAGGACATCTACATTTAAGTTTTACATGTCCTGGTAGCGAAAAAAAAACAAAAAACAGTTTTTTCACTACTGGGAAGCGTACCCCTCTCATAGGTTAACACTGGTAATTCCTTATTACACATAATAAGCTGTAATTTCTAATCGAGAGAAGGCAGGATATCATGTTTAGTATCCTTAGAATGGTAATGACAAATTCTCTTTAATGGTAAAAGTGGATTTGCAGTTACCCTTCTGAAAATGCCACTTTTACAAATGTAGACATTTTCCTGCTGTTAGCTCTTTGGTCTGTCTCTGATCACTGGCACTTCACTTTATGAAGTCCCCCTAGACAGCCCTACACAAAGGAAGGGCTGGGTGTGTGTTCATGCAGATTCCTGGGAGGAAGTAGGAGACGGGTTGGACACAGCCTCACACTTACACTTAAAAAGGCTGTGCTCTGGCCATACACAAGGATTTGCATAACCCCCTTCAGGGAGTCTGGAACCAGGGCAGGAGGATGAAGGGACCTGTGTGAACTTCAAAGACCCTTCTTGACTTGAAACTACTTTTGACGAGAAGAAGGACTGCTGTGCTGAGGATTTCTGCCGCCTGGACTGTTGCTCTGGAAGACTGCTGCCTTGCTGTGCTCTTTGCTTCCAGCTTGCTCTCTCTGACTGTCCCAGAGAGTCTCCATGGGCTAGCTGACTAGCCTTCTGTTCTTCAAAGACTCGAAGACTTCAAAGTCTTTAACCCTGTTCTTGTTCCTGGGTCATTGGAACTGACTCCAGATGTTTGCTCCAATAAAACCGATGCATCCTCTGTTGCACCAAGCAGAATCAACACATCGCTGCTGAAGCAGGAGCAGAATGGACACATCGCACTTGGGGCCCAAGCAGCATCACTGGAACTGCTGCATTGACTTCCGCATCACTGCCACCACTGAAGGACGATTGACGCGACCCTTCAACAAGCGTGGAGAAACCTAGCGCACATGCTACAGACGCAGCACAGAGATGACAACATTGCAGCCACCACTTAAAGGGTGATCAACGCATCCGTTCGCCAACCCTGAAGAAACCCAGCGCATCGGCTATGGAATCAACACATCACAGAACCGACACTTGTCTTTGGAAACTAGTGCATCGCCATCAACACGTGGAGAAAATCAACACATAACTGCATGACTAACATTGACAAAATGATCGACGCATTCCTCATCTCGTGTTTGTGATTAAGGTACTTTTGCTCAGCGGGCCATGGGTGGGTCAAGGGTCAAGTAGCCAGCCTGAGCTCTATTGTGGGCAGCCAGAACTCCTGACTTTGTACCGGGCCAGTGCAACCAGATAACCCCTTTAAGCGATATTTGCGTTTGAGCGCTAGAACAGCATTTAATATTTAAAAAATCATATCTCAGCTTCTACTTACTGGATATTTGTCGTTTTGGTCTTGCTTTATTTTGAGTCTTTTTGTGGAGTTTTCACTGTGTTGCTGTTTCTCTATTGCACAAATATCTAACACATTGCCTCTTAAGTTAAGCCTGACTTCTCTGTGCCAAGCTACTAGAGGGTGAGCACAGGTTACTTTAAAGTGTGCATTTGACTCACCCTGACTAGGATTGTGGTTCCTAGTTAGACAGGGTGCATACTCTGCCAACCAGAAACCTAGTATCTAACAGGATGAAAAATGGTACTCAAATTCATGGTTCATGGTTGTTTTATTGGTTACTATTTGTAAATATGTAAACCCTTTATAGGGATTCTGATTTTCACAAAATAAATGACATATGCAGAATGCTTCTACCTATTTTCTGCATTGCATTAGAGTAGATATCACACTGATGCAGATGTATTTGTGCATTTAATATTATTTCTGCATAATTAAACACCGAGCAGAATAATAAACTACACTCACAGTTTACATATGTACACTTATATGAGGCTATCGCCCTTGAAATAATTTTGAAATGACCTGTTATAGTGCATTTTACCGGCTTACGCTAACTAGGCCTCAGTTAGACCTCAATACCATTTTGTTTAAAAGGATGTCTCATCCTGCTTGTTCACTTCATGTTATTTCTGCTGCACATGTTCAAGCAAGTCATGTTTGCTTATTTCTGAACAACACTGTTCTGAAAGAAAACTGTCTAACATGTGCTCAGCAATATTACATGTCTCAAGGCTTCTTCTGCCTGCACATAGTATTGCATTCATTTACAATACTTCACTGTTTTTGTAACTAGTTTGTTCTGACATATCCAAATGACAATAGAATAGAGGGAACTAATCCAATATTAGTAGTGGAATAGTGCTTAGGTAGTAAGGCTGTCTGACACTCTATAACGCAATGTTCCGTGATTTGTTGAAATCCTTTGCTCACACCATGAAGAATCTGCACTTTTCATTCTGTTCTATGAGGAGATTTCCTATATAAACCCTTGGAGATGTTGGTGAGACAGAACTCCGAGATGACTTTTTCATGCTATTAAAGATGCTGTCTGATTTCCTACTTCTTCTGCTCATTTGGGAGTTAGAAGTTTTTTTGACTTTGACTATAATCTGTGTTGCCATTTCTGAGAGCCTTCATGGCACATGCAGTTTGCAATTTCTGTATTGTACCTTTTAAATGTGTGTGATAAATCCTAATGAATTCCTAATTCCACCCTAGAATTCACTTATTGAGTCTGTCCTTTCTTAATAAATTGTAGTTTTGCTATGTCATTTTACACCTTATCTTGGGACACATTGCCAAATGAAATTGAAGTTTAACAGCATCCCCGATGCGTCCACAAGTGAGCACGTAATTAAGGTGTCTTTTAAGCCGTAAGATTGTAGGGGCAACCTGTGCCTGTACTATCAATGATTGAAAGCATCATGATATATTGAACAGTTGAAAAAGAAGATAAAGTATTACTGAAAAATAAATTCTGTTTCTCGCTAGTTACCCTCATTGGTGGAGTTATTAGTGTGCAAACAGAGAGATGTGATGTGTCAAAGAAGGCTTTGCCATATTAAACCTCCCTGCATAAGATGACACTTTGTCACCTTTATCTTGAGTGCACAAGCATTAGCTTTCATTCATTTTCTAAAATGCTGTTAGGAGCTCATTTGAATGTCACTATCAACAATAGTTGAGGAAGAGATGGAATGACAAATGTAAGAGACAGACATTACTGATTCAGACAAACTAATGCTATTATCTTGATTTTTTGTCAACAGTGTGAAGAGGTGAAAATCAGAAGTAAATGCTAGCACTGCATCTTTAGGATCCCAAATGCATTATGGATGCATGCGTGAGCAAAGTGGAAACCTAGAACAGATTAGTCCTGAAAGGATAATACAATGTGATCATCGCTACACAGGTTTATTAAGACCAGCATGTTTACAGAATAAAGTGGTGTTATCCTAAATTATATAACAGAACAAATATCACTAGCATAGCTACAGGTAAAAGCTTCTTTCAACGTTTACGCATGGGTAAAACCTTGCTGCCATTCAATTGCACTTTACAAAGTTATTATTTTTGTTCTTATTCACAACACCTGAGAGTATATTGTCGCCACTCCTGTCCAGACATGTAGGTTTGTGGGTGTTTACAAATGTACGGGTACAACTACAGTTAAATATTTTTGTCTTCTCTTTTCTTTTTTCTCAATCTATCAATCAATCAGGGGGTTTATAAAGCGCACTACTCACCCGTGAGGGTCTCAAGGCGCTGTCTATGAGTACAATTTTTCTATAAACTAAACATGGACCTACACTTTGTTGGGCAAATAGCTATTAAAATCAGTTGCACAGTGTTTTCATTATCATTACTAAAAAATCTTTCCCAAATATATTGATGCTTAATGAGACCTTACAAGAAAAATTGCGTGGATTTCAGTCATCATGCTTCAAGTTTGAATTTGGCAAACATCTTGTGTTTGGGAAACATTTTACACAATTTTTCTACAAATATTCTTTTGCTATTTTTTTGAGAAATAAGTGTTGAAACTAAAAGGTAAATGCATGTTCATTTGTTAATTTTGTAGCTGTGTTGTAAATAACAAAATACTATCTAATGAAAGCTCATTCATGTCATTGAGTTAAATATGGTACAAATAATGATTTCATAAGCAGTAATCGTAACAACAAACATTGTTTGAGAAATATTAATCAGTAACAAACAGAACAACATGCTAAGAAGTTAAACCTCTATTCAATTCAAATCTCTAATTACGCTTCAGGAGTTTTACTCATGGAAAAATGTAATCTAGATTACTTGACTGTAAACATCTCCTTGAAACAGCCGTCAGCAATGTGAGGACAGAACTACTGGAACACATTTTCTAATTAATTCAATATTAATTTGATTAACATGAACAAAGTGGTCTTCAGATGCTTTTTTGAACAGATTTGAAATATCATGCAGTGAACCAATCAACAATCATCAAATTCAAAGAGGCAGTTTTAAGGTAGTCAAGGCTAACTCACTGAGATGCACAACTGAAGCATCACGGAGGCAATCATCTGACGTTTAATACACATCACAGATAGGTAACATCTTAAATATTATTAAATGCCTGCCTTTTGTCCTATGATTACCTTTATGATGTTGTGATGCCATGTTGAAAAGATATCCATATATCTACCACTATTTTAACGTGGTGAAAAAAATCATATTTTGTTGCTGCAGTTGTCTTTGGATGCCCATCTCCAGGCTGGTATCCAACTTTACTCCTTAAACTAACACAATTCAGTTGCCTTTGTTGCTATTCTTTGACTCCTCTGTAATTAGCTAAGCCCTTGTTTTTTTCATCATCCAATGTCACAACACATTTTCTAATGAACTCCTCTATTAGATATCCCATAAATGCATTTGCACCACTAACCACTCAAATCTAAAAATGAATCATGACTATCTAATTTGCAAGACTGCCTCATTTGTTTCTGTTTTCAAAGACACACCTTGCCATATTTAGGGCCTGATTACAAGTAGGTCCTGTGCGATATGTTAATTATTGCGTACAATAAAAATCTGACATCAATGTGTGCAGAATTTATTGGATGGGATCAATGTTGCATATTCTGACATTTCAAGGAATTCCATGCAGATTTTGGTGCAAAGTGCCCCAAACTCCAGAAGTCCCAGTAAAACAGGCATTTCACCTTGTTAAATTCTAGCCGGGTGACTTGCTGAACTCTAACGAAGTGTGCAATCTTTATCACACCTGTCCTTACCCTGTGCGAAAAAATCGAAGCACCCAAAAGCAATTGGATAAGGCCACTTGTCTGCAAGCCCTTCGTATTCTCAAATCCTGTTGAACCCATCCAGCCAGGGTTCACGCAGTAAATAAAAGCAGAATGGTATCAACTTGTGAGTATTTTTCATTTTCTTACAGCAAACAGAACTGAAAGAATGCACATTACACATCAACAATCCCCACCTTAATTAAAACAGCACGGCTATCTGTGCCAGAAATGTACAACTGTGTAGACCTGGGGAGTGAAATTACAATGGCATTTAGCTGGTTCAATAATTAAAACATTAATCATAACTAAACTTACATTTTCGCAAACCATCAGTGGCTAAAATATCTCCGTTTTTGCTGAGTTGATTTACTAATACGTGCAGGTGTTGGTCGCATTGGAAAGCAATTACATATAGGATTCTGAAGTTCATAGAGAAAGCATGGTCAACAAATCACCGAAGCGCAGCTAATTTGTCATGCCTGTGTCTTGTAAACGATCGCAGGGCTTGCCACATCTGTCAGCCCTCCTGCTCGCCTCGGTATACCTCAGAGAAATAAAAGCTGGTTTATTTCCCAGCACAGTAGGTGGCAGGTTTGATCCCTGCATCTGCTGGTGAGTAAACACCTTTCGGCGTCGCAGGCCTGTGCTGTCGCTGCCCACCTACAAGGGATTGCACTGCAAATAAATCATGCAAAATACATTTCTACAGAAACAGAATGGATTCCTTCAAGGCATTCTCATATTTAGAAAAAAAGATACACGTTTCTTTGTGAAATGTATCACACATTTGAAGGAACTGGATGCGCGTGAATTAATTGTGTATATGTGGAATAAAAGGCTGTGCCCCATGACATTTACCGAGGCACCAAATGGGCGGAAGTGCTAATGGTGTGGAGATATGTGGGGGGTGGGGGTGGGGGGCATCTCGCTCTCGGTTTCCTACAAATAAATATGTATGAGTGGAAGAAAAGGGTGATCTTTCATGAGAACGGGTGCATATTTTTCAGTCCACTTTCAGCCTAATAAACCTGTGCTGCGTTCAAGCTGAAATCGTTTCTCACACAAATATCCGGCCAAACTCTCCTCATCATCAGCCGCCATGACGTGTGGTTGTTTATGATGCTGGGGGGTGCGCGGCCCTGCGCGAGGCGGGAAAGCAGGCATCCCTTATTTAAATGATGCTCCGACTCAAATATGCTCATGTGACGACTCTCACACAAACAGATATATTGCTTTTTATATTTAGAAGTTACAGGAGAATCAAAAAAATCTGCAGATGCAAATTAACCTTTTTTTATTGTTTCGTATTGAGATCTTCGTGGATTGCATATTGTGGGTGTCTGAAACCATGGCTAACACATGGGGGTGTCACGTGTTCTTTCCTATTAAATATGTTAGGCTACAAAATATGGGGCATATTATCAAGAAACGGCGTTAAAATTATCGCAGCTTTATAAAGTGGCGATAATGGGCTTGATAATATCCCCTTGAGGATTCCCATAGGAGCCCATGTTCTGGTGTCAACATGGGCTTCTATTGGAATGCTCTGCCGCATATCATCAAGCCCATTATCGCCGCTTTAGCGGCAGTTTTCTGCCGCTAAAGTGGCTATAATTTTAACGCCGTGCTTCATAATATGCCCCTATGTTTTTTTCTCTGCAATAATAGAGTTCAGAGAATATTGCTTGAATCCCTATATTATTTTAGAGAAGGCAGACGCACCCAGAACTGGCACAGAAAGAGACAGAAGCCGCTCACCTCTTACAGACCTGCCATTGATCTCTTCCTGAAACTGAAAGGGATGGCTGACCCTTTAGTGCTTCCCCGAGCTCCATAAGATGTTTCACAAGCATTAGATTCCTCAACGCTGACACTCACACATTGTCTGAGATATGGATTCTAAGAAGAATGCTATGAATTTAATGGTACGTAAAGTATGGCAGGCTTGTGTAGCACTTAAGGATATTCAAACTATTGTCTCTAAGTGACTCAGATGTCTTCAAAATGTACATTAACCTATTGATGATGCGATGCGTGCAAAATGGAAAATCTCACTCTTTTCTATATGTATTTATCGTCTCACACACACACACTTTATTTCCATCTTCCTCTTACTCAATTTTTTAAAAATTCATTTTATTTTGAAAATATGAGGATGTTTATGGTGGAGCCCAGCCTCCTGTATTCTACCATCTATATTTTCTGGCCTTTGCAACCTGTACATTTGTTGGCACGTTGCAGTCTTTGTGAATCTCCCAGCCACTGGTTTACCACTTCCTACATGTGTGAAGTGCCCTGGGGAGTCATGCATGTGTTTTTTAACTAACCGAGGTTAGAAGAGATGAGATATGTGATCATAGGTAACCAACTCTTTACTTCTTAGTTCCATGGGCCTGTTTGTGAAGATCATAGGGGGCAAGAGCTGTTTAGGGGCTAAAGACAGCAGAATAGGAGAACGAAGGATGGTGTCCTAGAGACAGCTTACTCTCTGAGGATGACATTTGATCTATCGGAGTTTGATCAAGGTTTCAGACAGGATCAGGACTCTCCATGATCACTTCATGACACGTCATTGTAGCTGGAGGGCCAGCATCAGAATGAGGTCTAGTGCGGTCGGCTCTTCTTCAACAGGCAGCAGCAGGGTTGAAATAAAGTGTTTTGTGAAATACATAATTGATATTTGGTTGCAGTTCTTCTCTGTGGTGGCCAGTTATATTTGACCTTCCTTCCTCTCCCTCGTCCTGCCCCAAACGGTAAGATCTATTTGTTTATTACATCATTTAAAACAAAATGTTCATTTTTCTTAACTTAGAAATGGTCTTTCAGGTTCATTTGGTTTAATGCACTTTTATTTTGAGATCTTAATGGAACAAGTAGGGTGGGCGAAATTCACGTAATATGCTTTTGTGTAATTCCCGGAACACGTTCTGAGAAATTACACATAATTATGTGAAATGCAAATGCATAATTTGTCTAGTATGAAAAGCATCTCTGCATCAATTTTTCACTTTGAGATCCATATTGCAGTAAAAAAAAGAGCTAGAAAACATAAGTGCCGGCGCAGTCGGCACAGGTAAGAGCAATGGGGCGGGGGCGAGACAGCGATGAGGCAAGTGCAAGGTAAGTGTAAATGTGAAGGACATCTAACATGGGCTTCAATTGGAATTCCATAGAGCATATTATCAAGCCCATTATCGCCGTTTTAGCGGCAGTTTTCTGCCGCTAAAGCGGCGATAATTTCATCGCCTGTCTTGATAATATGCCCCTTAGATTCTTTTTTATTTTACTTTCTCTATCTCGTTGTCTGTCCACTTCCCCCTCCGCCCCAACACCCCACCGCTGTTACCTGTGTCGGCTGCGCCTGCATAAGTGGTGTGAGCAACAGCCCCTCTCGTTCTGGCCATTGCTGTTATTCCCACACGCTCACTGAAAGATATTTCTCTACGAAGTAATTACTCGATGTGGCGTAATGGCGCGATTTCGGTAATTTCACTCAACAAGTTAATGCATGTGATCTTGTGCAATGTAACTGGGGCTCACGTAGAATGCTCTAGAACCTTCACCTCAGGTTTGCACTTTATAAAACTGCAACACAAAAACCCCACAATATTCCCAAAATGACACAAATTTCGCTGGCATATTTTGCATTTCGACCAAGTCCAAGAGCAGTCCAGTTTTGTTCTCAAATCTCAGTGCAGCATTGTACATCAGAGTCAAGTGAGAGTTCCAAATGCTGCCCCTCTGACTGTATCATTAAACAGGCAGAGCTTTAATCAGGCAAGTGGGCCAGCAAAGAGAAATGTCTGGTGACAGATTTCAAACAGAACAATGCTTTGTTCATATGTCAAACTGCAGAGAAAGTGTCTGAAATATGAAATGGTTTCCTCTTTTGAAAGACGATTTTCAGTGGCCACACTTGAATATCAAAGCAGGTAGGGTGAGGGCAGATTTACCAGAAAGCTGCAGAAAGCACACTTATAAATGACATTCACATCTGCATGCTTCTGCCTGAAAACATTCCTGGAACTGCTTAATTTGATTTCTACTATACAATAGCTACAAATAACAAAGACTTTCTTGACAGCTCCCTGATAGAAAGGTCAATGGGGTAGCATTTCCAGTGAAATAAAAGCATGAAGTCACTCATAGAAAGGTCACTTTGTTCTACTGTTGTGAGCCTTTATCTTGCTTCTGACAAGGGCATCAGGCTATTGATCAGAGACAACTCTGGTCTATTCAGGAGCGAGGCTCCGGTTCACTGACAGTATCTGCATAGATGTGTTTACAACATTATTTAAAATACTGATATTTGATAACCATGTATCTAAAGAGATGTTTTAAATTTCTGCGTTCTATTTCCATCAAAGGCATTCATGTAATTTACTTGGCCCATATTTAAGAGTTATAGCTCACTCCTACAGGCAATAAGGGCTGTCATTTACCTCCCTGTAATTATGTTTGCGAGCCGTAGGTGTATGTCCATAATGATAGGGTTAATTAACAGCTCCCATTGTCTTCAAATAAAGACAATAAGACTATTCGCACCCCCACCCAAAACAGGAAGCAGCGCTTGGAAAAATGGCACTTTGCCCAGTAGCCCCCGCTTTCTATACAAAACCTTCCGCTATCAGGGACATGGCTGTCTGTTCTCCACCCACAGCTTCATTCAGGGAGGAGCACAATCAGCCGTAGAAAAAAACAAACTGCCATGTTGTTTACTTTGTAATAATCTGTGGCAATCAGATTTATATTCCACTTCAACAAAGCAGAGAGTCAGGCCGGTGCATTGCCCCCAGTCTACATACGCACTCTCAGGGGCGTACCACAGGCCCCCGCAGCCCCCGTTGTGCAGAGGGGCCCCAAGATCCAGGGGGCCCCTCTGCACAGCACTCTAGCCGGAGAGCTCCTGAATGAGACCGGAGGGGGCCCCTCCATGTATCTTGCAGGGAGGCCCCCTCAAGTTTCGTTATGCCAGTGGCGCTGCTGCACCATGTGCATTTCTTCCAATTTGAATGGGGCAAAAGTTAATAAAGTCCGAGCATTATTGAATCCTGGAATGGTATCTGTACAACAAAAATGTTGCCGGCAGTCTAGCAACTAAACCAGTAATGAAATTTGGAGCAGTAGTCCGTAGTTTATCTATGCATTGACTTCTTTTGTAGGGTCCCTGACTCCTACAACACGGCCAGATTATGGAACGTGCAGTGACACCTGTTTTAGACCCAGTCTCAGTATTGTAAAGCTTATTGGCATGTTCTGTGCAGTCAATGCTATTCTATCATTGGTTTGTATCTTACCATTTGTGTCATGAAGAACAATCATATCATACGGATTGCATCTCATCAGCTCTTTCGACTGAATGTATTTCCACATTTATTATATGTATTTGTGAAATTATCATATTCATTATATGTATTTGTGTTAGACCTGTCATCCTTAGGGTACTCTTTCCCCCAATGTTTTGCCTTTTGCTGCTCATTTGTGCTGATTCTTTTTGTTGGCCTTAGGACTCTGACCACTTTACCACTGCTAGCCTGTGCTAACGTGTATGTGCTTCTTCCCTAAACATGTGATGACATTGGTTTATAACTGATTTGCATATTTGTTTTAGTACTAAGCCTCTTGTAAAGTGGTATTCCATATACTCAGGGCCTGTACTTCAAATGCTGCTAGTGGGATTGCAGCACTGATTGAGACACCCACAGAAGTAGCCTTTCAAACTTGTCTCAGGCCTGCCACTTCAATGCCTGTGTATGCAGTTTACTGCCGCTTCGACTTGGCATTTAAAACTACTTGCCAAGCCTTATACCCCACTTTAATTACATGTTGATCACCCCCTAAGGTAGGCCCCAAAGAACCCTAAGGGCAGGGTGCCATGTAAGTAAAAGGTAGGACATGTACCTGTAAGTTTTGCATGTCCTGGTAGTGACAAACAGCCAATTTCGTTTTTCGCTACTGTGAGGCCTACCCCTTTCACAGGCCAGCATTGGGAATTCCTTAATACACTTTTAAGCTGTAATTCCTGATCAGAGAGGAGTAGATTTTTCATGTTTGAAATGTTTAGAATGGTAATGATAAATCCTCCTTACTAGTGAGGTTGGATTTAACATTAATGTTTTAGAAAGTGGATATTTCTCTGTCCTTACTGCTCTTTGCACCTGACAGCTTGTCTCCATTACACGTCTGGTTTGGATTGCAGCAACACTTTGTTCATTTCCTCTAGACAACCAGAAACACTAGAAATGTGGGGTTCACCTGCATTCTGAGCTCTCATCTGAATTCATCTGCATTCTGATAAGTCGATCTGGCCAGGGAGGAATTGGAGGGGCTGACACACTTTAATAGGCAGTGTCCTGTCCACACATAAAGCACTGATTTACACCCCACAGGTAGCCTGGCAAACAGGACTGGGTTGAAAGAGTTCCTTGAGTGCTTCAGAGAGATCTTTTGAAGTCATCCCCTGCATCAAAGGCACTTTTGGGTATAGGTTCTGGGTCTGTGATCCCCTAAAATCAGACACTTTAGGATCTTGAACTAAATCTCTGTCAGAAGGACTGCTGTGCTGCTTAAAGGACTTTTCAATGCTGATGCAGAGGGTGCCCAATGTCAGCAGTTCCACAGCCTGCGCAGCTCTACGACAACACTCTGTGTGGTTTGCCGTCTGGGTCCTGTAGTCGTCTTGCCTTTGATCAGAATCAGCCTGAACTTTGGATTTGCACTGGTCCCTCGTGACCTTAAGAAATTGTTTGTTAAAGATTATGTCCTATTTTAAAAAAAAAAATGATTTTTAGAAGAATGGCCATTTTGGTTAATCCGCAATCCATCCTGGGTGAATACAAGTTCAAGCCAGACCCCTGCATGCACTTTGGAATCATCTATCCCCCAATTGGGCATCTTGGGGTTGTTAAACTAACTTGAAATATATGCCACCCTTCACCTGCACGATTTCACAAATTAAATCAAGTAGGGTCGCAATGGCATTGTTGCAACTACAGGCTCCTTCCAGTGGGCTTTGATTCACTTCCAACCCCACTACAATATAGACCTAACAATTTGGAAGCAGCTTCTTATAACCGAGTCAATACAGAGCGCATAGAAAAAACATAGTAAAAGTATTGTCATCATGTTTTTAAATGGCAGCAGATGTCAGCCCGCATCACTCCTATCCATTTCAGTATTTTGCCAACAACCTTTTCTATTCTTAGTGATCTCAATTGCAGCCACCATCTATCTCCTTCCAAGGTGCAGAAGAAACCCAAGGACTAACTAGAAGGAACCATCACCAGCACACATATGTGTAATGACAGCATGCTGTGAGAGGAAATAGGTTGTGTACCACCTTCTCTTTAAAAGCAATCTACCAGGTCCATCCCCTCCTTCTATAAGCATGCACAAACAACCTCTTTCATCATACTTTATCTGTGGGTTTGATGAATGTTTCAAAAGCAACAAAATCCTGTTTACGCATATTTGCAATCATTCGCCTAGCTTCACACATCTCCAAAACTTTGGAAAATATATAAATAGTGTTGGGTAATAAACTATAGATTATATTCAAACTCAATTGACCATGAAATCTTTCTTTATTAATGAATGGATCTTTCATATGTCTGCCTGTACTTACACTGAACACTTTCAACACAGTGTGCATGAACACAATTACATTTAAATATATTTAAACATTCTCCCATTTATACCAGCCATGTTTCCTTTTGTGAAGGAACAATTAAAGGCAGAGTTTCAATATATTATTCAGATTCTCTACTTCACATGATCCCTCTCTTCCTAGAAGAAATCCTTGCAATTTCCATGATCTAGCAGTTAGGACATGTCCTATGTGTGCATTTCCTGTTGATGAATATGAAACTAATTTGGTATTTTGGAGTGTAATCCAGACACAGAGAAATACATTTGCAATAAGTCTCTGCTATTATGCGTGTCCATGTATTTTAACATTTTATTTAACCAAATGGATGGTGGATTCCTCAGTGATCATGCATGAATTTGTTATAAAACCCTGAAGTAAATTGTGGCCATTCCCATTCTCTTCCCAAACACAGGCATTTGTACATACACATGTGAGGTGGGCAGTTCACATAAAATGCTTTTCATAGTTGGCATTTTTAATAATATCCTGTTAATATATATATTTCAAGGTACTAAATTAAAGTAAGAGCATATAGCCACCAATCCGCTGACACCCTGTGTGGTGGGGGGCTGGAAGGTCAGAAATTTTCCTTGCAGGATGGTCTAAATGATAATAGCCAGTCAGTGGAGGAGCTATTTCTGGAGATTAAGTGTTTTAGCTAAACCTTTAACCATTGGCTTAGGGTTTGGCACATATCTGCAGCAATATTCTGATTGATATTGCTTTACAGATTTTGTATTACATTGCTTGCCGGTAAAAAAATATCTGAGGCCCGATTCACAGAACTAACTTAAGACAAAATCCTAAACTTACTACCATTTTGGTATTCACAGAAGACACTTACTCATTTTGGTATTCACAGAAGGCACTTACTCATTTAGGTATTCACAGAAGGCTCTTACTCATTTCGGTATTCATTGAAGTTAGGAGTCCTAACTTTAGGGCTCCTAAATGCCTTCTGTGAATACCGAAAGTCTTAAAGATAGGATTTTTCTCAGTTTAGGAGTAGTAAAGTTAGGACTCCAAACTTTAGGACTCCTAAATGACTTCTGTGAATACCGAAAGTCTTAAAATTAGGATTTTCACAGTTTATGAGTAGTAAAGTTAGGACTCCTAACTTTAAGACTCCTAAATGCCTTCTGTGAATACCGAAAGTCTTAAAATTAGGATTTTTCCCAGTTTAGGAGTAGTAAAAATAGCACTCCTAACTTTAGGACTCCTAAACTGAGAAAAATCCTAACTTTAAGACTTTTGGTATTCACAGAAGGCATTTAGGAGTCCTAAAGTTAGAACTCCTAACTTCTGTGAATACTGAAATGAGTAAGTGCCTTCTGTGAATACTAAAATGGTAGTAAGTTTAGGATTTTGTCTTAAGTTAGTTCTGTGAATCGGGCCCCTGGAATTTACAATGCCAGAACCTAAATATATATACTGAAATAAAATCCATTTTCGATCTTTCAAAGAAAACAAAAAATTTTAATTTGTTATGGCTACTTGCGGTGTTGGTCTCATTGTTAATATAATTTATGAAATGTTGTATGCAATAATTTAGTCGTCAGAGAGACACTGTGAAAGAAAATATTGAAGGAAAGTGATAAGAGAACAAGTCTTGAGTTATGAAGTTCCTCTTACGTGGTGATAATATATTGATATTCTTCATACAATGTTATATGGCATTTTATGGAATTTGAAAGAACAAGATATATTGGTTAAATGACTGAGAAAAATGAGATTTATTAATAAATGAGATGATGAGAGTTATGAAGGAAGTTAACTATGTATTGCCTTTACCATATACTGGAGGAGCACACTGTATGTACATGTGCAAAGGTCCTGCAATATATAAACGCAGACTTTGTATGTCTTGCTGATGGAAGAATACTAAGCAAGCATTAGTTTATATTTATGATAAAATGTACCTTTTTTAAAATACATTTCAGGTATTTAAAAAGGTATTTCTGGCAAGCACAAAGGAGTTATTAGGTTGGAGATCTCCTTCATGAGTGCCGAGATCTCTGTAGTTGTATATGTTGGGATGAAGTATTGATTTACGCTTTAGACCACTGGATGGGGCCCTATCCATTATAAAGCCAAGTTCCCTTAAGGTTGCTTTGATATGATCATTCCTGGAATTATCATTACTGGTCTTCAAATCATGAGTTGCCAGGATAAATTCAAGGTCATGTATTTTGAAAGTGTTTGATGCCTGATCATTTTTCTGTGTTAGATGCCTGATGACAAATTGATTTGGCCATGGTCTGACTTTTCATCAGTTTTGGTTTACGCACAAATAGAAATAGATGAATTCTGGTACTGGTATAGTTCATATCCATAGTTGGAGAGAATGATAGTCCTAATTTCAGTGTGGAAATCTCCATCTGTGAAAGTTGACATGAGAGTCAGTTGATCACTGATGTCACCGAGCCTGTTGCTTGCTTATCAATGGCCTGGTCGTAGATCCTCTGATTAAGGGTCTTGCTGGACCTGAGCTTGTTGTGACCATCTCTGCGCGTTATTCTGATCATTTCTTTGCACCCCTTTGCCTTCCTCTTCCTGTTCCCCTGAGTGTAAGCTGTTTATTCCTGTTTTTGTTGAGGAGCCAGAATTCTTCGTAGAAGCTTAAGGGACAAATCTCTAAAGTTGTAGAGCCTGTTTGTTCTTCAACTTCCGATCCTATATCAGAACTTGAGCCAGTCTCTTGTTGTTTCTGTATTCCAGTATCTGTAAATCTCGTTTGGGCATAGTCAAATCATTTGGAGAAGGTCAACACCCTTCCCTCTGCTTAATCCTTCATGTCACTTAGAAAAGTTCACTGTGTTTTTGCTCTTTATACTCTCTTCATAAATGTTGAGTTGCTCATCCAAAGTTTCGAAAACGTGAATGACATTAGATTCTGTTTTGTGTTTGTAAATGTCTTCAATTTGTTTGGCAATCTCTTTGCATGTTGATTCCAGATTAATTATAACATACTTGATTGAGAGTTCCATCATCCCTTTGCATGTTTTGGCTATGAAGAGAGCACATTCTTGCAACAGGTCCAGATTAGAAACTTCATATGTTGGAATGACTTTCAATGCAATGTAATTTATATGTTATTTCCCACCATTTGTTTAATTCACACTTTTTAAACTTTTCCAATAGCTGCCGTTTTTTTTTCAGAGATGATTCGATGAAATATTCATCAGTTGTCTTAAATTAATTACTTTCTGAGTCCAAATGTTTGTCAAATAGTTATGATGCAGCTGCTCGCCACATTGATTCCCATTCATTCATATTCTTAGAATGGAACGCAAGACGTGATCTTTGTTCAGTGAACAGAAATGTATATATTGTATACTATGCGTTTTACATTGATATGACTGCCAGCTTGTCTTTTTGGTATCAGAGGTTGGGTGCAAGTGTTTTGTAAATTTCTTTGTATGCACTTTGATATAGATTGTGATCTTGTAGAAGGTGTACTGATGGAGCACTGAATGTTCAGTCATCAGGCAATATATTAATGAAATGGGAATTGTCACTGGATGATTCCAATCATGATGCAGGTGAGAACGTCTTCTTGTGTTATGATATCTACAGAGATTGACAGTCTTACACACCACTAATTAGAGTATTGATGCTTCTGCACTTGCTGGTAGTGCTCAGCGGTTGATTACGTGGATGCTCCTTAGTGCTGTCTATATGATTTGCTAGTACTTGGAATTGCATTTGTTGTCATATGTGTTTCCTGCATCGAATGGTCTCAAAGTAGTGGCTCCGGTGTTGCTTTCACTGGTGACCTCCAGTAACGCAGTAATAGCAGTCACACACCCATGTTGGGTCTGCGTACGACGGCCCTGGCCACTCCCCTTATGAACTGAGTGGGTGACGACATAGCTACATGTCCACGCTCCAACCACTGCCTGCGATGACACATCTGCATCCGATGTACACAGCACAATGTAATGGCGTAGGGCCCAGGGCCCTCATGTATACAACAAGACCATAGGGACACATGCAGATATCATGTTGAACTGGCTACGGGCACATGCGCCCGGCCCCTTTATTGGCAGGGCCACATATACAATGACGTCTGTGCTGGATGTGTGTGG
This sequence comes from Triturus cristatus, assembly GCF_964204655.1. NCBI lineage: Eukaryota > Metazoa > Chordata > Amphibia > Caudata > Salamandridae > Triturus > Triturus cristatus. The sequence goes on along the minus strand of NC_140588.1, from coordinate 933,655,768 downwards.
AGTGAGTGTAAGCCATTCTGCATGGAATGTCTGGTGCTGGCAATCAATTGAACATTAAACACCAGTGCCACGGAAACATAAAACACATGCATAAAAGAGTCAACTGCTGAGCAACATGGAGGGAGCCAGAGAAAGTCCAGAGGACAGCCAACATGCAAACAGAAGTGTCCGTGAGTTGCAGTGCAGTGGGGATGGAACACCAGAGATATGCGTGCCCATGTGAAGAAAAAGTCTCAGATAGTGTCCCTCCGACAGATACCCGATGCAGATGCAGTGGGGTGTCATACCTGCATCATCTTCCTCATCAACATCTCAGGGCCCCCACACTGTTTGAGGTGACATAGCTGTACAACCTCTTCACAGCTCAAAACTCAATTAGTAACGGCAATGGCTTGCGGTGCACTGAGTCACTGGCACCTGGAGTGCTGAGCAGGGTATCAGTCCGATGATGGCATCGACGATAGGTCTGAGCAACTCCGTAAGTCTGTCAGGACCACCGTGTCGACTGTGGCAGATGGCTGTTGGAGGTGGTCCTTGCGGTGGTGGTATGTGCTTCCTACGGTGATGCCACATCCGGGCCGGTCAGGACTCGATTTGGTGTGTGAATCCTGGTGGGACGTCGTTGGGCCCGAAGGCTCCGTACAGCGCAGGGCCACAGATATATGGCATTGATGACCCCAGGGCCATTGCTTCAGGGGCCATCTAATATCTTAGAAGAAGGGGTCCTGACCTGACAAGTACAGAGTTAGTGGCCCCTGATGCACAGTGCCCGGCACAGGCACCCAGCCACGGGACGGTGACTTGCGGTGCAGTCAGATGGGCCATGTGACCTGAGCGGGTCACCATCAATGTCCAAGGTGTATGTTGCGGAGGGTTTCGGTGGATAGTGGAAAGTGTACTCCAGGGCATGATGCCGAAAGGTTTGATTTTATCCGGAAGCAGCAAATGGAGGAGTGGAATGCGACAGCCTCGTTGTCACCACCAATTCGGTGACAGCTACGTGAGGATGAAAACTGCCCCCTAGTCCATAGACTCAGGCACCACCAAAGTTCAACCAGAGAGTGTCGATGATTGTCGGGGAACAGACTTAGTGGCACCGGGGCTGAGAGGGGATGCTGTCTGCGATGATGCCAGTACGCTGATATGAACTCAGCCATTGCAAAATTAAGAGCCTGTGACCTATTGGACTGCAGTGTAGGCCGGAGGCAGTGGTCAGCAGTGGCCCACAGCCACGTGTCGTTGGCTGGCGAGGCACATAGTTAGTGACACAAGGGCAGTTGTCGGTAGTGTTCGATCACGTCCGTAACGATGATCTTGTTCCCTCCGGACTGCAACGTGTCATCCTCTTATGCCTCTCCGTGTGTGCGATGACATGTATTCTGCCTTTTGAATAACCGATGTTCAGTTCCAAATGTGTCACCCACTTGTGCGCAGCATAGGCCGAGGGCCGTAGTCCGCAAAGGGCCACAGACACGTGTGGTTGTGATGCCATGCACAGACTTGTTGGCACCACATCGAAGTGAGTACAGTGTAGGCCTGGGCGAAGCACTACGCTACGCTCGCGTAGTTTGCGAAGTTCGCGCTACTTCGCACTACGCGAACTGCACGTAGCACAGTGCGAACACGCGTAGCGTAGTGTTGCGTAGTGCTGCGGTCATTTTTTGCTTGCTCGCGGTCCTCAACGTCAAGTTGGCGACCGCGAGCAAGCAAAATGACATCCTGGCGAGACTTTTTCCTTGTTCGCGATCGCGAGCATGGAAAATAAACCTCCCGGCGAGATTCCCAACGCGAGGAGGTCAGGTTTCTCATTGCGAGGGGTCGTGTATGCTCGCGACCGCTCGCGATGAGAAACTACCAGTTCGCGTTGAGAAAGCTGCCGCTCGAGTAAAAATCTACTCGAGCAGCAGAAAACTACAGCTCGCACTGTGCAAGATGCCATTATCAATGATTGCACAGTGCCGGTTGCTTGTCCGCACTGTGCAATCATTGAAAACAACATCTTGCACAGTGCGAACATGTTACTACGCAGTTCGCGAAGTGATACGCGTAGCTCGCGTAGTGCGAACTTCACTTTGCGTAGCTTCGCGAAGTGCTACTTCGCGAACTACGCCCACCCTTAGTACAGTGACTTGTCCTATGCCTAAAATGGTGTTCACTGCCATGGTGTAATCAAGACTCATTTCCAAATGTGTGACCTACCTGACCGTGGTGTAGGCCTGAGGCAGCAGTCAGCACGGGCCATTAACCGAGTGTCGCCGGCATATGTTGGATGGCCCCACTGCCCTGCGTAGTTCAGGTTCAGTGGCACCACGCGTTCAGACACCTCCATGTATGTGACCCGGGTTTCGTCCGGACGCCCTGGCAGAGACGTTGGGCTTTCCGGAAGTGGACCACGCCCAGGGCTACGTGCTTCTTATTCACACCCTTACGCTGGCGTGGCGTACGCCGGGCCATCCCACTCCGGTCACACTTAGGGGGGGCGTAACAGGCAAGATTCCCGCGAGGTCCCCCACTGGCTGGGGTGACATGGTTGCATCCCCTGTCCACTACACTCCATGCACCAGAGGTGTATGTTGCCATAGATATGGGTGTGTGGTGCATACTACGGACTGTCCAGCACATCTCTGCCACTCTTGGCATTGTGTACTTTCCCAATCATGGGACTACTGCATCCTTCACACATGCCTGTTTGCCACCTCTACCCACATTCGGCTGTTGTGTGGCTGAGGTGCCATGCCGTTGACGGCTCATGTTCACGGCTTGGCCAGGTAACCATTGTGAGTTGTTCTGTCGTGTCTGGTGGGTGGGCATGTTGTTGTCCATGTTGATTGTGATTTTGTGACTTGTGCATTGCCAGAGTTGTGATTTGCATGGTTGTGGAGTTGCCATCCTGGGTACGGTGGTTGATGATGGACGGTTGGAGGATGAAGGAATCATGCACTGTCTGTGTATTTGAAGCCGACATTGTTGGAGGTTCCATGGTGTTCTGTTGTTGCCTGCACATTGGGGTGGGAGGTGTGCTTTCTGTTGCGGTGATTGAGTGCTGTGTCACCACGGGGCACAGGTGGGACATGTGTGCTGTGGATTGCCCCAACACGTGCGTGCATTCTGCTATGGCGTATGGTCCTTGCTTGGTCTCCAGTGTGACCTGCGCGTTGTGTTGGACGTGTGGGGACTGGGGTAACAGAGTGATGGTGATGTCCAGGACAGGTGTGAGGGACTTGGATGGCGCTGGCAGTGAGACTACCCCGACTCTGGTGGGTGTTGTTTGGGGGGTGCCAGGGGCCAACAGGTGCAGCCAAGCCAGCAGCTTGGTGTGGGGTGGGATGTTGGTTGTCCGCTGTGTTGGTACCATAGGCCTGTTGGGCGATGATGGTCGGGATGCGTGGGATGGTTGTCCCTTTCAGCCTGTGGTGGACGGTGGCATTGTCAGAGGTTGGGTTGGTACGCTTCCTGGGGGTCCACTGGGTTGTGGTCCTGGGGTGGTGTCGGTGGGTGTTGTGGCCCTCTTGGGTGTCTGGGCCACATGATGGGTGGCTCCATGGCATCTGTTGCCCTTCCAATGTGGCCCTGGGCTGTTCTCCCTTTTGTTGTGCAGGCTGCCGTCTGACTTTACAACAGGCCAGAGCAGGTGTAGATTTCCTGGTGCTAACGCACCTTATCGCCTGTTTTGTGTTTTTATCACAGTTCTGTCTGGTCGTCGAGAATGTAGAGGTGTGATGTTGTCGCGTCTTTTGGCACGGGAACGCCCACTCTGCATCTCATTAGTGATAGTTGGAGGGGCATCTACCTGCTCTGTCACTGTCCTCCATCCCTCCTGTGCACTGCATTAAAATATTCAAGGGTCCAATTCACAAAAATATATCATTCTAGGACAGATCAGGAAAAAATCTACTTTTATGAACGTGATGATGTCATGAAAATAATATATCTATGCACCTAAATTAACCAAAATGCCATGCCCACAGGCAGATCGCATTACAAAATCTATGTCAGAAAGGCACCAGGCAGCAGCGGCCGTCAAAGGTAAACGTGGTGGGGTGATGGGGCGGTGGAGCGGTGGGAGGAGGGTGAAGTCCACAGACGATGGAATAGGTATAATTAAATAAATAAATGATACTTATTCTGTCGTCTGTCGGCTTCCCCCCTGCTGCTCCTTGCCCTGCCCACCGCGCTTACCTGTGCCGGCTGCCGCTGGAACCAGGAGATGAAGCAAATGCTTATCTTAGTGCATGCCTTTCAGGGCATGAGTTGAATGAGCTAAGCTCCGCACTTGGCACACCTTCAATTCCCCTACTGCAGGCTGTGTTACTGAAAACCTACAGCAGAAAAACTTACACTACAGACAGGGCAAAGACATGTTGTATTCTTTGATGTAAAGATTCCATGCTTTGCCATTTATGAAATTTCCTACCCTGACCCAAGAACAAAAAACTCAAATTCAATTTCTTAACATTTATGGCACTTTAAGCTCTGTACATCTCAACGACCTCCCATGGATGGCATGGGTGTCGGATCCTGCTGACATGGGCAGGACCTTATCACTATAGTCATATGTAGAGCATATTTGAGGCCCCCCAGACACATTGCTCTGTTATACCAAGAAGGTGTTTATGAAAATATAAGCGCAAAATAAGTGCTTGTGGACTGATGTTCTACCTGGCCAAAATATCAGAATTCAAACAAGGCCTGTGGCAAAAGTAATGCATCCTAACAAATGTCCATAAGCATTGGTGTGAATCTGACACTAAGGTCATAGTACACTTTTAAGTTAAGCATTAATACATGCATAAATAAATGCATACATAAAAATGAATCAATGAGTGATTGATTAAATAGATTAATATATAAATATATAATACCTTTTTGTCCAGTCATAGTGATTGGTCACACTATATCTGAATCACCGATGATCCCTTTTCTGTTTATATGAATAATTATGTCACAGTAGGCATTTTAGATGTTGTGTTACCAGTAAATTTGGACTTTATTTAGGAGCACTGAAAACTACTGTACAATTACAGCAATGACCAAAGGAAAGCACAATCAGAGATCTGTAGACCATCTGAACACAGTATACATGTTATAAGTGACAGTAATCATTAGAAATTATTTTGTGATTCTTATTATTGATAAATGGAGAACAGCTTTTAGCTACTATTTGTAATACTACCTTTCTATTAAACGAAAGAAAATGTCTTGAAATGTACATGGTGTCATAGTGTGCAAATATTGGCCACTTATGCTTCTTGTGTAATAGGGAGTGGTGCAAATAGGTCTAGCTTATGTCCATAATACACAAAGACTATTTGAACTAAAATATAGGAGGTGGACATATGAGACATGCAAGGCTTCCAAATCTTTTTCCTAGGAAACTCCATCCCGTGAGCAGCCCAGTCGAGCAAACTGACTCTGAGCAAATTTATTGCGCAGCTGTGTTTATACGTTTACAATAGTAGATGAATTTAAATCAAAAATTGAATGATTCGTCACATATAAAATTGGAAGAAAAGACATTTGTGCTAAAAACAAAAATATTATGAAATAAGGTGGATGATTGGTTTTACCACAGGGCAATCCTGATTGCCCCTTTCCTTATAATGCAGGCAGCAAGAGTCGTCCAAATTATATGTGGTTCATTTTTTTGGTTAAATGTGCCTGTCGTGCTTCTATTTTGTTATATAAAATATTTTGTTTTGCTTTTTTCAGGACTGTGAGCACAGATCCAGGGTATGTTTGTAGATCTTTTATCACTTGGAGACAACTTAATTGAAGATGGAACAAATGGACTGCAAGCCCTACCAACCACTCTCTAAAGTCAAGCGTGAAATGGATCTAACCTATACAAGCTCCTCAGATGATAGCGAGGATGAACACAAACTGAGGCAGTCTTACAATTCCCATGAGACCCTGCAGGAATATAATGAAGAACTGAGGCTGAACTTCCACACTCAAGGTAGAAGGAAGAGGAAGGCCGTAGAGGATTCTACTCAAGGTGAGACAATTTCTTAATATTACATTCATCTCCTTTAATGTTTTAATGATCTTGAGTGTGAATATGCATTTTAAAATATATTATACTAAGTCGCATATTTGTATGGACTATCACATTTTGAGAAATAAACAAAACAATACAAGAGGCACTTGTCTTCAAAATTAATGATCTCATTGAATGGAGTTCTCAATGTGAGTTCATTGACAGTACATATAATATGCATCCTCCCAACAAGTGCTTACAGTGCTAAATTATAGCTGAAATACTTTAATGCATGTATTGTTATCCCCAAATGTGCCCAGGTATCAGTTTGTTGTTAGTGGAGCATACAATCCTATGCTGCATGGTTATTCATTTTTTGTGTTCTATTAAGAAATTATTGTTAGAAAATTTATAGAAAATGAATGCCACGGAAAATTACAAATACATATACTTGGAAATATAACAATGAAATTGGAAATTGAATTGGGTACTACATAAATATCAGTAACATCCAATTTATGTGAAAAAAATGCAAACTTTAGGACACTTTGCTACATTTGGCTACAATAAAACATAAATATGTAGGCACAGCTGTCTTCTACCTCAACGCTCCTTTCTGGAGCTTACCATTGGAGGACTCTAGAGGAAAAGGGTGAACTTAGAATGCAAAGATTTTATAACTGTCATTTTTGTAAAGTTACAATCTTCATAGTAGTAACAAAATGTCAGAGACACCACATGGAAATATGTTTCTCGCCGCTTATTTATGAACATATACCCTACTTTTTTAGTACTGGACGCAGGTGTGCAAATTGGGTGTAAAATCCCTTTTAAGTATCTAAATATGATATCACTATTAATATAATGGCAGATTTGGTAAATATTAGAAAATGTATTCGGTTCTCCCAAGGTTCTATGCATACTGATTACATCCCTTAATTAGCATGCACCTATTTACTTGCGTAAAATACATTTGAAGATTAAATAATAGAATTAGCTTAACAATTAGTTTAAGCAGCTACCAGGTATGGTTATGACCATATTATTGTGCATAATGTATATTCAACAGATAGATTTTTCAGGAAATCATTACCTCAGGGTTAGACACTTGAGTTAAGCCATTCATTCAAATTGGAACTGGAAAAATTAGCATACTGTTCTAATGTTAGATTTTATATGGAGCAGCTGAGGAAAGTTGGCAAAACTGTGCTCCACAACATGAATAGTTTATTTTGTTGGAAGATAATCATAAGTCCAAAATATTAGTAGTAGAATAAGTACATCTCATGCCAAGCAATCCAAAGACCAAATTATTGAAGTTAGTTAACATGAATGTTATAGAACCATCCTTAATAGATATCTTCAAGTTGTCTGTTTCATATTATTTAGACTTCCTGGATATTGTGTTGGAGTCACCAAACAGCATCCTTGTGTGAATTCTGTGTGTTTGTAACTTATTCTGTGACTGTGACAAACATGTGACAGATTTTAGCCTGAAATGGTTTACATAGCCAACACTTAAAGGATTTAATCAATTTAGAATGCAACACGCAAATCTGTACATTGACAATTCTTGAATCTGTGCTGTCATCAAATTTTAGCTTGATCCAGAATAATGTTAATAAACGTCAATCAAACATATTAATGATTACAATTTATTTTTATATGCCGCATTTAAGATCACAGTTGCAGTTTATTGTGTTACTGTATGTATATTTTTTGGGCAGTCTGCCTAAGGACATTGTGGGTTTTACATGAGCTGCACTTCATTAAATGGAGAGAGCAGAAATGCGCCGATCCAGTGCTGAGCCAACCTCTCACCACTGGTTAATTGATGGGTGTTGCTTAGCGACTGAGAGGAGAAGGGAGTTAGCACTTAGTCAAACACATATAACTAACATTGTAACCCATTTAGCTACACAATACGGACCAGAAATCAGTAAATAAAGTCAAGAAGTTTTATTACAAGTTAGCAATTAAGTTAATGTAAATGAATCTCAGCACTATGCTGTAAAGGTACAGAATAACAACTCGATAGTAAAACCTCCTAATGAAGTTCGGACACATCAGTATGAGACCAACAAGAAGTTCAGTCACAGCAATACAAAGAACTAACAGTTAAATCTGGTCCTAAACATGAGTAATATCTAAAGTCATCTAATCTAAAGTCTAAACGAATAAACATAATATAATCTAAATGAAGTCTCCAAAATTTCAGGGAAATGTAAAAAATAGAGAAAATTGTGTGAAGTATGCAAGAAGGTGTCATCATTTCAAAAGCTTGGTAAGAGTCTTCTAAGGATAGGGAAATAAGTGTTAGCCTAAGCCACACACAACAAAGAATCAGAGGGGTAAGCATAGAAGTCTGTACCTCTCAAAGTCCAAGAGAAAAGTAGCCATCATCAACCTGTGAGAACACTAGTTAATACCACAAGAATCTTCTGGGTAACACACTTGTTCACACCGTAAGGGGCTCCATTGTCCCTTCCATTCTCACATTGCAAACTGCAACATTAACTGAATCTCCCAGGCCAGTCCTGAGAATAACATCATTGTTGATCACCTGCGACACTTCGAAACATTGCTGTAATTGACTCTCTGGCTCTCCATGTTCTTTTTCAAGGTCCTTTTTTTCTCAGACTCTCTATCACTAGTACAGAGTTATATCTACTCTCAAACTAACAAACCATTGTTAGATTTGGGGGTCTCTAGTTGGCATAGGTAGGTACCTGTGACAAATAGGGACCCTTTCGTCTAGTCAGGGTAAGTGGGTACTCTCCTAAAATAACCCCTGCTCACCCCCTGGGTAGCTTGGCACGAGCAGACAGGCTTATCTCAGAGGCAGTGTGTAAAGCATTTGTGAACACATACAGTAAACAAGTGACAACACTACAGATGGACACCACACAAGTTTTTTTTATCAAAAATAAGTATTCTTTATATAGAGTTAACACAAGACCATAAATGACAGAAATCCACAATACTGTTACTTTAAAATGGTAGAATTTAGCTTAGTTCTCTCAAGATGATAAATGCGGCACTCAGAGTTCAATGTACCTGAAGATGCGTAACGCTAGACAACGAAAGTGTTGCAAGGACGGTGATGCATTGAAGTTCCGGTGCAAAGAAACAAAGATGGTGCTTCCTCCTTGATGTGACACGCTTCCCGGTGATACGGCGGCGCCTGATGGTGACGTCGATCCTCTTCTCCGGCGATGCGAGATGTTTTACACGATGCGAGCCGTGACAGGCCCTGCGACATGCTTCCCAGTGATGCGGCGGCATCTGCTGCGACGTCGATCCTCTCCCCTGGCGATGCAAGTTGCTTCCACAATGATGCGAGCCGTGACAGGCCCTGTGACACTCTTCCCGGTGATGCGGCGGCGTCTGCTGCAACGTCGATCCTCTTCTCCGGCAATGAGCCGCGACAGGCCCTGCGACACGCTTCTCGGAGATGTGGCGGCATCTGATGCGATGTCGATCCTCTTCTCCTGCGATGAGCCACGACAGGCCCTGCGACACGCTACCCAGTGATGCGGCGGCGTCTGCTGCAATGTCGATCCTCTTTTCCTGGCGATGCGAGGCGCTTCGGTGGACCTGCGATGGCTCAACGATTCTTCTGCGACACACTTCCCGGTGATGCGGTGGCGTCTGAGGTGACGTCGATCCTCTTCTCCGGCGATGCGAGGCGCTTCGTGTTGTGAAGCGGCAGTGGCAGTTCAGAGACACGCTTCTTCTTCTTGAGTCGCGCTTCCAGCTCCTTGCGACACACAAGCCCTCAAAAAGTCCAGCACAACTGCAGGCACTTCAAAAGGACTCTTGGAGAGCTGGTGGGTGAAGTCTGTTGGCCCTGAGACTTCAGCAGGAGGCAAGCTCTTTTCCAAGCCCTTGGAGATCCTTCACAAGTTGAATAATAAGTTTCCCAAAGTGATCTAAAGTTCTTGGGTTTGGGTCCCAGTATTTATACCCAGTTTCTCTTTGCTCTCTGAAGGCAGAGAGGCCTTTGCCTAGTCCAAACCAGTTCTGGTCAGCCCTGGAGCACTTTGTTGACAAGACTCCTTCTTTCCTTTCAGAGTGCAGGGTAGAGACATCAGACGCACCACAGGAGATGGATCCAGCATTGTGAAGGGAAGGCACAGCCCTATTCAGGTCCCAGGTGCAACTCCTCCCACTCATCTAGATGCAGATCTCTCTATTTAGCCCTGTGCTGACTCACCCTGTCTCCTGGAATTTCCCTAGCCCCTGTCACTCAAACTCCAGACAAGGAATACACAGCCTAGCAAAGGCAGGTTTGGATGGTTAGACAAGAAAATACCTACTTTCTAAAAGTGGTATTTTCAAACACAGAATGTTAAAACCAACTTCAATAAAAGGTGTATTTTATCATTCCGAGTTCAGGCATACTAAACTCGAATTTCTATCATGTTCCCTGAGTCAGTTAGGATTATAAGATGTAATAATCAAACTGCCCATTCTGGCCTATGGAGAACAGGAAGCCTTGCAATAGTGAAAAACGAAAATGGCAATAATTCAGTATTAGAACACGCCACACACACCAGGGCACGTCCTACCTTATACTTACAATGCACCCTGCCCTTGGGCCTACCCTAGGGGTGTCTGATATGAAGAAAAGGGAAGGTTTAGGTACTGGCAAGTGGGTGCACTTGCCCAGTCAGCATGACGGTACCAGACTGCACGCAGGCTCTGCAATGGCAGGCCTTAGACACACTTTTACAGGCTGCTTCTGTTGGTGGCTCAACCAGTGCTGCAAGCCCACCAGCAGTATTTGGATTACCAGCCCTGGGCACTCCTGGTGCACTGTACTAGGGTCTGACAGGTAAACCAAACCAACCAATCATGGTATCACTTATTCATACATTAATTTACAATAGGGAGCACTTGCACTGTGGCACTGGACAGCAGTGACATAGTGCCCAAAGCCTCTAACACCAGCAAAAACACATGAGGCACAGCAAAAACTAGAAGGGAGACCCACGGCAAGGTGCCAGGTCTAACAACCATGTAAAAGTACCTGCAAGGAAAACGGCATGCAAGCAGAATGGAAAACGATATTGTATGTGGTGAGAAATAAAGGCGTACTTGAGTCAATCTCATTTAGTAGTGCACATTAATATGTGTTGTTTCTGTACATACAACTACAGATGAATGACATGTAAGTATATAAATTCAGCATTAGATTTACGTTGCAATTGATGTAAATATAAAGTAAGTTTGAATGCACTAATGAAAGTTTGATTAAGGACTACATTATGAATACCAATGCGAAAACATTAGTTAACACGTTTACATAAATCTCTCACGTTTCTAACGTAAATATATTTTAATAATGTAAAGATAATTTTATCCAGTCTCTAAAGACTATATTTCTTTTACATAAGGTCAAGGCACACAGTGTATATGATTCCTAGTTTTGTAGTGAATGCACTTCAGTACTTGAATTTAAGTGCAACACTTTATATTAATTGTATTAGGACACACAAGTATGTAGTGCTAAGTGCATGTATTTATTGCGTATTTATGACGTGTTAGGGTGGAGCCAAAATTATGCTACTCCAGTGCCATAATTATTAACATATGGCACATTCCTGTTCTCTCTCTCTGCACTGGTGCACTTGTGGCTGGCAAACACCAATTCAGGCCCCCTTGTGTGATGATGCATGGGTGCCTGCATTAGAGCAAGGATTGTTTTTGCACCTTTCTGCAAAAAAATAATCCTCTGAGGCTTTTTACTTTTTCCTTGTGTGCTGCACTTACAGAAAGGGGGAAAAAAAGCAACAATAAACATATTTCTCATTGTTACAACGCGCCTGGGTAGGCATAGCATTTTGATGCATTCCCACGTTTACTAGTCTTGGTAAATCAGGAATGTGCCAAAATCAATAGGTGGTTGCATGGGAACATCCATTCACCACCTTCCCAGAGCAGGGTAACACAAGGCATTACTGCAGATTTACCAAGCTACACAGAGCCACTTTAGGAGGCTTTGTGTGGCATAAAAGATCTCACTGCAGCTCTTCCATTGCCTTGCATGATGCAATGGCAATGGAAGAGCTTAGTATATGTGGGCTTATGTGATTTGGACCGAATCATAGGATGTTGAGTCGAACCCATCACTCGAACACGGTTCCTAGTTTTGAAGTTGGTAGGACTTTCCCTAATGCCACATTCAGAAAGGCAAAGTTGAGAGCAAAAGGTCCACATTTATTAGATTTGTGGACAGTGATTAGGAATTACGCATTCAAAGGGAAATGAAGGATGAAAGAGTGAGTGAGTCAGTGAGTTACTAAACAAAATAATTTTAAAGTGCAGTATTGCCCAATGTGACATGTCTGCACTGAAAAAAGAGGGTGGTCATCGATGCTCATTACTAATGCATAACACAAATCGTGCAAAGCAGTAAATAATTGACATTGGGATATGAGTTATATTTGGTGAGATGTATGCTATCTCTTTTTATATGCTATTTTGGCACTATTCCTATCCCCTTTCTATTGATGGTATTTCTTCTCTACTGATATAAATGCGTTGCTAGAGTATATTTGTCTCAACTCTCAAATTAAATGTAAAAAAAAATCAAAGTTTTGCTAGTGGCATTCAGTTTACGGCTAGCAGATTCGTCTCCTATTTGTATTTGCCACAGAGAACTGTCATGGGGTGATCTGTACATTTGAGTGATTTGAAAAAATGCAATTTGTTATGTGTGATGGGGGAAGGTGAAGAAGCAGAAGGGCACATGATGCGTGACAAGTTACTATTATCATATTTGATTTGTTCTTAGTTTTGTATTAATGAGTTAGAAGTAGCACATTAGTTTAAGTACATTTTTGAAAATAATGTCTCCAATCCTGTAAGCTATCATTACATTCTCAGCCTAATTAAAACACCCTGCCCTTGTGAATAGCAAAGCATCTCCCATTAAATCTAGCTAGTATAGGAAACAGACAAAAAAAGTCATTTGTAACAAATACCATGCATGAGTGTTAGATGGTGGAATGTGGTAGGCAAGGTGCTGCAGTAGATAAGAAAGCAAACAAAGCGTGATTTTCGTGAGCAGGAGGGATAAAGATCAAGGTGTTTTATAAAAGGTGAAATTAGGCATCCGTCAAACAAAGGAAATGGACATAGATGGAAAATGTGGGCTGTGCAGAAAGCACAGATAGAACTAAGAAAAGGGATATATAGCTTGACAGACTTTTGCAAGACATGCATCAGAAAAAAGCCTCAGGGACAACCCATGTACATATCAGAAGCAAAACGCCATAACAGCAGTGCATATTTCTGTAGAACAGAATTAGCCTAGGGAATTACTTGAAATAACTCACAGCAATAAAGATTTCATTAGAATAGAAAAAAATACATTAATTCTGAGACTGATTCTCAAAGTTATTTTCACACCCATGTGTCAATAAAAGATAGAAATAACACACTTATGAGTGCAAATCGAAAACTTTCTTTCAGAAAAAATTAGTTGGCATCAAAATTATGTAATTTTACAGGGGAGTAAATCTGTTTTCAGTGGGGTTATGTGCAAAAGGTGGAGATTGATGGCCTCAAATCCATAGGTGTATGGGTAGTAAGAAATCCATACTGTAAGACCTGACAGCCTTAGGGTGGTCTTCCACAAACGTGTTGCCTATTTGCCTCAACCGTTTTTCTGATTTCTTATTGTTGGCCTTAGGACTCTGAGTACTTTACCACTGCCAACCAGTACTAAAGTATGTGTGTCTCCCCTAAAACATGATTTGATTGACTTATCCATATTTTACATATTTAATTTACATATAAGTCTTAAGTAGAGTGCACTACATGTGCCTAGGGCATGCAAATAACATTCTCTTAGTGGGTCTGCAGCACCGATTGTGCCACCCACACAAGTAGCACTTCAAACATGTCTCAGGCCTGCCACTGCAGAACCTGTGTGTGCAGTTTACACTTTCATGTTGACTTGGCATTTAAAACCTATTGCCAAGTCTTAAACTCCCCTTTTATTACCTATACGTCACCCGTAAGGTAGGCCATATGGCAGGCTGCTGTGTAATCAAAAGGTAGGACATTTAATTTTATGTTTTGCATGTCCTGGTAGTAAAAAACATCCAAATTTGTTTTTCACTACTGTGAGGCCTACCCCTCTCGTAGGTCAACACAGGAAATTCCTTATTGCCCTTATAAGCTGTTATTGCTAATTGAGAAGGAGTAGCTCTGTCACGTTTCATAACGTTGGAATGTTAATGACAAATCCTCTTTACTGGTAAAGATGAATTTATCAATACCCTTTTAAAAATGACACTTTTAGAAAGACAGATTCTTTTCTACTCCAAGCCCTGTGTGCCTGCAGCCTGTCTCTAATACTCATCTGGGGTGGGTGACAGCTTTGGTTTGTACATTCCTTCCAGACAACCACACACAAAGGGAGCTTAGGTGTGACTACGTGGCCATCCACATCCTGATGGGCTATGCTGGGTTGGATGGAAGAGAGGAACTGACCCTTACACCTGACTAGGCTGTGTCCTCTTCCCACACAAAGGGCTGCATACCTCTTGTAGTGATTCTAGAGCCAGAGCAGAGAGGGAGGACCTCTGTGTACTTCAAAGCCCCTCTTCGAAGTCACCTCCACTTCAGAGGCACAACTGGATTTAACTACTGGGTCTCTGACCCCATCAAGTCAGACACTACTGAACCTGTGAAGAGCTCTGCCAGGAGGAAGGACTGCGGTGTTCCAACAAGGACAGCCACTCTGCTGGACTGTTACACTGGAAGAACTGCTATTCTGCTTTGCTGCCCTGTGGCCTGCTGCCCTCTGCCCGGCTATGGAAGAACTGGACTAACGTCCTTGAACCCAGAGTGATCTCCAAGGGCATGCTGGGTTGTCTTAAGACTCAGGGATATCAAAGTCTTACCCCTTGCTCCTGGGCGTGGTCTATTGGAAGAGGTTATATGTGCTTACTCCAGTGGAACTGACCCATCAGCTACTGGGTGAGCAGAATCAATGCATCGCTGCTGTTGCAGAAACAAAACAGTCTCATCTCACTTAATACCAGTGCATTACCATTGGAACCACCGCATCGCCTCCACTGCAGAGAGATGATCGATGCATCGCCTCAACTGCGTGGAGAATTCAGATTTTCCACAGCTAGGGTGGGTAGAAAATCATGATTTTATTAAAGACACGGAGGCAGATATTATGCATAACTCTTTTTATTGCAACCCACAGCAGCAACACAAAAACAATGTAAAGAATTAAGAACATTCGTTTAACATTCCAAAAGTTCATAAAATCCAGTGAAAGGCAGCCATCTTCCTTCTTTTACGCTGCGAACAAGTCCATATAAACGATCCAAAATATGCAACTACTGCGAAGGAAAGACTCCAAAACACTCCAACGCTTCTCCATGGTGGCTCATTTCCTAACGTCTCCTAAAAGAAACCAAACCAAACACATTAAAGAGGGTGGGAAAAAACACAGGGAGGGATAATATCTGCCTCCGTGTCTTTAATAAAATCATGATTTTCTACCCACCCTAGCTGTGGAAAATCTGAATTTTATGGCAAGGCACGGAGGCCAATATTATGCATGTTCAAAGCCTTGCCATAATATTCTCTACCGCACAATCCACAGGTTTGAAATAAAACTTTTTAAAAACAGAGTCCGAAGACCAATCTGCCGCATTTAAAATAGCTGTTAAACCTCCTCCCAAAATAAATGCCTTAGTAGCCATAGCTCCTCTTGCAGAATGTGCCCCAAATTTCTTTAAGTCAATACCTGCTCTAAACATCACCTCCCTAACCCACCGAGCTAAGGTAGGTGTAGAAACAGCCTTATGCGGAGGCCTGAAAGAAATAATCATTTGGGTTTGACTCTCCCTTACTAACTCAGTCCTCCTTTCATACTCACGTATACATCTTACTACACAAAGCTTCCTACAAACATCCAAACATGGGTAAAAAATCGTACTTGATAAGGTTTTTGTTCTCCTTGAAATAGAAAAACAAACACCCTCTGGAACAAAACGTCGCCTTGTAACCTCCAATGCTCTGACGTCTGAAACCCTTCTGAATGAAATAAGACACAGCAGCATAACCAATTTGAGTGAAAGATCTTTAAGTTTTAGAAACTCATTTTCATTCCAACTCATCAAAACCTTCAAGACAACGTCCACATCCCACAGTGAAGAATACTTAGGCCCAGGAGGAGCCTTAATCCTTACACTTCTCAAAAGTCTCCTGACTACATCATGTTGACCAACCGTGATGCTATCCACCAAATCATGTCCAGAAGAGATAGCTGACCTTGCTATATTAACTGTACTATAAGACTTCCCATTATGGAAAACCTCTGACAAATAATTGACTATCTCAACTAAAGGAGCTGATACTGGATCCAGACTCCTTTCAGTACTCCAACGAACCCATCTCCCCCATGCCAATCTGTAAGCCTTTGCTGTCCCTGGTGCCCATGACTCTTTAATGAGCTTTGAAGCTTCTGAAGATAAGCCCTGCATTTGCCAGGCTCTCCCGAAATCAACCAAGCTATGAGCTTTAACTGACCGAGAATTACCAACTCGTGATAATCTCCCGAAACGTTGGATAGCAGATCCGGTACAACTGGAAGAAGTACCGGGTCTGCTATTAACATCCCCAATACATCTGGATACCATACCTGTGTCATCCAAAAAGGTGTTATGAGAACTAACTCTGCCCTGTCTTCCCTCACCTTCAACAGGACCCTTTGGATGAGAGCAAAAGGGGGAAAAGCATAGCTCCGAGGTTCTTTCCAAATTTGCATTAACGCATCTACAGCCTCTGCACTCGGATCCGGCCTCCAACTGTAAAACCTGTGAACTTGTGCATTCAAGCGATTTGCAAAGAGATCTATTGGAAGAGGTCCCCATAACCTGTCCAGAGCCAAAAACACAGTCCTCTTCAACATCCAATCGCTGAAATCCTTCAGTTGCCTGGAGTTCCAATCCGCAACCGAATTGCTCTTCCCTGGCAAGTACTGAGCAACAATCATAATGTTCCTGCTCAGACAAAAATGCCAAAACTCTTTTGCCAAATCTGCCAACACCCTCGAGCGAGGACCCCCCAGCTTGTTGACATACCTTACTGCAGAAATGTTGTCCATCTTTAAAAGGACACAACATTTCACCTGATCCTTCGTGAAACTTCTCACAGCAAAAGACCCTGCCAACAACTCCAAATAATTGATATGCATATTCCTCTCCTCTCCTGACCATTTTCCCCCTGTAGTCATTGCACCACATCTTGCACCCCAGCCCTGAAGGCTTGCATCTGACTCTATAACCATATCTGGGGAAGGTCCGAAGATTGCTTTCCCGTTCCAAGCTACAAGATTCTCCAACCACCATAATAGTTCCTCTTTCGCCTCCCTTTCTACACAAATTGTCTGTGAATAACTCACCCCTTTTCTTAAATACAAAGTTCTCATCCTCTGCAAAGCACGATAGTGAAGGGGGGCTGGGAAGACTGCCTGAATTGAGGCTGATAGAAGCCCAATTACTCTCGCAACCTGTCGCAAAGGAACCCACACCTTCGCTAAAATCTTCCTCACTTCCCTTCGGATTTTCCTGACTTTGTCCATCGGCAAACTCAACACACAATCCAAGGTCGAGATCTGAAAACCAAGAAATACACTTTCTTGATTTGGAATCAGACAAGACTTCTTTCTGTTTACTACAAATCCTAAATCCTCTATAACCTTTACCGCCAGTGAAGTGTTCTCCTGAGCCTGTGTCTTGCTCTCTGACATGATTAGAATGTCGTCCAAATAAATGATTAACCTTATTCCCCTTGAACGAAGCCATGCTGCTATCGGACGCATCACTTTCGTGAAGCACCAAGGGGCCGACGTCAAACCAAAGGGGAGGCTTTTGAACCTCCACATCCTTCCTTTCCATTCGAATTTCAACAGATCTCTCTGATCTACACAGACCGGAACCGTTAAATAGGCGTCCTTTAGGTCTAGGCGAGTCAACCAATCTCCTTTCCTCAAAACATCTCTCAACATATGAATACCCTCCATTTTGAAATGGTTGTACTCCACCCACTCGTTCAAGTCTCTTAGATTTATAACAGGTCTCATTGATTTGTCTTTTTTCTCCACCAAGAAAAGATTGCTTATAAACCCTCCTGACCATTCCGCCAATTCTATTGCACCCTTGTTTTCCAGTTCCCAAACCTCCTGACTTACTAAGCTCTCCTGATCCCTTGCAAACCTTAATTGCGTTGGTCTCTTTCTTTGAACTGGATTTCCTACCAAATCTATCCGATAACCTACCACTGTCTGAAGCACCCAAGGGTCTGACGTGATATCCTTCCATCTGTCTATGAATAGTGCCAGTCTTCCACCCACCTTTGTTTGAGTAGAAAAAAGGTCTCTTTGCAAACATACCTTGAAATCTTGTTCTCCTTTCCCCTCTAAAACGGCCTCTTCCTCCTCTTTGTCTCTGTGGATAGAATCCAGGAGAATAGGACCCTGATTGATAATTTCCTGTCCGGAAACCTCCTCTATTAAAGAAGCCTCTATTGGTTCCAAATCCTCGGCCGGGAAAACGGCCTCGTAATCTCCCGGCCGTGCCAAAAACTCTCCTAATATCTTTCTGCGCCTTCTGAATAGAATTAAAGGTCCCTGCGTACCTTGCCATTTCCTTAACAAACTCCTCACCAAAAAGCAAACCATTTGCCGAATGCCCTGATTCTCTTCCTGCCAGATCCGCCAATTTAGGATCTATTTTAAACAAGAGGCTCTTTCTCCTCTCAACACAGAGGGAAGCGTTGGCATTCCCCAATAAACATACCGCCCTTTGCACCCATTGGCGCAACTCAATTGTATCAACAACACCTTCCTTTGCATATGCCTCTTCACAAATATCAAAAACCTTTGTCAAAGGACCTAAAACATCCAATAGACGGTCCTGACACCCCTTGAGACCCTTCTCAAGCCCTTTCCTAGGGTCTCTGCCCATTTTATTTAGGAAGGTAATCATCTTTGCATCCAACTCGGGCGTATACGCCACCTTATTTGCAAGAGAGGGCCTTGGACACTCAGATCTCAGACGTGTCCTCACTTCCTTAGGCATTTCTCTTCTTATCCAAAATTCAACGTATTGTGCCACGTGTTTAACTGGAACCCATTGAGGAGAAAGTGGATGTTGAATAGTATTTGGATCAAACATCTCCTCCCCGAAGGGGTCTTTCAACTGATCCATACCATCACCTTCCGATTCTCTTTTACTCTTTATAATTGGAACTTCCTCTTCATCTGAAGAACCAAACTCAGAAGAGCATGAAATAACTACATCCCCACTGCTTGAGGATTCATCTCAGACAATCGCCCTACGACACCCCTCTTTGGCCTTTATAGCCTCTTTATCTGACTCCAAAAGAGTCTTTCCCTTATTGCCTTTCTTTATAAGGCTCTCTTTCTTTTTTCTTTCCACATCAGTATTCAAATGTTTTCTTTTCCTTGAAACTTTACTTCCACTTGGAATTGGACCTTCCTCAACAGACCAATACTGTTCATCTGATGCCATTACCTTCGTGAATTTCTTCTCCATCTTACTCATACAATCTTCTAACTTTTTTCCAAATTGTGTAGCCAATACAGATTCTGCCTTATCTACACACTCCTTAACCTTTCCATCCAATACATCACCACTCTCATTAATATTATCCATTTTTTATTTCTCCTCTTTCAACAAACCAATCTAAACCCAAATCTCAAATTTAAAACAGTTCTACACTATTCCTCTTTCTAAATACACTCTACAAATTTTCAAATATTTTTCAAAATTAATAAATCACCTTTAAAATACAATTCACTGCTCTCACAATTCTGACTGACTGAAACCAACCGAATACTGGCTCTTTTGCTTGTTCAAAAGATGGCTGCCAGAGATACATTCCCTTCTCACATTTTAATCCCAATTCAAAATGGCCGAAGCCGATAAATCATGTGACTACGGCGGACAAAAAGGATCAAAAACATTAGTCACTCCACACTTGCCTGCCGATCGCCATGTAAGTAAACTCCCTCTTTAATAATATTATAACTTAACATGCGCTATTTTTGCCTCATAAATATACTCCAATGTTTGCGCCGCGAGAAAACGTGCGTAATCATTAAACGCTCGTTCGCTACCCCACACAGACACGCGCTGCTTGTCCTCGCGCGTAAATACTGAAACGCTGCTTGACCTCGCGCGTCAAATACAGAGACGCGTTGTTTAAGCTAGCAAACACCGGTACGCGACGGTTACGCTCGCGCGACCCCTTCTTACACATACCGATGTCCTAAAACATAATTTTCCGTTTTAACGTAAAATAATAAACAGGTCAAAATAAACTGTCTTTTTTCCTCCGTTTACCTCTCTAAACTTATTCCTGTCACATGGTTACCTAACCTTCATAGAACTAACGGTAAATTTTCTTTCCCATTTATCCATTGACAAAAAGCTCCTGTATAAACATAAACTAATTTACATAGTCCATTCCCCTTTTAAAATATTAATCTCTCTTCGTTTACATTTTCTTCTAACCTGTCTTGAGAATTAAATTTAAAATATCCTCCTGTCTTGATATTTTACTTTTAAAATATCCTTACACACATAACATTTTTACTCACTACACACAGATCATTAAAAAAATTTCTTTTTCATACATACAATCCTAACTAAACACTTTTGCCTAATCAGCATACAAGTTAGATCAAAGAGCGAACTTATCTGGGCTGTGAGCAGCAACAAAAGAAGGAAGATGGCTGCCTTTCACTGGATTTTATGAACTTTTGGAATGTTAAACGAATGTTCTTAATTCTTTACATTGTTTTTGTGTTGCTGCTGTGGGTTGCAATAAAAAGAGTTATGCATAATATTGGCCTCCGTGCCTTGCCATAAAATCCAGAGCATCGGCTTCTGAACTATTGCATCTTGGAACTGGGGCTCCGTCTTTAGGACCTGCACATCAACCATAATTGTATGGATAAAAATCAATGCATCACCTAGACTGTGGGATCAACACCAACGCATCGCTCGGCTGCACCCTGCATCTCGCTGTTGCAACCAGGATCAAGGCACTTTTAATTAGAGAGCCTTGTGTGGCTCCTGTTTCCAGCCTGCACAATATTGCGGTCACCCTGAATTACACCAAATTTGGCAGAAAGCTAGATGTTGGTCCAGAAAGCATGCATTTTGTGATTTGGTGTAAATACATTGAGTAGTTTTAGAGAAATGTAAGATTTAAAAATATAGATATCTGGGGGGACTCGAGTCCTTTCAGTGGATTCATGGATTCTACAGAAATTTGATTGGCTGCCAACGCTTCAAATCAAGAAGTGTTGGCAGCCATCCTGTGACTCAGCTTGACTGAGTTACTGAAAAAGCGTAAAATAAAAAAAGAAAAGAGGCAGAATAGAAACACCCTGACCCCCACTAGGCCTCTTGGTGGGTTGCACAGGGACCGAAGCATGGGCTCCTGTGCTTTGTTAGTTATCAGCCTCCAGGTGGGCGAGGTCCCTGGGGCATTTGTGTAGTAAGGGATGGGGGTGCACAGGCCCCCCTCCTGGGGCATTTCATTGTACCAGAGGCCACCACCTCCCCGGAGTTTATTGCTGTATAAACGGGGGGCCTCAAGGACACCCCCAGACCCCGGCGACCAACACTTCTCTGGGGCCACATGCCAAATATAAATTATGGGGCCGCATGGACCTCCCACAGCCCTGGGGGCTGCCACCACCCCGGGCTTTAATTTTAAATAATAGGGGGTCCGTGTGGACCCTGTCACAGCCCGGGTTCTACCACGTGGCCGGGGCAAAATTAAAAGAAAGGGGGGGCCACATGACCCCCCTTCTGAAGCTATAGATGGTCCTCTGGACTGCCACTCCCAAGGGCCTCCTCCTGCTATTTCCTGGGGTGCCCACCCCTGGGACATAACTGTTTGCTATGGCTTGGTGGGAGTTTTACTGCTCCTGCCATGCCATAGCAAACTGTGCTCCGCTTCTAGTAAGCGAGAGCTAAAAAAATGCTCTAGATTGCTAGAAACAGAGCACAATTGTTCTGAAAGTAGAATCGAAATGTTTCAGGACACCGCCAAGGTTTCATGTTGCAGATCCGCTGTACTGAAAAAAAGCACCCCATATCGCTACACAAATTTCATCAGAAAGCTAGACAAGTTCCCTGCTTTTGTGCCCATCCCTCTCATGTGTGCCATCTATGAAAGATGCTTTACTATACCATAAGATATACATAGTTCTTCCAAGACGTATTACCCACATGGAAAGTATTTGGTCTCACCTTTTAAAAATGTCAGCCAAGGTCCATCACCTTATATTCAAGTTGATCTTGCTGTAGGATTTCAGTACAATAAACTGTATTTGGATTGCAATTTATGTTCTAACTAGCATTAGGGAGTCATTTGTATATGGCCATGGTGATAGGGGACTCACAAATGGCTAATGACATATTCTGTCCACTTCATCAAAATACTCTTAATCAGTAGACCAATAGAAGCAGGAACCCTCGGTAGACTCTGATTTGACTTCTCGCTTGGTAATAAAAAGCTGGCCATGATACGTCTGGTGTGGGCACAAGTATTGATCAGTCTCAAGATGGGACTGTCTAGAACAGTAATGCCCACCATTTGACCATGGATATAATGTTATTTCTATTTGTACTTTGCTTTTTAGCAACACTCCACATGACATGCACTTGCAATTATGTTCACAAGGGCAAACTTCACAAAGAAAGAATAGTTATTTACAACTATCGAACATGACAACCCTGATCCCTCAGGATCGTGGAAACAGTGCGATACATTTCGCTCAGTCACTCGTGCTCACTTTGTCTCGGAGAGATACACAGAATAAATGGTGGGGACATTTTTCAATAAGCATTTATTGAACCAGCGTCATTCTAGTGTAAAATAGGTGTGCTGAACCAACCATTAGACAGAAACAGATATAAATGATTAGAAGCTCTAACAGAGCAAAAGGATGGGAGATTTCTACCATCATGCTAAAACAATGAATATAGGCAAGTATATAAAATACATAACAGTAATAAATGCGTACTCCTACGTTATGACACTAACTAGATGTACCTAAGTGTATCCAGCATGTATGTGGGTGTAAAGCCAAGAATCCCTCTAGGATAAAGTTAACCCCATTACCTGAAGTAGAGAATGTGGGACCCCGTCTTGGTCTCGAGATGGACAGCCCGCAAGGGATGTCAGACCACTGCGAGCTGGAGTGTCTGTGTGCAGGAACTTCAGGGTCTCGCGTCAGTGTGTCGGCATGGAAGTCCTTTTTTTCCTCTGACTACATCAGCAAGATATGGCGTTTACATACCCAAAGTGGTACCCTCAGGGGTTCTACCTTGCTGTGTCATGTCGGACCTAGGATGACGGAAGGAAGGACCCTTGTACATAGTTATTATGCAGGAGATGGTAGTCCTGCTGAGTTTCCATGCATAATGGATGAGGCTAGTTTGCAGGTAAAACCCTACGTCCTGTAAGCAGTACCGTAACTAGGTAAAAGGTCAGTCCCAAGAACCATTATGTAGTATAATGGTAGGGGAGAATATAGGTGAAAGGTTAGGTGACTACCTGAGACTATATTGGGGTACCTATATGAAACATACCAGTATCTATAGGGCAGATATTTTATACTCTAATCAACATCTCCTGCCCTTTGCTGTATCACAGGTATGTTCCAGGAATTAAGGATGCATTTTGCTAAAATAGGTGGGTGTAACCAACAGGGACGCCCCAGGACACGACTTTCACTTTGTATAGTGCATTTAGATAAGAATATTCTCTGCCATTGACTTGGTTTACTCTATGGCGCTGCTCCTTGCAGAGAGAGATGAGTTGTGTGCTGCTTGATTGGGGATTGTTATACCTGCTTCTCTGACGTTCAAAAGCCCAACTAGGTAAATTTTGAAAATATTTGGAACTCTGTCCAGTGTCTGTTTCATCGTTGCTTTTCTGTTTTAGAGAATTTGAAAAGAATAGAAAAAAGCTAAGAGTATTTCTTGAAATTGACATGTTTTGGATTTACAAGCAAACTCTGCATGCTTATACTTACTCCTGAACCATTAAGGATAATGGGGCAACCCAGTAACCCTCAGAACCTGGGCGTAATAGTGAAAGCAAAGAACAATGGTTCTGTCGGGAAGTAAGCAAACTAGCTTGTACATGTACTGAATACACTTTAGAACTGTACAGGACACACACAGACCCAAAGAAACAGAACTGAATTCGTGTTACTGGATGGAATAGTATTAATTATTGTAATGAACACACCGAAGTGTTTACAGGGTGAACCAACCAGAGTACACATACAAAATGGAACAATTTGTGAAACAGTGATTGCTTAAACAAAAAATCACATATAACAGATATGTACAATAGACAATACATAGAAATAATAAACAAACAGATCCGGCTTGAAGTACACAGGCCACTATAGGTTGTGATTTCCTTGTTCTATATGTGGATTTGCACGGACGCATAGGACAGGTAACGTCGACGTTTCGACCCAATATGGTTGTGCCAATTAGTATGCATCAAAGGGGGGTCTTCATCAGGACAAAGAATAGGTTGGGGACCTGTAAGCGCAAAGAGTTTGGTGTCAGGGCAATGTGTGCGTCACATGTAAAGGAAATGGTTAAATTCCCTTATGCGGCAATATAGCTCACCTGGGAAAGCGATTTAATTAATTGGAAATAGATTCCTCGCGTCTCTTATGCAGGGGGCCGACATCAACTTTGAGGGTAAATTCTGTTCAAATTCTGCAAAAATTAAAGAGGAGGGGCTGTTGCACGGATTAAACAGACTACGTGTCAACGTAATTAAAGTATACCCGGTTTAAAAGAAAAGCACGTACCTGTAGGACGGTAATTTTGATTTGAAAAGAGGAGTGGTGCTGTCTCCACAATCGCCACGTACTGCGGACAAAAAAAGGGGGGCACTATGATTAAGGTTGCCAAGGAGGTTAAATTAGAAGGGGTAATAATCGCTTGCGAGATATCTAAGGACATGTGTACACATTTATACATTAACCAATGTAAGGAACAGCATAAATTAAGCTGTTTCTAGTAAAGGACTGTCATCCCCCCAATATTACCATTTAAAAATGGGGGCCATACCGGAGGCAATTAGACATTTGTAGCAAAATCGTTAAACAAAGATACTAAGTTGTAGGAATGCCGAGCGCTGGAAAGCAACATTAGGTAGAGCAATTACGGCACAGTGGTTTCACAACATCTTAGTGAAACTGAGCGAAAGGGCCATGACGCTAGTGAAACAACTTTAAAGGAGTTAAAAATACCGAACGCTGGGAAGCAATTACGGCACAGTTGTTTCACACCATCGTAGTGAAACTAATTGGAAAAGCCCTGACGTTAGGGAAAAGACTTACTTCAAGTCCGCGAATTGGACGTCTTGATCCGTCAAAGGCTCAGCTGCAACTGACAGCGAGCGCTCGCTAGAGCCGGCTATATGACGTAATCAGATAGGCCGTGTACGTGCGGGGACCTGAACTGGTAGGCCGATCGGGAAAACCCGGGGTGGATTAGTCGGGGATGGACTCGTACGGAGTGATTGAAAACAGAATGGGCTTGTGCAATTTGAGGTACTCCAAAGGCAGAGGACAATTTTATGCAGAGCGAATGAGAGCCAACCGTGTGTCTTCAAATGTAGTAATTGTACATTGCAAACAAAGTTTCATAGATCGTGACAAGGGATTATGCAGAGCGAATAAGGGCCAAACGTGTGTTTTCAAACGTAGTATTTGTACATTGCAAACGAAGTTTCATAACTCGTGACACGGGATTTCCTCACATTGTCACTATCAATGAGCTTACTAACATAGTCAAACTGCAATATTACATGTGTAAGAAGATACGGATGTTTCAATTATACAAGTTATAAAAACGTCATAAAATACAAACTGGATTATCCCACAGTATACATGACAATATCCCAAATGATTGGACTGCACGGTATACATTATAGTTTCATGATGTACATTATTCCAATAACATGACAATGATAATGACATATGACGTATTAAACAATGCCTACATGTTATGCTAAAAAAGTCAAGTTCATACATATGCCAGGATTGCAAGAGGGAAAAGATCCAAGTGATATGTCTTACTTAAAGCAGTTGAAGAGGTAAGGAAAATGACCAGCAATGAGATTAGAGCTTACTCATTTGCAAATAAGTCTCCTCATGTTCGTTCAGACCAGAATTGGTTGCATCAAGGAGATGGATCCAACGACATTCCTTATAGTTAAGAGAAGTGCCCATGTTACCACCCCTTCTGTGTCGTGTGACTTTTTCTAAAACCCACCACTCAAGTTCCTGGTATGTGTGTCTTGTGTTTGTGTAGTGTTCAACTAGTGGAGCTCCTAGTGATTTACACTTGATCCTGCTCTGATGTTGTTGGATCCTATTTTTGACTTTTTGAGTAGTTTGGCCTACATATATCATTTTGCATGGACATCTGATGGCGTAAATCACGTTTTGCTATTGCAGTTGGTAAAGTGATTGAGAGAATAGGTCTTTCCATAGTGATTAAAGCTGATTCCAATCATGGTATATTCACAGACCTTGCAGTGACCACATTTATGATGTCCTAGGATCTGTGGTAGTTGGAGCAGAGATCTTATGTTTGGTGTGGGTGGTGGTTCTAGATATGAGGATACAACAAAGTCCTTGATGTTTTTTGCGCGCTTAAAAGCAAACAGGGGGACTTCAGTGTAGCCAATGTCTGATCCAACCAAATTCCAATACTTCTTAATAACTTTATTTATCTCGTTACTTCTAGTATTGAATGTTGTAACACAAATAAGTTTCTCCATTTCTCGGTTTTTGGGTTGTACTTCCAGAAGCGTTTCTCTTGGCCTGTACCAGGCCCTTTTGCGTGATCTATTGAGAAGTCCCTTTGGGTATCCTCTCTCCCTCAGTTTGCCGATAAGTATATCCGTTTCCTTGAAGTAGTCTTTTCTTCTCGAACAGTTGCGTCGCAATCTTAAAAATTGTCCGTACGGTAGATTGTCCCTTAGGTTTCTCGGGTGATGAGAATTGTATTGTAGCAAGGTGTTACGATCAGTGGGCTTCTTGTATAGAGACATCAGAATACTTCCCTCTTCCGCTTCCAATGTAAGGTCTAAAAAGGGAATAGACTCATTGTTGTGTACCATAGTAAATTGAATGTTCAAGTTTCGAGAATTTAACCATGCGACAAATGACATTAGTTGGGCTTCTGACCCTGTCCATAACATAAGAACATCGTCAATGTATCTCTTCCACGCTGTGATATTGTCAATGAAAGGATTCAGGGCAGAGTAGATGCTTGTGTCCTCGAAATGGTCCATATACAGATTCGCTAGACTCGGCGCGAATCCGGCCCCCATAGCTACTCCTCTACACTGAAAATAAAACGTGTTATGGAAGATGAAGTAATTTTTCTCCATTGCGATTTGTAATAGTTGGACAAGAAAGTCTGTGGGAACCCATTGTGGTTTTGGACGGGAGTCTAGTACGCTCCTGATAACTTCTATGGCTTCATTTTGTGGTATGCTGGTGTATAGTGAACATACATCCAGAGTTGCGAACAATTGCAAAGAGCTGTCAAAAGGTTGGCCTTCAAACAATTGGATAGTGTGCATAGTATCCCTGATGAATGATCTTGTTTCCAAAACAAAAGGTTGTAAAAAGCTGTCGAGGTATTGATTCAAGGGTTCCAAGATGGAGCCACAGCCAGATACTATTGGTCTTCCGGGAGGTTTCTGTAGGTTTAGGGATGGTATAGATGGTAGGAATCCTAGGGTTGGTTTTGTTAAGGAATTTACTTTCAGATTCTGAAAGGAATCCCTGTTCCATACCGGAAGCTGTAAGGTCGCGGATTAGCTTCGCAATTTCCTTAGTAGGATCACATGGGATCTTTGTGTAACTGTCCGGACAGCTGAGTTGTTGGTTAATCTCTTTTATATAGTCTTCTGTGTCTTGCACCACTACGGCTCCACCCTTGTCCGCAGTCTTGATAGTGATAGATTTATTTTTGTTCAATGTCGAAAGTGCAAGCCTTTCTTCTTTGGTGATGTTATGTTTAATATACTTGGTGTTACTCAGTAATTCCATAACTTCACTCATCACTACCTTCTCGTAGGCCAAGATCTTATCATTCATTAAGTGAGAGGCCGGTGTGAAAGTGGAGGGCGGACGAAATTCTGTAGCAGTCATCTTCTTTTTGTAACTTTCATTTTTCACAAAGAAGTATTTTAGACGGATCTTTCTGAAGAATTGTTGCAATTCAAGCTTGATGTTAAAGGAGTTTGGAATGGAGGTGGGAACAAAGGACAGACCTCTTGCTAGAATGTCGTGCTCTGCTTTATTCAGAGAGTATTTCGAGATGTTCAATACAGGGTCCTTCACATTCATGCCAATCTCTGTTGTTCCTTGACATGTGGTTAAGTCTTCCATATTATGATTAGAGGTATTGTCTGATGTGGGAATTACCACCGATAGGTCTGGCGTCTGGTGCGAATTTCCCCGTGGTTCTGTTGTGGTTGGGTTTGGAAGCGCACCCTGGAGTTGCCCCGTTGATTTCCACGTGTTTGATTCCATCTGGGTGGTCGCCCCCAATTCTGATCTCGACTGGTCCAAGCGGGTTCCCCTAAAAAAGCCGAGTTGGCTGGTCCGAAATTGTCTTGGTATCTAGTGCGTGGTTGGTAAGTTGGGCCTTGTTGGAAAGTTGGCTCCAGTGGTTGAAAATTAGTGCCCTCTGTGTATGGGCGAGGATCGGAACTGGTACTTGCTCTTTCCGACTCGTTCTCTGAACCACTCCCAAAAGAAGAGTTAGAGAAAGTAGCGAATCTCCGGGAATATTGTCTATTCCTATTAGTGTAATAGCCCTGTGAGTCTTGAATATAATAATCGTCACTAGTGTATGGATATGTGGCCTTTTTGTCATAGGCCTTAATATCCTTAGCTAGTTTTTCCAATTTTTTATTCAATGTAATCGTGTTGAATTCGGATGTAGCTTTTTCTGCTCTTTCTAGAGCTTCTTTTGCATTCTTCAAATTTCTATCTTCCAAGATCTCTTTCTTCAATTCCGTTATCTCTAGGATTCGTTTTTTCACATACTCAAGGGCGGTTTCCACCCCAAGCACCATCCAGTGGCGAGAACAGTTGTTAGCCACAAAACTAAATCCTTCACGGAATTTTGGCAGATCAATGAAGATGGCCGGCTCGTTACGGACCTGTAGTCCTTTTGGGATGATGTTGGCTTGCAGGTATTTAGTTAGTAAGTGCCCATGTAGTCTTGTTCGGATCAATTTCTTCTCCAATCTCTCTAAGCGTGACAATTTATCATTAAGAGTGGTGTCTATAGGCGTTAGGCCAGTGCCTAAATAGTCAAAATCAGCTTGCTCTTGTATTAGTCTATTAATGTATTCCTCACTATAGGTCAATGTTTCTTTTTCTGACATAATCTATTCTTGATATGGAGAAATCACAATAAATGTGCTAAGACCCTCGCAGGTAAAGACCTGCACTGGATAACCATTAAGGATAATGGGGCAACCCAGTAACCCTCAGAACCTGGGCGTAATAGTGAAAGCAAAGAACAATGGTTCTGTCGGGAAGTAAGCAAACTAGCTTGGACATGTACTGAATACACTTTAGAACTGTACAGGACACACAGGCCCAAAGAAACAGAACTGAATTCGTGTTACTGGATGGAATAGTATTAATTATTGTAATGAACACACCGAAGTGTTTACAGGGTGAACCAACCAGAATACACATACAAAATGGAACAGCAAACAGTGATTGCTTAAACAAAAAAATCACATATAACAGATATGTACAATAGACAATACATAGAAATAATAAACAAACAGATCCGGCTTGAAGTACATAGGCCACTATAGGTTGTGATTTCCTTGTTCTATATGTGGATCCATCCAGTAACACAAATTCAGTTCTGTTTCTTTGGGTCTGTGTGTGTCCTGTATACTTACTCCTGGTCACTTTTTGATATTTCGCATACTATGACGGAAAGGAACATTTGCACATTTACCCTCAGCCACGGCCTGTGTAGGTAAGAGCGTGGAGGAGGCGGGATTGTGAGGGAGGGATTTTGACAGATGATGACGAGGGAAAATGTATTATTTATTTAATTATCCCTCATCATGGTCCATTGAAATCCCCCCAGCCCGGCCCCACCACCCCACCACTCTTACCTGCACAGGCCACAGCTGTTTACCCTTTGTCTTTTTGTCTCCAAATGGGAACACATTTTTTTCTTTGAAAAAAAGCCTTCCCCTGCAATTATCGTGGTGTTTAGATTTTTTGTTCTCAGTGTGCACATTTACACCAGCATTTTATAGTAGTAAAATGTGCACATTAATTATGACAAATCACAGTAAATTTAAGAACAAGAGGATACTATTTGTAAATGTTGCACAATAGTGAGTTTCAACTGAGGGCACCAGCATTCATTAAGCCTGATTTTTTCAATGCAGTCCTGTTGCGTGCACGTACGTAAATTAGAGGTTTGCTTCCTGTGCCATCCATTTGCCAGATTAAGTTGTACTATTTGTTCTTGCACTTTCTAGTGATTTCCAATGCTGCTTTGTTTCCATCCTTTTTTATTTTCTCTAAACATTAGGAGATGGAGGCTGTTCATCCTGTTTTTCTGCTGCTCACTAATAATATTTTCCTTGCCTGTGTTGGACTGATTCCTACAGCAAAGCAAAGGCAGCCCTTGACAGCTGGCCTTCAAGTGGTCAATTACCTGATTTGCAATGATCTGAGACAGGGACCTTGCTTCTTCCTTATTTTCCTTGACATCAGATCTTTACTTTATTACACACTTGGCTGTATTGACTTTATTGTTGGAGTTTCAAATCAAGTCTTTGAAAGATTTGTCAGGTTTAGTATGTAATTAAAGGCTTGGAAATGACTGCAGTGTCCTATAGCAGATATTCATTTTATTAGAAACAATAAAAATACAGTTTATTGGAAGAGCTAGTGGAAGATCTGTAAACAATAAACAGCAACACACAAAGCTGTTCCACCCATGGATGTTAGATATGGGTACCCAGGGGTAGCAGCTGCTACTCCTTTTGTGCCCTTTAGTACTGCAGACACTGTTCTTGCTACTCCCAGAAGCCACAAAACTAACAAAGAGAAGTGTTGGAAATTACCATCCTTTACGTGGTATTCCCTTAAATATTTTATCTTCGCTACCCTATTTCTGCTGAACCAGTATTTTTGGCCATAGGATTCGGTGCACTTTAATCCTGCTAATCAGTGGCAAAGTGCTTGAGCTCTCCCTTTTTAAACATGTAAAACTGGCATCTACCTAATTGGCATATTTAATTTACTCATAAGTATCTAGGATATGGTACTGTATGTACCTAGGGCCTATAAATTAAATGCTATGACCGAGCTGCAGCACTCATTGTGCCTCCTGCAAAAGAAGCATTGAAAAACATGCCTCAGGCCTGCAATTCCAACTGGTAGTCAGTTTTAAACTACCATTTCAACCTGACAAAATAAACCTTTCGCCAGTAATAAACCTTTCTTTTTAATACTTATAAGTCACCCTTAAGGAAGGCTATAAACCCACAGGGCAGGGTGCATAGCATTTAAAACGTAGGACATGTGTAGTTAGGTATTACTTGTCTTGGCTGTGGAAAACCTTCAAAATAATTTTTCATTGTGGCAAGGCTGGCCCTCCCATAGAAAACGATGAGTTTCATTATAACTCCTCATAATGCACACCGTCAGTTTGGGACTAGCTAGACAAATGATTCAAGGACTCATTGAAATGGGATTTGAAAATCCGACCTAATGGTCAAGTCAGATTTTTAATTAATATTTTGAAAATACTACTTTTGGAAAGTTGTACTTTTTCTGCCTAAGCCAAATGCGCCTTTCTACCAGTGTCTAAGATCACCTGACTTTCAATTACTCTCCTGTGGCATTACACACAGTGGACAGAGGGTCTGGAGGTGGAGTGGAGAGGGTCTTCTTGTTAGGATGGCTGGGGAAGAGCTGTGCCCCTGCCCTCATTGCTCTTCAAATGGTAACTTGGGGGTTGTATTTATCCACCCCTGACTTCAGGCAAAGCCTGTCTTGTCACTGACAGATGCAGCTCACACCTGGTCTTGCCTTCCCTTTCATTCACTAGCCAGGCTGGAGCTAAGCTCAGGGGAAAGGGAAGAACTGACCAGGACACATTTTAGAATTAGGTGTAGGCATGTCCTCCACCCACAGCCTAGCACTGGTACACAAGTGGCATGCCCAGAGCCTGAAATAAGAACACTCCTCGACCTGTGGAAAACAGAAGAAGGACTGCCCTGCTGTCTTAAAAGTCTGAAGGAACACTGAACCTGCTTGCCTTGAACCCAGGAACCCAGAAATGATTGCAAGGGTCAGTTGAAAGACAACCTGTTTGAGCTACACAGACACAACAAGCTAGAAGAGTCCTTATCTGCTTTCTAGTTGACCAGTCCAATTGGCTCTGACCTGATCTCCTCTGCTGGTCTCTGTGGGAATGAGTTCTGACCCCCCAATTCTGTCGTCTAGGTCATGGGCCCTTGGCTGGAGTTAAAGTATATTCGTCCCTGCTTGACAGAAGTTTTCACTGGATCCATCGTAAAGCACAGAAGAATCCTGCAGCTCCCAAACAAAGGCTGCACTGGAACCCATTCCAAGTGGCACAGAGCTCCGCAAATCAAAGGGATACAAATCACAACTGGAAGCCTCATCGGATCCAACCCAGAATGAGTAGAGCCCCACAGAGCTGTGCCTTGCAACTCCTCTCTGAGTGCTTCACTGGATTGTGCGCTAAGCGGTGTGAAGCTCTTTTGATCCGTGTAGTGTCCAACTGAGAGACTCCCTGGATGCAACACAGATCGGTGCAGAGACCTGCAGAGTCACGATGCACAGTTCTTGCATCCAAGTCAGACGGCAACACTTCCAGTGTGCCGAACCTGGCCCTGTATTCGATCCACGTTCTATTGTGTTAAACCAGAACTTCTGCTGTAGTCCTGGTCTGGTGTAACCAGATACTAGCAATTGGAACTTTGTGCCTTTTTGTGATATTTTTACCGAAACTATTTAAAACTCATAGCTCTGGTTATACAGATTTGATTTTTGTCATCGTGGTGTTATTTCATTCTTTAAAATTAGCTCCAATTTCCTAAAATGGTTTGGGGTTTCTCTTTTGTTGTTTTTCAGAATATGTGACGTTACAACCGCGTTGTTACCATGCGTGCCTTTACAATGCAAGTCGTTTCTACAACTTGCACTAGATGGCGCGCTGGACTTAGGAATAATATACATTACTATTCCTACTCCAGTTACCACAACAGCAGGGAATGTGTTGGATTTAAAATCCAACACATTCTCTGTTGTTGCATGCCACCTAGCTCAAGTCGTAGAAACGACTTGCGTTGTAAAGGCACCCGTGGTAACAACACGATCGTTGTAAAAAGCGCGTTGTTACCTACCTGCGGGGTAAGAACATAATTGTAAACGCTGTTTCCCTTTTTGTCACATTAATAATGCTTGAGTACTGCATAAATACTTCACAGACTAATTCCAAGCTAAGCCTGACTGCTGTTGAGCCAAGCAACAAACGGTTAAGTACAGGTGTATTTCGTGATTTTTGTGGTTCATCCTGACAAGGATTGTGATTATTATTTGAGGTGGATTCTCATCCGCCTCAACTAACACTCAAATTTCTAACAGGAAGAAATTATAATGGGGGTTTGTAGAGACTATTCTACTTTCTCTAGTTTCAGTCCCCTGTCCTACAGTTAGCCCTTCTGTAGAAAAAAGAGAAAAACAGCAGCTCTGCTGTCTAGGTGTAAATAGTTACTCCATGGTGCAATTGAAAGAAAATAAAACATTATCATATTATTATTAATTGGTCATTTATTATGTGCACACACTCTCTCTCAAGGTCGAGAATAATGACAGAGATTGAGCAAGATAATAGGAACTAAAGTGCAAAATCTGAGGTTTCTAGCTTTTTCTGGAAATTCAGGTATTTATATATATAGGCAAGGTCACTCGAATAACGCAGCAAGGGAAGAACAATTTATGCAGCAGTGTTGACATAATTATGCAGCAAGAATAATCAAATTATGTGGCATAATGAGGCACATTCTGGGGTAGTATTTTTTCATGATTTTGTCACATTAGCATAGATTAACAGTTATTTGGCAAGTGTGTCATGAAAAACGCATCTGGAATCACCAAAAACATAGGGCCCAATTCATAAAGGTAAACTGAGACCTGAAGTCAAAGTTTAGACCTGAAGTCTAACTTTAGATCTAACATCTAAGGGCACGATTCACAAAGGGCCCCCCGCACTCATGGAGGAGGCCCTAAAGTAATGGCGGGGTCCTGCACTTGTGGTGGAACCGCCACAATTGCTGGGCCCCCACTATGACTGCAGGGCCTCCGCCATGAGTGCAGAGGACCTTTGTGAATCGCCCCTCGGTTTAGACCTGCAGTCCAACTTTAGACCTAAAGTCTAACTTTAGACCTGAAGTCTAAGGTTAGTTCTAAAGTCTTGCTTTAAACCTGAAGTCTAAGTTTAGACCTGAAGTCTAACTTTAGACCTGGAGTCTCAACTTAGACTTTTTGTCTAAACTTAGGGCCTCTTCACTCATGGCCGAGGCCCTGCAGTCATGGTGAAGTCTCTGTAATCGGGTGGAATCTCTGCTATTAGATTTCTCATTATGCAGATTCTTCCCCAAGTGCGGAGACTCCTCTATGACTGCAGGGCCTCCGCCACGTGTGCGGAGGCCCTTCGTGAATCAGGTCCCCAGACTGCAGGTCTAAAGTTAGACTTATGCTCTAAAGTTAGACTTTAGGTCTAAACTTAGGGCCATATTTATGGCAAATTAATGTATTGCAGTGCAGCAAGCCACCTTGCTGCACGGTGTTACAAGGAAAGGGTAGGAAAGCAAAAGAATACAGCTCATTCCTGCCTTTGACCCTGTGCTGGTGCCGTTTGGATGCCTAGCACCAGCAAAGGCACCCTTGCACCATGGTGCAAAGGTGCTTGCCTTGCAGGCAGGATTGTTTTTGTGCAGGAAGGGTCACCTTTCTGCACAAAAACATTCCTGAGATTGCTGAACATGCAGCACACATACAAAGAGGATGTGATGAGGAGAAGTAAAGATATTTCTCCTCCTTTTGCCTCTTCTAAGAAGACGTATCCTTTTTGCACATTCTCAGGTCCACCACTTTTGGTAAATCTGGGAATGCGTCAAAAGCCATGGGAGTTGTGTGGGAACACTCACACACCACCCATGGAATGCCTTCCCAGGGCAAAGTAATGCAACACAGTGATTTGCACTGCGTTGCGTTACACCACATTTATGAAACCACTCAGGGTCACACAAGGGGGCCTTGTGTGGCTTCATAAATCGCATTTTGGACTTATAAATATGCTCTGTAGACTTTAGGTCTAATCTTAGACTTTAGCTCTAAACATAGAATTCTGTTCTAAAGTTAGACTTTAGGTCTAAGTTTACCTTTGTTACATGGGCCCATCATTTCCATATAAAATACATTGTTTTACTTCGGTGCAGATATTACGCCCAGGGCAAGAGACTTTTTAAATCTCTGTGACAACCAATGAGGAGTTTTTAATAACAGAGTGACGTGTTTAAATCGCTTGAAATAGTAAGGAGGCTCTTCAGTGACTGAATCATCAAACTCCGAAATACACAGCTGCATTCCATGCCCGGTTGCCTAGTTGAGTAAAAACCTGAATGTATACACCATTTATCTGGTTTGAAAGTGGGATTCATATCTTTGCTGTCTGAGACAGATGGTGTTAGAAAAAGGGTCATACAGGTCGGATTAAGGTCATAAAAAGATCATTTATTTTTGAAGGAGTGACATAAAATCTTTAAAAGACATTATTGCATCTACAGTGCTAATGTGGAACATGCCAGTGCTTGCTTTCTATAAAAACTTGACACTTCTTGTATAACGTGATAAGTGTAGTAATTTGTCTGTGAAATATGTTTGTTACATAAATTCATTTATCTCATTCCAGTGGAAATAAGGGGCATATCAGCAAGGCGAGGCGATAGAATTTTCGCCGCTTTTGCGGCAGTTTTCGGCCGAAAAGCGGCGATAATTTTATCGCCTAATTAGCAAGCTCACGCTAACGCGTGAAAACTTGCGTTAGCGTAGGAATTCCTAACGCCCAGCTTTGCATCTCTAATGAGATGCAAAGTGGGCGTTCCTGACCTGACATGACAGGAGAAATGTTGCTAAGCGACATTTCTCCTATACTCAAGCCCCATGCTATGTAGCATAGCGGCAAGAAAAGTAGCGATAACCCCTGTTATCGCTACTTTCCTTACGTCTGCTTCAGGACTGACTTAGCCATGATATCCTATGGAAGGTGGATATCATGGCTAAGTTTGTGAGTCCCTATCATCAAGCTAACGCCACATTGCGTGAGATTATTGCTGGGTTTCCAGCGATAATCTCACGTTAGGCAGTTAGCGTGAGGATTTTTATTGCTTTTGAGATAAGCGTTGCTTATAGCATGCTATCTCAGCGATAAAAATCCACGCCAGCCGGCGATAATTATCCTAGCGCTAAGTGTGCTTAGCGATAATTATCGCCGGTTGTTGCTGATATGCCCCTAAATGAGGCCTTGTAACTCATTTTATTTAGAGTGTACTAATAAAGGTACATTTCCACAATGATTACTATTGGCCAACATCCATTACATCATCACAGTACACCAAAACCGACAAAAGGGAGGATAGGATAAACAGCATTTACATCTTCTCAGATTGCATGTTGCAAACGTCCTTTCACAGGGAAAATACTTTCCTAAGAGTCGCAAGGACCCTTCAGTGTGATTTTACCATACTTCACAAATGTAACCCCTGGCAACCAGGATTTGACGAAATACCTATGTTTTAAATCAAAAAGCGGTGGCAGGAGTTGGTGAAAGTCTTGAGGTCCAAAAAGTTGTATTGTGCTCTTCTGCATGTGGTTTTGTCGTTTGCCTTGTTGCCCAGTTCCTGTGGACTCCTGCTGTAGGGGAATGCTCGTGCTTGTCCTTGCTCTGGGATAGGGTTGTTTTGTGAAAGGTCTTTGACAGAGTAACCTTCATTATGTCTTCCTCATGTTGCCATTTCAAAGTCTATAAAATGAAGGGGTGAAAAGGCCTGGTCAAAAGTGTCTGTGGGTTATTTTTGCTTGGCTAATAGTAACAGTGGAAGATAAAGTTAACAAAATGAGATGGGGGTATTGTATTAGGAGAGGTTCGTTAGTTGTGGAAGAGAACATGCACTCTGAAGCAGCATCCAGTGACAATGGCAGGCGCGGCCGGCACAGGTAAAAGTGGTGGGGCAGGGCGGGGCTGCGGAGAAATTCGACAAACGACGGGATATGTAAAATTAAATAAAAAAATTAATACAAACACTTAACTTGTGCTTCGACAAGTCGGCAATGAGGCGATCGCAAGGTAAGTGGTTTTATTTATTTTTCAAATTAATTTCACCTATCCCTTCATCTGTCGACTTCCCTCCCGCCCTGCCCCGCCCCACCACTCTTACCTGTGCGGTCACGCCTGGACAACTGGCACTTTGAATCCTGTCTAGCCTAACATTCCACAACACAACAATATAGAAGAGAGCCTCCTAACAAGATTACAACAAATTCATAACATCCTTTTTGACCGGCACATAAAGTAGTTCCCGAACTATTGATTAGACATCTATTTTAGCATTTTGTCAGCTAAGTTGATTATTCATGAAAATATGCTTTCAGCGCAGTATGGACCAGCCCACATTATAGTGGTATGAATTCACTAAAACCATTGGGTTGAGGAGGGATTACCAAACATCCTTTCACCTTCTATAACATCACAGGAAATGGTACCTTGTGACTTTTCCCATTTAAGGAGTCCATATCACATGATCGCTTTGTCATCATATTTGGTTCATTATAAATGTGGATAAAATAATCGTCTAAAAATTGTGAAAAGGTGACAAATTAAACTAAATATTGCCACTAAGGGTTGTACATCGTGATTTTAGTTACCATATCCAACTTGACCAATCACAGCCCTGATATGCCAAGGTACTCTTATTATATGACAAGGGACATCCTTTACATTGTGCAGGTGCATCCGGTATTATTCCTGGTCACCTCTATTAGATATGGCAGTTGCCATTGTGCAGTTATAGGTTAGGTCCCAGTTTCCACAGGTAGAGCATTTTGTGTTTTGCTAATAACTTTGGTGCTGTTTGATGAATCTTCAAGAAACTTAAAAAAAAGTTCATCCACCTCAGCTCCTTCAAGGAAAGTTTTGGGGTGATCCATCAAGTGGGGGTGGAGAGAAATGGGTGGTGCCAAACATCTGTTTCCCATGCAGAGAAGCAATACAGAAAACAAGGCAGAACAGAATTACACAAGGTTTGGCAGAAAACTAGATCTTCACGCAGAAAGCATACTTTTTGTGATTTGTTGCAAATCAGTTGATCTATTTTTGAGAAATTAACGTTCAAAATATAGTGAAATCTGGACAGTTGATCCCGCAGGAGTCCTGCAGTTCTCCGACAGTACTTCAGATGTAAAGAACAAAGCATTCTGACTGAAACATGTCATGATAGACATGAAATGAGAGAATAACGAGAAACTCTAGAGCAACAGCCCCCTTCTTCATTCATATATCATTGTACTGTCACAATAGGACACCGGTAAGAGACAACCTTGCTGAAAAACGCAGCTCAGCTATGGTTCAACTTTGCGTAATATGGCCGCAGGTCCGGAAAAAAAAATGAAAGATGAGGTTTTAAAAAATACTATAATACTTTCTGTGAATGACTTCATTTAAAGACAGTTTTCGCATGAAGGTCAAGATCACAATCCTTCCTGTGGTTGCTGCTGAGAAAGCTAGAGTTCACATCTTGTGTCCTGATTGGCCTATGTGGCATAAGTGGCTAGTGACCACACGCACCATCCAACCTATTTACAGATCTCTTGAAACAAAGCATCCATATGCTTTACGCTCCAGGGTCCACATAATGGATACCACACAGTGTACCTCTCTGCACCTCGGTGCACACTGAAGTCTTTGTGCAGTGTGCAGATCGTGCCAGTGCATTGCTTCAAAGTAAGTGCTCTGCTCCCAATGGAAGTGCAAACACTCTCCTTCACTGAGAACAGCACATTAGTGAATGATGGACCAGCTCTTCGACACCACCATTCTCCCTTTCACTGCACAGGCTGCAGCCAGCCAGCATTTTAAATAGGGGCAGCTATCCCCCAATAATGGGATGCAGACAGTGACTGCAGTTGCCAGCAGAGGGATGCCTCAGTGGAGCCTGCCCCCCCTTCTCCATTTTCACCAATGTATCAATCAATCAATCATGTAATTTGTAAAGCGCACTACATGCCCGTAAGGGTTTCAAGGCGCTGGGGGTGGAGGGGGAAGGGTGCTGTTGCTACTGGTCGAAGAGCCAGGTCTTGAGTTGTCTCCTGAAGGTCAGCAGGTCTTCGGTTGTCGTAGGTAGAGGGGGAGGGTGTTCAAGGTCCTGGCGGCGCGGTGGGAGAAGGACCTGCCTCCGGAGGTTGTTCTACGGATGCGCGGGACCGTGGCCAGGGCGTGGTCAGCAGAGCGGAGTTTCCTGTTGGGTACGTAGAAGGAGAGTCGATTGTTGAGATAGGCTGGTCCGGTCTTGTGGAGTGCCTTGTGTGCGTGGATCAGGAGCTTGAAGGAGATTCTCCTGTCGACGGGAAGCCAGTGCAGGTATTCCCTGAAGGGGTGAACTATGTGGCACACAGAAATGCACAGTCTAGCAATCTCTTTTTCTCTGCACCTCTAGATTTCTGTGTGGTGCGGGATCAAAGACAAATACCCAAATTTTCCAGAGGATGTAAAGAGCGGACACCCATACCTGTTGCGCACCACAGACAATTCTGATAACACCACCACAGAGTGTTATCTTGTGTCTTGCTTTTTTACATGAGTGCGTGATCTGTATTGATAGCCAAACCGCAGCACAAATAAAATCCTTGCCTAATCATTATTGCCTGTCATGATGCTTACCATACAATACACAACTAACTTGGCCATTCCCTCTCACATGGCAGAGAATGTACATTTACACTCACTTCGATATTGCAGTTTCATACACCAATAAAGAGGATGATATCAAGGTTGCAGGGACCTGGGAATTATCGTGAAATAGAAAGCAAGGGCCAAGCTAGTGTCAAACATGGCTATTTAGAACAATTTTTAACTATGTCACCTCTTAATTACCTCTGGGACATTTTATACAAAACTGTTATTGCTCTCTGTAACTTAATACCAGCATCATACTTACATATCACTCTAAAGGTGAACTTGAGCATTCATTTATGATTCTGCAAAATAGTTCAACTAATTTGTCATATGAATCTCCATTGAAAAGCCATCTCACTCTTGCAGGTTCCTGCTTTCTCCCTTGTGTTTTTTTTAAAAACTCTTTTTATTAACATTTTCATTTTCAACCAGTACTGCAATACCATAGCGTTCTTTACAACGTACATCACATTGTTCTCGTTGCAACCTTTGTTGTGCATTTAGGATCTCTTTCGGTTCCCTCCGGACCCCAGCCCTCTTCTCCTCAACCACATCAAACATCTCTTGTCATGCCCCTGTATACACAGCCCAGCTAGTCGGAATCGTCTGACAGGGATTCGTCCTGCGGGGGATCACACATGTTGCCCCGATATTCATTCCACTTCCCCCATATCTTAGTCCATTTTTTGGGGCAGCCTCTGTGTACGTAGACCGATTTTTCAGTTACCATTAGTTCGTCCATACCAGTACACCATTTTCGGAGGGTCGGGGTCTGCCTGGCTCCCCACTGTTGCGCAATGTCTCTTTTCGCTAAGGCCGTCCCTAGTGCTACCCATGTTTGCACTGTATGTGTGATATCTGCTGCCTCCCAGACATTCAATATACACCCCTGGGTTCAGGAACCAATGCTACCCCTGTTACCTGCGCGATGGTACGCATGATTGCTTTCCAATAGTTCTGGATGTCTACACATTGCCATATTATGTGCCAGAACGTACCCGGTTCCCCACACTGTCGAACGCAAAGCGGTGTGTCAGCTCTGTGCAATTTATGCAGTAGTGTCCTGGTGTAGTAGGTGCGGTGCAGTATCTTCAGTTGTATTAACTTAAATCTGGTTGAGATCGCCACTTCTCGCGGGGATGCCAGCGCGTCTTGCCAATCTGTCT
Source organism: Triturus cristatus (assembly GCF_964204655.1). NCBI lineage: Eukaryota > Metazoa > Chordata > Amphibia > Caudata > Salamandridae > Triturus > Triturus cristatus. The sequence continues at coordinate 933,614,450 of NC_140588.1, read as the reverse complement.
CATCCAACTCACCTACGTCAATCTCCCATCAAGCTTTTAGGGCTTGTGTTGGGTCTGGTTGGTTATTTATGATTTTTCTGTATGTGAGTGATATCGCTTTCTTCGTCATATGGTCAGTAAGGAGCCTGTCCTCGAGGGGTGATGCTTCCAGAAGTTTCGTGCCTTGTGGTATGAGTGCTGTGAGCGCATGTCTTATTTGTAAGTACCGAAACGCCTCTGTGTCAGCCATCCCATAGCTTTTTTGAAGCTGCGCGAATGGGATGGTTTTCCCCTTTTTCCACACGTCCCCCACCCTCGAAATACCGATCAGGTCCCATTGTTTAAATCCCTTTGTGTTCTTTAGTCTTCCCAGTCTATTTGTGTCCCAGAGTGGTGTCGCCTGCGTGATGACTCCTTCCCACCCCATCTCCCTCTGCACTTCGTGCCAGAACTTAACTGTATGCGCTGTAGGGCCTATAAGATGTTTGCGTTGATTCCGGTTGTAGAGTATTCCCATAAGATTGTCGGTACCCAGCAAATGCCTATCCATACGGTAAGCCGGGTCTGCCAGATCAGCGTGAAGCCATTGGTTGATTACCGCCAGGTGTGAGGCCCAGTAATATATCTTAATGTGTGGGAGCGCTATCCCTCCATCATACCACCTCTTCACTAGTTTGTACATCGCTATACGCGTCGCCTTACCATCCCACAGCAGCTTGCTGAGTTCGGTATTTACCTCCCTGAAATACGCTGGGGCTATCGGAAATGGCGTATTTTGCAGGGCGTACAGAAATCTCGGGAGTGCCATCATTTTAAAGAGGGCCACCCTACCTAATAGGGTGAGCGGCAGTGTACGCCAGCACTGCACATCCCTGCGGAATCGCTCCAGCGGTTTTTTGAGATTTTCCGCTATGAATTGGGATTCCTGCGCCATGATGTGAATGCCCAAATATTTGAACCCATCAGGCACTATTCTGGCAGCACAATTACATGGGAGTCAAGGCTGATCGCCCGCGAGTACGTAGATATGCGACTTTGTCCAGTTTATGGTATACCCGGAGACCCGGCCAAACGCCACACAAATATCCATGAGGCAATTAAGGGATCGGGCCGGTGAGGCCAGATAGAGGAGTATGTCGTCCGCGTAGAGCGATATTCTGTCTTCCCACCCCGGCGCCCATTTGAGCCCACGGATTACTTGGTCTTGTCGTATCCACGCCGCCAAGGGTTCCAGCACTAGTGCGAATAGAAGCGGCGACAATGGGCATCCCTGTCGAGTCCCTTTAGCCAGGGCAAAGGTGCCTGAGATTCTCCCATTGGCCACCACTTGCGCCATGGGTCTCGTGTATAGCAGTTCCACCCATTTTATGAATTTGGGACCGAAACCCAAATGGTGAAGTACCGCGAATAAGAATGGCCATTCCACCATATCAAACACCATTTGTGCGTCCAGGGAAAGGATTATGGCGTCCTCTTGGATGAGGGATTTACGTGCCATGACACTATGTACTCGCCGCAGGTTTAGCGCTGTGTTTCGATGCGGCATAAACCCTGATTGGTCCGGATGAACCACCGTCCCCAGACAAGGCTGGAGCCGCATTGCCAGCACCTTGGCCAGTATCTTTGCTTCTGCGTTGATCAGGGATATGGGCCGGTAGGACATGCAACTGTTTGTCGGTTTCCCCGGCTTGTGTATTGCTACTATCGTAGCCAAGCGCTGGTCCCTGGGAAGTTCCCCTTTCTCTAAGCTGTCCTTATACATGTTTAAGAGGTGTGGTGTTAGGACCGTAGCCAGGTGTCTGAAGAGTTCCACTGGGATACCATTAGGCCCCAGAGCTTTACCTGTGTGGAGTGCGAGTATAGCCTGAGTCGTTTCTTCCTGTGTAATGTCAGCCTCAAGCGCCTGCACTGCTGTTTGAGCCAACTTTGGCATTTGGATGTCGTGCAGGAAGGCTCTGTTGTCTTCTATGGTGGCCGTAGCGGTCGGCGTATAGACGCGTTCATAATGTTCCGCCAGTTCCTCTACTATGGCCTGTGGGTCTGTGATTGGCTCGCCATGTTGTGTGGCAAGCTCTGCTATCCACCTAGTAGCTTTGTCTTTTTTATCTAACCAGGCCAGTAGTTTACCTGCTTTGTCCCCTTGTTCGTACACTGTGTGCCTTGTGGTCTGTAATCTGGATTTTGCCTCCTCCCATACAAATGTCCTGTATTCTTGCTGTGCTAGCTGTAACCCATGTGCGGTCGCAGCCGTAGCGTCGGCGGCGTAGTGCCCCTCTGCCCTTTGCAAGTTCTCCTCTAGCGAGTGGAGTTGTTGGCGCTGGCGCTTCTTGTGGTGCGATACAGAGGATATGGCCTGGCCCCGCAGGACCGTTTTATAGGCTTCCCAGAGCGCTGCTGGTGACTGCACCGTGTGTTCATTCTCCTTAAAGTATTATTTCATGGTGGTGACCAATGTTTTCTTGAGCTCTTTAATTGTTAAATAATAGGGGTAAATCGGGAAGAGCCTACGCCTGTCTGGGATGCCTGAAGAGCAGGTGAGCAGCATCGGGGAGTGGTCCGATATTCCCCTAGGGAAGTGTGTCACTTCTGCTATCTGTTCCAACCCCAGCATCTGGGTAAACATGTTATCTATCCGTGACTCACTGTTGTGCACCCCTGAGTGGAAGGTATATTGTCTGTCATGTGGGAATTTCGCTCTCCAGGTGTCTGTGAGGCCGATCGTTTCTACGAAATCCCTAAGTTTCGAACTGGAGCTATTGGGTCCTCTGGGGGGTCGCCTATCCATGGTCGCATCAACTACCGCGTTGAAATCCCCTCCTATAATCGTTGCTCCTTGCGGGAGTGCCAACAGAAATGCGCCTAAGTCTGGGAGCGCGGATCCATGTAATGCTGGTGGGACATATACTGAAACAAAGTTGTACCTTCTCCCTTCCCATTGGCCCGCCAATGCCGCGAATCTGCCCTGCGCGTCGGTCCATGTCTGTTGGATTATCAGTGGACAGCACTTGTGGATTAATATTCCTACACCCCTTGATCCAGAGGTGAAGTCCGAATGTACTCCCATTTTATATCCCCATCTATCTAAGGCTTGACATGCGGAACCTACCAAGTGCGTTTCTTGTAACAGCGCCACCGCCGGTCCCTTCCGTTTAATGTATTGTAATACCAGCCCTCGTTTTATCTTGTCCCCCAACCCATTGACATTCCAGGACAGGACCGCTAGGTTCTTGCCAGGACTGGTGCGGTTAGTGGCATGCGGGCTGTCGGTCTTCCCTAAGGTTTGTTCCGTGTCCGGGCCCATTTGCTATCGTATGTGTTATGCACGCTGTATAATGAACGTTGTGAGATGAGTATATGCAGATGTTGACTAGGTTTGTGGTATGCAGATAAAACCTTGTGAACCATAACCCCGTGTAAACACCCCATCCCCCCCCCTCCTCCCTGCTTCCCTGCCCGGCGGATTCCAAACTACCCACCACCCCAACTGAGCAGAGTGCTTTCTCCCCATAACTGTGTACTTGCGTGCCAGGGGGGGAGATGCCAGTTGCACCCAGTCTGAGTCTCCCCCTCAGAGCTTCAATATGTCCACGGCTGTGAAGATGTCTCAGGCTCCGGCCGTGCGAGCCTCCCGCTCAGCCTGTCTCAGGATGGCACCGTCCTCGGCCTTCGCAGGCCCTTAGTTCCAGTGTCAGTGAGAGGCCCCGGAGAGGCGGCCCAAGCCCAACCCTCACGGCCACCCCTCAGGGGCGACAGAGGTCGTCGTGCCATTGCCGCTGTCCGTCGAGCCCCATGAGCAGATCCTGCCTGGTGCGGTGTCATATTCCTCCGGTTGCTCCCTTGTGCGATAAGTCCGATTCCTCCGCCCTGTCCGCGGACTGTCCGGTTCTCTGCGCCGCTCCATTGCGTCCCGCGACCTTCCACCAGCCCTCTAGCCATTCTGTTGCCTCCCCCGGGGACATGAAGAACCAGGTTTTGCCCTCCGCCTCCACCCTGAGCTTTGCGGGGAAGAGCATTGCATCTTTCAGTTCTCTCCTTCGTAGTTCTTTCTTTACCTCCAGGAAGTCTCTGCGCTGCTTTGTAACCAGCGCTGTGTAGTCCGGGTAGATCTCCACCTTGCTATTCTCCACTCGGAGTGGGGGATCGACTCGTGCTGTCTGCAAAATGGCGTCCCGGTCGCGGAAGTTAAATATTCTGGCTAGTATAGGCCGTGGTGGGGCTCCCGGTTTGGGCGACCCTCTTGGCACCCAGTGCGCCCGTTCCACTGAGAAAACCCCCAACAATCCTCTGGGTTGGAGTTTATTCTTGACTAGGTCTTCCACAAATAAGTCCAGTGCCGGACCGCGTACGGTCTCCGGCACTCCTACCAAGCGGATGTTATTCCGGCGGGAGCGCCCTTCTTGGTCGTCCAGTTGTTTCTGCGCCTTTTCCAGAGATCTCACTTTATTTTGCAGCAGTGTTGTCTCCGTGGATAGGGTGGCCGTCGTGTCCTCCACCTCCTTCAGCCTGTCACTGATTTTTGACACGTCTGCCCGTAGCAGTGTAATGTCCGTGGAGATCGTACCTATCGCCGTTTGCATTTGCGTTAGCGTGCACATTACATCATGTAGGGTAATCTCCCCAGGCTGACCGGCTTGCGCTGTGTCCTCACTTTTCTTGGGAGTCTCTGGGGTCTGCGATCTCTCTCCACGATAGGCATATTTGTCTAACTTGCCTGCCTGCGGCCCACGCTGGTCTTTCCCCCCGATGGTGCTTACTCCGTCTCGCGGGCAGGCGTTGGGGAGGTCGGTAGTCGCCGCTGCCAGACTGCGCCGGATAAGTCAGCGCTCGGCCTTTCGGGTTTCCCTCCCTTCCTCGCCTCCGCTTGTGCAGGGAGCCGTAGTCCGGAATACGCCCGTCCTTCACAGGTCGTGTTGGAGAAGCGCGATGGGGAGCACCATGCGCAGCCCACTGTATCCACGGTGTGTCTTGTCTGCTTTGCGGCCTTTTCGTACCCCGGTAGGGCCGCACTGGGGGGGGGGGCTAGGCGCTTGATTGAATCCCCAGGCACTCTCACCTCGCCAGTCGCAGGCCGGGCCGGACCCCAGTCCCCTCTTGCAAGACACCGGCGGCCGGATCGTCAGGAATGCAAGCCCGGGCTCACTGTTGCTTTCTTCTTGTGGGCTAGACCAACCTGCACCCCGGGGCATGCCCGGACTCCAGGCCGTAGGTCCAGAGAGCAAGGCCAACGTCCGTGCCGTGCGGGGGGGGCCGGGACACCCCCTTTCCCCCGATGTATCTGAGCTGGGGCACCTCGTCTTCGCTCCCACTCACGTGCCCCGTCTCGCAGCCCGCTGTCACACTGTGGGGTCCTCACCACCACGAGGCCCAGGTCCACGTCGGTACTGCCCCCAGGGAGGCACCGAGGGCCAGCGCGCCCCCGTTCTGTGCTCCGTTTCCTCTCCGCCTTGTGCGATGCGCCGCCTCGGTCCCCCGAGCGGGTCCGCGCCGAGCTCCGCCTCCTCGGCCGTGCTCGCTCACTCCAGTCCCCGGTCGCGGCCCCAGGAAGCAGGCCGCACCTTCGGTCTGGCCGATGTGGATCCCATGGCGGCACCGGCAGCTTCCAGACAGCACCCAGGCGGCACCGGAGCCTCCCGACAGCCGGTGCAGCCGGTCCTCGTCGCTGTGGATGCGGATTAGTGGCAGGATATTTTGGGGCGAGAGACTAGTGAGCGCGGAGCTCTCCTAGGCTGCGCCCATTGCTGTCGGCTGCAAGCCACGCCCCCCGCTTTCTCCCTTGTTGACTGATTTTCCATCTTTCTCTTCCTAGTCCTTTCCCGTTTGTGTGGTTTTCCCTTTCTTCCTGTCGGGAAATGCCTGATGATGTAAACTAAGTGTTGGTTCCAACAAATGAGTGCTGGTAGCCTCAACCAGAGACCACTGGCTCTGATTAAGCACCAGGCAAGAGGTGGCCTTAACGAAGGTGTCTTGCTACGATGTTTCCAGTTCCAATATTGATATGTGGGAAAGAGTGGCTATTTTGGTGCTTAAAAAAGCAAATTTTTTAACACAAGGGTGGGGGATCAGAGAATTACCTAGTCCCCAAAATGGGCCAATGATATGGATAATGCGATGATTGCAGAGAAGGGTGTATTTAAACATAGGCGTTGCCCCGCGAAATGGGATCACAAATGGGCTAAATGGAATACATCACGTGGTGAAATATGTATATCTCCTTCAGTTGAACTGCATAGAGCTGAGTTGGACATTGGTCGTCTTACTGTCTAATGTTGTACAGAGATGGGTCTTAATCTGTAAATATGCTTATGAGCTTTAACACTGTTTGTTCTTGCTTTGCGGCCTTGCGGCCCACCACTGTACCATCACAACTGTTTAATAAAAAGAGAATAAAAAAAAAAGCTTATTTTTAATGTCAAAATCTAATCATGATTTAATGTAGGAGATTGGTTAAAGTAGCTTATACATTTAGAATTGAAAGATGTATCACTTTATCAGGAAATATATAATGTTATTATTGGCCATAAATGTAAGCACCCATCCAAAAATACTTCACTTGCACCTGCCAGCAATTCATAAAGGGATTCATGGTGAGATCAAATGCATTTCTTCTGCAGATTTCGGCACAAGAAGTGTGTAGAGATCTTTAGTCATAAATCCTACAGAGTGAGTGGACAGTGTACGTTCTGAGGCGTGGTTTGCCATGAGAACTGGGTATGCCCACACATATATATGTATGAGCATTCCCAGATTCCGATCATTTGGAAGGGGAAATGATCACACAGATTTTCTGGCGGTTTAGAGGGAAACGTTTTGTTCCTAGGGAAATATGTTTTCTTCCCGGAGAAAAAGGCATAAACTAAAAAACAGGCATTTGCACAAGGTGCTTCATTCCCTTGCTTTGAATTCTACGCTATGTAACATTCCATAAAGAGGAATCGAAACCCTTAGGAATTATTACCTGACACTCCCAGTTGTACACCTGGAAAACTGTGCCTGGTGCATATTTCCCTGCATACCAAAGGGAAGTTTGTGAATTTAAAAAAAAAAGTTAAAATAGTAGGTGATAGTTGAAAGCTCATGCAAATGGGCTTCTAGAGGCTTTAGGCAGACAAAAGGTAACTTTCTAAAAGTCCTTTTTGTAAATATTGACAAAAAATCCGACCTTTCCAATGAAACATTTTTAAAAAGTCCAAGAATTAACTTTTTAACTGGTTCCTGGCCGTAAATTTATTATTAATTCCCAGTGCTTTTCTAGGGAACAGCTGACGCTGCTACAGTGAAAACAAGTTTTGGGAAATTGTCACTGTAAGGACATGCTTTGCATTAAACATTTAAATGGCCTATTTTAAAATATCATGCACCCTGCCTTATGGGACATTCAGGTTTACTTTGAGGCGATATATTAATATTTAAAAGAAGGGTTTAGGCCTGTCGAAGGGTTGATTTTGACAGGTTGAATTTGCAATTTAACCCTTCACAGCCAGGTTACTGGTGGCAGGCCTTCAGTTACTTTAGTAGTGGTTTAATATGTGCTGCAGTCCTCTAGTTGCACTTACATTTTAGACCCTGGGTACACTTTGTACCATATACTAGGGATTTATAAGTAAGATAATTATGCCAATTAGGAGTTTAGCAACAGGTTTAAGGGGTCAAAGCACAAGCATCTGGGCCTGGTGAGTCCCAGGGTCAGATTTAGTAGAACTTGTGTTCTCCTGGCAAGGCAATACAAGTCCTTAAGTGATATTTGCTAAGCCACAAAAGGGACAATTACTGCTACCATGTGTGACATTTAAAAAAATGCCACACAATGCTACATTGTGTAACATTTAGTAGTGGTAAGCATTCCATGTGTGGAGCTTGGGCATTCCTGTGCATCCACCCATAGAATTTGATGCCATTACAGATTTACTCAAATCAGTACTTCTGTGATAACACCAACATAGTGTTGTAGGAAATTGGGTTACTAGTTGAGGGTGGTAAAACCCTACTCAAGCAGCAACCACAATTTCTGTCAGGGTAAAGTCACATGCAACCCCAAATTAACATATGCTTGACCCTCTGGTAGCTTGGCACAAAAGCAATCAGGCTTAGCTTAGATACAATGCGTAAAGTATTTATGTTGCACTTTACACAGTAATAAACAAAACACATGAAATTACAAATTTAGAAAAATAGATTACAATTCAATAAATTATTTGAGACCAATATGACAAATATCCGATCAGTAGAACCAGAGATATATAATTTTTACATTTTAAGTAAGAACAGCGCTTGTAAGCACAAATCACTAACTGTGGTCTTCTGGTCATGTCAGACTGGGACAAAGTCACAAGTTCTTGCCGACCCCAGTGGAGTGCAGGTCAGATACAGGGACCAAGTTAGCTGGATGCTTGGTATCGAGGATGCGTGGTGTAGCGGCGGTTCCGAGGAGTTGCGTAGCTGTGATGAAGAGTCTGGCATCATCATAGAGGATGTTGTTGATGCAGGAATTGCAATGCGAAGACCTATGTCGAGGATGCATTGTTCAGTGATGGTTGTAAGGAAGCTGCAGGCTGCGATCTGAGGTCCTACATAGGGACATGTCACCCTGCGGCAGCGAGGAGATGTGCTGCACTGCATCAGTTTTGCTCACAGGACCACAGCTGGGCTGGACAGCACTTTCAAGGCCACGTCCAAGAGTCCAGAACCGGGGGAACCACTTGGGAGGCAAGACTCACAGCAGGTAGAGTCAATGTGCTGTGTTTAATGTGGTCTGTCCCTGAGGCTCTGATCAGGAGGCCAGCCAACTAGCCCTTGGAGTCACTCTGGTGTCCCTGGCTTCAAGATGCAGGTCCAGTCCTTCTCACTTAGGCAGAACGCAGCAGGGCAGTAGGCCAGCAGGGCAACCAAGTTGCATTTTTCATGCAGAGCAACATAGCAGTCTATTTGAGTCATGTGCAGGCCCAAAGGTGCACTGAAGAGTTGGGTCTAAGGGTACACTATTGATACCTGGTACCAATTTTGAAGTAAGACAAGTTTCGGGATGGCTCCACACCCAAAGGTGTTTGGATTTTCTTGCCTCCCTGTCCTTTCCCTATCTTGTCTGGGGACACAAACATTTAGTGTAAAAACCCCCTGTGAGTGTTCTGGGCAGAGTCTTTGTGATGTGCAAGTGTGGGAGGTGACAGTTCACCCCCCTCATCAAGTCAGAGATGGCCCATCCTGCCAACACCTATTTCCCCTTTGTCTCTCTGTCTGGAAGCAATACACCAAGACTAGCTGCCTGCTACACGGTGTCATGTGAATCAGGATACAGGTTGCAGGCACCAAATGGTTGGAACAGGAAAATGCCAACTTTCTAAAAGTGGCATTTTCTGTATTGTGTCCTAAAATCCGACTTTACCATTAAAGACGGCTTTAACTTACAATTCTTTAGACACCAAGCTTGATATTCATACCTGCTCCCAAATGAAAGTTATCTCTTATTTAATGTATTAAGTTAACCCAATGTTATATTGTGGGAAAGGCAAGCCTTGCAGTATTTAAAAATGAATTTAAGAGTTGTTCACCACCAGGACATGTAAAAATGAAAATAACATGTTTAAACATACTACCCCCTGTTTTATGGGTGATTTAGGCCCTATACTATGGGTGACATATGTGTATCAAAAAGGAAGGTTTAGGCCTGGCAAAATGTTTATTTTGCCAGGTCAAAATGACAGTTTTAAAGTTCTCGTACAAGCTGCAATGGCACGCTTGAGCCATGTTGAAAAGGCTACTTTAGTGGTGGCACAATCAGTGCTGCAGGCCCACTAGAGAACACACAACAGCTCTGGGTAGCACTCCAACCCATAATTATTTTGCTCTCTATGCAAATCAGACTTGACCTTCTCCTCATGGAAACAGTCCAGCCCCAGCTGCCAAGCCAGACCCACTAACAGCATGTAATGTATAGGCCCTGGTACATGTAGTACCACTTTACTAAGGGCTTACAAGTTAATTAAATGTGAAAATTGAGGGTGAGCCAATGTTACCATGCTTTAAGATGTGAGCACATGCACTTTAGCACTGGTTAGCAGTGGTGAAGTGCACAGAGTACTAAGGCCAACAAAAACGAAATCAGCAAAAATGGAGGAGTAGGGCAAGCCATTTGGGGGAAGATCACACATAGTTGACAGGTCTAAGAGGTGTGCATCCAGAAGATGGTGTAACAAGGAGATCTTTTTTTATTCTCCTTGTTACTTAATTGTTGTATACGTGATGTATTCCACATCGCATATAAAAATAGGAAATTCCCTCTTAGTTTTGTTTTTTGTGTAGGAAGGTGCAATGCAGGCACCCTTGCACCATGGTGAAGGGTGTCTGCATTGGTCGTAGGCAGCACACAGTGTGCCAACATAAGGAAGGAGGAGAAGTGTGACATATCCCAGTAGATATGGGGCATTTCTGCTCTTTCTGGTTCATGCAATGCAGTGCTGTGTTATGTTGCATGAAAGTTTAGTCAATCTGGCCCTCATTGCATAGAGTCAAGCCTAGCTTCACTTCTCTTACCTCTAATTTCTTCATTGATTTTCTGATGTATTTTACGAACTTGTGTCTTGGTCATTTTACTTGCAACTCTCATCATCTTTATTCTCGTGCAGATTTTGTAAATATTTGGATGCAGTGTCCAGAGACTTTGTTTTCAAACATATATTTGAATATCGGTATGATGCCTTAGAAATGTATTTAAATTGAACTTTTCTTAATTTTTTTTTTAAACTTGAATTGCTGTCAAACAGAACCACGACAGCTTCCATATAAGACCAGTGTAAAAACCATCCCTTCACTTGGGCGATGAAGGAGCGCATGGTGGTTCTACAGATCATGCTGTTTCTTTAAAGAGGCTCAATTATGTTATGAGTCCCTGATCGTCTTTATCCTTGTGTAATTTAAATGCTCCACATGGTGAGCCTGTTTCAGAGGGCTGTTCATTGCCAGTACTTTGCAAAGCATGTGTCCACTCTCAGTGGGACTCTAATTAGAATGTATGTCTATGTCAGGCTCCCATTTCATATCCATGGGTGTTCTAATTAGAGCTCTTTCTAGGAGGTGGTCACAGTTCTTAAAATCGATAGGTCTCTGGGAGGGGTAGCTAACAATCTGCACAACGTGGACTGTGACATTGGTCATTGTGGACAAAAAGGATGGCTGGCATGGAGCTGGAAATGTTCTACCTTAATCCTTTGGTCTGGTGTCTTGAACAGTGTAGCTGCCAAAAAATTAAAGAAAGAAAGTAATTAACAAAGAAAGAAAGGAAGAAATGAACAAAGAAAGAAAGACAAAAAGTAAGAAAAAGAAAGAAAGAAAGAAAAAGAAAGAGAGCATATCAAATCAAATGGATACCTCATTGCCAAACCATTTTAAAAACAAATATAACAAAGGTTAACTTCAATGAAACGCAAGCACTTGCTCTTTTCAATTCTTACAAATGCAAACCTAGTTAATTGTAATGATCAATCATTTACTGGTATGTTAATTTCTTAACACATTGAATTTATCAGTAGCAGGATTTTCTTCATTCTGTTAAGGTGTAACATAATGCACCTCTTACTGATTAATTGTATGGAATTACCCTTTGAATAGAGGAAGGGGACTTCCAAGGCTTTTCTCAATAACATATGAAATTTTGACAAACATCTAAATGCCAACCTTCTGTATGAAAGGAACCTCCCATTCAATATAGAAACTCTAAATACCTTTTCCCTGCTCAGTACGGAGCAAGTATTAGGTCTATTTCCACCAAGCCAGGATCCCCCCTGGACCTTTGTCCACCCAAAATTATACATCTTTGCCCTGATATTATAAGTACCCATTTGGTTGACATTTTAAACGAGCTAATCAAAATAGGCCTATCTCCAGGCTACCTTTTCCTGCCAAAATACTTGAAAAGGCACTAAACTTTGAACTTGCCTATTTTATTGACACCAATATACTATTGCACTCCACACAATTCGACTTTAGAGGTGCTCATAGCACTGAGTCTGCCCTGATTGTGGTTGCAGAAGAGTTGAGGTCCATACTCAACAAGGTCGGCAGGGCCTTTCTTGTCTTGTTGATCTTTCTGCGACTTTTGATACAGTCAATAACAACCTTTCGATTGACCATCTTTTCAAGCTTGGCATTAGGGAATCACCCTTACCCTTCTGAGTTATTTTCTCTCAGACAGGGAACAATTTGTAGTCACGAGCGAATTTTTTTCTGATGTTTTTAAGCTGCCATGTGGGGTGCCTCAGGGCTCTTCTCTGAACCCTACTCTATTCAATATGTATGTCAGCCCACTGGCCAGGATCATTAAATCATTCTTTTTTTCTGCTGTATCATGTGCCGATGACACACAAATAGTGGTCTCGGAATCCACTAACCTAGATGAAATAGTGGAGAGATTTAACAACTACATGAGACAGATATATAATTGGATGAAAATCAACTGCCTTCAAGTTGAACTGCGGGAAAACAAAGGTACTTCTCCTGGGAAATGACACCTCCTTCTGGACACCCAGTTGGTGGCCTCTGGAATTGGGCTCATTGCCCAAACCTGTGCTTCAGTGATCAATTCAACTCCATAGCCTCCTCAGTCTTCTACACCCTGAAAATTATCAGGAAGGTTTGTCCTTTCATTTCCACAGATCTGCGGAAAACCATATTAACTGCACTTGCTGTATCCAAACTGGACTACTGCAGTGCTCTTTTTCTGAATACTCAAAACTGAATTCTTCACAAATTACAGATGCTGCAGAATGCATCAGCATGTCTTCTGTAGGAATCCCTACACATCAATCCACCTCTCAGGCCTGGGCTAATCTCCATTTGCTTCCCATAAGAAAAAGGATCGAATTCAAGTCCCTACAGAACTCTGGCCCTGAATATCTAAGGAACAAATTCACCTGGTACTCTTCACCTAGAAAACAATGATCCTCTACTGCCAGTTATTTGGTTGTCCTAAGTTCAGACACGCCTCCTGCTGAGGTAGAACCTTCGCTATAGGAACTGCAAAATGTTATGTTATGTTATGTTAATGGTTTTTGTACCGCGCGCAGCTGCCCCAGCAAAGGGGCGTCCTGGCGCCAAGAGAGGTGAACACAACATCACAAAATGCAGCAAAGTCAGTTAATGTTATTAAAAAAGAGCGTTTTGATGACACGTCTGAACCTGGTTAAATCTTCCAAAGCACGGATGTCATTAGGGAGGGAGTTCCAGAGCTTGGCGGCTACTACTCGAAAGGAGCGGCCTCCAGTCCTGCTCAACAGAAAATGGGGAACAACGGCTAAATTCTGGCCCATCGATCTCAAAGAGCGAGAGGGGATATATGGAGTCAGGAGATTCATGAGAATAGGTGGAGCCAGGCCCTTCAAGATTTTAAAGGCCAGGCAAAGCACCTTAAACTCGATCCGCCGCGCAACAGGCAACCAATGGAGTGTTTGCAGTGTTCCGGACACTGAGCAATGTTTGGGCAGCCCAAATATCGCTCTTGCGGCGGCATTCTGCACTCGTTGTAACCGCAAAAGTTCAGCCTTGTTCGTGCCTGCAAGCAGAGCACTGGCATAGTCTATCCTGGATAGTACCGATGCCTGGACCACGAGCTGTCTAGTGCTGGCATCGAAAAATTTAAGCACCGGCCTGATGCTCCTAATAATGCCAAAGCAAGACGCAGCCACCTTCTTAGTATGGCAAATAAAACTAAGTAAAGGGTCCAGCCAGACCCCGAGGTTTTTTAACTCCATAGCAGGAGAGGGGATCATTCCTAACTCGGGGGGCCACCAGCTGTCATTCCAACATCCAGGTTGCTTCCCAAACACCATCACCTCTGTCTTCTTTGTGTTCAATTGGAGACAATTCTGGTTCATCCAATTGGCCACCGAGCGCAACCCCTCACAGAAGTTGAGGGCGTCCAAAGCTGAGTCCCCACTTAGTGTGACCGCCAGCTGCGTGTCATCAGCATAGGACACCATTGTCAAGCCCCAGCCTTTGACTACCGCAGCCAGCGGCCTCACATAGAGATTGAAGAGAGTGGGGCTCAGAGATGAACCCTGTGGGACCCCCAGGGTGAGCGGGTGAGAGGTGGATTTACCGGGAGGTATCGCAACCTGAAAGGATCTGTTGGAAAGGAAGGAGCGGAACCAGCCTAATGCCAACCCCCTAACCCCAGCTTCCTCTAAGCGCCGCAACAGGATATCGTGTGACACCGTATCAAAGGCGGCACTCAGATCTAACAGCAAGAGTGCCGCTGTTTGTCCGGTATCCAGCACGGAGCGCAGATGTTCAACCATGTATAACAAGGCAGTCTCCGTGCTGTGGGCTTTACGAAAACCATTTTGCGTGGGATCCAAGATGTTAGCTTTATCGAGATGGTCAGCCAGGATCCCATTCACGTGGGCTTCGATGACTTTAGCAGCCCACGGCAGCAAAGAGATGGGACGATAGTTTTCAGGTTTTGTGGGGTCGAGGGTAGGCTTTTTTAGGATGGGGGTGACTACCGCTTGCTTCCACTTGGTGGGTACAGTCCCAGAACCCAGAACCCAGTGACATATTAATAAGGGCAAGCAAGGGTGCGCGACATATGGCCTGCATGTTTTTAAATAGGGCCGGTTTAAGGGGGTCTGCAGGGGAGCCAGATTTAATTTTTTGGCTCAGAAAGTCAAAGCCCTCCTCAGATAGGGGGGCCAAAAAATCCAGGATCCTATCATTGAACTTAGGACAATCAAGTGAGTCCAAGCAGTGCACGATAGTTGGAAAATAGTGGTAAATTGCTTGCACCTTATGAACAAAAAACAAAGCCAGACTCTCGCAATGAGAGTCAGTGCAGATTTCAGCCGCGGAGGCCCTCTTAGTTATAAGGTCCTTTAGGACCTTAAAGATTAATTTGGAGGGATTAGGGCTGTTCCGGAACTCCTGCGCATAAAATGCGGCACGTGTTCGACAAAACAAACTGTGGAATTCACTTCCCCTACAACTGAAGGAAAGTTCAAATCTTCTTTCCTTCAGGAAATCACTAAAAACCTGGCTTTATAGCAACTGAGTCATCATTCTCAGCCTTAGAAAGAAGCAGCAACAAGATCCCTCAGGCATTAGTGTGCTCTACAAATTTACAAATCAAATCAAATTTAACTATGCAGTAAAACCAAACAATTTATATATTTTTATATTTATTAACACAGTAAACGTCATGATGTATTAATTCTATGAGTGCTTTTTTTGTTTACTGTACAAGAGCATGTAAACTGCTGGATCTAAATGGCATTTTCAGATCATCTAAATTTGATTGAAATTGTCATTTTAAGTTCTGGCTTGACAGTTCAGCTGTTCGTCGTTCTGTTGTTACCAATTCTTTAAAATATATGTAAAACTGGCTCTGTCCAGAGGAAAATTCATTGGCACACCATACTATTACACATTTAAGGCCTCATTTACAATATTTTGATGCACAGCAGTGCAGCAAGCCTTCCTGCTGGGCAGCCATACGTCAAAAAATAAGTGCAGGAACACGCCGTACCTACAAGATATGGCGCACTCCTGTCCTTCTCCTCTGCACTGGTGCACAAACAGCAGCCGTACACCAGCGCAGACACCCTTGTGTCGTTTTGCAAGGGTGCCAGCGCTGAGGCGATGATTGTTTTTGTGAAGGAAGGGACACCTTCCTGCACAAAAACAATCATTAAAGGCATTTTCCTCTTTCTATGCATGCTGCACAAACGAGGATAAATAAAAGAATTTCTCCTCGTTGCGCCTGCATGCTCCTCCCCTGGGGAGGCATAGGAATCTGACGCATTCCCAGGTTTACAAAATGTTGTAAATCTTGGAATGTGTCAAGTCCCAAGGATGTTGGATGCGAACACACACAGCAACACCCAAGGAATTCCCCTTTTATTTAGAGTTATGGTGAAAGGGAAACATGTTTACAAGGCCATGAAAAGTCACGCATGGTGATTTTACATGGCCTTATAAATATTGGGAAGCCCATTGCGCTGCTGGTGCATCAATAAATGTGATGCACTGGTGGCGCAAGGGGCTTGTAAATAAGCCCCTTGGTGTATAAAACTACCTCTGATGGAGCGCATGCATTGCAATGCATGAGGGACTATGTTACATCTCAAAAATACAGTGAATCATTTTACATTACATTCTTTGCCTCATAGATGCTGTCAGTCACCATTCCATTGGGGGGAGGGGCATGGGGTAAACAGGGTCTACTGGTCCACAACCATGGCGGTCGGGGTTGATTGTCTTTGGTGTCATGGAGTTCGCCTTATTATGGTTTTATAAACTGGGACCAGCATACCATTGCCGACATGGACTCTCTGGACAGTGAGGGTGATCAGCATGGGAATCTCCTGCAGGTGGTGTGGTGTGGTTAGAGAGTCAGAACTCAGTCAGACAACAGATATAATAATTCAGAGCCCAGCCCAGTGCTTTTCTTTAGTAAACCATTTTGGTTGTTTGGAGTGGAGGAAATTGTGGCTGGACCAGGGAAAAACCTGGAGGAAACTAATGACACACTTTTCGCTGTGTTTACAAAGTAAGGAAAGGAAACGCTGGTGTTTGTTCCTTGTTGTTCCCTGGGTTTGACAGCCCCGTTTGGTGACTTCTGTTAACTTCCAGCATGATGCCCGCCTCTCACTGGCGTTGAGTGGCCCAAGGGAGGTCTGACTCCCACACAGTGACACCATATTTGCTACAGTACCTAAAACCTGGCGCTTAGTCCTAATATTGCAACTTACAATACAAATGTATCTGCCTCTTTGCTGGTGTCAATGTTCTTTGAATTTAACGCGCCAGTTGAGATATTTGAAAAACTGCTATTTTGAAGTCATATTTTAAGTGATACAGACTTGCATATCTATTAAATCGAAGGATTTTCAACGCAGTGGGCAGGTGCATTTGTATTATTCTAGTCACATGTATGGTGAGAGTGCATGATAAAAACAATAAACTGGGCGTTCACTCGAATGAGTTGTAAATTCTGGATGATAATGCTTTATATGTATTGTTGTCTGTCGACATCTTGCTATAGTTATGGTTGTCTTTGTCTCAATCACTCGTCTTATTGATGGCTTCCATCCCAGCAAAGCATCAATGCAAATCAGAGAGGACTGTGCCAGCCACCTGGTTTGCATTGGCGATGCAGGCAAATAGGCATGGGCACATGACAAGCACAGGTGGCAGTGAGCTATCTCCGCAGAGTGTTTTTGTACAAATTGTAACATAGCTGCTGTATACAAATGAGATACAAAGTGCCTTGCGAGACGTTCCAAGGCTTTTTAGTGCTGGGGTGCATTTTCGGAAACTAGTGTACAGGCAAGTGCACAGTTTGGGACCATTGGACTATGGGCAATACCCTCCGAATGGTCCCCATTGTAACTATTGCAGTCGTGTTTCCCACTGTGAGTGGTGGTCTCTGGCGCATTCCATGCAACACATGGCTAGTTTGAAATGAAGATGTATTTCCAATGCACCCTGCACCCCATGTATATACGTAACAGAACTAACTTCCCTGTTTCTGCGAAGTGGCATGTAACTTTGTGATCCCAAAAAATGATACCGCTTTCTAGTTACTGCCATGTTATGTAATATACACCCTAGAACGCTCTTCATCATTACACAATGGGCGCGCCACTGAATGCTACTATTGAGCTAGGAACATCACTTTTTAAAATATTTACAATACTGATGACTGATATTGCACAGTTACATATGATTTATATTTTACATGTATTCATTTGTTTAAATACTGATAAGGGATTTTGTTTCCCTTTTAACTCACCCTGGTAAGTGTGGGTGGTGTGCATCTGATAATTCTACAGTGCATATAGTTTATCTAGAATTCTGATGCATATCCGAAAATATGAGTAAAGCAAGGAATAGAGATTCAAAGCCATACTAAGAACATTCACAGGTGTTCCCTCCATTGTAACTTCAGAATCTTCACTGTCTAACACCCAAGGACATAGGACATCCTTGTCTCTCTCCTTTTCACATTTTAATCCACAAGTCAGCAAAGAGTAAATTACTCTTATTAAATAAGGTGGAGGATTGTAAAGAAAGCCCTAATACATCTGCTTTAGGCTCTAGGCGGTAGCCTGCTATGCGGGTATGGGATAGCTTTGTAGAAAATACCCTTCTTTCCTATGTGCTGTGGTGCAAGCCCTCATTCTGGTCGTTCGTGTTATTGCAAACCGTTCAAGGTACAATTGTGCCACTAATGGTGCGTAATTACGCCTCGTGGCATAATGGTGTCCTTTTTAGAATTTCTTCATAATCAACGTAATGCGAAATTCCAAAAATACACACGTTATCCAGGTGTAATTTAAATTTTACCTGGGTAAATTTCCTTTAGGTATTGTGTTTGGTTACTCTTAGGACATGGAAATATTGCAATCTACAAAGCCACTGCCTCCCCAACAGAACAGCTTCACATCCCACATCCACATTGCATGCCGATGATCAAGTTAGTTTAGGAGGATGGTGCTTACCATCTCAATGACCCTTACAAATACCTCTATTTTATTCTACTTTACATCAGGAACCCTAGAGCTAAAGCTCTCTTCTGATATACATAAGAAGAAGAAGAGTGACAGGGCGCCAGGCAGAGTCAAATAAGGTATGGCGATAACAGGACCAGAAAGAGGAAAAGAAAGAGTGAGAGACAGGAAGAAGGCAGAGATAAGAGGTTCTAGGAAAAGAGAGGGCAAGAGTCAGGAAGAAGAAAACGGAGTGGGTAACAGAGGAATAGAAAGCAGAAGAGAATATTTACAGACTGAAAGCAAGAGAGATGATCATGAGGGCGAAAAGGAAAGCATGAAGGAGATAGTGAGAGGAAGGGGAAGAGAAAGAAGGGAAAGTATTTGTAACAGGCAAGAGAAAGGGGGCAAGCGACAGAGAAGGGGGGACACGGCGATTGAGTTTATGAAATGGATGGAGATTAGAGAGAACAGGGGCACTCTGCAAACTTGCTATATGTTACTATGGATCTTGGTAGGACATGCTGATATTTTCTGTTTCAGTGCATGTCAATCATGTCTACAATTCCATGAATAGTCACTGATGAGTACAGCGTATATGTTGATATGGGTGAGTTATAGTATGCAGCTAGTGTGGATGTCAGTCCCTTAACTGCTTCATACAACGAAGCCGAAGATTCAACTTCACCTCTAGTGATGCAGAACTATCCCTCTGAAAGTAAATATGTTCCTTTTCTAGTACACATTGCAGGCTCCCATGCTTTTCACATTCATCACCCAGAAAAGATATGCTTGCCCAAACAATGTTAGATATCTAGAGGGTGTCGACAGGATGCAAAAGAGGAGGATTTCTATCATTTCTGACTGTTCCGCCCTCTTCAGCAACCAAATGGGATGAACCATTGCAAGCATCAACAAAGATAGAGGTCCCCTCAGAGCAGAATCCTAGATGCAAACTGTGAAATTACCGCTTGGACAAAATGCAATGCAGCGCGCGCACCGAAATTCGTTTTATTTATTTAATTGTTTACTTACCTCCGTTCATCCATATTCCGGTGTTTACTACCCCCACCCTGGCCCTCCCTGGCCCCTCCTCACCACCCCGCAGCACTCCCTCCACGGGGCGCTACTGCTCGCAGAGCAGTAAGTGAAGGGCTGCTACTTGGCCAACTGCAGCTCCATGACTAAGATAGAAGTTGTGTCCCTAGCCAGACCAAAAGCCTCAAAATAACCGTTCCCTGGCTTCCACAGTCACCTAGCCACCACCATGGATGGTGGCTGCCAAAGGAAGGTTTGCAGCAGCACAACCTGTCTTTAACGTTTAGGGGGGGGGGATGCTAATGTCTGTGCCTGTTCATTGTCTGTGCATTTTAAACTAGTGCTTTGGAACAAATGTAATTGAACTATTGATCAGTTGCTACACTACTACAGTGAGATTCACTATGGTGGATTACCATCTCCCCCATAAAATTGTATTTAAATGTTATGTGATCATCACCATTGCTGCAGAAATTATTAAATCACACTGTTCATCACTAATGTCTCCACACTTCTTTGTTGGATATGCTCCGACCTATCTATAAACTCGCTTTTAAGATAGTGGCATGTAAAGTTACAACTCTGCCTACAATGTTGGATAGACTTAAGTAATTCACTCTTCATGAAGACAGATGAACTTTCATGACTTTGCCTTAAGTTAGGTTTATCTCCTCTGACGCTAAGGGTAATAATTTCCTGACACCAAAGGCCTCAGATAGGAAATCAGCCATCAGAAAATTGGTCATCCATTATCTAAGGTAAGTGGTGTGAGAGGAGGGCTCCCAGTAGAGGGTAGCTTATTATTGTTTCTTTTTAACGAAAAGAACTTCAAAAGCATTGCATTTCACTAAGCTTGAAAAGTTTAAAAATACAGAAAGCTTTTAGTCACCAGACTTAAAACTTTCAATCCCCCCTACATGAAATTCCTTATGGTAAATGAGATTTCAAGAAGGGGTTTGGTAGTTTATGGAGTAAATTTAAGACCGAACATGTTTTTTTAAACAAAATCCAAAATAGAATAACAGCAAAAATAAAATACAAATAAAAGTATAGTGTCCTTTCAGATGTTGTGCATTGTACCACTTTCCCCACAAATATCAGGCACCTATAAACCTCTAAACATGTACTTCTAGCCAGGGACCTGATGATAATGCTTATTCCGACTCTTTCTTTTGTACTTCTAGTTTTATTTCTGTTGTATGATCCAAATGTGCTAAGGAGATTAAATGCAGGCTAATGTTGAAAATAATAGCACAATATTTCTCTGCCAGCCACATAGTGCTACAATGGCGCAAAAAATTATGAGCTTGAAGCAAACAACACACATGGTGCCTTGCAACACAGCCAAACGTGTAAGGAAATTATAAAGGAAAATTAGTAGGTAAAGAGCAATACTTTTTTGGAAAACCTGATTGTGTCCTTCTTGCCATGAATGTTTGATCTAGCGCAAGATGATTACTTTTTAGTAGTTATAGAGGCCAAAATCTTATGATTTTTCAAAAACTGAATCATCTTTGAAGTCAACAGAAATATTCCAAAAGTCCAGCTTAGCTACAAATCATTTTGATGGATCTCAACCTTGCGGCAGTTGACGTCAATGTTCTGGGTCCAATTTGTCTATTTTATTTATAAACTGCATCAATAAGAGTTAGGAAAATGCATCATTTGTGGATACAGATCCCTTGGTGTCATGATGTTGAGAAGACTCAAACATCAATGGCTTGTTCCTGATAGATCCAATGTGGAGCTCATTGAGATGTTGAATGGGGCAGCTTTAAACAGTGGGCAGGATGTGAATAGAGACACATTATTATACCGACAATGTATTGATAGAAATATTTGCAGCAGTGACTAGGGCGAATAAGTGGTGATCCAATATACAATGATGGTGCACCCTCAAATGGGTCCATTTAGAGCTCCAGTTCTCAGTTCTTTCAGAGATCCTGTTATGAATTCTTCAAAAGGGTGACTTTGATTAGCTCCTTACAGGTTGTCCTAACTAAACCCATCTCAATAAACCATTGATGCATTTTTTCAGTGTGCAAACCTATAGTACAATTATTGCAACTGTGAATGCAGAGGAGAGGAGTGACTCCCTCACTCCAAGGGAGATTCCTTCAGGTCTATTTGATGCCCACAGGCCTTGGAAAGTTCCTGTATGGTGCACAGGCACAGCCAATGCAGCAGACTGGAAGGGAGATGAAGTCAAGCCCAAACGAAGTCCAGCGTAGTCTAGAGTGCCCAGACGGTAGAAGAAGAAGTGGTGTCTGATCTGAATCTTTGGTATCGCTTTGTTCGCCCTAAGTTGGCAGGGTATGCCCAGACGTGGGTCCCTTGCTCACTTTGCCACTGGATTCAAGATAGCCTGGCCGATGAGGGTTATGAACCCGAAACCGGTCCCAGGATGCTTGTTTCCGGTCCAGGGAAGACATGGCTTGGCAGTTCGGGCTGGACTGTTCCCATGAGGCACAGGGTCAGACTGATTTGCATATGGCCATGTCTGAACTGGGGTAGTGGAGTGAGCTAAATAATGATGATGGATTAAACCCAGATCAGTTGACTGGGGGTGAGTGTTTGATTTGCTCAAATGCTCCGCCCAGCTCCGCCCATCATCCCCTTAGGTACCGCTTTGTTCGCCCTAAGTTGGCAGGGTATGCCCAGACGTGGGTCCCTTGCTCACTTTGCCACTGGATTCAAGATAGCATGGCTGACGAGGGTTATGAACCCGAAACCGGTCCCAGGATGCTTGTTTCTGGTCCAGGGATGACATGGCTTGGCAGTTCGGGTTGGACTGTTCCCATGAGGCACAGGGTCAGACTGATTTGCATATGGCCATGTCTGAACTGGGGTGGTGGAGTGAGCTAAAGAATGATGATGGATTAAACCCAGATCGGTTGACTGGGGGTGAGTGTTTGATTTGCTCAAATGCTCTGTCCATCATCCTCTTTGGTATTGATCTGAATCTTATCCCATGATGAATCTCGGGACCTACACCCAGGCAAGCCCTTAAGTACCCTGGGGAAAGGGTTGGGATGCTTCATGGGACCCTCCCAGGGTAGGGTCTGGACAGAGGGGAGGTTACTCCCATGTCCTTTGTCCTGTTTTGCACTAGAGCGAGAGCCGATGGCTCCCAGGACTGGTTTGAACTGGACTATGCATGGGGACAACAAATGTTTCCCTCATGCAGACTGAGTGGCACTGGCAAGCGCACCCACCCTTCTCCAATACACTAAATCCTGTCTGGGAGGTGGTCACACCTCCCTGTGACAGGATGCCTATTGTTCTGCCTTCCCCTGCTCGAGCTTGGCTCAGCTAGCAGGAGGGCAGAATCATGTCTCTGGTCGGCAGCAACCAATTTGTGCGGTCTGGGAGACTGGTACCGGGGACATTGGAGCCTAACAGAGGGATCTTCCAGTGCTTAGAATCATACCTCCCTTACAGTTTATGGTGTGGGGGTATGAGTCCAACATGTTTGATACCAAACATGATAGGATTCATTGCAGCCCTTCTCGACATGGTCATCGCGGTGCCCCTCTATATAGTATATGGCTGCTTCACTGACAACCCAGGAGAATGGACTCCGTAGGCTGTAGGGGTGTCCTGCGCATGCAGGGGCACCCCCTCACTTAGAACCAAGCAGCCTTCCTTCAGGATTGCAAAGGCCTGCTAGAGGGGTGACATAAAGGTTTTAAGTGCAGTGACCCTAGATATAGGAAATCTATATCTTTAGTAAGTGGTGATAGCACCAGCTTACACAGGCTACAATGGAAGGCCTGTAGTCCCATTTTGTATGGTCTCTCATTGATGGCATAATACATGCTTCATCCCATAGGAGACGTCTGGGGTACCTATGCCCTGGGTACATGCGTACCATATACTAGGGACGTAAAAGGGTACCCCAGTATCCAATCTGGGGCATACCTAAGTACTGCACATAACAATGTAGGGAGAAAGCAGATAGACTGGGGTCCTGGTTAGCAGCATCCCATCAGACTAGTCAAATACAACTTAGCACCAGGTAGAAAGTGGGGGTAACCATAGAAGCATATCCCACTTTCCTACAGTACTTCTACAAATTGGCAAGGAGAGAATCCTTATAATATTGATGACAAGCCTCGATCATCGTGCACTGAAGGAGACTTTTGCTGCAGGGGCCAGAGGGTGACTTCTAAAGACGTGAAGACGAAGAAGAGCCGCATTAAAGGCAGTGTAACTATGTTATTATTGCCGTATATGGAAGGTGAGAGGCACTGCTTTGGAAATAGGGTTTAGCATTGACCCTGAGTAGTGGCTGGCATCTACGGGGTGGGCACAAATATTTATTTTTTTAAACTTACCTGAACCGACGTCCTCCACTCCAGATCTCTTCGGAACTGGACCGCTTCTGAGCCAGCTGCTGCACTGCGGACACCAATCCTAGTGCAGCTCTCATGCTGTGAGAGCAGCGCCCTGATTGGATGGAGCAGCCTCACTCAGCATTCTTCAGCACTCTGGAGGCCTGCACTTTCTCTAACCCAGCTGGGTTACAGGTTTCAAAATCCCCACCTCCTCCCTGCTGCTGTCATTCAGCAGCTGTCCGCCCGTTCCTGATGCTCAGTTCAGGATTGGACGATGAATAATAAAATGGTAAATTACCATTTTATTTTTCATCTTTGGGGGTAAGTTAAGTGGGGCAACACTACAATGGAGGAGTCGCCCCTGTTGACCCTAGACTTTATTTTGACATTTTTTTTAGCTTTGATAATAGAATCGATCACAGGCTCAGCAAGTGGAGGCTGTGATCTCTAACTATTCACTCAACAGCTGATTGAACGCAGTGCGTGGAAGCTGCAAGACCTTCAAATGGTGATCGCGAGCTGACGTACTTGCGCGTGCAACCTCCATTGTTGCAGCATGTGGGCATGGCTCCAGCCAGTTTCAGTTAAGTCTAGTGTTTTACGTTTGCTTCCAGCGGCCCTGCCCGCGGTATGGGAAGAAAATAATAAAGAACATTTAAACACTACACATTTAAACACTACACATAGAGGCTACCTGCAGTCGAGAGGCACATCCTGCTGGCAGCCTATTCTAGCTGCTTCACGTCTGCCTGGTATTCCTGACTTTTTCTGAATCATAAGTTTTCAAATTGGAAACTGGCATGGTGCTCAATAGTTATCATAAAACCTGTCTTTCAAGATCCCAATGTCCACACTCCAGAATTATACTACACTATCATGTAGTGCCTGTTCTTAGCAGCACCAAATTACTCCCAGAATCATTTGCCAAGAAAAATACAAGAAGTCAGTGTTGTCTATGCTGGTAAAGGGCCCTTCTTCCCATCCAACTGCACCGACAAATGTGTATTTCAGCCCTTTCAATGTCAAAGGAATTCCTGCACTTTCAGATACCTTTATCCCAGAATATTTGCAGACAAGTGGATTCAAAAAGCATGTTTCAGGCCTTCTCCTGAAAGGATGTAGTTGGTGGGAGGACATTAACCTACAAACATTTTAAGAAATTCGGAAAAACTGTGTGTGTGTATTTTGGTTCTGTGTGTGTGTTCTTGTCTGTCTGTGTGTGTGTCTGTGTGTGAGTGTGTGTGTAACCCCTTTGTAGTATGCACCCACAACTAACTCAAAGAAGGGTGTTTTGAGCTGAACGTTGTAAAGTCACCCTGTTACAATGAAACATCTCAATACACAACTTAAGCTGGCTCGTTCACTTAATATCTTAGATATGGTTAAAAAAAAATCAGATAGGTAGCTCAAAATGTATTGCACTTTTGCAGCTTTTGGCCCAAATTACCTTTACACTTTCTTTGAGGTCAAATTATGAATGCATATATAACTTTCATAACATAATGTGTCCTGAAGCATGGCTAACATGGCCAATGCGACCACAAATCAGCAGAACAGTATCTCTGATTGTGGTCTAAGCATCCTCCCCACAGTTCACAATTAATCCAACAACAACAGGCTGCTGGACCTGCACTTAAATGATTGCCTTGGAATGCCTTAGATATTAACATTCTGTATTTAGTTGATTATTTTAAGTGCAATTCAGCGGCCTGACAGACTAGTCAGGTGAAACCCACTATTGCAGTGGCTAATGAGAATAGAACTGTACATTATTTTATCAGCGCCCACTGGCAGGTTCGATTTTAGGGGCAGCTCCTCTGTTAAGGTGGAGAAGCATCACCCCACTTAAAAATTGACCACAGAGATAGAAAAATTAAATGTTCATAAAGTTCATGTATTACCATTTTATTTTTCAAAATCCCATCCCGAGCCGAGCGTCAGGACAGGGGGGAAGAGGGCAGGGCTTTCTGATTTCTGCTGCTGCCAATCTGATACAGCAGAAAGCAGTGATGGGCAGGGCACTTTAAGTTTAAAGTGTGCATGTCTTTTTCGCTGGCTCTTTTGCGATGCATTTTAGACATCTGGGTTATAGACAGCATAAGGCTCTTTCATGCTGCATGAGAGCAGCACCAAGAATGGTTACTGCAGTTTCCCGGGTCCCGCATTGGAGCCTGCCTGCCTGCCTGGAGAAGAGCCGAGCAAGGATGTTGCGCCAGGAAGGTACGTTGAATTAATTTTTGTTTGCTTATTTTTGCACAATTGTTTTTGCCCCGCGCCACTTTCCTTACATGTTAGACCCCACTGGTTGATTTAATATGCAAGAGACCACGAACAAAGAGCAACATTCTAATGGCCTAAAATTAAAATGTGGCAAATAGTTTAGGCAGATGGAATAGTCTAATAAATTGAACTTTGAAGATAGAACTGCAGGCTTTGACTTTTTCTTAAGGAAAAAAACATAAGTGACAACAGCGGATCATCAAATGATGGTCTATGTTCACAGAGGGTTACAAGGGCTCTTACCTGGTGCTGTGTAATTTTCTGCTGTGCCCGATGGCGTTTATAATGGTAAGGAAATCAACACAATTCTTAATGTCACTTTGCATCATACAAGAGTCTGCACAAAATATTAATAAATAACCATTATATTTATTGTAAAGTAAGAACTAATCATTATAGTATGACATTTGCAGTTTCACATATTATTAAATAGTTATAGATATATTATTTTATTGAATTAATTGGTGGCATCCTATAACTTGATTATTCAAAAACAGAAATATGAAAATTCTCTAATGACTTGCAATGTAGAGTTACACACATGACTTGAGTTGAGAATGTTTAACGATGTGTCAGAAAAGTATTGCAGAGAACCAGAAAGTTTCATAATCGCGTAAACGCACATCTCAGGTTATAATTGTGTGGAACATGTAGGTAGTATGCAGTAAATTTACAATGCACATTTGGGTGTCATGCCTAGTAAAATATGTCCGACTCACTCAACGAAAAGACTAAAAGGCATAATTACAGCAGGCATGACAACAACCCCCTCAAAAAGGACAGATATCCATTTTAAGAAAGACTTGAAGGCTCAACTCTGAAAAAAATAAAACGCTACATCACACTGCATTTACCACCCACAACCCAGATTTCTCTTCTATTGCTTGTTGTCAAGTCAAGTCAAGTCAAACTTTATTCGATTATTTAAAACCATCAAAGTACAAATCACAGAACAAAACAATTCGAGCACAGCACATACATACATTATAATGACTCAATCAGGTTATGGCACCTTCCTTGAAATTGCAATAAAACATCATATAAAAGAGTCAAGCCCCTGATAGTCCCTAATAGGAGAAACCAGAGTTAAGTGCTCCAACCAAGTTTAATCAGTCCTGGGAATAAAATAAATATCTAAGATAAAAATTGACCAGATCAAAACTTAACCATTATCAAACGAGGTTAAAATAGAATAGTAAATGAATGACACAGTTAAGAAACAGAGTTCCCACTATGGTTCGGTGGTAGCTTGTTCCTGCACCTAATTGCACCTACTATATAGCTTGCAACCCCAAAACACACCACTGGTGTCGCCAGCATTTGCAGGTATGCCAGTGCTGGCCCAACTTGTTCAAAGTTGTGTCCTTTTAGGAGGGGGATAATATGTTTCTTACGTAGTGAGTCGTAATAGGCACAGAAAAATATCAGATGGTGAGTATTCTGTTCAGAGAAGTTGTCACATGGCCAGGGACTTAATGACCCTTCTTCAAAAAACCCTTTCGGAAATGCTAGGAGCCAGGGAACCATATTATGCTTAAATCTTATTAATACAAATAGATGGTAAGGTTTGTTTATGTAAGATAAGTATGGTTGCAACTGTCTACCTAGAGTCAGCGTGACAAAACTTCTCATGGTCGGTTTTACCAATTCCCTTTCCTCCCTTATCAGACTGGTTCTGTCCAAGAACTGCCGATTAAAACCTCTAATGGCTGACTTGCCCAGAGCTCTGGGTCTCAAAAATAAGTCAGGACATCCATAAATTTCCATCTGGGTTTTAATATAATGGACCCATGGTATATCGAACCCCTTATCTAAGGAAATACTGTCTTGGATGATCAGTTGATTAAGATTAGGCGCAGGTTGAGCCCAGATTCTTAACCAACACAATAGGGGGGCGACCGCGATCTGATCAGAAATAAAACCAACTCCTAGGTCCTCATGTATATTAAAAACTGGGGTAGAATTCGGAACCGACAGCAATCTGTGGAAGAAAGTATTTTCAACCGCTCGAATTTCTCTAGTGTCTGTGTACCCCCAAATGTCGCTCCCATGGGTCACCATTGGGAGACACTTAGCATTGTAAATCTTCATGAGGGCCGGGAGTGGTTTAGATCCAATTCTTTTTGCAAAGCTTAAAATAGCCCCCGATGCTCTAGCGAATGTGTTCTTTTTGTGCAAGCGCTGCGTGAGCCACGTACGGCGATCGTCAAAAAGAACCCCCAAATACGGGAAAGCAGGGACTTTTATTAATTCCGTGTCCTTGCAATAGAATTTGGCCTTCCTTGCCTTTCCTGAACCAATGGACACAGAGTGTGATTTTTTAAAATTAGTAATCAAGTCCAGGGACTCCATAAAATCAATAAAACAGTTTAAAAGCATTTGTAGTCCCCGCGCAGTCCTTGACACCAAGACCGCGTCACCAGCATACAGTAGTGCGGGGATCATTTTTGTTCCAACTCTTGGGATGTCTTTACCACATGAAGTCAAGGCATCCCCTAATTTGTTAATATAGAGTATAAACAACAGGGGGGCTAAAATGCACCCCTGCCGGACCCCTCTTTTGACGGCCCAAGAGTTGGTTAGGCTACCATCTTTATTATAGCGTACAGCTGTTGTGGTATTTTCATGGATGGTGGCCAAAAAGGAAATCAGGTCAAAATCTAAACCTATGTTTTGAAGGGTTGCCCAAAGCTTTGATCTATTAACAAGGTCGAAGGCCGAGGTTAAGTCCATAAAGGCCAGACTGTGTACTTCCCTATCACCAGGTGCAGACAATGACCCAGTGTTCCTTTTCCTTGCCTGAAGCCGTATTGAAGATCAGACACGATACTGTTTTGGTCAAGCCACTCTGTGAGGCGAGCAAGGACAACTTTCCCCATGATTTTAGCCACGGAGTCCAGAAGCGAGATAGGCCTGTAACAGGCCGGATCATTTCTGTCTCCCTTCTTAAAAATCGGTATAATAACCGCTTTGGCCCAAGACAAAGGAAAGCCAAACTGGGTTTTTACATTAAAAACATGAGTTAAACTTTTAGCCCATAACTTAGGATCTATAGAGGTCGGCCGGTACTCCGTCAGGGCCCGGGGCTTTCCCCCTAGATGTTGACATAATCGCCTTAGTAACCTCGTCCAATGTAAATACCAGGGGGTGCGAAGCACGCCCCCTCCCTCAATATGATCGACCCACCTCTCGGCCGGAATGTGGCAGTCTATAACAGTGTTAGGTGACTCATCAAATATAGGAATATTCACAACTCTCCAAAACCTGGTGCTATTTGCCAAAACACTTGCTTGGCTGAGCTCTTCCCATGCCATCTCTCTTAATTGCTTTTTCCGCCTTTCCACTGCGGCTTTGTATTCCCTCCTAGCATACTTCACTCTGTCTGCTACCCTAGGTTTTTCTTTAAGCTCCTGCATAAGAACTTTATGGGCGCTTGTACAGGTTTCGTCAAATCATTTTTATGCTTTTGGGGCCTTGGTCTGAGGGGTACAGTCAAATTTGCCGCTGCTTGCCTTATGATTCGGTCAAAAGCACCCAGAGCTAGTGATGGTTCAGAATCCTGGTCCAAGCAAATACTGAACTCCTGCGCACAATCGCTAATTAAATTGTCGGTAAAACTATCAGAAGTAATCGCTTGTTGTCATTTTGCATCTCTTTGACCAAGGCAGTTTGGCACACAATAAGTTATTTCAGGCACTGTCTGTCACTTTGTTCTTATGTCAGGCAGGTTCTGGCATCGGGTGTAACTCATTATGAGGCAATTAGATACACGAAATTAATTAAATATTAAATATTAAATACTGAAGTATGTTCGTTAAGGCTCATGCGCTAAAAAAAAAAAGTGTATTTAGTTTTTATTACTAGTTTTAGATGAATAAACTTACTCTGTTCGTTTTCTGTTTTCCAGCATCGTCAGTTTGTTAAAAGCAACTTTATTTTTCTTTTTGTCAAAATTCAACCTCAAAAAAATAATAAAACCCATATTTCGAGCCCCGCAGACACAGTCTCCATGAGTTGTTTATGATTTCAGCTGATCAATAACTTGAAAGAAGGATGATCTCTCTGCATACAGAGGACATTCTCCCAGAAAGTACACTGCCAGTATTGTGTAGGCTTCCATTTGGTTTCTGATAAATTAGTATTCTAAGGCCGAGAGTTGTTGTGCTTTCATACCTCAAGGCCTTTTTCTAAATCTATTGTAGGCTGATGCTTAAAATCGGAGCGTCTCTGGAAATGTGAGTTAAATCTGATTTCACAAAAAGAGAAAAACGTTGGTATACAGCAACATGCCGTTAAGGCATTCAAGATACACAACAGGACAGGGCACTGAAACCTTTTCCAAAGATAAATGTAATATTCCTGTTGTGTTACCTTTATATTTTCAAATATATACCGGTACAACTGCGCCTGCTACATTGGTCTGTGCATAAACTGGAATTTGCAGTTTTTAATCTTGGCTGGTTCATTTAGCTTCTAATCATTGGTAAAACGAGTAGCATTGATGTGGGTAATAGTAGCATGTTTTTTAAAGCACCACAAGGCCGGAGTCTACTGAAGAAAGCACTGTTATTAAAAAGTTAATATTGTTGCATCTACAGACGTTACAATAATACACTTTCTAGGACCTGAAACAATTTGATCTGAGTCCCTTCTATGGTACCATCAGGGCCGGACTGGCCGTAGCGGGCACCGGGCAATCCCCCCGGTTCGCCGCACAGGTGGGGGCCAGTTTTGGGCACCAGGGGGCCGTTTTTGTTACAGGGCCGTTTTTGCAGCATAGCTGCAAAATCGGCCCTGTAACAAAATCGTCCGAAAACCGGCTCTGGCTAAGAGCTCGGTGGCACCACCAACCCCCCGCGGGAGGGGGGAGTGGGGCCGCCGAGCACTTTGCCAGGGCCGGTTTTGATTCCCAGTCCGGCCCTGGGTACCATATTCTTTAACTCTCAACTTTTTCCCTTCCTGGTGCAGTCATTCCACTGAGCACCAAAGTCCCTCTAGCTGAGACCTATGATCCAGCCCTTGCATACGGGCTGTGGGGCTACGCCCCTCGCTTTTTGCCCCTCAAGAAGAGTGTCAGTCAGGCTGAGCAAAGGGAAGCCTGACAGACACTCTTCATTTTCAAGTCAGGCAGCCAAGAGTTAGACATGCTCTAAATGCGCAGGCTCCTGGCACCCTGAGCTGCACTTTGCTGGAATGAGGATGTCACAGCTCCTGTGAGTGTGACCTCTCCAGCTCACAAAAGGTCCTTGAGACCCTCCGCCTTGATACAAGCGAAAACGTCCCTCAATGCCTCAGACCTGGTCACTTCAGTTTTAAGAACATTAAGTGCCCAGGGCGGAGTGTCAAGATTGGGACTGCTGCCTTCCCTCATTGGCTGACTTTATGTCAGCCAATGAGGGAAGGCAGCAGTCCCAACACTCCAGAGACCTCCGAGGCAGAGCTACAGGTGAGTGTGATTATTCTTCAAATAATGTTTGGTGCATACGTGCATGCATGTATCTTTGATTATTTGGTAATTGGTAATGAGCGTTATGAATGGATGTGTGTGCGCACTCACTTGTTTGAATGCATGTGAGTGAGTGTATATGTGTGCATGTGCATCCTGTCTGCCCCCCTCCCTCCTACAACTTCCTACAATTTCTGGCCACCATGGCTACGCCCTCCTGGAGCGTGACTGGGACCTGGAGCAGGATGCTGCTAAACCTCTCCTTGAACAAGGCCTGGGAAGGTTGGGAATTGTCTTCCTCCTTTGCGACAAGAAAGTTTGATGACGCTGATTGCGCAGTTTAAACTTTTAGCCACCAATAACTGAGACCAGGGATGTTTACTCAAAAAGACAATATAAAGGTCTACACAACATTTTACATAACACGCTTCATCTGTACATCGTCCATATTGCATACTCAATTCTACATGGACAGAGAGGTCTAAAATGGATGACATCCCTCCAAACGCAAAAAATATGCTCTAGTGAACATGCACTGAGCTAGACAAACGCATTATTTTCCCCAATATACCGGTATATATTTTTCCTTAGAATATTTAGTAGTATTTTGATAATTTGGGGAAAAATTGCAGGATGTTCAACTGAAAAGTTTTTTCTTAATTTCATCTTGCCTCACCCAGTGCATTATGAAAGGTATCTGCCTGAAATCAGTGGAACTAACATGTTGGTGTTCCTTTATTATGTCATGGCTGGGCCTGGGCTGTTAGTGTCATGATCTGAATAAATTCAGCATGATGGATAGTAATGTTTTTAGTGCGATACAAGATACTCCATAAGCTCCTGAAACTGAGTAGCTAAATCAAGGTGCACCTGATAATTTGAATATTTTTCCTTCTAATGTTGTAGATCCCTACCATTCATGACAGCCAAGTCTGCATTTATTGATGTATTTGACCAGATTTATTCTAGAAAATATACACTAAAATTTATGATGAAAAGTTGAAGCTTCATTGTTGGACTTCGGCCTTGAAAAAGAGTTTTAACAACTGCAAAACAGGTGTCAGCTGTCTTTTCAAAAATATGTCCACGAAAATAGTTTGATGGAAATTGATGTATACATGACTGAATCCCTTTTAGCATAATTTCATTTTCCTTAAATTAGAAGAAACACATATTCTGTGATAACTTCTGAGAAATCATTTTTATTCATTAATCTTCAAATATAATATAGATGTTTAGGGTACCTTCTTTCTGCTTTTGTGTGATAATTAAACCCATGGGCCTACAACCATCCCTTGTAGGAATTCATTTTCAATTCCTGTTTAAGATGTGTGTCACTAAGGAGATAGTTAAACTGACACAATGAGTTTGACTGATCAAATTGTACAATATTTTTAAGAGAAACGGTAACAAATAATGGAATATGATAGGCAATATTCCATGTTAACAGAGCCATAGCTGAAACATGTTTAGACCTGAGTCTACATTGATCAGGTGTGCTAGGACTGCTTCTGTTGCCCAGCATGCTATAGTATTTTGTCCCTCAGTGAAAATCCTTAAGGATCTTCATTCTTAGTAATTGAGGAATTGTGCAGTGGAAGATAGTCACTAACTCGCTTTCATAATGCATTCATCAGAGAATTAATGAATGAACAAAGGCACGTAAAATACCCTACTAGAGTGTGCTGGTGCTCCTGAAGAATAAAATGGCTATGATCCATGTTAATTGAATAAACAAATGTTGATTGTTTTCTTGAAATATAAGTAGTTAGATTGAGTGGAAGCTTATTCCAGAGCTTTGAGGAATGATGATAAAAGGGTTTCCCTTCTAATATTGCTTTTTTTCTTGCAATAGAAAAAAAATCAAGATGCTGATTGTAGAGTGTAAGAGGGATGATAAGGAGTAATATGAGTACTTATGTCCAAGTACCTCCTTGCCATACTCCTAGCCTTGCCATGCCAAGCCAAATGCCATGTGGCAAATGCTCAGAGCTTTGGAGGCAGCACACTTCTGCACTGGGAGCCAGTGGAGCACTCAAAGGTGCCTGGAGTGGAGGTACGCAAAGGAATACCCAGTAGCAGCCCGGCTGCGGTTTTCTGGATTCGATGAAGTCTATTGAGTAGTGTGGTTGGAAGGCGAAAATTAAGTGAGCTGTAGTAGTGCAAGACAGAATCACCACATGGATTACAGATTGTTGGGGTTCCATTGGAAGAATGGGTAGAACTGCACATGGTAGAGGTACGAAATGGAAACAAGTTGTGGTAACTTTATTCATTTATGTTGAGAAAGAGAGATTGCAATCATCTATGGTTCATAATTTTGTTTGCTGATGCAACAGGTGTCGAGAACTGTCCCTGTTCACTCTACCACTAACTCGAAGACAAGATAGAAAGAGGTTCTCCAAAAATGAGTACCTCCACATTATCTCCTTTACACTCATTGGAGATGGCATCAAAAAAGTCAACCCAGACATGCATTGCCTAAAATTGTCTGCAGCGGATTGGGTCTCTTTGTTAAAGGCAATACTAATATGGATGTCATTAGCATATAAGTGAAGTTGAAGGACTAAAGAGCGAATCAGCTTAACTGGCAAAGAGATATAAAGAGTGAGCACCGGGGGATTCAAAGATGAGCCCTGAGAAACTCCATGCATTACGAAACGTCATGAAAAATAGAAATTGGAGAGCTGGGGAGCCTGAGTTTGAAATGTAAGAAAGGAAATGAACAAGGCTCAAGTTTTGCTTTGAATATCCAGAGTTTAGTTGGTTAAAGGGTATAATACAATACAGTATCCAAAGCTGTGCTTAGAAGTAAAATAACGGAAGCAGGAAGACTCCCGGGTCTAATGCAGCTTGTAATGTCTCAGAGACTGATAAAGAGCACATTTTATACCATGTAAGAGTCTAAATGTGATTGAGTGGAAGGCAGAAGACTGAAGATTCAACGTATTGAGATACTTGCAGATATATCTTTCTCTCCCAAATGTTGAATGGGAGGGGCAACATTGATATAAAAGAAATGTACTTAGAATCGAGGGAGCCGCACATGGCATTTTGAGAAGAGGAACCAATAAAGAATGTCTCCTACTGACTGGAACATCAGCAGAAGATCAGGACAAGTGGATTAGAGAGGTAGGAGCCAGTGTGACTACTTTAGATGCCAAATGAAAAATCAATCAATCAATCAATCGATTAATTTGTAAAGCGCACTACATACCCGCAAGGGTTTCAAGGCGCTGAAGGGAGGGGAAGAAGGGGGTGCTGTTGCTACTGGTCGAACAGCCAGGTCTTGAGTTGACTCCTGAAGGTTAGTAGGTCTTCGGTTTGTTGTAGGATGAGGGGCAGGGAGTTCCAGGTCTTGGCGGCACGGTAGGAGAAGGATTTGCCTCCGGCTGTGGTTTTATGGATGCGTGGGACGGTAGCCAGGGAGAGGTCTGCGGAGCGGAGTTTCCTGTTGGGTACGTAGAAGGAGAGGCGGCTGTTGAGATAGGCTGGGCCAGTCTTGTGGAGTGCCTTGTGTGCGTGGATCAGGAGCTTGGAGGAGATTCTTTTGTCGATAGGGAGCCAGTGCAGGTTTCTCAGGTGGGGGGTGATGTGGTCGCAGCTCGGGATGTCGAGGATCAGGCGTGCAGAGGCATTCTGGATTCTTTGCAGTCTGTTGATGAGTGTGGTCGGGGCTCCGGCATAGAGGGCATTTCCGTAGTCGAGTCTGCTGCTGACTAGGGCCTGGGTGACTGTTTTCCTTGTGTCTGTCGGGATCCATCTGTAGATCTTGCGGAGCATACGGAGGGTGTTGCAGGTGGAGGAGACAGCGTTGACTTGTTTGGTCATGGTGAGTTTCGAGTCGAGGATGACTCCCAGGTAGCGTGCGTGCGTGGTTGGTTGGTGCGGGGGCGTCCCCAGCGATGCGGGCTACCAGGAGTCATCCCATGCTGAGGGGTTGGGCCCGAGGATGAGGATCTCCGTCTTGTCTGTGTTCAGTGTGAGGCGGCTATGCTCCATCCATTCGGCGACGGTCTTCATTCCCTGGTGGAGGTTGGACTTGGCGGTGAGGGGGTCCTTGGTGAGGGAGAGGATCAGTTGCATGTCGTCGGCGTGGGAGATTATGTTGAGGTCGTGCTGTCGGGCAATGCGTGCGAGAGGCGCCATGTAGACGTTGAACAGCGTCGGGCTGAGGGAGAGTCCCTGAGGGACGCCGCAGATGATCTCGGAGGCTTCGGATCGGAACGGGGGAGGCGGACTCTCTGGGTTCTGCCGGAGAGGAAGGAGGAGGTCTAGTCCAGGGCCTTGTCTCGGATCCCTGCGTCATGGAGTCGTGTGCGTTGTATGCGGTGGCAGACGGTGTCGAAGGTGGCGGAGAGGTCCAGAAGGATGAGGGCCGCCGTCTCGCCGTTTTCCAACAGGATCCTGATGTCGTCTGTGGCGGCGATGAGGGCGGTCTCGGTGCGGTGGTTGCTGCGGAAACCTGACTGGGAAGGGTCCAGGATGCTGTTGTCTTCGAGGTAGCGGGTGAGCTGGATGTTGACTATCTTCTCGATGACCTTAGCTGGGAACGGAAGCAGGGAGATGGGCCGGAAGTTTTACAGTTCGCTCGGATCCGCCTTGGGTTTCTTCAGTAGGGCGTTGATCTCGGCGTGTTTCCAGCTCTCAGGGAAGGTCACGTTCTCGAAGGAGAGGTTGATGATGTTGCGTAGGTGGGGTGCGATGGAGCTGGCAGCTTTGTTGAAGATGTGGTGTGGAAAAGGGTCCGACAGTGAGCCGGAGTGGATTGTGCCCATGGTCTTGATTGTGTCTTCGATGCTTGCGTTGGCCCAGGTTGTTAGGGGGTCGTAGTCGGTGGGGTGTGGTGGTTCCTGCGTGTTGGGGCCTGTAGGGGTCGTCCGGGGGTTGAAGCTATCATGGATGTTGGCGCTCTTGTGGTGGAAGAAGTTGGCTAGGGAGTCGCACAGGGCTTGCGACGGCGGGGTGTCGTTGGCGTTGGAGCTGGGGTTGGAGAGTTCCTTCACGACGTTGAAGAGCTCCTAGCTGTTGTGTGCGTTGTTGTTGGGCGGTCTTTGAAGTAGGTCCTTTTGGCGTTCCTGATGAGGTAGTGGTGGTTGCGGATGGCGTCTTTGTGGGCTGCGCGGCTGCCAAACGACTTCTCAGTGTGCCATATGTTCTCCAACTTCCGGCATGTGAAGAAAAAGGATTTGTTTGGTACTTTCAGTAGTTAAAGGTGCAAACTGAGTAAAAAAACAACTAATTTGTTTGTTGATTCAGACTGAAACAAAGAGCTATTGGACAGACTAGGCATAGTAGGGAAATGTAGTACAAGCTTGCACACCCTTTTTCATATAATTAAGAAAGTTGATCGAGGAAAGGCTGAGATTTAGTAATAACATTGGTTATATGACGAGGATTGCATAGATTACTAACAATTGAAAGTAGTTCACAGGATCCAATTTGCAGTTGCAATCTGATTGGAAAAATAGGCAGCATGCAGTTATTGTATCTTCTTTGTACTATTTTAAAACTGTAGCATAACACAGTTTGGCCTAGGGACTGTGAATCTGGTGCTAAATTCTTGTTTAAGTAACTGTGATCTCCATTAGATGTTCACTACTTTCTAATATAACCATGGAGCCGATGGAAATTAAAGGTTGGAATTAACATTTAGAAGTGTTGTAATTTATTTAAGAGTAGATGTGATCCACCAATCTTATTTCTCCACATCAGCTTCAATGCTCTGAATATTATCAAATGAATTGGAAGAGATTGCGGAGGTGAGCACAGTTTATAGATTTTCCTTGATAATCTTTGACCTGGATTGAACTTTCTGTAAAGGCTCCTTTGACTTCAATGAAGAAAGATGATTAGTGGATGGAAGGGTATTAGAAAAAGGAATGGCACAGTGACCTGGCCAGCCCACTGGAAAAAGCTGGTTAACCTTGAGAAGCTTAAAGGGTAAAGATGGCACTACGGGATATGTCCCGCATTGTACATAGCTACATTACCTCACTGTTTCAGACGAAGTATCAATAATGATATGGATTTCAGAGATTACAAGAATTAAATAAAAAGTAGAACATAGGCAGACACGAGTAGCGTACACTTAGCAGGAATCTGATCCTGCACATGTGGATTTCGGATCCATGTCTAGAGGACTTAGTGGCCAGATGTACAAAGCATTTTTCTGGTCGCAAATGGCCAGATTCGCACAATCGGGCCATTTGCGACCTGAAAAATGCTTTTTCTAATGTACAAAATGCAACATGTGACTCTGTAACTTGTTCCCAAAAAGCATTTTACATTTGCATGTCTGTATTTGGAAAGGGCTTGATTAGTGTGTCCCTTTCAAATACCAAATTGGTATGGTGGTAACCCATTCATAGAGGGGAACCCTTCCCCTTTGATAATGTAAATAATATGTATTAAAAATATTTTTTTAAGAGCAGGCAGTGGTCCATAGGAATTTGTTAAAATCCTAAAAATGCAAATTGATGCAGAAAATGTTGTTTGGTCTTATAGGGTCACAGTGGGTAAACTGAAAATAATAATGAGTGAAAACCCACAAAGAAGTCAGACCTTTAGATACAAATAGGTAAATCCAGGGATCTTAAAAGATGAATTGATACTATTGTGTGTGCCTCAGACCATCACAGGAAATGTTGCAGCTGCATGACCAAGTTTACAATTTTCTTTAAAGCATCGATTTTTTTACATAGATTGGTTCTAGTGTGATCATAGCCTAGCTTTTTAATAAATGACTGCTAATCATTCAAATGAACAGACTTCTGCACACATCACTCGGAGGAGAGAAGCCATCTTTTGCTGCTTGGAGTCACCTCTTCTTTATCAAGGCAAGCGCGGTAGGCCAAAAGATTTTAGCAGTGAATGACATCTGACCATATGCGGCTAAATCAACAAAAAGCTTACGTGATTTACCATCAAAAACAAAGCATTTCTCATAAAAGTCCCGAATCCTTTGGTTCTTATCTGCTCCGAAAGATTGTAATCAAAGTAATGGATTTTCGGTGTTTTTGTAGGCAGGGAAAGGAGTTCCACCCAATCTTTTCTGTAGCAGAGAAAAAAGATAATTAATCCAAGACCTTGAAAGCTTGCAAAGGGAATAGGTGCTTTCTGGGGAAGGTAATGAAACATCGTTTTTTTAAGCCAGCCGCCACTTTTCTATCAGCCTGTAACGAGGTTATCAATCATATGCCTGTCATTGGTGCACAATTTGGGATTGTTTGATTCAATTGGAAACATAAAGGCTTGGCAGCTAGGAAAAAGAAGATATGCAAATGGACCCAGAAAGGCATACATATGTCAGGTGTGGATGAGATCATTGTCTCTTCGTGCAGTGAGATGCCAACTGGCAATGAAAGAAAGTTAGGGTAAAGAACTATGCTTGTGGGAAGAACACACAGCGAAAAGGAGGATGCCATGGATAGGAGACACGTATTGTTAATAGACTAGTGGCAGGATGTTTGTACAATTTTGCACTAGTGCTGAAACGTTATGCCGGAACGGCCGTAGCGGGCAGCGGGCATTTTTCCCGGTGGGCCAGAAGGGTGGGGGCTGGTTTTTGACCCATGTGAGTCCGGTTTTGCAGTAGTGCTGCAATATCAGCCCCCTGTAACAAAAGCGCCAGCGGTGCTTGACGCTAGCGCAACCCCAGGTGAAGCTTCTCAGTAGCACTCCCCCTAAGCTCCGTGTGCCGGTCGAGTGGAATTGCCAGGGATGGTTTCTGTTCCCGGTCCGGCTGTGTTTGTACTGAACAGCTTGTCCAAAATTCTCATTCCGCACGTGGCAATCAGTGCAAGCATTACTATAAATGTGCGCAGTACCAATGTAAAATTGCCCTGAGGCAGGCCAATATTGCCGACCATGAGTGAAACTCATATGATGGGGCTCTTCCTTACCATCAATCATTATGCATCCAAACACCCCAATTGGCCAGTTTTTAACAAGTTGCTGTGCAGAACATTTTAGTCTGTCCACATTATGTGCAATATCACATTTGCTTAATATATTTTAGATTGTCTCTTTGGTCATATTTTTCATGTCGGATTTGGAACAGGGTTGGCTAACCACAATCAAACAAAGAGGTTTATTGCTAAATTAATAAAACAATGCCTTATTTCTGTGGTATTTGAATGTCAAGCAGTATAAATTATTTTTTTATATATTAAGTAACAGTTCTTCCTACACATTTTACTCATGGCGATTCTTGGAGTTAATTGACCAGAGTCCATTTCAGTACTAAATCCTGGGACTAGTGCCAATGTCTTGACTAACAGTGCCATTTGTGAGTTTTCAGTTCTTTGTAATTCCATATTAAGTTCAACAGAGTTCTAGAAATCTTCAGTGTTTCCAGAATGTGGGTATGAGCTAGACAAGGTAAATACAGCACCATTTTTCTAGATAGTGACAAGATGCACTGAGGTAAGGGAAAGTCCAATAATGTCAATCAATCAATCAGGCATTTTAATAAGCGTGTCTACCCACCCGTAAGGGTCTCAAGGCGTTGGGGGTGGGGGGTTGCAGGCTCCAGTCCATCAAGGGTCAGGCTTATAGACAGCTTTACTTGTCTCAGCAGCCTCTTGTTTAAACAAAATGCATAATAATTCCCTCCCCTTCAGCCATAGGTCACTTGAAGTGCCACAGGTGTTATTGTTCAGCCCACAGTGCATAATAATTCATTCATACACACAGAATGAATCAAGGGACGGGCCCTCTTCAGCTATTGACATAGTTGCCACTGTCATTCATCATTTGGATGGGCTCTCTAGGCCCCCATTTGGTGTTTGGATTGTCAAGTATTGTTTTATGCCTGTTTATTGTACCATGCAGTGGTAGCACCATTAATGCAGCCACCACCAATGTGAATTGCATATTGACTCATAAGATCACTATCGTATGTAGCTATATGGTAGTTATGACTGAGATAGTTGTACACATTTCACATTTACTTTTCATTTATAATGCTTGCCATTGCTGCAGCAGAAACTAGCACTCTTGTTCCCATTAGGTGTAATAGAAAAGTTCCCTAACCAAGATGGCCACCCTAGTTTCATTAGTTCCCGTGGAACCTAACCTGTGAATTTCATACTACTGGAGTCCATTCTTTGTGATTCCTGTGCATTATGGTGTTGGTGTATTTATTTACGATTCAGGAAGTTACCTTACTTGTGCCTGTACTACAGTAAGCATCAGTTTGTATTACTTGTTTATATATATTGAGCAGTTCTAATCTATATATAGATATAGTGTGTAGTCATTCTACTTTTCTAAATGAGTATTTGTATTATTTTAATGAAGCGCTGATTTTCTCTGCAAGCATTTTCATTCTTGCCGAGCGGTTTACTTTTTCTATTTACTTTGTTTTCTTTGGTGAGATCGGAATTCCAAACTGGTTCCATTCAAAGATGGCTGCTTCTCTCTATTGCATTTGGGTCTTTGTGCTCTCAGCATCTTATCATCTCTTCTTCTATTCACATTTTTCTACATGTGTTTTTCAGGAAACACAAGATGCCAGGGGCGGGAGGAGAATTTTGGTAAGGGCCTGATTCTGAGTTTGGTGATGCAAGAGCATGACCGCCACGCTGCCGCCACGCTCCTACACCGGCAAACCCACTTGTGTACCGCCTGTCAGATTATGACTTTCTTGTCACTGGCAGGCGATTCTTTGGCAGTCCCACATCAGTGCTTATAAACGCAATGGGAATGTCTAAGGCAATAACTTCATGGCATGGACTGTTGCAGTCCATGCTGTGCAGGAACTGGTGTGCATGCACACAGAGGGGCACAACATGTGCACCCCTGTATACACCCCATGTGAGGCAACAGGGACGTGTTTCATCTCCGCTACGGTTTCATGGAGAAGGAACCGTCATGAAATCCTTGGTGGAGATGAGACTCATATTATGCTTCATCACGCTGAGCATATTGCAGCCTCAAGACTGCTGCGCAACCACCAGATATCAGCCATCCCTGGCAGTTACTGCGGTGCAATGGTGGTCTGACCACTCCTAGTTGTAATGGGGTGGTCGAACTCCTGGTGTGGCGGTGGCTAGACTGCCACCACTGTGTCACTGTGAGTTTGGCGGTCCCCGGACCACCAAACTCATAATCAGGCATTTAGTCTGTATGTTGGTGCTTTTCCTCCACCAAGATATCTTATAAGCTGGCAGACATTTCTGTCAGTGATTTGCAGTAAGTAGAAATCAGATATAAACAGATATAAGCAGAAACACTTCCTAAGGAGAACCTCAACAGAATAAAATGCATTGTACAATTAATTTAAGAGATTACGCAGGTTATTTAAAAAAAAGAAAAAAACAGAAAATGAGAATATTGTCTATGGGCAGTCCATGCCGCGGTTGAAGGTTCCTTTTTCCCTCAGCCATCATGCCGTCTTCGAAAAAGAATCCAAATGTATTTCCTAAGAACATCTTGCAACTTTACACTTTAGGTAATGCAGATGTTTATGTTTTGAACTTCAGAATGTGTGCCTTTTTGAACCAAACTAGATTGTATCTATATGGCTTTGTAGCAACATAAACAAAAACCACAATCCTATAAACAGTAATTACCTTGCACATTCCTGCAAATCACAAATAGGATTGAAAGGGCCAGAAAACTAAGTTATGTTTTTCAATATGAATGTATTTTACTTTGCCCCTGATGGACACGCTGTTCGGATACCATGAAGAAATGCCTGCGCACTGCATGGACATGTTGAATCTTCATCTGACCTCTTGCCACATAGGACCACTGGGTGCTTTTAATAGTTGGTGCTTTAGCTTGAAGGACACACAGGGCCGAAGCAAAATCAAATCAGCATCCAACAGGAAGGCCAGTGGGGTGCCCTGAGCTTCAGCCTGGCATGTTGTCAAACAGAAGACATAGTAAATAGAGACTGCAGAAGACTGGCGTATTTTAACATTCCGTGAGCCAGTGACCGTCCAACAAAGGAGCAGCTCGGGACAGCTTGAGGTTTCACTGAACGCCGATAAAAGGCTCACTGAGAAGTGCACTAATGTAAGCACTCCTACAGAGACCACCTGCAGTTCTTCACCAGTAACACCCGCCAAGCACAGTTTAGGCTAGTGATTTGGCAGCACGCACTCATACAACCCATAGGATACACATCTCATCATGCTTCACTCATGCAAACAGCTCTTTTCACTCATATTCGAAACAGTAGCAACTCTTATACCAATGTCACCATTAGCTCCACTCAGACAAGGTGCACCCATCATGCTATGCATCAGTCACTCGCAACTCACACTACTCACATTGTTCACTCTGTTTATGTCATTCACGCCACTCACATTACTCACTCAAATATCTAACACCGTACATGGCTCAAACACTTATATCACTCATACACCTTGTACCACTCGCATTACTGGTACCACAATGATGGACCTCACCATACGTTACTCACGGGATTCACATCACTCCTATCATGTGCTCTTTGAGTGATGCATTTAATTAAATTGACAGGAGTGTGCCCTCTTGTATGCTCAGCATGTTTCTGTCCATTTAACAATAAGCAACAGAGCTGTTCAGAAGTATCACACCTTCATCCTTTGCATTAACTGTTGCATCTTCATGTTTAGGACTTTATTATAGCAAAGACATGTTGTCGCCTCTAGGTACATCTCAAAAGTCTCCTCTTAGCAACCTGAGAGACCCCGGCCACAGAACGGGTGAGACAAATTCATTGGTGGATTTATTTTAACTACCAGATCTAAAACATGTTTAAAGGGCTTCTGCCTTTTCCATAACTTTTCATTCCAAATTGAATAACAATTACTGCAACATTTCCATAACATAAACACAAGAGGTGTAATTGTAGATTACATGTTGACAGATCAATTTTTGTACAACCAAACTTGCGCTTCTTTACTCATACACTTCCTCATGCAAACACAGAAACACACACATCATTTTTAAGGACTTTCTTTTATAAAAGGCCAGACATATTGGCTTTTCCAATGCTTGTTTTGATCATGTGGACAACTGATTGCATTTACGTACTCTGTCCACTAGATGGGCTACTGCACTTCTCATTGACCACACTCTGAACATAGGGAAATTTTTTATCATTCACACATTCTCACACATTACATTAAGTCCACATTGCAGTTTGCACTGTAAACCCACAATCTTTGAGACAAACTACGTGCATCTGTTTAGAAAGGCATGACTTCACTGTTAAATTATATCAACACCATTTGAATTTTGTGATCTTTAAAATATTTGC
Organism: Triturus cristatus; assembly: GCF_964204655.1. Taxonomy (NCBI): domain Eukaryota; kingdom Metazoa; phylum Chordata; class Amphibia; order Caudata; family Salamandridae; genus Triturus; species Triturus cristatus. The sequence continues at coordinate 933,570,641 of NC_140588.1, read as the reverse complement.
TTAGTGAGATCATGAGATAAGTGACCTTTAGGCTCATACATGTCAACAATCAAAACTCAGTATTCACTCAGATATGGCCATACTCACGTGGATACTTTCACCTGTTAATGTACATTTTAGATTAAAATACCACATTTACGCCTGCCAGAAATTCACAAAAGTTTCCTGGGGGACACAATACATTTCCCAATAAGGATCAGTCTGCCACAAATGCAGAGAAATCTGTAGTAGTAATTCCAACACAGAGTGAGGACGTGGCCATCACAAGTAGTGGTTTTCCTTGTAAGTTGATGAAAGCCCACAAACATATATTTTATGAGCATTCCCAAACTCAAATCTGTAAGAGGTGTGAAAGTTACTCCAGCCAAGAGCTGGAGAAACTCCTCTTCCAAGTAGGGATTATCCCTCATTTGGTTCAAATGTTGGAAAAGGGCTTGGCTTTCTCTAGGGGGAAAATGTTTTCTCTGAGGAGGAAAAAAATAAAAGAAATATGTGAATTTGCACACAGGACTCAATTCCCCCAGTATCAAAATCCATATTAGGTTGTTTTAAGCAAAGGGGGAATTGTAGCCCACAAGGTATGTAACTTCACATTCTCAGTAAAACGCATGGAAGATTTTGTCTGCTGCAGCTTTCCGGACATACTTCGAGGAATGTTTGTGAATTGACAAAAAAACACACAAAAGTGTGATCAGAGTGTTACTGGGATCCACTTTGGTTATTCAGCAACCCTTCTGAAATTCCAAAACCTACCTGTGGGCAGATGTTCCTGAAGTTGTTTAGCATCTGTGAGACCAAAGAGGATATATAATCTGCAAATAGACATTTCTGGAAACTCAGATCATGGGGTGTATATTTCTCTCCTTATCCTGCTTGTAAACAGATTGAATAATAAATGTGTGTGGGCACCTACAATGCCCATGCTAACTCAGTGGCTTAATCATTTCATGCCCTGCCAGGGACAACCTGAAGCCCTAACACTGTCCATTCTTCACTTACTCAGTGCTTTCAACGGGCACAATTTTTAGTAATGAATTCAAAATCTTTAGGGTGATGTTGCAGAATGCATACGTACTGTTAGTTGGGTTTCTTTACCCACTTGTGGAGAGCACTACATTTTAGGCTGACAGTAAATTTGCATTAAAGACTGGGCCCAATACGACTGGCTGAACACACTGATATTGCAAAGCTTCCGGCTTAATGAAGGTAAACAACATAAAGTCCCCAAACGTGTAGCGGTGTATCCTCTCCTGCAATGGATACACGGCAATGAACTCTTAAAAACGCTGGTTTTGTTCTATCTAAACTATTACACCTTCCTTTGCATAAATAAAACAGAGAAGGAAATGCAAACATTTCAAATGAGCCAGGTCCATGTTTCCACACTGTGATTTAGGCTACTGATTCCATATAACATCTCTCCTGCCTTGAAGATGCCACATTGGTGCAGTACAAAAAAAAATTAGATTTAGGATCTTCTGAACTATGCAAAGAACTTACAGTTGTCTGCTCTCTGCGTAGATGGAGATGTTAGCCACAATTGTAAATGCACGATACAATGCCGGCCAATATTCCAGAGGAATAAATATGAAAATATAACCATTGGAGCACTTGGATCCTACCTCTGGAATTACTTGAGTCCTAATTTGATGGCACTGACCAGACTAACAGCCTTCAAGATGGGCTTGAGAATGATTCTGTTCAAGAACACCTTTTAAAACACACCTTGGACCATTAGTGACACAACTCTCTTTCTGAAGGAGCCTAGTCCCCTTTGCCCTAATAGATGGCTCCTTGCTTTATTCGCATAACCGGAGGCTCAAAACTTGGTGGAGCATAAGGAATCTGAGGCTAGGCATCTGACTATCTCTGACTCGGTACCGCAGAGTGACCATAAGGCCCAATTTACAAACTTTACAGCAACTCATTAAATGAATATGTGATCTGATCTGATGTTTATGGAGAATAGCACATGCTGTTAGAGTTGAATTAAAAAGGTAACAAACAATGTGTTCGATGGATCTATAATTATATCACATTCTTCTACTTAGTAAAAGTGGACATATGGTAAATAGTACACATATATTATTTGAGTACATTTCCTATTACTTTGATTTATCCTCATTTGGTGTGAACATTTTTATTTAATAAGAAGATAATACAAAAAAGAAGAAAGAAAAGTTAATGTTCTTAAAATTAGCACTGTGATGACTGTAGCCACGGTTCATGTGGCTCTCGTGTGGTGCTGATAAAACTTCTTCACCATCTGCAGAGGATATTGCTGAGATGCTCCCCTACTAACGTGTCTCTGCGTTGCTTCTTTGAAAAGTTTATTTTTACTTTGCAGTATTCATGAATACAAACATTTCCAAAGAAAAAATGTCATTTCAGAGAATAATGCATTTACATAGTTTCACTTCCATGTTGCACAGCACCGCAGAAACGTGTTGACATACTTTTAGATGCTGGGTTTTAAACCACAGAAACAATGAATTGGTTGCAAAATATTGGGTAATATTTTAATTCTGTTACAATCTAATTTTGACAACTTGTTTGTACTTACAGAAAATAGTCCAAACATAATACAATTCCAATGAGTCCCTAACGTTTTGAAACCAAGTTTAGAACTGGCTTGTGCCTCAGTATAAATAGATTGTAGTTGTTACTTATTTATGATTTTGTTAAACACATATTTTCAGTTCAACAAATGTATGCTTGGAAAGCTTTGGATGCATAAAGTATTTCACCTGAAAAGGTGCCAAGTCATAAGATAAGGATACCTATGCACATGCTACCCATACACAAACATGCTCTGCTTCCCACCAATTGAAATAAGTGTAGAATCAGTTCCCATGTTAATGCTGGGCGTCTCAAGGAATTTATTCTATGTATAAGGATAATGTCATAGGAGTGGTCATGACATGCAATGTAAGCTTGGTTCACGCCCTGACAGAATTGCTTTTTAGGAAGTATCTTGCTACACCTTGACTGCCCAGACTACGGCGTAACGGACTTTGCACAGGTGGTACGAGATGCATCAGTCAATGCCTTATTAACAAAATACTCATTCGATTAGAAAATGATATTGTAGCAAAAAATGAAAAACTTACAGAAAAATGCACACTTTTCAGCCTCACTTCACAAAGAGCTATCAAGTTTCCAGAATTGCAATCTCCTGCCTCCTTCTACTGTTCCAGGTCCCAGAACATCACAGACTCATTGTCCAGCCTCTGGTATTTGCTCTCCTGTGTTATGTAATGTAATGTAATGTAATATAATGTAATGTAAGGTACACTTATATAGCGCTCCTATCACTCCAAGGAGTATCTTGGCGCTCAACCGACCCAGATGGAGGGGTTGGAGGGGAAAGGAGACAGTTTACGCTTTACACTACACACATGGGAATGCTTGCCGTCCAGGAAGTGTATAGATCGCCTGGCAAACGTCTAGAATGGAGCTGCTCATCTCGGGCACCTCTAAGTGCCAGCACATTTCCATGGTCCTGGTCAGACTTCATTGGTTGCCAGTGGAGCAGCAGATCCAATGTAAAGCCCTTACCATCATACACCACATCGTGTATGGTTGTGAACCTCAGTTGTGGAATATGAATGGCGATTGTACGTCGCTCTGTGCCAGCTGTGATCCAGAGGCCACTCTATGTTGCCCCTACCGAGAACATTCAATCAGTCGGCATAGGGCCTCCAGTATTGCAGCAGCTACATTTTGGGATGCCCTCCCGGAGTCTTTGAGAAGTACTGGGGAGTGTCTAACCTTCTGTAGGAAGTTGACAAACGCCCTCTTTCCTTCTTAATAACACCTTTCCCCAGGCCCTTCCTTGACTTTCTGTGGCCAATGCATTCATGAAATTGTGTTGTCTAGATGTGGTGTACCTGCTGTTTAGAAATACATTAAACATACTCACCTACCTACATGCATGCATTTAGCAATATACATTGGTCAAACTCATTCGTCCATGTGCAAATTGTCAGACACTAGTTTACACAAGAGTACGGCAGCCAACATGACCTCAATGCAAATTATTTTCAAAAGCTAAATGTTTGGGCATGAAAGCAAAGAATCCTCTTTTCATAAACAGAACATGCAAACAAACTCCTCTGAAATGCAAATCTCTAATGGTACAGAGACTGCGGTTTTAATCCCTTCCGCTGCGCTGCTGGCTACTATATCGCTTGTGCAATGCCTAAAGACAAAGGGGCAGATTTACAAGTCCCTTGTGTCATTTTTGGGCCGCAGTTGCGTCACTTTTTGTGACGCAGCAGCAGCGTAATAATGCGGCCCATTTACAACGTGACGCATCTAGGGAGATGCGTCACATTGTAAAGCCCTGCGTCACATTATACCTGCGTCAGGTATAATGTATGCAGGGTAGGCGTTCCAACGCAAAAAAGCCTTGTAGAAGTGACGCAGTGAAATCTACAAGATTTCACTGCGCCACTTCTAGGACGCCACTGCGTGAAATTCTTACGCCTGCTTGAAGCAGGCGTAAGGAGTGACGCAGCACACTGAGGATAGGCCTCCTCCCGCATTGCTGGAGTTGCGTCGTGCTTGCGACACGACTCCAGCAATGCGTGACTTTTGTGTCAACAGATGCATCAGAATTTCTGACGCATCTGTCAATCTTTGCGCCATGGTGCGCCGTATTGTAAATACGGCACATCCATAGTGGCGCAAGGGTTTCTCAAAGTGGCGCAGGGAAAGTGACGCATCTTCACAGATGCGTCACTTTCTAGTAAATCTGCCCCAAAGAGACTGGTTCAATGAGGTTTAAGTGTACTAAAGATACGACTGCGGAGTCTCTTCGCGAGGGGCGCAATATCCCGCACTGCAGTTCCCAGATTTGCGCCCCGCGTGCAGAGACTCCGCAGTCGTAACTTTACTACATGTAACTAAATACCTTTGTGAATCAGTCCCAAAGGGATTGACATTTCAAGCTCTCTCGATTTTCAAAGAACAGCGAATTCCTTAAAAAATATGAAAGTATTTGCGGGTACTGGATTCTAAAACAATCATTGCACAACTTTCTGTTGGACATGTTTTCTAATTGTCACATTTCCACAAGTTTTGTAACACTCTCCTTGATTGCTAATGGCCGCCTCCAAAGAACATCCTGGTTATACAGGTCCCAAAAATATGCTTTTTGACTTGGGGCAAAGCATTCTAACATCGGAAAAAGCTTTGAAACTAGTGGAAAACATGATAAATAATGTGTGCCAACGTTGCAAAAGTCCATTTTTTAAATGCACTGCTCAAGGGAGAGGTTTTGAATCAGGAACAATTTTAAATGATCGAAGAAAAACTTGCCAAATTGATAGTGGCGACATTGTATATGTATTCAAAAAGAGAACTGAGTTCTCTAAGATGAACAGAGACTAAAGGGGGATTGCTTTAAATGGAAGGTGCACCAGGAGTGAAGTCGAAATTGCAAATTAAGTCCATTATCATTCTTTATTTGCAAATAGATTAAAATCAGCAATCAGCCAGTGCGTTTCATTCCTATCACATTAGAAACTTCATCAGGGCTTTGTCCATCAAGTAGTGTATTCACAAAGTTATAGATAGTAAGTGGAGTGTTGCCAGGATATTCACCCAAACGCCAGTATTTCAGGTCAAGTCAATTCCCAATTTTTGATCTAGGTCCAAAGGGTTCCCAGCCTAGGCACGGTAGCCAGCGATCAGTTATCAGCTCAATTCGCCACCCCAGTTCAGATCCAGCTATATACAAATCAGTCTTGACCCTGTGCTTCATGGGAACAGTTCAACCCAAACTGCCAAACCAGGTCTTGCCTGGGCCAGAAACAAGCATCCTGGGGTCCGGTTTAAGGGTAACACCCTTCATCAGCCAGGCTAGCTTGAATCCAGTGTAAAAGTGAGCAAGTGACCCACGTCTGGCCATAATCTGCCAATTTAGGGTGAACAACATAGCTGGGTATGAACTAGGCCTGGGCAAAATTTCCGTTCGCGGAATTTGCGATAATTTGGCATTTCCGCGTTCCGCGGAGAGCGCGGAAATGTCAAAATTTCCGCATTCCGCAGCTTTGCGATAATTTGGTTCTTGCTCGCGCTGTAAAATAATACATTCTCGCGCGCGCGTGATCGCCTTACCTGAATCCCCGCGTTCGCCGACAAGTTTTCCCGATCCGGTCGCGTTCTCCATGAGATGTTGTATTGTTTTAGCCATTTGCGCTGTCTCGCGACAGTTCGCGTCCGCAGTGACGTCATGCGTCGCGCGATCACGTCTTTTTTCTCGCGATCATGCACCGCGAGACAACTGAAAACAAGATGGCCGCGGTTTCAGAGCTTCGTCCATCGCCTCCTTGTGTTTGCTTTGTTCTCCCAAAGTTGGCAAGGTATGCCCAGATGTGGGTCCTTGCTCACTTTGCCTCTTGATTCAAGCTAGCCTGGCTGATGAGGTGTGTTACCCAGAAACCAGTCCCAGGATGCTTGATTGTCTGGCTTGGAATGCCACTGCTCAGATTAGATTAGTTTCATTATCATCCTTACTTCTTGGTCATTTTTTTTTGGCATAAAGTTGTTTAGAGCGGGTAGTTTGGGCCTAATTACATTTAATGTACCCAATTTAGGAATCATTTTGTGAACTTCTGTCAATGTTTCTGACAAGTGGTGTGAGCAATGTCACATGTATATGCTTTTGCTTTTTTGATGGTGGCTTTATATATTTTAAAAATGGCCCTGAAATGTGCATATATTGTTGTATGTTTTCATTCAGTGTGTTTCAAAAATGTATTTGATTTATTTAAGAGGTTTAGGCTGATGTTTCCACCAGTCACTATTTACCTGAGTAGGAATATTTGTGAGGCTCTTGAAATGATAAAATTGTCAAGGGTGTATCTTACCCTCATTATGTGGATTGAGATGATTGCATGACCTAGTGGATAAATTGAATTGAAGTGAATCACATAATGGCCAATTGAAGTGAAAGGCTGTTTTCGGTCGTTGTAATAATGCTTTATGGAGGCGGGCTATTACAACAAGTGCTCCATCTGTGCAAGCAGGACTTAAGATAAGTTGATAAATGTGCATTCAGATGAGATTGAAAAGGAGGCTTTTAGTTGGGACTTTCAGGGCCAGCTTTAGGACAGTGCAACTAGTGCAGTCGGGGGAAGATTAGCTTTTCTCCCTCTTTCTTTGGAGGGGCTGGCATCTGGTACCCTGGCTGCATGGGGTCCTGGAACACAGCAGACCTGAGAAATGGCAGACATTCACCATGGGACGCTGCCTAGATTTTGAGCCAGCCCCAAGGAGCTGGGGGGCGGCTTATTGCTATATGACCAGCCACTGTGCAGGAGAAAACCTTCTCTTCCTCCCTGGGGAAGGGTGACACCCAATGCGCTGACCCCATGGATACCTGAACTGCCTATGCACATCTGTCCCTGCTAGGCCTGATGGTAGAGAAAGGGTAGGCACATGTGGAAGGCAATCCATGGCAGTATGACCCCTGGGTCTCAGAGAACTTGTTTTCTTATATTAGGCAGCATGCCCCTCTTTTCAGAGAGACTCGGGGGCCTTGTGGCTGGTTCATAGACTTTCCTGAGGGCTGAGTAAATTTTGATAGCGCTCAGTAATAGCAATCTGTTAAGCAATGAAAATTGCGATACACCTTTTAAATGACCGCTGACACACACCCACACTAGAGAACATTCTTTCGGAAGCATATTAGCTGGTGATCAGCCCTTAGTCACTGCTGCATGAAACCAGTCCCTCTCTGGGGATCAACTTACCCTCATAATGGCTCAATTCAAACAAGAAGCTGCTAAAGCATTTAACGTCAAAGATGCCTTCTCCACAGTTAAACAGGACAGACCCTCCCTGACTGAGCCCCTCACCTCTTGTGACTTGCAGGAGACATGTCCGCCCCTGTCACAGAAACAGATTTTCAGGATTTAATTCAGGAATTTAAAAGAGAACTTGTGTCATTGCATCAGGATATCAATAAAATTGTCAGCGAATTGGACCATGGAGTCCAAAAACTTGACTCCAGACTCAAACATGTGGAGGGCAACTTGGTGGAACGGGTTCAAGAACAAGTCACCTTCTTGGACAGAGGTGCTTGACTTGAACAATCTTATCAGGCTATGATGCGTAAGACTGATGACGGAGAAAACCACTCTCGACATAACAACCTCTGCATTAGAGGCATCAGCTCCACACTCTGACAGCAACTTAGAAGCCCTTGTGGAGGGCCTTTTCTGAACTCTTTTGGGTGTTCCATCAGATGTAAGCATAATCCTAGACCAAATACACGGAGTGCTCTCAGACTTTTAGAAGAGGAAGAGTTTCTTTCCAGATGTTCTTACTAGATTACACTACTTCTGCCAAAAGAAAGAAATCCTTGCCACCTCACGAAAGCTGGACAAACTTCAATGTGATGGGGAAGAGCTAACCATTTATCAGGATAATTCCTTGTACCCTTTAGCCAGGAGGAAAGAATTCGAGCCAGCCACCAAGTGACTAAGGACCCTTAAGGTTCCCTGTCACTGGGGATTGCCCTGTAGACTTCTTCTTTACATTTCAGGACCAGCAGGATTCGGCATCCATGATAGAGGACATAGAATCAATCTTCAACTTATATGGGTCATCGTAGAAGGAACAGACTGTGGAGGAAACCCCAAATAAGGAGGGAGAAATGCACTGGCACATTCAAAGAATATCAAAGCAACGACTAGTGCATCTGGCCTGATCACAACCAAATATGCCAGATAGCTTCTCTGAACCTTGTGTGCCGCTGTAGGAGATGGAAGACATTGTTGCTTCCCTGATCATGCTTTTTTTGCTTCTGCCCGGCCCCAAGGTCCTAGATGACGAGTTATGAACAATCTGCTAGGGGAGATCCGATGAACTGCTTATGATGATGGTAGGACATTCTTGAAGCCAAAAAAGGGGTGGGCAGGGAACTTATAATCCTAATACTATGATTCATGGCGAGCAGGATCTCTATTTGCCCTATTTACTTCAATGTTCAGACTTTATGCATGTCTATTGAGATTTGGAGAATTGCCCAGATGGGGCCCCTCTGCTTATTGGATTGAGGTTCTATTTTTGTTGCTTTAATGTTATGCTTTATTACATTACTTATATATTCTATCAAATATTCATTTTTATTCTACCTGTACTGTAAGATGTTGTCCTTTTTTCCTTTTCTCTTAAGGAAGGTTTCAATACACAACAGACCGAGACCATGCTTTATCATATTATACTCCATGGGGATCACGGATATCAAAACATCCCCCATAAGTCGTACAGAGTTTGTTCCCATGCATTGATTACAAAATGATGTTGTTTAACATCCTAACTCTGCCCACGCCTGGCTTGAAAACTCCATTGAAATGCCTCCACTGTAAAGAAGAGTCATGTGTTATTGAGAAAACCTATTTGCTACAACGAGATGTTCACAGAATATATTCATAATTTTTTCACTTGCAATACCACTCAATGGGACAACAAAGGGCCAATGGGGATGCTATTTTATTTAGGAAGTGAGTGCGCTTTCAAGAGAAGGCCACATTTACTCTCAGGTTCTCCTGCTCATATTGAAGGGGATGCTGGAGCACTCACTGGTCACCTTGGTTTACATTTACGCCCCATCCAAGGGTCAGCATGATTTCTTTCAAAATCTAATTAAAAACATAGTGCATTTACGTGAAGAGACATCCAAACACATTCAAATGCCTCAGCCACCCATCTGAGAATATCACCCACCCAACAGGAGAAATGCTCCGAGTCTTCCATGAATTCTTCTTACATTTACATGAAGCCACCCATATGACAGCATATGAACAAGAGACATACATACTTAGCCTCAAATGACTATCCAACCCTTCCTCAGTCCAATCCTGTGGAATTGGGGAGCCTCATATCCCCACAGGAAGTTAAAGACACTATTAAATTACAACGATATGGCAGGGTTCCTGTCACAGATGGGTTCCCTACCACTATTTATAAAGTTTTCAAAAAGCACTTATCATTCCCTCTCATGAATCTATTCAATTGTTTTATCGACATGGGAGAAATACCAGACAACATGATGGACTCAGAGAGGGTTTTAATTAAAAAACTAGGCAAAGATCTGCAATAATGCTCCTCTAAATGGCCCAAAGCTTTGTTAAATACAGATTTGAAGATATTCACAAAAAAGATCTGGACAGTGATAGATTTATGCCAGATAGTGGAAAGACAGAACACTTGTTTGATCCTGCTCTCTTTAAATGATGAAAAGGAATTCAATAGATTAGATTGGCAGTATACTGGGCCAAATGGATAAGAACTACGCCCACCAGAGGATGAGATTACGTGTAAACTGCATGCAGAATTACCTGTTAAAGCTGGGTAGGTGGGCAAGTGAGGGGCTCCCTCTTTCAGACGGTGTTTTTCACATAGCAGCTTAGTTTTTGGTCCATAGGATTGAGGCAAACCCCACAATCTGAGGCTTGGAGTTTAATGGCACTATGTATAAATTACTCATCTTTGCAGATGACATTTTGTGCTTTTTGACTGATCTGCAGACATCTCTTTCAGTACTCATTGCTGATACTGAACACTTTTCAGCTGTCTCAGGTTTTAAAATTAACTATGAAAATTCCATGATGTTTGGGATCCCCAGTCTCCCACCACAGTGGAGGGACATCCTGACTAAACATTCCTTACGCATAGAATTGAGCTCTTTAGCCTACCTCGACATCTTCATCCCAGCCCAGAAGAAACACCTTTACAGGGAACACATCCCCTTCTTGTTGGGCATACTATATAAAGATCTATATAGATGAGGTAGACTGGAGATCTTTTGGTTTGGGTTCATCTCCTGTAAAAAAACTAATTTTCTACCCAGACTTTTCTATGTCACCCAGACCCTGTCTCTCTTGTTCTCACTTGACGTTATGTGCATGATCCAGAGATGGCTTCTGGATTTTGTGTGGGGGGTAAGACACCTTGAGTGGCAAAAAAACCCTGTACAGAAATCGTTGCGAGAGGGGACTGGGATTTCCACAGATTAACAGATATATGAGAGCAGTGCAACCCCACCACTTACTTGACCTCGCGATCCCGTAAGCAATAAAATATTGGGTGTGACTGGAGGACAGTTTTTCCCAATTCCTATATATACTTTGCCATGGCTCCCCACCAGAATAAGACATCTGGAGTCTCTACTTACCTCCACATGCGCCACTTTCACGCACTAGAGGGATAGTGAGACCCAGGGGAGGGTGGAGGTATAATGTCATTCCCTTTGCCAATATCCCTGATTTTAAATAATCTAGACTTTTTACTGGGACTCATCAACTGGGACTGTTGGTTCCAAAGTTCCACGGGTACTCTTGGAGACTTATATAAGAAAAGAAAATAACTCTTTCCTCCACAAATTAAGTAGTATCTTGGCATTGAACTCTGTAAACGTCTTTAACTAATGCAGCTGCAACACTGGGCAACTGCACCAGAGAGAAGTAAATTAGTGATCAGAGACATCACACTAATCGAGTCCCATATGAAGGAAGGAGAGACGAAGAAAGGAATTGGATACTTATATAGGTACTTTGAATCCCCTAGCACATCCTTAAAACCATCATATGCAGTAAAAGGGGAGGAGGAACTGGGACTAGAACTAGACGAGGCTACTTGTGTGGTAATCTGGGACAGGGCCTCATCCTCCTCGATCTGCACTCAATATAAAGAAAATTGGTATAAAGTATTTCACTGGTGTTATCTGACGTCAGTTAGATTGCACGCCATGTTTGGATCCTCTGCCCAGTGTTGGCGATGTACATTCGAAAGAGCTACAATGTTACCCAAGTTGTGGAGTTGCGATGTAATACAATCTTATTGGCAATCGATTATTACAATGATCCATGGCGTTAGTTTATTTAGATTAAGACTGCGTCCCATCACAGTTGTACTGGGAGCCAGAGGAGTTGACTATGAATATCCCACCTCGACCCCTTTAGGTAAACTTCTCACTCACTTGCTACTAGCCACCGGGCTGACCATTGCTTAGTGGTGGAAGTCCTCAGAGGCTCCACTGTGGCAGTCTGGAGGAATAAAGTCTGGAATATAGATTCAGGGGTGCCTGCATTGAGGCTAGGCAGCCACAAGTGTACCAGTGCAGGGAGAGAGTTGAACAGCGCCACATCTTAATAAATACGGTGCAGTTCACTTTTCTCCCCTTCACGCAACGTAGGGCAGCAACTTGTTTGGCTGCTTTGCATCAAAGATTAGTCAATCTTGGCCCAATCTGGCAATACCATCTCCATTCATCCTAGAGTAGCAGAGCCCTGTTTTCAGATTGCTAAGAAAAGTAGGTAGGTTACAATATAAAGTTGCAGGAGTAGGTGAGCAGGTAGTGAGGGGCTACATGTGTTTTTTCAGGAAAAGTCAAAATGTACAGAGTTAAAGAAAAATAATATAGAGTTTCTCAAGGATTGTCTGTTAATTGACTTTTGTCATTTTTTATCCTATAACCTTGGGATTGCCTAGTTTGCCTTATGTTTGTAAAGTAGTTGTATTTTCATTTAGCATGTCACTTATTTATACTGTACTGCAAAACGGCATATTTCGCATTCAGAATCACGCATGCATTTCCTGCGCATCCTTCCTTCCTTCTCCCAACTTACATTTAGTTGAGATTTAAAGTCTATTCTAGGCTTCACTTTCGTGGATGGCCAGTGCTTCGAATGAAAAACATTTCAGACATTTTTCAATGGCCCATTAGGTATTGCCAATAATGCATGTCTAATGTGTAGCTATGGAACTAGGTAATGGTTATATTTGTATATGCAGAACGTGCTTGACATCCTTAAACATAGTTGTGGTTATGCAATGCCACCTTTATAGAGTTTGCTCTTTATTCTGCAAATACCTCTTTGCTTTTAAATGTTGCCATTGTGCACCCCATTCCATCTGCTTCAAAGTGTTTGAAAACTATTGTGAAATGTTGTTTTGCTGTCTGTTGCCGCAGCCAAAATATATTGCCAATTCGCACATAGTGCTTCGTAGTTATTGCTTAAATTAAGTTGAGAAACTTTTACACTATTCATTTCTATTAAATTCAGCCTGTATATAATTTGAACACTGGCCTGAAGAAGAACAGGTGTAGCAGAGATGTCGTTACTCCAGCGCCCCAACCGCAATTGTTTAGTCGAAGCACTAAAAGCCAATTGTACATGCCGCATCCAGCCAATAAAAAACTCACTATTTGCTGCGGAGAGCTCTGTGGTTTCAGGTGTTAAGTCTAGCTTCCACCCACCAGTTTTAACACTGTGACAAATGTGACATAAAATGTGTTCTGGCAAAGTTCTTTGGACGAATGCATCTTATCAATGAGAAAATATTCGAATTTTTGCTAGCTGCATGTGCAATTAATTTGTGCCAGAAATTATATCACTGTCCTTCACTCTATGACATCAGCTTGTATTCACAAAGTGTTCAGTACAATAGAGTTTCTTAGCTGGCTACATAAACCATGTTCATGTTTTTCAACATAGAAGTACACATGGGCTAGCCTAACTAAATAGCTGGTAAAAAGACCACCCCTGGTGGCGTGCAATACCTCCCAGAAGAAGATGCATCAAGCCAAGAGCTTGGTCCTTCATTGACCCTTTCTAATACTTCAGCATTTTTGTCCCATCCATAGATGGCTAGAGAACGAATTCCACAAGATATGGGGCAAAGCTCTTGCAGAGACTGAATGGTACATTTATATAGTGGGCCTATCTGTGGTAAACAACTGACATGTTACCCTCAAATCCCAAACTGGGCCTGAACACCATTCCTATTTAGGTGCCAATTCCGATCCGGTAAAAAAATTCCCCGTCCGACTCGTATCCGGATTTTTTTCCGTCCGAATCGTCAAAGTAGCGTACAAACTGCCAAGTACGATTCGAACGGAAAAAAGTCCATACGAATCGCATTGGGAAGATTTCCCCACACGTCCTCGGGTCGGGAAAAGTCACCGACACGTCCCCGGGCGAGAAACCCACCGTGCGGAAAAATAAAGTCCGACTGCGCAAGTACGATCCCTCCCGTCCTCCCCATTTCACAACCGTACGCAAAAAACACCGTCCGAACCGAACTCCCATAGCAACCATGGAGACATGTGCCCGCATACGCGCCGAACACCCCACCACCCCCCGCCCGCGTATGTACGCCCCGAACCCCCACCCGTGTATGTACGCACCAAACACCCACCCGTGTATGTACGCCCCCGAACCCCCCCCAGCCGTGTATGTACGCACCGAACCACCAGCCGTGTATGTACGCCCCCGAACCCCCCCCAGCCGTGTATGTACGCACCGAACCACCAGCCGTGTATGTACGCACCAAACCCCCCCCCCAGCCCTGTATGTACGCACCGAACCACCAGCCGTGTATGTACGCCCCCGAACCCCCCCCAGCCGTGTATGTACGGACCGAACCACCAGCCGTGTATGTACGGACCGAACCCCCACCCCAGCAGAGTATGTACGCCCCGAACCCCCACCCGTGTATGTACGCCCCCGAACCCCCCCCCAGCCGTGTATGTACGCACCGAACCACCAGCCGTGTATGTACGCACCAAACCCCCACCCCAGCCGTGTATGTACGCACCGAACCACCACCCGTGTATGTACGCACCGAACCACCACCCGTGTATGTACGCACCGAACCTCCACCCGTGTATGTACGCCCCCGAACCCCCCCCAGCCGTGTATGTACGCACCAAACCCCCACCCGTGTATGTACGCACCTAACACCCACCCCAGCCGTGTATGTACGCACCGAACCACCACCCGTGTATGTACGGACCGAACCCCCACCCCAGCAGAGTATGTACGCCCCGAACCCCCACCCGTGTATGTACGGACCGAACCCCCACCCCAGCCGTGTATGTACGCACCAAACCACCACCCGTGTATGTACGCACCAAACCACCACCCCAGCCGTGTATGTACGCACCAAACCACCAGCCGTGTATGTACGCACCAAACCACCACCCGTGTATGTACGCACCAAACCCCCACCCCAGCCGTGTATGTACGCACCGAACCACCACCCGTGTATGTACGCACCGAACCACCACCCGTGTATGTACGCCCCCGAACCCCCCCCAGCCGTGTATGTACGCACCAAACCCCCACCCGTGTATGTACGCACCTAACACCCACCCCAGCCGTGTATGTACGCACCGAACCACCACCCGTGTATGTACGGACCGAACCCCCACCCCAGCAGAGTATGTACGCACCGAACCACCAGCCGTGTATGTACGCACCAAACCCCCACCCCAGCCGTGTATGTAGGCACCGAACCACCAGCCGTGTATGTACGCACCAAACACCCACCCGTGTATGTACGCCCCCGAACCCCCCCCAGCCGTGTATGTACGCACCGAACCACCAGCCGTGTATGTACGCCCCCGAACCCCCCCCAGCCGTGTATGTACGCACCGAACCACCACCCGTGTATGTACGCACCAAACCCCCACCCCAGCCGTGTATGTACGCACCTAACCACCACCCCACCAGGGAATGTACGGACCGCACCCCCACCAGTGCATGTACGGACCGTACTGACGCCAAAAAAACACGTACTGAACCCGGACAAACCATATTTACACAAGGAGAGTCAAGTAGAGTTTCCCCACACCACCAAACAGGCCCAACAACCCCACAAACATCACATACACTCACCTGCAACTGCCAAACTGCCAAACAGAGGCCCAAAACTCAATCACTCCTCATAACACACCCACACAAATTTCAAACACAGCCACACCCACAAATGGACCAATAAAAATGGACCACACACACAAACCATGAGCCTTTGCAACAGACCCACTGCTGCCAGAGCCCACAGACGACCCACACCACCATACTTGAACCTCACACTTGCATACCTTCACACAACCACCTACACAAACACCCCCTCATCACATTCACACACACACCTCCACTACCACACCCACACACCCACAGCCATCCACACCCACACCCCCACAACCACACCCCACGCCATGTCCACCACCAAGAATCCAAAGTTCACAAAGGAGGAGCTGGAGATCCTTGTCGACGAAATCCTCAGAGTCGAGCCACAGCTCTTTGGGACATTGGTCAGACAGACCAGCATATCCGAAAAAACCGCCATGTGGCAGAGGATCGTCGATTCTGTGAATGCTGTTGGGACAACCAGAAGGACCAGGCACGAGTGCCAATCCAGGTGGTACGATCTGCGGAGGACGGTCAAGAGGAAGATGACTGACAATCACAACCAGGGGAACATCACTGGAGGAGGGCCGCCCCCCAGACCGGTACAATACCATCCCTGGGAGGAGAAGGTGATGTCCACGCTGGCGGTGGAGGGACTACACGGACTGCCAGGACTCCCAGACCCTGGTGAGTACACAAACAACTCACCTCACATGGGGGGGATGCCATACACAATCAATCATGCATGCCACCCCCCCCAAGCCACCACCGGACACAACAACACTCCACAAACACACACATGCCACTGGCACCTCCATGCCCCATGCATCAATCAGGGCCATGCCAAGTCACAGGCCACACAAAACACCAACACAACACAGGATGTGGTCGATGCTGGGAGTGGGGGCAGCAAAACTAACATTGAGCAACTCACAAGCACACAACAATGCCCTCAGCCCATATGGCCCAGGGCACAGCCATACAAACTGTGTGTACCCACACAGTACTGTCTTGCCTGCAAATGATGGCTGCCATGCAGGATGCCATGGGTCTGAAGGCACAATTTGCACATAACAGCAGACAATGAAGATGCATCGCTCTGATAGAGTCTCAGCACACACCGCCACAGCAGCAGCCTACACTCAGACACACTGCCCAATGGGTGCCCGGAGAACAGGGACTAACTCACATGAACAAGCCAATGGCCATTCAAAGACCGGCTAACTGTGTGTGCCCAGGAAGCTGGCCTGAGGTGACAGAGAGTGACAAAGAGAGGGAGGGAGAGGGGGAATGAGAGGGAAGGAGACAGAGGGGGGACACAGGGAGACAGACAGAGGGAGGGAGTAGGGTGACAGAGGGAGACCGACAGAGGGAGGGAGGAGGGTGACAGAGGGAGGGAGGAAGGGAGACACAGGGAGACTAAATCAGCCTTGGGTGGTGTGGCCATGTCCACTCGTCAGCCGGTGGACTGTGTGCATGCAGACCAGGTCTGGCAGTGCCTCAACCCCCCCTTCCGTAGATGAAGACCGGTCCATGTGTCAATCTGTGCACGAGTCCATCCGTGCTGCAGGCACAGACCTAACCACACACCCAGTATACCCACCCACCGTGTCGGTAAGAACCCTGTCACAAAAGCTTCAGTCCCCTACCTGCAACATCAAATTGCCTTGCCAAAACACCATTTGGCCACGTACAGTGCAACACGTAAGGCGCCTCTGCATGGCTCGCTACGCCCGCACACCACACTGCTGACTGTGTACCCAAATAGATGCATCAACTAAGATTGTGTCTCACACATGCGTAAAGCCCTGACAGCTGTGGCCAAGGGACATAGCCATGCACAAGTGCACTGTGAGAGGAATGCAGGACAGATCCAACTACCCAGAGGAAGAGTGCCAAATCAGAAATGCATGCAACATGGATGCCACATGTGACACTGTTAACATTGTCTCTCTCACACACAGGTCAACGTCGACGAACACCCCCCAACACTGGGGGGGAAGTCACACAGGACCAGGCTCCGCGGGATGATGACCCCACCGCCAGCGATGACTCTCACCACTCCGTGGATGACCCAGACCAACCTGGCCCCTCTGGTGTCCAACCACCTGCAGCACCTGCGTCAGGTACAACTGTGCCAACCACCACCCCCATTCCTGCCACATCCCAGGAGACGTCCAGGAGCCCTGCCCGCACACGACCACCCAGCCAGTCTGCCCAGGAGGGACACGGTCCTCCGGGCACCCAGGAGGAGGCAGGCGGCAACGCAGATGCCATCCCTCAGGGGTCCCGGAGACCCGATGCACCCACAACGGCAGGCCAGGTGCACGTGGGCAGGGGTGGCGGGAGTGGAGGACGGCGGAGGCGCGAACCTGACCAGGCAGCTCAGGACCCGGTAGTGTCCCAGGTCAGCAACATCCTGGATACATACCGGCGTGACACCAGGGGCATGGACCAGATTGCGTCCACCCTCAATGACATCAAGGGGACCCTCCAGGAGATGAAGACCCTGCAGTCCCAGCAACATGCCTGTCAACTGCAACACCAAGGAAGGATGGAGGATAGACAGGCTGAGCTCGTGGCGGTGCAAACCCAAATGACCGGTGTACTCCGTCTGATTGCCGACAACATGGGCAACCCTCCCTGTGGCACCAGGCGAAGGCCATTACCAGACACAGGGAGGGATCAGGAGGAGGAGGATTCATCCGACGGAGCGTCACAGACATCGTCACGGACTGCTTCCGAGGGTCCCCGCAGGAAGGTGGGTCGTCCACGAAAAAGACTGTGAGAGTCAGCAGAACATCACCATCTCCCAGGTCACCTGGCCTGGCACCTGGCCCTCTGGCCCAATAGCAGCACATGACATTCTCTGCCACATGGACTTGCTGGTCACTGTCTGACCTATGTTGACGAAGACTGTGGCATGGACTCTGACATTTTGCTACGACAAGGATACCAACTCCCCCAGTGAACTTTGGATTCTACACTCCCGCTGTGCACCTCTTGTCATCCCCACAAACCCGTACCCCACCACAAATAAATTAATCACACTTACAAGATGATGCCGTGATTCTACATTATTACAATACATGTGTGTGTCGTACAGTCAAAGCATGCCTGATCTCAGAATTAACTCCAACCATCCAAACAGTGGGGTCGCAGTCTTGCCCAGGACACACATGGGTCCCAATGTCTCATCTGATACAGACATGGAGTACCAAACTCACCTGTGCTGGGCCCAACCAGCTGAGTGGTTCCCGCACAACTGTGGCTACAGACACATTCAGGGGAGCAACAGTCATGCGCAGAGGTCAGGGATCATGTGGAGTGACCTGGCTTGCCGCTCCCAGGTATGTCTAGACATGTGTCCCTACAATGTGCCGCATGCTTGCGTCAGGTGGATGTTGAGAATGGTGGATAGGCCAAGGTTGGATGCATGGAGATGCCAGAATGCAGTTTAGGATCACTGTGCCACATGGTTGTGTTGGGGTTGTGGGCTGCATCATGAGTGTGGGCGTGGATCTAGAAGGTCATCCTGCAGCTGGCTGTGAAACATTCCCCCCATCCCGTTAGGACGTTGATGTGGCCTGGTTGCCCGACGCAGTAGCAGAGCTGTGCAGATGCACTCCGGATATGGACAAGTACCATGGGAGTCGTGAGGCACATGTCCGTAGACTGCAGGGTAGGATTCTACACAGATGTTGTAGTTTCCCTGGGGGATGGTCTCTCTTGCCTTGAGGTGGATGGAACTGTGCATCTTGTGCATAATACAGTTCCCACTCCCTGACAAACCCCTAGCATCTTGTCACTCTACACATAGACACATATGCACCACCTATGAAAACTATGCCAGACCTGCGGCACGCACAGTGGCAACAGGGCACCATTGACAGGGAAGAGGCACCTTGGAGACAGAGGGACAAATTTATTAGTCATGTGTGTTGGAATGACAATGATACTCTGTCAACACATACACAGGTCATGTGGATGTACATGTGGGAGCAACACTGGCACCCCCCATTGCAACACAGATGCTGGCATCCCATTGACCTGGCACACAAGTGACGGATAACAGCTAAACACCCCCTGCTGCCACGGAGAGGCCGCTATACACCATTGAGGCCCTGATGGGGCAATCACACACCATGTCAACCCGGTGCAACCTGTATGTTTCCGAGGCCAGTGTTACACACAATGATGGCCTCATCACAATCCCCAATCCCCTGCCACATGACAGTCACCAAGTCTGAGCATGGCTCCAGGTGAAGCCTGCCCCATGTCATGTTCCCCATGTAGGATCACCATGTATGCAAATGGAACACACATGAACCGGAGAAGTGCACACAGACTACAAACAATTCACACACCCAAAACGACGTGAGGCATCCCTTACCCTGAGGAGATTTCAACACTTGCCCGTGCATGTGACGCTGAATCAGCACATGTCGCTGTGTTCATGAGGAGTAGCAGGAGCACAACAATGCCACCAGCAGACAGCATGCACATGGACCTGTGGAAGAGAGACACACAAGGATTCAGCACAAAGGAGCACATCCGCAAGCATGTACTTAACACGTATCATGTTGTTAACATGACAGGTGACAATGATGACCCTCAGACAACATCCTTCCATTGCGCCATCACTTGAGTGACACTTCAATACACACCACTGACTCACTTGGCAGACATGCAGATGGACACACACATTGCAACACATGCCACACACGGCCCAATGCGTGCACACTCAGACACTGGAACTCACCACTAAGCAAAGAAGTTGCGTATGAGCCGACTCCGCATGTCCTCCACAGCCTCCTCCTCCTCCACATCACTTGCCCCGTCACCAAGCCCTTCATCCTCCACGGGTGGATGGTCCTGGTCATCTTGATCCAGTATGAGTGGAACAGCTTCCTCCACTGCCATGTTGTGCAGCATGCAGCAGACGATGATGATCTTGCACACCTTCACCGGGGCATATGGGAGTGCTCCGCCGGTCTTGTGGAGGCACCGGAATCGGCTCTTCAGAAGTCCAAACGTCCTCTCAATGACTCTCCTGGTCCGCCCATGTGCGTTGTTGTAGAGGTGCTCGGCAGCCGTGCTGGGGTTGCGGACAGGCGTCATCAGCCATGGCATGTTGGGATAGCCAGCGTCCCCTACAAGGAAACATCATGGACAGAAGTGTGTCAGCACAGGCAGTGAGATTGGAAGATGACGCCAAACACTGAACTGCCAGAGTCTACCCACCAACAATACATGCTCGCTCGTTCCGCAGCTGCAGCATCATTTCTGGCACCCTGCTACGCCTCATGATGAAGGCATCGTGTGCTGATCCTGGAAAGCGAACACAGACATGTGAAATCACCATGTTGGACAGACACACCACAAGGGCATTAATGGAGTGATAATGTTTGCGATTCCTATACACCACCTCCTGTGCCTGTGGTGGTACCAACGCAACATGTGTCCCATCTATGGACCCAATGACATGGGGCATCCCTCCCAGGGCATAGAACTCACGCTTGACATCTGTCAACTGCTCACGATTTGGGAATTTAATGTACTCATCCAGGTGAACCAACATGGCCTCTAAGAAATCATGCAGAACACGGCTGAACATCGTCTGGGACATGCCCCCGACATCAGCAATGGTATGTTGGAACGTACCCGTGGCAAGGAAATGTAGGGCTGCCATCACCTTCAACTTGGGTGTCAGTGCACTTGGATACCTGTGGCGCGGGAGGAGTTGTGCTTCCAGCCGGCCAGTCAACTCATCAATCAACCGTTGGCTGAATCTGTAGCGGCGTATACAGTCCCGTTCATGCAGGGCAGCAATGTCTGGCATACGTCGAGGGAGAGGCGGAGCCCTGTAGTGAAATGGAAGGAACACCTAAGAGTGAGCACTGTACAACAACATCGTCAATGCACTGAGCACATGTTACACAGCCAATACACATATGCCACGTTGTGAGTCAGGTCTGTGCCACAGTTCCTGGACACGAACGCCAGTCAGGTTACACTCCTACCAAGGGACAGCCACTAACGGAGGGGGGCAAGATCACGATGACATGGCATGAGACTAGCTGTGGGCCAGTGTAAGTGAACATGCACACGCATCACAGGATTCACAGACATCCACACATGTGCAGAAGTAGTATGCGTATGGTACAGACAGGTAGTTGGATGCGATATGCACTGGTCACATGTCATAGGAATAGGACAGGCCACACACATTGCCTTTGAGGAGTACATGTCGAGACAGAACATACATAGGGAGCATGTGGATATGTACTTGTGTTGATACTCCGTGTAGTTGGATACATACACACCTCATGGCAAATCACATATGTGGGCTGGTGTGCGGAACAGTGTGCCATGGCCATCGACACACAGACACATGTTGGCAGCAGCAACTGCTGACACATTGAATCACACACCTACAGCAAAATCATGGAAAGACATGCCACACACATGACATGGTTGCAGCATGCAACGCAGCCATACACGTGTCATATGTAATATTCCGCGTACCTGGCATCAGGGGACAGGTGCGGGTGTCCGTGACTGGGACATGCAAGTGACTCATGGCTCCACTAGTGTGTACGACATGCACACATGTCAAAGGAGTGCAGGGGATGTGTGGTACAATGCGCACCATCACACACGACATGTGTACACAGCTCATCGTACATGTGCTTTGCCCACACCTCAGGGGTAAAGTGCCACATCACATCCTGACACACCTGTGTCACACACAGGTGGTATTGCACAGACAATGCATTGGTGTCCACCCTTGGCAATACCTGTCCGCTCCATTCCTGTCTGTGTGCCGCCTGTCACCACTGACAGTTGTTATACGCACCGTACATACGCTCGGAGCGCGTGTATAGGGTCCCTGGGCCAATATTGCCGCTGGCGTATGCGTACGCCACAGTAGTACGGACTGTACACGCGCTTGTACGGTCCGGATCACAATATGGGCGCTGGCGTATGCGTACGCCACAGTAGTACGGACTGTACACGCGCTTGTACGGTCCGGATCACAATATGGGCGCTGGCGTATGCGTACGCCACAGTAGTACGGACTGTACACGCGCTTGTACGGTCCGTACTACTGTGGCGTACGCATACGCCAGCGCCCTTATTGTGATCCGGACCGTACAAGCGCGTGTACAGTCCGTACTACTGTGGCGTACGCATACGCCAGCGCCCATATTGTGATCCGGACCGTACAAGCGCGTGTACAGTCCGTACTACTGTGGCGTACGCATACGCCAGCGCCCATATTGTGATCCGGACCGTACAAGCGCGTGTACAGTCCGTACTACTGTGGCGTACGCATACGCCAGCGCCCATATTGTGATCCGGACCGTACAAGCGCATGTACGGTCGGTATCACTGCTTGTGGGGTGCCCTAGGGCGTGGAACGCACCGTACCTGTGTGTAAATGTATGAAAACACATAGGGGACACATGAGGGACAAGTATAAGGGCCTAAATGCCTGATGGTTGCCATGGAGACTGAGTTAAATTTTTGAATTTGAGCACCAGGTGCACAGCAGAAGTCAGTTGGAAAGAATCTACATTGTTGCAATGTGGATGTTGACTTGACATCATTATCAAAACTGAAACCATGCAAAGCCACACACTGGGGTAGGTTTGAAGGGATTGGATGAAACGTAGGATGCTAATGTGACTGACCAATCAATCTGTACTCCTATACATGAACAGGCCAGCCAGGCATATATAAGGCAGCCAGGTCCCATGAGAGAGCACTTGCCTGCACATCCATTCATCCATTACCACTGCTGCTGATAGTGATTCCTCTGGCACCATGTCCAGGACTGTGGAGAGGTCACAGCCATTCACCCAGGAGGAGAACCTTGCCCTGATAGATGTGATCCTCCCACAGTTCCAGAGCCTGTATGGTCGACCAGGGGTTCAGGTGAGTGCAGACTCCACTAGCTTAGACTGTGCCCCTTTTGTGTGACAGTGACTTCTGGCATTGTGTCCATGTGTGACAGACATGCACTGTTGTTTGGAGTGGGTCCCAGGGTGTGGAAGGCCTCATGTCACCCATGCAGAGCATGCTGTGTTTCCTGTGTGCACTCCTCACTTGCATAGTGCCTACTGTGACAATGAATGCAAGGTGCATGCCACATTCTGCCTGCATACTCCTCCTGGGGATGTTGTTTCCACAGTCCTGATGTGATCCTGTGTTCCCCCCAGTGTGACAGGTGTCAGTACCCATGGATGTGTGTTTGTTCAGTGTACCTGTGCTGTGAGTGTCCAAAGGCCGTGTTCGTCCCCTGCACATTGGTGTGTGTGTTAGTCCCCTGTCATGTGGGTGAGTGCATATGGGGAGTGTTGCACACAAGCAGCATGAGGGATGGATATGGCCTGGCCATCGGATGTGAGCAGGGAGCAGTGCTGTGTGCATGCCGTGCTGAGCCAGCCCCACACCTGTGACACCCCCGTCTACTGGCACATGGGCAGAGTGAGGTGTGTACCCGCAGTTGGCAATGCCATGTGATTGTCCTGTACCTGTGTGTGTCTGTGTACTCTGCTGAGGTAGCATCAGTGTGCTGGGGCAGGTGACTGCTGTGAGGTGCTGTACATAATCCTGGTGTAGCCTGTGAGGCACAGTGTGATCCCTGGTCAGTGAGTGTGTGGTACCCCTCATGCCACCCGTGTGCTTCCACTGGCACGTAGTGCATTTGGCCTTCCACAGTGGATAATGTCCCTATGACAAAGGTGCAATTAGTTGCATGCATACCATGGCCTGTTCATAATGAGGATTGTTCTATATGTGTGTCTCTGTGTCTTTGCTCATGTGGATTAATGTATTCTCTCTTTTGCATCCTCACAGGTAGGCGCCATTGCCAAGGGGGAGATCTGGAGGGAAGCCGTCAGTGCCGTGAGGGGTACAGAGGGTCGGAGGCGGAGCCTGTCTCAGGTGAGGAAACGCTGGCAGGACATCCGGTGCTGGACGAGGAGGATTGCACGGCTCCTGCTGGGGGACTCACCTGAGAGCCGTAAGAACCGTGGCCGCCGTCGTCTGACCCACATCCAGAAGCGTGTGCTGGCGGTGGTCTTCCCCGATATGGACAGGCGCCTACAGGAGAGGCAGCAGCAGGAAGGGGGTAGGTACATGTGTGTCAGTTGTGTGTCCCCAGCCAATGTAAGTGTGCAGTTGCATGGATACACTGCCAGGGTTTGATTGTGCAGTGCGTCAACTTCTCCACAAAGTAGCACAGTGCTGTTCTCACTCCCTCCCTTCCCCTCCTTGCAATGTGTTCCCTGGTCTGTCGCCACTCTTGCACAAGGTTATTTATGCAGGCAGTTCATGCAGGTGCCCTATGCTATCAGCATCATGTGTGGGGGTGATGTGCCACAGGTATGGGGACCTTGCGTGTGCCATGGCCAATTTCAGTCATTGTGGTGTCCATGTCACTTGGCACTGATTGTGAATCACGACATAGGGGTGTGTCTCCAAAATGTACAGCCTTCCAGCATGCATGTCCAATTGTGTGCCCTCTGACATGATGTGCCTGAGTGGGAGGCCTGCTAAGTGCAGGGACGGTTGCTTAATTTGCAGTCATGTCCATCCTGGACCATGGAGGAGTGTGGGCACTACTGTGCCCTGGGGCACCTCTTCCTAGGTATCATGTGCGTCATCCAACAATATGGCCATTCACTGTGTCTTTGCCATGGGTTGCGTAGGGTGGCATTGTACCCTGGGCTCAACTGTTAGGACCTACAGGTTGCTACATGTGTCCACTGTACAGGGGGACCCATTTTGCTTGTGCATACTCACAGTGGGCATTACCTGTGTGTGTTGTTGAGACAATCTGATGATGTTTGCCTGTCAATGATGTGTGGACATGGCCACCAGGGGCTGTGTGTTTACAGTCATGAATTAGTGGAGGCCATGTGTTTCCATCCCAGAGTAAGAGGTGTACATACTTTCTCCGTCTCAATGAGATTGTCTCAGGTGTGGGTGGTTTGTGCGTACAAGGCCTACATGTCAGAAGCTTCATCCTCCTTGCTGGGTTTAGCCTGTGTGTGATGTTTGACTGGACATACGCTCAAGGTGCAGCGACCCTGTCATGTGTGGCCTGGTTTCATGTATTGCCTTTGCAGCATGCGGCAAGAGTAAATGGATATGATTCATGCTCATCCCTTTTTGACGACGCAGTGTGGTGCAGGTGCTGTGCACATTTGTCCCCAGAGGCTGACTCCTCTCAAAAATTTCAGGTGCAGTGATTTGCTGTTGTGTCATGATCTCCATTGTGTCTCAGTGGCATGGTGGGTAGAAAAACTGTGTGTTCCATGGCCTACATGTGTACATTGTTTTGTAGGTGTTACTCCTGTTGCTTTTCAGGCTATGCAATGTGACCTATGTATATTTGACTCATGTGACATATGTGTACAGGTGTCTGATTTTCTCCTGTCTCTTCACCTTGCCCACAGCATCGCCGGGGGACACGGAAGGAGACACTAGCACGGACCGGGAGGAGAGATTGAGCACCAGTACCAGCAGTGCTGTCCTGTCTGGCACATGGAGTGGCACGGAGGCCGAAGGGAGTGAGGCGGAGGACCTGTTGACTGCCAACACAGACTATGACGCAGACGGGTCCGAGGCTGAGCTCCCAGAGGTGGCGGAGTCTGCCCCCCCAGCTGATGGCAGCCCTCCACATCCCCCCGCCACCTCAGGTTCCATCACCGGCCTCCCACATGCTCGTGGCCCTTCCCTCCGTGCTCGGTCCCCACATGTCTCCTTCCTGCCAGGCACCGCACCCCCTGCCCCTGTCACCACTGCTGCGGTGAGTGCGGAGTCTGTGGACATCCTGAGGCAGTTGCAGGTTGGTCAGACTGCGATGCTAAATGTCCTCCATGCCCACACCCAGGTGCTGACCCAGATGGAGGCATACATGGAGGGCATGTCGGCTGCGCAGTCTGACCAACGGCAGTTGCTGAGGTCCATAGACTCCACACTGACTGCAGCACTGGATCTCCTGCAGCGCTGCGTAACACCCCCTACCCCTGCCCCATCCACAATTCCCACTCCCGTGCCTGTCCCACGCACATCCAGACGTCAGCGTGCACGCACCCCAACAGACACAGGCACCACACCACCAGGGAAGTCGAAGCGCACACCTCCTGTCACGCACACACAGGGTGAGGAAGGCACACCCACTGGGTCGGGGGGGAAACGTAGAACACGCAGCCACAGTGGGAGTCCGCATTCCACACAACCCACTCCCTCCAAATCCACTCCCCTTAGCTCTCCTGGCCAACAGTCAGTGACAGCATCATCCACTGCGAGTGTGCCCCCCAGCCCCAGGACGACACCACCCCGCAAGCGGTGGAGGCGGGACCCGGCCAGGGGAGTTGAGTCCCCCACCCTGGCCACACCCTCCCCCAGTGGCGCTGCGACCCATCCCTTTGCCCCCCCCCCCTCCTTGGGGCCTGTGGTTGGATTGGGTACGGGGGAGTCGCTGGGGGAACTTGCCGACGTGTGCAGCGCCATTCTGTCCTCCACCTTTGGCGCTGGCACCCCCCCTGTGGCAGATTCATCCCTCCCTGCACCCACAACACCTACCCTTTCCCCTCCTGTCCCTGCGGTGCCTGTTTCCACCCTCCCCCCTGATGCCCCCTCTTCTGTGGATGAAATGGACTTGTGAACTGTGCAGGCAAGCTAGGGGACACACGTCCCGATGTGTACCCCCCCCCCGGACATTGCTGCTGGGCTGGCCCATGGCCCTTGTACATAGTGGACATTTTCTCTGATATATTTTCCTGCTGAATAAAGCCTTTTCTTTTTGTTTTGCACACTGATGCTTTCCTGGACTTGCTGTTGGTGCTGGTGCTCCCTGCGTTGGGGTGGTGATAATGTGTTAGGGGTCTGTGAAATGTTGGAGTGTGCTGCTCATGGGGTGTACCCTGCCATCTGCGTGCCATCACAAAGGTCTCTGCAAATGGTATTTGGTCATGTTTGCTCTCACTGTATGGTGACATTGTCCCAAGGTGTGTTCCGTCCTCTGTGGCCCAGGCCATTTTTCCTGCAGGGTGTCTCCCAAATGCTGTGCTGTGCTGTGTCTACATTTCCTGGATGTGTGAGGGTTGCCTTTCAATATAGCCATGCTGGCTCAGCGATGGCTCCGCCTGCATCTGGGGTATCACCCTTGTAGGTCAATGAACTTGTTGATGGGGTATATTGTCCGATGTCTGGGCACTGCTGGGAGTGATAGGTACACACCCCTCCTGTGTCTGGGCACTGCTGGGAGTGATAGGCACACACCCCTCCTGTGTCTGGGCACTGCTGGGAGGACCCTGCACCCACCCCTCCTGTGTCTGGGCACTGCTGGGGGTGTTTTGCACACCCCATTCTTATAGCAGGTTCGGTGCGTACATGCACGGGTGGGGTGGGGGTTTGGTGCGTACATACACGGCTGGTGTGGTGGTTTGGTGCGTACATACACGGGTGGGCGTTTGGTGCGTACATACACGGGTGGTGGTTTGGTGCGTACATACACGGCTGGGGTGGGGGTTCGGTCCGTACATACACGGGTGGGGGTTCGGGGCGTACATACTCTGCTGGGGTGGGGGTTCGGTCCGTACATACACGGGTGGAGGTTCGGTGCGTACATACACGGCTGGGGTGGGTGTTAGGTGCGTACATACACGGGTGGGGGTTTGGTGCGTACATACACGGCTGGTGGTTCGGTGCGTACATACACGGCTGGGGTGGTGGTTTGGTGCGTACATACACGGGTGGGGGTTTGGTGCGTACATACACGGGTGGGGGTTTGGTGCGTACATACACGGGTGGGGGTTTGGTGCGTACATACACGGGTGGGGGTTTGGTGCGTACATACACGGCTGGGGTGGGGGTTCGGTCCGTACATACACGGGTGGGGGTTCGGGGCGTACATACTCTGCTGGGGTGGGGGTTCGGTCCGTACATACACGGGTGGAGGTTCGGTGCGTACATACACGGCTGGGGTGGGGGTTCGGTCCGTACATACACGGGTGGGGGTTCGGGGCGTACATACACGGGTGGGGTGGGGGTTCGGTCCGTACATACACGGGTGGTGGTTCGGTGCGTACATACACGGCTGGGGTGGGTGTTAGGTGCGTACATACACGGGTGGGGGTTTGGTGCGTACATACACGGCTGGGGGGGGTTGGGGGGCGTACATACACGGGTGGTGGTTCGGTGCGTACATACACGGGTGGTGGTTCGGTGCGTACATACACGGCTGGGGTGGGGGTTTGGTGCGTACATACACGGCTGGTGGTTCGGTGCGTACATACACGGCTGGGGTGGGGGTTTGGTGCGTACATACACGGCTGGTGGTTCGGTGCGTACATACACGGCTGGGGGGGGGTTCGGGGGCGTACATACACGGGTGGTGGTTTGGTGCGTACATACACGGCTGGGGTGGGGGTTCGGTCCGTACATACACGGGTGGGGGTTCGGGGCGTACATACTCTGCTGGGGTGGGGGTTCGGTCCGTACATACACGGGTGGGGGTTCGGGGCGTACATACTCTGCTGGGGTGTGTGTTAGGTGCGTACATACACGGGTGGGGGTTTGGTGCGTACATACACGGCTGGTGGTTCGGTGCGTACATACACGGCTGGGGGGGGTTAGGGGGCGTACATACACGGGTGGTGGTTTGGTGCGTACATACACGGCTGGGGTGGGGGTTCGGTCCGTACATACACGGGTGGGGGTTCGGGGCGTACATACTCTGCTGGGGTGGGGGTTCGGGGGCGTACATACACGGGTGGTGGTTCGGTGCGTACATACACGGGTGGTGGTTCGGTGCGTACATACACGGCTGGGGTGGGGGTTTGGTGCGTACATACACGGCTGGTGTGGTGGTTTGGTGCGTACATACACGGGTGGGGGTTTGGTGCGTACATACACGGCTGGGGGTTCGGGGCGTACATACCAGGGTGGGGTGGGGGTTCGGGGCGTACATGCACGGGTGGCGCTTGGGTGCGTACATACACGGGTGGGGGTTCGGGGCGTACATACCAGGGTGGGGTGGGGGTTCGGGGCGTACATACACGGGTGGCGCTTGGGTGCGTACATACACGGGTGGCGGTTCGGGGCGTACATACACGGGTGGGGGTTCGGGGCGTACATACACGAGTGGGGGTTCGGGGCGTACATGCACGGGTGGGGGTACGGGCCGTACTTCCACGGGTGGGGGTACGGTCCGTACATACCCCTGCCCACGCTCTGCGTGCCTGGGTACGGGCCGTACCCATGCCTTTGGTGTGTGGGTACGGTGCGTCCCACCATTGTTGCGGGCCGTGGGGTCCGCACCGTACACAGGCCTTGGGGGCGTGGCTACGGGTCGTACCACGCGTACCCCTACATGACCCCAGCAATGCTGGTACGAGCTGTACCAAGGCCTTTCTGACGTGGGTACGGGCCGTACCGCTATTGTTGGAGTGACGTAGGGGGACGCGTGGTACGTTCCGTACCCACGCTCTTGCGGCCTGGGTAGGGTACGTACCGGTTCGCGTGACCATCCACTTCCGTTGTGGCGGACGCTTGCGTTGCTGGCCTTGCCCCCACCCCCTGGAAGTGACCAGGCCCTGATGGTCAGGTATGTCCAGGCCATGTGTGATTTGGTACCATGTGTTGGTGTTGTGTGTCCTGCCCCTGCCCCCCCCTTTGCCCCTGGTTGTTGTGCTGACCTTCTGCGGCGTCTGCGTCGGTTCCTGTACGCCAGGTGGACTGCTAGGAGGGCAGGGATGGCACGTAGGTTCGGGTCCATGTCTGTTCGTCGCGTCCAGCTGCTCCTTGCGTGTGTCGTCCTGATTTCCCGGCAGTTTTTGGCAGCCGGTAAATATTTTCCGTGCGGGATGACGTCGGTTCGAATCGTACTTCCTGGTTCGTGAAACGTAGGCTGGATGCGTACCGACGTCACGTCGGCTCCTTTCAGGATCGGAATTGTGTTTAGTTTCTGTTCGGTCGGTGTTTTGTTCGAATCGTACGGAAATGGTGTTTCCGTATGAATCGTACTTGCATTTTCGGATGGATTTCGCACCGGGTACGAGTCGGACGGAGAAAAGGCTCCGTCCGACGGTTCGTACCCGGTTTTTACCGGATCGGAATTGGCACCTTAGTGTGTGTCAGACAGACATGTTGAGGTTGTTTTAACCCAAAACCTTTTAATACTATCTAGTTGTAGCATGTTAACTGCCACAAATCTCTCCTTCTCAAGATGTTATGTTACTCGTTTGTTGACTGTTTCCTCTTCTGCTTGAGGCCCGCTGTAAACAGTTTGAACGCATAATATATCAGGAGTACCGGTACATGCATGAAAATGTGTCCCCTGCTGAACCAGCAGGCAAAAACCACAAAAACATGGTACAGGTAATCTCAGCCCCACAAAACTTAATGAATCTGGATGTGTGTAAATGCAGACGGTAGCGTTATATTGTCCTGGCTGCCCAGTGACTGATCGTGTATAGGAAGGCATTCTTAAGAGGGGTCTGTGGATGGCAAGGAGGGTAAGTCTATGTCCCGGTAAGTCGCCCATCGGGAACATATTTTCCTATGCTTCTGGGGACAACCTCGTTCCTGGAAGACCGCAATCTTTGCTCCAATGCATCTGCATTCTTCCACCTGCCTATTGTTGGGGGGGACATTCCTTTCCACAGCTGGGCGATGTCTCATTTGGCAAGAGTGAGGGCCAAGAAGAGCAAGTGTTGCTTATATCGGTTTCAACCGAGCCCATCAGTACCATGGAGTAGGAACAGCCTTGGGTCAAATGGGAGATCCCACACTAGGACCTGGCCCAGGCAGGACGCAATCCTACACCAGAAGGGCTGTAGCGCACTACATCTCCAAACTGTGTGCAGGTAGGTTCCCTCCTCCCTCTCGCATCGAAACACACGGGGGACTGGATGGCACCCATCTTCCTTAGGCGGGATCGTGTGAAGTATATACGGTGCATATATTTAAATTGAATGAGGTGGTAGTGTGAAGACACCACCGCGCCCCGGAGGCTAGCCAGGGCTTCTGCCCAGTCATTGTCAGTCAGGTCAGGTAGGTCCACAAGCCATGCCGCCTTCGTCTTATGCAATGTTGTACGGGCATGGGTGGTCAACATCTGGTATAGTTGACGGATCTTATGGGCCCCCAAGTCCCCCATCAGCAGGCAGCCCTCAAGGGAATGAAATCTGGGCAAGGTGTCAAGTGAGTGAATAAGGGGGGCGAGTGCATGCCTCAGCGGAAGGTATTTATAAAATTGTGTCTTATGTAGCCGGAAATCAGTCTGTAGTTGTTGAAATGATTTGAGGCTGTGCCCTGCATGACATCTCCAAGAGTAGAAACACCCAACAAATCCCACCAACGAAAACCTGATAGGGCTACGACAGGTCGTAAATGGGTGCCATACCATAGCGGAGTCGCGCGCGTCAGGTGGCCCTGCCACCCCAGATGTCTGACCGTATACCTACAAACGCCGGACTACAGTTCTGCTGGCAAGGGGGTAGAAAATCTAGATTCCCGTGACTATATAGGAGCTGTACGAGGGGGGTACACTCCATTGCCATGTGATCGAGTGCAAAGGAAGGGTCTGTGGGGGAATTATTCCACCATTCGTTAATGATTAGTAGATGGGATAGTGCATAGTAGGTGTATACATCCGCTGCTGCAATGCCACCGCAGTATGTGAATTGCGGGCATGTACTCAGCCTCACCCGAACCGCCCCTCCTTTCCATAGAAATTTACTGTGTAGAGCATTAACTTGTGCGAACCACGTATGTGGTATGTCATATGGGAAGTTTTGTAGCCTATATAGAATTCGGGGTAGGGAGACCATTTTAAAAATCGCTGAGCACCCATATAGTGACAGTGGAAGGTGGGACCATATCGCCGTCTCATCTCTCAGACTGGCAATTAGTGGATTGATGTTACGAGCCCACGAGATTTTCGGGCAGAGCGAAATGAAAATGCCCAAGTATTTGAATCCCGTGTTCACGTGCGACAGCTGTGCTGCCCAGGAGCTGCGTCCCTGATTTCCGCACACTGGGAAAAGCACTGATTTTGAGGGATTAGTGTTGAGACCAGAGGTCTCAATGAACACTTGTCGGATCTGCAGGATTCGGAGTCCCAAGAACCATGGGTCAGTCATGAAGAACAACACATTGTCTGCGTAGAGCGTGATGCGGTTGGATTGGGACTGTGACCACTCAAAGGGGGTCCTTTTGCACCCAGTCTGCCTGGGGCTCCACGGCCAGGGCAAACAGTAGCAGAGACAGGGGGCAGCCCTGTCTCATGCCACAGACGATACGGAAAGGGGCCAACCGGTGACCGAGGCCGTTAGGTCTGTATACAGTAGACATACGTAGGCTAGGAAGCGTGAGCTGAAGTTAATGGCTTCGGGGAGTTGGAACAGATACGTCTAACTGAGGGAGTCAAACACCTTATCGATATCAGCCAACAAGGTAGCTGCGGGACGGTCCAGCTCCGGGGCCTTCGCCGTAGCGTTATGGACCCGTCGGATGCTGTGTCGGTGTGGCATGAAGCCGGATTGATCCGGGTGAATCAGATCTTGAATACAGGGATGGA
Organism: Triturus cristatus; assembly: GCF_964204655.1. NCBI lineage: Eukaryota > Metazoa > Chordata > Amphibia > Caudata > Salamandridae > Triturus > Triturus cristatus. Next base: position 933,537,329 of record NC_140588.1, on the reverse strand, counting down.
GATGGTCTGCAAGGACCTTACCCATCAGTTTATGCTCGAAATTAAAAATGGAAATGGGTCGATACGATGATGGTTCTTCTGTGGACGGCCGGGCATCAGGAATAGATCAATCTACGCACGTCGCCCAATTGAATGGTCTGCCCCCATAACATAAATCTTAATGAGAAGGTTTTTGTTAGACCTGTCAGCCTTAGGGTGGTCTTCCACCAAAATGTTGTTGTCCTCCATTTTGGCTGATCTCATTTTTGCTGGCGTTAAGACTCTTTACCACTGCTAACCAATGCTAACGTGCTTGTGATCTTGCTTTAAAACATGGTAGAAGTGGCTTACCCCCAATTGGTCTTTTTAATTTGCTTGAAAGTCCCTATAAAGGGGCACCACATGCGTCCGGGGCCTACACATTCAATGCCACAAGGATGCTTGCAGCACAGATTGTGCCACCCAGTAACCCTTTAAACATGTCTCTGGCATGCCATTGCAGCCTGTGTGTGCGGTTTCAACTACCTTGTCGACCTGGCAAAGTAAAACGTTTGCCAGGCCCAAACATTCCCACTTTATAGATGTAAGTCATCCATAGGGCTGGCCATGCACTGCCCAGAGGGCAGGATACAAAGAATTTAAAAGGTAGGACACATACTTTTAAGTTTTACTTGTCCTGGTAGTGAAAAACTCTTGAATTAATTTTTCACTACTGCAAGGCCTACCTCTCGCATAGGATAACATCAGAGTTACCGTATTACATTTTTTATAAGCGTAATTTCCAAAATGGAGCAGGTAACCAGTTCATGTTTGATGTCTTTGGAATTGTAATTTAAAATCCTAACTTATGATGAAGCCGTATTTAAAATTACAATTTTAAAAATGCCACTTTTAAGAAAGTTGGTATTTTCCTGCCTTAGCCACTTAGTGCCTGAATCCTGTACCGGGGCCATACGATTGGGTGTAGCTGACGGTTGAGCTTAGTGTATTCCTCCTAGACAGCACCACATAATAGGGAGCTTAGGAATGCCTGGATGGGCCATCACTGGCAGAATGGGAGGGAGGATCTGGGTACAGCCCTACTTACACTTGATCAGGCTTTGTCCTGCCTCCACATAAAGGGCTGCACACCCCCTGTAGTTAGTCTGGAGCGAGGACAGGGAAGACAGGATGCCTGGGGACTTCAAAGGGAAACGTCTAGAAGCTTCTGCCCCACTTCAAAGGCACAACTGGGTATAAATACTGGACCTCAGACACCTCCACTTCAGTACACTTCTGGACCTGTGGTTACTCTGCCAGGAAGAAGTAATGCTGTGCTGCTACAAGGACTGCCACTCTTCTGGTCTGCTGTTCTAAAGGTACTGCTTCCCTGCTGTGATGTCCTGCTGCCCTTGTGCTTGGGGGTTGAGAGAATGGACCTGCAACTTCACCCTTGAACCCAGACACCAAAGTAACTCCAACGGTTAGTGCTGGCCCGCTTATCTGGGCCTCAGGGACATCAAAGGCTCCCCAACATCTGGCACCAGCCCCTGAACTCAGCTGCAGTGAGTTCCTGGCCAGCAAGCGGTGTCCCTCAGGTCCTGGACCCTTGGTGTGGCTCAGCAAGCCGAAATCAAGCTTTTGGGCTCTTCATGACCTTGAACAGGCATGGTCACACCGAGATCTCGCCGGTCAGAATGTGATGCACAGCCAGCCTGACTCTTCCTACTCCAGCATCAACAGCTAACAGGGTACCACCAACGCAAAGCTCCAGGTCGCCCAACCGCAATACCCGGACTGCTGTTCATGCTATGCCAAGAGCCTCCCATGATGCTTTCCTTGCTCCTCGCGGTCCTCGCATATGGGACTCTTTGTGCCGTCTTGAGGAGGTAAAACTTCAACAGGACCAGCTTAGTGACTGTATCTGACCTTGTCTCCATCGTGATCAGCCTGAAAGTGTGACCGGGTTCAGGGCGACCAGATATCCAGAGGTCTTTGTTCTTTTTGCTGCTATTTTCAATGAAGTCTTTAAAAATTCATATCCCCAGTTTTACTGATTGGATTTTTTTCATTTTTGTCTAGTTATATTTATTATATTTTGCTCTATTTTTCTAAACTGGTGTGCTGTCTTTTTGTGGTGTGTTTTCACTGTGTTACTGTTTAAAGTTTTGCACAAATACTTGACACATTCCGTCTGAGTAAAGCCTGACTGCTCTGTCCCAAGCTAACTGAGGCTTGAGCACAGGTAAATTTAGGATTTGCTTGTGACTTCACCCTGAGTAGAATTGTGGTGTCTGTTTCAGAAGAGCTTCACCCACATCAACCAGTAACCTCATTTCTCAAAGTTCTTTATTTTTAAACTTTTTTTATCAGTATTGTTGACGTTGTATTGTCAAACAAGTAAGAAACAATCACAATATTATTAAGTAGGACATAATTGGATAATCCCAAAATCATACAAGAGAAGGATAATCAGTGAATACAACTAGATTTTTTTATAGCTAGCCCAAGAAAAGATCACTTCTTTTGGGTTCTTTCTCCATTTACATAACTCAATAGAACTCTATTTAGTATGAATTCTAGACTCTCTTTCTTCAGTATTACATAGTGCCCTTTCTTCACTAGTAAAAATTTTTAGAGCAGTGTTGATAAAATGTCACCAAAAAGTAAGGAGTAAATCCCAAAAACCTGATAATACATCATTTAGTATTCACTTGCAAATCAAATAAGTTAACACATGTAACACAACACATGGTACTTTCATGAGAATGTGCAGTGACAAAAACATAATGTCGATACTGCTCGCCCTTCTAAAGGTTGACAAAACAAGATGTTGAATCGAGAACGTGAATATTGAATAGATTAATGTACTAATCTATTAATTGTTTCCTAAGTGATGCATGCAAGCCACCTCGAAGGTACTACTTGCACGTGTAACATCGCCAGCCCTTTCCCCACTCAATCAAACTCGCAACGCAAGCATATACATCACACAAGATTTGCAATGCACTCTTCTCCCTTGTCTTAATGGTCCACAGAAACTGCTATTGCAACTCTGCCCTTTGAATTCCAATGAAAATCCAGTTTCTTATTATTATTATTTGAATTTATAATGCCCACAGCTACCCCAAAGGGTTTCCCGGTAAAAGCAGTTAGGGGAACAATTTCTGGATTAATGGAGCCAAGTCCAGCGTTTACGGAAAACAGATAGAGATGTGCAGCTTCTCAGTTACTCTGGGAGAAAGCTCCAGAGCTTCGGGCCCAAACATGAAGAGGACCGCCCTTTTACACGAGCCAAGTGGAACCTGGGCACACTAATGATTCAAAGATCGAAAGAACCTAGAAGGATGATTAAGCAACAAGTCCTGAATGGGGAACAACCTTTACAACGCAACTTTTACAACGCACTACACTTACAACGCATTTTTTACAACGCAAAATCCATTACAACGCATTGCATTACAATGCATGACACTACAACGCATTTTTAAAAACTACCTTTACAACGCATTCCATTACAACCCATACTACCTTTACAACGCATACCATTACAACGCATAATATTACACTACACTATCCAACACTTACCCTACTGTTGCACCCCCTGGAGTTAGAATAGTAATTTTTACCCCTATACTATCCAACACTTACCCTACTGTTGCACCCCCTGGAGTTAGATTAGTAATTTTTACCCCTATACTATCCAACACTTACCCTACTGTTGCACCCCCTGGAGTTAGAATAGTAATTTTTACCCCTATACTATCCAACACTTACCCTACTGTTGCACCCCCTGGAGTTAGAATAGTAATTTTTACCCCTATACTATCCAACACTTACCCTACTGTTGCACCCCCTGGAGTTAGAATAGTAATTTGTACCCCTATACTATCCAACACTTACCCTACTGTTGCACCCCCTGGAGTTAGAATAGTAATTTTTACCCCTATACTATCCAACACTTACCCTACTGTTGCACCCCCTGGAGTTAGAATAGCAATTTGTACCCCTATACTATCCAACACTTACCCTACTGTTGCACCCCCTGGAGTTAGAATAGTAATTTTTACCCCTATACTATCCAACACTTATTAAGTAATTTTTACCCCTATACTATGTAATACTTACCTTAAATGCAATTTAATATTATGCGTTGTAATGGTATGCGTTGTAAAGGTAGTATGCGTTGTAATGGAATGCGTTGTAAAGGTAGTTTTTAAAAATGCGTTGTAGTGTCATGCGTTGTAATGCAATGCGTTGTAATGGATTTTGCGTTGTAAAAAATGCGTTGTAAGTGTATGCGTTGTAAAAGTGTGCGTTGTAACGACATACATCCGTCCTGAATGCACCGTGGTCCAGTTCCTGCTTTAGCCTTGAACATATAGCATATGTTTGTTTTACTTTGGAGAAGACGTAGGATAGAATATCTTTGCCATTGCAAGCTAAACCTAATCCATGCTTTGTAAGTAATATGTTACATTTTATAACAGCATCTACAGCTGTATCTTTACTGAAAAACTAACATATGATCATAGATGAGAACACTGAAATTTGAAAAGTATTTTCTACCATTGCGGATTCGTGAAAAGAATCTAATCAATCAGAGCAAGGCGTTGTATCAGACATATTGAAAACAACCACAACATAACATTGATATATGTATGTTTAAGTTACACCCCTCTCTTTCCTGCTGGTAGTTTCTTGTGTGGATATACAACCGTTTGCCAATTTTTCAATCAGGAGCTCTTTTCCCTTCTCACCTCTCCTGGCGTCTAAGGTTGGTGCAGTCATGCAGTCGATGTTTTCCAAACTCCCCAAACATATGTAACATCCCCGATGGGCCCAATTATCTAATTGGATGCAACCCAGAATTTCCTATTATGCTATTACAGTTCCACATGGGCTAGCTAATGAATTTGAAAAATAATATTCATCATTATCAACTCGTCCAGATTTTGACCTTTACTGGTAGGACATTTTTGCAAACATTCTTAACAAATATCCATGTTATATCAACCAGCTATCACAACAGCATTAATTCTTGTTAATAATTCATTTCTAAGGGCAGCATAATATACATTTTACATTTTTGGAATCCCGCAATTCAACCATAGGCAAATAATAGCCGGTGTACATTTTAATGAATTTTTGCATAAATGATCACTTAATTGTGTGTCATTTTGGAGTCCCTACAAATGAACACCAGCACTGACGACATGCTTATATAATAAGAGGAGCCTTCAAATTTTGTTTAATTATTAAATGCTCTAGGCACACTTTACGATGTTTGTTTTCCTGGTGTATCAACATCGAAAGATCCTCGTGTTCATTGGTGATTGCTAAACGAGTTACTGCTTTTGTGTGTCTTTTTAAAAATGATTTGGTACATGACTTACAGTTTTATCATCAGCAATCATGAAACCATTTACCTAGTATACAGATTTTTTTACAATACTCCGTTATAGTAGTAATAGTGCATTTTTAAGTACATGAGTATATTTACAAGAGCGAAACATACGTCGCTCCGTGTTTCATTAACTGCCCTCCAATGAAGATTCCACAGTAGGTATGGTGCATATGCCACCTCTGAAAGTGTTCCACTTTCCCCACAGTCGCTCCCATTTTTTGGGGCACCCTCTATGTATGTATACCGCTATTTCAGCCACCATATCCATATCCATGTCAATGCCCCAGTCTCTGACAGTGGGAGGGTTTTGTGCACCCCAGTGTCTAGCAATGTTCCTCTTAGCAATTGTCATACCCAGTTGCGCCCAGGTTTGTGCTGTGGTATTAACGTCTGTTGCTTCCCATATATTTAGCAGACATTGCCTAGGTTCTAGTGGTACAGGGGCCCCATCACTCTTGTTATTGTGGACATAACTGCCTCCCAGTATGTCGCTATTACTGGACATCCCCAATAGCGTGTGGTAAAATGTACCTACTTCTCCACACTGCCGCAAGGAAAGTTGACTGTCGGTTTTTCCTATTTTGCATGGTGTTACCCTAGTGTAATAGATCCTATGGAGCACTTTAAGTTGCACGAGGCGCAATTTCAAGGAGACTGCCACCTCTCTTGGGGATTCTAATGCCTCCTGCCAATTTGTCTCATTCAACTCTCCCACACCTTCCTGCCATTTATCCTGGAGAGACTGTGTAGGGTCAGGATGGTTGTTAATAATTTTGCGATACGTTAAGGGTTGTTTTTTTTTGATTATGTGTTCTGTCAAGAGTCTGTCTTCCAATGGGGAGGCTTCAGGGAGGATGGTGTTGGGTGGGATAACAGCCTCTAGTGCATGCTTGATCTGGCGAGAGCAAAACCCTTCCGTTGGGGCCATCTCGTATTGGTCTTGGAGTTGAGTGAACGGAATTACTTTTCCCTTGGCCCAGAGATCTTCCACCCTAGAGAGTCATCTGATGTCCCATTGCCTGAATCCTTTGCTATTGTGTAGTGTGCCTAGCTTGCAGGTTACCCAGAGGGGCGTTGCCTGTGTGATCTTATTGTTCCATTCTAGCTTTTTAAGTACTGTATGCTAAATATGTATCTTCTGTTTCGTCGGTCCTAAGGGCCCTCTTCTGGTTAGTGTTATACAGTGCTCGATTGACCCCTCCCGTTCCCAGAACAAGTCTGTCAAGGCGGTAGTCCAGGTCGGCATGAGAGACATGGATCCATTGATTTATTACGGTCAATTGCCACCATCATACCAAGATCTAATTAATTTGGCCATTGCTATTCGGGCCAGTTTACCATTTCAAAAGAGTTTGGTCACTTCTGCTTCTATTGCTCGGAAGTAGGATGGGGGAACTGAGAACGGGGTATTATGCAGAGCAGAGAGAAATCGAGAGAGCGCCATCATTTTGAAAAGTGGCGCCCTTCCTAGTAGTGTTAATGGTAAGGATTGCCAGTGTTTGGTGTCTCTACGCAGTCTCTTAAGGGGCTCTAGAAGATTAGGGCCATGAAGTCCTCTGAGTCCAAAGTAATATGAATCCCTAAATATTTGAAACTAGTCTCCACTATCTTCACTGTGCACCCCCTTAGGTAGCATTGGTGGCGGGCTCTTCAGGACATACAGTACAGATTTGCTCCAATTGATCGTGTACCCTGAATGTCTCCCATAAGAGTCATATATATTCAGGAGTCTATGCAGTGAGCGTTTGGGGGAAGCCATATCTTTTTGTGTGTCTTTTAATTAATTCCTGTGCTACTTATTGAAATAATGCCTCATTGCACCGTTTCTTGGTCATTCTTAATGAAAGCATTACAAACTGTGCTGAAGCGATTCATAATAGACCAGTCAGGAAAGTTGTAACTTGTGCGAAATGTAATCTATATTGCAACCTTTAGCTTTTTACTAGTTAAGTACCACCATTGTGTAATATAGGCACTAAAAAGATACAATGCCCAATTTGGAAAGCTGCTTATATGAACAGGTATATTTTACTCCAGCCTTATGTGTGACTTGCATCTCAACATCCAGGAAAGTCCAGGCCTGTCACATTCCTGTGAGTAGGCGTGACTTACTGCAGTTTTTCCTGTCCTTTACTCTTGAGTTACCAGCAGTCAGACATGCTTTTGTGCATGTCATATTCCCAGAAAATGCTGTGATTGCACTTTGGTAAGATATGTTAAGGAATTTATAAAATGTGGTTATAAAGTGTGGTAAATACCCAGAAGAGCATCCTGGCTGTGAGACAGGGAGAAGGGTGGGGGACCAACACAGCAGACCAAGGAAAGAAAGAGAAAGCTACTGAAAGAGAAAAAATGTTCTTCCTGAACAGCAGTGTAACGAAGGATGGATTCAGTACTTAATTTGCCCAAGTGTTTGCCAGTGATCCCCACCAGCACTTCTTTCCAGACACAAACACTTAATTATGACAGCCCACCACATAGTGGTGTTGTCTTACTTCTTTTTAAGAAGTGGAATTGCTGGAACTGCCATTTAGCAGACTTAGCAAGGGCAGTGGATGGAGTTAGCCCTTGTGGCCTTTGCACTGACTTTTTTACAAATTAACCACTGCTTGGTTTTCAGGGAAAGGGGAAGAATGTTTCAAAACCTGGAAGCAAGGAACAAAAAAGAACGTCCACAATGTTGCACTTTCTTGATGTGGGGACCACAACAAGTTTCGCAGAGAGAGAGAAGGAAGACAGTATGAATGAAAAGAAGGCAGGAATGTGTTTATTAAGTAACTGGGACCACTAATAAAGAGTGTTTGTTTTGTGTGCAAGGTAAAGGGTCTAGAACTTATAATGCTGTTAGATGGACAGCCAGCTGAACATTTGAAGTGAGAGAAGATGGGAGTTGTGGACGGAGGATGCAAAAAGAGCTGAGCTGTGGAGTTTTTTATGATCTGAAGGTGATGGGTGAGGTAGTTAGAAAGTCCCAGGTAGACAGAACTCCCATAATTAAGGCTGAGGTTGATGAGTGTGTGCACAACTCTTTTGGGAGCAGATGTACTCTGTTTCTGAGCATTCTGGGAAGGATAAAATAAGTCCTGGAAACATAATAGTTATGCGGTGCAAAAGAAAGAAGGCCAAAGAAAAAAGCTCAAAGGTTCTTAGCTGAGGTGACCAGTGACTAATTATGTTGGCCAACAGGCAGAAGACAAGACAAGACACTGGTTATCGAACAGAAGAACGTCTGTCTTAAAACCACTGAGTTTTAGATAGCTGTTCTGCATCCAGAGCGATAGAGCATGGATATAGGAGTGTAGGTTGGATTGAAGAAGTTCAGGGATTTTAGAGATAGGAATGATGATCTCAGTGTCATGAGCACAGAAAACAAGTGGTGTATGGCCAAAAACATATTGAATGACGTGGGGCTCAGGGATTACCACTGATGAATGCCACAGTTAAGATAAGACACATATGCCCTGAAACGAGGAAGAAAGATGGATTGAGTTCTAAATGATAGAAACAAACGTATACACTTGAGTGCATGTTTCAGGTGCCTAGTTTGTAGCGAGGGTTGATCTCGGTGGAGTGAGTCATCGTGTTGAATGCCATGGAAAGATCCAACTATATGAGGGTAGCGGGACATCTAGAATGATTCTGAGATTGTCAGTCACTGACACTAGAGCAGTTACTGTACTGTGTTGGGAACAGAAGCCTGAATGGGTCTAGTCAAGTGGATAGTTGTGCTCCAGATATGAAGAAAATTGGTGATTAATAGCCCTTTCAAGAATCTTAAGTGGGAAGGAAAAAAGGGAATGTAATTACAAAGGGTCTTGGGATTGTGTAGAGAAATTGCTGGCTGACATCATGGAATGTATGATGTCAGCCTAATGTGGAATGTTTGGGATTGAACTGGAGAAACTGTTGAGCTGGGAGCACAGCTGGATTGTCGCTGGAAATAAATCTTCCTAAAGAATCAAACTGCTCTTCATGAAATCTTTACATTGGCGACGAGTTGCAAGCCTGTGCAGGGGACAGAGAGCGACAAGTCCACCCCTGGAGAAAGTGAACCTGTGTGTCAAAACGTAAGGCAAGTGTTCACGGTTTAACTTTTAAAAAAAAAAAAGAAAGGAAAAGACAGAGGAAAAAGCGGAAAAGCAACGTGCATGTAATTTAAGTGGCCACTTTAAAGGGAAGACGTTTGCTTTTGTTACTTTCTGGTCTTTGATGGCACACCGGCGCGATTATCGGCGCGCGTGCCCCAACTAATTGTTAAAGATTTAGTTGATTACTATTAAGCGTCAACTTAATTACTATTAAGCGTATCTCATGCTGATGGTTTATCTCGCCGAGTTTGCAAGCTGAACGCATTGTAGGGAGGCGTATGCGGGCGACTGTTTACTGAATTCCAAAATTCAAGACGAGAACTGCTCGCGAGTGCCAGTGTCGTGTTCTCGGAAATATACTGCCTTTGATAACTATACTTTAGTGAACAGCAAGTGTGCTATGCGTGAAGATTTTAAACACGCCTTCGAGATCGCGCAACTGAACAACACGCGCTGAGATTTCTCCACACGCGACATAAGCGCGCGATCACATCGCTGCATGCGACGCGCGCTGAGGTTTTCAGAGACCTGTATATCTTAGAGTATTTTAAAGTATCATTTCAAGTGGACCTACCTTGGAGATTTTCAAGTCGTCCTTTGATGGAATAAAAGGGGACTTGCTGTGGATCTATCGCGTTGAGGAGGAGCACTCTCGCATTTCTGGCTTGCTGAGATCTATCTTGTTCAGGCAGAGCACTCGTGTGCCTGAAAACAAAGAAAGGACAACATTTTAGGAGAAGCACTCGTGTCTTGAAAATAAAGGAAGGACTCATTCCCTTAGCATTTATGGTGTGTCGGAAGCTTTCTTGAGAATGGGGAACAGCAGGAGCATGCATCCAATTGTCTGGAACCTTAGTTGAAATGATAGAAACGTTAGAGAGGTCCATGAGGATGGACAAATACCATCACAGCAAATAGAGATGATACTGGATGGGTAAGGGGTGATGGGGGAACCCTATTTGAATTTCCCTAAAGAGAGGGAGGACCTCTTCAGAAGGAAAAGTGTGGAGTTCAGAGAGTAAGATCTTGTCTACAGGAGGGCATGTTAAGGGTGGCAAGGACAGAGTCTACGGTGCGTTGGGGTAAGAAGTCATGCTCGAAAAACCCAATTCTTCCTACATTTTCTAATGCATGTTCTTGCTTTCATTTCCAACACTTTCCTGAGTATGTCCACATTTGCATGCTCGAAGAAAAATGGTTACTGGTTGGGGGGGGAGGGGGGACCCTAATCAAGCAAGAACCACAATCCTTGTTTGTCAGGACAAAGTCACAAGAAACCCCAAAAAAAGCAGAGCTCAGCCATCTGGTAGCTTGGAACTGAGCAGTCAGGCTTATTTTAGAGGCAATATGTGAACTATTTAGGCAGCACCTCAAACAGTAATACAATGAAAACATAATAAAAATCCTACACCAATTTAGGAAACTCTAATGAATAGATCAAGAACAAAACAACAAATATCCACTCAGTAGAACCGGAGATATAAAGTTTTAAAGATTTAGGTGAAAATAGCACCAAAAAGCCCAAAGCGTCACTTGCCGCCATCTTGTCGTGCAAGACTGGGTGGAAATAACAAGAGCAGGCTGATCACAATTGAGCGAGGATCAGATACAGACACCAGGTTAATCCTGCCCAAGAAGTTATCTTCTCAGTTTAGTTCTAAAAGTCCCATTTACAGTTAAGGGGGCTGCAAGGAGAAGGGAAGCATCGATGATGGTTGTCAATATAGTGCAAAGAACAGGTCTGGCATTGGGGATGATTGTTTCTGTTGCACAAAGATCCTGTTGTCATCACAAACCGTCGGGTCAGAACTTCACGGTGGTGCTTCCCGCAATCGGTTGATGCTGTAGTGCAAAGGGTCTGGTTGACAGAACTTTGCATTGACAGGCAGTGCAAGCAACAGGATTTGGGCGGCAACGGCCCCGTTTACAATCACGAAGAACCCAAAAACTTCACTTCAGCTCCTCTTAGGCCACACCAAGAGTTCCATTTGCAGTAGAGGTGGCCACGAGGATCACGGTAGGGTTGTGGATGGTTGTTGATAAACTTAGTGCTGTGAACAGTCCTTGCTGTAGCACAAAGATCCTTTTGTCACCACAAATGATTGGGTCTGAGCTCTATGGTGGCACTCCCTGTGAACGGCTGATGCTGTAGCGCAAAGGGTCTTGTTGCTGGAACCTCATATTGGTGGGCATTGCAACTGACACGGTTTGGGCATCAACAGGCTCGTTTGTGGTCACGAAGAGCCCAACAAGTCCACTGAAGCCACACCACTGGTCCTGGACCTGAGGTACAGTACTTAGGGGTCAGGGTCTTACACCAGCTGGATCTGGGTGTTGGGAACCTGTTCTGTCCCTGTGGCTCTGAACAGGAGGCCAACAGACTACCGAGCCTTGGGTTCAGGTGCAGGTCCAATCTCTCTGACTCAGGCAGGAGGGCAGCTGGACAGCAATCCATCAAGGCAGTAGTCCAGCAGGACAGAAGTCCAACAGAGTGGCAGTCCTTTCACCACCACAGCAGTCCTCCTTCCTGTCAGAGTGCCACAGGTCCAGAAGTGTAATGAAGAGTTGGTGTTTGTGGTCTGATATTTATGCCAGGTGACTCCTTTAAAGTGGGAGAAGCTTCTAGAGGTTCCCCATTGAAGGGCATATATTTCCTACCTTCCCTGTCCTGGCTCCAGACTAACTACTAGAGTTTGTGGAGGCAGAATGTAGCCTATTCAAGTGTAGGTAGGGCTGTGCCCAGCTCCTCCTTCACATCCTGCAGAGATGGCCCTTCCAGGCACACCTAAGCTTTCTATTGAGTGTGGCTGTTTAGGAGGAATACACAAAGCCCAACTGTCAGCTACACCCAGTCATGTTACCCAGGGTCAGCCTACAGGCACTAAATGGATAAGGCAGGAAAATGCCAACTTTCTAAAGGTGCCATTTTTCAAATTGCAATTTAAAATCTGACTTCACCAAATGAGAAGATGTTTCATTACAATTCCAAAGACACCAATCATTAGTTACCTGTCCCATTTGGAAATTACAGCTTCATAAATGTAATAATGTTCTCCTATGGGAGAGGTAGGTCTTGCAGTTGTGAAAAACGAATCTAAGAGTTTTTCACTACCAGGACATGTAAAGCTTAAACGTACATGCCCTACTTTTTTAATACACTGAACCCTGCCATCAGTGCTGTCTAGGGCCTACCTTAGGGCTGATGTATATATATAAAAATTGAAGGTATGGGCCTGGCAAAAGGCTTATTTTTCCTGGTGGAGATGGCAGTGTAAAACTGCATACACAGGCTGCAAAGGCAGGCCTGAGACATGTAAAGGGCTACTTAGATGGTTGGCAAAATCAGTGCTGCAGGCACACGAGTAGCATTTATTTTACAGGCCCTAAGCACATTTAGTGCCACTTTATTAGGGACTTATAAGTTAATTAAATATGCCAAATGGGAAAAAGCCAATGTTACCATTTTTTGACTAGTCAGCATGTACATTTTAGCAATGATTAGCAGTGGTATAGTATATAGAGTCCTAAGGTCATCAAAAACCAGAGCAGCAAAACGACCTCCCAAAGGCTGACTGGACTAACAGGCACCACTTGGGGGTCAAGGGCTTACTCCACCTGAATCTGGGTAATGGTTCAGGTGGGTGAGAGCCTAATATGTCACTGTGGCTGAGAACAGAAGGCCAGCATGCTAGCCCTATGAGTCCCTCTGGGAGTCCTGGGATCAGGTGCAGGTTCAATCATTCTGACTCAGGCAGCAGGACAGCAGGGCACCAATCCAGCCAGGCAGTGGGCCAGCAAGGCAGTAGTCCAGCGGGGCAGCAGTCCAGCAGAGTGGCAGTTCTTTCAGCAGCACAGCAGTCCTTCTTCTTAGCAGTCTCCACAAGTCCAGAAGTGTACTGAAGTGTTGGTGTCTGAGGTCCAATATTTATACCAGATGCCTCCTTTGAAGTGGAAGAAGCTTCTAGGGGTTTCCCTTTGATGTGCACAGGTTCCATGCCTCCCCTGCCCCGGCTCCAGACAAACTGGAGGGCACATGCAGCACTTTGTGTGGAGGCAGGACATAGCCTATTCAAGTCCAAGGAAGGTTGTGCCCAGCTTTGCCCTTCCATCCTGCCAGTGATCGCCCCTCAAGACACAGCTAACCTCTTTATTGTGTGTGCCAGACTAATAGAAACAAACAAAGGCCAAATGTCGGCTGCACCCAGTCATGTGACCCAAAGACAGGCTGCAAGCACTAAATAGAGTTTCCAAATTTTAATTTAGAATCCTACTTTACCATAAGAGAGGATTTTTCATTACAATTTCAAAGATGCTAAACATGATCCATTTACCTGTTCCCATTTGAAAGTTACATTTTAGTAAAGGTAATAATGTAACTCCAATGTTATCCTATGGGAGAAAGTACCTTGCAAAATGCAAATTAAAGAATTTTTCACTACCAGGAGATGTAAAAATTAGAAGTTCATGTCATACTTTTTTAATATGTTGCACCCTGCCCTGTGGGTTGTTTGGGGCCAACCTTAGGGGGTGACATTTATTTATTAAAAAGGGAGGGTTGGGCCTGGCAAAAGGTTTATTTTTGCCAAGACGAAATGGCAGTTTAAAACTGCATCCACAGGCTGCCATTGTAGGCCTAAGCCATGTTCAAAGGGTCATTTCAGTGGATGACACAATCAATGCTGTAGATCCACTTGTAAAAAGAACAGATGATGGACGGAATGCTGAACAAATCAAACATTCACCCCAGTCACAGATCTGGGTTTAATCCCTCATTTTTTGTTCACTATGCCACCCCAGTTTGGGCCCAGCCATATGCAAATCAGTCTCCTCATGGGAACAGTCCAGCCCAACCTGCCAAGCCAGGTCCTCCCTAGACCGGAAACAAGAATCCTGGGACCGTTTTTCCCTCATCAACCAAGCTAGTTTGCATCCAGTGGCACAGTGAGCATGTGAAAATACAAATTTGTCCCAAATAGCTGCTCATGGTTTGCAATAAACATTTGTGAGGATGTATTGAAGAAACCAGCAAAAGAATGGCAATGCCCAACCAAACAGGACATAGAAAAAGTCTAAGAAGTTCAGTTTCATACACATTCAGGGAAATGAAATGATCATGGAGTCAGCAGTTCACATGGACAGATGGCTTAGTGAAATAATGCCTCCACCGCAGGGCTCTGTGAGTGAGTGAAAGTTCTCAGTTATGAATCCCAACGAGCACAGTCAGCTTCTCAGTCTTCTGAGAGTGACAGAATGAGCATCATTGGTAATGGATAAGTATAGCACCTGTTACAGTAATGTTTTTAGGTTAGTGTTAAACTGGCTGAACACCTACCTATTTTTCAACAATTTGGAAGAATCCATCTGTAAGCACTGACATTCGGAGTTTGACCAAAAACATTTCAGTCATATTCTAATCTGCATTCTGGAGTGGCGGCCCCTGAGGCCAGTATATTTGCCAATATGATAACCGTGCTTTCAGTTTTAAAAACGACCTTATTAGGAAATAATGTCAACTCTGCACATTTTTTGTGTAATCCTGATACTTCAATTAGTGTTTAATGTGTTGAGTTATACTCCATTGTTTTCAGGCCAATTAAAGTTAGTAGCTCAGCGCATTTACAACTCAATGGCAAGATAGTTTAACAAGGCAATTCCATTTGTAGTTAAGAACTTGATTAGCAGGCAATTGACTGAAAGGCCGCCACCACTGAGCTTCCAGAGCTCATTTGCACATCAATGGCAAGAGTGCTCTGGGCTCACTTTCTATTTAAGACCTGGCATGACAAATTGTAACCATTCAGTTGGTCCTTACAGAATATGTGTTTGCACTGAACTTAGCTGACCTTATCTACCTTAGAATTCAATGTTCAAAAATAACTTCCCATTTTGTATATATGTTTAATTATAAATGGGTAACTTACCATGAATCAAACCTACATAAGCCCTTCTATTTTCCTAAATTATAAAATTGATGTAGCACCAATCGGGCTGGCTTCTGTATATATTGCTCAGTACCGTCAAAAGTGGTTTCAAATCCATTTTGGAGAATGATATTATACTGGCCTTTATAAAGCTGAATGCCGCAGAGTCATTGTCCATGTTTCTAAACTCTGAACACTTTGTTTTTCAGAGATGGAATTCTGTGAGAGCCCGCACGTCCTGAGCACAGGCTACCAGGCCGATCTGCACGGGGTGTCTCAGCACGGCTACCCACTGCAGATGGGCTCCGATGTGGATACAGAGAACGAAGGGGGCGCATCGCCAGATCACACCCTAAGGATGTGGATAAGGGAAGTTAAATCTGAACATAGCTCCTGCGTCTCAAGTCGAGCAAACTCTGCGTTGTCCCTAACTGACACCGACCATGAGAGGAAGTCTGACGGGGAGAATGGTAATACTGACAACTATACCACATCCTAATACCTGTACACAAAAAGAATGTTTCCATCCTTATTTTTCCATGTTATTTTCCCCTCTTTTCCTAATGCCTCTTTTGCGACATGAATCCATTCTAGATGAAACATATTTCTGTGGGTTAAGAAGACATATGTATATCATTACGATAAGTGGTTTACATGAGTGGCGATTGCACTTAAACAAATGTAATGTGTTTGATTGCAGGGCTTAGGGTAACATACAAATAATGAAGGCACATATTTATTTTGGTAAATAATGATGGGCAGTTTTGAGGTGCAAAACATATATACCCGGTATGGTTCAATTCTTTCACGAACCTGCATCAGAAAGAATATGGCATTCCTCCCAGATGAATGCTATGCCCATTTAGTCCGCTTTTAATCTCATTATGTGCTGCAACAATATTTAGATGGCTGCATGTCACTGCATCCTCTGATCATAGCATCAAGAGTCACTACTTCATGAGCAGCATGTTGGGAATCACTACATCGGAGTGACATTACTTCAGAACTTTGCAGTTAAGTTATCCTTCTATGGATCGGCCGCAGCCCTTGCAGGTGAGGGCAGTGGGGCTCGGTTGTGGGGGAATTCGACAGACGACCATGAGGGAAAATTAAATATATACTTAATTTCCCCTCGTCGTCCGTCGTCTGTTGAAATCCGCAAAATAGAGCTATTTCAGCACAACCATAAATAGTACAAAGAAGGTCCAACTGAATAACCAATAATACAAAACCTGCGTTATTCAGAGTGAAGCAGACATATATATATATCCAAAGGTGATCTAAGGAAGTCCACAGTTCAAAAAGTCTGAGATGAAAGGTCCACGTGATAGAGATGAAAAATATTCTTTTATTGGATAGCTGAATCAAAGTCCAAAGCGAACCCAGCCAACACGTGTTTCATCCGTACTTATTGTTACAATAGACTTTCTCAAGGCTATAAATGTAAAAAGCAGGCGATGAAATCCAATATACAGATATGTAGCACAACGAGCATGGCTACAATGGTAAGTCTAGGTCACATAAGACACTAGAGTCAGAAAAATCTATACCAATGTAGAAGAAACTAGGTCTATAAAGTGATGGGTCAAAGTATGTTGCCCGGATAGTACGGTGACATCATAGAGAAAAGAGCGGAGACGTCCTCCAATTCCACGCGCTTGATAACGCTTCCCAGTAAAGGGGTCTTTTCCCATTTGGGAACACTACTACCCTTCTCTATTACTTTTCAGTCTGTTGAAATCCCCTCCCCACCGGCCCCACCGCCCCACTGCTCTTACCAGCAGGGGCGGCGGCTGCAATCCATGCTATGGCACTAAGAGAAGTGCGGCTCACTAGCATCTGATGTAGATAAACACTGCTAGTAAACCCCTAATCACACACTTATGACTGCGTTACAAAGGGCTAATGCGTGTTTATTCCAACATTACACCGAAAGCGACATAAAAACATATGTTACTGCCTCGCAGATTGCATGTAAAATACTTTACACATGGAACAATTCTTTTAATAGCCACCACATTGGGAGTGTGATCTTTCCATCCATCACAATCCTTTGTGTCATGGTTTTGGTTCAATACACTTGTTAAGACGTTTAGCAAGAATGCATTGGCATACCCTATATATGCGGAGGTGCAGAATGTAATACATTATCACGGTTAAGGAAGGGGAGTGGCCTCTTCTGAGTCTTGGTCCTCTCACACACTCAACAATGTTAATAAATCACATATTACACTCTGTGCATCTTCATCAATACATAGGGAAATGGTGTAGCTGCTCAACTCTAATAAGCGATGACAGCTGACATCTGTCATCACAATGCCTGCTGCCAGAGCCCGCAGACAGGGTCGCGAGGCATAATCATAGCCAAAGTTTAAACAAGGGACATAGAAATTGTCATTTTGTTCTCCTCGGTCTTTTTCTAAAATGAAAAGCGATCAACAGAAAGGATATATTAATGGCAACATGTAGATTTTCCCACACTATAGGTCATTATGTGCAAGATAGAATTGTTGCATGTTTCAACATAATGTGTAGTATAAGAAATAAAATATCCTCTGGCCAGCCGCAGGTAAGCGCGCTGGGGCCGGCTGGGGGGGATTTCGAGAGACGACCTCAAGGGAAAATTAAGTATTTATTTGATTTTCCCTTGTGGTCGTCTCTCGAAATTCCCCCCCCCCCCCCAGCAAGCCCCAATGCCTCACCGCTGTTACCTGCAGCGGCCGCGGCTGACTCTTGTATACATTAAAAGATTATAGCAAGTCGCCTCAGAATTCCATCATCTTGGGCTTTTGACTAGTATGGTCATGCAACTTCTTAGTGACTTGCAATATATATGTAATGTACCCCAAGGAGTACTTGATTAGACAAATAGATAGATAGATAGATAGATAGATAGATAGATAGATAGATAGATAGATAGATAGATAGATAGATAGATAGATAGATAGATCGATAGATCGATAGATCGATAGATGGATAGATGGATAGATGGATAGATAGATAGATAGATAGATAGATAGATAGATAGATAGATAGATAGCTAGCTAGATAGATAGATAGATAGATAGATAGATAGATAGATAGATAGATAGATAGATAGATAGATAGATAGATAGATAGATAGATAGATAGATAGATAGATAGATAGATAGATAGATAGATAGATCGATAGATAGATTTGATATGTGTGATAACTATGTAATGTACCCCAGGGAGTACTTGATTAGACAAATAGATAGATAGATAGATAGATAGATAGATAGATAGATAGATAGATAGATAGATAGATAGATAGATAGATAGATAGATAGATAGATAGATAGATAGATAGATAGATAGATAGATAGATAGATAGATAGATAGATAGATTTGATATGTGTGATAACTTATATATATACATATTCACTGAAAAAGCCATAGGTTTCACACATGTTATAGTTAGCGGAAATTTTACTGATAAAAAACCAATGAAATTCCCCCGTTATAGTTAGTGCAGGCAACTATAACTCACGCGACCGCAATCCTCTGCTGATGCTAATACTGTATTTAGACACTTATTTGCCCATGTCTTCTTCCATACATTTTTAGCTATACATATATTACAAATATTTTTTTTTCATAAAGACACATATGTCATCAGCAGAAGATTGCGGTCGCGTGAGTTATAGTTGCCTGCACTAACTATAACGGGGGAATTTCATTGGTTTTTTATCAGTAAAATTTCCGCTAACTATAACATGTGTGAAACCTATGGTTTTTTCAGTGAATTTGCAAGGTTTTTTAAATGCTAATTCCTAACTATAACGTGTGTGAAACCTATGGTTTTTTCAGTGAATTTGTACGGTTTTTTAAATGCTAAGTAACTTTACGCCATTCGTGGCGTGCGCGCCCACTTAACGCAGTTCGTTCCGTGCGCGCCGCACCGCGCGCCCACTTTACGCAGTTAGTGCCGTGCACGCACGGTGGGCACGCGGTGCGATGACAAAGCAAGAAAGCACGTCAACAAATCTGTTTCTGCTTTCCTCCGTGACTATGGTATGGGTGCCATTTACCACAACAACTTGCGTTATGACATGCAAGACATTTATAGAGGAGATGGTGTGCACTTCAATGATGAAGGGAACAGAGTCTTCCTCTTGAACCTTAGACTCTGCATCGGTACTTACTTGTAGGTACCACTAAAAAATCATTTCATAAACACAACGGCTCTTTTTAGAGCCCCCTAATATCTAAACACTTAAATCTGATTTTCATTTTTTTTTTTTTTTTTTTCCTACCGTACGCTTACCGTACGCGTACCCCGTGATTTTTTTTAAAATCAATAAATGTTTTCTTTGTACTTTTCTGTCCTTCTTTGACCCCCTTACAAATGTTAGGGGGTCTGTAACTCTCCTCATTGCCCCCTTTCCTTGTTTTCACTCTTTTTTTTCAGAGTGAAATACACAAAATGGCGGCCGCCGCTTCCTGGTTTCGGCCGATTCGAATGTTTACTAAGATCTAAGAGCCAATCAGAATCGCGCTCGCGCACGCCACCGTACGCTTACCGTAAGCGTACGGTAAGCGTACCGTAAGCGGGCTCAGATATATATATTGATTTAAAGGCTATTTTCTCAGAATCTACTGAACAGATTTACACCAAACCTACAAAAGGCACTTCCTTGACCTAGGGACTACCTCTCTGCCAAATTTTGAGTATTTCTGTTCAGCCGTTCGGGCTGTAGCTCGTTCTAAAGGTCCTATGGAAAAATGCATGGGAAAAACGCGTTTTGGGACCCCCCTTTTATCTCAGCCCCCGCTTGACGGATCCCCCCGAGACTTTCAGGGTAGGAGCGGAGCGTAGCGCCCCACCTATTTTGAGAAATTCGCGAGGATTCGTCGACCGGCGCCAAAGTTATTCAAAATAGAATGTTGAGGTTTTCCTATGGAAACGTGGTCCTAACTATAACTACCTACTGGCGACCGCCAGTAGGTAATATATATATATATTACCTTCTGGCGGTCGCCAGTAGGTAGTTATAGTTAGGACCTTGTTACTATTCAAAAAGCGGTTCTTCTTTTCCCAATAACTTTGGTGCCGGTTGACGAATCTTCGCGAAATTTTCAAAACATTACTCTCGCTCCGGGGTGATTCACCAAGCGGGGGCCGAGAATAAAAGGGGTCCCAAAACGCATTTTCTCCATGTTATTTCCAATAGGAAACTTTAGACACGACTACAGCCCGAACTGCTGAACGGAATTACATCAAATTTTGCAAAACGGTAGATCTTGGTTCAGAAAGAGACCTTTTTTTTAAATGGCATGAATCCGTTCAGTAGTTGATGAGAAATCAAAAAATAAGAGTAAAAAAATCCATTTCCAATAAGAAACTTTATGCAAGGATACAGCCAAAACTGCTGAACGGATTTACCCCACATTTGGCAAAAAGGTACTGCTTGGCTCAGAAAGCGACCTTTTTAAAAATGGTGTAAATCCGTTCAATAGTTGCTGAGAAAATCAAAAATAAATGTTTCGATATTTAGAGGCACGGAGGATCCGCACACCCTCCTGATCACGAGCTGCATTCTAATTGGATGTCAACACTTCAAACCAGGAAGTGTTGGCAGCCATCTTGTGCCTCTGTTCAACAGAGGCACAAGAAAGCAGTAAAAAAAAAAGCAAAAAAAAAAGAAAAGGGGGATGCGCGGAATATCCGCGGACCCGGCCGCGAAAATACAAAGAAATGACGCGCGGGCTCCCGCGCTTCGTTATTAATTAGCCCCCGGGTGGGCCAAGTCCCGGGGGCATCTTAAAAATATATGTGCGAGGGCCAAGGGGGACCCACGCAGCCCCGGGGACCACCACCCCTCGGGGCTTTCTAAAAATATTTGCGGGGGGCACACTGTCTCCCCCTGCAGCCCCGGGGACCGCCACTCCCAGGGGCTTGTTTTTTAAATGGATGGGGGGCCTCCAAGGCCCCCGGCAGCCCCGGGGACCGCCACCCACGGGGCTTGTTTTTTAAAAAAAAACTAACCTGTGTGGGGGGGCTCGAGCCCCCCCCCGCATGCCCTGGGGACTGCGACCTCCCCAGGGCACTAAGTATTCAAATTGGGGGGTCCGTTACGGACACCCAAGCCCCGGCGACGACCAACTCCCCGTGGCTTTGCTAATGTTGGGAGGGGGCCACGCGCCCCCCCTCCTGGCGCTAGTGATCGCTCGGGGACTGCCACCCCCCAGGGCCGGCTCCTGCAGTGTCCTGGGGTGCCCAACCCCGGGACACTGCTGTTTGCAATGACAGGGCGGGAGCCTCGCGGCTCCCACCCTGTCATTGCAAACTCTAGTTTGGGTTTTGAAAGCGAGAGCAGGAAACCTGCTCTCGCTTTCAAAATCCAAACCACATTGCTTTTCCACACGGGGAGCTGCATCTTAGCAGCTCCTCGTGTGGAAAAGCAATGCCGGCTCCCGCAGGAGGCAAGGAGCCGGCGGGACCATGGGGGAATTGGGGACCCCCCACGGTCCCCAACGAAAGGCCAGGCCCTGGGGAATGGGGTCCCCGGGGCCATCAGTGGCCCGGGAGGGGGGCCGCGCGGCCCCCCTCCCCATTATTAAAAAAAAAAAAATACAGGTAAAGGCCGGCCGGCCCCGGGGGATGGGGTCCCCAGGGCCATTTTAAGTTGGTGAATTAATTCCTCTTCAATCCTGAGGGTCCCTGGGGGCCAACTAGCCCACCAGGTACCTCGAGTAAGCGCCACAGAGCTGCGTTGCAGAGTGGTGTAAAAAATTATTTAGACACCATCCAGGCACCCACTGATAGGAAATTATACATGCAATTCAGGTTTGGTACACTTTCCCTAAATGCCTTTACCAGGCCCTTGCATAACATCCCAGTGTCATCTTGGTTCTGTTTTTTTTGCATTGCTACAATTGAATCACCTGTGCATGTACTGTTTGCTTGCCCAGCCTACTCACGCCTGAGTGCTAAGTGGCTCATGCCTGTATGCAAGCAATTGGAGATACACAATTACTGTGATGCGCTGCAAATACTTAGATCGGATCCAAGACTAGTGGTAGACTGTGCAGTGACAAAGTTCCTGGGTCATATGTGGGGTATCAGGAAAAAGCTGCTTCAATTAGGAAGAGGAGAAGTTTTCTTTTTAATTGTTTTTAAATGTTTAAAGCAGAGTCAGTATAGCACTTTACTGTGGATTAATTTAAAGTTTTGTAGTGGCAGCATATCAGACGAACAGTGGCAACATGGCGGACTCTGTTAGAAGATTATGGCTTTTTCAAGGTTTTGTATCATTTGTAACACATAGAGGGTTGTTTAGCATGCAAATTACAAACGTGGCTCTCACCCCACATGGCCTTATGCTCTTGCTATGCAACTCAAGTTTTAACCTTTTTAAATCTTTTACATATGAGCCGTATTGCACATTGCACTTTTGTGGCCCTATGTTCTATCTTAATCTTAATTTTTTTATTTTTATGTATGAGTTGTACTGTACATTGCTCTTTAATGGTCATACGACCGTAATAATGTTTTGTGTCCAGTCACATTTAGAGCTTTCTAATGTCGTACAACCACACACACATGATCCGTGTTTACCCCTGACACAAAAATCAACATTTGGGATTCAGACAACAGTACAGTTAAGCACTCAGGACAGGGGTAGACATCTCTTAGCATGTAGAGGGCTTTTCTATTCCAACAGACACCCCTCCCAAAACACTCCAAACCAAATCCTATCCTGGAAAGGTTGCTTGGTCAGATCGGTAAAACCAGCGGTAAAGTTCATCCGCATTTCAATGGCTCAATCCAGTTTTGCTCTCCACTACAAAGTCTAACCCTTGAAAATAAATAGACCATCTCAACAATATATCTATATATAAAACCATTAAACTTGGGGTTATAGTTAGTTCTGCCTTTCCACAGAAAAAGCATTTTTGATCCTTTAATAACATTGCAGCTGTGAGATGAATCGATGAATCTGCACAAACCTTTCCAAAAAGAACGTTCACTGACTTTGGCTCCTTCATGGAGATTTTCACACTGATCTGTTAATCGGGTGATCAAAAAAGTGGAATCACAAAACTTGATCTCAGAAACTGAAAGAATGGTTAAACTGAAATGCATTAAATTTGGTAGAAAGTTAGAATTTTTGTCAAAAAACTTGTTTTTTGTTATTTTTTTCAAATCCTTTCAACAGTTTTTGAGAAATTTGCATGTAAAGAGGTGCTCATGTGGTGATAATGGGGTTAATCTTGTGAAAATGTTTGTAATATCGGGACCTTTATGTACTGCGGAAGGCTTGTAAAAAAAATATATATACTCAACGCCTATTGTCTGAGTGAGCCTTTCCTCTGATAAGCCAATGTGGCACCGAGGAATCCGGGACTGTATGATGATAATGTGATACCTCATGATTTGAGTAGCCAGCTGCAACATCTCAAGAAAGTGTTGCAGTGGTTATCGCAGGACTCAGATTGCAGAAAGTGTGCACCGCTAGCCAAGGATCGTGGATCTCAAGGGCCTCAGTGGGTCCTCGAATCTGGCCTTGGTGTCTTCAAATGTTGTGACAAAATCAAAATTCTTTTATTATTTATTCACATGCTATCCCTCTGGATCCTGCTAAATGGGCCTAGGGATCAGGGTATACTTATCTTGCCCCCTTATGTGCCCTTTAATTTTCTTCTCAGGAGACCAGGGCCACTATAATGGCAGCTGCAGCATTTTCTTTCTGAAGATGTGGCAAGGCAATCAGAGAGCTTCAATTCCACAGACCCAAATTGAGTTCAGGGTCCTGAAATGGCCAGCTAGAGAAAAAAACTCTCTTCTCTAATCATGCTTAACAACTTTTTGATGTTTGTGTTTGTATAGGTCCACGGACATCTGCAGATTAATGGTGTAAATATAGCTATAATGTAATCTTTTCATGACCCCCCGCCCCCCCCAAAAATGCAAATTTCTCAAAAAGTCCTGAACAGATTTAGACCCAACCAAGCAAATACTTTTTGTTTGGACTCGGCTTGGCAGATCTTCATGAATCTTAAGTAAATTACATTTTTTGTAGAATGTTTCCAGCTGATTCATTGAACGGTGCTTATCCAAGAAAACACTGACCTTACCAAAACTATACAGGCATATATATATACATATCCTATGCCAAGTAATGAAGCCTGATGTAATTGCACAAAAATGTACCTTCAAGGTAGTGACTCTCAGTGTAGTTGCAGCAATGTAGTGACTTCTGTTGTACAGTCTCCAATATAGTGTGGGTGCACCCTTTAGAAACTAAAGGGTATATATCTAAATCTGGCCTTTAAACTCTCATTACACTTGTGTGTGACTTCAAACCCCTCTTGATTAAATTTACTGTTTTGTGCTCAATTACCTTTTCCATAGGAGGCAGTGTAAATGTGGAAAGGGTTAACATACAAGGTCTAAGAGTGTTTAAAAAATATGCAGATTGTGAATGTTTTGAGATACATATTGGGAAGGAAGCCTAAATGATACACTGGCAGTGGTGTTCTCAACCCATAAATAATTGGTCATGATATCATCAGGGTATTTATTCAAGGGATTCTTTTACTGTCCTCAATTGAATAGTGTCATGGAGTTGAAATTCTCAACTGTTGGTGCAACAAATCTTTGAAATACTCAAATAATCAAGCTGCAGTGTATAAGATCTGTTCTTGCCTATAAGCGATACAGTCTTATACGTTTGATATTTCACAATGTTACGTATGCTTAGAGTCATATGGCAACTCCAAGTTTTTTGCAGTTACTCAATACCTTATGATTCACCACTGTAGATCACGCAGAGTGTTATGGGCTCTTTTACTACAGATTTTCCTGAGTGAGAGGACTATTTCACATAAGCAGTAGTGCAAATAAGTACTTAGAAGCTAAAAAATGCCTAATGTATTATGTTATGAATTCAAGAAAGGTGATAGTATGTTTACATTCGAAATTCATATCAACCTATGACTGTAACTCTTCTGCAATTTAAGCATCAATGGGCTTATCCATTTAGTGTATCCAAAAACTAGCTACAAGCCACTTAAGAAGACATGACAAACTAGGCTATGCTTGCAGATCGTCCACTGTGAGTAAGTGGGTTATTAGTTTGCATTGATTTGTGTCCTACACAAGTAAAAAAGTCACTTTCCTCTTAGGTCCAGCCAAAGCTTTCACTAATTTAAAAACTTGAGCTTGACCCCTGCTAGCTATGGCACAGAGCAGAAAGATTAAACTGATTGAAAATGTGTGAAGCATTAAGAAGTACCAAAACAGTTAAAAAGTTAAAAAAAAACACAGCACAAATTCCACCCCAACATATAAAATAGAGAAACATTTAGTAAGCAAAATGACACTTAAATAACAAAAATCCAATAAGGGGAATAAGAGATATGATCTGCATTTCAGACAATTTTTGCGATGAGTCTCTTTGAAGCTCCGGAGCAAATATTTTGAAAATTTTCGCACACATTTTTTGATACCCCCACTTCCATGTCCCCAGAACCTCATGTGGAACACCTAGAGACTCTGAGGGTGCTAGGCAGATGGCACAGCAAAGTTGCGTCCAAGTCCAGTTGCCACTAGGCAGCTGGGTTACTTCAGCTTTTTTATGCTCTTGGAGCCATATAGGGGATCAGCCTTATGATCCTTAGAAATCTTTATGTCCTCTGATTTCAAGAGGAAAGTTGATCAGCCTACGAGGGTTCTTCTCACAGGTTGCAGATGCCTAATACAGCAAGTTCACTCCACATGGTATCCTTTTGCAAGCACAGCAGCATTCTGAGGAAGGCTGGGTTAGGGATCAGCTTTTAAGGGTTCACTAGCTTGTATGTGTGGAACATTGTAAACACTTCTAGTTCATCTCTGGCCAATAAAGTAAAGGTTACCAGGCCCTGCCCTACTTATGTTTGCAGAAGTTCCTGTTTGCTTTACTGCAAACAGGTCCATAATACTATGTGTCAGGCCAAATTCAAGATGGTGGCCACACTAAAATTGGGCTCTGAGGTTGAGAGTGTGAGTAAGGAATGTGTTATGGTTATCCCAGTGTCCTTCCATATCTAATACTACAAATCAGTTTGAATCAGGTGCTGTATTGACAACCAACCCAGAGACAGGCGTATGGTAAGGCAAAAGCATGGTCATTTACTAACCAGACAGGAGACGCACAAGAATTGTCCTGGCATCCTGTTTGCTCCCTTTGAAGTGCACAAAACTTTCATTTGTGCTTCAGGCTGACTTATCATGCAGGATTTGAGACTATGGTATCACAGGATACCCACAGCATATTCAATTGATCTCAGAGGAGTCATCTCTGCCCAATTAGGTCAGTCAATTGTGTGCACCTGGAAAGAATTTCACACCTCTTTACGGGCTGAGCACAGGATGGGGACAGCTAGGGAGGTAATGAAAATTAGCCTCCAGGAACTTCAAGCAGGGAAAAGGTAACTTTAAAAAACTTGCATTTCCATATTATTCATTAAAAATCTGACTTCATCATTTATTTGGGTTTTTATAACTAATTAAAATAGTTGTTTCATTATTTTTCTACCTGGTCCCATTCCTGAGTTACCATTTTATAATATTTTAATCTGTTACTAAGTTGCTACATTTATTTATTTAAAGACCATGTATAGCACAGTAGCTACCCAACACGGGGTTTCCCGATACTTAGGCAACAGGTGAGATAATTCAGTCCAAAGAATCAGATTGTCTGAGGAAGGCGAGAAAGAGGTGCAAGATCTAAGATGATCGGTAAGGGTATACAGAGTTAGGGGCCTAGGTGCCTAAAGGAGCAATCTCACATGTAAGACAATTTGATTCTGGGACCAGTACACATGTGAGGTTGCTAGAGCACAGGCAACTAGCAGGTTGGTAAGCAATTATCAAACGGGTAAAATAGTGAGGAGCAATTCCTGTTCTTGCTTGGAAAACATAACATAACGCCTTAAACTGAATGTGTTTCTCCACCTTTAACCAATGCTGGTCATGAAGCAGAGATGTGGGATTATGTGTATTTCGGCAGTCTTGTGGAAGTATTCTGTACCGCCTGCATGTGTCTCATGGAAGCTTTATCAGCCCCCGGGTTCAGAACACTGCCATAGTCCCGACGGGACAGAATAAGCGCCTGGACGATAATTCTTTGTTCAGATTTAGGAAGAATCTATATAAATTTGCGTAACCATTTCAAGGTTGCAAAGCAGGTAGGAGAAACCTGGGCGTCCTAAGGCTTCATAGAAAGATGAGCATCTAGCATGAAGCCTAAGTTCTTTACTTTGGAGGCAGGGACAAGAATATCTCACATAACAATGGGCCAGAGTTGGGGTCCTCAAAGGGACGGATTCTCTTCCAGCCCAAGTACCTCTATTTTTCCTTCTTTCAATTTCAGAGAATTGCTGTTCATCGAGAAGGCAACATGAGACAAGCAGGAGTTCAGAGATCCAGAGTCATGATCCTGTGCAGATGTTAAGGAGAAAATGATTTGGGTATCATCCACGTAGGAGAAAAGAGTCATCCCCCAGTGTTCCACCAGGGCAGCCAGGGGATGGACATAGATGAGACAAAGTACGGACTAAGCACAAATCCCTGAAAAACCCCAGAAGTACAAGCATGCCTCGTGGAAGAGGCATCAACCGAGAAAGTCTGAAAGTTCTGGTCCTTTAGAAAAGAGGACAGCGATACAAGTGCTGTTCCTTGAATACCCAATTGAGACAATCTTAGCAAAAGTATATCGTAGGACACAGCATCGAAAGCAGCACTGAGATCAAGTAAATTCAGCACAGTTATCGCACCCTCATCAAGGAGCCTTCTTAGATGTTCCCTGACCCCAAGAAGGGCGGACTCAGCACTGTGCCTAACTCTGAACCTGGGTTGGGAGTCATGCAAAAAACTTTGGCATTCAACAAAGGCAGAGAGTTGTTTTCAGATATGTTTTTCTAACATCTTAGCCAATACGGGCAACAGAGATTTAGGTCAATAGTTAGACCAGATAGTGGGGTCCAAATTACATTTCTCCAAAAGAGGAAGGATCATGGCATGCTTCCAGGTCTGAGGGACGACTCCCTCCTGTAAGTAACAGTTAGGGAGGTTCACAAGAGGAAACATAGTGTCAAAATCCAGAAGACGAAGTTTGGCCATTCGGAGGGGATCATTGGGGGAGTCAGATTTTATAGCATGTACTAA
Source organism: Triturus cristatus (assembly GCF_964204655.1). NCBI lineage: Eukaryota > Metazoa > Chordata > Amphibia > Caudata > Salamandridae > Triturus > Triturus cristatus. The sequence continues at coordinate 933,508,781 of NC_140588.1, read as the reverse complement.
GGAGGGTAGGTCCAGGGAACCCCAGCTGTCCTGTGTCTGAGAGACAGAAGGGAAGAATGATGAGGGGAAGTCCTTAGAAACTGAGAGTGCCAGATGAGTGACAGGCAAATTGGATCCCCCTTTAGTCTCCTTCAAAGAGTGATGGATGTCCTGTACTTTGCTCATAAAGAAGAGCACTAGTTCCTTGCATTGAGCCTGTGTTAATGTCAATTTGCGTACCATCCTACAAGGGTCCGAGAGCTCCTTAACTATTCTGAAAAGTGTAAATAGGACAGCTAGGTCCGCCACAGTGAAAGTAGCTTTTAGGCCCTTGTCACTGTAGGATCATAATAACATTAATCTTCTACATTCCACATCTTTAAATCCCGGTCAATCTACCCTGTGGGCTACAAGTCTTACCCAGGAGTGACTTACTAATAATTCAAAGAGAGGTTTTTACCTGTTAAAATAGATTATTTACCAGGTCACACTGCATGTTTTACAATGCAGCAGTGAGGCTTCAATGTAAGGCCTGAAGCCATGTTTATATTTGTCACGCTAATGGATGGCACAAAATGTGCTGCAGTCCACAAGTGAAATTTTAACTTTGTATGCGATAGGTGTATTTTTTTCTGCACAAACAAATGATGGACGGACTGCTGAACAAATCAAACTTTCACTCCCAGTCAAGAGATCCGGGGTAAATCCATTGTCCTTTTGCTCATCATGCCACCCAGTTTGGACCCAGCCATACGCAAATCAGTCTTGACCCTGCCCCTCATGGGAATAGTTCAGCCCGAACTGCCAAGCCAGGTCCTCCCTGGACTGGAAAGAAGCCTAAGTGTCCAAGGGTATGCCCAGACGTAGTTCCCTTGCTTGCTGGGCCAAGCAAGCTTGGCTGTTGAGGGGTGATACCCAGAAGCCTGTCACAGGATGCATGTTTCTGGTCCCGGAAGGAACTGGCCTGGCAATTCTGGTCGGACTGTTCCCACGGGGAGCAGGGTGAAGTCTGACTTGTATATGGACAGGACCAAACTGAGGTGAGGTGGAAAGCAAAATAACGATGGATTAAACCCAGATCTGTGACTGGGGGTGAGTGTTTGAAAAGTTTAAACACTCCGTCTATTATTTTATTTTGTGATGTTGCTATGCGCGTCCTAAGTGGCTATGGATATGCCCAGAGGTGAGTCTCCTGCTCACTGCGTCACTGGATTCGAGGTAGCCTGGTTGATGAGGGGTGAAATCCTGAAATTGGTCCAGTATGCTTGTTTCCAGTCCAGGGAGGACCTGGCCTGGCAGTTCAGGCTGGACTGTTCCACTGGGGAACAGGGTCAAGACTGATTTGCAAATGGCTGGGTCCAAACTGGGGAAACGTGGCAAGCAAAATAACGATGGATTAAACCCTGAACTATGACTGGGGGTGAGTGTTTGAGAAATTTCAACACTCTGACCATCATTTTTCCTGATATTGATAGGTGTATTTTCAGCACTATATACTATGGCCTTTTAAGAAAGTTAAATACAGCAATTAGGGATCATCCAATTTGATCAGAACACATTGACTGGGCTGCAGTGTCCCAGTGTGTAAGTGTAAAAATCAGCAATAAAATTCTTCAGAAAATGGGAAAGTCCATGCAGAAAGGGAAATGTTCTCACATCCACCAATATACCTCTATTGATAATCAGGAAAAATGTATTTGTGTGATTTAGACTAGAATGTGGAGGTGCAGTATACTAGCAACAGTACAATGTAAGGTGCTTAAAATGTTTGATGTCCCGCTAGTAAAAATGTTTCAAAAGAGATTTTACTGAACACATTGACAATTTCTCATTTAACAAAAGAATAAAAAACTACAAAACATGGGAAATGATGGTTGTCAACAGGTCTAGCCACTGCTAAACTGTATTTTACGCCACTGGAGGAAACCGTTGAGGCCTATGGACCCAACTAGCTCTCCAAATAGGCTAAATTTGTGGAATGCGAACAAACATATATAAGAGGAACTATTACATGAATGCATACACCCAAACTTGGGAACCATTCCTCCGGCCGACAACCACACAGGTCCTGGGGGCACTCTCAACTACTTTACCTTTACACCCAGGGGAGGTCCAAGAAACCCAGCTCAGGTACTTAAGGGACCTGTGGCTCCTGTTCTGTGACACCCTAGTGAGCTACGCTTACTGATTCCTGCATGGATACTTACTTATACATTACATCACGTGCCTCATACTTGATGCCCTGCATCATAGGAGAAAGCCCCACAAACGCTGGACTGGAAGAGTGTATGATGCTTTATGTTATACTACTGCTCAATGTGCACTTTGTTTTCTTTTTTGGTGTACTATAGAATGGCTACTGAAATGAAGTTGATATGCCTATAAAGAATTTCTATAAAATAGAAAAAAAAATAGAAGACAGCTGTGTTACTTGAAAATAGTCTAGAAACTTTAAGGTGGTTATTAAAGGAAAATTACTGTTGGTGTGGCAGTGCCTTCTCTTTTTATTCACGTTTGCCCCTTAGATAGCAGACAACTATTATTTTACTTCAGGATCATATTCCATACTATATATATAATGTGACCGAGTGAACAAGGGTGATACACACTGGCACGCAAATGCACTGCAGAATATACTTAATACAATGTCATCTCTTCAACTCGCGTAGATCAAATGAAAAGTAACATCGCCTCCAGGGAGATTTGAATTGTTTATTACAACAATGGAATGTTGAGAGCTCCATTGAAAACAATGGAGTGCTCCGGGCTACTAATGGCCGGTAGAAGCCCGGAGCTACAACATTCCAATGTTTGCTCACAGCTCTTGCTGTGAGCAAAAGGCCTCACAGAGCCTAAAGGGATTGTACTTCCCTCAGGCACTGTGAGGACTTTGTTTTACAAATAGAACATTCTGCTCTCTAGGGGTAGGATGTTCTAATAGCCTTAGAGCCCTCCTGCAGTGGGCTCTACTATCAATTAAAGGCCTGCTGCCTTGTTAAAGGCCCTCGCCTTAGACTCGGGCTTTTGATGCTGGAGCCAGCCTTTAATGGTAGGTATATTTGTCCGTTTTCCAAATCGGAATTGCGTGGTGATTTCATCCAGAGATCCACAGACTCCAAGAACCCTGTTGGTCGACACAGAATCAGTATCAAGCTGTGCACCGAAGCATTTGTCTAGGAATCATCCTTAGCCTGCGCGTAATCACTCCTAATAATTACATCTCCTTTCCATCTGATGTTGCAACAAAGGAAATATTAATGTGCTAATGGTCCAGCCCGAATCTTTTTATTCCGCGCGCACGTAGCAAGTGTTAATTTGTGGAACATGTTTCTCACATCCAGCAGCACATTGTATCTGGGTATATTATATGCTGTCAGGGCTGCGAGGGAAGATGAAATGACTAAGCATATAATTGCACTGAGCCACGTGCCTGCTGCACAAAAAAAGACAAATGTGTCCCGCCATCTGCTCCATCATCACAGACCAGCCACACTGGTTTCAAAACACTGAGGAGCGAAAAAGAGCAACACTGGGGCCGCTCAGAGCTCTATCCGGGTCCCTCTTTCGAACACCTCATGTTAATTAACTTTAGCAATGAGGAAAATGTAAGAAAAAGAATTGATATCAGGATTCACGTGATATCGACAAAATGAGAAAATTGTGTCCAAAACACGTACATTTTAATATATCAATTTAGAATTTCTGGAAATAGATATTATTGATATGTGTGTTTTTGGAGGTGTGGGTTTATGTAAATTGTCAGTAAGGAGAGGAGATGTACGAAACGTGCTAAAATATCGCGAGAAGGGTTGAAATCGTCACGATATGGTTTCTTCCACTGCTGCTTAAAATTATGATTTTTGTATTTTAACACAAACACAAGAAAACATTAGTGGCGGGCCAAAAATGGCAGAGAATGCCTGGAAATGATGTTATTCTGTCATTAGTACTCATGGTGTCCTATTTCTCTAGCTGTTTGTCGGTCATAAGAACTGTTTTATGCTCCTTATTTTTCCTTTAAATCCTCTAAGAAACTTACAATCACATTAAGTGAATCGGCTTCTTCATATAGAATGGAGTCTTTGTCTCTCCAATGGAATTGAATGTAAAAATATAAGCTTGAAAAGTCCAATAATTCTTCAATATTTAATTGATAACTGCCTCTAAACATTACTGTGTTACCATATACATGTATGGACACAGGATATTAGGAACACACCTTTGTTGTGCATGAATATAATGAAGCATAAACAGTGTAATTAAGGGTCTGGCTTGGATAGAGCTAGGGGGACTAGGTAATCTGTCAAAAAATGGTGCCTATGCTGTTTATCATATTGCAAGGTGCATAGGCTATCGTGCACTTATAATAAGGTATATAGGACATCCATCATGTTTGTGACAGAGTGTTTTGTCCACCAAATTCCACATAAGGCCATACATTTTGTTTTCTAAGGTACTGCGCCGTGAAGGTAAAAATAAAGCTTCTCCAGAGGATACACAATCATTGTGAAGTCTGCGTGGATCTGCCCGACCTGTGCCCTGAGTCTCTGACTTGTCCCTATGTGGAGACATACAACATAAGGGCAGATCTATCAAGGCTTTTCGCTGGTGCGAAGTGCTGAAAACGTTTGCCAAGGTATTTATTTTCAGGTGCAAAAGGTATTTCCCTCCGGAACGGAGCCTTTTCTTCCAAGGCAAATAACGCTTTGTGTGGCTTTGCACCCCTTTGCGTCAAGGTGGTTCACATGGGTGGAAGTTGGGCATTACTGTGCAAGAACTCATAGCGGCATATCAGCAACAACCGGCGATAATTATCGATAAGCGCACCTAGCGCTAGGATAATGATCACCGGCTAGTGTGGCTTTTTATCGCTGAGTCAGCGTGCTATTAGCAACGCTTATCTCAAATCCTAGCGCTAACTGCCAAACATGTGATTATCGCTGGTAATCGATAATCCTACGAAGTTTGGCGATAGCTTGCTGATAGGGCCTCACATACTTAGCCATGATATCCACCTTCCATGGGATATCATGGCTTAGTCAGTTGCAAAGCAGGCGTAAGGAAAGTAGCGATAACAGGGGTTATCGCTACTTTTCCTCTCGCTATGCTGCTTTGCGTGAGGCTTGATAATAGGAGAAATGTCGCTTAGCGACATTTCTCCCGTTATCCTGGGGAGGAACGCCCACTTTGCATCTCATTAGAGATGCAAAGATGGGCGTTAAGGGAAATGGAGATAAGGCAAGGTTTCACGTGATAGCGTGACCTTGCAGATAAGGCGATAAAATTATTGCCGCTTTTCGTCCGAAAACGGACGCAAAAGCGGCGATAATTTTTTAACACCTGCTTGCTGATATGCCCCAAAGTTTCTAAATTAAAGTCAAATTTACTAGGAGTGGCACACGAAGATTTGCATCATAAAGTAATGATCCTTGAAGCAGGAGCTAACTTGGAGAAATGGTTGGGGCATATCAGCAAGCAGGCGTTAAAAAATTATCGCCGCTTTTGCGTTCGTTTTCGGATGAAAAGCGGCAATAATTTTATCGCCTTATCTGCAAGGTCACGCTATCGCGTGAAACCTTGCCTTATCTCCATTTCCCTTAACGCCCATCTTTGCATCTCTAATGAGATGCAAAGTGGGCGTTCCTCCCCAGGATAACGGGAGAAATGTCGCTAAGCGACATTTCTCCTATTATCAAGCCTCACGCAAAGCAGCATGGCGACAGAAAAAGGAGCGATACCCTCTGTTATCGCTACTTTCCTTACGCCTGCTTTGCAACTGACTTAGCCATGATATTCTATGGAAGGTGGTATGTGAGGCCCTATCAGCAAGCTATCGCCAAACTTCGTGGGATTATTGCTGGGTTTCCAGCGATAATCACACGTTTGGCAGTTAGCGCTAGGATTTTTATCGCTTTTGAGATAAGCGTTGCTAATAGCACGCTATCTCAGCGATAAAAATCCATGTTAGCCGCCGAAAATTATCCTAGTGCTAGGTGCGCTTAGCGATAATTATCTCCGGTTGATGCTGATATGCCCCGGTTGTGTTTCTACAAACATTCCCTACCATGCATATGTGCTGTACCAAAAGGCACACATCCAGTGTGTGGATTGGCTTACTATTTACAAACCTATACTAGACATCACACACGCACTTCTGCGCCATGGTGCAAAGGTTCTATGTGGTTTTAGGTACCCTGTCTGTGCACCAGCACAGCCGATGAGAGGATTAGCGGGCCATTTTTTAATAAACTGCTGCTCTGCGTTGTACCAAAATAATGAATCTACCCACAGTGAACCTCATAGGCACAGAGAGTGATGACACTGATGTAGGCAGTAAGTAACATACAAAAAGATCAGTTGCAATCGCTGCTGCTGCAGTGAGCGGGTGAAAACCAAGGGGATGTTCATAACTGACAGCTTCCACTGAGTGAAGGACAGCTGCCAGCATCTGGGAAGAGAACACTGACCCCGTTGTCTGCTGCAGATCTCCCATTGTCGCTTACACAATGCAACACTCTTTGTGGCCTGGTGAATCCCCTATCTGTAAGGGAACAATGCCAGCACTTTGTAAATGCAATTAGAAAGTGTTCTGTGTCATTCAGCCCTCCATTGCTTCATTCACAGTCATCGACAATGAGGGTCTAAACCAAAGTATAGTGAGACGCAACACAGTGCCTGCCTTTATCCCATTGGGAAACAGGGTTAATATACTATAAATAATGCAGTGGTTCACAAAGATTCATTAACAGCCAATAAACTATTCCTGATGGTATATGGGCTCGATTTACAGACTCTGAACAGGAATATCTGCAATTCAGTGGCCAAACCATTCCTGCTTAGTGAGCCAGCACGCCAGGCTTCCCTGCTGGTGTGTCCGTGCGAGCCTGCAGTAGCCACGTTGGTCCTTCTGTGCTTTCTGACCTGTTACAGCCTTTCTGTGGGCGGACAGTATCATCATTTCAAAATGGACACAATAGCGGAACCATATATATTGTGATATTTGATTTATATATATATCTACACATAAAAAATAAAAAGTGCAATTAATAAACTTCAAAAAAATGTAAAACATTTCCAATTTTCTTGTACAAAAAAGTAAACAATACATAACAATATGTTTTACTAAATTATCTTAAAAATGACATAAATGTTTATATATAAAAAGTATAAAATTAAATACAGAAACACATAATAATATATATATAACCAAAATATTTTAAAACAAACTATAAAAAATAAACTATTCCCACTCCAATGTATACAACAGTAGAGAAAGTGTTAAACTCAGACAGGGTCATATTTACTATTCCCACTCCAGTCCGTGCAGCTGTAGGGAAAGCGTTGAACTCAGGAGGGGTTAAATTTACAATTCCCACTCCAGTCTGTGCAACATTAGCGAAAGCTTTGGATTGCGGAAGGGTAAAATTTACTATTCCCACTCCAGTCTGTGCAACATTAGGGAATGGGTTGGACTCAGGAGGGGTAAAATTTACTATTCCCACTCCAGTCGGTACAACAGAAGGGCAAGCGTTGTACTCCGTAGGGGTAAAACTTACTATTCCCACTCCAGTTGGTGCAATATTAGGGAGAGCGTTGCACTGTGGAGGGGTAACATTGACTATTTTCACTCCAGTCTGTGCAACAGTAGAGAATGTTTTAAACTCAGCCAGGGTCAAATTTACTATTCCCACTCCAGTCTATGCAACATTAGGGAAAGCGTTGGACTGAGGAGGGGTATATTTGACTATTTCCACTCCAGTCTGTGCAACAGTAGGGAAAGTGTTGAACTCAGGAGTGGTTAAATTTACTATTTCCACTTCACTCTGTGCAACATTTGGGAAAGTTTTGGATTGCGGAAGGGTAACATTTACTATTCATATTCCAGTCTGTGCAACATTAGGGAAAGGGTTGGACTCAGGCGGAAAAAAATTAACTATTCCCACTTCAGTCGGTACAACAGTAGGGAAAGCGTTGAACTCAGGAAGGGTAAACATTACTATTCCCACTCCAGTTGGTGCAAAAATATAGAAAGTGTTGGATTGTGGCGGGGTAAACTGAACTATTCCTGCCTCCAGTCTGTGCAACAGTAGGGAAAGCGATGGACTGAGGAGGGGTAACATTTTTTTTTTTTTTTTTTTTTTTTTTTTTGAAACCGTTTATTGCAGTTTGAAAAAGTTACAGGTATGGGCCTACAACCACTCGGCCGGCCGCTAGAGTGACAAAAGCATATTGCATACATACAGTAAGAGTCTCTTGGCAGTGCAGATTAGCAAAACAGGAGAAATCAATGTTGCAGGCCACATAGCTCCATGCCCACAGTACGGTTCCCTTTTATCAAAACAAAACAACACAAAAAACCACACCCGCAAGGCAACCCGCGATCCAAAGTGACAGCACGTGCTCCATAAGTGGGGGATCCCAACCAGCAGCAGAACTCTGGAGAGGGGAATGGGAATAGATCAGGGACTGGGGGACCGCGTGCCCAAGGCCGAGGGAGGGGGGCCATCTAGGGAGACGGAGCAGGCGAGGCAGCCGGTAGCTGCGGCGGCTCACAAATACCCCCGCGGTAGGCGTTCCAGGGGCCCCAGATTTTCACCCACGCCCCAGGCTTACCCCTCGCCACATACACCACCTTTTCACGAAACATACACCAATCCATATGTTCTTTCCAGGCCAACACCGCAGGGGGCCTCTGGGATCCCCACAATTGAGCAATGTCACGCTTAGCTATCATGTATCCCAGAGTCACCCACCGCGTCTGCGGGACCGAATAGTCATTTGGTTCCCACACATTCAGCAAGCATCTCCTCGCTTCAGGCAACAGCGCGACACGCGTAACCACACGCAGGACCTCATGCACACCACGCCAGAATCGCTCCACCTTTGGGCACTCCCACAGTATATGCATGAAAGTTGCCAACGCGCCACAGCCACGCTTACACATTCCGTCACCAGCAAAGCCCATACGTAGAAGCCTTGGCCCCGTCACGTAAACCCGGTGAAGGATCTTAAGCTGGACGAAACGAAGGCGAGCCGGGATGGCTACTTCTTTTGGAGAGGCCACCGCGGAAATCCAATCCTCGTCGTCCAGCTCTAGCCCGTCGGCAACCCAGGCCTCGCGGAGACTAGTCAGCAGGCACGATCTGTCGTTGATCAGTTTTTTATATATGAGGGAGATCGTGCTGTCTGGGACATGGCCATCCAGCACTCTGTCCTCCAGGGGGGAAGACTCCGGAATGGACGCGACATCCGGGAAGACGGAGCCCAGCGCATGGCGGACTTGTAGGTACCGAAAGTACTCACTGCCCTGCAGCTGAAACTCCGTCTGCAGCGTCGCAAAAGTCTTGAATCCCCCCCTCGTCCAGAGATCTCCCACAGTGCTGATTCCGATCGTGTCCCACTTCTCAAAGCCCTTCGATGTCCACAGGGAGCCCAACCTCTCAGACGCATATAGCGGTGACGCCCGGGTCAAACGGTCCTTCCACCCCATAGCTGCATTAGCCGCGTGCCAGACACGCACCATGACACGCGTCGGTCCCGTCAGACGGGGGTCGGGCGCGGCAGAGTAAAGCGCTCGATTGTAGTCGCCACCGGGCAGGAGCATCTTGTCCATCTCAAACGCCGGGTTCAAGGCGGGCCCGTAAAGGCCATGATTAATTGCAGCCAGTTGGGTGGCCCAGTAATACCGTTTAATGTCCGGGAGGGCAACCCGAGGAGGGGTAAAATTGACTATTTCCACTGTAGTCTGTGCAACAATATGGAAAGCGTTGAACTCAGGACGGGTTAAACTTACTATACCCACTCCAGTCTGTGCAACAGTAGGGAGAGCGTTGGACTCAGGAGGGGTAACATTGACTAGTCCCACTCCAGTCTGTACAACAGTAGCGAAAGCATTGGACTGAGGAGGGGTAAAATTGACTATTTCCACTTCAGTCTGTGCAACCGTAGAGAAAGTGCTAAACTCAGAAAGGTCAAACTTACTATTCCCACTCCAGTCTGTGCAACAGTAGGGAAAGCATTGTACGGAGGAGGGGTAAAATTGAGTACTTCCACTCCAGTCTGTGGAACAGTAAGGAAAGCGTTGAATTTAGGAGGGTTTAAATTTACTATTCCCACTCCAGTCTGTGCAACAGTAGGGAAAGCGTTGGACTCTGCAGTGGTAAAATTGACTAGTCCCTCTCCACTCTGTGCAACAGTAGGGAAAGGGTTGGACTCAGGATGGGTAAAATGTACTATTCCCACTCCAGTCGATACAACAGTAGGGAAAGCGTTGGGTTGTGGAGGGGTAAAATTTACTAGTTATGCTCCAGTCTGTACAACAGTATGGAAAGTGTTGGACTAAGGAGGGGTCAAATTTACTATTTCCACTCCAGTCAGTGCAAGAGTAGGGAAAGCGTTGGACTAAAGAGGGGTAAAAAATAATATTCCTACTCCAGTCGGTGCAACATTAGGGAAAGGGTTGGACTCAGGAGAGGTAAAAATTACTATTACTACTCCAGTCCGTGCAACATTAGGGAAAGCGTTGGATTGCAAGGGGGGAAAATTCACTATTCCAACTCCAGTCGGTACAACAGTAGGGAAAGCGTTGAACTCAGGAAGGTTAAACATTACTATTCCCACTCCAGTTGGTGCAAAAATATAGAAAGTGTTGGATTGTGGCGGGGTAAACTGTACTATTCCTGCCTCCAGTCTGTGCAACAGTAGGGAAAGCGATGGACTGAGGAGGGGTAAAATTGACTATTTCCACTCTAGTCTGTGCAACAATAGGGAAAGCGTTGGACTCAGGACGGGTTAAACTTACTATTCCCACTCAAGTCTGTGCAACAGTAGGGAGAGCGTTGGACTCAGGAGGGGTAACATTGACTAGTCCCACTCCAGTCTGTACAACAGTAGCGAAAGCATTGGACTGAGGAGGGGTAAAATTGACTATTTCCACTTCAGTCTGTGCAACCGTAGAGAAAGTGCTAAACTCAGAAAGGTCAAACTTACTATTCCCACTCCAGTCTGTGCAACAGTAGAGAAAGCATTGTATGGAGGAGGGGTAAAATTGACTACTTCCACTCCAGTCTGTGGAACAGTAAGGAAAGCGTTGAAATTAGGAGGGTTTAAATTTACTATTCCCACTCCAGTCTGTGCAACAGTAGGGAAAGGGTTGGACTCAGGATGGGTAAAATGTACTATTCCCACTCCAGTCGATACAACAGTAGGGAAAGCGTTGGGTTGTGAAGGGGTAAAATTTACTATTTATGCTCCAGTCTGTACAACAGTATGGAAAGTGTTGGACTAAGGAGTGGTAAAATTTACTATTTCCACTCCAGTCAGTGCAAGAGTAGGGAAAGCGTTGGACTCAAGAGGGGTAAAAAATAATATTCCTCCTCCAGTCGGTGCAACATTAGGGAAAGGGTTGGACTCAGGAGAGGTAAAAATGACGATATCCACTCCAGGTGGTGCAACAGTAGGGAAAGGGTTGGACTGAGGAGTGGTAACATTTTCTATTTCCACTCCAGTCGGTACAACAGTAGGGAAAGCATTAAATTCAGGAAGGGTAACAATTACTATTCCACTCAAGTTGGTGCAACATTAGAGAAAGAGTTGGACTCAGGAGAGGTAAAAATTACTATTCCTACTCCAGTCTGTGCAACATTAGGGAAAGCGTTGGATTGCAAGGGGGGAAAATTCACTATTCCAACTCCAGTCGGTACAACAGTAGGGAAAGCGTTGAACTCAGGAAGGGTAAAAATAACGATATCCACTCCAGGTGGTGCAACAGTAGGGAAAGGGTTGGACTGAGGAGTGGTAACATTTTCTATTTCCACTCCAGTCGGTACAACAGTAGGGAAAGCGTTAAATTCAGGAAGGGTAACAATACTATTCCACTCAAGTTGGTGCAACATTAGAGAAAGAGTTGGACTCAGGAGAGGTAAAAATGACTATTCCTACTCCAGTCTGTGCAACATTAGGGAAAGTGTTGGATTGCGGAGGGGTAAAAGTCACTATTCCCACTCCAGTCGGTACAACAGCAGGGAAAGCGTTGAACTCAGGAAGGGTAAAAATGACTACATCCACTCCAGGTGGTGCAAGAGTAGGGAAAGTTTTGGATTGTGGAGGGGTAAAATGTACTATTCCCACTTCAGTCTGTGCAACAGTTGGAAAAGCGTTGGACTGGGGAGGGGTAACATTTACTATTCCCACTCCAGACGGTGCAACAGTAGGGAAACGGTTGGACTCAGGAAGGGTAACATTTTCTATTCCCACTCCAGTCGGTACAACAGTAGGGAAAGCATTGAATTCAGGAAGGGTAAAAATTACTATTTCGACTCAAGTTGGTGCAACATTAGAGAAAGAGTTGGATTGTGGAGGGATAAAATGTACTATTCCCACTCCAGTCTGTGCAACAGTAGGGAAAGCGTTGGACTTAGGAGGGGTAAAAATGACTATTCCCACTCCAGACTGTGCAACAGTAGGGAAAGGATTGGACTCAGGAGTTGTAAAATTTATTATTCCCATTCCAGTCGGTACAACCGTAGGGAACGCACTGACTTCAGGAAGGGTCAAAATTACTATTCCCACTCAAGTTGGTGCAACAGTAGAGAAAGTGCTGGAATGTGGATTGGTAATATTAACTATTCCAGCTCTATTCTGTACAGCAATAGGGAACGTGTTGGACTGAGGAGGGGTAAAATGTATTTCCACTACAGTCAGAGCAACAGTAGAGAAAGCATTGGACTCAAGAGGGGTCAAAATTACTATTCCTACTCTAGCCGGAGTAACAGTAGGGAAAGGGTTGTACTCAGGAGGGGTAAAATTTACTATTCCCACTTAAGTCTGTGCAAAAGTAGGGAAAGCGTTGGACTCAGGAGAGGTAGAATTTATTATTTCCACTCTAGTCGGTACAACAGTAGTAAAGGCGTCGAGCTCAGGAAGGGTAAAAATGACTATATCACCTCCAGGTGGTGCAACAGTAAAGAAAATGTTGGATTGTGGAGGGATAAAATGTACTATTCCCACTCCAGTCTGTGCAACAGTAGGGAAAGCGTTGGACTTAGGAGGGGTAAAAATGACTATTCCCACTCCAGACTGTGCAACAGTAGGGAAAGGATTGGACTCAGGAGTTGTAAAATTTATTATTCCCATTCCAGTCGGTACAACCGTAGGGAACGCACTGACTTCAGGAAGGGTCAAAATTACTATTCCCACTCAAGTTGGTGCAACAGTAGAGAAAGTGCTGGAATGTGGATTGGTAATATTAACTATTCCAGCTCTATTCTGTACAGCAATAGGGAACGTGTTGGACTGAGGAGGGGTAAAATGTATTTCCACTACAGTCAGAGCAACAGTAGAGAAAGCATTGGACTCAAGAGGGGTCAAAATTACTATTCCTACTCTAGCCGGAGTAACAGTAGGGAAAGGGTTGTACTCAGGAGGGGTAAAATTTACTATTCCCACTTAAGTCTGTGCAAAAGTAGGGAAAGCGTTGGACTCAGGAGAGGTAGAATTTATTATTTCCACTCTAGTCGGTACAACAGTAGTAAAGGCGTCGAGCTCAGGAAGGGTAAAAATGACTATATCACCTCCAGGTGGTGCAACAGTAAAGAAAATGTTGGATTGTAGAGGGGTAACATTTACTATTCTTACTCCAGTCTGTGCAACAGTAGGGAAAGCTTTGGACTGAGGAGGGGTAACAATTACTAATCCCACTCCAGTCTGTGCAACATTAGGGAAATTGTTGGGTTGCGGAGGGGGAAAACTTGCTACTCCCACTCCAGTCTGTGCAACAGTAGGGAGAGTGTTGGACTCAGGAGGGCTAACATTTACTATTCCCACTCCAGTTGCTGTAACAGTAGGGGAAGTGTTGGATTGTGGATGGGTAAACATTATTATTCTTACTCCAGTCTGTGCCACAGTAGGGAAAGCGTTGGACTGAGGAGGGATGACATTGACTGTTAACACTCCAGTAGTTAAAGCGTTGGACATAGGAGGGGTAACATTTACTATTTCCACTCCAGGCAGTACAACAGTAGGAAAAGCGTCGAGCTCAGGAAGGGTAAAAATAACTTTTTCCACTCAAGGTGGTGCAACAGTAGGGAACGTGTTGGATTGTGGAGGGATAAAATTTACTATTCTTACTCCAGTCTGTGCAACAGTAGGGAAAGCGTTGGACTGAGGAGGGATGAAATTTACCATTACCACTCCAGTCTGTGTAACAGTAGGGAAAGCATTGGATATAGGAGGGGTAACAATTACTATTCCCACTCCAGTCTGCGCAACATTTGGGAAAGAGTTGGATTGCGGAGGGGGTAATAATTACTATTCCCACTCCAGTCTGCGCAACAGTAGGGAAAGCATTGAACTGAGGAGGGGTAACATTGACTTTTCCCACTCCAGACTGTGCAACAGTGGGGAAAGGGATGCACTCAGGAGGGGTCGAAGATAGTATTACCACTCCAGTAGGTGCAACACAAGACAGAGAGTAGTTCACTTCAAGCAAACAACATATTTACACAACTCTATTAAATAACAAAAAATATAAATATTTAAATGTAAAAATTGTGTCTAAATTTGAACAAATATTCAACAAAATTAAATATTAATTACATTGTTTAATAGTTATAATAAACTAAAACAAATAATACTAATGTAACTTAAATACCATACTATATTCTCACAATCATAACCAACAAATAAAATGTATAACACAATTAGCATATAACGTAATGAATAACACAATTTTCAATAAATTAATACATGTTTTTAAATTTATTATTTCTTAAATACCTTCCCACCCAATACATCTACAAACTAAACAACACACACCTAAAAATAACTTAACAAATATGACAATGTCATAATTTACCTAAATATCAATTAAATACTTAAAATTTTAAAAATAAACGATCAATACATTATTTCCTACATATCTTGCTACCTTGTATCCTAAAAATCCAACAACCCACACCTCAAATAAATCTTACAAATTATAACAATTACACAATTCACATAATGAATTATCAATTAAACAATTAATAAAAAGTAACTAATAATAAATAAATTATATTCAATTAACTGCCCACCCATCACCCCTAAAGACCTAACAAACTGCACCTTATATATAACTTAAAAAAAATCTTAATTACACAATTTACATAATAAATTATCAACAAAACAATTCTAGTTGGCGATGGCACTACCAGTTCATCTGTGACAGTACGGTTCATTTTTTCTCTCCTAATGCTCCTATGTGACCTTCCAAGGGCAAAATGAGGACAAAAAAAAAACCAATTAATAATAATTAGCTAATAATCAATTCCTCATATTTAATTAACTTCCCACCCTTTGCCCCTAAAAACCCAAGAACCCACATCTGCTATATAACTTTAAAAAGATATTAATTACACAATTTACATTATTATGTATCAATTAAATAATGTTTACTAATTAACATTAATTATTAGAATGAATTACCATCCCACCTTTAAACCCTACAAACCCTACAACCCACACCACAAATATAAATTCAAAATTAAATTAATTACACAGTGTACATAATTATCAATTAAATAATTAATAATAATTTAAAAGAATATTAATTAATTACAATTAGATTACTTCCCACCCTGTAAGCTAAAAAATACATTAACTACACAAAATACATAATTATTTAGCAATTAAATAATTCATAATAATTAGAAATGTATTATTAATTAATTATAATGAATTTTCTTCCTACCCTGTACCCCTACAAACCCCACAGTCCACTACAACACTAAAATTTACAATAAGCAATTACATAAAATTTAAAAGCAACAAAAAATGTGCAAACTATCTCAAACACCATTAACAACAATTATACAGACAATTTATAACATATACAATTCAAATATATACTAAAATACATGAAAATAATTAAAAAACAATATTATTAACAATATTTTTGCAAAGAATACTAACAATATATATATATTTAACATTGATATTAGCAGCGTAGATATTTTTGCAAATGATTTTAACACCATAGATATTTTTGACATTGATATTACTTACCTTAGAAAATCAATATTCTTGTCAGCAGTCTTCCTGCCTCATGATATTTGTCGATCACGATATTAAAAACTTGATATTTCTGCATCTCAGTAGTTTTTTACTCGATATTTTGTCCGTATACCTTTCAAAATCCGGCTATTCTTTCTGGTGAATTAATGGTTGGTTTATTGAACAGTCTATTTTCTTGCCAAAGGGTTAGGAACCAGTACAACCATGATTCTTATTGTTTTTTCATGATTTGGGGGCAACTGGCAAAGGCTGTTGGGCACAGACTTGGCATGGCTTGATTTATGTTCATAATGTTAAGAATGTGACTAGAAAGAGGTATGAAGTCGTAAAGATGGATTACCTCTACGTCCCTCGTTCTCGACTAATGAGGTATTCCACATGACAGGAAACAAAACAGGTAACGCTTTTAGGCTCCACCCACCCTCCTGTCATGGGCTTTAAGCACAGAGCCAACCAAAAGCACATCCTGTTTTGTTTCCTGTCAGAGGACCTGATGGGGACGCTGGGTAGGTGCTGGGCACTTACCTGCTTCGAGTTGTCCTGTGGTTTCCTCTGCTGGGCTTTGGGGGCGCTCATGGACCTTCGTGGGACTTCCTCGAGTTGGGCTGCTGGGCTTCCTGGACTCTTCAGGCTCCTAGATGCTGGTTCTGCTGGGCTGCGCTGGCTTCCTGGGACCCTGCTGCTGCTGCTCCTGCTGTACAGTGAGTCCTTCCCTGTGGGCCTGTGTCCTGCTCCTCCAGGGCAGTACTCGCGATTGAGGTGCCTCTGTTTCCCCGCTGGTGGGAGCGCCCGGGTTGGGAGTCCGGGCGCTCCCTGCTGTTATCTCTACGGAGCACTCGGGTTGCACCGGGTGCTCCGCTTCTGTTATTCCGGCGGCCCGGTTTGGGGCCCGGGCGCCCAGTGTGCTAGTTTCTTGGAGCACTCGGTTCTCCAGTGCTCCGTGTCTCTGTGGCGCTGGGGCGGGGCCATCGTTGTGGAGCGCCCGGTTTGGGGTCCGGGCGCTTCGTGTGCATTTCCTGGGACCACTCGGTTTCCCCGAGTGCTCCGTGTTTCTGCAGCTCTGGGTCGGGGCCTTCATTGTGGAGCACCCGGTTTGGGGTCCGGGTGCTCCATTGTTGAATTCTTGCTCGGGTTTTCCCGAGTGCTTCGCATTCCCGCCCTCCGGGCTGGTCCTGGGTTGTGGGGCGACCGGGGTGGGGTCCGGGCACTCCGTTTCATGCTGTGCCTCGGGAGTGCTCGGGTTGGGGTCCGAGTGCTCCGTTTTTCCTTGCTGCTGCCGTTCATGCGCCCGGGTGGGCTCCGGTTGCGCTTTTCCTTCGTGGTGCCGGTTTACTGCCTTTGGCGGCCGTGCACTGTATTTCTTTATTTTGGATGATTTGGCCACACCCCCCTCTCGCCTCGTTTTCATTTCTCTCAGCTGTGCTTCTTGGGGGCGTTCCCAGTTTTTGTTTTGTTTTAAAAGGATGGGGGGTGTTGTTTTCACTTCAGTTCTACCTGTGTTTGGCTTGCTGGGTCCTGCCTTTGGTGTTACTTCGTTTACTGGTGGATTCTTGATGGGGAAGCATCACAAAAAGCGGAGACATGTGCCTCCTGTTTCCTCTTCCTCCTCCCTTGCGGACAGTGGGGATCCTGTCTTTGCGGGGAAGCGCCCGAAGTTGGATGATGACCGGTTGAAGCGCCTGATTTTGGAGACTTTGTCTGACCTCAAGTCCTCCAAGAAATATCCTGGGAGTCGTTCTGGTGGGGGCGTTGCCCTCTATTCGGACATTTCTTCTTCCAATTCTTCTGATGACGCATCCTTGGGGGCAGTGGATCTGAAGGGCAAACATATTTCTAAAGAATTGTTGCCTGACTTGCTTTCTCATGTGCGTGAGAACATGGGGTTTCCTGATGATGCTGTGGCCAGTACTTCCTCGGAGGCTGTTTTGCTGCAATTTCGGAAGCCTGTTGCTTCTTCACTTCCTATTCATCCCTTTGTGATGGATGTCCTCTTGAATGAATAGAAGGATCCGGATCACATTATGTTGCCGCGCTTCATGTCGAAGCTTTATCCTTTGCAGAACATGGAGGGGTCCTTTCCTGAGTCTGTGCGTGTGGATTCCATTGTCGCCAGTTTGGTTGGTCGTCCTTCCATGGCGGATGATAACATTCTTAGTGATGGGGTGGATAAGAAGATTGACTCTGCTTTGCGCAAGTCTTATGCTGGTTTTCACCTTGCCATCCGTTCTGGTATCTATGGGGCTCATGTTGCTCAATCTTTGTTGACTGACTTTAACGATGCAGGAGGGTGGCTTTTGCCCGGATTTGCTGCAATCTATGGAGCGTCAGGCTGAATTCCTCTTGGATATTGCCTTCGATTCTGAGCACGCTTCTGCCTTGTTCTGCGGTTCCTCTATCGCTGCTCTTCGGAATCTTTTGTTGAAAGGTTGGAATACGAATGTCACCCAGAGGTCCATGGCTTTGCGTTTACCCTTTACTGGTCCTCGTCTGTTTGGGGACGCTCTTGAGGATCGGCTGCATAAGGTGTTCAAGGAGTTTAAGCATTCCTTTTCCTTCCGTCGGCAGCCTTCTCGTAAGGATTTTTCCTTTTCTCAGGCCAAGACTTTTCGTCAGCCTTCAAGGTTTCAGCAGTCCTCCTTTAAGGGACCAAGGGGTTCTGGTAGAGGTTTCCCTCGGAAGTTCCAGAAGAAGCCTCCCCGGGATGCTGGACCAGGGCCGCAGCGTTCCTGACTATGACACTCCGGTCGTGGGTCCAGCTGGTGTGGCACCCGAGGTTGGTGGGAGATTGCGATTGTTCCTCCCTGCTTGGCGTCTGACGACCTCCGATCAGTGGGTCCTGGAGGTCCTGGAGCGGGGGTATCGTATCGTGTTTCTATCCCTTCCTCCTCCCTCGGGCGTGGTGCGGACTCCGACTCCTTTGTGCCGGTCCCGTCGTCAGTCCTTGGTGGCCGGTGTTCATGCTCTGTTCTTGAAAAAGGCGATTGTTCCCGTTCCATGGTTGGAGTGGGGCCTGGGGACCTATTCAATTGTTTTCCTGGTTCCGAAAGTCACAGGGGGGTTTCGGATTATCATCAATCTTCGGAGTCTTAACTTGTTTGTGCGGAAGATCCCATTCAAGATGGAGACTTTGCAGCGGGTGGTTCCTTTGATTCAGGCTGGCTGGGTGTTTGCTACTCTGGATCTCCAGGACGCTTATCTTCATGTGCCAGTAGCTCTGGAGGATCAGCTGTTCCTGCGGTTCTGCCAGGGGGGCCGTCATTGGCAGTTCTGTGTCCTTCCCTTTGGTCTCAGGTCTGCTCCCCGAGTGTTCACCAAGGTGGTTGCTCCCTTGGTGGCCCATCTTCCCATCCGGGGAGTGTCAGTGTTCCCCTACCTAGACGATTGGCTGCTCCAGGCTCCTTCCCCGGCGGTCCTATCTCAGCACCTGTCCTTGACCATCCTTACGCTAGAGCAGCATGGTTTTCTTGTGAACATTCCGAAATGTCAGCTCCTTCCTGCTACTCGGCGGACTTTCATAAGGGCAGTCTTCGATTCAGTCCTGGGCAAGGTCTTTCTGCCGGATTCAAGGATTCAGCGTCTTCAGTGCCTGTTGCGGAGGTTGTTGTCCCGGGCTGCGGCTCCCCTCCTTCAGTGGCTTGAGGTTCAGGGTCATATGGCTGCTACTTTCTTCACGGTGCCCTGGGCCAGGGTTCATCTTCGGCCTCTGCTGTGGCATCTTCAGCGTTGGGTCCTGTTCCCGGTTCACGTCTATGCTCTCTCTGTGCCGGTGTCTCTGGAGGTGGTGGCCGCTCTCCAGTGGTGGCTGGATGCCTCGAATCTCTCCAGGGGGATGTGGATTCGTCTGCAGCCTTTTTGGTGTTGACAACGGATGCCAGTGCGTATGGTTGGGGGGCTACTCTGGATCAGTGGTCTGTTCAGGCTCATTGGCTCCGTGTGGAGTCCCGCCGCTCGTCCAATTAGAGGGAGCTGTTGGCTGTGGACCGTGCTCTTCGTTTCTTCCAGGCCCGTCTGCTGGGGTGTAATGTCCTGGTGAGGTCAGACAACTCCGTGACTGTGGCTTACATCAACCACCAGGGCAGTACTCGCAGTCCTTCATTGAATTTGGTGGCCTGTGCAATTGCGGGTTGGGCGGAGTGTCATCTTCTGGCCCTCTCTGCTCAGCATATCAGGGGTGTGGACAATGTGGTGGCGACGCCTTGAGTCGCAGGTTTCCCTCTTCTCTGGCCCTGTGTCTCTCCCCCAAGATTTCCCGGATGATTTGTCGGAGGTTCGGGACTCCCCTGCTGGACTTGTTTGCCTCCCGGTCCGATGCCCAACTTCCCCTCTTTTGTTCTCGGACTCCCGAGTTGGGTGCTTGGGGGGTGGAGGCGTTGTCTCTTCAGTGGCCCCCTTGGTTGCTGTATGCCTTCCCCCCTTCCCCCTGATTCCTGTTTTCTTGCTGAAGGCCCAGCGGGTTCGTGCCCTGGTGGTGGCGGTCTTGCCTCACTGGCCGCGGAGGTCCTGGTTCCCGTTGTTGTTGAGGCTGGCAGTGGGTCCTCCTTGGATTCTTCCCCACTACCCGTCTCCCCTGAGGTCTCCCTCTCCCTCCCTCCTGGTCCCTCTCACCCTGGCGGTCTGGAGGTTGAACGGATGTCTCTTGGAGTCCGGGGTTTGCCTGATCACCTCATCACTGTGATGCAGGGGTCCCGTAGGAGTTCCACTTTGTCCTCCTACTCTAAGCATTGGGCTTCTTTCTCCTCCTGTCTCTTGTCCTATTGCTTCTATCCTTCAGTTTTTCTTGGATGGGTTTCAGAAGAAGTATGCCTTGTCTACTCTGAAGGGGCAGTGGGCTGCTATTCGGGCTTTCTGGGATCCGGCTTCTCTTCCGTCTTCGGATGGTTTGTTGGTTTCCCGGTTGTTCCAGAGTTTCTCTCTGTCCTCTCCTTCTACTCGCTCTCAGGTTCCTTCTTGGGATCTTTCTTTGGTCCTGGGTGCTCTGCAGTCCTCTCCTTTTGAGCCCTTGGAGTCTGTGGACCTCAAATTCCTCTCTTTTAAGGTGGCTTTTTTGGTTGCTGTGACTTCTGCTCGGCGGTTGGGTGATCTCACTGCATTGCGTTGTTCTCCTCCATTTTCGCGTTTCTTGGATGACGCAGTGGACCTTTCTTTGGATCCTGGGTTTGTTCCAAAGATTCGTTCTCATTTTCATTGCTCTCAGGAGTTGATTCTTCCTTCTTTCTGTCCTTCTCCTTCCTCGCCTGCTGAGCTGTTGCTTAACTCCCTGGATGTGAGACGTGCTTTGTCCGTTTATGTTGCCCGCTCTGCGGGGTTTCGCTCTTCGGACTCCCTCTTTGTGACCTTTGGTTTGGCTGGTCGAGGTAAGGCTGCCTCTCGTCTTACTCTAGGTCGCTAGATCAAGGCTGTCATTTCTCTGGCTTATCAGGGCTCTGGTTTGCCTTGCCCTTCTGAGGTTCAGGCCCGTTCCACTAGGGGTGTTTCTGCTTCCTGGGCTGCCTTTCATGGGGTTTCCCTTGATGAGATCTGTCGGGCTGGGACATGGGCGTCGGATTCTACTTTTGTACGGCACTATCGTCTGAATTGTGCTTTGTCTGACCTGACCAACTTTGGTTGTGGTGTGTTGCGTGCTGTGGGGGTAGTTCCCCCTCCCTGATTCTGTTTGTTTATTACATTTTCACTTGCTGCACTCCATTTTTGTGTTTGGTCTCTGTTCTCTGTGTGGTTCACCAAAGGCCTGCTGGTGGGGTTGCTTTGGTATGCCTCATTAGTTATGACTGGATCGAGGACGAGGGACGTAGAGGTAATGCTATGATTACTTACCGGTAATCCCCATTACTCTTAGTCCTACTTGTCCTCGACCCAGTCATACTTCCCACCCGCCCGTCCTGTTCAGGCCTTTGTTGCTTGGTATGTCAGGATGTGCTTTTGGTTGGCTCTGTGCTTATAGCCCCTGACGGGAGGGTGGGTGGAGCCTAAAAGCGTTTCCTGTTTTGTTTCCTGTCATGTGGAATACCTTATTAGTTATGACTGGGTCGAGGACGAGTAGGACTAAGAGTAATGGGGATTACCGGTAAGTAATCATAGCAACATGCAGTACAAATCAATTGTTCATGGGATGATCTTCCACTTGCCTCTTCAGTAAAGTGTTTGGAATTGGACTCCACTATTCAGTCTTCCATACCAAAAGAAAATAACAAGACGATAAAAGCATGATAATGTTAATTTTCAATTCGACAATCATTAACTTTTAAAATAGTGTATCTTTTTTATGTGTTTTTATTTGCAAAACGTCAGCTTTTAAAGTAGTATGTAGTCAAACTTTGTGTGTAAACGTATGCATTATTTGAAAAGTTTGACTGCATTTCTAACACTATTCTAATGTCATGAATTAAAGAACTTCACGCTCCCACATGAGGTAAAATAAGATAATTCCAAAAATATACAGGACCTTTCCTTCAACGTTTTTGCACACAATATTCACACTAGGGTCCTCATTTATGGGGATTTGGCATAGGGCAGCATAGCAAGTCAGCTTGCTGTGCTGCCGTCCGCCAAAGTGAAAGTGCAGGAATGCACCGTATTTATGCAATATGGTGCATTGCTGTCCGTTCCTCCTGTGCTGGCGCCAGGAAAGTGTAAAAATCCTTGGGTGTTGCGTGGGAACACCCACCACAAAACCCATGGAACTCCTTTTGAGCACAGCATAAGGCAACACAGGGATTTGCTCTGTCTTGCCTTACTCCATATCTATGAGGCCATTCAAAGCAACACATAATGGCTTTGTGTGGCTTCATAGATATGATGTTGTAATTTGCAGTGCCAGAGCATCACAAAATGTGACGCTCCCCCAGCGCAGGGGGATCTTAAATATGCCCTTTAATCTCTTCTATGCTACTTTTGAAATTAGTTTAGGTCTGAAAACTGTTCTAATAAAAAATAATTCAGAAGAAAAATGTAATGCTTTGCCTGTGTCAAAGTATGTCTCTCACCATTGAATTGGGGTCATATTTGAGAATGTAGCTCATATTTAATTATTATTACACAGGATCAGACTAGGACAGAAAATAGGCCCGGGCGCAAAATAAAGGTGGCTCACAGTAGTGAATTATATAGCTAAAAAAGTGGTCCAGGTTTATAAATTAGGGCAATTCTGAACTTGCAAAGACACAAAGGGCCTGATTAAGATGTTGGACGGACATGTATCTGGAGCTGCTCGACCTAAGGTCGGCGGTTCTGACCTCGGTATTATGATGCTACCACCCATAGGGCGGTCGCAAATATGCATTTTACAATGAAAGCTTGTGCGGGGGCTGAATAGGCGCCTGCCACATGGCGCAGGGTTGTTTAAGAGGGCACCATAGGTGCCTCCATAGAGGAGGGCCAGGGGAGAAGGGGGGCCCTGCTAAGGGCCCCCAAAAACCCTTCAGGACAGACTTTCCATGTCCGAAAGGCTGACATTACATGGCTGTCGGAAAGTGTCATCATAATCCCGAAGGTGGAGTCAACCTGACTCCGTTGTCATTAGGGGATTATGGTGTTTTCCGACGCATCAATGGGTTCCTTCAGTCCGTCAAAAGTGCCGCGGAAGGTCCTTCCACCAGCTGCATCATAATGAGGTGGGTGGACCGCAATGTCAGATGGTCTGCAACTCCGCCCGACATCGTAATCGGGTCCACTGTGTATGTGTTTGCAAGGTATGGAAGACTGCATGGATTTGAACTTGCTGCAGGCAATGTTTCATTCAATAGCTAGGAAATAAGCACTAAAAACTAAAAGGCAAACACATTTGCATATGTGGATTATTCTTTGTTTAAATACAACAGAAAACCAGTAAGGGGCTACATTTTGGAAATGCAGCTCTATTTTGAAATTTGTAATTTGCTCGAATTTCAACCTCTTTTAGCTGAGTATGTGAAAAGTCATTCAACACCCTGAGACAATGCAAAGGTGATGTCTAGGGCTCTGAAAATATATTTTTTATCTTATTGTAGCAAATAGAAATTAGTCTCCACACTTCTCTGGTTCAACAGACTGCAAAATACAAAAGTTCCCCTAGGGGTAGATATTTGAATTTAAAATCACAAGTTCTTGCCAAGTTGATTTATTTTTTCTAGCACTTTTTCAAGAGTCAATTAGAAATTCCCAGAAACAATGACTGTATTTTAATACGTGAATTTTGTTTTCTAGACAATGGATTTATTTTTAAAGAATCGATTCTTCGTGCCATTCTCTTGCAGAACTTGTTTTAAGCAAAATGGAAATATCAATTTCTTCAGTGATATGAATTATGTGCAAAGGGATATTTGGAATTTCCATATTGGTGTAAAATAAAAAATGAAAACACAATGTTGTGATCCAGTGTATTGTTCTCTTAAATGTAGTAAGCAGGAGACATAAGGCAGTGGTACATAGATTAAACAAATTTTCAAAGCAGGGGTGTAACAGACACCCGAGTGGGCCCTGCGCTGTGGGGGGCCGTAGTCTTCTATACATAAAGGGAGCACCCTCAGCATATCAGCTCGAGGGTATAGGTATTTTAGGGCCCCCCCTAATTATCCCTTGTAGGTTGGGTGGGGGCTAAAATTACGTTGTGCCACTCAGACTAGCTCAGATTGTTTACAGAACCATGAAAAAATAAGTGAATATGGGAATTTGGATCTGGTAATTTCAACTCCCCAGATATTACTCACAGAAAAACAAGATTCCAATCTGAAAGAACCTATTCAACAGTGCTCACATACATATGATCTACGAACAGTGGCGGCTGGTCCATTAGGGGCGTTGGGGCAGCGCCTCACAAAAGAATCGGCCAGTGAACAGGATGGAATGTAAACAGAGGAATTGACAGCTTACAATTCGTCTGTTTACATTTCCGGGCCGCCTGTGCGCTTCATTGCCGGTGAAAGTGCTGTGCGCATGTCACTCACAGCGCACGCAGGCAGAGACGAGCAGGAGTTAAAAAGATGGTCTGCGCATGTGAGTGAGGCGCTTTGCTCCTCTCTCACATTCACAAAACATTAGGTTTGCTGCGCATGCCCTGTGTAGAGCAGGAGTTTAAAGATAGGCTCCTGCTCGGGCGGTGATGCGTTTTGCGCAAAGTCGCCCCATGCCCTATCAAATACCAGGAAAGTAAAGAAGGTTCAGCCGCCCGGCCCCCCAGTCTCCTCCTAATTGGCAAAAGAAAAGAGCGGTAAGAAGTTACTTCCACCACGTTGCAGAGCAGCAGACGTGATGCGACGCGGGACCGGAGAAGATGGCTGGTAAG
The DNA here is from genome assembly GCF_964204655.1 of Triturus cristatus. Lineage (NCBI taxonomy): Eukaryota > Metazoa > Chordata > Amphibia > Caudata > Salamandridae > Triturus > Triturus cristatus. The sequence goes on along the minus strand of NC_140588.1, from coordinate 933,483,493 downwards.
TTCTTTAATTATTGATTAAATTAACTTCCCCCCCCACCCTCTCCAGTCATGCCGGCCGCACCTGCTGAGCGCTGCAGGTACCCACTGAGCCAGAGACGACGTGGACCGATAAGTTTTTTTAAATTATATTTCAATTTTAAACTTCCCCGGCACGCAAGTTTAACGTATCTCGGCCCTCGTGTAACACTAACCCTTTTCCTATAAAGATTTTGCAGGGTCTGACATTGTTGTATATGGAGGCATGGTAGAAACGAAAGGCCAGGGACTCTCGTTTTAATTGAAATGAGTGTCCCTGGCCTTTCGTTTCTTTGTACCATGCGCCCATGCAACATACACACACAGCGTGTGTTTCTGTTGTATATGAAGGGAGGTATGGTAGAAACCAAAGGGCGCGCATTTCATGGTTTAAATGAAATCATGAAATGCGCGGCCTTTCGTTTTGTACCATGCCTCCCTCCATATACAAAAGAAACACACACGTGTGTGTGTGTGCAGTGCAGGGCTTTAAGTGGGATGATAAAACTGCGGGGGGTCTCTGTGGGAGCGTCAGCTCAACATCCGGTGATTCAAAAAAATGATTATGTACTTGTGTAATGTAACTGGTGTTCATGTAAAGCGCTCTAAGTTTGTGCCATATAATATGGAAAAAAGAGCCTCTTTCAAGTCACATCAAATGCAATGACCGGTGCTACTATTGCAGAGTTTCGTTTTTTTCCCCAACCCTGAGGGTAAAAAAAGAGAGCCCCATATAGACCCACCTCGGCACCTGCTTTTAAGAACTGCCGATGCTGAGCACCAGCAAGACCTGGCCCACTTAAAACCATGTGTGTGTGTATGTTGTATGTGGGCGCATTGTAGAAATGAAAGGCCAGGGACACTCGTTTTAATTAAAACGAGTGTCCCTGGTCTTTTGTTTGTACCATGCCTCCATATACAACATACACTGTGTGTGTGTGTATGTAGGCATGGTAGAAACAACAGGCCTCACACACTGTGTGTGTTTGTTGTATAGCTTTAAAATGCTATATTTGGATCCCCTTTTTTCAACAATTTGCAGTCAATATGTGGTGTAAAACCCACCATTTAAACCCATTTGTTTCAAACTTTTCTTCCCCGCACCCTCCTTTTGCAGTTCGGGCTCGCTCACTTTGCTTCGCTTGCACATTAGATTAGGGTACAACTTTTTCGCTCACCACTTTCAAAATCCACCAGCCGCCACTGTCTACGAACATGAAGGTATGGTTTAAAACCAATTAGAGCCCAGTACAAATACTATAGTTAAGTTCCATACAATGGTGAATACTGTGCAGTAGCATACAAAGAGTGCCCAGGGCCCTGATGAAAGCAAAGAAAAGGCCCCCATTTGCTGTTCTGGTACTAATACAGGATGGGGTGGGCCCCCGAGGCCCCTAGGTCCAAGTACGACTGTATCTGCTGCAGGTTTGGTAGCAATGCCCAGATTATTTCGAGATGTAAACTTGGTTGAGTTAGAAAAATAAGAAATATTTGCATGTTTACAAGGACTGACACATTTGTGCTCTGGATTTGATAACTGAAACCTTAATTGATATTCAGGTTTTATGCAATGGATGTTACAGAAATAGCATTCTGTATATTGTTGTTTCACAGTACTAATACGTAGGAATTCACATATAAATAGACACAGAAGAAAGGATTTCAGACACACAATTGCCACCCTGTGAAGCCCTGTACTTATGAATGCATGAAGCACATGATCTGTAAGAGCATTATTGTCCATGGCTGTGTTGAGGACTGCATCATTATGCCATCAGGTCTATTCACACCCTCACAACAAGAGAGGGTGACATTCTAAGTTTTAATGATCTAGGGTGGGGGTTCTCTAAATGACTGGGAGCACCCACCAATCAGAGAGTTTGTGGATATTCTTAAACTCCTATCTGCACGTGTAGCTCACAGCTTTCCTGACCAGCTTCTAGAAAGTTGCCTGAATTCCTGAAATTTGTAAACCTGCACACTTACAATGTCCTGGACTTTATTTGGGACATCCAGTCATCTGCCGCGACATGATCTGTATAGAGTTTGTAATCCTCATTAAATCTCCTGCATGTACGCAAAATTTCACATTGCTGCCTATACCGTTCTGTGCAAAATAACCTTTCATCCTTTGTCTATTTGTAAGCATCACTCAGGTTTATCCATAAGTCAGCCTAAGATAGCGTTCTTGCATGTAGAGTCCTGATGGACGTGTCACTGGGCAGCCTCTCGCTGTGGGCTGCACATATACCCTCCTCCGCACACATATATCAGAGCGTTGCTGGTCAGGTGACCATGTTAATAACAAGCATTTGCAATGCAATAGGTCTCGCATTTACGTGAGTTTGAGGTATTTGCATTGTAAATTACAATGTCTTTTATTTATGTTTTGGGTTGTAAAACAAATAAAAGGCATTGTTATTTGCAATGCTAGTAGCTTAAACTCTCGCAAATGCGAGACCTATTGCATTGCAAATGCTTGTTTTATGATTGTCTCTACATGCTGTCAGTCATGAATACTTGGCCAATGGCTGTGCATAGTGACAGCAGCAGAAGTCGTGAAAAGGATAGATTACTTGAAGAACCTTAAATAGCAGCAGATGTGAACGTGTGATAGAGTTACAGTAATAAAATTTTCATGTGAGTCTTTTTTTAATCACATACAGCTACTTAGATCCAAACATCCAAGCGTGTCTCAGCTTACCTGTGAAATACATGTGGAGATATACTACTTGCTATTTCACTTTTCACAAACCAAACATATAAATGGATAGGTACGAATAAGATGAGAAATAAATTAGAATGGATATATATAAACAGAAATATCCTAAATCTAAATACCATAAAACAGGGAGCCGTAATTATTACCCACATCATTAGTGTCCATTTGTTGACCTAGAAGGGTTGAAATGCTGGAGCTGGTAGTGCTGTATTTCAAATGTGCAGCCCAGTGAAAGAACAGGAAGTGGGATAAGGGAGGGGGTGGCAAATGGTGAGCACTTTCGCGGCCGCTTTGATGTTCTCAGTGGCCGCGCGGCTCACTGAGAACATCAAAGCGGCCGCGAAAGTGATCAGGCAGGCTGACAAATGGTGCGCGCGCCCGGCGCACATGCACTGTATTTGGAGGCCTGACAAGCGCTAGTCTGCACTTCCAAATCCCCGCTTACTAAAGCTCTCGCCAGAGCAGCGCTAAAGCGCTGGCTCAGTTGAGACCTAAAAAGGGCTGGACACCTGAGCCCGAGCTAGTTATACACATAGACCACTCTTGTCTGTCTGTGTTGGTCTCTACTGAGCATGTGGGCTAAGGGCCGCACAACCACTGGGTTAGGCTTGCCCCTTGAGCCTATTTTATATATTTTTTAAAAACATTTCATCCTAGAACTCCCAATATTTCAGAAGGTCCGACACATGTAAAATACTTCAAAGTGCCTGCATAAGATGAGTACTCTAGAACCGTTAAAGTGTGTGCAGGTTCCAAATGCGCTACGAGACAACATCCAACATAGTAAAGCACTCTATGAATGCCCATAACATATTCCTCGGAGGCTGGCCTGTTACGACATAAGGAAGCCAGGGCAGACACTCTCGCGTCGGATCTCCGTGGAGCAGAAGCCCGCGCCTTCTGCCTGTCGTTAATCATCGATCACCAATGGCTCTCAGAGACATTGATCATTAAACCACTAGACCCTGGCCTCCCGAGGCTTATTAAACTATTTTTTTTAATTTTCTTACAGCTCATGGTTTATTTGTAGTGCATTGTATAAAGGAGCAGTAAATATGTGTTCAAGGTATCCCTTTGGGGAAAATAATTAACGATTTAATGTCGCTTTTGGTTTACCGACAATATCAGAGACTCTACAAAATTATCGCTGTTCTGCTCTAATGTGCAATAAGACGGTGCTCTAATTCTTCTAAATCAATCAATGTTTCTGAGTTGAACATATATCGTGAACAGTAAATTTGAATATGGATTTTTTTTTTTTAATAAAGCAGTTCACCTAAAAACACTATTCCGTGCAGGCGAAGGCAAATAAACGCTCAACTATCAAGCAGATGGGTACATCTGAACATTCATTTAAAAAGTGTTTAAGTTGACTTGCTTGAATCGGGGGATTTGTGCGTCTTTCTTAAGCCAACATATATGTGGCTGAACTTCCTATAATCATTTGAGAATGTGGTTTATATTGTGGCATTACCCCCAACATCAAATTAAAGTTCGAAACAAAATGCAGCATCATATATATTTATTTTCTTTGAAGTGTCTGACCGTTTATCAAGCATTATTCGCTTCATTTGAATTATTTATCAGTCATTTTCCTCAAGTGTTTATACAACAGGGTTATGACCCTTTGCAGGGCTACAAGGAGCTTCAGAGAGAGTTGGCATAATGATTGTAATTTACAAAGGTATGGAGTGATTTGTAGTAGGTGCTGTTTCGCATCAAAGCGTGTTGTATCATTGACAGTGAATTCCATTTCAGTTTGTTGCTGCCCCATTACGATGATCCACTTATGGGGATTACAAAATATCAGTGACATTAACGTCAGGAATTACTAAATTAGGGGCATATTAGCAAGACAGGCGATAAAATTATCGCCGCTTTAGCGGCAGAAAACTGCCGCTAAAATGGCGATAATGGGCTTGATAATATGCTCTATGGAATTCCAATTGAAGCTCAATGTAAGATGTGAAGGGCATCTAACCTGAGCTTCAATTGGAATTCCATAGAGCATATTATCAAGCCCATTATCGCCGTTTTAGCAGCAGTTTTCTGCCGCTAAAGGGGCGATAATTTTATCGCCTGTCTTGATAATATGCCCCTTAGTTAAATATCAGGAAATTATGGAACTAACATGGTATCATGCCCCAGGTTACACCTAAAAACAGCCTCAAGAAGAACAGCTCCACAGAAAAGGTAATTAGCATTCACCAGTGTGTCCTAAATCTGGATATACTCTTGGGGACACAAGCATGCCAATAAGATTGGAACTGATATTTAGCAGATCTGAGTGCAGACTTTCTTTGAGTGGAGGGTGTGTTTGTGGGTGTGTGTGTCTGTGAGTGCTTAGTAAAGGGCATTTTGAATGAAAAAGCTTAGAATTGTGCCACAATTGACAAATATCCCGTTTTGAATGAGGATTTGCTAGGAAAGGTAAACACCTTTCACAAATGCTCAACCATCAATGGAGACAAGGAGGGGGATGAGTCTGGAGAGGAAGTTGAGCAAAGGTTTTATGGACAGCTAAGAAAACATAGCCGTTAATGATGTAGTGAAACCACTCCATGGTGCCGAATTCAAACTCCTTTCTCTTTGGGTCTTACAAACGCAAGATAACACGGATGCCACACCACTGTGCACAGCTTTGTTAGGGGTCCAGATAAAACAATTCTGGTAGTCTGGTTTTACCCCACAGGGTAGCGGTGAAGAGACTTAAGAGGCAGGAATGATTTTCAACATCCCGGATGAGTTGATGGAGCGGTTTTAGGTCACTAAAGCCTCACGTGCCATTTTGTGTAACTTTGAAATGGCAAAAGGCTTAGGTTGTGTGCATGGATTTTTCTGTTCCTGCCTTATCATTCCCACATGCTCCAAGTTAATTCCAAGTGGTAAGCTGGAAACAGTGTAGGATCTTAACATTTTCCAATAAGACGCATGAGTAGCCCATTCAGTCTTCATTCATTGTTTGCATTCTGGAACTGTCAGTTTATTCTGCCAAAGAAGAACTAGAAGTATCAGAGTGGAACAGAAAAATCAGGATTAGATGAGATGCTAGTGCCAAACAAGGGTCACCTTGAAAAATGTATGTAAACCTATGTTACCAGTTACATTTCTGTTGACCTGGTTCACTCAGTTCAGAGGCCTGTTTGTAATCTGCAGGAAATAGACTGATAGGAATGTTGTAAGACAGCTCACGGGTTTCGGCACAGGCTACAAAGAGCTACTAATAATTTTTAGGATGTGCAGTTGAATCCTAGTAAGTGTATTCCTATCTCCCTGGTAGAGAGAAGGGGGGCTTACGGAATGTATGAGATAGTTCGAGATACCTCAACAGCCATAGAAGATTGTCCATGGTTGGAACCACATCCTGCTAAATGGCAGAACCAGGCAGGGAAATTCAGTGTCACTTTTACTGCCCAGGATACTGTGGTCCAACTGTCACTGTGACCTGCTCGCCCAGTATTACATATACCCCCAGGTCAAGGTCATGGTTTACACTGGCAAAGCCACTTGAGGCTCTGGAAGTCGAAGCCTTGTGGTTCCCCCACTTCTAAACGAGGTGGGGGAAGTGCACCGTTTGCAGGAGGAGCATATGCCTCTTTTTGGAAAATGTCCCAAATTGGCCAACATTTTAATGACCCTCATAGTCCTTTTGTGCAGATCACAAGGCATGAGCTGTGTTTGATCCTACTCTTGTTGCAAGTATGATGTGCATATGTGAGAACTCATGCCCTTGAGTATTGTAGAATGTATATAGTGCTCAGACTTCAGTGGAGTGAACATCACAGCTCTAAAAAAGCTAAACGTTTAGGGTTTTTTGACAAGGTAGATGGAACTGACTAAATGAAGTCTGATGAAAAGATACTTCCATTTTTTTCATACTCTGACATAGATTCAGGACTGGGATTTGTAGGAAATAGCCTTAGTTAAATATTACCCAGACACATGCCCCTTTCTCTAACCAGTTTGTTGTGGTTAAATTTACAACACAATATCTTAGTTAATGAGACTGTCATCACAATCATCCTGATAACCTTAAAGAAATTCAAAATATCATCTTTAGAAAGTTTCACAACAACACTCTCCTCTTTGTGATACAAGTGATTCCACCAAATCACGCACCCATCTAAATTGACTTTTCTCAACATATCTTGTAGCTTACACTTGATATAAGTGTCCCAGATATGCATTGATTTTAGTGTAACTGAAGCTGCTGGCCCTCGTGCGTTCAAAGGATGACTCAAAACTGCCAATTACATTTTTATCTCATTATTTGCCACTAAACAATGACAATGACAAATATAGCAACACAGGAAATATCTGAAAGTCAAATGATAAAGTAGTATTTGTACAATAGCGAATATTCCATTTCATAAACCCTGATTCATCGCTCTGACATTGGAGCGGTTATTATACACTCTCTGAAAACAATGACCTATTTATTTCAAGGCAGTATATGTTGGTATTTTCTGCACAACACACAGTGGGTTTTTGGCATCAGAGCAGTTCCTAAGAGCCTAAAAATAATATACAAATATGTGGTGTAGGAAAGTGAAATTTTTTGTCTACTGATGCTGCTTTGTCACCTGTGAAATGCAGCACCCATTGTGCCATCCGCTAATGTAAGAAATAAAAACAGGGTCAGACCAATTCCCTATGGATGCCTTGTATCCCACAATGTAGGGTGCATGATATTTACAAATGGGACAATTAAAAATGTATGTCAACATGTCCCTACAGTGACAAGGCCCTAAAAGTTATTTTCACTGTGGCAGACCTTGATGTTCTATGTCAAAATACAGGTTAAGTTACTACTACGTAAAAAAAGCATCTATTTTTAACAGTTATTAATATATCCATTTCAATGGCGAAGTGATATATTTTGTACATATTAAGTAAACTACCAGAAGTTCCAAGAGGCTAATTTGCATTAGCTCTCCAGCTTCTCCTCCAAGCGTTTACTTGGCCTCAACAAGTTGTGAATTAGATGTGAAATTCCTTCTAGGAGCTACAAATAGGTCACTGTGATTGACCGGTCGACCTTAATGGGCAGGGATGACTCCACTTCCCTACACATCACCAGCCATCAGAATCCAAGTTCAACACAGGTGAAGATTTTCACCATCATGAAAGTACAATGATGCATGGCATTTTTTATCTCTTTCCAGTAAGGCATACAGGAACTTCTGAAAATGTAGGCAGGGTTGCACCAGAAACATTTATTTCATTTGTTTGTGGAGAGGCAGGAGTCACCCACACCCATTAGCTAGTGTGAGGGATAAATGTGGCACACCAAGGCACCTCCTTACAACATTTTCTGGGGCCCCATCCCAATCAAATTCCATTAGCTCCAGTTGACAGCACACATCATCTTGAAAACCAGGTGAATCCTTTACGAAGCTATCAGAACCTGCGACCAGCTTACCTTGAAGTTAAATTCACCATCTTTGGTGGATCACGGCACACCCGCTGCCATAATACCATGATATCCATGATCTGGAACAACATGCTTGTGTCCATCAAGGCCACCCCAATGCGGCTCCAATTTAGGAAAGATTAGAAAACTCACCTCTTTAAAGAACTCTACATCATAATGCATTAATCATCCCCAAAACAGCTTCCTCTCTCTTACTTGTTAAACTAGTAGTTGTCTTCAACCATGTTCAGTGTTCTACTGCCTTTAGCTAGATTTGTGCTATAGAAATACCTACCTTATATATAAATACACATATACATGCATACATATATACCTGCTGAAGGATAGAATAGAACTGGACCTGTTGTCTGTGACCTTAGAGCCCTGATGGACTGGATCTCTTCACCCTTGTACCAGAACAAAGAATCAAACTCCACGGGTCAGCTGACTGACATACTGTGTGGCTACGTGGGCACAACCAACTGCAAGAGACCTTTCACGGAAATTCCCAGCTCTCCAGTAGCAACTAGAAGTTGGACTGGACCTTACTGGTGACCTCTAACTGACACCATGAGAGTTTCTAAGTAACCCTGACTCCCCAATGTTTTTGGGCATTAGATGGGTACTCCTCTGGTTGTTTAGGCCCAAAAAGAATTTGGAAACTTTTGAAAAACATTTGCTCCAGTCCATAAAGGGGACCTGCCGTGAAAGTATCTGTCCGGCGAAGATCTCCGCACCTCAGTAAAAATGATACACAGCCTATCTGCACTGAGACTTGGAAACTTTTTCAACCAAAATCTGGACAGCTCAAGCGTTTAGATCTGACCTTCAGTTCCATGGTGGCAGCTAAAGTTACAATTTTGGCCCTCAGAGAGTTTTTCTAGCAAAAGAAAACAGGAAGTCTCGTTCTGAGTGTTTTTTATTAACCTGTCTACGTCCCGACTTCAGAGGGACCCCTCTACGTGGTGTTTCCAACCTAGGCTCTATTAGTGTTGGCCTCAAATCACACCTAGGGCTTGTTCTACCACGACCTTTCATTGTCATTGGCCCTTTGCGCTTTTTTATGCTACTTTCACTTAAATCTTTAAAAATTAATATTTCTGGATATCTCCCTAGAGTATTTTCATTTTGGTGCCATTTTGCTTAGTACATTTTTCAGTATATTTCTAAATTGGAGTGCGATTTTTATTGTTGTATGTCTTTGACTTTTTAACTGGTTTGGTACTCGCAAATGCTTTACACATTTTTCTAAGCTAAGCATGTCTGCACTGTGCCATACTTACCAGAGGCAGAGCTAAGGATTAAACTACTGAAACCTTTACCGTGACCTAATACATTTGTGACTTCATTATTTGTGCTGGATTCCCATCCACCTAACTAATAATCCACTTTCACACAAGTGTAAACTCAAATGTTATACCTAGAGCACCTTCAAGATGTACCTATACGTCCCAAGAATGGCTAACTATGTGATGACTCTGGCACGCCACTCTTAACCTAGTTCTTGCGCCCGCATCCTATGGTATGGCTAACTACAGCGACAAAAAACTAAAAATATTTTGCAGTCTTTGGAGCTGTAGATCACCAGCTTCTATTTAATGCAGTCTGCCTTTCGTCCAAAGCATCACACAGGAGGTGCACTTACTAATGGGGTTTGCCCCAATTCACAATGGAGAACATTCCTAAGTGTGTCAATAGGTAAGCAGCTGTCATGCGAGTTGGTTTTCAACGCATCTATCCTTCCAAGAAATCCCTCTATAACTGTTGCTTTCTACACAGGTACTCACATCCTTTTAGGTTTAGCCCTTGCTCAAATTAATCTTAACGCCTGTCTTTCACATGGAAAACAAAACTAAAAATGTGTGATTGGTAGGCTCGAAAAATATGTCTATGTGTGTTTACACACACACACACACACACACACACGCACATACACAAGACCGCTGCACACACACAAGACTGCTGCCACCCTGATGTTTTGTCAGCCCTGTTCATGAGTAGGGCAACACTATTACAGGAGTCATGGAATGCTAAAAATGTCAGATTTCCAACCTAAGGTCTGTTTCTTCCGGTTCCATCGGTTCCAAGCTTGTACATTTGGCTCAGTACACAGTTATTGTCAAGTGACGTTCATTGCGGTCGACCATGAGAACTTTTATGCACAATATCACCTAATCACAATGTTTTATGTTTTTAGTTTTTAAAAATGCCATTAACATCGCCCTGGACTTTGTAGCTAATTATTCATTTTACGTCGCTCGCATTTGTAGCTAACTGATATTATTTTTCCAGCGATCAGTCATGAGGGAGATTCTTGTAGAGCTCCTTAAAATAAAAATAAAACTGAAATAATGAAGTCACGTTGTTTTTAACACTGACCAGCGAGGTGTAATCTTTTCTCCAACTAGTGAATGCATTTGACCTAGTGGGGCTTACAAAAGAGGAGACTTAAGCTGCGGAAACGTTTGTGTGATCATACTCCTGTCCTGCAAACTGACCAGTCTCTTTAGTCATCCATCATATCACTGCGCAGATGATACCTTCCTGCGAAGACAAGTGGGTCTGTTACATTTGATCATATTAAAATTCCATACCCCATACCAAATAACATGGGGCCATGTTGGTATGAAAAGATGTACACACACCATTATAAAATATACATTTCTTGGAAGCTCAAATACAAAATACACCTTGATTCATGTGTTTGTTCTTTACCTAGTTGCATGAATTCCTACAACCACAATTATTTACCCAATCTATATTTAAGCAGCATCCACATATCTTATGTTTATTCACTCCTTTCAGAGGATTGTCTTGAATGAACTCTCATCTACATTACAAAGGAGCATTCAATTACTTTTGTCACTTCAATGCACCTTTATAGAGAAGCTGCTAATCTAATTGGAAAGTTGCCAATAACATTATTCCTTTGATTGATTATCACTCTTCAAAATGTCTTACTCAATACACTTCAACTTAAAATAAATCAATATTCTTGTTTGAACCATGACGACACAGTATCTCAAGACGCTATCATACAGCTTTAGAAAGGAATTCTATTATAGTGCTGCAGTATTATACAACTTCCTATTTCCTCATGTTAAAATATCATGTCTATATTACATTATAGTATAAAATATCAGATAACATATTTAAAATGTCATTAAATGTACTGCTTTTGCTTTATATTTAGCTACAAAATACCCCAAAATAGAATGCTATGTAATTCAATGTGGATGTGACAAATTTATTGAGAATTATCCTTTAGATCGATGCACACATGATTGAAAGGTCAAGTTGGAATGTATGCCATTGCGTGATACGTTTAGACATGTTGTGTATGTCACTAAGGCCCTAATTTGGATGTCGGTCTGAAAGCCTATTACCTCAGGTCAGAAATTTCCAACCAACATCCTTGGTTTGAATTCCGACCGCTGTATTACGATTACAGCGGTCAAAATTCTAACAGGCCAGTCAATCACGCTGGCTTCCGAAGGGCTCAAGGAGCCCGTCGGCGAGTCAGAACCGCAACATAATCCCTTACAGATGATGTTTCCGCCGTTAGTATTATGATGTTGGTTTCCAACAGGTTTCCATGTCAGGCTTTCTGACATGGAAAGCCTGTCCGAAAGTGACTTTGGGGACCCTAGCAGGGCCCCCTTCTTCCATGGACTCCGGTTGGGGGCTGAGGTGCCCCACCTGTAAATCCCTGCACCGTGTGGCAGGCACCACACGGTGCAGGGATTTACAGTCTATGGGAGCTTGTGCTCCGGCCAGTTTCCAACCACTGCGTAAGCTCCCATAGGGAAAAGGGAGTCTGCAACTGCACCATGTGCGATCGCATTGTCATTCCGGTTTCAAACCGACGACCCGGGGTTGGCCGGTTCCAAAACCGCAGGGATGTCGGTCAGAGGCAACTCCGCCCGAGATCCAAATTAGGGCCTCAGTGTTCATACTTGTACTAGTTTGTGCTTTTTAATTTATATTTTAAGATATCTTTGTAAATCAGATAGTAACACCAAAAACAATTTGTTTGGTATATTTTTGTTTTTCTCGCTTAAATAAGGTATCTTTATATTCCCATGCGGTAGTTTAAATGTTCAGATCCAAGTGACTAAATTAGGACTTTTAATTTTCCAAAGGAAGTACACCATTATGTTCAATAATAAAACAGCTTTTACTAGAAGTGCTGTAAACCTGTTCCAGTGTGAGTTACACATATGCATCCTTGCCATCATAAAGATACTACGTGCCAACATGACAGTGTCCTCATAGATCAAAAAAGGCTATCTAGTAATACTTATCTGTCATTGAAAGAAAATTGAAAATATTGTGTACTTCATAACTGGTGCTGGAAGTTTATATTAGTGATATTTTCCACAAAGCAAGATATTTCCTTAATTTCAGTGTGAAACATCCCCCCTTTGCAAGAGTGGGATCACTACCTTTACAGTCTCCACTAGGAGATGATTCACAACCTTGGAACATTAGGGGTTGTTGGTGTTCTGCTCGCTATCAGCTACTGGATGTTCTTCCACATAAGCAGGTGTTGAAGCCCAGCCAAAAAGCCACAACTTCCAATGACAGGGAAAAGCCAGGCATGGTGTCATCAACCAAGCAATGCACTGCATGGAGCCCTAAATGCTCCACTTCATCACTGGATGCAAGGAAGATGATGGGTTGGAGGGTCAGATGTCTATCTAAAGTGTGAGAGAAATTCCAAAGTGCATTAATCCAAATAGAGAATGCCTTTGTTTGTTATTTATATTCACATGAACCCCATGTGAGATGGCTTGCTCCACAATGGCAATAGACATTTAGGTAGTCATTGTGAAGGGGTAAGATCCTTCAGTGGTCCGATACAAAAAAAAACACAGCAGATAAGTAACGTGAGACCTGGGGCCAGAACGTATTGCAGAGCCCTCTGGATGCTCCTTCTCTTTGGGCTAGCTGTGACACGCTACACCCTTTCCCGAGGTTTATTTTTCAATATGTGCCTCAGAAGAAGTGAAAACTTGGATTCTGATTGCATTCAATGGTCTGGGGCATCATATTGACCTCTCTGACCCCACGTGCATCCGAGACGGACCTATATCCAACCATTCACTTAGGGCCCAATTCACCAAGCACCTTCACACTCGTGGTGGAGGTGCCACAGCCATGGGGAGACTCCACACTGGGGGCCGAATCTCCAGAATGTGAATTCTTATTGCAGAGATTCCGCCCGAGAGACTGCCCCACGACTGCGCGGCGGCCACCACGAGTGCAGAAGCCCCTTGTGAATCAAGATCTTGTTGTCTGGATACACCTGTGGTGTGCAAGAAGCCAGACACTTGGCTTCACCCTGTAGCCTGATGCAGCACACACCGCTCCCCAGCAAACACCTCAGACATTATTGATAATACTTTCCACCAGCAACAGGCAGGCTTTAAAATTGTGACTTGCAACATCACAGCCGCAAAATCAATGTGTCAAGTTTCAGTGGAGATTGGAAAGTTAATATAATTCTCCGCACTTGGATGATTAATAATCTGCCTCGTAAGAAGGTGATAAAGCAGGGAGAGCATAGCTCATAGCTGAAGGGCACTTCGGCCCAATCCGAGAAAAATCCCACACATGCCATTATTATTGTGGGAAAGAGCATAAACAGTGATTACAAAAAGATATTTTCAAAGCCACTTCCCACCCCGCTTTTAATTGCTGTCTTAAATAACAGCCTTCGGACGTCTGCCTCTCTCTTCGCGGGGTACTGGCGTGATCATAAAAACATTCATTATGCCAATGACCATTTTCCCACCTTCTTGTCCAGAGATAGATTATACAGTGGAAAGAAATCTCCTTCCGATACCTTGCTGTAATATCGACTGTAAAAAGAGATTGATTAAAGAGTCGCCCTGGGGATTTCAAGAAGCCATCAATCACCCAAGGAACTCACAAATGCTTGTGAATAGGCTCGAATCCCGAGTTTCGTGTATAACTCAATGATCTGTCCAACTAAATCTTTTTTTGATGATGTTTATTGCGAATATAAAGTACATGGTAGCAGTTTGAAGGTTAAAAAAGAATTTCGAAGGCAGTTGTTGCTGCTGTTGCTTTCAAGCAGCTTTGGAATCTGCTGAACGTTGCTGCTTATGTGAAGGAGCTCTTGTTTTTATTCCTGCATGATGATCTAAATTGGTGCAACCCAACCGTGTATCTCAGCGGCAGCCTACTTGCACTTCTATATATATTCCTATAGCGCAGGCGTCCACTGGTGACTTGCATGATGTGGCCACAGGGAGGCCAAAATGCCTCTGCCAGCACAGAAGTCATTAACCTTCCTTGGACTGGAGTACATGCTGTGTGAAAGAGTTTGCACACAGTTATAATTTCAGTGGCAACTTTTTTCCACCACTTCAGAAGTGGTGCCAAAAATGAGCCCACACTGAACCATCCGAATACCTTGTGCAGCTGTAGCATCGTCGAAGTTGCATTTTTAGCCTGAATATGGCTGTTTTGGTAATAAATTCATTTTTATTTTAGTATTTAACCATGAACATGACCAGTCTGAAATGAGAAGATTTTTGTTGTTTAACCCATTAGGAGTCAAACTTTCGCTTCAAAAGAAGAAGGTGCATGCTGAACTGCATTCTGCATCACATAAAAAATAAAAACTATTTCTTACAAGAACTGGGTGACTAGTGCGCCTAAAACCTGCAAAAACCTGCAAAAAATTCTAGTGGTCAAATAAATGATGTCCGCTATTCTTCTGACTCTCACAGCCAATTATGAATGTTTTTAAAATTCTGTCTGTATTTGTAATAGATGTGCCAGCCTTCATGGAAGATGGTCCTCACATTGCATGATACAACGTGTACGACCTGCCATGAATGACACAAAGCAGTGATCGTCTTCTAAATTTATTTTTAATACCTTTACTGTGACCACCACCTTATGTGATGCAAAATGATATGACACAATGCACAGCCATCACAGAAGTATAAAAAAATAGACTTCGAAGATGCATCATGTCATGTTGCATCATGCATCATGGCAGCCATCTTGTTTTTAGGCGTACCTAATATTACATGTGCAACTGTGTTTTCTAGAAACCATTATTAATGCTGCCTTACAGCACTTCTATCTGATTTTTCTACTGAGTTCTGCAAGTTTATTCCTTTGTGTTAAAATGTTTAAAATGATTGTGAATGGAGTGGGTCTCAAAGAGGATCCTGTTCTTAAATCGTTTACTAATTGCTCTGAGCGACGGTTTCCAATGATGCCCCCTTGTCTGATCTACAGTATGAGATAGCCTGGGTATCCTTCTCTGGAAAGTAAGACTGTCTCATGCAGACATTTCCTTATGAGGCACGAATTGTAAATATAGTTGTCCCACTAAGCTCCTAATAGGGTGGTGTAAGTAAATATCAAACATTGCCATTCTTGAGGGAAGTGGGAGCAGTGATATATGTGGCTTTGCCCATTTGAGTATGATGGCACTGAACCTTCACAAGATGTTTGCTGTAGGACCACAGTTATATTGTCTAATAACAGGTAACCTTCGGTACGACTATAACTCGCATCCAAAGATTAAGGGCTCTTTTTGTACCCCTTCAGTGCACAACACAATTGTATGCTCAAAGATCACGAAATGATCAGAGGCACATTCATCTTATTGGGTATCCACAGACTCAGTGGTTGCTTTGTAGTTATTTTCTACCTGCTCACAAAAAATAATCTAATATATAAAAACCTTCTATTGACATTGGCAATGTCCCCAACATATTTGGCCATCATATTGGAGGCATAGATAATACCACTCTAAACAATGGCAAAGAGTTACTGATTTGCTTTGCCATGCTTGTTTGCTTAGACATATATTATGTGTATAGTGGAAATTCTAACAATAACACAGTAGCCCATGCATAATAATGTTGCTGTGCATAGCTTCTTATTAGAATACCTGATTCAAAATCAATATTCACCGCTTGTACCTTAAAATAAAAACAAACATTACTCCTCCATCACAACCACCCCCTTCTCAGCTGTAGGTTTGTAAAGATCCATGGATAACAGCGTATTGCAGTCTGCACTGACAATGGCTTCCAAAGAGCTCTTACACTGAGAGCATGTCTTGTGCTGGGACAAGGTAGGTCAAA
This sequence comes from Triturus cristatus, assembly GCF_964204655.1. NCBI lineage: Eukaryota > Metazoa > Chordata > Amphibia > Caudata > Salamandridae > Triturus > Triturus cristatus. The sequence goes on along the minus strand of NC_140588.1, from coordinate 933,467,205 downwards.
CCCAGAGGGTGACAGAGAGTGGTGGTAGATTTCAATATGTCCTTTGTGGTGGAAAGGGGGGGGGTATTATTGATGGTGTTGTAGGAGGGTGGTGGGACAGCAGTTTTTTTATACATGTAGATAGTCATATGAATATTTTTTGCATTTCACTTCCATTGTTACTTCACCCTTTGCAGCTGGTCTGAGCAGGCCAAAATGGCTTGGGTAGCCATACATGGTATTACGTTGCAGTCATCAATAACACACACAAATGTTCCACCTCGGGTTCTAAGTGACATCATTGACAACTTGAACTTTACACTTGGATTCTTGTTGATGCCACTTGGAACCACATTGTGGCCCAAGTGAAGCCTAGCCCAACCATACATCCAGTTATTCTATCATGTTCACTGGAGAAGTATATTTCCAGTACGTAAGTATTATAAACATGAGATTATAATAGAATGAAATTGTAATATAACATTTAATACATTAGCCGAGATAGAACAAAACCCTTAAGTATAGACCAGAAAGTTAAACAAATATAAGATGTACTACATGCAATATGTGAGAATGAGCCATATGGGGAGATTTATTTTTGAAACTGGAATTGAGCACTGAGCTAGAATAGGCTAGGAGTGAGCATGCAAAAACCTGAGGAATAACAAAAAGAAAAAGAAGGAAAGGTGATAGTAATAAGTGTTTTGCTATTCTAAACAAAATATTGCTCAAGGCTAAGTTTTCTAGCCCCTCTGGCAAAGGTGCAGACTCAATGCTGACTTACCAGTTCAAGACAGAAAACCTGGTAGACTGTAGCCCATAAACAACCTGCCCATTATATGAGAATGTTGCATTCTGGATATCTATCAATCCTGTGAGACGTACAGGTGAATTTGTTGTTAAGAGGTTCCAAATCAATATCACCATGAATAGACACCTTCCAGAAGACACAAAGGGTATATGTTTATGATTTTACTATTAAAATCACTGTCATAACCTAGCACAAATAATCAGCATAGTTGTAACTAGGAAAATGAACAAAATAGTGCCAATGAAAGCAATTCATAGGCAAAATATTAAAAAGAATTACAAAATTGTAACAGTATTATTGCTTCAGAATTTACTTGCACAATAAGTGTAGAAACTGTTTCTGTTCTCCAACCGCTCCCTTCTTCCCCCTGGGTAAGCTGTTTTAGCACTTAACACTCTATACAAATACTAAGGTGGCTCTTCATCCGTATACCTTAGTTTGAACAATAATCATGTTGTCTGTATTGAGAAGGCCAGTCTCTGTCTTTGTATCTGAGCTCAGAGAGTCATTGAGTCCACAGCAACATGATAAGGTCAAGATAGCTCAGAGAATCCTGCCTATGACCTTCACAAAAGATATTTCCAGCTTTTGTTTGCACGAAATATAGTCTCCCAAGAAGTTGAAGATGTTTCCTCTCTGCCTAATACTTAGTTCCAAATATTTTGAAAAGAGCAGGCCTCACAAAGAAGGATGCCAAATACCAGAAAGAACATATTGTTCTTATTGCACCTCCACTTATTTCTAGATAGATATATATATCTATCTATTTATCTATATATACATATATATATGTATATACATTTGTTGTAGTATCAAATTATCATAAAGCACATTTTATGCCTTATACATGTACAAACAATACTAAATGCAGCACACATTCAAAATGTGCACAAATGAACATATGGAGTATATGAAATTGAATGGTGGGCACATAAGATGATGTCATTTAGTGATGGTGAGTGTTTTCTAAAAGTTTATGGGTGTTAAACATATACACTAAGGTACTACAAAAGTATCACATATGTCCAGATATACATATTTGTTTTAAAATCTCTAAAGCTATTGAATGGATTTACACCGAATAACAAAAAGTATAATTTCCGAAACAAAATATACCTTTCTGCCACATTTGGTGTAATTCTGTCCAGCGGTTCGGGCTGCAGGCATGTCTAAAGACTCTGTGGGAATTAACAAGGAAAACACACTATTTTGACCCCCTTTGTTTTCTCAGCGCCCGCTTGACGGCTCACCCTGAAACCTTCTATGCACAACTAAAATCAATGGCACACTTTTTGGGAACATTTCATGAAGATTCGTCAATTGTTACCAGAGATATAGGCAAGCCCAAGAAATGCTAACAATTCCCTTGCCACCCAAAAACCCATACCTGCCCTAATCACAAAACAGTCCCATGTCACCCTGAACCCTAAAAAGTCCCTTGCCACCCAAAAACCCATATCCACCATAAAAATACCTTACCACTCAAAACGCACATCATGGACTGCATGTACCATGATGCAAAGGAGCAAACTTTTCTGGGATATGATATAGTGTCCAGCCACACCCTTTACCCTGCCCAATATGATTTTCATGGCTTCCTCTACCATTTATCACACGTTCCTAACGTTCCTTTTTGTAAAACATTATATTCCACCCCATTGATTACACTTCATCCGGCCGGAGTTGGAGAGTACGTCTTGAGCCGGAGAGTACGGCCCGGGTGTGGAGAGTACGGCCCGGGTGCGAGATTCCGGCCCGACTGTGGACGTAAAGATACGACTCGTAAATGACCTCTGTGAATACCAAAAGTCGTAAAGTTAGACTTTTGTCTCAGATTGCTTTTGTGAATCGGGCCCTCTGAGTGTGTGCGTGTCTGTGTGTGTGTGTGTGTGTGTATTCACATATATAGATTCATTGTCAACCTTAAAAAAATAGCAAAACCGATTGTCATTGATTTGGACTGTTTCGTTGAGTGTCAACAGATGTATGCTATTTAGTCTATGAAGGTATTGTATTTCTGATGATTATATATATTAAATTATGTGATTTGTTCAATCATATTCCTTGTAGTGAACCCTTGTCCTGTTGCAACACACACTGGTAGGGAGACCTGAATGCTATCTACCCACTTTGACCTTAAAACCCTCTGAACGGTCTGCGTGTTGCTCTGCTCTATCTTTCTGTTAATATCAGCTCAGTTTGCCCTGAAAGGGTTAGACTTGAGAAGTCGTGCACCTTTCTCCCTCAGCCATGACTTGGAACTAGAAAAGTGGACTGGTGTTTGAAAGATTACTGTCTAATTTATGGTTAAAAAAAAGAAGTCTGAAAAGCTATCAGCTAACGAGTCTCTTGGGCAATAAACATCATCCCAAAAGAACTGACAAACCTCTATATTTCTGCACAATGACTAGGGTTGCCTCAGTCTGATGAAGCTGTAACCTCTTCTGCCTGCTCTTCCATCTCAGTATTAAAATGCAGAAAAAATGCACGTAATTAAGTACCCGTGATGTTGCTGCTGGACCCCCTTTTCTCCCCATTTCGTGGGGCACTTGTTTGACACATTGTTCCAGATTTATTGCTGGTTTGCGAACATCACTTTGATACTCAATATGATTAAATAATATTGAACAAAGTACTCTAATGTGTAAATGAATTAATGCCTGTTGGCACTTAATTACGTGCGTTTTTCCTGAATTGTATTACTGGGACCCACACCTTTTTGTACTGTACTATACCCAGGTCCCAGTGGCTTGTTTGGGTTTACCCCTTTTTGTAACTGCTCCTCCATCTCATCCTGAAAGTTTTTGCAGCCCTCACAAAAACCCTCCAGTGCTTTCACAAGCTATATCCAAGGATGTGACACCTGCTTCTGTGCTTGTGACCCATTCACTGGAGAAGAGTAAAAGGTACTTTGACAGAACCAAGAATTGCTAGCTTCCTATCTCTTCCTAGGACCTCATATTGGACTTTGCCTGCAGTGGGTGCCTGCCACTACCAGATACTTTTTTAACTTTGACTTTCCATTTTATTGGATTAACCTGTTGAACTACACATCTGACCAACTTGAGCCCTTGTCAGAAGAATATGTTGAATGATTGCCCTGCAGGGCGCTAGGATGATTCAGGTGGGCCGTTTAGGGCTTTAAGTAAAATGCATGTCTATGTTTATCATGTTTATAGGGTAATGCCCCACCATGCACTCGGGAATCTGTCCTTAGACACTTAGGCCCTGATTACGAGATGGTCCCGTTAATTTCGACCAGTGCATAAACCCCTTCTTTCGCACGGGTCAGAATTACAAGTTAAATGGTATTTAATGCATCAGATAATTGTCAAATGCTTAAACCTGCCGTAATTTAACAGAGGAAATTTGTACAGCATTTACCGTACCATGCGGATTTTAGGACTTTAAACAACAAAATCCACGTTATCCCTTTCCAGGTGCTCTAAATAGCACCCATACTTCTAATCAGGCCCTAAATGTGGTAAGGCCCATTAGACAATGAAAAGAAGCAGAATTATCTTTTTATAAATGACTCATGCTTTGACAGCTACCAACAGAAACAGAAAGTGTTTTACCAAGCTTTAGCACATTGCAGCCATATCAAAATCAGGGACTCTGCACTTTAATACATACTTGTGGAACTAATTGTTAGCCAACCCCGTAAATTGTTGGCACTTTGGATTCACTGCAGATGTCTCCTTTAAAGGATGCCATAATTCATTGAGACAAATGAGGATCTGTTGTCTTGAGCATGCCTACATCCTCTACCACCTGCAAGGTCTCAGGAGGAGGTGCAACACAGGTGTAAGGGTGCCCCCAGCCCTTCAGGGGGCCCCAACCACTCCAAGACCACCCACCCAGTTAAATAAATAAATCTGACACATGGGCGACTCAGGGGCCCCTCTTCACATTCTGCATGGGGGGCCCCATCATCTTGCGTTAGGACACTGCTGCTAAGGTGATATCAATCTTAATGGAGTGTGGAATGCACAAGCACACACTAGCTCATCACTTCACCTAGGGGTGTGTGTACGGTGCAAGGAATGTCAGCACATGTAAGTGAACGCATAAAACGCTCATGTGCATGCCTATCGTAGCATCTACTGTTCATTTCTGAGGTTGTTGAATGGAGGTAAGTTCTAATCTGTCATCACACCACAGTACTGTGATATCTTATGCTAAGTGTTTTTGTTAAGTGCATCACTCAACAACTATGTGTAACTTTGGGGGTGTCAGCGGTAGCTGTAGTCTGTAATTGGGAGCTGATATCCATAGACCTACAATATTTCACTCTTCTATCAGACATATGGTGGTGAGGTCAGACAGGTTGTGTGTTGAGGTTAGTTGAATTGTAGTGTGTTTCAAACAAAAGATATGGGTGTGTCTTACACCCATCTGTGAATGGATTGCTAGACAGTGGTACTGAGTGTCTGCTAGGAGTCCTCTCCTTGAATCCAGGTGTCCACGAGTCTGATTGTTCTGGGTGGCCTCAATGGTGGATTTCCCGAGGGTAAAATGTCTGGCACTATTGCCCTGAGCTCTGACAGAGAGAGAGAGCTGGAGGTAGAATAGGTCCACCAGACTGAGGTCTGCCATTGGACAAATATATGCAGGGCTGTGATCTGGCGCTATGTGGTAATATCCTAATCCCTAAGCACCATTGATACCAGCCTGTCCTAAGCAAGAGCACCATGACAACGGAGCCTATCCTAAATATGTGCTGGCCATCAATGCATGACTGCACAGCGCAGTCTTTGGCTGTAGACCTTTAGTACAAACTTTTAATTAATTCATATGTTCATGATATTCATTCATTTATTCATTCTTTGCCTTTTCCGGTTTCTCCCTCCCAGGAACATACATTATTATAACCACTCATTTTCACCACCACAGTGTTTCTGTGTTGTGCATCTCTCTGAGGAAACTCTTCTCAAAATGTATTTAATTTGTTTTAGTAGCGATTGGCACTTTGTCAAAACAGAGCAAACAGCTCATCTATTTCTCTCCCTGTGGGACAACATTAAACGTGTTGCACATCAGAATGCATGAACACAGCCCCAGCTTCTGTTTGGAGTTTTCATTTAATTGAATGCCTGGATAAAGGCATTTATTTACATGAACATCCAAAACTAAGCTCATCGCAAAGTGTACCAAACACTAGCTGTAATATTCGCACATTGGGAAAATGAAGTATTTATTTTCTGTGTTGAGTGGAGCTTTGAACCTTAAACCTTCATATCGACCAGGAACGTAGTCATAAAAGTACAAATGATGAGATTGCAACACTTTTCAAAATAAAACGCATCAAGTAAAGAATAAAACACATCACAGAATAAGAACAGTCATTGGCCGTTATTTGCATTAAAGTGCATACATCCTGTACCCCGTGATGAAAAAATGTAAATCATGGGTAGGATATTAGGATATCTGGAGTCTCTCAAACACAAAAGTCTCAATAAAACTCCTACCCGGATAGCCAGATAAAGTACAAGTGCCGAATCAGTGCAAACTAGGTAAATGCCATAACGCCGCCGTCTCTACTTAAACCCTGATCTAAAACAAAACAGATAAAAATCTATTAAAACAACATTGAATTCCTCCTTTTAAATAGCTCATCTTAAGAAGGAGCAAATGTTGACAGTTCAAGGGAGCCTCCAGGCTTTGCAGACACTCCAAGGCTGCCTGGGAAGTTCGAATGTCCCGCTTCCTGATAATGGGACGTAAGTGCATTTTGCTAAATTCCTGGTAAAATTTACAAATAAAGGCAAAATGCAACAGACTTTGGGATGTGGCTTCATCACATGGGCATATTGCGATACTACATCAAAAATTCCTTCAAAAAAGAGGTAGGGTTCTAGGGACAATTTTTAAAGACCTCAACAGTTTCAAATCCCCACACTAATGCAAAATACAAGTAAAAACTGGAGGTCTAAAAATATATATAACCCACAACACAGACAATGACCATTCCAAATGTATGAAACCGAGTCTTAAAGAAAAATGAATGAGAACCCATCACCCACCGAAGTGGCTTGCTTCATCATCTGGGAACTCTTAGTGAACCTAGCCCTCATTAGAAAATTGAGAGATATGGTTCAGTGAAAAAAGCAGCAAGGCTTCACTTATATAAACAAAGCCAGTATATGCTGTCGGGGTGATGGTTGCAGTGCTAGTGTAGAAATGTGCAAAAATAGTGATTTTAAAGTTGACTAACCAAAACACAAAAATCTTTATTCAACGCTGTCTTGGTGTCAAAAGTAAAAGCAGTGTCTATACAGTTTTAACAAATAGCTGTAGGATATATTGGTCTACATGTTTCAGCCCCTGGGTATTAGAATCCCGGCTTTCGTCAGGACCTCAATTTACTTAGCTACTGCGAAAAGATAAGTGCTTCAATGTGCAAAAATTAAATCAAACAAAAAACAAGGTTGATGAACCATACAACCTGCGTATATCTGTAGATCCAGTTTGGACAGAATACAGACAGTAGTATTGGTATAATACCTAAGGAAAAATGAAAAGACTCAAATAAACTTAATATATAAATATCAAAACATTCACAATGATCATTGCAACAGTGGGTTAAATAGTTCAAAAAAGTGATACTCGAAAATGTATCAAGACACCTTCTAGTGTGTCAAAAGCAAACTTTTGTTTGAAAACCAAGGAGGATAGAGTCAAAGTAGTATATAAGAAACCCAAATAAGAAGGACACGGCCTTGTAGCTTACCTCTCCGTCGGTACCCCTCGCTGGGTCTAAGCTGGAAGGGGAGGTGTCCGGCGGAGAGTAAGCCTTTTTTTTAAACGCTCCTCATTAGTTGCCTGAGCCGCCCGTGTTCAATCAAGCGCCGCCTCTGGCTACTGGCGGTGTCACCGAATGATGACGTCAACACGTCAAGTCACGTGAGCGCGATATGCGTCACGGGATATTATTTGTAGTTCTCAACGAACAAACTGGAACACACTTTCTGTAGTTTAGTAGCTTTGCTCGATATAATGAAGAAACGTATCATATTGTTACGTCTCTACGTGAATGCTTTTATTGAAAAGAATTCATCAGTAAAGCAAAGGCAAATTATATGTTGCCAATGTGTCGAGAAATACTATTGAATTTATAATGTTTATAATGTCTATACATAGATAGAGATTATTATCATTGTGCCTCTGGATGTATAAACACTAACACACATAGCAGAAGGGTAGTGATAAAATACACAAGGCCATTTCAAATCAGTGTCTTGATCCTTTCAAGAGATATTCCTCACTTAGAGAATCTAATTAACTGGACGTTATCATGTATACTGAATAGATTCCCAAACAACCCAGCCTTGTGTATAATGGAGATTTTGTGAGACCTAGGTATAATGACGCCCAAGGTATCTCGTCATTCAATCCATAACGATAGCTCTTAAGTTTGTACTTTAAGTGCATTGGACTATTGCTTTAAACTATTCTTGGTTTTCAAACAAAAGTTTGCTTTTGACACACTAGAAGGTGTCTTGATACATTTTCGAGTATCACTTTTTTGAACTATTTAACCCAATGTTGCAATGATCATTGTGAATGTTTTGATATTTATATATTAAGTTTATTTGAGTCTTTTCATTTTTCCTTAGGTATTATACCTATACTACTGTCTGTATTCTGTCCAAACTGGATCTACAGATATACGCAGGTTGTATGGTTCATCAACCTTGTTTTTTGTTTGATTTAATTTTTGCACATTGAAGCACTTATCTTTTCGCAGTAGCTAAGTAAATTGAGGTCCTGACGAAAGCCGGGATTCTAATAACCAGGGGCTGAAACATGTAGACCAATATATCCTACAGCTATTTGTTAAAACTGTATAGACACTGCTTTTACTTTTGACACCAAGACAGCGTTGAATAAAGATTTTTGTGTCTTGGTTAGTCAATTTTAAAATCACTATTTTTGCACATTTCTACACTAGCACTGCAACCATCACTCCGGCAGCATATACTTGCTTTGTTTATATAAGTGAAGCCTTGCTGCTTTTTTCACTGAACCATATCTCTCAATTTTCTAATGAGGGCTAGGTTCACTAAGAGTTCCCAGATGATTAAATAAATAAAATTGATACTTGTATAGCGCACTACTCACCCGCAAGGGTCTCAAGGCGCTTGTACAAATACCGCTGTGGAACCCATCCTGGCTTTCCCTGTGAGGCATCCACTCCTGGGCACCCCCAAGGCGGAGGCCAGGCATCCTTAGCGTTGTGGGGGCCGTTGTGGAGATTAAGCAAGCTATTGCCCAGAGTTGCAGAGTGGGACTCCATGATTGGAATGGCACCGAGGCGAGAATTATCAGGTCCGTGGAATTTTTGAGCCCAAGACCCGCCGAGGCGGGGAATTGAACCCTGGTCCCGGGCTAGACCTCTGCATCAGGGTCTGCCGCTCTAATCATTGAGCCACACTTCTCCACTTCGGTGGGTGATGGGTTCTCATTCATTTTTCTTTAAGACTCAGTTTCATACATTTGTAATGGTCATTGTCTGTGTTGTGGGTTATATATATTTTTAGACCTCCAGTTTCTACTTGTATTTTGCATATTGCGATACTAGCCACCTTGTGCTGCCCCAATAGGAAAGTCAAGGGCCATCTCACAAAACCTAAGCGAAAACATATGAGAAACTTTCTCTCCCATGAGGAGTACATCCAGCCCAGATACGGTGCCATACCCAGAGTGACATGCAAGGCGGCATGCTCTCTAAATGCTGTTTGCGATGAATCATTTGCTTCTCTAAGTATGTATCTTTCCATTTTAAACAGTGATTTTACTCGAGTCATATCTTGCTTTTCATTGTTTCAGGTTGATGGAAAAGCTGTAACTCCCCCAGATCACACAACCCAGACTTCACATATTGAATTCAGGGGATAGTCAGCCCTCTGTCACACAATAGGCAATCTTTTTTCCCTACTAAAGGCAGCATGCGGGTTAGTCCATATCAAGCACCACAACAACATTGGAGCTAGATTAATGGCGTCCTCCATAAATTCCACCCTCTATCTTCTGATGCAATATGTGGGAGGAACAAGTAAGTGAGACCCCCAAAGGTCTCCTCTATACTCTATTTGGCTCTCCCTGAAGAGACTTAGATTTACTGTAACCCCAAAGACCTGCACTATACATTAAAATGCAGAGACATTTTCTCTTGTAAATCTCCAATAAGGGACCACATTCTTTTGGCCAATGCGTCAGGCAAGTTTTAAAACATACTCAATCAAACCTGAGAATTTTCGCCGTACAGCAGAGATACAGGGTCCCAAATTCCCCTCTGACTCAAAAACGACACCCAAATAGAAAAATCATGGGTAAGAGTGACTTTGCAACTTGATGCCTCGCATCATAGTTTGCTTTAAATTAGACATCATCACAAAGGTTTTAGAATGGTTAGTGGCCAAGCCCAAGGATCCCACAAAAGAAACAAATTCATTGAATAGTATCTATAGGCCGTAAGGGGTTCTTGAAAACAGAACTGTGTCATCCGATTATAGTAATGCGGGGACCTTTTTTACTGCTATGGAAAGGGCATCGGTGACTCTGGCAGACAAGACAGGACCTAGGCCGTTAATGCATAACAGGAACAGCAGGGGGGCTAAAAGGCACCAATCTTGAATCCCTCTGTCTGTGTTCAGTTGAACACCATTAAATTGCAATCTTAAAGGGTCAGATACACTACGAACACAAGCGAGTGGGGGATTTTTGCACACCGACCGATTTATGACCATATCATAACTTTGTGCTATAACTAGTGGACTGATCGGTTGCAGCACAAACTGTCTACTCACAAGGAGAAAATAATAAGGCAGAAATCAAGTTGTGCCTTCCTGTGGATGACTGTGTACGCAATGAGAAACCTGACATCCATCCTTACATTTCAATGCACTGAATGCCATATATTTTTTTAAAGGAATATGGTATCTTTTCACAAATAAATGTTGTCATTCAGTGAATAGCAGTGCACAGCTTGCAGCAGGTCCTGTAGTTTTGTGAATTGTAGACTTTGCAATCCCAAAATAGCATTTTGCATCTGGCTCTCACTAATTTAAAATCAGTATATCAATACTGGCATGTGCTAACATTCGTTCAACGAGTGACCAAAAGGTTGTAGAGATGCATATTTCCAATATAAAAGGTATTCTCTACAGTCCAGGAAATTATCCTTCTGTGTATATATTGTACTTACTATGCAATGATCAGCTCTGTTATTGTACTGAAATGGCCAATGGAAAGAAATTGCTAAACGCAATAGATTATGAAGTTCGATTTCTAATGGTTGTACTAACCAATATTGAGCAACGAATATGGCCATACAGGAATATTGTGGACAGAATATTGAAGGGCAAAGTATCAAGAGGCACCTGCATACAGGAAAGTATAGATTTACTATTCTTAACTTCACATCAGCCTACCTTAAATATGTATATGTCACCAAGCTACGTATATGTGGAGTAAGGTATAGAAAATCTATACTTACCTTTCGATATGTTGGATTTGATGTTTTGTCCTAGCATAACTCAATATTCTGTATTTGAAATTTAGGGTGCACATCATTTCTAAACATTGGCAGCAGGAGTATAATTGCAAGAGAATTCGTCACACATCTACCTGTGTAATTCCTAATCAAACAGTAGACAGGACCATTCTTGATCCGCCTCACTTGGATTCAAGAGGTCCACTTCACTATACTTTGTTCTATCCGTTGTTGTGCCCAACTCTTAGATTAGTTGTGCAGATTCAAAATCATTTTTCTGTCATTTTGTCTTATCATTTCTGACTTACTCCTATTTCCCGGAGTAAGACATGGTTAATTATGGAAAAAAGATGTCTCCTGATTCACAGATCTTTTTTGCTTGGGTAAACATTTCCTACTCCTGGAAATACATGTTTCTTTGTGAATCATACCCACACTGTTAGTCATTGCAAATGTCTGGAGAGGCCAGCCACAATACCTCAAGTATCTGACTCTTTGTAGAGTTTCCTGTCCGTCCACCACCCTTACCTTCATGCCCTTTCCAATGGACACGGACTCCACCTCAGTAGTCTCCATACCCCTTCTTCAGTCATTTCTAAAACTAATATTTTAATCTCACTTTTCTCCCGAGTATTCCCAACACAAATATCTAAAACAATGTGTTTGCCTATTATCTAACTTCTTAGTATTAAATACTTTAATATTAATCACATCTTTCATGAAACACTCCAAATGCATAGACCTAAGTAATAGTGGGTATTGCTTGTTCATTTTTTTATTTAATCAAAAAGGGCATATTTCACAATCAAAAGGTATGACAGTACTTCTCTACGTTTTTTTTCGATGTTTGGAGAATAGTTTTGACTGTTTTGAATTCAGAGTATTCCAGTAACGTCCCTGTGAGGCTTCAACAGTAGCAATTTCAATTGTGAATTCCTGGCTTCTCTCATTTAAATATTTTGGTAGGTCTTAATAAATTACACTTTGCACTTTAATATGCTTTCAGCAAAATAGCATTCTTTCCCGTGGACAAAGACCTTCTGCTACATCTGCAAAAGTTTTGGGAAATTCCATTCCCTTTCCGGCCATTGCTATGGATTTGCTCCTGTCAAACCTCTCGCTGTATCAACAGTGCCAGTATGCAGTGCCAAACCTTAGACATACCCATCAACTCATTGGTTTTTGGATATTCACCTACATTCCAACATTTCCTTGCCCTGAAATGCCAGTTCCCTCCTTCCAAATAGATGGAAGTAAGCGCGGTGAGGCTGGGGCGGGGCACGCGGGGGGAAGTCGTCTGATGACAGAATAGGGAAAATAAAATAAAGAAATAAATTTTATTCCGTCGTCTGTTGACTTCCCACCCCATGCCCCACTGGGTTACATGCAGGAGCCACGAATGAAATTACATCATGTGTTTTAATTGTGCTTGAATAATTCCACAAATGGAAATTAACACTTTGTAAATATCAAACATACATGCTTATAAAATAAGCAATTTTTTCATTTGCATTCAGTTTTGGTGCACAAACGGCTTTGAGAATAGAATACAGATCTAGAACAACTTCATTTGCATGAGCTTGCACTGTGAGTCCGAAACAAATGTATTTATTTTTATATTTTTTTATTTAAAAGGTTTTATATAGCGCTGGCTAGACCCAAGGGTATCAGAGCGCTTTACAATGGTTGGGTGAAGAAAAAAATTGCAATATAACATTTGTGCAACAAAGTAAAAAGCAGGACATTTAGAGCAAATTACAAAATACAGTAATAACATGTGACTATAGATAAGGAATACCATTGGACCCTAGTCAGTATTGAATAGTAAGATTAGTGTGGCTGGTAGGGGATGAGGGGGGTGGGAGTAAAAGGTAGGGGGGGACTGAGGAGGGAGATGGGAAGGGAGATAGCATGCGGGAGTAGAGGTAGTTACAAGAGAACTAAGGGCAGCCGCCGTCGGTAATAGGAGTAACTGCAGGGCGGTGACGTGGGGAGCGGGAGGGGCAGGGTGGGGGGTAGTAAACTATGGATTACGGAGGTTTACAGGTAAGTTTACATATAAATTAATAAAACGAATTTTGTTGCGTGCACTGCATCGCATTTGGGGATGCAGTGCACACAACGAAATTCGTTTTATTAATTTATATGTTAACTTACCTGTAAACCTCCGTAATCCATAGTTTACTACCCGCCACCCTGCCCCTCCCCCTCCCCACGTCACCGCCCTGTAATTATTCCTACTACCGACCGCGGCGGACTAAGGGGGAGGGTAGAAGTAAATGCAGGAGTGGTAAGAGGGGGGAAATGAGTCAGGTATACTATAGCAGGAACCTAGTATCGTAGGGGGCGGGATGTGAAACTGTAAAAAGGTGGCAATGATTAAGGACCCCAGAATTTGTTGAGAAGGTGCTGCTTGAGGTTTTTATGCGAGCACTTGTCTTTTACTCCTTTCTAGGGTATGTTATGTCTTGCTCCTGCCTTTAGTGTGACCTGCGTAATTGTGCAAAACAACAATAGGCCTTTTGTCTCCCTTTCACAGCTCCCACCTTCATGGCAACCTTAACATTCAACCCAAATGTAGCTGGAAGGTGTGCGACCACAAATTGGGATGTACACTCAACAAATAAAACCCAAATCCCTATTGGAATTCTAGTTATTTACATGAATGTGTAATACCTTTGACAATGCTGCAAAGGTCAGAAGATTTGTTGAGGACTAATATTGAGCAAAACCAGAGGGGATGATGGACGGAGTGTTGAACATTGCAAGCACTCACCCCCAGTCAACTGATCTGGGTTTAATCCATCATCATTCTTTAGCTCACTCCACCACCCCAGTTCAGACATGGCCATATGCAAATCAGTCTGACTTTGTGCCTAATGGGAACATTCCAGCCAGAACTGCCAAGCCATGTCTTCCTTGGACCGGAAACAAGCATCCTGGGACCAGTTTCTGGCTAATCAGCTGTCATCAGCCAGGCTAGCTAGAATCCAGGGGCAAAGTGAGCTAGGGACCCACGTCTGGGCATACCCTGCCAACTTAGGGCGAACAAAGCAAAACCAAAGGGGATGATGGACGGAGTGTTGAACATTGCAGGCACTCACACCCAGTCAACTGAACTGGGTATAATCTATCATCATTCTTTAGCTCACTCCGCCACCCCAGTTCAGACATGGCCATATACAAATCAGTTTGACCCTGTGCCTCATGGGAACAGTCCAGCCCGAACTGCCAAGGCATGTCTTCCCTGGACCGGAAACAAGCATCCTGGGACCGGTTTCTGGCTACTCACCCGTCATCAGCCAGGCTAGCTTGAATCCAGTGGCAAAGTGAGCAAGGGACCCACGTCTGGGCATACCCTGCCAATTTAGGGCAAACAAAGCAAAACCAAAGGGGATGATGGACGGAGTGTTGAACATTGCAAGCACTCACCCCCAGTCAACTGATCTGTGTTTAATCCATCATCATTCTTTAGCTCACTCCGCCACCCCAGTTCAGACATGGCCATATGCAAATCAGTCTGACTTTGTGCCTCATGGGAGCGGTCCAGCCCAAACTGCCAAGCCATGTCTTCCCTGGACCGGAAACAAGCATCCTGGGACCAGTTTCTGGCTACTCAGCCATCATCAGCCCGGCTAGCTTGAATCCAATGGCAAAGTGAGCAAGGGACCCATGTCTGGGCATACCCTGCCAACTTAGGGCGGACAAAGCAAAACCAAAGGGGATGATGGATGGAGTGTTGAACATTGCAAGCACTCATCCCCAGTCAACTGGTCTAGGTTTAATCCATCATCATTCTTTAGCCCACTCCGCCACCCAGTTCAGACATGGCCATATGCAAATCAGTCTGACCCTGTGCCTCATGGGAACAGTCCAGCCCGAACTGCCAAGCCATGTCTTCCCTGGACCGGAAACAAGCATACTGGGACCGGTTTCTGGCTAATCAGCCGTCATCAGCCAGGCTAGCTTTAATCCAGGGGCAAAGCGAGCATGGGACCCACGTCTGGGCATACCCTGCCAACTTAGGGCGAACAAAGCAAAACCAAAGGGGATGATGGACGGAGTGTTGAACATTGCAAGCACTCACCCCCAGTCAACTGATCTGTGTTTAATCCATCATCATTCTTTAGCTCACTCCGCCACCCCAGTTCAGACATGGCCATATGCAAATCAGTCTGACCCTGTGCCTCATGGGAGCAGTCCAGCCCAAACTGCCAAGCCATGTCTTCCCTGGACCGGAAACAAGCATCCTGGGACCAGTTTCTGGCTACTCAGCCGTCATCAGCCAGGCTAGCTTGAATCCAATGGCAAAGTGAGCAAGGGACCCATGTCTGGGCATACCCTGCCAACTTAGGGCGGACAAAGCAAAACCAAAGGGGATGATGGACGGAGTGTTGAACATTGCAAGCACTCACCCCCAGTCAACTGGTCTAGGTTTAATCCATCATCATTCTTTAGCCCACTCCGCCACCCCAGTTCAGACATGGCCATATGCAAATCAGTCTGACCCTGTGCCTCATGGGAACAGTCCAGCCCGAACTGCCAAGCCATGTCTTCCCTGGACCGGAAACAAGCATCCTGGGACCGGTTTCTGGATAATCAGCCGTCATCAGCCAGGCTAGCTTGAATCCAGGGGCAAAGTGAGCTAGGGAACCACGTCTGGGAATACCCTGCCAACTTAGGGCGAACAAAGCAAAACCAAAGGGGATGATGGACGGAGTGTTGAACATTGCAAGCACTCACCCCTAGTCAACTGATCTGGGTTTAATCCATCATCATTCTTTAGCTCACTCCACCACCCCAGTTCAGACATGGCCATATGCAAATCAGTCTGACTTTGTGACTAATGGGAACATTCCAGCCAGAACTGCCAAGCCATGTCTTCCTTGGACCGGAAACAAGCATCCTGGGACTGGTTTCTGGCTAATCAGCCGTCATCAGCCAAGCTAGCTTGAATCCAGGGGCAAAGTGAGCTAGGGACCCACGTCTGGGCATACCCTGCCAACTTAGGGCGAACAAAGCAAAACCAAAGGGGATGATGGACGGAGTGTTGAACATTGCAGGCACTCACACCCAGTCAACTGAACTGGGTATAATCTATCATCATTCTTTAGCTCACTCCGCCACCCCAGTTCAGACATGGCCATATACAAATCAGTTTGACCCTGTGCCTCATGGGAACAGTCCAGCCCGAACTGCCAAGGCATGTCTTCCCTGGACCGGAAACAAGCATCCTGGGACTGGTTTCTGGCTACTCACCCGTCATCAGCCAGGCTAGCTTAAATCCAGTGGCAAAGTGAGCAAGGGACCCACGTCTGGGCATACCCTGCCAACTTAGGGCAAACAAAGCAAAACCAAAGGGGATGATGGACGGAGTGTTGAACATTGCAAGCACTCACCCCCAGTCAACTGATCTGTGTTTAATCCATCATCATTCTTTAGCTCACTCCGCCACCCCAGTTCAGACATGGCCATATGCAAATCAGTCTGACTTTGTGCCTCATGGGAGCAGTCCAGCCCCAAACTGCCAAGCCATGTCTTCCCTGGACCGGAAACAAGCATCCTGGGACCAGTTTCTGGCTACTCAGCCATCATCAGCCAGGCTAGCTTGAATCCAATGGCAAAGTGAGCAAGGGACTTATGTCTGGGCATACCCTGCCAACTTAGGGCGGACAAAGCAAAACCAAAGGGGATGATGGACGGAGTGTTGAACATTGCAAGCACTCACCCCCAGTCAACTGGTCTAGGTTTAATCCATCATCATTCTTTAGCCCACTCCGCCACCCAGTTCAGACATGGCCATATGCAAATCAGTCTGACCCTGTGCCTCATGGGAACAGTCCAGCCCAAACTGCCAAGCCATGTCTTCCCTGGACCGGAAACAGGCATCCTGGGACCGGTTTCTGGCTACTCAGCCATCATCAGCCAGGCTAGCTTGAATCCAATGGCAAAGTGAGCAAGGGACTTATGTCTGGGCATACCCTGCCAACTTAGGGCGGACAAAGCAAAACCAAAGGGGATGATGGACGGAGTGTTGAACATTGCAAGCACTCATCCCCAGTCAACTGATCTGTGTTTAATCCATCATCATTCTTTAAATCACTCCGCCACCCCAGTTCAGACATGGCCATATGCAAATCAGTCTGACCCTGTGCCTCATGGGAACAGTCCAGCCCGAACTGCCAAGCCATGTCTTCCCTGGACCGGAAACAAGCATCCTGGGACCGGTTTCTGGCTAATCAGCTGTCATCAGCCAGGCTAGCTTGAATCCAGTGGCAAAGTGAGCAAGGGACCCACGTCTGGGCATACCCTGCCAACTTAGGGCGAACAAAGCAAAACCAAAGGGGATGATGGGCGGAGTGTTGAACATTGCAAGCACTCACCCCCAGTCAACTGATCTGGGTTTAATCCATCATCATTCTTTAGCTCACTCCGCCACCCCAGGTCAGACATGGCCACATGCAAATCAGTCTGACTTTGTGCCTAATGGGAACATTCCAGCCAGAACTGCCAAGCCATATCTTCCTTGGACCAGAAACCAGCATCCTGGGACTGGTTTCTGGCTAATCAGCCGTCATCAGCCAGGCTAGCTTGAATCCAGGGGCAAAGTGAGCTAGGGACCCAAGTCTGGGCATACCCTGCCAACTTAGGGCGAACAAAGCAAAACCAAAGGGGATGATGGACGGAGTGTTGAACATTGCAGGCACTCACACCCAGTCAACTGAACTGGGTATAATCTATCATCATTCTTTAGCTCACTCCGCCACCCCAGTTCAGACATGGCCATATACAAATCAGTTTGACCCTGTGCCTCATGGGAACAGTCCAGCCCGAACTGCCAAGGCATGTCTTCCCTGGACCGGAAACAAGCATCCTGGGACCGGTTTCTGGCTACTCACCCGTCATCAGCCAGGCTAGCTTAAATCCAGTGGCAAAGTGAGCAAGGGACCCACGTCTGGGCATACCCTGCCAACTTAGGGCAAACAAAGCAAAACCAAAGGGGATGATGGACGGAGTGTTGAACATTGCAAGCACTCACCCCCAGTCAACTGATCTGTGTTTAATCCATCATCATTCTTTAGCTCACTCCGCCACCCCAGTTCAGACATGGCCATATGCAAATCAGTCTGACTTTGTGCCTCATGGGAGCAGTCCAGCCCCAAACTGCCAAGCCATGTCTTCCCTGGACCGGAAACAAGCATCCTGGGACCAGTTTCTGGCTACTCAGCCATCATCAGCCAGGCTAGCTTGAATCCAATGGCAAAGTGAGCAAGGGACTTATGTCTGGGCATACCCTGCCAACTTAGGGCGGACAAAGCAAAACCAAAGGGGATGATGGACGGAGTGTTGAACATTGCAAGCACTCATCCCCAGTCAACTGATCTGTGTTTAATCCATCATCATTCTTTAAATCACTCCGCCACCCCAGTTCAGACATGGCCATATGCAAATCAGTCTGACCCTGTGCCTCATGGGAACAGTCCAGCCCGAACTGCCAAGCCATGTCTTCCCTGGACCGGAAACAAGCATCCTGGGACCGGTTTCTGGCTAATCAGCTGTCATCAGCCAGGCTAGCTTGAATCCAGTGGCAAAGTGAGCAAGGGACCCACGTCTGGGCATACCCTGCCAACTTAGGGTGAACAAAGCAAAACCAAAGGGGATGATGGGCGGAGTGTTGAACATTGCAAGCACTCACCCCCAGTCAACTGATCTGGGTTTAATCCATCATCATTCTTTAGCTCACTCCACCACCCCAGGTCAGACATGGCCACATGCAAATCAGTCTGACTTTGTGCCTAATGGGAACATTCCAGCCAGAACTGCCAAGCCATATCTTCCTTGGACCGGAAACAAGCATCCTGGGACTGGTTTCTGGCTAATCAGCTGTCATCAGCCAGGCTAGCTTGAATCCAGGGGCAAAGTGAGCTAGGGACCCATGTCTGGGCATACCCTGCCAACTTAGGGCGAACAAAGCAAAACCAAAGGTGATGATGGACGGAGTGTTGAACATTGCAGGCACTCACACCCAGTCAACTGAACTGGGTATAATCTATCATCATTCTTTAGCTCACTCCGCCACCCCAGTTCAGACATGGCCATATACAAATCAGTTTGACCCTGTGCCTCATGGGAACAGTCCAGCCCGAACTGCCAAGGCATGACTTCCCTGGACCGGAAACAAGCATCCTGGGACCGGTTTCTGGCTACTCACCCGTCATCAGCCAGGCTAGCTTGAATCCAATGGCAAAGTGAGCAAGGGACCCATGTCTGGGCATAACCTGCCAACTTAGGGCGAACAAAGCAAAACCAAAGGGGATGATGGACGGAGTGTTGAACATTGCAAGCACACACCCCCAGTCAACTGATCTGGGTTTAATCCATCATCATTCTTTAGCTCACTCCGCCACCACAGTTCAGACATGGCCATATGCAAATCAGTCTGACCCTGTGCCTCATGGGAGCAGTGCAGCCCGAACTGCCAAGCCATGTCTTCCCTGGACCGGAAACAAGCATCCTGGGACCGGTTTCTGGCTAATCAGCCGTCATCGGCCAGGCTAGCTTGAATCCAGTGGCAAACTGAGCAAGGGACCCACGTCTGGGCATACCCTGCCAACTTAGGGCGAACAAAGCAAAACCAAAGGGGATGATGGACGGAGTCTTAAACATTGCACGCACTCACCCCCAGTCAACTGATCTGGGTTTAATCCATCATCATTCTTTAGCTCACTCCGCCACCCCAGTTTAGACATGACTATATGCAAATCAGTCTGACCATGTGCCTCATGGGAACAGTCCAGTCCGAACTGCCAAGCCATGTCTTCCCTGGACCGGAAACAAGCATCCTGGGACCGGTTTCTGGCTAATCAGCCGTCATCAGCCAGGCTAGCTTGAATCCAGTGGCAAAGTGAGCAAAGGACCCACGTCTGGGCATACCCTGCCAACTTAGGGCGAACAAAACAAAACCAAAGGGGATGATGGACGGAGTGTTGAACATCGCAAGCACTTACCCCCCGTCAACTGATCTGGGTTTAATCCATCATCATTCTTTAGCTTTACTCCACCACCCCAGTTCAGACATGGCCACATGCAAATCAGTCTGACCCTCTGCCTCATAGGAACAGTCCAGCCCGAACTGCCAAGCCATGTCTTCCCTGGACCGGAAACAAGCATCCTGGGACCGGTTTCTGGCTAATCAGCTGTCATCAGCCATTCTAGCTTGAATCCAGTGGCAAAGTTCTAGTTCCAGTCCAGGGAGGACCTGGCTTGGCAGTTCGGGCTGGACTGTTCCCATGAGGCACCGGGTCAAGACTGATTTGCATATGGCTGGGTTCAAACTGGAATGGCATGGTGAGCAAAAAAACGATGGATTTAGGCCCAGATCTCTGTACTGGGGTGAATACATGACATTGTTCTGCATTCTGTCCATCAACTGTTGTTTTTGCATTTGTCACCCCGAGTGGGATGGGTATGCTCAGACGTGAGTCCCGTGCTCTCCATGCCACTGGAATCAAGCTATCCTGGCTGAAGAGGGGTGAACCCCGAAACCGGTCCTAGGATGCATGGTTCCAGTCCAGGGAGGACCTGCCTTTGCAGTTCGGGCTGGACTGTTCCCATGAGGCACAGGCTCACGACTGATTTGCATATGGCTGGGTACAAACTGGAATGGCATGGTGAGCAAAAAAATGATGGATTTCGGCACAGATCTCTGTACTGGGGTGAATGTATGACATTGTTCTGCATTCTGTCCATCAACTGTTGTTTTTGCATTTGTCACCCCGAGTGGGACAGGTATGCTCAGACGTGAGTCCCGTGCTCTCCATGCCACTGGAATCAAGCTATCCTGGCTGAAGAGGGTGAAACCCCGAAACCGGTCCTAGGATGCATGGTTCCAGTCCAGGGAGGACCTGGCTTGGCAGTTCAGGACTGTTCCCATGAGGCACAGGGTCAAGACTGATTTGCATATGGCTGGGTTCAAACTGGAATGGCATGGTGAGCAAAAAAACGATGGATTTAGGCCCAGATCTCTACTGGGGTGAATGTATGACATTTTTCTGCATTCTGTCCATCAACTGTTGTTTTTGCAGAGGACTAATATTGAAGCAGGCAGTTCTTTGTGCATGCTCTGATTGTCAATGCTAGGAGCAAGGGACATCATTTTAATGGTCTACTACATGTACTGTCAATTGCTGTTTTATTCTGTAAACGTTGATGCTAACAATGCAGTTTTCCACAGACTGTAGAGCAAGTTATTATTTCCCTGCAATATGAATCTATTTTTGAACAATGAGGAAAGTTAATCAATAGAGGATACTTAAAAAAGCCCCAAAAGATAGATGTTGCATCTCTTCTTCATGAACATCTAATATTTCATCAATCATTGTTACTTTTTGGTTTGGCTGTAGACAGAAATGTAGGTAATAAATTGCACTTGCTAGCTTTTGGGACAACATTCCTAGACTGATGATGATGATGCACGAATATTCCTGAGTTAGTATTACAAAGTAGACAGAAAGTGACTTGAATGCTTGTTCGTGTTAAAGAAAGGATGAAAGGTATTACACCTTGATGAAGCTCGTAGGTCCTTATGTGTTGGCTATCCAGATTACCTATTTTAAATAATAGCGACTAAAGGTTGTTTCAACTAAAAAAGAACAGCCTTCAGGGTGACGTTCCCAGTAGCAGGTAACCACCAGCAGACTAGCTTTCCTAAAAGAAAGTTCTCAGAAGGGAAACAAGGATTGAGAGGATGTTTTACAAGCAGCAAAAAGGAATTTCTGAATGATGCAAAACACTGTGAATTCCATTCCAGATGGCTAGGCAGCCCATGGGAGTATGAGGATTGACAGAAACTAGTTGCGTAAGTTACCAAGAGGGCTACCTCATATTAAATAGACTTGTAACTTTAAGAAAGCCTTTGGACATGTCCAGATTAAAGATGTTTCTGTAGCCAAGTCTAAAGATGGGTATAGCCAAAATGTAGCGTTCTGGCTATCTTAATCTAAATATGATATGTCTATAATTTTCTTTAATATTTTAAGTTGGGAAAAGTGAGAAGAAGTGATGCAATTGACTTCAGAGGTCAGTAAAACATGGGTATCAAATGAGAAACCTTAATTTCTATCCATCGGATCTCGAATGTGGCAGTCATCTAACTCTGGGGGTCAGTAAGCAGAAGACCACAGTTCTGAATGGCACCTCACCACAGTGATTTCTGTTTTATTAGCCAAAGGGAGTCCATCCACTCTTAGCCCTTTCTCGTAAATTGTTGAAAGACAGAGCACAGATCTCCTGCATAATTAAGGAGCAAGAGGATGTAGGTATTATTGAGATCCTTAAAAAAGTGAAGCTTGCGTGAGTAGACGTACTATACCAGTGGCTCATCATGAATGTTACAGAGCACAAGCTTAGAACAGATCTTTGAGAAATGAGACAACAAAGGAGATGCTCTGGAATTAGATTGAAAAAGAGACTTTTGATGTGCTACTGATCTGCCTAGAAGTGTAAAACCCATTGCAGCTCTTATCCTCCTATGCCAGTCTCTTTGGGGCTGTTGAATAGAATGAGAATGAGTGTCAAATGCCACCAACAGATCAAGTTGATTCTACATGCTGATACTGCCATCATCCATGATGGAATGCAGATCATTAAGAACACCAACAAAAACAGTGATGTGGGAAATCAGCAATGCTGTATCTTTGTAAATTAAGCCCAGCATTTCCAAAGGTAATCTAATTGTTGTATGTTTTATACCAATCAGTATACAGTACAGCCATTTTGAATGCTCTTCACTGACAAACAATGAATTGCTGTAAATTCAAGACATGTTGTCAAGCTTAAATGCCTAACGTACCTTCTCCATCAAGCACCATCCAATCTAGATTGTATGTACCCCAACACCAACTGAAAGGAACACTAATAGCATCTCTTAATTTCTAAATATAAACACAATTCTCCAAGAGGTATGTCTATTGGGCAGGTTCTTCTCTCACCAAGGTCACCAGTTGTGGGATGCTTTAGGAACTTATCTTACACCAGAATCAGACCTAAAGGATACTAAAAAAGGCACTAACAAGAAATCTCTTTAAACAGCATTTATGACATATGGCACACAAAACCTTAGTCTCCTCATTGATGTTTGCTTCTCTCGCTCATTAGCATTGCAGTCTTACACTATATACGTGCATCCCAATTAACACACAACATGGAGGAGTGATTTATAATTCAAACTCATTATTTACCCAGCTACCTCTTATGGCAATTTTGATTCAGTCGTTGGTGTGATACCTTAATAAGTATAAGTAGTAAAACAGAGTTTTATATATCGCAAACTCGACCCGAATTGGGTATCAGAGCGCTTTACAAAGCACCAGTTGCATTACATGAGGACAAATTCATTTTTGTTAGGCACGGGGAAGTTTATTCTATTTCTTTATTACTGTCTCCATTTCACTTGCCTTTGCATTATGGAACTTGAAATGAGAAGTGGGATCTTTTTTATTGAATATTGTACATTGCATACCATATGCAATGACTTCTAACTGTATGCTGTCTGTAAAGTGGTTATGTTGTTTGAGTCGTATGAACCTCACATACCCAAAAAGAACCCTTACGATAACCTGAGATGCCAAATTGGAATTTACTGTGATAAAGAATTTCTCAAGAATGAGGTGCATTCCTATGGTGTCATAGCTGCAAACAGAGAATCAAGCTTTTGTCACAAAAAGTATACAATAGCTAATATCTCAATCCTCTTCGCATGAATTTGAGAGGAATTTCATAACAGTGGTGCACACAGTGTAACCCAACAGTCCTTATTCTGTTCTACCTGATCCTCTGTCAGGTTAGTAAAACATATTTATGCCATAGCCTATCTTGATGGCCAGACTAATGCTATTGTTTGGCATATCAACTTGCTGTGCAATGCACTTACCATATCACAGCAGACTGGCTAGCTTCTAGGAAACAAAGTAAACCTTATGGTACTCAATTAATTTCTACATGTTAATCTGCCCCACAAAGGTGGCCCAAATATGTGTTGTTTTCTGCTATCACATTTTCTCATAGAATCAGTGTACACTGTGTTTGAAAGGTATTGGTGTCTAAATTGAATGCAATCGTTGAACAACTGTAAAGATAACTCATAACCAAAGGGAAGAATAAAATGTCAAAAATGTGATGCCAGCAAATAACATGTTTTTAGTGACAGTCATAAGTTCAGGAATAGATGCATCAGCCTTGATGCTTTAGATGAAGATGCCATTTGGCACAAAGGGATACAAACCCACAAGCATAACCTTAGTCTTTCCTCTATTACCTTTCAGCCCCCTGGTGGCCATCCAGGTCTCAATGTTCTTCCAAAAAGTGGCCAGTCTCCCAGCAACAGTGGATGGAACAATCAATATACAAAGAGAAAGGTGTGTATCACCCCTGTACTGCTGGACAAAATTCATAATGCCTGTGAAGGTCATGCAGGTGCCCAATGTAAATGTTGAAAAGGTTAGAGAGGAAGTGCATTTCTGTCATATGTGTGTTACCAGAGCTGTATGGCTGTAGAAACCGAGCTAGCCAATGCAGCAAATGTACAGGTATCTATAAACGTGTAGGATACTATTATTAAAGTGTGCCATTTAACAAATATTCTTAAAAGTTGTATTTGTTGTTGAGCAAGAAGCAATTCTACTTTAAATGATGGACAGAGCAAATGTTCCAAAAGGAGTGGTTTTTGGTGGGTATATTAGTGGAGAAAGATGGATGACTAGCAGTTGGTCAAAGATATGCAAACAATGAAATGCACGCGTAGAAATCAAATATGTTCTATGTTTATGTTGACCACTGACCAACATTTTGAGTATTGGAGTGTAATGCAGAATAATGTTAAGAGAAGTGTTATGATGAATAGAAAAGCAAATTGTACTAAACAAGAAAATATGGCTGTTAAGAGAAATCTTAAATAATTACCTGGCGGAATCAGGGCTGCTCACATTTGACTAGGAACGTGTTTCTTCTTATGCTAAATTAAAATAATCTGGGCTATTCGCACAGTGCATATTACTTGCAGGATTTATTGAGGTTGGGCATGGGAGTGGTATGCTACAAATTTGTGACTTAACCCCTTGAAGACCACGATTAGAAACTAATGACTGGCCCGGTGTATGTTTGCGTTAATAGGCAGCTGTAGGTTTCTGACTGTGGGAGTAAAATAACGTAGGCATCTTACAGGTGATAATTTGGTTGAATGAAGAGAACTATGGATGCCATGCTAAAAAACAATTGCAGTTGTACATTTTCACTTACTACCATCCATGTTAATGAGAGACATGGCGTTGTTGAAGGAGAGACATCTGGCAAATTTGGCAAATGTCTAGTACCTGCAATCCAATTGCAGTGGTAGTTGTAGAGATTAATAATTTCACTCACATACTGGATTTGAAGATCACACCAAGGTTTCAGGCAGAAAAGGAGTGTCATAGTATGAAGAGGAAGTTTAATTTAGCAGAGAGAGGGACCAGGGACAGCGGATGCCGGAAATTAAACAATGGGTCTTATTTAGTGGTTGGCGGCTGGGATCCTCTGGCAAAATGTGATGAGTATTCTGTCTGTCATATTATAAGTACCATAGGCTATAATGCACTTGAAATACAGTGGACATGATATCCTCCAAGTTTGCAATGGAGTGTCTGACTCGCCAAGCTCTAAATAAGGCCCGTTGTCTGCTTTATATTAGTTTACCATATAAGAATGGATTTCTATCTAGTGTGGAGTGGTGGTTAGACAGCTTCATTCCTATCTGTGAGGTAAGGAATGGGAGAAAATAATTTGAGTTTTTTCAGAAATTCATCTGATAATTTGGGAGGAGTGTACCCTTGCTTAATTAATGAACGTATTCTAATTAGGCTTAAAAGCTGTCTTTTGATAATCTCTACTTACACCCTGGTGGTTGTGGCACATTCAGCAGGCAGTTTCTCTGAGAAATGTGTGTTAAATTCGAGCAGCACCAACAATTTTAAATTTATGAGAATAAAATTCATAAACCAATATGGAAAGCTAGAGAAAAATGTGATCAGTAAAAAGACATCAAAACTATCAAGATTGAATCAGCAGAGCTAGATATGTGATTGTTTAAAGTTTTAAGGCCAAATTAAAGAATCAGTGTGCAGTATCAATTCATGGATGATCTGGACATGGTGCAATTTCAGGCTGATCGCAATAGACTGGAGATCGGCTACCTCAAGTGAGTCACACATGTCAAGGTTTTTACCTTGCCTCTTTGTTTACCTAATGCAGCTCAACATCTTTCAGTAGGGCAAGGTTCAAAGCTGAAGCCATCAAGAATCCTTCAAAATCAGATATATACTCATTGAACTGGATTTTCGCAGTGGTTCCACCAGCAACATAAATAAGGATCAGTAGTTGGCCAGATTTCCATGAGGCCGAGTACCTTAACTGCTCGTTCCTGCAGATTTCAGCATGGCAAAACGCATTGAGCAAGTTTTAAAAGTAAAATGTCTTTGAAATACTACGGGCTGATATGATGGTGCTGAGTAACCATTAATACAATTCAAGGAGCTTGTGGGTTTATATTCTTTATAATTTACAGAAATGCTCCTATATTTGCATTTTTATTGGTAGAATAGTTTCAGTGTGTTGATAGAAAGAGGGAAGATTACCTTATCCATTATGCTTAGCAATGCCCAGGAAATGTACCAGGATAGGAGCACTCGTGTCTATGTATATATATAAATAAAACCTACTGGTAGTTGCCAGTAGATAGGTATAGTTAGTATCATGTTTTCATAGGAAAAGCACATTTTTACTTGCCTATATCTTTGGCGCCATTCGACGAATCTTCACTAAATGTTTCAAAAGAAGTGCCCCGGTGATTCTAGTTTTGCATGGGAAGTTTGGGGTAATCTGATAAATCAGTAAGTCGAAGCAGTGACCCGAAGCAGAGGCAGAGAAAAGGGGGGGGGGGGGTTAAAAAAGTGTATTTATTATGTTAATTCCCATGGAGTTTTTAGACACATCTGCAACCTGAAACACTGAACAGAATTACACCGAATTTGAAAGAACCGTAGCTTATGTTTTGCAGATTACACTTTTTGTTATATGGTATAAATCCGTTTAGTAGACTGTGAGAAATTAAAGGAAATCCAAATTTGTATATCTACTAGTGTGAAACCTTTGTGTATAATAACTAGCTGTCGCAGAGATCTACAGAGCTCTGATTGGCTGCTAACACTTCAACGAGTAAGTGTTGGCAGCCATCTTGGGACACGGCTTCAGCCGAGTCCCCCAAAAATGCAAAAAAAATAAAAGGGGGCAGGGTACGAATAAGTTAACCCTGTAGACTTGGTTCTGGGGTCTCAGAGGGACCCCGCCAGGGCAAAAAAGTAATTTTTAAAAATGTAAGGCAAAAATAATGAATATTTGCAGATAATGCTGTGAATTGAAAGAAAACAAGTGTGGTCTTCCATGCTTGCTTTTAACATTGCCCCTGGTGGGCCAGGTCCTGGGGGCATCATGCCTTTAATGCAGAAGGTGGGAAGCACATGGGTCCCTCCTCCTAGGGCTTATTTATGCCCAGGGGTCCACCTCCTCCCCGGGGCTCATGGCATTGTTAATGCAATGGGCCATGAGGACCCCCCCCTGGGCCCCGGGAACCACCACCTCCCTTGGGCTATCAATAAAAGAAATGAATAGGGTGGAACACGCAGACCCCCCAAACATGGGTACCACCACCTCCCCAGGGCTACGATATTCATTAAAGAGGGGGTCCGCACGGAGAGCCGGCCATGGGGACCACCACCTCACCAGGGCCAAATACTTTTAAGAAATGGGCCATATATGTTTCCAGTAACCACCCCCCAGGCCGGCCCGTGACCAGGGCACCAACTGAGAAGTGGGGGGACCCTGGGGGATGGGGTCACCGGGCTGATATTGGTCCAGAGAGAGCTGCCGCGTGGCCCCATCCCCAGTACATTTCTGTCTGGCCCCTGGGGATTGGGTCCCCAAGGCAGAAATTGGTTTGGCAAGGGGGGCCGCAAGCCCCTCTCTCCCATTAAGTCATGGCTGGACCCCGGGGGATGGGGTCCCTGGGGCTCTTCTGGCCCTGATGCTCATTTCACAGAAGGTGAGGCACTTACAAACATGAGCACAGCTGTTGCGCCCGTTGACGTTCCACTTCTGTAAAGGACATATTTTCCTAACTCCTGGGCTTGGTGAAGGAAAGCAAGTGTGTTTTGTCAGCAATTCTATATTGAAAAATGATCTGAAATCTGTTGTGAAGGTGACTGCATTGTTGATCTAATGGAGCGTAATATGTATGTCACTGTGAAGAGTGGGTTCTTTATTGTCCCATCCTGATGAAAGCAGAGTCTATGGTTCCCCCTTTAAATTACTATGAGTATGCAAATGTTCAAATCACCTGAATCTCCACCCTCTTGGCCCGCCCCATCCACCTTAGTAGCATGGAAAGGTCTTCTCACCTTCTGTCAGGATGATGGACAGCTGAACAAATGGCTGCCACCAGCATATTTCCTGCTGACTTTGGTGAGGAGTTCTTGATTTTGAGGAATATGTGGACATCTCCACCAAACAAAGAAACACTTACTTCATATAGTGAAGAGGAAGGACCCTTGTTTGTTGTAGATTTACCACTTAGTAGTCTTGTCTTCTTCTCTATAGGAGGATTCATGTTATCACATATTTCTGGATACAGATGCACCAGGAATAATCACATTGCCAAAATGCACAAAAAGTCACTGGTGACATTTCCTCATCCTCTATTAAGCAGCTGTAGTGTAGACTATGTACCAGCACTTAGTAATTAACCAGTAGAAAGAACTCCACTTGGGTATATATGTTGTGCAAAACTGTTGGATAAAAGGGCAGGTGTGGTTCCTATGTGGGTGAGTCACTCACAGAGCTACTAATACACTCACTCAGATACTTAGACACCCACTAAAACACTCAGGCACTCACACACCCACTATCAGACCCACTCAGACACTCACACACCCACTCACAAATGCACTCAGACACTCATGCACACACTCACAGACCCATACATCCACTCACACAGCCACTCACGGACCCATTCAGACACTCAACCACCCACTCACAGACCCACTCAGAAGCATACACTCACTCTTAGACCCACTCGGACACTCAAGCATTCCCTCAGAGGCCCACTCAGTGACTCTCACACTCACTCACAGACACACTCAGAAACTCACAGATCCACTGAGACACTCATGCACTCACTCACTGACCGACTCACACACTCATGGAGGCACTCGCAAACTCACTCAGACACTCTGACACCTACTCAGAGACCCACTGTGACACTCACTCATCCACCCACTCAGAAACTCACACACCTATTCGCAGACCCACTCAGACACTCATGCTCCCTCTCACACATGCATGTCAAGAGAGATGAAATATGTGAGGTCATAAGCAGTACATTGCGGAGGTGTAAGTTATTGTTAGCTCAGGTAACTATAACTGCTGCATTTCACAGGTTTTGTATGAGTGAAATCTAAGCCTGACTATAACGTCCCTGTAACCTCTGGTTTTCATATACATATATATATATATATTCAGTGAAAAAACCATAGGTTTCACACACGTTATAGTTAGGAATTAGCATTTAAAAAACCTTAGAAATTCAGTGAAAAAACCATAGGTTTCACACATGTTATAGTTAGCTGGACATTTTACTCGTAAAAAACCAATGAAATTGCCCCGTTATAGTTAGTTCAGCTAACTATAACTCGCGCGCCCGCAATGCACTGCTGATGACGTCACATATTACATCACTCATGACATGGTCAGTGACATCACTCATGACATCACTGATGACATCTCAAATGACATCACTGATGACATCATCCAGTGAATGTGTATTTTTCTGAAAATTAAATATGTTTTATATATGTATATCTCAAGGACGATGGAAGAATGAATATGGGTATATAAGTGTCTAAATGGATGATTTGTTTTTGAAAAATTGATTGTATAACTGACTGATTAAGTGTATCTTAGTGAATACATGGCTTAGTGAGTAATGTTTAAATATGTAAATATCTGTATCAGTCTCTCACTTTGTGTATAAGTGGCTGCATGGGTTGGTGAGTAGCTACATGAGTGTCTATATAGGTTATTAGTTGTTTTTTTGAGTATCAGTCTGAGTGTCTGCATGGTTCGGTGGGGGGTATTACGTAGTGCATAGGTGCATGTATGTGTTGAACAGAGCATGTGTGCAGGACTGCATGGGTGGATGAGTGTGTGTATGGGTGTGTTAGTGAGTGAATGACTGTCTCAATAGTGTCTTTATGAGTAACTACATATGTTTAAAACTAGTATATGTGACTATTGGTGTATATATGTGATTATATGTGAGAGATTGAAAGAGTTCCTGTATGAATAAGTATGTGTTTCTATAAGTGATTGTTTAAAAGACTAAGTATGTGTAAGTTTCCGTAGAAGTAAGTGTGGTGGTGTGTGTATAACTGTATATGCAAGTAAATGTATGTTTGATTCTTTATTAGCATGAGTGACTATGTGTGTGAGTTGCTCTATGGATGAGTGGCATTGTGTAACAGGATGTATAGGTGTATGAGTACATATGATGAGTGAGTACATGTATGAGTGACTGTATTGGACTGTTGGTGAATGAGTGGATGTGTATGTGGATCTTAGAATTACTGAAGAGGTTGTTGTAACTGTTATTGGTATGTCCATTGTTTTGTAAATTTTAGTCTCTATTTTTGAATGTGTGTGTCAAAGGTTATATTAGGGGAAGAGGAGGTCTGCCACTCTATCACAAGGATGATGTCATCAGTGATGTCATCAGTGATGTCATTTGAGATGTCATCAGTGATGTCATGAGTGATGTCACTGACCATGTCATGAGTGATGTAATATGTGACGTCATCAGCAGTGCATTGCGGGCGCGCGAGTTATAGTTAGCTGAACTAACTATAACGGGGCAATTTCATTGGTTTTTTACGAGTAAAATGTCCAGCTAACTATAACATGTGTGAAACCTATGGTTTTTTCACTGAATTTCTAAGGTTTTTTAAATGCTAATTCCTAACTATAACGTGTGTGAAACCTATGGTTTTTTCACTGAATTTCTAAGGTTTTTTAAATGCTAATTCCTAACTATAACGTGTGTGAAACCCATGGTTTTTTCAGTGAATTTGCAAGGTTTTTTAAATGCTAATTCCTAACTATAACGTGTGTGAAACCTATGGTTTTTTCAGTTTATTTTTTTCGTTTTTTTAAATGCTAAGTTACTTTACGCCATTCGTGGCGTGCGCGCCCACTTAACGCCACCAAAAGCACAGGGGGTGGGGTCAATGTGGATAGTGGTTTTTTATTTCGATTTTATATTTTTATTATAATTTAATGCAATTTTTTTTTATTTCATTTTTTGTAAGCCTTTATTTAATAATTTATGTACTATATCCTGCATTATCGAAAGGTTTTTTTTAATGCATTTTTTTCCGTGCGCGTACGGTAAGCTGACGCTACGCGCTTGTAAAATACGCGTACGGTAAGCTGACGCTACGCGCTCTGGACGTAATTAGTGCAGCGCGCCTACGTGATACGTGCGTGCCGTACGCGTATACCCGGAAGCAACGTCGCGGTTACGCAGGGGCGTGTAATGCGCATGCGCGATACGTGATACGTGCGTGCCGTACGCGTACACCCGGAAGCAACGTCGCGGTTACGCAGGGGCGTGTAATGCGCATGCGCGAAAGTGACATAAGCGCTGCGTAAGCGCACCGTAAGCGTCACGTGCGCGCACGGTAGGTCATGTGACTTACAAAGAACACTTTTTATTGGTTGAAATTACTTTCACTTCCAGAAACTTCCCACACCACACCCATTCCCCTCTTTACTGCTTGAAAGAACACTTTTCATTGGTTGATACTACTTTCAGTTCCAGATTCTTCCCACACCACACCCATTCCCCTCATTTCTGCTTGTGATTCTCTAGGAGCAGGAGCTGGATTGACATTGGGATACAATGGCAGAACAGCAGAGCTCTTCTGAGAGTGAGGCCAGCAGCACCACCATGATCCAGAGAAGGAGGAAACAAAAGACTTCTTTTGTATGGGAGTATTTCACTTTTCCAGAGGGGGAGAAAAAGGTCAATGCTCCAAAGGTCACTTGCATACTTTGTGATCGTGTTTTATCAAGAGGAAATCCAAGTAGGAAATATTCCTTTGGAAATCACTCTATGATGAGACACCTTCAGGACAGACACCCAAGGACCTTTGCTCGACATACTGGAGAAAACTCTTCAGTAAGTCACCAGAGCCCAGCCTCAGATGCTCAGCCGAGTACATCATCGGCAGCTCAGCTGAGCCCTTCCTCTGTTGTTGGAGCATCACCTTCTTCTTTTCCTTTGGACATCAACCCTCGATTTGCGAGTGTTGAAATGAGGTGTACAAAATGTGGTGGTCTTATTGCTTTTGGGGAGGTCAGTCTTCCCCTTATTAACAATAAGATAGACCAGCATGTTTGTAGACGCTCATAATACTCCCATTCTTTCTTTCCTCCATCCCTGTATGAACCCAACGGCTCTTATAAGAGCCAACCTTACCTCACAATTTTTTTTATTTTTTTTTAAGCTTCCCTTTTCGCAAAATTTTTTTTTCCGTGCGCGCACGGTACGCGTAATTCCGCAGGTCGCCGTGCGCGTACGCTACGCGCATACGGCGATTTTTCGAAAAATAATTTTTTTTTATTTTTGCCCTTGAGGGTCCTTCTGGGACCCCCTGACCAAGGCTAGGGGGTCAGGAACTGTCGAGCCTGCCCCCTTTTCACATTATCCACCTTTTTTTTTCACCCCCCTGACAGTTCGAGAGAGAAAATGGCGGCCGCCGCTTCCTGGTTTCGACCGATTCGAATGTTTACTAAGATCTAATAGCCAATCAGAATCGCGCTCGCGCACGCCACCGTACGCGTACCGTAAGCTTACCGTAAGCTTACCGTAAGCGCACGGTAAGCGCACCGTAAGCTTCCACAGATATATATATTGATTTAAAGGCTATTTTCTCAGGATCTACTGAACAGATTTACACCAAACCTACAAAAGGCACTTCCTTGACCTGAGGACTACCTCTCTGCCAAATTTCTAGTAATTCTGTTCAGCCGTTCGGGCTGTAGCTCGTTCTAAAGGTCCTATGGAAAAATGCATGGGAAAAACGCGTTTTGGGACCCCCCTTTTATCTCAGCCCCCGCTTGACGAACCCCCCCGAGACTTTCAGGGTAGGAGCGGAGCGGAGCGCCCCACCTATTTTGAGAAATTCGCGAGGATTCGTCGACCGGCGCCAAAGTTATTCAAAATAGAATGTTGAGGTTTTCCTATGGAAACGTGGTCCTAACTATAACTACCTACTGGCGACCGCCAGTAGGTAATATATATATATATATATATATATATATATTACCTACTGGCGGTCGCCAGTAGGTAGTTATAGTTAGGACCCCTTTTCCATAGGAAATCCGCAACATTCTATTTTGAATAACTTTGGCGCCGGTCGATGAATCCTCGCGAATTTCTCAAAATAGGTGGGGCGCTACGCTCCGCTCCTACCCTGAAAGTCTCGGGGGGATTCGTCAAGCGGGGGCTGAGATAAAAGGGGGGTCCCAAAACGCGTTTTTCCCATGCATTTTTCCATAGGACCTTTAGACAGAGCTACAGCCCGAACGGCTGAACAGAATTACTAGAAATTTGGCAGAGAGGTAGTCCCTATGTCAAGGAAGTGCCTTTTGTAGGTTTGGTGTAAATCTGTTCAGTAGATTCTGAGAAAATAGCCTTTAAATCAATATATATATCTGAGCCCGCTTACGGTACGCTTACCGTACGCTTACCGTACGCGTACGGTGGCGTGCGCGAGCGCGATTCTGATTGGCTCTTAGATCTTAGTAAACATTCGAATCGGCCGAAACCAGGAAGCGGCGTCCGCCATTTTGTCTCTCGCACTGAGTGTTATTTATCAAACATGATGCCCAAAAACATGTTACGGGGCTGTTTTGACAACTCCCTCCCACATAGTCATGTTGAGGGAGTCCCCAAACATCCCCCAAGAGCAAAAACGGTTTTATTTTTTTTTCGGCAATTTCGCCGAGTATGCTTACCGTACGCTTACCGTAAGCGTACGGTAAAAAATAGAAATAAAAAAAACACTATCCACACTTACCCCACCCCCTGTGCTTTTGGTGGCCGTAGGCCACCAAATGTACAGGGCTTATTACATCAGTAAAAAAACTATATTTTGGCAACATGAAATTATAAAATCGAAATAAAAAAAACACTATTCACATTGACCCCACCCCCTGTGCTTTTGGTGGCCGAAGGCCACCAAATGTACAGGGCTTATTAAAGTTGATAAAAACCGTGCACGGAACGCACTGCGTTAAGTGGGCGCGCACGCCTCGAATGGCGTAAAGTAACTTAGCATTTAAAAAACCGTACAAATTCACTGAAAAAACCATAGGTTTCACACACGTTATAGTTAGGAATTAGCATTTAAAAAACCTTGCAAATTCACTGAAAAAACCATAGGTTTCACACATGTTATAGTTAGCGGAAATTTTACTGATAAAAAACCAATGAAATTGCCCCGTTATAGTTAGTGCTGGCAACTATAACTCACGCGACCGCAATCTTCTGCTGATGACATATGTGTCTTTATAAAAAAAAATATTTGTAATATATGTATAGCTAAAAATGTATGGAAGAAGACATGGGCAAATAAGTGTCTAAATACAGTATTAGCATCAGCAGAGGATTGCGGTCGCATGAGTTATAG
This sequence comes from Triturus cristatus, assembly GCF_964204655.1. NCBI lineage: Eukaryota > Metazoa > Chordata > Amphibia > Caudata > Salamandridae > Triturus > Triturus cristatus. The sequence continues at coordinate 933,432,083 of NC_140588.1, read as the reverse complement.
TTGCCAGCACTAACTATAACGGGGCAATTTCATTGGTTTTTTATCAGTAACATTTCCGCTAACTATAACATGTGTGAAACCTATGGTTTTTGCAGTGAATTTGCAAGGTTTTTTAAATGCTAATTCCTAACTATAACGTGTCTATAACGTGTGTGAAACCTATGGTTTTTTCAGTGAATATATATATATATATATATATATATATATATATATATGCACACACATATATATATATATATATATATATATTCCTCCAAAGACCCCCAAGCTTTTCAGAGACGCACTCCACAAGAAACAGCTCATCCGAACCTTTTAATTCACAGCAGACAGCATTTCCAACCTGATAACTTCATGTCCCTGACGCGTTTCGATGCCTCCGGCATCTTAATCATAGGGTGGGTGATTTGGAAATTCAGATACGGACTTCCGCTTCTTTTCATCTAGCATACTTTCTCCAGTGAAAGGCATGCTGGTAGCGGTGGTCCCAATTAATCCCCTTCGGTGGGGTCCGTTTCTCCAACACTAATATTGTTCCCAATTTCAATTGTAATATTGTCTCTGCCCTCCGGTGGGCCCCAGGTTGGTAATTCTGTCTCTTAATTATTCAGTTCCTCGTGCTGAAAGGCGGCTACAATAGCGTTTTGCAGCCGCACAGACCTTCGACTGATGTCAGCGGCGGTGCAGTCTCCCACGACCGCCCTATGATTACGGTGCTTGAAGCACTGAAACGCGTCAGGGAAAAGGATTAATTGGGCCATTTTCGCGCCGCTTTCATCAATAAAGGTTGTGTTCAACTTACCTTTGTGGAGTGCTGCTTTAAAGCTCGGAGCTTTTTTGGAACAGTGATGACACGGCGCCTCCGGCCGTGGAAGCAAGCACCGCCTCCTCAATTGGACAAGGTCTGTGGGGCTGAGTATTCGACTGCAGCCTCCATGCAGCACAAGGGTTTGCAAAAAAGGAAAGCGGTTGAAATGGCCTGAGGCCCACCGGAGGGCTGTGAATTTAAAGTGACTGAAAATCGGCAGAAAAATCGCTGGCATATTAATGACTATACCTGAATAGAAGAATTGGGACCTCTACTCCCGGCATATCGCCTACCTGAAAGTGAGTGCCATAAGGGTAATAAATGTGGAAGTCCATCTCATGTTTTGCCAGCTGCCGCCCTATGATTACGGTGCTTGAAGCACTGAAACGCGTCAGGGAAAAGGATTAATTGGGCCATTTTCTCGCCGCTTTCATCAATAAAGGTTGTGTTCAACTTACCTTTGTGGAGTGCTGCTTTAAAGCTCGGAGCCTTTTTGGAACAGTGATGACACGGCGCCTCCGGCCGTGGAAGCAAGCACCGCCTCCTCAATTGGACAAGGTCTGTGGGGCTGAGTATTCGACTGCAGCCTCCATGCAGCACAAGGGTTTGCAAAAAAGGAAAGCGGTTGAAATGGCCTGAGGCCCACCGGAGGGCTGTGAATTTAAAGTGACTGAAAATCGGCAGAAAAATCGCTGGCATATTAATGACTATACCTGAATAGAAGAATTGGGACCTCTACTCCCGGCATATCGCCTACCTGAAAGTGAGTGCCATAAGGGTAATAAATGTGGAAGTCCATCTCATGTTTTGCCAGCTGCCGCCCTATGATTACGGTGCTTGAAGCACTGAAACGCGTCAGGGAAAAGGATTAATTGGGCCATTTTCGCGCCGCTTTCATCAATAAAGGTTGTGTTCAACTTACCTTTGTGGAGTGCTGCTTTAAAGCTCGGAGCCCTTTTTGGAACAGTGATGACACGGCGCCTCCGGCCGTGGAAGCAAGCACCGCCTCCTCAATTGGACAAGGTCTGTGGGGCTGAGTATTCGACTGCAGCCTCCATGCAGCACAAGGGTTTGCAAAAAAGGAAAGCGGTTGAAATGGCCTGAGGCCCACCGGAGGGCTGTGAATTTAAAGTGACTGAAAATCGGCAGAAAAATCGCTGGCATATTAATGACTATACCTGAATAGAAGAATTGGGACCTCTACTCCCGGCATATCGCCTACCTGAAAGTGAGTGCCATAAGGGTAATAAATGTGGAAGTCCATCTCATGTTTTGCCAGCTGCCGCCCTATGATTACGGTGCTTGAAGCACTGAAACGCGTCAGGGAAAAGGATTAATTGGGCCATTTTCGCGCCGCTTTCATCAATAAAGGTTGTGTTCAACTTACCTTTGTGGAGTGCTGCTTTAAAGCTCGGAGCTTTTTTGGAACAGTGATGACACGGCGCCTCCGGCCGTGGAAGCAAGCACCGCCTCCTCAATTGGACAAGGTCTGTGGGGCTGAGTATTCGACTGCAGCCTCCATGCAGCACAAGGGTTTGCAAAAAAGGAAAGCGGTTGAAATGGCCTGAGGCCCACCGGAGGGCTGTGAATTTAAAGTGACTGAAAATCGGCAGAAAAATCGCTGGCATATTAATGACTATACCTGAATAGAAGAATTGGGACCTCTACTCCCGGCATATCGCCTACCTGAAAGTGAGTGCCATAAGGGTAATAAATGTGGAAGTCCATCTCATGTTTTGCCAGCTGCCGCCCTATGATTACGGTGCTTGAAGCACTGAAACGCGTCAGGGAAAAGGATTAATTGGGCCATTTTCGCGCCGCTTTCATCAATAAAGGTTGTGTTCAACTTACCTTTGTGGAGTGCTGCTTTAAAGCTCGGAGCTTTTTTGGAACAGTGATGACACGGCGCCTCCGGCCGTGGAAGCAAGCACCGCCTCCTCAATTGGACAAGGTCTGTGGGGCTGAGTATTCGACTGCAGCCTCCATGCAGCACAAGGGTTTGCAAAAAAGGAAAGCGGTTGAAATGGCCTGAGGCCCACCGGAGGGCTGTGAATTTAAAGTGACTGAAAATCGGCAGAAAAATCGCTGGCATATTAATGACTATACCTGAATAGAAGAATTGGGACCTCTACTCCCGGCATATCGCCTACCTGAAAGTGAGTGCCATAAGGGTAATAAATGTGGAAGTCCATCTCATGTTTTGCCAGCTGCCGCCCTATGATTACGGTGCTTGAAGCACTGAAACGCGTCAGGGAAAAGGATTAATTGGGCCATTTTCGCGCCGCTTTCATCAATAAAGGTTGTGTTCAACTTACCTTTGTGGAGTGCTGCTTTAAAGCTCGGAGCTTTTTTGGAACATATATATATATATATATATATATCTTCTAGATATGTAGATGTAGAATTGAGAATTGAGAAGTGTATTTACTGATAAATATGTCTCCCTTAACAATTATGTGTGTACCTGGAATTTCTATTGTGCGAAAAGGAAGCACAGCACTCTACAGGGTTAACGACAAAGACACAGTCAATGTGTGATAGGAAAGGCAGCAGGTTTGTTCTAGGATGTAGTCTAGAGCTTTCATAAATGTAAAAACGGTTTGGTAGTTGCTATTTTGTTCATGATATTCGGGCAAGATAATATTTTGTCACTCACTGTTGTGACATACAGCGGTGATCAATGGTTTCGCTATCTAAGATAATTGCTTTTCCCTGATGGATATGGCATGTGTCACTCTGTGGTATCATTGAAAGACAGCATTTCACATGGGTTCCCCCATCTAAAAACATATTTCTAGATCATAAGTAATATGTAAGCCCAGGGGAAAATTCACAACAATGAAAAGTAACAATTATATACATATATATATATATATACATTGGCAAAACATTCGCTCCCAGTCACAGATCTGGGTTTAATCCATCGTTATTTTGCTCACCACGCCACCCCAATTCAGACATGGCCATATGCAAATCAGTCTTGACCCTGTGCCTCATGGGAACAGTCCAGCCCGAACTGCCAAGCCATGTCTTCCCTGAACCGGAATAAAGCATCCTAGGACCGGTTTCGGGGTTTCACCCCTCTTCAGCCAGGATAGCTTGACTCCAGCGGCGTAGTGAGCACGGGACCCACATCTGGGCATACCCTTCCCACATCGGGCGAACAGCAAAACACACAAGATGATGGACAGAATGTTGCACGTTTGGCAAAACATTCACTCCCAGTCACAGATCTGGGTTTAATCCATCGTTATTTTGCTCACCACGCCACCCCAGTTCAGACATGGCCATATGCAAATCAGTCTTGACGCTGTGCCTCATGGGATTTGCATATGGCCATGTCTGAACTGGGGTGGCGTGGTGAGCAAAATAACAATGGATTAAACCCAGATGGTGAATGTTTTGCCAATGTGCAACATTCCGTCCATCATCTTGTGTGTATCACTGTATAAGAGCCTAACTCTAAATTCCATATTGCAGTCAAGTGAAATCTCTAGTCACCTGTAAGAAAAATACCATATCAACTCAACCGTAATAAGTTATTACAATTGAAGTAGGCCATAATAATGCCGGGTGCATAAATGAGCCCTCAGCATCAAAAATAGTGGCTGATTAGAACTAATGGGTTTATGAATAAAATGTTTTTGCTTTGTACATTGGGTAAAAATAGTAAGTAAATGAATTGTTCAAGTTTATAATGACAGGAATACCCTCTACTGTTCCCAGTGAAGTTGCCTCTACTCTCTAAATGTATTCTTTCTAAATGTTATGTTTCTGGAGTTCTTACTTACAATTTGATATTCATACATTCACCTACTTTACTGATACACATGCAGGTTTTTATGTATTAGAAATAATACCAGCAGAGATGTGTTGTGTCTTTAATTTCCCTCTCTTGTGAGGATTATGACTTTAATGCAATAGGATAGGTGGGAGTGATGGAACTGTGTTGGGAGATGAAACAGGAGGCTGGCAGTGGCATATCAAGAAAGAGAGTGACGGCTGCCTGGAATATTTGGAGGGTGTGTCACTAGCGAAATGAGGAGGGACCTGGTTAATGCTCACTTTTTCTATGAAGGTCACTTGGGGAAAACAAAAACATTGACGGATGAAATTGATCTTAGTCACTGGTAATTAGTCAGGTTACATTCCAGCTTTTGCTCACTATGGCCCTGCAGACAGAGACCAATCATGTGCAGAAAAGATTTGGTTCTGCCTCAATAGTTATTATCCTGCTCAAACTGCCAAGTCATGTTCTCTATAGACAGGAACACATGCAACCCCAGACTGGGTTCAACCTGACTGGACCTCCTCAGTGAGGTCCTGCTTGAATCCTCTGGGGCAGTGAGCATGGGACCCAGGTCTAATCATACCCGTAGCACCTAGAGAATCTCCCTTAGACAAATAAAACAAGCATTTGCAATGCAAAAGGTCTCACGTTTGCGAGAGTTTGCGCTATTGGCATTGTAAATTACGATGCCTTTTATTTATGTGATTTTGTAAAAACAGATAAATAAAAGGCGTTGTCATTTACAATGCTAATTACTTGAACTCTCACAAATGCGAGAGCTATTGCATTGCAAATGCGTTAGGAGAGAGCGTGTCCTGCCTTTTCCTACCGGCAAGAGCAAGCATAACAAAGCTCTTTGAGAAAATAGTGCCCGGAGGCTGTAATTAAAGCCTACCGAGCAACAACACACATAACAGGGGGTGTCCTCATGGGAGGTTACAAAATGGGAAAAAGGTTGTACTAAGGCTAAGCCTGTTACAAAAAGGCACAGTTTACAATGGACAATGACACAAGCCAATGAAAAAACTGGGCGGAGAGTGGGCGGAGCTTCACGTCCATATCTTAATACAGCATGCCCTGCAGAGCAGCGCATGCGCTGGCCAGACTCGACCTAAAAATATGGACTGTGAAAAATAGTCTCGAACACTGGTCCAGGGTCCAAGGTAAGTTTGATTTACACATTTTTGGGAGAAGCTGCCACAGTGTTGTGCGCTCCACTGCCATGAAGTGGTATTAATAATTGTGCTTCTGTCATAAAGCCCCCATTTTAAATCCAAGCCATTCTCCAGCTTTACTTTAGAAAATGCTGGCAAATAAATGCACTTGAGTCAATGCAGCTGTTCTGTGTTCTGTGTTAGGGCACATTGCAAATGGAACCACTCTGAAAGTCATTTTCCTCCGAAATGCAATTTTCTCTAGTTAAACAAAAGGTTTTAATAGAGTTGATCAGAATCCAGCAGCAGCAGCGCAAGTAATAGTTTCCTTGAAATATGGCATTGGTTGAGGTGCCTGTATAATGCAATTACTGCACGGTCACGTGGAGAAAGCAATGTTTTCTGAAGGTAATAACCAGCTAAAAATACAATGAATGCCGCACAGGTGTTCAGAGAGACGTGCCTTATATTAAACTTGACTCCCCTGCTCTTGTGCTTCTGCAGCAGCTTTTACTAATTAAACTCAGCCCTGATTTTCAAGGCAGAGCGCATTTGGGGGAGAGTGCAAATGTACTGTCATCTGCTGCTTGCATTTCGAGCCATCTTTAGTGCCTCTCAAAGTACCTGCTCCTTCTGCGCGACGTCCCTTCTGACACAGCTGCCTCTTTGTAGTGCACATATGCTGCACTTTACACTCTACTTACTGGGATTCTGTCTTCTTACCGCCTAATTATTTTTCCAAACCAATCAGGAAGCCACTTTAAAGTTACCTCTCTCCCGAAAGGCAGTTCAAGCCTTATTGGGAGGCTCTCTTTTGAATTAATGTTGTGAATGAACCTGATGTATGGATTAGTATGTTTACTTCTTTCTATCTAGCGCTGCTCAGCCAACTTATGCTGTTTCTAAGCACTACAAATATAGAAACCATTACCCAATTTGAGGAGTTGGATGAAAGTTTGTGTCTGCTTTGCCAGTATTAAAACTAGTGACGTTCAGATCACTACAGGGGGGTATACTTACAACGGGATATTGTCACCAGAACGTCATTTTTAGTGATGTTCTGATGGCGATACGATATCCCCTTCTCCTTGATTACAGCGCAGCATTAAACCACTTAACGCCGCCTTGTAAATAAGGCTTCTTTTCACTCTTCACTTAGCGTGAAAGAGGCGTGCAATGGGTGTTGCAGTGGGCATTCCGCTCCAGCACCCACTGCTTTTTGATGCTGCCCCAGCTTTACAAGGCTGAGGCTGGCAGTGCCCAAAAATAAGCACAGGGAATACCTGGTCTTAGACTGGCGATACGAGGTAGAAATTAATAATAATTTCTCCTCGTTTTTTGCTCTTTCCATGTGTGCTGCATCGGCAGCACTCATAGAAAGAGTAAATCGCCTTGCAACATTGTTTATGTGCAGGAATTATGTGCAGGAAGGTCTCCCTTCCTGCACATAAGCAATCGCCCCTGCAGCGCAGGCATGCTTGCAACATGGTCCAAGGGTGCTTTGGCTGGCACTAGGCAGCTTTATTAGGGACAGTGCTAGGGGAAACACAGGGGTGCACCATATTTTTGTAAATAAGCCCCCATCCCTGCGTTTTAAAAGCTGTCAAGGTGCAGAGTTACCAATTTTGTGGTAACACTGCACTGTAACATTGTGTTGTAAACATCCCCCTGGATATCATCGGCGGGCAGCAAGTGTACACTACTCGAGTCATTTTTCCTACCAATCTGCAATGCAATCTGCCTAATTACAGAACAAGAAAATGGCTGCATTCAAATATAAGAGATATTAAAATAAAGTAATCACGAGGCTCAGGTTGGGAATTATGGCATAGACGGTTGTATGTCATTATCATGCGGGACCCTGTCAAACCCTTGAGAAATGGATGCAGGCAAACCACCTTAGTAAATCAAGTCCCTTACCAACCCGCACTGTATATTTTGCAGCTGAAACCATTAATAAGCCCATAGTTGTGTGTTATTAAGAATATGCCCCTTAGAATTGCCCTGATGCAAAGACAGCTGCTAATTTAGATATTGTTCAAGCAGAAATGTTGAATACTTGGGTAAACAATACTTCTGCATTCATCGCGCTAATTTTTTCAGGCATTTTAATAAAATGATTTTGCATTTGATGGGTAGACTGGCACACATTTATAGGGCATCGGTGTAATTAAGAAGCTGGGTATTGGTAATAGAAGGCACAGCCTAGCAATGCTGCTGTAAGTTAGCCATAATTGACGTCCCCAGTGCTCCCTTATGAGTTGTTCTGTCAGGCAGAGGATTCTCAATTAATGCAGCTAATATGGGGCTGCTACTATAATTGTATCTCAAACAGAATTGCCCTGACGGTAATGAATCTTTCTGTTGATCCTAGCCGGATTTACACAATACCACCCATGCATGTTGAGCTCGCCTCATGGGGACTTCTTCAGAGATAACAGCAACATGTTTTCGAGACAGAAATATAGTCTCAGGGTTTTCTACGGATTTTGCTAATGCATTTCTCAATCTTTTTCTTCGACACTGTGCCTTTGTGCAGGTTTTCAATAGGACTCTATTAATGTTTGAGGATTTCAAATTGAATACAATAATGCCATTTTAAATCAAAGCAAGTGCTGGCTGATTAAGAGTCCATGAGTACCTCTGCTGTGTACTCCTAAGGGGAGAAAGAGCCTCCACTGGTAAAAAAAGCTGTATTTAATCTAAGTCAAAAAGCAGACTTGGACTTCTGCAAAAGAGGCATTGCTGGACCTAGCAGATGAATGCATTGGCATTATATGATGCTGCCATAAAGCTCGCATCCCACATGACTGTCAAGAATATGCATGAATAGTTAACATCAGCAGCCAGTGGCGTAGCATCGGTTGCCAGCACCCAGGGCAAGGTAAAGATTGTGCCCCGGAACCCGTTAGCACTCCCGGGTGCAAATTTTTCAACCCCAAAAAATAGTAGTATGAATTTTTTTTCTATTAAGATTTTGCATCCCTAAAAATGCTGCACCCGGGGCAACCTTCCATGTGGCCTTGCCCACACTATGCCACCAGCTAAACCCTATAGGCACCATTACAATTGGTCTGGAAACTCCTTAGGCCTCTCATGTTTCACCAGCAGATTACAGTTGCAAACTGCAGCCAAAATCTCTGTAGGAAACTGTAGGAGAAAATGAGGAACTACTGGGGCATTGCGACCAAAACATTACAGATGTCCTTATATATCCTAATTGCTACGGTGACTCTCAGGTATCGTTAACCCCGGTATCATTACCTCTGGGGTCCATAGTGGGACACTCATGATGAAGCCATAAATTGTACATATTAATGTCCAGTACATCATCGTGTACCTCTTCCATAATCAATTCTCACTGATGTGTTCACCAAGATACTTTTCTTTGCAGTGGCATTGCTCCCACCCTCCATCCAATGCACATCAAGGTTATTTTACTTAAAGCCCTGATTCAAAGTGCTGGGGTAAGTGCCACGGTTACACTGGTTGACCCTTTGCTGGATCCACCAGTGTAAGCCTTTGACCTGGTGCCCGCTCCCCAAGAGGCTGTCGGGTCACAGCAACAGTCATCTCGGCCAATTGACGGCAAGAGTACAGTCACTCATTTCCCTGTCCATGTCAGTCATGCGCCACATGGCAGGCTCAGACCGGGATAATGCAAAATGGTTGCCAGGGGAAGAGAGAAAGCTTCTGGCCATTTGTTTTTCCTTCAGAGAAACCAATCACTCGCTTAGAGGGCTCGTTTTCTATGAACCAAATTATTTGCCAAGTGAGCACTTTAAACAAGGCGACACAGGGCAACCCTTCAGTGCTCGCTTTTTTACTTATACAACCTGGGCCGGCTTTAGGGCAGTGCGACTGGTGCGGCCGCACTGGGCTCTGACCTGTGGAGGGGACGCCAAACTCGGGGGGGGGCACTGTGTTTAGGAATAACTTATGATTGGAGAGATGACGGGCACTTATGCCCGGTGGTAGTGAGAGAATCCGAGAAGGCGGTCCTGGGGTGTAGGGGCACCGAAAATGATTCTCGCACCGGACGCCACCAGCGCTAAAGCCGGCCCTGCATACAACTGTTTTATTGAGATACTATATTATTTAAATATTCTTAAAGACAGCAAGATGAAACAAACATTTAAAAAGAGATAAGACATTAAATTCATTTAAAACAAAGAAATACATTATGTAGGGTAAACATCTAAGTAAATTAGTTCATACAAGAGTTCGTTTTCAAAATTTGTCTTTAGCTGAACTGCTACTTTGAGGCTTGTGCGTGACATTGATAACACTTCTCCTTTGAGGATATAATGCAATATTAGAGATACATCCTGTTCACAATTCACAATGGGGGCAATAGGATTTATAAGCAGTAACTAAGATCTGAATATTTGATCAAGGCACAAAAAAAGTCCTCATTAACCAAATCCTTGCAGGCAGAGACAGGGTTAGATTCACAATGATGCTGTCAAAAAACAAATATGTGGGTGTACTTGTAAAGCACACTGTGATTCCATGGAGTATCCTGGTGCTGAAGACCGCTGGGGAACCCGTCCTGGTTTTCCCTGTGAGATGGTCCCTTTCTGGGTATCTCCAAGGTGAAACCAGGCATCCCCGGCGTCTGTGTGGGGCCGTTGTAGAGAGGAGGCAAGCTTAATGCCCAGAGTTGCCGAGTGTGTTCCTGGTTAGAGTAGGTACCGAGGCGAGAATTATCGAGTCAGTTTTGACCCTGGTCCATGACGGGAATTGAACCCTGGTCCCTGGCCGATTCTCTGCTTATGGGTCTGCCACCTCTAACCAGCGAGCCACACCTCTCCACAAATATAATGTCTAAATAGCCAAACAGACATATTTCAAATTCCTGAAACGTTGACCTGCTCACCAGAGTACTTAAAGAACAAGTGTTCAAAACAATCAGCTCTTGAAGTGCACTGTGGGGTCTGGGGCTAAGAAAGAGAGCATAAAAAGAGCCCACTGGATGCCCTTGCATGATCTGGTGGTAAATGAAGGATTATTCTGTGCTGTAGCATATTCAGCTCACAGGGTGGATGCCGCTGTTCAAGGGAGTAGCCAGCAAAGTGAAATACCCCTAACTTTGATCCAAACCTCAAATGCTATTGGGTGAGCAAAGCGAGTAAGACTGACTCACTCTAGAGGAGGTCCCTTATTAATGCCTTCCATTCATCTTTAAGCTTTTCATATATACATCCATCTCTCCATCTTTTCATACTTGCATCCATCCTTTAACCATTCCATCCATCCATCCCCTCATTATTAGTTTTCCATCCATCCTTCTCACACACTGCCACAAATTCATATATCCTTTTTATCCATCCATCCATTCATCCAGCCATTCTTCTTCATCCGTCCACTAATTCACCCTCACTTAATCAATAAAACAATCCATTCTTCCACGCCTCCATCCAGGCGACCACTCATCCATTCACCCATTCATCCAGACATGTATTATTCCAGCCACTTTCTTTCTCCTACTCATGCAAATATTGTTTTAGCCTTCATCCATCAGTCCATTCGCCCTTGCATCCATCCTTTTATCCTTTTTACCCCTCATTTTCATCACAGTTTCTACCTTATTTTCATATGCCCTTAATTTCACTCTTCCTTCCAGCCCTCTCTCTTCCTCTCTCTCTCCCTCTTTTTCTCTCTCTTTTCCTTTTCATTTCTTTGTAGTTATTAACTTTCCTTGCTTGGCCTGTGTTATAGGTTTCTCAATTTTTTTTATTTTGAAGAGATTTTATCTGCAGAGCTTCACACAAGAAAGGCTCCCAAATAACAGAGTTTCAACACCACCCCTGCTTATGCTGCAAAAGAGGGGTGTTCACGAAGCCACTGCCGCTGGTCCTGTGATGGCGGCCTGGGCTTCATAAGAAGCAAAAAGAGTAGGATCTTGGGTGATAATTGCGTGAAAGGCTTGTACGGCCACAATGGTGCATCATCAAGTCATACCCTTGCTGGAATTCATGGTCCAAGTGGATGTGGAGTTTGAAGGAGTGTGAAGTCTCTGGACTGTGGACCCGTGGAGACAGGGGACCTGGGTGCTGATTAGCGGTTATGATTGGCTAAGACTAAGGGAGGGTCTTACCAGGTCAATCTTGCACAGATAGGTTAGGTATTTTAAAGAGAGAGTTTTCAGCAATTTATTGTGCAAAAAATGTCAATCAGTATAATTTCAAGCGGTTACATCTGAAGAAATGTAATGATTTAATATTTTTTGGGATAATTAACATGTTTCCTTTTCTAATTAAATGTATAATCTGGGTAAATGTCTATTAAAATGTTGGTATTTGCTCAGAAAAATGACTGTGTAGTTTTATGAGTTGCTTTGGTTGCACATGCAGTGTTTTAGGACATAATAATTACTATATTTTATTTTGTTTGATTATTTTCTATTAATTGTTTCACCAATCATGTCACTACATCATCACGCCTGGGAGACTTTTTCACTCAACAAATAAACACCATTGGACTTATTTACCAGCCCCTTGCGCTGCTGGTCCGTCACTTATAATATGGGAAAAAGTGATGTACCATTCGCTCAAGGGGCTTGCGGAGGCGTAACAAAGGCCCCAGCAGCCCCCGCAGTGTGGGGGAGGGCCAGGCTTACCCATACTGGAGGGGGCCCTCGGCCCCTAAAGATAGGAGTGTGAGGAGCCCCTTCATCACATCTTGCAGGGAGGGCCCTCACGTTTTGTTACGCTACTGGGGGCTTGTAAATAAGCCCCAATGAATTTTGCCTTTTTATGTGTGCCAACACTTGAGAGACCCTATACCCAACTTGGGAAATGACTCACATTCAAGCTGCCAGTCTTTCTTTGATGAGTAATGTGGCTCAGTGAGGTGCACGATGACTAAGGCTACTGTGAACTCATCTGCATTGTTTAAACAAATGATCATCAAAAAAGCCATACAGAATTGCTGACTCAGTGGGTGGCATAGGCAATTCGAATAGACCCTCTTTCGACCAATCAGAGCTGGTCTTTCTGTTTTTTTTATATTTATTTAAAAGGTTTTATATAGCGCTGGCTAGACCCGAGGGTATCAGAGCGCTTTACAAGGACTGGGTGAAAAAAAGTAACAAAATAACATTTGTATAAAGAGATAAAAATACAAGACAGTTATGACATTATAGTGTTTTTGTCAATTTCAATCAGAAAAACTGCTTAAGACATAAAAGCACAGGCTTTGCTTTTTTAAGATGGTAGGTTGATAATGATGCAGACATTTGTGACCCTCTCTGGGATACCTATTTCTAATTACTCAGAATTTTTCTTTGCCAACTCATCTACTTTCTCAGACTGCTTGCAGAAAGAATTGTTTAGCCCTGTCTACACTACTTCTTTAATCCATATGTTCTATTTTGTAGGTGGTGTGCAGGTGTTTTAAAAACATTACGCATGCTTCAAGGTTCAATCAAGGCCTAAAATCTACTCATTTTGATATATTTGTAAATCGGGTCCAATAACGCTTTTATGTGCTAGTTCTCATATTTTCAGTGGTATGAGGTCCGGTGGGGACATTGCAGTAGAACAATGTACAGTGTGTATACTGATTGCAAAACAAGGATAAATTCATTATTTGGATACCTGTTACATTTTCCACAAAACCACCTTACACATGTCTTTTCAAAATATGAATGTGAGGTTTTTCTGCCAAATAACCACAAAACTCAAGTTAATCTTTACCTGAAATAACTAATCTACAAAAAGATGAGGTATGTCCCTCAAAAAATGTAATGTTTTTCGCATCCTATCTCATAATCATCCCTCGGATATTCACCTGGGTACACTTCTTTTTGCTCCAAGTTAGGTTTGTGCTCTACAAATACATTAACAAGCAAACATACATTCCAATGAGTGTACGGGACAGTGTTGTACTGTCTAATACACAATCTAGTGCATTGCTATCAATGTCAGTCGAATTATTTTTTTTAGTTTGAGATTTCATTTAGGGTGTGATTCACAAAGGGCCTCCGCACTCGTGGCGGAAACTCCGCAATGAGAATTCTCTTTGCGGAGAGTCTGCCCCAAGTACCTAGACTCCTCCCCCACAGCGGGGCCTCCGCAATACGTGCAAAGGCGCTTTGTGAATTAGGCCCTTCGTTTTTATTTATCCATTATACCATGGAAGACAGCCATGTTAGAACAGTAAACTAAAGCGTTAAAATTGTGAAAAAAAGCACAAAAAGGAAGTGGGTAAACAGCAACACTTTGCAGCTGGCAGAACATTGTAAAATAAGTAAAAAAATTGCTTGAAATAATACAACAAGGGGGCCATGGTGGTGACCAAGTGGGGGGCCATAAAGTAGAAGAAAAAGCAACGGAAGAGAGGAAGCAAGCGTGCACTCGCGCTATTGTTCAATACAAAAAAATGTTTTAAAAAAAGATTCCCTTCAAGTATGCATTGATTGCAGCTCATCATTCAGAACCCTGTGAGATCAATATACTTCTGAGGGGGGCAAGCCCCACAATAGGGAAGGAAGTTGTCAAATGAAGTGCATAGCACAGAGGTAGACGACAAAACAAATGAACCATGAACAGGAGGCTGACCCACAGCCCCCACTAAGCATCCTAAGAATAAGTTGTGTATTGGAAACAACAGGCATGCCAAAAGACAGCTAAAGCTATCTGCAACCAAGACCTGAAAAAGGAGAAATAAAAGGAGGTCGATGTCACAAAGCAATCCAATGTTGCCTTACCTTGCATTACAAACTACTGTTATGCTGTGTATGTTTCCTGACATCCATTTTATGAATTTAGTAGTGGAACTTACCATCCTATTTTACTAGAGTTACAAGACATATGGGTCCCATGAATTACAGCATGATGATGCAGTGTATATCAATGCTTTGGCATATTTAAATGCGAGACAACCACGCCCAATCACCAGCGAATAAACTGATCTTCGTATTCATCCTCTCAATCAAGGATCATGAAGTGTGTGTGGGCAGAAGTGATGTATGATGCATCAGACTGCTGAGAGGAGGGGCATCTGCTTCTTTCTCTAGGTGGCACTAAAGACATCCTCTCTCCAGTCTTACCTCCTCCTCCATCTGTGGTTATCCTCTCCTGTATGTATTGGGGGTAATCTTAATGCTTCACATCATGACTATTGTGGACCTGAAGAGGAGGTCTGAAAGCAGCAAGGACTGCTAGAATTCTGAAAAGTGTGGAGCCTTAGCATCAGTCCTTAATTTGAGCCAGTGGTTTCCAGTGCTCAGCACCCGCAATTAATTGTCAGCACCCGCTCAAGTGACAGTCCATCACATGGTGGTAGTGTCTGTTTAATTTTGAGGTGAGCACAATAACTGGGGGAACAACCTTTACAACGCAACTTTTACAACGCACTACCATTACAATGAAACTGTTACAACGCGAGTGCATTGACAACGCAGGACATTACAACGCAAGTCTTTACATCGACTTGCACTAGATGGCGTGCTAACATTAAAAATAGTGTAGTTTACTATCCCAACACCTACCCTACTGTTACGTGGACTGGAGTTGGAATAGTAAATTACACTTTTTTAATGTTAGCACGCCATCTAGTGCAAGTCGATGTAAAGACTTGCGTTGTAATGTCCTGCGTTGTCAATGCACTCGCGTTGTAAAACTTTCGTTGTAACAGCATGCATTGTAACAGCATGCGTTGTAACGTCATACATCCCAATAACTGTGTTTGTTAAGTCAAACTGCATTGAGAATTAATAATGCCAATCTCTCTAGCCATAATTATAGCTTTATGTGGCCTGAAATAGTCAGAATTGTCCCACTTGTAGGAGTGTGATGGTTAGCTGTTATGGTGGTACTGCCATTTGCAATGCTGGTGGGGCAATGCATTGTGTAGGCTGCAGTGTCCTTCCGAGAAGAGCTCTGGCACTTCATATTTTACAAATTAAGCACTGCTTTGCGTGTTGTGGTTTTCTAAGGCAAAAGGGAGATGTTGCAGTGGGCAGGGTGTAGTATGCCACAGTCTGAACACAGATCGGTGCTTCAGCATAATGGAGGCGAGCCGCTCATTCTCTGCCAAAAAACAGTAGCCAGTCCTCAATTGTAGTCCTTCATCTATTTCAAGGAGCATACGAGTGGGCAGGCAAACGTGATGCATGAATCACTGGCATAATGGAATGGGAGTACTTGTGTTTCGTGATTATACAGCTGTAGCAGCAAACTACACAATCACCTGAGGGCTGATAAATAGGCCATTCTTTTAGTGGAACTGGAAAACCAGAGGATTAGTTGAAAAACAGTGAAGATTGCAGCCAGGGGGCGCGTGGTGAGCGCGTGCACTCGCGCAGAGCATCTTTTGAGACACTAGATTGTCTGCAGCACGCCTCGGACATTCACCAAGCTAGAGGATGACTCTCAGACAGCACCGCTGCGAAACAGGAGCACCCGTTCATGCGTGAAACCTGTACTCTCTGGAACTGGTGCATATATTTCTGCTTTTAATTCTGTGTGCTAAGAGCCTGATTTTGAGTCAGAGCAAAATTACCACAATTTCACGCCACATGACTCAGAGTTGGCAGCTTTTTCCACACGCTATTAGGTGCAGGAGAACCATGGCATATTTTTACTGCCAGTAACCGGGCTGCCAACATTACTAGAGACTTTCAGCCAGGCCTCGTTCTGAGTTTGCTTTTTGAAAGGGGGGGTCATTGAATGCTTCCTTGGGTAAAAAAAAAGCTACCCCTTCCCTCCCTTGTTCCACTCCTGCCCCTCCCTTACTTCTAGTTCCATCCCCGCAGGTGCTCACTTACGTTTACAACTGTGTCGGAGCAGACAACAAATGTATGTGGTGAAACCCCATAGAATAATTCTGTGTGGTTTTACAACCGCAGAAATCGGTCCCCTGTGGTTATTCCCCATTCAAGGCGGTTTTAGTCATAACTGCATGGTACTGCACATTAATTGTAAAGTCGTTTGTGGTTTCACCGTTACCCCAGTACCCTAAAAGGTATGAACTGGGCCCTGGTGTTGCTCATGGGACACGCACATATATTTCTAAAAGCAAATTGTAGGGTTGTGTTTAGTACTTTGAACCTATTTCTTCAAACTATAGTCTTGAAAGATGGCTCGGTCAGGTAAATACTTTTGCTGACAACGTGTATAATTTTTCGATCACTAAATCGAATCCCAGCAGGTCAAGCTAAACCTTTAATTGCTTTCAGATTAAGTCATCCAGTATTACTGAACTGAGCAAAAGAAAAATTGAGGGTTTGCTGCGCATAGAAAGCGCAAACAATTTGGTATTTCGAAAAAGTTATTATATATCGAAGACTATAAAAATAACAACAAAGGTGTGAATGTCCTGCTGTCTCCTCTGCAACTCTCCAAACATTTGTGTTGACTTGATTTCTTACATTGTCATTCCGCGCGGAGCATTAACACCGAAGCTTCTATTAACACGCGTTTCTCTCCTTGCCACTGTTTCATTAACTATGATTAAGGAAACATATTTCATTTTAATTTTGCAGGATTCATTTCGGTGGGTGCAGCCTGAAAGCATGCCTTCTGTGTGCCCCTCCTCACCTCATGTGTCTATTTGTGTGCTAAAGTCCCCGAGAAGAATCTAGTTTTCTCGGATACTTTAGCAGCTCCTAATACCTTTTGCCATAAAATAAAGAGAATACTTTTTCATTGACAAGTTAAGTTTCATTTGGTCTCAATTGAATTAGTGTAGGGAAACGAGAAAAAAAGGTGGACTCACAAATCAATACCACATTGGTTGTAAACTGCAAAATACTGACAAATTATCCTTTTAGAGCCGGCTGCGGTTTAATCTAAACATCGTTTCCCTTGACAGAATAGGAACTAAAGGGGTAATTTATTTCATCGTCCTGATATGGAGGATAAAAGACTCCTTAGCTGGCTGTTTCTTTCTAAGGTATTTCCTCTCCATTTTGCTTCTTTAACTCACTAAATGGTCTGGTCGTGGTATATTATTGTTCACATACCAGTAGAGGTACACTTGACCACAATAATTCAGTTTCTGGCCTCAAAAATATAAAATTACACGTGGTCTGTCCACAATATGAAGCCATCAATGCATGGAATTAATAATCTGATCAGCATGACCACTGCAATATAAAAAATACCCACTACGTAGAATAGATGTGGTCACTATTAAGTAACTAGTGTGGAATCATTTTATTCTCCATTTAGTGGAGAGAAAATACACGTATTATTACTCTGGAGTGACAGGCATATGTATGTATGTATATGTGTGTTTATATTGAGGATTATAGAGGGCAAGCCAGGTTGAAAAATCAATAGAGAGCTGTAGGAAGGTGGAGGCCATGGAAAGTGTATGGAGGAGAGGGATAACAGAGGTGACCCAGTGGGCACTTGAGGAATTATCTTCTAACATCCATCATCAGGAGTGGTTGCATGTGGTTGAGTTGTTGTTTGAAGACAAGGCTCCTCCGCTCCTTCCTGATGAGTTGGAGCGAGACGATTGCTGGATCTGGGAGTGGATGGAGTGACAGGTCCTAGGGATATACAGAGAGTATTCTTGGCATTGTGCCTTCCACATTCTGTTTTTTGGGGTGTCAATCCTGAAGAGGTTTCTGCTGAGAGTGCTTCTTAGCGCACAGGAGATACCGATCCTGCTTGCCGGTTATGGTTGCGTGATAGAGTTTATGTTCCATGACTTGTAGGTAATGCAGACAGGCAGTATGAGCCAGTGGAGCTCTTTGATAGTTAGATAGCTACATGAACGATGCTCTCTGGGGGTTCAAAAGGGGTATGTGGGCACCACTGAGCAGGGTCGATCCTTGGTTTTGCTGTGATAGGATCAAAGTGTATAAGGTTGGTCTGAAATCTGCTTCAGAGAGAAAAGCATTCACTTTTGAGACCAATATGAGCTGGTGGTCAGTGGTGTATCTCTTTTTGGAATGTGAATTCCAAAGCTGCAGGTGGTGTCACTGTGGAATACTAGGGATTTGGCATAGTTGTTCATTTGTGGTGTGAAGCTGTTAAGGCTCATTGCTGAGAGCAGTTCCTTCATATGTCCCTGTTGGATACTTCTGAGCTGAGCAAAACTTGTCTTAAGAGGCTGAAAGTATAGTCTGATTTTAGTCTGATTTAACAAATCTCAAGTAAGGGTCAGTTCCTCCTATGCCAAGGGTGGTCAGCAAGGGTTGACCGAAGTGGCTGGTAGTCTTGTCGCAGGAATACCTGAAGGTCAGATCTTGGTGCCCTCACACACCTGTTAGGGTGTCATGCTTCATCACTGGGCACTCCTCGTCAGGCCGGCGCTCCAATGCCTGACGGGCCTTGGGGCTCTATGTCAGAGATCTTTTTGATCTGAGGGTGCCGTATAGATGAATGCAAGTGAGGGGTGTAACTAACCATGGAACTAGTGGAGTAAGTGACTCGTGGCTAAAATAGGGTCTAGTATCCAATGGACACATTTTTATAGAGAACAAATACCAGGTCTAACTAAAACAGTGGTGCTGTCATGTGGTCTGCAAGTACCAGGATAGCTTCTAATGTGGAGTCTGATTTAGACATGCAGCATGTGATGGTGTGTTCTGATGTTGGTGATGTCATTCCATGTGCGGTTGTTGGGAAGAATTTGGTATTGTACACATATGCTGTATTGACTTTAATTTAGCAGACATCCACAGTGTGTGACGATCAAGCTGGCAGGCATCAATTCAACCCCCCAAAATAGCAGGTCATTATTTATTACTGACTGTGAAAAACAATGTCATAGGTAATTGCGATGATTGCACTACTCAATTTCGCCTTTGTGGCCACCTATTTCTGGTAGGCCTGTAATGCCAGTTACTGGCTGCATCATAATAACGAGATCCGCAATGGGAACTACATTTCTGTTTACTGGTGCGTCAACATTTCAGCTGCGGAAAGCATCCAAAATCTCTGAGTGAAAATCTGGCTTACCAATACTGATACCCCTGGCATTGGTAGCTCCAGGGGTGGGGAACTTAAAGCATATTTCTCAGGTCTTTTGCAATGGGACCTTAAAAGGTGATGGTGAGAAAGTTAGAAATACTACAAAGCCATTTGCATTCAGACAAGCAAAAAAGGTGAGCCACCCACTTCTGAATGTCTACTGGAGGTTCAATATGTTGACTCTTGAGCTGTATTTCCTGCTTGAGGTATTGCAAGGGTCCACTTCTCAGTATCCACCATGTTCTTGTTCTAGAAAACGTTATACTTGGTGAAAAGTGCTTTAAATTCAACCCTGTTTCTCACAGATTTTACCTTGTCATATGTGCACGCATTAAAGATCCATGTGCATAGCTGGTTTTGAGTTCATTGTTGCCGGCCTCGCAATTCTTTTCAACAGGCGAGTGTAGATTTTGGAGCATTCATTTATTTAAGTTATGACTGCCCCATTTATTTTACACTTATAGGACGATTTTTTACCCAATGGCATGTGGAAATCCCTGCTGTTGACTGTTTATTATTATGCCTAAAATTGTGCCCCACATTGAGGATTGTTTACCTTTTGACTAGAAACTGGATGTAATCCCAGAGATGCATCTCAAGTGAATAGATTCAATCTATTCTCTAATAGCGTCTGATCTTCTCTGTGAGAGTATGCTTTCTACACACAACAATATACCTGATCCATACAACAGAAGATGTTGGCATTGTTCCCATTCCATTTACCAGACATGGGTCACCTGGACATCCTAGTCATTCGTGTGCATCTGAAAATTAACATCCATAGTGCTTGCATTGAAAGATCTAAGGTGAGGCTGGCTGTGAATGAGTCCAACGAAGAGCAACCTAGGAGGAATTTTTTGCAGGTTTTGTTATTCTGAAAGAATAGGATATTTGCTAAAAAATTGTTGAAACCTCAAACCAATGTTCTGGATGTCATTTATCTTTGACACAAGCTCACCAAAGAAGATATGCAACCTAAAGCCTAGCGAATAGACGAGAATCTTAAAACCAAGGCACCGAAGGGCAAGGAAGAACATTAGTAGTTTCTCGGGTTGACTGACAGCTATGTCTAGATTATAGAACATTGTTTTTTCTTTCAAAACTCAAGTGGTGCTAGAGAAAGGGGTAATAACGAGTAGAGTGAACAATACCCACACACAGATTGGAAATTATAAGGTTATGAAAGAATCAACAATGTGTGGCTATGGTATAAAGTATGGAATTATAGGATTGGTCCCAGCACCTCAGATCTGGTGGCTGTATTGACCAACTACAAGGGAGGGGAAGGGATCATTTAATTCTGTGATACACAATCCTGAAGGAAGATGGAGACAAGGCGCTTAATCAAGAAAAGGGACATTTTATAAATGCTGGGAACAAACCATTTTAATATTTTTGTTTGTCTGTACTATCTTTCAAAACAGATTTGGATCATAAACACTTTGTTCATCTTTAGACCATACATTGCTTTGTGTAAGAAACTTCAAGGATACCTTGATGGATGAATAGTGTCCTAGAATGTTCTTCTTGAAAAGCCATTTTGTGTTGGGATTGAGGTGAATGGTGGCAGAGAAAATAATGTTGATGATGATATTTGATTGAAGCATTGTATCCAGTTTTTAAGCAAATAAATGTACATAGAGAATTACCACCATGTGGCAGATCACGTATACAATAGCTTGGGGATCACATGGGATTTACAGTGGAAAAAGTGACATTGCTCAAAAAGGACATTTGATCTGTAGTCGTAATAAAAACAAAATTAGTGAGTCATACTGATAAGAGCTGATGGCTGAGCATACAGATGGGCTCATGAACTGTTGCACAGTGGCAGTCATGAGAAAGCGAAAAAGCTAATGAAGGTCCACTTCACTATAAAAAGGTCATGCAAGGGGTATATGAGAGGGCACTTAAACATTAAGAAATAGGCATGACTTCGCAGTAGTTTACTACTTTACCAAGTGACTACAGGTGGAAATGCGAAATGGTGCCCTGGAGTTTATAACTATTCACTTCTTGGAAGAGGGAGGTCCCAAGGTTCTCCTGACAGATTGGAGGATTTAAATTTGTTTCAGGAAAATGAAAGGAGTTCAAGCCGAGTTTGAGGGTTCTCACTATTGTTTGTAGTGTAGAGAAATAGTTTAAGGACACAATAGAATAATTGGAAAGTACATGTCTGTGACTTGGTGTAATGGGATGGACTGTCATAGAATAGAATGGGTTCCATTGGAGCTTTAAAATAACCCTATGGATGCGAGTTATTTTTCTGTAATAAGAGGAAGAAACCCAGACTGCAGATTAATGAATACAAAGTGTGGCAGTGTGAGTGCGGTACATGATGAGGTTACTAAAAACATGAACAAGCACCAGGATGTGCACAAATTCAGGTGCAGTTCCAGAATGAGGACAAACATGGTAGCGTTCAGGAAGGGCTCTGCGGGAAGGTAAGAAAGGTGTGCGCACAGAGGACATAGTATTTTTTCAAGGAGAAGAAGGCAGTGCCTGTTTGAAGAGAGCATACAGTGTCTGAGGAGGGCTCCATTTATTATTTGGAAGTGACGGGGCCAAAGGTTTTGCACAGAATCCCGAGGCTTGTGCTGTCAATTATTGAATACCAAGATGTTGTAGTCTTAATTCCACCTCATGCCTCTTTCCTCCATCAGCAGGCCATCCTTGCTCATTTATCTTACTTCTTCAGCACTTTTTCATCTTTGCTTTCTTCATCATCACTGTTTACCTGCCTTTCTCTTGCTCCTTTCTTCCCCCCATTTGTGTTTTTCTCTCTCTTGCTTTGTGTCAAAGTCTGATTCGGAAAAGTAAGAGCCGGTCCCCCAAAAACAGTACTGGTGGGCCCCACCTGCAACCACCGTCTCAAATTAAGTCCTGGAGCGGCCCTGATAGCATTGAAGTTTTGAACTGATTGGCAAAGGAGAGCTGCACAAGAAACGTGATCCAGAAACTGAGACACAGCAAAGGAAGATGGCAAAATAATTTTTTCTCATGCTAAATATTATTCCTGTTTGATTTGTGTCCAAGGAGAAAGAAGTGGACCTGCTGCGGTGACTCGCCTCCTTTGTGGCCGGCGCGTGATGCCGTCGAAGGAGAGCAGCCATTAGAACAGCTGGTGCTGCTCAGAGTGGGTGCAGGGCCCTCTGATGGAGTGTTTATTTACACAGAGACGTCAAACCTCATTTTTCTCAGTGTCCTTCATCTGAACAAAGGCCTTTTAATTGCCATTGGATACACCGGAATTCATTGTTCCGCATCTGTGTACCCTCACCTGCTCTCCCACCTTGGGATATATTGCCTTCATTTTTTGCATAATTTGTGTTGCTTTTATAACAAAGAGATGGAGAAAACTGAATTTAATCGAAATTAAGATACAACACCAGAAGAAGAAAATCAAAGGGTTTTTGCACATTTTCGAACTCCGTATGTCCAATTAGGAAGAATTAAGATTTTATATTACGTTGCATTATTTTCAAATTGTTTCTTTCAGTTTGTCCTGGAATAAAACTGTTCTGTAGCATGGAATGAGATGAAACGCATTTGCCCTACTCTCGATTAGCCAAGTCCTGAAAACATTGAATATTGGTTTGTGACACGTTAAAGCAACATTAGCAATATGGTCTTAGTCCAGAAAATCTTCTCATTCACTGCATTTCCGATTCACGGGTCCCCCATCATTTGTGCTGTGATTAACAGCCTGAATCCCAGCGTCTCTGCGGGAATCTTTAATGTAAATGGTGGTGATAATGATATCTCAGGGGGATGGTGGCAGCCCATCTAACGTGCTTCCATGGACATGCAGGAAAGAAATTGTGCCATGGCTGCTCACCAGATAAATCTTCCGACCTGCCGTGGCAGCTGAAGAAAAGCACAAACATCGCCCACCCTATGTCTAAGAGTACAATAAATATTTAAGGTCTGGAGTGGTGCATTATTGAAGGCTTTGGCACATAAATATTCATAGCGCTGTGTTCTTTAAAGTGTGTGGAAACTGCGGGCAGGTGCCCGCGGGCTTCTGTTGCCTGGCTGCATCTGCCCACAGCTCAGCCCTAGAGCAGTGGTCTTGGGCATCACGCAGTATCTTGACGCATGATCATAACAGATATGGGGGACCCTATATTGTGTATTCCTTTCACTGTGAATCTTAGCGGCCTTAGTGCCAGAGTGTGTGTGTTCTAATCTGTATAGGTTTTGTCATGCAATCCTATGCTTAGACTAAGTTCACAACTTTTCCCACCTTGGATGTGCGCTGTACACTGCATGATATGTGTGACATGTT
Source organism: Triturus cristatus (assembly GCF_964204655.1). NCBI lineage: Eukaryota > Metazoa > Chordata > Amphibia > Caudata > Salamandridae > Triturus > Triturus cristatus. The sequence goes on along the minus strand of NC_140588.1, from coordinate 933,408,112 downwards.
GGGAGAAATGTCTCCTTCTTTTTAACCCCTGCTTAAGGAGGTATCGCTTTTTGGCTCCATTGTTAGTAGCTCCGGCTTTCCATCAAACCCCGTAGGGGATTGCTTCGGAATGCCCATGTACCACCCATGGAATACCTCCTTGATGCAAAGTAATACTGCGTAAACCGAAGAGTTATTTGCGTTACTTTTTGACGACTTTACAGCACAAAACCAGTTTTGCACTGAAAAGTAAATAGCTTATCAAGTCTTGGCACTGATTTGATTAATTTGATGAATGGGCTCCATAGTGCCTTCCTGCGCTTTACTCTTGAAGAAAACATGGCTCACTACTAAAGTATGCTAGGAGTACTGAGAGAGTACTGAGAGAGTACTGAGAGAGTACTCCTCACTCACTCTCAAAGCAGTCTTGGATAATTGGGATCAGGGCTTAGACCATTGCTAAAGTTCATTCCCCTTCATGAAATCTCTTTTCGCCTCAGGTACAGTCTTCAGCGGTAGAGCACAAAGTCCACATATGTCACAATGCCTTTCCTGTGCACCCCTTTGTTATCCTCCTCCAGTATTAAGGTTTGCTTGGACTGCTCGTCGGCTCCAGATATAGTGACTGCTTCTGCTTCTATGCACGAGTTTGCCCTGGTGCTGATAACAGCGGCCATTCCTTCTGGCCAGGTATCTCCTTCTCCGCAGGCCTCACTAAGCTCATCTTCGGCTTAGCCATTCAATGCATATTTCGCTTTATTTGCGTCCTCCGCGTGCCAACATTTCCACAATAGTGACAGAATGCTTCAAGATATTATTCTCGAGCCGACTTTCAGCATTTTACATTTTATCGCCAAAGCATGAAATATGATGGAGTCCCCTAGGGGCAGGAACCTTCTGTTAACTTTTCATTGAATACATAAAATGCGCGTGTCTGTTCTGTGCTCTCTAAAGCTCCCTGGAACAGATCTGTGAGCCCTGTCTGCTGCATATCTCGCCTCGCCTTTAAAACGATTCTGTGTGATGGGTTAATATTGCATGCTGCTCAGGGCTTTATCCATGTATATTTATCATGTCGTCTGCTTTGACATGGAGCCTCTTGGAGACCTTCGCCATTCCCCTGCTTTCAGTCTTTGCTTATGCAGCCTTTAGTTTTCGATTCCAATAAACTGCAGTTTATATTTTTCTCACAATTATTGGTTTTCATTCGACTGTTCAAAGAGGGGTAGATGCTCTAATATTATTCTAGGTACCCCACGGCACCCTGTGCAAGTTTGCAGACAATCTGCCGGCACTCTTTAACAACTCTGGATCTTGAAGTGTGTTGTCCTGCTTTATTTAATTCTTAAAAATTAGGAACATGGGGGCATATTAACAAGGAACAGGGGAAATTGACGCTAAGGGCGCTCAGCGTTAATTTTTTTAACGCCCGCTATCGCTGGATAATATCGCCTGGTTATCGCGTTATTAACAACGCTAACCGCCTAGGCGATAAAAAATCCAGCGATAGCGGCATTTTGGGAGGTTATCGCTGGTAATGCAGCGATAAAACTACAAGGATAGGGATATCCTTGTTGATAGCCCTTGGTGGATTTAGCCATGTAATCCACCTCCCATTGGATTACATGGCGAAGTCTGAAAATTAGCAGACGTAAAAAAGCAGCGTTAACCGTGGTTAGCGCTGCTCTTTTTGTCTCTAACAGGGTTAGCGTGAAGCTTGATAATAGGAGAAATGTCGCTTAGCAACATTTCTCCTATTATTTTGCTCTGGAACGCCCACTTTGCATCTCATTGGAGATGCAAAGGGAAGCGTAGTGAAAAAGGGTGCTAACATGCGATTTTGCACGTTAGCACCCTGTTGTTGATAGGGCGATATTTTTATCTCCGCTTCTATGGCTTTTAAAGCCAAAAAAGTGGAGCTAAAGCTCTTGTTAATATGCCCCATGTATTTTTGCATCGAATGTCATTCTTTTTATTTGAACACCTGGAGGAGATTTACAAAATCTCCAGGCAACGCTGCGCAGCCCTCGTGAGGCTGCGCTGCATTGCGTGACAGGGCGGGAGCAGGAGAGCGCCCTATTTTCAAAGATATGGCTCTCGCCTTTCCCTTGCGCTGGCGTTGATTACAGCTGCCGTGAGTCATGCACCACCTTAGCGCCATAGTGCTAGGGTCTGTGTGTGCGTACAGCATAGGTTTTGCACAGGAAGGATACTCTTCCTGTACAAAATACTATGCCTGGACACTGGACACAAGGGAAAGCTTTCCCACTTTGTATGCGTGATGCACAGTGCAGCACGCATGCACTGTCGGAAAAGGAAGGAGAAATGAAAGTATTTCTCCTTCTTTGCACCTAGATTAAAAGGGCATCATTTTTCAGGCTAAACCCAATCTACTGTTTTTAGTAAATTTAGCGTGAGAAGCCGTGAGTGTTTCCATGGGAACGCCCATGCACCACGCTTGGCATGCCCCCCATGGCGCAAAGTAATGCGAAGCAGCCCTCATTACTTTTACGTTATTTCCAGCAAGTTCTGCGCTGGAAGGTAAATTAGCAAAAAAAGAGTTTGTTGTCAATATTTAATTGGTTTATGTCTGTCGCATGGCTGGGTAAATTAGGCATTTTGGGACCTGTAGTTTATAACTTCGAATCCCAGCAGAAGTATTCAACATGTCATCTTTCTGAGGTCGATATACTGAGTACCATTGCAGTGGGCAAAGAGTCATCAGAAAGAGTAAAATGAAGACTTTACATGTAATATATAAATAACATTTTTGTTTGCAGAAAATTGAGACAATCATGATTACCCAGTTTTCAGTTTGTGAAAATGTAATGTCGATTTTGTACACTTTAGGAGAGCAGAAGAAAAACGTGGCATACACCGTTGTTACCTATAAAAGGCCGGTATTGAGTAACAAGGGAACCTGAGAGTCGTCAGGGACCGTGGGTAATCCTGATATATCATAACAATTGTCCTTAGGCATACACTATCAGCAATCCTATATACCAAAAGGAAGTTTATTTGTAACAAACGGAAAATGAACCAAGATGTTGTTTGCAAATCAGACGGCTGCCCTGCCTGGTACGCTTCGACCTAGTCTACTCGTAATATGGACATAAATCTTACTAATTCTCACTCACTCTGATCCACTCATTCTCACTAACAGACGCGCTCATTCTCACTGACATGGAATTATTCTTAGCCCTCCTCTCACTCACACATGCACATACTCCACACATGCACATACTCACCCACATGCACATAAGCGCACACATACATAGACACTCTGTCCCTCTCTCCTGCATGCACACACAGTACATTTGACAAACTCGTTTTACTTTCAGAGAGAACACAGCTCCCTCGCTCTTGAGCACAGAAGCAGGAAACTAAAAGCTGGTGCCTGCATAGTGATGTGCAACATCTAGCTATAAGCGTCTTGCTTTTTCTGCCGATACTCCTCAATTCATCAAAAGGTTGGGTGGTTTCAGTGAGGCTCCCGATCCCATGCCGCGATTTGAGGCACTGGGAAAGGGTGCAGGTCAGGCAGATTCACTGATTCAGGTAGGCTGCTGCCTAGGTATGGCAGATTCACTGACTCAGGCAGATTCACTGACTCAGGCAGGCTGCTGTCTAGATCAGACTGATTCACTGACTCAGGCAGATTTACTGGCTCAGGCAGACTGCTGCCTAGGTCAGACAGATCCACTGACTCAGGCAGGCTGCTGCCTAGGTCAGACAGATCCACTGACTCAGGCAGATTCACTGACTCAGGCAGGCTGCTGTCTAGATCAGACAGATTCACTGACTCAGGCAGATTTACTGACTCAGCCAGGCTGCTGCCTAGGTCAGACAGATTCACTGAATCAGGCAGGCTGCTGCCTAGGTCAGACAGATCCACTGACTCAGGCAGATTCACTGACTCAGGCAGGCTGCTGTCTAGATCAGACAGATTCACTGACTCAGGCAGATTTACTGACTCAGCCAGGCTGCTGCCTAGGTCACACAGATTCACTGACTCAGGCAGGCTGCTGCCTAGGTCAGACAGATTCACTTACTCTGGCAGATTCACTGACTCAGGCAGGCTGCTACCTAGGTCAGACAGATTTACTGACTCTGGCAGGCTGCTGCCTAGGTCAGACAGACAGACCGACTCAGGCAGGCAGATGCCTAGGTCCAACAGATTCACTTACTCAGGCAGATTCACTGACTCAGGCAGGCTGCTGCCTAGGTCAGACAGATTCACTGACTCAAGCAGATTCACTGACTCGGGTAGACTGCTGCCTAGGTCAGACAGATTCACTGACTCAGGCAGATTCACTGACTTAGGCAGGCTGCTGTCTAGATCAGACAGATTCACTGACTCAGGCAGATTTACTGACTCAGCCAGGCTGCTGCCTAGGACAGACAGATTCACTGAATCGGGCAGGCTGCTGCCTAGGTCAGACAGATTCACTGACTCAGGCAGGCTGCTGCCTAGGTCAGACAGATTCACTTACTCTGGCAGATTCACTGACTCAGGCAGGCTGCTGCCTAGGTCAGACAGATTTACTAACTCTGGCAGGCTGCTGCCTAGGTCAGACAGACAGACCGACTCAGGCAGGCAGATGCCTGGGTCCGACAGATTCACTTACTCAGGCATATTCACTGACTCAGGAAGGCTGCTGCCTAGGTCAGGCAGATTCACTGACTCAGGCAGGCTGCTGCCTAGGTCAGACCGATTCACTGACTCAGGAAGATTCACTGACTCAGGTAGGCTGCTGCCTAGGTCAGACAGATTCACTGAATCAGGCAGGCTGCTGCCTAGGTCAGACAGATTCACTGACTCAGGCAGGCTGCTGCCTAGGTCCGACAGTTTCACTTACTCTGGCAGATTCACTGACTCAGGCAGGCTGCTGCCTAGGTCAGACAGATTTACTGACTCTGGCAGGCTGCTGCCTAGGTCAGACAGATCCACTGACTCAGGCAGATTTACTGACTCGGGCAGCCTGCTGCCTAGGTCAGACAGATTCACTGACTCAGGCAGATTCACTGACTCAGGCAGGCTGCTGTTTAGGTCAGACAGATTCACTGACTCAGGCAGGCTGCTGCCTAGGTCAAGCAGATTCACTTACTCAGGCAGGCTGCTGGCTAGGTCAGACGGATTCACGGAGTCAGACAGATTCACTGAATCAGGCAGGCTGCTGCCTAGGTCAGACAGATTCACTGACTCAGGCAGGCTGCTGCTCGACTAGAGTGTTGGCACATTTTTAGGTCTTGCCTAGCGCAGCGCGCATGCGCTGTCTAGGAGAGGGCCTCTTGGAATCACTTCAGACTTCCAAGAGACTCCCATGGCCTAGGGGTCTTGGGAGCGGCGCGCATTTTGCCAGCTGCATTCCTCCCTGATCGCCATCTTGGCTTTCGCGGCTGCGCTTGTTAAATGATTCTTCATTGTTTTTTGCCCCTTTTTTCTCCCAATATATCCGTTTATGTCAGCCTTTTTGGAAATTTAAAGAACAGTGGGGCCTATGCATCAACAATGCCATTTGCGATTCCTTATTAGCGAAAAATAAGGAATCGCTAATAAGGAATAGCAAAAGGCTATGCATGTAGGAATCGCTATTCAAATAGCGATTCCTTAATATTCCTTATTACCGAATCGGTAATACCGAATCGGTAATAAGGAATACCTACCCATTCATTCCTATGGGCTTGGAGGCCCATAGGAATGAATGTAAAGCCAGTCTGTATTAGCGATTCGGTATTACCGAATCGCTAATAGCGGGAGCACTTTCAAGGGTGCCAGGGTGTCAAAAGGACACCCTGTTGCACCCCTGAAAATGATATGTGCACATATGTTGCACACACACATGCTCTAAGGGTGTTGTAAATTGAAACAACGATGTGATTAAGCATTTACTAAAGACATTAATTCCCCTTTTATAGAGCATGTTTTCTCTGTAATGTTGACCGAAGTTCGGACTCCATTTTGTACTGTCATGCTTCCACGTGTTCCCCACGAGAAGAGTCCAACCTCTGTGTTAGTTGCTCTTGTAATCTGCCTAGTAACAGTCTATAAATAGCCCCCTTTGTCCATCTGGCACATGCCCAGACTTGACCACATCTGTTATCAGTTAGCCTTGCTTGACCATGTTTTCGCGGGCTCAAGGAGTGTGTTAGCTCCGCCCACATATTGATTCAGTATCGAAAATGACCATAAATGGTAATGTTCTTCGGCTTCATGTTGTATCCACCCACTTATGAGCCCCTCTGTTGTGTATAAAAGGGGACTGTGTACGCAAGTTCTTTGTGCTACTCTATGCAATACTGAAGAGTGTTGTGTGGATTGTAGGACCACCCTTAAGGGTTAATAAATGCTGTCTTTGTACTTTGCAGTTTCCGTGCCAACTTCCTTATAGATTCCGTTACAGGAGAGCGAACCCTTGTGTCCTGCGGGCCTAGCTGGGGCCTGTATTCATCAATTGGCGCCCGTCACGTGGGGCTCATCGGCGACTCGGATGCTCGAAGGACTGGTCGCGACGAAGGTGAGGAATTTGGCCGGGGACGTGATCACTGCCAGCGGCGTCTTAGCCCTGGCATCCCGAGGTTTTTCTTCCTTCCCTTCCGAGCTGACCGTCTGGGTGGCGCCGGTCCTCGACTGAGACCTCTTCTGTCGGTCCTGCCGTGAAAGCCGTTTGGGCGATTGTGGAGCTTGGCAGTTGGAATCTGGACTCTTGATTGGTAAGAACCGGTGTACGGTACTTGCTCCGAGTTTTTGAAGCCTGGTCCGGCTATTTGAGTTTGATTTGTGATGACTAGTCATATTTTGTATTTGTCTTTGTGAAAATATATATGCGTTGCAACACATATAGGCAGGTAATGTGGAGAGATTTCTCCGGAGCTGTGTAACTTTGAACGGCGCAACGATTAAGTGCCATTTTTTCTATAATACTGCATATTTTGCATTATTTCTGAGCATGCCTGCTTTCAGCGCACTCCGTAAGTGGTGTTGCTGTTTTGGGAACCGGTTGAACCTCGAGGAATCTGCTCCAGCTCCCCCAGAGGGGACTCCTAATAGGGATATGTATGTGAAGCATGGTCTTTCTTCCATAATGTACAGCACAGTATGGAGGAAATATACAAAGAAAGATCCTGAGTTACGATGGCCTTTGTATGGATCGTTTGATATACGTAAGATTGAGTATGTGGAACAGTGTATGTGTAAGCGGCGTGCTCGTCAGGATATGTTTGAGTGTGTGCGGTTGTGGGTGAAGGAGGTGCGTGAGCGAGAGAAGCGTGAGAAAGCGCTGTTTGATAAGGAACAACGGAAGAATGATCATGTGCGAGCCCAGGAAGCGAAGCGTCGGGAAGACAGAGAACTGACAGATAGACAAGAGAAAGAGCGTAGGCTGCAAGTTTCGGGTCAATATGCTGTTCGGCAGCCACTCTATCCTGTCCTTAATAATCTTGATGATGATTTTTATTTACTAGATCGCTCTCCGCCCCCTTATGTCGGCGCATCTGCTCCGAGGCCGCAAGATTCCGTCCCGGGTCCGGGTAAGGTAGATACACGGTCCATGTTATCGGCTGAGCATATGGCTGAGCTTCGGCAAATTTCCTTCCGTGCACTTAAGGGTAAGGTGTCCGTGGATGAATTGTTCCACACTTGGGGGTCGTGGCAGGATAGAGAGAGATTGTATTTTTTGAGTCATTTCGCTGAGGAAGTGATTGCTGCTTTTCGGAAATATTCTAGTGTCTTTGAGCCTGAAGAAGTGACATCGGATGCTAAAGCATTGCATGATGGTGTTTTTTCTCCCTCTAAGGCTTCTGATACGGCTCGGCGGCTATTCGCCTTGCGGGACGCGGTGCTGGCCCATAAAGAAAAAGCGCGCCAACGAGCAGGGGAGGAGATGCAGTCGGATTCGTGTACTACAGAAGGCCACTCATCCACCTCTCAATCAGATAAGAGCGATCTAGTGCATGCTAAGCCAATGCGCGAGGCGGCGCCATTGTATGTTCCTCCTAAAGGAGCGGGGACTAGCTCGGACATTACCTCCGCCGATGCTAAGGGATATTTTGTGTATAATTGGGTTTATACTCCGTGGCATAGAGCTGATGTGATGGCATTAAAGAATGCGCTGCCTGACCCCCGCAAGAATCCAGCGGCCTTCTATGAAGAAGTCGAGGGGGCCTTGAATTCTTGCGTTATGACTCTAGCAGATATAGATTTGTTCTTTGGGCTTATTCTACCACCGGACATGTGGCGATCTGTGCGAAAGGTAGATGATGTTGCCACTTTTAAGGCTCGATGGTCTGAACTGGAGGATGAGGATAGGGAGAGGAAGCATGCGCAGAAACCGCCACAGATTATTTTAGATCTCCCTGCTGCTATTGTGGCTAAATTGAAGACAATTATCCCCCCTAAAAAGATTGACTGGAATATGTTAGCTGCATGTAAACAGAAAGTTGACGAGTCAGTTGCGGACTTTTTTACGCGCTTTGAGGAGACGTTTCATGATTTTAGTGGCCAGTCGCTTACTGACGATACGGGTCGCCACCTTTTTGCGGATAAATATGTGGCCAATCTGCTGCCGTCAGTTGCGGCCCGTTTAAAAGCGAGTGAAAGTTCTTGGTCCTCCGCTACACCGACGGCCCTCCTGACTATCGCCCAGTATTATGAGCGTCAGGAGCAAGAAGCAAAGGGCCAGGAGGAAAAGAAATCGAAAGATTTGAAAACAAAGGTGATGTTGGCACAAGTCTATGGCCCGCCCCGGCGGGGTAGTAATAGAGGTAAGGGAGGATCTTATGGTCCTCCCTCGGGCCGATCTGATTTAAATAGGAACCAATGTGCGTATTGTAAGCAATCGGGTCATTGGGCTAGGGACTGCCCGGTGTTGCATGCATCACGTCAGGGGCATACCTATGGTGGGCCACGAGGTAGAGGGGGTTTCTCCAACTTCCGAGGGAATTCTAACGATCAGGCTCGTTTTGACTCTGCTGGGCAGCACCGAGATAGACCAAATGTCTTCGATCGCCAGCATCAGTATCAAGCGTCAGGGATTGACCGGTCGGGGTACCATGACTCTCAGCATGCATAGGAATGCGTTGGATGGGGGTTAGAATCAGTTGAGGTGCCAGTTGATCAGAAGGGCCCCTATGTATCGGCTGAGGTCTTGGGCTCTACTGATCAGTTCCTAGTGGATACAGGAGCGACACGTAGTGCATTGTCTAAGCAATTGGTTCCGGGGGCTCCCCCATCCGGCTTAATGGTCACATCGGTAGGGTTTGACGGTACACTCTCCCGAAGCCCTCTTTCACAGCCCCTCATGTTTAAGGTTGATTCTTTTCCTGCACCCTGTCCGTTTCTGCTTGCCCCGTACACACCGGACAACATTATGGGTCTTGATATGTTAAAGCATTTTAGGGCTACGATCCGTTGCTCCCCTGCTGGTGTACGGGTAATATTGAATGACAATGATGTGTACGATGTCAGAGGATGCGCTGTTAGCTACCCTCCCTCGTGCTTTGTGGGCAACTTCGGATACTGATGTAGGACAAATGGTGATTCCACCGGTCCACATTAGTGTCCAGGAGGGGGCGGTGTTACCACGCCTCCCACAGTACCGTATTTCACAGGAGGGCGAGGAGGCTCTCATACAGATAGTGCGGGATTTGATGGCGGTAGGGGTAGTGGAGGAAGTCCCCTACAACATTTGTAACAGTCCGATCCTTCCCATACTGAAAAAGGATACGGATGCCAGAGTTTATCGGTTTATAATTGATTTGAGAGAAGTGAACAAGATCGTGATACCTCAGTACCCAGTGGTTTCCGATATCACGACGTTGCTTACCTTGGTCCCGCCTACGGCGACCATGTTCTCAGTGATTGATTTGAAGAATGCTTTCTTTTCCATTCCCATTCACCCTGATAGCCGATATCTTTTTGGGTTTACATTGAATAATAGATCTTATCGTTTCTGTAGGATTCCCCAGGGCTACACAGAAAGCCCTAGCATTTACAGTCAGGCTTTGAAACGACAATTGGATTCCTTCGCTCTGCTCGAAGGTGTCGCCCTCATTCAATATGTCGATGACATCTTGCTGGCGGCTGACACCCTGGAGTTGTGTGAAAAAAGTACGTTATCCTTACTTTCCTTTTTAGCATCCCACAATCATAAGGTATCTAGGAAGAAATTGCAATTCTGTAGACCAAAGGTGACTTATTTGGGTCACCTTTTGTCTAAGGAGGGACGTGCACTCACACCGGATCGTATCCAAGTAATTCTGGATACACCGAGACCGTCCACACAGAAGGATGTGCGTGCATTTCTGGGTCTTGTTTCTTTTTGTAGACAGTGGATATTGGGGTTTTCGCACATAGCTAAGCCATTGTTAGCCCTCTTGACAAAGGACACGCCTATCCCAATCCCTTGGTCAGATGAGTGTGATACTGCTTTTCAGCAACTACGACAGGCCCTTTGTTCAGCACCAGTGTTAGGGACCCCTGATTATGCAAAACCCTTTTCGTTGTATGTGCATGAGAAAGATGGATGTGCATTGTCAGTTTTAGTGCAGATGCACGGCGATAAGCAGCGCCCTTGTGCATATTTTTCGGCTGTACTTGATCCTGTCGCCCGAGCATTACCGGGGTGTTTTCGCTCGGTTGCGGCGACAGCTGTGTCAATACGCCAAAGTGAGGGAATTGTGTTATCCCATAAGCTGTTGGTATTAGTCCCCCATGCTGTCGATGCCCTGCTTAATCAAACGAAGACGCAGCATTTGACCAGCGCCCGTTTAACAGGATATGAGTTGACGCTGTTGGCTCCTCATATTACGTTAAAAAGGTGCGTAACGTTAAACCCGGCAACATTGTTGCCATACCCCGAAACCCAGCCTGAGGCGCGGAAAGCGCATGATTGTATTCTCGTGACTGAGGAACAAACAAAGGGTCGTATTGATCTCCAGGATACGCCCTTTTCAGATGTAGATGGAGAACTGTGGGTGGATGGATCCTGCCTGAAGCTACCAGATGGTACGACTTCAGCAGCGTATGCGATTACCACATTGCAAACGATAGTGGAGACAGCACGCATACCACAGAAATCAGCTCAAGCAGCGGAACTGATAGCATTAACACGAGCATGTGAGCTCAGTACAGGATTGTGTGTGAATGTTTATACAGATAGCCGCTATGCTTTCGGAGTAGCGCACGATTTCGGCCTACTCTGGAAGGAGAGAGGGTTTTTAACGTCACATGGAGTACAGATAATGCATGGAGAGTTAGTTCACAATCTTTTAACCGCATTGACATACCCAAAGAAAATTGCTATCGTTAAGTGTAGCGCCCATAGGAAAGTAGTTGACAAAGTTGGAGAAGGGAATGCGTTGGCAGATCGAGTAGCACGGGAAACTGCGATGCAGCCCGGTACTACTGCCGTGTATGTAGTAAAGTCACAGGTGGAAAGATGGCATGATGCGAAGGAGGAAGTGCGAGAAATGCAAAGGACCGCTTCTGACAAAGAGCGGGAACAATGGGCTAGCGAGGGAGAACTGGATGACGAGGGTTGCTGGAGAAATAAGCGGATGGATAGATGGAAATTACCCACGGGTTTTGTACAGCCTATGGTTCAGATGGCACATGGGCTAGCACATGTTGGAGCTTCCGCAATTGTGAAATTGCTTACCCAAGTCTGGGAGCATCCAGAGATTGCTAGCACAGCAAAGAGGGTGGTGCAGACCTGTATGATCTGCCTGAGGTACAACCCAGGAAAAGGTACTCGAACTCCAGCAGGAGGATTTGTGACACCCACTGCACCCTTTGAGGTTCTGCAGATGGATTATATCCAACTGGAGCGCTGTAATAATCTGAAGTATGTCCTAGTAGTGGTCTGCGCTTTCAGCAAATGGGTTGAAGCGTACCCTACGAAAGACAATACTGCAATGACTACTGCGAAGATGCTGCTGAAAGAGTTCTTCCCTCGATATGGCGTCTGTAGACTTCTGTGGAGTGATAACGGCCCTCACTTTGTAGCGGATGTTATAAAGTACGTCTTGAAGGGCCTGGGCATCACCCAGAAGTTCCACGCCGTGTTTCACCCTCAGTCTGCAGGCCTAGTTGAGAAGTATAATGGTACACTGAAGCTTAAGATCGCTAAAATTCAAGCTTCAACGTCTTTGACTTGGCCAGACGCTCTGCCACTGGCGTTATTGTCAATTAGATCGGTACCACATTCTCGAACTGGCCTTACACCTTACGAAATTGTCTTCGGACGCCCAATGAATATTTGGGGTCCGCCAAAACCTAAGGCTATGTATGATGTACCTTGTGTAATGATGAACGATTATCTGGCACAGTTAACGGATAACTTGGTTTCTATCCATCAACAGGTCCGAGAGGCGCTCCCTGATCGGTCTACCGGCGAAGGACATGGTCTCCGGCCCGGTGACCATGTCATGGTGAAAGTCTTCGACAGAAAGAACAGTTTGGAGCCGAGATGGGTGGGCCCTGAGCAGGTCCTCCTCGCAACGAGGACGGCTGTGCGAGTCTCCAACAGAAAGAATTGGATCCACTCTCTGCACTGTAGGAAGGTGCCGCCCGGATTGGTGGAACCTGCCGTGCTGACCGATCAACGAGAAATCTTGGCTGCAGAGACAGGCCGTGCTGCGGAGCCAAACGCCACTGAGGAGCTCTTTCCGGACCACGCGACTCCTGGAGGAAGGCGATATCATCTTCGACCAAGGAAGTGAGTTTTCCAGTACCGGGACATACTGTCAGAACGGCCCTTGGGTTAGTGAAACGGAGAGCCGATGAGGCAAGGGGGGGGGGATCAGCCCTGCATTAGTGTAGCGACACCCGTCTTGGCCCGCTGGTGAAGAAATCAACCGCTGCCCAAGGGGAAGAGTTCTGACAGACTTTTTAGTATCAGGAAGATATTGGGTTTTATTTTTGTTTTGATATGGAGAAAAAGAAAATCCTTTGTGCATTAGGGTTCATGTTGACAGTAGCCATTGTTGGGATAACCACATGGTTCGTGGAGGATGTAACTCCTGCTCGGAAGATTCTTGTGTTGACAACTCCGGTGCCTGAGGAGCACTACTTTTATACATTACCGTATCAAGAGTTGAAGCATCGACAATCTTACTTGAATAACACTTTCATCCAGATGCTGCATCATACCCACGTTGCTACGAATGCTACGAACTGTTGGATATGTGGGATGATGCCGGCTCATCAGAAGAAAGGAGGAACGCCATTTATACCACTTCCTTTCTCTCATAATGGCTCTTGTAGAGCATGGTATACTTTGCTTTTTGCTACTCGGAAACCAACAGTGGGACGATTGCTCTTCAGACTCAATAAAGAATGCCATCAAGACAAAAATGGGTATCCACAAGCGAATGGGACAATTTGGGAGTGGGAAGAGTACCGACCAGACAGTGAATCCATTCCCTACATCTTTACGAACACAAGAGACACTGTGGGAAAGGACAAGTTTGTAATTCAAGTAGCACAAGCTCAAGCGGACCTGTGTGTCCAGAGTGTGGGTTTTATTCCAGTTGGTGTTAGTGATTGCATTACTGTTTTGAACATTGATGGGTTGAACAATAGTACCTTCTTGGCCTCCCATAATACGTATTTTGTGTGTGGAAATAAAGGTTACTACCGTCTGCCGGCTGGGTGGTCTGGGGTATGCTATGTATCATTTCTATTACCTCCTGTATTCCTAGCACCCGCATCTTATCATAAGGATCTGAAATTATTGAATGATGTGACTGTAAATAGGTATAAACGTACTTTATCAATTGATGATGTAGATCAGACTGATACCAGTCTGCAACAGTATATTGATTTTAACTTAGGACTGTTTTTCTTTGTTGGAGCTGCCCTGAACAGTAGGAAGATCCGAAGGTTAACAAGAGTGGTAGAAGCTGTGACAAATCAGACTGCTGCTGCTCTTGGGAATCTTACGGAGGAATTACAGATTACCAGAATTGTTGCATTGCAGAATCGTATGGTATTAGACGTTATGCTAGCTGACAGAGGAGGAGCATGTAAAATTATTGGAAGTAGCTGTTGTGTGTTTATCCCTGATCATACGCCATCAGTTTATAATGCCATCAATAAACTGCATAAAATTGCAGCTGAGATCCATACAGAAAACGGCACTTGGTCCTTTTCTGGATGGTTTTGGGCGTTAATTACTGCCTGGGGATGGAAGGTTCTAACTGGTCTCTGTATTATTGTAGCGGTTCTGTTTTCATGCTGTATCTGCGTTCAGTGTGGTCCTTTACTCTGCTCATTATGTGTATCATTTTGTATCCCCGATAAGAAAGCTATTGCCGATGTTGCTCACCAGAAACGTCTAGCTAAAGAAGTTGAAGAAATGATGACGATTGATATATATGATGATTATCCTAGCAAGCCGGATGTCTTCAGTAAATGCTGAAAGGGTCGTCTGTTGTAAATTGAAACAACGATGTGATTAAGCATTTACTAAAGACATTAATTCCCCTTTTATAGAGCATGTTTTCTCTGTAATGTTGACCGAAGTTCGGACTCCATTTTGTACTGTCATGCTTCCACGTGTTCCCCACGAGAAGAGTCCAACCTCTGTGTTAGTTGCTCTTGTAATCTGCCTAGTAACAGTCTATAAATAGCCCCCTTTGTCCATCTGGCACATGCCCAGACTTGACCACATCTGTTATCAGTTAGCCTTGCTTGACCATGTTTTCGCGGGCTCAAGGAGTGTGTTAGCTCCGCCCACATATTGATTCAGTATCGAAAATGACCATAAATGGTAATGTTCTTCGGCTTCATGTTGTATCCACCCACTTATGAGCCCCTCTGTTGTGTATAAAAGGGGACTGTGTACGCAAGTTCTTTGTGCTACTCTATGCAATACTGAAGAGTGTTGTGTGGATTGTAGGACCACCCTTAAGGGTTAATAAATGCTGTCTTTGTACTTTGCAGTTTCCGTGCCAACTTCCTTATAGATTCCGTTACAGGAGAGCGAACCCTTGTGTCCTGCGGGCCTAGCTGGGGCCTGTATTCATCAAGGGCATGTGTGTGCGCAACATGAAACTTTGAAAAATGCACAAAAGTGCATTTTTCAAAGTTTTTGCAAATTACCATGCAGTTCATCTTCATGGTAATTTGCTCCCCCTATTAGCGAAATCGCTAATTTTTTAACTTTGATGCATTGCATTTAAGGAATCTCACTTTGGGATTCCTTAAATGCAATCGCTATTTAAGGAATCGGTATTTAAGGAATCCCTATTTAAAGAATCGCTATTTAAGGATTCCTTAAATAGCGATTTCTGCTTTTGGGTTGATGCATTGGGATTGGGTATTTTTTACTTAATACCGGGAGCTATTACCGAATCGGTATTTTACCGACTGGATTTTGGGTTGATGCATGAGGCTGAGTAAGTTTACATGTACTGTAATTTTCCTTCTAAAAACGAATACAACGATTTACAGGAAAATAATATTGCAAACCTTGCACACAGTCCAACATTTATTTTCCGCAAATAGTTAAGAGTTCAAAATCTGGAAAATCTGCTGATTCTTCTCACTAAAAACTGAATGAAGTTGATTGCTGAAATCGATGTGCAAGTTGCTATTCATGAATTGATCAGTGGCTGTTACAAATATGTTATTTTCCCATCGATACGTGTGATGTTTTTGTTCTAAATCCAGTTTTTCATGCATCGACTTGCATGTGCCACAAATCAATTTGTTTAAGACACAAATTGGTAAGTCCTGACCATTCAACATTTCTTGGCTGGATAGTGGTGAAGGTGACTTGTCAGTCACTGCACATCAAACTCGTTTGCCGAAAGTTGCTTGATTTGCCCTGGAGAGATTCAGTTTTCCCAGGCCCGAGGAGTGTTTACGAAAACAGACGCTCAGTCTCGTGACTCGTACTCTCCTCTATCTCAGAGCCCAGCAACTGGCATGAAGTTATATTTGCATAAAGTATTTGTAGCTACACGTTGCCTGGAATCCAAACACACACAACACCGCATACACAGTCATACAAATACTTGTGCACCACATCGTGGTACAGCTGAATAACACCATGCCAGATAAAGTCATACACATAGATACACTCCACCCGTAGAAACACACACTGTCATACAACTCAAAGACATAACACAAACAGCCACAAAAACACACACCGCTATTTGAGCAGAGGCCACCAATACATGGTGGAGGGAAAGGTGGCGCCATTCCTTTGTGTGCCACAACCCGATCATGGGCTCAGCGCATTCTCTAAATATAGGCCAACTTCGTGCACTACTCAAGAAAACATCCACAAGACGTTTTTATTTTGATTTCCCTCAATTTGGTGTGTGGGCGACGTATTGTTAAAAGCTCACTGCAAACCACTGCGGGCTGTTCTAAAATGCAAATTTTAAAAAATCACCTAAAAAAAAAAGGCGCCTGCACCACTTGCATGATGCATCCACTTCATTCATTTAACAAGCATTGGCATAGCCAATAGGTCTCATCTTTGGGACCTTATAAGTGTATAGCTATGCAACAGTTGATGTTGCACCAAGGATATTGTTCTGCATAATTAAATACTTATAAGTTCCCAAAGGCGAGACCTATTGGCTATGCCAATGCTTTTTATATACCTGTGATTAAGAATAAACTGCTATTTACTATTGGTATAATATCAAATAATCGAGAAACAAGGGGATGGATAATCACAAAGACTCGTCACCTCTGACACCTTTAAATATATTTATACATATTTCCAATGCAGTTTCTGCCCTTTTCTGTACTTCTGAACTTACATCTAATGCAGGTATCAGTCGTTCAATTCGTGTGAAAGTGCACCAAAATTACTTATTTTTGCAGAGGGCGTGTGAGCAGGAAATAGTTTTTATGGAAAAGCCTTTTTCTATTAAAAGTGAAAAGTAACATATATAGAATTTTATAATTTTTAAATTACCTCCCCTATTTAAGATTTATACACAGCAGACTCCATGGGGAAAAGAGGAGAGAAACATTATACCAAGAGTATCTTGATACCGTACTTGCTTCCCATGATCAAGCATTTACATCCCTACAGATATATTGTCTTTGGTTATACTGATGAAACTAAGTTTTTTTTTTTAGATTAATTCTCTGCATCAATCCAAATACAAGAACTTTGAAAAGAGTTTGTGAAGTTTGAATATCTGATAGACAATAATGGCCTGAAGTTCAATCCATCACAGAGTTTATGCTGGTTGGAGTACAAATTTCACACTGGCCACAATAGATGTGTCCATCAGAGCTTGGAGGCTGCCTAGTCCCGGATTCATATGGTTTTAGGTTTTTTTCTGGACAGCATTTGCTACACAAGCTTCAAATGCAGTGAAAATTGATTCCTACCATCCGGGGTTACACTGGCCATTCTTCAACTCTAGTTTTTTCTCGGTGATCTACAGGCTCAGAAACAGTTTTCAGAGGTAGAAGAGTAACTATGAGCCAGTCTCGAAAACCCCAATGGCCTATTTCTACTTCCACCCTTCTGCCCTGTGGTCTTGGTATGAACACTTTTTCAGGGCTGATTTTAGTTTCTCATCTAGCCTTATTGCCATCTGATTAGAAATATTTACTCAATCATTCATCCAGGTGGAAGTAAGCACTGGTACTTGGTATTTAAAGGGTTGTCCATGCATATGGGCCAACTGCCTTGTTGGTCAGCAGTCTAGTTTCCAGGAGGTCCGAATGTGCAGCTATGAGGATGTCCATGTTCCTGGATTCATTTGGTGAGATCTTTATTAATTGATTTTAACAAACATATTTTAAAAGGTTTTCAAATAATTTAACACTAACACGAATTACTGCATTGGTGCTTTAGTTCCATTGAGTGGAATATTTGTTTATGCTGGTAACAGTTGCTACGGAGTAACCTGTGAGTCACTCTTTGTTGGATTTTCTTTATTGGTGTTTTAATCACTTGATTTTTTTGTTTGAGCTTCCACGCCACAAGAGATTTTCAATAGGACACACAGGCTGTAAGTTCTGGGTTTGACTGAGTGGTATACTCACCAGATCATACTGCCATTTTTCTCCTCTTGGATTCAAAATGTTCAGTGGCCGTCTTCTTCACCACTTTAGCATCCAGGAGGTCTGGATGTGTAGATATACGGGATGCTATATACGTCAAGCCTTTCAATGCCCAACTGTGCACTGATTGCATAAAATGAGTATCATTGAGTTTGGTAACAATAAACATCTGTTCAGTGCCAAGATGCCCCTTTGGGGTGAACATGCACTTTACAAATACACATGTTATGTTATGACTGTGCACAGTGCCAGCCATTTTGATAAGGACCAAGTGCAGCAGGCACTACTTTGGGGGTATGCTGCTACCCGATTTGGTCTCTTTCCAGGAGAAGTTACTTAAAATCAACAAGATGTGGAGAAACTACCCTACTGCTCCACTCCCTAACCGATAAAAAAAGCTCCCAGTGGAATCCCTATTCACTTTTCCAGCACTTTCAGTTTGCCCTACTGCAAACATTTCCATAGTGCCCAGCACTCCTTAAATTCACGATGGGTAAACCTTCTCTCTCTTGTGAAGAGATCTTGTATCCACCTATAGGTGTGGTCAGGGAAAAGAACAGTCCCTTCCCCTGTCCCACTCGAAACCAGTACTAGGGGCAGCTTCCCTCACCCAGGTCAGAACCAGCCTGGCTAGTGTGGGCCTTGGGTACAGAGGCTTTCCCTTCTTCAGGTCTCTCCTAACAATAAACTAGGAATGATAAGGTAACACCTCTGTCCCTTTTAAGTTAACACATTTTTGTGTCTACCCTAACTGGTCTTCCTGAAAGGGGGCAGATAAAAATGTCCCCACACCCAAGCCATTGTCTCTGTTCAGGGAGCAGTTTTCACAGCTCATTAAGTTCACAAACTGGCTGGGAAGCTGCGGGAGATCAAATAAAAATTAGCCTCCAGGAGCTTCAAGCACGGAAAAGGTGAGTTTCTAAAAGTTAATTTGCACTAAATATGTATTACAATTCTGGTTTTACCTTTAGGTTACATTTTAACAAATAATACATATAGAGGTTGAATCATTTTTCTAACTAGTATCAGACCCACGATAGCAAAATTACAATTTAATACACCTTCCCTGTGTCTCTCATAGGAAACCCAGGGCCTGGCACAGTGAAGATAGTGTTTGGGGCTTTGTCACTTTAGAAGGATGGTAATAACACATTTCTACATGAACTACTTTCAGATACGATGCACCCTACCTTGGAGCAAAATACTCCTCCTTAGAGTTGACTGAATAATATTAGAAAGAGAGGTTTACAAAAGCATTGTTCCGACAAGGTAGGGGTGCAGTTTAAAGCTACAGCGGTTAGGCAACTTTGGCTGGGTTGAAGTCATTTTTTCATTGTCACACTGGCAGAAGGTACAATAGGTGCTGGGGTCCACAGATGACATTTAACTTTCAATGCCATGGGTGTAGCTTTTACACCATATACTGTGGCATTATAGGGGAGATAAATGTGCCAACCAGGGATGGGCAATATTCACATGTTTTAGGGGTCTGAGCATATATACTGGCCTCTGATGGCAGTGCCCCAGCATGCACAGTCAAAAAACCAGGAAATAAAAAATTCAGCAAAAAATGGGGATGACCATTCAAAAAGGGACATTTTCTCACAGTATATGGCGAGTTTTACAGGTCTCACTCCTCAGTCCCAAGATACAAAACCTCTCTTAAACAAGCCAAAGTGCTTGGCAAAGCGCTTGAATGCACTTGGCCAGTCTAGTATGATCCTGAAGAAAAGAAGAACCTTAAGGGGGCTCTTAACCACTATAAAAAAGAGTCTCCATCCTCAAAGCGTATTACTATGTCAATACAATTCTTAATGCTTGCAATGCTTCAAAGGAAGTCTTTTCACTAGTAAACTCTCTTACCCGCCCAACTTGTTTTTCTTAGCCAATTAAACACTCTCAAGAGTTTTGCGATAAGCTCTCAACTTTTTTCTGATAATAGTGGCAATGTTTGCAATATGTTTGACATACCCAATGTTATTTCTAGAGCTCAAGCTCAACCTCGCTGAGAAAACAATTCTGGGTCCCCTTCACTGTTCGACTTTGATTTGTTTACTCTTGAATACATGGAAGATCACTGCTTGTCTACTACTTACGACTCTCCATTGGACTGTGTCCCTCAAAGTGTCTGGCTGCCCTGGTTCTCTGCCAACCTCTGTTGCTGATTAGTAACACATCCATCATTTCAGCTTCTGTACCCAAGGAATGGAAGAAAGCTATGGTTATACCAATTCCAAAAACACCAGTGGATCCTTATTGTCTGAATAAATGTCATCCACTTTCATTGATTACTTTTCCTGTAAAGATTTGGAAAAATAGAGTAACAGTCAGCACTCCTCTTTTTTTGAGAAGCCTAAGTCTCCGAATGCTTCCAAGTCCTATTAGGACAACAATAGTCTCAATTTTTGATGACCTGCAAATGCTAGCAGATGATGGCCAACCCTCTGCTTTGGTGATTCTGGATTAGTCAGCTACTTTTGACATGGTGTCACATTAGAGACTGTTTTCCAGGTTATCAAAGGTCAGGGTCTGAAGACTTGCCCTGGACTAGTTAAGATCCTATTTACATCTTCAGACTCAGAAGGTGTGCCTTGTAACCTCTTCCTCTGAGTTTAAGCTTTTAGACATAGGCATGTATCAGGGCTCATCTTTGAGTCTGATGCTTTTTACTCTGTATGTGCACCCACTAGTTCAGGTGATTCAGTTAATTGGTTTCAAATTAATGATCTATGCAGATGGTTATATAGGGAATGGGTTCCTCTGGCTTTGGTGCTAGCCATGGAATCAAAGTGGCAGCTCAATGAGAATCTGAGTCCTCTTGAATCTCCAGTGTTGTCCAGGCTGTAGCTGTCCTTCCTCAGGTGTGAAGACTGAAAGGTTAGGGCTGCAGCATTTGGTGCATTTAGATTCAGCAGCATAGGCTATAAAGCTATCCAGATATATTTTGCCTGTGCATTCCTACTCCCACCATTTGGTAGTCATCCAGTCTTGATGCTTTGTTTCTGGTGTGCAGTGTCTGCCTTCTATTTCTTCCTGGAATCTTGATTTCTACTTTGGTGGGCTCCTTAGGAACTTGGACAGTGACCAAAAAAGAGTCCAACTAGCTGTGATTAAGGCTGTCTGTTAGTCCTTGGGCTTTGGGACAGTCTTTCTGGACTCTTTGGCCTCCCGTCTCGATTTTTGCTGTAAATCTTTTTGAGAATGTGGAGGTGCCTCTGGTTGATTCACAACCAGTTTTGTGGTCAGCAGTCTCCACCTTTTGAGTCCATGGTTCAGAATTCTTTCAACCCTCTGCCCAGTTGTAAAAATTGGTGGTTGTGGCATCCTTGCTGTGTTTGGCGGATTTGGTAGTATTTGCAAGTCCTTCCAGATGCCATGATGTTGAGGTCTGGTTTGTCATTTTTGGTCAATGTTTTTCTTCAGTGCCATCTGGATTAGTTACTATTTTTGTTTCCCTTTGTAGGGGAGGTTGTGTCCAGTGACAGTAAGCCGCTATGAGATTAACCTGTAGATGATGCCATTGGTGCTGGTATCACTTCCCCATACAGGGGTCTTGGTGGCCTCAATGTCTGCTTTAGGCTTTGCAGCTTGGCACTGTGAAGAGCAAGACAGAAGGCACACGTCTTTGAAATGAATCAAAGGCTGATTCTTCTACACAGTTTAGCAGCCGAGAGGCCAAAAGGACTGATCTAATTGGCAGACTTATTATGCTACTACGCCATTTTCCTGTAATGATGATTATCCCAAGTAATTCAAGCATTATAACGCCTCACATCTAAGCATTTATTAATATCTCTCTGAATGAATCCCGGGGATTTTAATAGGAACATTTATTAAATCACCAGGTGCTTTTATAAAAAGTACAATTTATAAAGATGGCTTTAGAACGCAATAGAGTATAGGCTGTGGGTCCTGCATCATTTATAAGGAAGACTGCACATTATCAATAACCTGAACAGCACTGACATCAAATATGTTCTCCTGGCATCCTTAATAAGGTTAATCAGATATAACAAATACTTTTGCTGAAAGTGTAATTTTTTAAATCATTGTATTGAAATGAATGAATGCAGAAATGGGTTATGAGGAAAATGAAATGTATCAAGCAGCTTTGTTTCACTACAGATACAATGTGCTTCAGGCATTTGACTGAGATTTTCAATAGGTTATTCGCTTTACAGTTGATCTGAGAGAAAATCCTGTGTGTCAAATTAGCTATTACTTCAGCAACCAAAGCTGCTGTGTTGTATTCCATGAGAGGAAGCGAGGAGGACAGTGCCCTATCCACAGTCCGGTGGCGCTGCTACTCTCTTCCCAAGCGATGGTGCACTTTCGGCTACCCAGGGCCATGCGCACATTTTGCACCATAGGGCAAAGATGTGTGCGCAATTCTAGCATCGAGGTTGCACTGAAGGGTAACTTTGCATGTGTGCAGTAGAGTGCAACAAACAGGAAAATTGGAAAATATAACCTTTCTCCTACTTTGCCCCTGCTTCCAGGAGATGCATTTTTTGGCACCAATCCCTGTTTACAAATGTAAGTAGACAGGGCTTATCATAAGGGCTGCCCCTTTGATGCAAAATAGCCCAAGGTACCACGTGGATGTAGCGCAGCGGCCAGAGCTGCCGGCTACGGAGCCTGGGCATCAGTGCAACATTCTATGATTCTGTGCAAATCACTTAATCTCCCCGCGCCCATGGATACCCTCATGGGTGATAAGGAGTGCTAGATAAATCTACAATTAAACTTTGCATTACTTTTGGGCATCTTTGCAGGGCAAAATAAGTTTTGAGTTGGAAAGTAAATCTCAAATCAAAGTGTTTGCATCACTTTTGGTGACTTTGCCAATATGTTTATCAATATGGCACAGAATTCTTAAATAAATCCAGTGCCCATTATTACTAGAAAAACGACTAGGTTTGACTCGGAAGACTCATGTATACATTTCACTGTGGAGAATTTCCACAAATTAGGTCGGCTAGTGTTGCTTCTGCTCAAAGAACAATAGTATTCTTTTTTCTTGAGCAGTTGCTATTGCAATTTTTCAACTAAAAGTCCATTTAATGTATCTATCTTTGGAGGCTGCCATTCATGTCACACATGGACAACAATAGAACATGCCCAACTCACTGACTTGCCTCTCTGACTTACCTGAACACTTATCTTACTTACCAAGGTGTGTGCTGTGTGTGTCAGTACTATATGTAAGCTAATTTTGAGTCAACATTTCATACTCGACAGTCTCAAATGTCAGGCATGGCCTTTTATGGAAGGCAGATTGGGCTCTTTGGTAGCCCGAGTGCTTCCAGATGTGCACAAGGAGTTTGAATCTAAAGGCCACAGTATTATTGGGATTAGACATAAGATATTTATTTATTTATTTATTTATTGATTTTGTAGGGCGCAACAGCTACCCAAAAAGGGTTTCCCGGCGCCTGGACGGAACTGGATGCAAAAGAAAACTGTAGAGAAGAGGTTACTGGTTAAATAACCAGGTCTTCAAGGATCTACGGAAATAGGTGTAAATGGTTTCTTTGCGAATAGCGAGAGGGACAGTATTTAAAAGGGTCGGACCAAGATACGAAAAGGATCTGCCACCCATCCTGGCAAGTTTGAACCTGGGCACCGAAAATTTTTCAAGAGTAGCAGAGCAAAGATAGCGAGTGGGGACATATGGGCAAACAAGAGAGTGCAGATATTGTGGTGCTGAGCCCCATTTGATCTTAAACATGTAGCTCAGGGCTTTGACTTTTATACGATTTTCCACCCTGAGCCAATAAAGGTCCCGGAGATAGCCAGAGATGGGAGTGGATATGGGGACTCTGCAAAGAAGTCTTGCTGCAGAGTTCTGTACCAGCTGCAGTCTACGGGTCACAGCCTTATTTGCACCCAGAAAGAGGACATTCCCATAGTCCAGCCGTGAGCTGATAAGGGCATGGACCACTGTTTTCTGGGTGGCATTAGGTAGCATCCAAAGGATCTTCCTAAGCCATTTTAAAATGGTGAAACAGATGGCTGTGACCTTGACTGCTTGATGATGCATAGTCAAGGAGTTATCGATATAGATGCCCAGGTTGTGGACAAGGCTGGAAGGCCGCGGAAGAGCACCCATCTCGGCAGGCCAATGAAGTGGGCTCCAAAGATCTTTCTCCTTACCAAGGATAAAGACCTCGGTTTTATCGCCGTTTAACTTCAGATAGTTCTGCCTCATCCATGTTGCAATTCGCCTGAGACCCAGCTGAAGGCAGGATGTGGAGCAAGAGTCAGTATGTGAGAGTGAAAAGATGATCTGAGAGTCATCAGCGTAAGTAAAAAGGGTCAGACCGACCTGTTCGGCAATGTCAGCTAAAGGCCTGACGTACAGGTTAAAAAGCATAGGGCTCAGTATGGAGCCTTGGGGTACCCCATAGGGTGATGAATGGCTATTGGAACTATCAGTAGCGGAGAAAATCTGAAATGTACGGTCATCCAAAAAGGAGACAATCCAGTCCAGAGCTGAGCCACAGATGTCAAAGGACCTCAGTGTGTTGACAATTTGGGGTGGGAAATAGTGTTGAACGCCGCGCTCAGGTCTAACAATATGAGCGCGACGGTAACTCCTGCATCCAGGTGAAGGCATAGCCTCTCTGTAACCCCCAGCAGAGTGGTTTCTGTCGAGAAACCGGCTCTGAACCCAGATTGAGAAGGGTGGAGGATTTTTTTAGTCTCAATGAACTGGGAAAGATGGAAATAGATGTGTCTTTCAAGGATTTTTGAGAAGACAAGCAAAAGGGAAATCGGTCGGTAATTTGCAAGGACAGTAGGGTCAGCAGTGGGTTTCTTTAAAAGAGGGGTAACCATGGCATGTTTCCAGTGTGAGGGAACTTTGGACTCAAGTAGGGAAGAATTTAAAACTTTCAGGATAATATGCATATGGGAAGGGTCAAGTTGCTTGAGAATTGAAATTGCTAATGGGTCATTAGGAGAACCGGACTTTACTTTGTCTAAAATGATACCGAGGGAATCCAAATTAAGAGGGGGCCAGGAGTCTAAAAGGGGGAGGGCAGTGCAGAACTCCGTAGTGAGTTCTGTATGTGATAGAACAGTAGTCAGATTAGGAGAAGGTGACAAGAGGTTAGTGGTAGTGGGTTGTGGTTGCAGGGGCCTACTCAAAAGAGAGTTGGCTATTTCAAGGTAGATCTCAATTTTATGTGTGAAGAAGTGGGTGAGATCTTCACACTGATTTTTGTTTAATGGCAAAGTGTTTCCTATGGTTTCAGATCCTGTAAGATTTTTTACTATACCGAAAAGTGTTTTTGAGCAATTGGCGGCGTCGGTAATGGTTTTGGAAACAAAAGTGGCTCTAGCGGTATTACAAAGATTGTGGTAAAATATTTTTGCCTTTTTATAGGCCTCTTTAAGATCAGGCGCATGTCTCTTCTCCATTTCCGTTCCAGTACTTTACATTTGGATTTTTCAATTTTGAAAGTGTCATTAAACCATGGGGCAGGGGGATAATGGTAAGTGAGTTTTTTCTTGGTCTGGGAAGACAAGAATCTATGGCGTTAGAAAGCCAGGTGTGAACATTTTTAGAGAGCACGTCAACCTGCGGGTCAGATGTAGGTAAATTAGAACGTAGGAGATTATTAAGAGCATTAGAGTCAATTTTTTTCCAATCTCTATCGGCGGGCTTTGTTTGCTTCCATGGCTAACTTTAGTTCAGGAGGATAGGATGTAGTCTATAACTTTAAAGGAATGCTGTTGTTCATTTTGGAAATTCAATGTAGGGGGCCCACCGAGGTCTGTTAAGTGTATTAAACTGTAATCCCTTATTCTGGCAAATTTCCCAAACGAAGAAAGTCACTGAGGAAAACAGGATGACAAAACTTCATTTTAGGGAAAAACATTTTACACTAAACTATTATGTTTTTGTAGGAAAGGCAGATGTTGAGAAAGAAGAAAACAGCGTACCAAAGAGGTAAGAAAAGGCAAGTGAGGGTATACAGAACAGGTGTAGCATAGAGAGGGAGTAAGGAGTTTGTGTAAAAACGAAACGGAATAAAGCTGAGGAGTGGGATAAGGGGATTGTTAAAATTAATGAGAGAAAAGAAGGAGGAGGAGTATGTGTTTTTTATTACAAGAGTACAGTGGGAGGAGAAGTAAAGGGTTTGTAAAAAATAAAAAGTAGTAAATCAGGAGGGGAAGTAAGGCATTTTTAAACAAAATGGTAGCAAAGGGGGAGATAGGGCAGGACTTTTTTGTTTTTTAAAAAAGGAAGTAAAGGAGGAGGGGAGGGAGGGGTTTGTTACAAGGAGGGTAGAGAGGGGTTTGTTAAAATGGTAGTAAAGTGGGACCAGGAGTAAGGAGTTTGACAAAAGTGAACAAAGCAGGAGAGGAATAGGAGGTGTGTCAAAAAAATGGAAGTAAACTGAAAAAAGGAGTAAAGTAGGATAAGAATAAGGGGTTTGCAAAATAAGTAGTGGGAGTAAGCGATTTGTAGCAAAGGAGTAAGACTGGAGGAGGTGTAAGGGATTTTAAAAAAGGGAGTATAGCAGAGGGGGGAGTGATGAGGTTGATATAAAGGAGTAAAACAGGAGTAGAAATAAGGGGGTTGTAGAAGGGAGTAAAGCTGAAAGGGAGTTAAGGGTTTGAAAAATGGAGTAAAGTGGGATTTGAGGGGTTGTTAGAATATGAGAGTAAAGCACGGGGGGAGCAAATGGTTAAAAAAGAACAGTGGTAGTAAGGGTTTGTAAAAAAGGAGTAAAGCAGGAAGGGAAGAAATGGGTTTGTAAAAAAGTAGTAGATTCGGAGGAGGCATGAGGGGCTTGTAAAAAGCAGGTAAGAAGTGGGTGTGGGAGAAAGGAGGCTGAAAAACAACTGGAGTGGGATTGGTAGTATTACAAAGGGCATGGAAGACAGGCAAGAGGGTCTTAAAAAAAACGACGGGAATCAGGGGTGTGAAACCCACCTTAAAAGCCACAAAACGAAAATCAAACATGAAGAAACAAAAGTTTCTTCAAGAATGGCTTTCAGCATGTTGATTTACTAAACCTGGTGAAAGTCACTGCAAAAGAAAAATTGTCAAGAATGATTCAATTTTCTCCATGTTGGATTTTTGTGAAGATCACATACAACCTGCTAAGCATCGGTGTATGAAACTTCAAAAACCAAATTAAAATCTAATACATTCAATTGACACCAAAAAGCAAACTTCTTATTTAAGAACTATTTCTTCAACAAATAAATCTACGGCGGCTCCTCCGCTATGGTGGTGGAGTGTTTTTCCCCCAATGTCAGCAGCCTCAAAAGTTGAAAAATAAAAGGTAATAAAGCAGGTTTATTATCGTTTTATTTTTCAACATCTAAGTGCTGAGTCTTGGGGGTGGGGCCATCGCGAAGGCAGTCACGGAGGAGGAGTGGTGGCCACTGCGTGTTAGGACGGCAAAATCAAATAACACACTGAGTTTTCTCCAACCCGCGCTGCGTTGCCGGGTTGGAGACAGCAGGCACGAGCTCCTAGTCTCTCTGGGAGCGTACAGCTAGGCTGCTCAGGTCAATCCTGACGCTGCTCTCATGCTGCTAGCAGCATGAGAGCAGCGTCAGGATTGGTCATGTGGGAGCCTGTGCTGCAGTCAGGAACAGAAGAGCGGTGATGCAGCGGAAGGCAGGTACGTTTTTACTTTTTTCTTCCTTTTATGTACATTCGTCGTTATCCCCCAATGCCCCCACCCCTGCCACTCTGCCGTGACTCCAGCAACTCCTAAATTAAAAGCTTCACCTAAACTGAACCATTGGTAATTACTTTGAGCATATTTAATTCCATTCCCTGTGCCTTTGCAGAGAGGGGCAAAGCACATGAAAACCATTCTCATCCCAATCATAACAAGCATTGGCATAGCCAATAGGTCTCGCCTTTGGGACCTTGTAAGTGTTTAGCCATGCAACAGTTGTTGTTGCACCAAAGAAATTGTGCTGCATAAATAAATACTTATAAGGTCCCAAAAGTGAGACCTATTGGCTATGCCAATGCTTGTTCTTTGTAAAGAAATAGATGCTTGTTTCTATTTCTTTACTTTTGCTATAATCGCAGCACCAGCGCTCTATTTTTAACATTAAAAGTAAAGCGCCGGTGCCGCGATTATACCAAAGGTAAAGAAATAGAAACAAGCATCTATTTCTTTACTTTCGCTATAATCGCGGCACCGGCGCTTTATTTTTAACACTAAAAGTAAAGCGCCGGTGCCAGATTATAGCAAAAGCGCCTTCATGAAGTACAGTACCCGTGACAGAGACATATGGCAGCTGTGCGCGTTCACGCGCACATGCACGCAGGCTTTAAGCCAGCGGCTGCAGCACTTTGAAAATCCCCTTACAAAAATTCGAGCAACAGCGCATGCGCTGTTTTAGGCTCGACCTAAAAACGGGGATTCCAGCCTGAACTGCGAGGCATTGTGACCATACATTGCCTTTGGCTTTTTGAGCCTCGTTAGTCAGCCTGAACTGCGAGGCATTGTGACCATACATTGCCTTTGGCTTTTTGAGCCGCGTTAGTTAGGTACAACGTTGGTGCCATGGCCCTTTGAGATCATGGCTTGTGTATGGGCATAGCTCTTCTGCTTAGACAAAATAAATTAGTCAACAGTAGAGTGGACATGCCTACATAAATCTGAACCCCCTGGCAATTACTCTGGTTACATTTAATTTCACATGATTTGAAACTTTCTGTGGTGGCAGGCTGAGTAAAAAAACAATGCACTAGAATGGTCCCAGGATAATTATCATTACCCACAAGCATTTCATGATCACTTTTTGTTCTTCTCAAAATGAAATGTCAGGCATGGGTGTGATGTGCTTTATGAATACAAAAATGTTGTACAAGTGAACAGAGTAAACAAATAGGTGTGTTGAGTTCCTTGCCCAACCGGGTAAGTTCAGTTCACATTTGTCAATGTCCTAATTTGTGAACTGCATTCCAGACGGAGACAGATTCCAGGTTATTGTTCAACAGGAGGTCTTGGAGCCAAACATGCAAAATGAATGTCAGCTAATAGTTAAACTCGCAACGGGGGTAATTCCAATTTTGTGCCCAGCCTGCAGTATGCTAAAGGTTGGTTATGTAGGCCTCTGAAGCATAACTGTGGTGGTAGTATCCAGTGTGTCTCAGTACACTATGAGCCTCCGCACAGATAATAAAGGGTGCGGTGGTCGGGGGTATGCCAGTGCACTGTGCTAGAAAAGAACTTAGAGTACCCTCAGCCACAAGGGCCGGCCCCTACCCTTGCTCGTGGGCCTGATGACCTCTCAGCGGGTGGATTCATTCCTGGCTGAATGTATTACCTTATTTCCGTATGACTTCAACTGTATCCTTCTAATGCAGACTCTGGCACTCAGCCACTGTGACACCAGTTTGGGTGATATTATAAGACCTCATCTAAGATGGCCTTAAATTTGCTTTTATTTTTGCCTGTCTCCAAAATGAACCGTGCCCATGTCAAAGCTGCATCAGCAATCCCAGAATGCACCTGGTGGTCATCATCAACAAGATGGAACCCCTTGTGTGCAATAGTTCTTGTTGTGATCAGAATTATTCAAGATTGCCCAAAGCTCGGGTGATAGTCGATACGATTCTGTGATATCTGTCAATGCCTGGCCTGCTTACCCTTTTCTAAGAGACCCAGAGGTTTCCACAGCCCCTTCTTTCTCATCTCCTCGCTGAGCCAACAGGCGGCCATTTTGAAGCTGTGCTCCCTCTTGATTCCCATTGCCTTCTAAATGCTTCCCGGTGTAGGCACGGGCAGACTCGGAAGCGCCATCAGAGCCTGGCACGCTGCAGCCAGCAGGATGCACCGCTGTGCCTTCCTGAGTGCTCGCAAGCAGTTCTCGGGCACGGCCTTTGGTTCTTGGCAGGGGCTATTGTTCAAGCACTTCCTGCTGCTTTAATTTGTTGGAGATGACTGCACTTCTGCCTCTGCGCCTGAGTAAAATGGAAGCCGCGCCAGGGCCCCTCAGGACAGTAATTGCTGTACTCTTCAACAGAATGCTGTTTTCCTCCATTTTCCTCCTGCTGATGACATTCATTATGTTCATACTGGCAGGTGCTTCTCCGGCCTTTCATTTCAGAAAATTATGTCGGTTTAGGATTAAAAATATATAGTTGCAATTCTGACTACGGGATTGCTGCTTTTTCTCTGTCTTTTATTCTCAGAGGTTCTTCCCCCCTCAGACATCGTCTTTACAACCCTGTGTTTTGCAGATAGCAAGAGCTGACAAGCGAAACCAGGAAGCAGCCTCCCGGGTGCTACAAGGAACCTATGCGAGGGACGTTACATCTGGGATTTTCCCCTGACAAGAGGGCATTAGGGCACTCTGTAGGAAGCAGAGATCTAACTGTGATATATATATAAATCATGATTTAATTGCCAGGAAAAAAACTATATTAATCAGAAACTCAGATAATGATATTACGTTACCAGGTACAGGATAACCTTGGAATACCATGTTTGTCATGGTGGAAATAAAAATTAACTTCAATGTGCAAACCATAGTAAAGAAGGTTTACTACTTTTTCATGTTTAGTCTTATATTTCATTCATGCATAAACTACTCAGATTGTTAAAATGCCCCCTTCATATGATCTTGTGCAAGAAGAGAGCCACAAAATGCCCTTACCACATTGGCCGTGCTATGAAGCAGCCATCTTAACACGAGAACAACCATGAGCTAGATTCATGTTGCGAAGCTTGACACTACCACAGCGTCATCCAGAGTCCACAGGAGTATTTTCTTATCCCTCGGACCAGGATGGTGGTGAGTGAGCTGTTTCTCACGTCCTGTAGGATGCCACTGGTAGTTCAGTTCACCAGAAGGCTTCACTCTCCAAGCATCTCTGCTGATAGCTGGGTGGGGGCTGCAGAACAGAAAGATCAAATTTCAGAAAATATCTCTAAGGCATGTTTTGCAATGATTCTGTAGAGTTAGTAGAGGTTTATTGAGGTACTTTGAAATACAAAGCAACGCCATAGACCAGAAATATTTAATGTATATGAGTAAACTGATGCAAACTGATGTTAACTTGAGAATTGAATGCAAATAATGTTAGGTGCGTTCATGATGTACATAACTTCGACCAGATCCACGTCAGTCGCAACTGAAGCTGAGATGAATCCATGGTTGACCATCTAATCAGCCAGATCTCAGCTCTTCAGCCAAAATGTCAGTTTAAGGGTTTATACTGCTAGACGGGGGGTCGGAGAGAGGCGAGCAGGAAGTGGGTCTTAGAAAGAGGGTTCTGTGGGGGAAAAGAGCTCAGCACCGCATGACCGAGACTCGTAGGGTCTCTTTATGAGTGACATGGCATCAGGCCTAGTACCTCCAGATGACAGTATTGAGGGCATCGGAAACACCAGAGGGTGGTTGGGATACTGGTGGTTATGAGACCTACTCAGAGAGTACCCTCAGAAAACAGAATTGGTAATCTGTCCCTCATGTTATTCCTCTTTTCTCCCTTGACTTATACTTAACTCAGATGTTTTGGTTTCTTTCATAAGGATTACGGATGAAACAGAAAGTCCCTGGGACCACTGCCTGCGCTTAAAAAAAGAAACTGAAAAGTTTCATTTTTATTTTTCAAATGCATCCCGTTTTCCTTTAAGGAAAACGGGATGCATTAAAAAAAAAAACTGCTGTATTGACAAAGCAGTCCCAGACATGGTGGTCTGCAGACCCCAGAAGGCTAACATCCCTGGGAGTGCTAACCATTCCCAATGGGGTCGCAAATTGCGACAGCCTCATTAATATTCATGAGGCATGCAATATGCAACCCCATTGGGAATCGCAAAGTGTCTCAGACACTATTGTAAATAGCATTTGGCGCCTCTAAAATTGCAACTCGCAATTTGTCGCAATGCTATGGTCGTTCATCTGGCGCCTAGTGTGTTACTTCACTTCTAGCCAGACACTTGTAGTGGCCTGGTAGTGGTGAAGGTAGTGCTGTAAGGTGATTGAAATACACTACTTGGTATTCTTAAACTGTCTCCTGCTATTTTATTGTTTTCGATTTATCGGTCCTGGCACTATGCCGTACCCACCCTTATCTGGGTACGGTCCTATCCTTTATTTTTCTCAAATATATTATTGTTTTACCCACAAGGGCCATTTTCGCGCTATATAAAACGTACAAACAAAATAAAATAAATAAAGCTGTTGCAACTCTATGATGGTGTTTCCTGTTTCAAAAGTGCTAATTAAAATCCTCAGCTCAGCAACAACTTTCAAAAATATTTCTTATCTGATTTGATATTACGTTAAAATCATGTCTAAGGTAAAAACAGAATAGAGGAACTTTGTTCAGGAACATACAACCCTATAGTTACAGAAAAATGCTGTGCTTGTGTTCTTTCACAACCACTCAGACAAAGTGATCCCAATTTATTTGGCATAAAAGAGAAAAAAATATACATTTATATTCGGAGCTGTCACTCACACCTCTCTAGTAGAGGCTTTGAAATAGAAAATGAGGCGAAAATAAGAAGGGAGCCAAGCTCAATGAGATTATTCGATTAATTTTTAATATTTCATTGGTGGCAGCGCTGGAAAGGGGAATGCCATTTGATTAATCCACATCTTTGAAGTCATTTCTTGACTTAAATCCAAGACGTTAACTTGTGATTTTGTCTCTTCCCATCGAAGGCACCTGCAGGACGACATAAAACACTGTCCTTCGCATCACCTTCGGGGAAGGTGATAAACTATCACTCACGGGAAATTTAAGTCAACTTAGAACAATGCAAAAGTGGACCCGCTGCACTGCAGCTCGGATGCTTCAATCAGACTTAATGTACTGACAAGAAGGCTTCAACTGGGAAATCGTTAAACCCCCAACTGGCACAGAAGAAAGTTCTCAACGTCCCTGCAAGGGTATCCTGCTGGCGCGATGGCTCAGCAAGTTAAGCGCTAGATGCTGACCTGCAGGTCATGAGTTTGAATCTTAGCAAGACCGACTCAGCTTTTCATCCTTCTGAGGTTGATAAATTGAGAAATATTACATTGAGTAATACTAACACCTGTTGATTACAGTGTTTTAAAGTAATGTGAAAAGGTATATAAAAGAACAAGATGTTGTTTCTCCCTTAGTACTCCAGCACAACTTGTTATTACTCATACCAAGAATATTGCTTCTTTCTCTAATATCAGTGCTGAGGCATGAGAATAGATTTATGTCATGAACACATAGGTGAGTATCAGAGACGACAGATACAACAATCATGCCAACTGTACGAATAACATTGATCACTTATAATGTGCAGACTGCACGATGTACCTACTGTCTCTCCTTTCTTAAATTCATACCATGTGCTTTTTGTTAGCATAAGCTTTCGACTATAAACAAACAGGCCATGCCCTTACTATATAAGCCTTCTGATTGGATAAACTAGTTCCAGTTTTCCCCAATGGGTTTCAAAGGCTATTCTAACTGTCTAACCTCTTGCACCATGTCTAATCAAAAAACGGGGAGAAAGAAGGAGCTGTGATCCATTCAGCTTCCTTACGTAGTACAAATAATCAGAGGAGAATGGATCACTTGTACCTGACTAACCAGGGTTCGGTGCACTTTCCGTCTGTCAGTAAAAAAAACCCTCATTCACGTAAACAGGTCGTAGGGCGGTGTATCTTGATTCTTCACCTTTTTAATCAACGTGATAGCATCATCATTGAGTTTCTTTTTTTGCTTCCTCAACCTGGAGGGACCACTGGTTAGTACAGTAGTGATCAGATATAAAAAATGTGAATGTGCTCTGTGGGGGGTGATCAGTGAGTTTAAAAAGGAAATCTCTCATTACCTAAACTGTACCTTTATTCAGTTTGGTAGTCAAGGTATGTAAAAATAGTGAGGTGCGTATGAAGACGCATTATTAGTCTAACGCACTTGTGTGTCCGTATATGAGGTCGACATGTTTCGGACCTTGGAATTTGCCGATGCGGGTCAGGAGGCCTTCTTCAGGACCTACGAGGGTGTAGGATGTGTAATGTCACAGCCTAAGTGAATGTATTGTCGTATTGTTCAACCAAGGTCTCAGAGTACCTATAAATATAAAAATACAAAAGGAAGAAACAAGCAAATGGTGTGTTACATTTGGTGTCCTGTTACCACAATGTTAAAGCATGTCACCACATGGATGATGCGGTCTGCTGCGTAAAAAACAATCATATTATGATAAACAACTGTAAAGATGGCAATTCTCTACCCCCATCTATTGCTCAAATAATGCTAGCGATGTTCTGGGGTCGGCATCTCTGCATCCACTGTTAGTAATGCAGAATAACTCAAATACTGGTATGCATTCGATAAACCAACATTTTTGGTGCGGGAAACATGGGTATAAATGGATGTTTCTAAAATGTGGCCATACGTATCTAAAAAACAGAGTTGGAGCTGTGCGGTAGTTAGAAGGTATGTAATGTGCTCATGATGCGGCGGTAATTGCTGTCGCGGTATGCATTTAAAAAACATGTTTTTGTCTGTTATTTAAAAAGTGTTCGTACAAAAAAGAAGGCGTTGGTTGTAAACCAGGCGCTGCAAAGCAATGTTAACGCGTATTCATTAATTAATAGGGAAATATAATCGTGCTAGACTTTGTTGTGTGGTATGGTTATTGTGGCGTACCTATTATTCCTTAACTAAGGAATCCCTGGTAGTGGCATATATTGGAAAATTATTTTAAAAGCGTTTGTATGTAAACCAAGGCATTTGTTGTAAGCCAGCCGCTGCAAGGCGATGTTAACGCATGTTCGCTAGTTAATAGCCAAAGATAACGCACTAGACTTTGTCGTGTAGTAGGGTTATTGTCGCGTACCTCTAATTTCTTAACTAAGGACTCCCTGGGGTGCCGGTGGGCATTTGTGCCTGTCGGGAGAAAGGGAATCAGGGTTAGAGAGAGTTAGGTTTTATACGTTATGTGCCCGCTGATGACGTCATCTTGCTCTTTCCTCCGCGTGTACCTTGTGCAACCGTAAAGCACAACTTGTGCTCGCTCTTCCTCCGGTGCCCCGAGTGATGCGGGCAGGTGGAGCGTGATCAATAAATGATGGTTCTATTGAGGGCCATGGTGGAAAGACTACGTGATGTTAATTCTACTCCCTAAAGAACAAACGCACTGAATATTTTAAGGAAGTGCTAAATAACATGATTATTATTTAGCGAAGGTTCTAGATCACTATAACAATTCATTAATCTCAAATGTAAGATTGAGAAGGTTGTCCACTGTGTGCTGTAGGTCAATGTAGTAAGTTCTCATTTTTGTAGTCCCTTTCTAGCACTTCACGTTGCTTCTGTGTTCGCTTATTCTTAGTTTTACCTTGCGACATGTCATACCTATGTATCTTAAAGTGCACGGGCACGTCATCCTATAGATAACATGTTTAGAATTACAATTTGTGTGATGTCTTATTGTCCAGTTGAGTTCTGGTAGAAGTTGGATCTTTTTTGTTGGTGTGGTAAGTTTACAGACCGAACACGCACCACATGGGTAGTACCCGGTTATGGGACGCATGTTCCATAACGTAGCAGTTTGTTCTCTCTTTTGTACTTGTGTTGGTCTCGTATGAACTACAATATCTTTGAAGGTTTTTTGTTCTTTTGTTCGCAAACCTGGGTTTGGGCCAGTTTAGAGAGCCTGAAGTGAGGATCCTCCAATTCTTGTTGATGATCTTTTTCACTTCGTTGGTGGATGTGTTGTATGTAGTAACACAGGTAACAATGTCTTGTTGGGGTTCTTTCGGTGTGGTTTCTAACAGGCTCTCTCTGGGTTGATTTCTCGCCCTTTTCTGGCACTTGTTTATTGTTTTCTCCGGGTAATTTCGTTTTGATAACTTTTTGCAAAGGTCCACTGCTTGTGCTTTGTATACTGTGAGATCACTGCAGTTGCGTCTTAGCCGTAAAAATTGGCTATATGGTAGGTTATCTCTCAGGGGGCATGGGTGAAATCTTCTGTATGAGAGTAGGCTGTTCTTGGACGTTCGTTTGAAATAGGTTTTGGTCTCAAGAATGTTGTCTTCTACATAAATTGTTATGTCAGGAAGTCTAGTTGTTCATTGTCTGCCGTGTAGGTAAACTTCAGACATTGGTCGCTTGTGTTGATCCATCTGTGGAAGATCTGGCGTCAGGAGTCTGAATTCAAACGAGATACTTACTTCCTTTGTTCAAAAGACACTCCATGTCTGTGGGATCATTGCATTTGAGACTCTGGATGAAGTAGGTGATCCAGCGTGAAGGATAAAATGTACATATTCTCCCTATGTCACAGATTCTTATTCACAAATTCATTAATTCATTAATTCATTAATTCATTAATTCATTCATTGGTGGGGCTCATAACACCAACACACTCGTCATTCAAACAATCTCACTCGAATCTGTACACAGGAGAAAGGGTCTGCTGGGCATATGGGTACCTTATTACCTATCAGGATTAATTTGCTTTTACTTTATAAACACATCCTATATACAGCTTCAGAATCCTGACTTTTACATCGAGGTACTCCACTGTTTGCTTGATGGACCAACTAGTTGGACGGGTTGATGGTGAATTAGAACCAGCTAAAACACAAATAAAGTCTAGAAGTCATTTAATCTCTTCAGTGATTAATTTAAAGAATCACAGACTTCTTCTTATACTTTCAATGTTGTTTATCTACTATTAATAAACTCCTTACATTTGCTTTTATG
Source organism: Triturus cristatus (assembly GCF_964204655.1). NCBI lineage: Eukaryota > Metazoa > Chordata > Amphibia > Caudata > Salamandridae > Triturus > Triturus cristatus. The sequence goes on along the minus strand of NC_140588.1, from coordinate 933,371,387 downwards.
AACTACAGCTTATAATATGAATTTTAGTTTTATTAAAGAGAAATCAAACATTTAGAAATTAGACATAAATTCAAAAAATGCAGTTTATCAATTACCAATAGGCAGGCGACGATAGCTTCAGATCAAACAGGGAGAAATCCGCATTCTGATGTAAAATCTCCCAAGGCAGGCTGTCTAACCCACACCATAGGATCAAACCGTCAGGCAGAAATGTGAGATACAATGCAAAAAGTCTTCAATGTCCATATATCAATCCGTAGCATATTTAACTCCACATCCAGACTGTCCACAAGGAAATTAATGAAGATTTAGAAAGTCGGAAAATAAAATAATCACCCAACAAGAACTCCCTTTTAAGAAATAACCCATAGGCTATCACGACCACAACTCCAACCGCAACTCTCTCTCCCGACCACCAAAACCCAACGGAAACCGATGAACCAACAAAACACCACCCAACACAACAACAACGTAATGACTGATGCGGGCTTTTTTATACCCTTTTCTGCCTTTCTTTATACAGGATATGGCAACTTTAGGGGCAGAGAAAATGTTCTGATTAGACAGTTCGAGGTTATCAATAGTTCATTGCACTTTTTCCCCAGTGCAAACTGGTTCTTCATGGTGACTTGGCATAGGAAGGCACAGATTGTTAATGTTGTTCTAGCTCTCAGGCGGGAGCAGCAAATGTATCTTCTCAAGGTATAAGGGTCCTATTGACAGGTTCATTCTTTGTCCTTTCCGTTGTTCCCACACAATCAACTATTGGCTTGCGGTCAAGTCCCCAACATTTCGGCCTTGGCAGGGAAAACGATGTCAGGAGTTCATGTCATTTCGTGATCTCCAGAGACATCTGGGCATGCGCAGAAATCATCGCGCTCACATGGTGGCATCTGCTTCAGTAAACGCCATCTTGGGTACTGCGGCCTAGTAGGCCCGAATGTCAACTTAAGCAAAAATAACCATAACAGCAATTAAAATATAGAAATGAAGATTCTAAGGTTTAAACCCATACTAGTCCCAATATATATTAGTATTTCCCTAGCTGTAGCAACATTTAAAGCGATAATACTTACCATATGGTAACTTGAAGCCACAATACAATCACAAAGCAATACAAACCATGCAATTTTACTATTTTAACACACTCTAAGGTTAGTTTGCGTGCCATTGTTAATTAGTTAATTGTTCTACCATGCAATTAGCAATTTAGTCCCACGTGTATTTTGTGTTTACCAAGGAGTAAAGGTTGATTAATAACACTTCCACTTCAAACAGGTTAAGTAAATTAATTTTAGAATGATTACGTAATTAATTACATGCAAATTAGAGGAGGTGTACAAAATTTAGTTTTACCTGCTCCATCACAGGAAGAGAGGAAAAGGAGTCTCCAGAGGTTGTGACTTATAAAATACAATTACTCCAGTGGCATCTGGGGCAGGTGACTGTGTACAATCAGTGGATCGCTGATGAGCAGGTGGGTATGTGGGAACCTGAACTGGGAAAGATTCCTGGGTAAAGATGTCTGACAGGCTTCTGCAAGCGGGCAGGGAGAAATGTAATACTATTTGATTTGTATTCTGTTTTGTTAAGTGTCATGAAACCCGGAGGTGGCACTGCGCTATAAATTGTGTGAGGGCACGTGCAGTAAGAGGCGCGAGACAGACAAAAGAATTTGGAGTTTAAACTGGTACGGTTAAGGTCTCCATCTAAACCACAAAATAATATGCGTGTCACTTGGATATACATAGAACTGAAAGCCAAAAGAGGCAATTAGGTCAGCCAGGCGTGTCAAGTATAAGTTATAAAGGGCAGGGCTTAAGGGGGAGCCCTTTGGGACTCCGCAAATTAATCTTTTAAAGGCAAACTGGAAAGATGATAACTGAACGGCCTGGGATCTAGAGGTTAGAAAAGAAGTAAACCAGGTTAGAGCATTGCCCACAAGGCCAGCAGAAGAAAGTCTGTCCCATAGGATTTGATGAGAAATAGTAGGAAAATAAGAATTTTCCATTACAATGGACCCTAAACAAATGCCTAAAAGACCAAAGGTGATACAGGCAGATAAGAAAAGGTACTTTTATGAAATCTATATTTCACCACAGCATCAATATGCAATTCTACTTTTTTGATTTCCCTCTATTTTTCCCCTCTGCCCCTACCCAGTATATGATTCTCAATCATATGTTAAACTAGAAAGCTCCCTTGAAGGGGGTGATAGAAAAATAAAGAAAATACTAATCTTGCAATCTCAAGCAGTACAGCAGAGCTGGATGGATTGTACAGGCTCATTTCACAGCTATATCCTTAATTTTACAGTAGTATCCTGTGCAGCAAATGGGCTACACCAATCAGAAGAGTTAGAGATTAACACACCAGCATTGATTATTGCTTAGATAGCTTCAGTTATATGTTTGTAAAAGCACTAATTTCGTACACAAATATCAACGTGTCAGTTTATGAAAGTTAAACACAAACAACAAAAACACACAATTAACATTTTGAAATAAAGTAGCTGTTTCCCCAAAATAAAGCTTATCATTTTCATAAAAAAACAAAATGATTGTTTGTGGCCACACACTCCTTTGTCAGTTCTATTATGTACTCACATTTACTAATACCACACGTACATGGAGTATAATTGCTTGTCTAATTGCTCGTCAGCAGCATAGGAAGTATGCCATGGGCTCTGGTGCAAGCAAGCAAAATGTCCCTTTTGGCTGCTGTTGGGGTAGTAAATACAATTATTTGTACAAAATGATACAAGAAAACCTGGATAAAATTAGGCTTACCCGCTTAAATTGTGTGATCTTAAAAAAATATATTATGTCACAAAAACTCTTTTTTCTTCATTATTGCATATGAAAGCACTTTCAAATATGTGAGTTTAGAAAACCAGTTGTAGAAAAAGCTACTGTGTTTAACATATTAGACTATAATGTTGCTCTTGAATAATTTGGGCCACATATAGGGTTGACATGAGAATTCTCCTGCATATTAGTACACTAATTGCCCATGCTTAAAATTAATGTCTAAGCTTCCTCGTGTTAAAGAAATGCATTTTTTTAATGTTGAAGAGACTTTATCCTAATTTACGTGATGTTTGTTGTATAATTTACATAGCAAACATTTTCAACGCACTGCTCGTTATTGGGCTCTATGATCTGAGCCAGACTTTTGACTCGGCTCTGGCTCAGTTCTCTCTGTTAATTTGTTTGGTTCCCATCTCTGTATCATAGGCTCTAAATGGCTAAACATCCATAAATGTAATACTTACCTACGGCGCACTTTCATATATTCCTGCCTCTGCACACATGAAGTTACTCGCACATATACACATACTTTTATTTATGTACTTGAGTTTTATATAGCGCTGGCTAGACCCGGAGGTATCAGAGCGCTTTACATGAGGTTCAACAATGTTACAAAGTTACATCAGTTACATGTTATATCTGTTGCTAGAAACATTAAAGAGCATAGAAGATGAGAGAAGTGGAGAGTAGAAGGGTAAGGGGGTGAGGAAGAAGGTTAGAAGGGAGATAGGGCGGAGAGAAGAAGAAAAGGGGAGGAAGGAGCCATAGCAGGGAGACAAAGAGGAAACTGTGCCCAATGTCCGGCTGGGTAGGTGACGGTCGAGGGGGAAGCCCGGGCCAATCTCCTTTATAGCTGTCTAGCAGCTCAACCGTTCACCATCCATGTTGCTCAGGTCTCAATGTTCAGAAAAGCAGATTAGAATCAAAACATGAGCTATAGTTGCATAGTCTGGTATCGGAGGAACATGTCCCCACTAGGGGGCAGAGGAAAAAAGGAACGGGGGATGGGGAGTAATCCAGAGAAGGAGCTGGGGCTGTCTTTAGGCTGCCGAGTAAGCTGGGACCTCGACGACTTTCGTGCCTCAAAGGTGAGGCGCCACCGCTGCTTGTCCGGTTTCCCCATTGTGAACGCAGGATATGTCTCTCGCCGCTTCTCCCTATGAAACCACTGATTATAGCTGAACAGAGGGGCAAATTGTGGAACTAGGCCACTCACGTGCTACTGCTTCCACCGGCCCAGCATGCGAGAAATTTGCGCCGTCACCAATGTAGTTCCCAGCAGCGGCCCCAGCTTGCAGCGACTCTCCCAGGTAGGTTATTGCACCCCTCAGTTCCAGTTATCATACTTTCAAATGCACATGCTGAAACACACATTTATGTACACAGGGTGATTTAAGTGAGATGAAAAAGGTGAGGAGGGTTTCCAAATGGAACATGACCAAAGGCACATAGCTCAGAATTCCTTTCAAGAGGCTTGGTGTAAATAATTAAAGGTATGGCCTAAAACATGTAAACTAAATTCCTGGGCTTCACATACAGTGATACTTGTCCAGTATTTGGGTTTCTCTCTAAGTTTTCTGTTGGTGTATCAAGACATATCCTACAACATTCACCTAAAACAAGCCTGAACCATTGGCTAAGCCTTGTATTATGTAGACTGCTGTGGATTGTTTCATAAAATCAAAAAAAAAAGTGCTTGTTAACTTTATCAAACAAATGAGTAAAAACGAAGTGAATATTAAGAATTGAAAATGTTTCAATTCTGAAAATATGAGATTGGATTAAACATTTCTAGAGTTTGTGGAAGGGTAGAGGTCTCGGAGTGTCTTAATCACTTCTTTTCTAACCTTCACACCATTGTCTTCTGGAGTCTCTACATCAGACACTTATGCCCTTTTTCTGCCAACATGTTTCTGACATCCTTCTGATTTACTCTTCAGGACGGTCTTTTCACTCTCCTTTTGCATGCCACCTCTGATCTCCTCCATGCCTCATCCCTTCTCCCACACACACACAACCCACCCACTCACATGTCTGCATTTTGCAGCTGAGGGCTTCCTTCACAGACTTTCCCACAATTGGCAAATATGTAACATTGCTTCCTGTGCCCTGCAGAGAGTCGAAGGATTGGATGCGTATGTAGTCGGCACAACTTTACAACCCACTATGTTCAGCCTCACCTTCAGGGCTCTCAATTGTGCACCCTCATAAACACCCACAGCCCGAGCTCACCCAGACATTTGGAGGTGACTCGGTGCATATTATGCACTACATAAGAGTCCTAACATTGCAAAGATATGTCTACAGAAACAGAACACTGGAGAAAAGTAAATACTCTTAGGGAATGCAAGATAAAGTAAAATATTTGAAATATAAAAGACTGCATCGCTGACATGGATGACCTGAAGTGTTTTACAGTCACTGCTGAGGTATTGATCAGTATTTTGCCTCTATAGTTGAAGACATGCATAAATAGTCCAATAGGGACCAGTTTTAAAGTCAATTATCAATTTCTGCTGGGTATGAGAATCAGAAGGACCCTCCACATATGAAGGCCTGTGTACACATTCTGTTAAACACTGTCCCACATACTTACTCGCTTACGCTCCGCCACACACAGACATTCAAAGCTCAGCCCCTGCCCACCACTTACTCCTGGCTCCTTACCCTGCAGTTGAACTTCAGCAGCACTGATACAGCCCCAGCTCCATAGAGCTTCTCTGAGCACGCCTCATGTTGTCCATTGTCCTACCTTGGGTGATAGGAGTAAGGAACCGCAGGAGGCAGGAGAGAGAGGCCTGCAGGAAGGTAAAGGCATAACCATGTGGTGCTCGGCCTCTTCATGCCTCAGATGTCAAAGAGATGCCTCCAGGACCTCTCTTGTCTTCTGATACATGGGAAGGCTGAGCACCGAGCACAGGGCTGGCCACATGGGAGAGGAAGGAGGCTCAGGGGAAAGGATGGTCGTCAGACAGGCCTGGACTTCGTGGATCCGCCTGCCGCGGCTCAGCAGGATAGATATACTGGGTCAGGAAGGTTAGAGATTTCACCTCCAACTTCACCTATTCTAGCCATTTTACAGGCTGGGGTTGAGTCAACTCACTGACCCCACACTTCCCTTTGGCAATGTGGGAAAAGGTGGATTTGGGGCAGTGCCCGAATCATTGACAGGCCCTCTACTTCATACTGACCTGTACAGCCCTGCACCCAAAGCAGAACTGATCTTTCTAGACATGTGCCTGGAGAACATTCACAATAGTGTCGCTATTTTGTGGGCTGTTTAAGCCACAGCCGGGCACATGCACTGAAGACCTCTCTGCTCTGGCAGGGACTATACTACGGATGTTCATCCAGGGCCAGGCTGGTTGCTGCGGACTCTTCCCTGGGAGGCTGGAAGGGTGGAGGCCTGTTTTGCAGTAGTGGGGGCCGGTTTTGTAACTGGAGTCCGGGTCTTCAGTGGGGCTGCAATACTGGCCCCCTGTAACAAAAGCAGCAGTGCGTCACACATGCATCCTCGTCCCTAGGGGCACTTTGGGTTCCCAGTCCAACCCTGCCTTCATCTTCAGTCAGTGCTTTAAATGGGCCGGTACTCTCCGGTACTGAGTACCCACACTTTTTTATTTTGAGAGGGAGAGTACCGGCACTTCTCAAGAAAAACTTCATACTTTTAGTAGGAGAGTACCGGCATTTCTCAGAAACAGGCAGGTACTCTGGTACAGAGTACCTGCACTTCTATATTCCCAGTCCAAGCACTGTCTTCACTAAGGATTGCAGTGAGTTGCTGCCCTCCTTACTGAAGATGAATGAGCTGTCAAAAAAGAGCCCAGGCCTCCCAATGAAGGAGCTGCAACTTCTGGCCTCACACGTACAGCGAATGACGGAGTAGACCCTGGTTTGACCCTGCAACGCCATTCACTGCACATGTGATGCCGTGTGCCAAAGGTGAGGATGGCAGAGAGCTGCAAAGCGTCTATGAAGGAACTCCTGCTCCAAAATCGCTGCCTTAGACATGTGAAGGTTTGCATTTACCCCGCTTTTTGTCCTGTCTGATGAGACATTAGGAAGGAGGAGCGCCTGCTGCACAGTGCGGGGCAGGGCTACAGAGAGTGATAGTAACGGCCTCAAGGATGGAGAGAGGCTGTGGGCTCATGGCTAGACTGCCGACCTTAGAGCTGGGAACCATGGTTCGACTCCACCTCCTGTGATTCTGGGCAAATCACGTAATCTCCCCGTGCCCACAAAAAAAATAAAAAATGAATGTGTCCTTGTGAAACCTAACTGGTGCTCATGTAAAGCGCTCCTATACCTTCGGGTCAAGCTCGCGCTATATAAATCTGGACCAAAAAAAAGGAAGCCAGCCGGCTGGGGAATGACCGATGCATCCTATAGCCAGCCTGGCCCTGTAAACAGCTCAATTATCATGGCGGCTCTCTCCACTGTGTTGTTTTTTCTGAGCATGCCTTGGGGTATCTTTTCCTGTACTAGACAGCTTGCATTTGTATTCGGCGGTATCTTGTTGGACACGTCCCTGTTGAGAGTGCGCGCTTTCTACTTCAGTGGAGGGGTTCTGGCTGTTCCGGTTCTGCGCCCTGCCCTGCTGCTGCAGCAGCGTTCAGCCCGGCTCTGCTCACTGAAGCAAACCCTCCGCCCTGCTCCTGACACCTGAGGTGGGAACCGCTCTAAGAGGCTGTTTGTATTTACAGCTGTCAGGGACTTCTGCTGCCTCGGAATATCAACCGAATTCGGAAAACGGAAGTCGGCTGCTTTACTTCAGCCACCAAAAGCGGATGTTGCTCACAAAGCTTTAGGATTTTTGCTTTTCTCATTCGGTGCATTCATAGCCTTGACTTGACACCCCCTGTCGGCCATTGCGCTACCTGTCAATCCACGGCCACTGACTTGCTTCCTCAATAACGTGTGTAGAATCATGAATTTAGCTCATCGGGTCCTTTCGATTTGTTTTCTCATCTTTCCTTTACTGCTGTAACAACGAGGATGGCCGTGCGCATGCTCTACTAATGCACCAACGGATGCTTCTCGTGAGGAACAGCCTCGTGTTTCATGTTTTAGTCCACGCGTTATTAAGGATAACATGGTTCACATAATAGCCTCCAATCCATACTTCTCAATTACTTCCTGATCCATTATTTCTTTGCAGTTTGAAGATCTTCAAAATATTGATTATTCGGTCATGCCTCTGTCACCCGGTGATTTATTCCCGCCCCTTCCGGTCACAGTGGACTGCTGTTTCTCAGGCTCTCTAGGTCTAAATGAGAACGAGCCAGGTTTTATCTCGACCAAATCGGACTTCAAAGATGCATTGTCTTCCAAAGGGAAGTGATAACGGACATTGATTAATAGGAGAGAGACCGGTTTACGGTCAAGCTGTAAGGGACAAATATATTTATATTTAATAATATGAGGCTTGCCACTTATTTTAATCTATAAATAGCTCACGAGAGTTTGTACTTTCGTTTAATGTATCTTTTAATTGTTTGTTATAGCGCTGGCTTGACATGTATTTACTGTATCTCTGTTCTTTACAAGTGGATTAGAAATAGTAGCCCAGATTTATAATAGGTAAGCCCCGATGCTTGCTATATCTGCTAAATTAGCATGCAGTGGCTTTTGCTGAAATCCCAGTGCCAAGTGAGATGTGGCCCAAAGAATGGACACGCAAAATATGACATGATATCCCTCAGCATAACGTCTCTATTTTCCATGAAATTACACATTTTATGCAAATTACTTTGAGACGATAGCAGAAATCTGTACTGGGGGATCTGTACCTCGATTTCAAATATCACATAAGACCCCACTGGCTCAACTTTGATGCACGACACAGGTATAGACAAAATGTGTTGGGTGGATTGCTCACTAATCTCAGCTACTTGCAATTGCTCAGGGCTACACCCCAGTCCATTGTTGTTTGCCTGCAATGCCACATCAGACAGGCACCAGCAAAAAGCAAGCAAGCATTGGCCCTGCTCCAATAGCAACAGTCAAGCACAAATGTGCAACCCATGTCCCCTCTGAACTGGAACACAAGCAACTCCAGGCTGGTTTTGGACAATTTGGGCCTCGTTAATAGGGGCAAACTTGAGTCCTATTGCACAGTGAACACAGTCCCCATGTTTGGGCATATCAGTCGCACTTAGAGCATCGCGCAGAGTAATACAAAAAGGGATGGGTGGAATGCCTAAATTAATCTCAGTCACTGGTAATTGATCAGGACTGCAACCAAGTCCATATTTTGTTCCCACCATACAACCTCAGATAGGTGCCTGCCATATGCAAATTAGCTTCTGTTCTGCTCCAATAGGAACAGTCTAGCCTGAACTTCAGGGTGGTGTCGTTTGGGTCAACACTTAACATCACTTAGCATAACAATAGAATCACATTTTTTGTGGGAGCCTGGACAATGACATAATCGGCTCATAACTCTTTTTAATGTATGACACTGTATAATTTTTTATTGGTGCGTAACTGAAAAGTTTTGCACGGCGCTAACCTGATTTTTTTGTAAATCTGAGCTGAATGTGTACCACAGAGAGCAGATCACTACAGATCTTAGATGCAAGTGCTTAACTCAAGTCAGTAAGTAAGTAGGGAATCCTTTATTGATTGATTATTTAAAATAATTTCAATAGACATTGATGCACATAAACAAACAGTTAGTAAAGGATTTAAGACATTAAAAGCTGGGAGTCTGGGACCAATCGAGTCGCAAAGCACACATAAAATGAATAGTCAATATTACAATAACGCCTCATTAAATGAAAGGGTGCCAGGGCTTGTAAAGGACATGGGGTGCTTAATTCTAGGTGCTTTGATATGGCGGCACCAGACCAGTTCCGAGATAAAGTGCTTAAAGTGTGACTATAGCAGCAACGTCTTGGGGCGGGGCTGAAAGGTCTTAACTCATTCAGCCATCCTACTGGCTAATGTACACAAACAAGTGATGAATGGCATGCTTGAATTCATCTCAATCACTGGTAATCATTCAGGCCAAATGCCAGTCCATCATTATTTTACACACCCATGCCACCTCAGTTTGAACCCAGCCAGACCCATGTTCCAGTGGAACAAGTCCTGCCCAAACCTCCAGGTCAGGTCATCCCTGAACATCCAACTGAAGAGGCACATTCAGGGTGAAAGTGGTCCTTGGGTTGCTTGTGGACCCAGGAGAAGTCCAATGTGTAGATGATGGATCAAGCACTGAGTATGGCACTGAACTGAAGTTTCATCCAGTGCAAGTCTTTCAGGGGAACACTATGTGGTAAGACGTTGTAAGTCCCTTGGCGAGACACGCATGGATAATGCTCTTCATACGTAATAATGTAGAGCCTCGTACCCTGCAAATATGGTACGCCTGCCACCAAGATGCTGTCTATGAAGGGCTTGTGTGGTTGTTCGGGAAAAATTGCCAGCAAAATATGTTAGTAAGACTGGCCTGGCTCAGGGTTTTCTGTGTCAATGATTTCCTCGCTCCGCTCAGTTACAGATTTTACAGACCTCCATTCAACCTGCTCTTACAATGCCTTTATGATAATGATAATGCCACTAGAAATATTTGCAATCAGTACTGCCATGTTGGAAAAACTGCTCTGTGACTATGAACGCAAGTGGCTATTATGATGAAATGCTCATGGTGTGACAATTTACAAACGTTGGCTTTGTGTTCTTGGCCTTGCAGCCTGCGGACGACGGCTCTGGGCACTTTATTTGGGATTCTGAAGTCGCGTGACAATGGGTTTAGTCACTCATGCCTGGTCTGAAGCCCACCGCCCTGGCACGGGCAGCATCTGCGTTTCCAGATTAGTGCAATGCAGTTCATTAAAGCTTTGTTATAGAAGAAGGCCTGAAAATGGTACAATTTAGCACGTTCCCTCTTGTCGTTGGCAGACAGCATTGGCATGTGCTCAATCATTGTCGCCATGTTCAACTGCTCATAATGCTGAAGAGCTGAGAAAATGTGTCCAACCTACTAAAGGTTCAAACACTCCGCATTCTATTTTTGATGAATTTAAGAGCAAATATTGCAATGTAAATAAAATGTAAAGAGACCAGTAGGCTGGTTTTTCACGTGGCACTTGACACAATTACTGCATTCAACTACAACTGCAATTATTGCCAAAAATCAAGGGCTAATTTAGAATTTACTGTTAATGGGTGAGACATCACTGGTGGAATTCCTTAACCATGATATTTATTTTTATATGTATTCATTTAGTTTATTTATTTAGTATCACTATGTTGGAGAAAACCACACCCATGAAATAGTGTTATCATGTTCCTAATTGATGTGAGTTAGCGTGAGTGGTGAAACGTGTTGTGAGGGAGGAAATGCCTGAGATGTATATTATTATTGTTGTGTCTGCTTCAGTGTAGTTTAAGAGGGTGGGCTTTGTGGGAAGTGTTTTGGTGGTGTAGCTGGTGAGTGCAGATTATCTTCTCATGTTGCTCTGATGGTGCGACTGAGCCTATACATGGTGTAGAGTGAAGTTAGGTGACAGATAGTTGGACATGTCATTGGCTCACGATCCTTGTGTAAGAAATAGTGTCCTGACTTTGGGAGGCTATGATCCATAGTCATCTGAACTAGGCGGGTGCGAAATTAGTGTAATGTCTGTGGTTTGCATAGTTACAAGAAATATCTGGAAAATGATGTGTGATTGCACGTAACTATGTGAAATGAAAATCTGTCATTTAGCACTATATTTGAGAGCAGCATGTATCCTTGCATCAGTTTTGAGGCAAAAAAAAATGCATTTTGCAGTAAAAAAAGGGGTGAAAATTTAACACAAATGACATAATTACTTATTGTGGCATAGTGGCTAAATTTGGGGAATTTCTTGTAACAAGTGTAACGCAGCATTCTCACAATTACCTGAATTATACTGACATAATTAAAATTTCAGGCCGACCAAATCTGTATATATTTCACAGTTTAAGTTAAATTAGAGTTACAACTATATTTAAAGAAGAAAAGTATCTTAGTAAAATGTGCAATTTATGAACTAGGGTACATGCTAGATAACTTGTTGACCCAAATGGTGTATTTTCCCATGGGGTGTGTAACAATCCATCCATGGGCAGGTGGTTTTGTTTATATTGAAGTTAAACTAAAAAGTTGGACAACTCCCCACAGAAGTGTCAGTACCAGGTACAAGAATTTGCAAATACAACTTAAGATGAATTTGAACACCAACTGGTTTGCAAATATTTTATCACCTCTAACAATTTTGAGAACAGTTTCCTGCTGTGATCTACAATATCTCTTCAAATTCGTGCAGCCATCACCTCAAATATCAGAGATCATATTGATCACAGAATCAAACATATCAGGAGGACAAGTGATAGGTGCACCAAATGGTTAGTGTACACAGGGCCTCCAAATGATGTGATTTGTTGTGTGATTTTTACTAAAAACCACAGTGGCTAATATTCTCCACCTATCCATGCTGCCTGTACTGCTTCTGAACCTTTGCCCCCCAACCCCCTAGCACCTCCCGCTTATACTGATCTCGAAACCCTGCACTCCAGAGCAGCCAAAATAACCAAGAGCATCCATATCTCCATTCTGGACCTTATGAATCTCCTTCACCGTGCCGAACTCTCCCTTGCTAACCTCAAGCCCCCGCTGATATCCACCCCCCCACTGGTCACAGAGCCTCCCAAGCACCCTCTACCACTACCCTTGAGACATCTTCGCCCGCGCAAGCAACCTTGCCACCTTTCAGAGGAGGAATCCCAAGCTCTTGCCCTCTCTTACAACTCTGCCACTGTCACCTCAACCCCGCTAGACCTCACGGAAAACGAAATCCTAGCCATCCTCCAAGATCACAACCCTGCCCAAATCATCCCATGTCCACCTGATGCGAGTCCCGAACATACCATCAGCACGGTCACCATCAACCCCAACAGGCCAGCTAACGACCGTAACAGAAGTGTGTTTAAAATCAACCTTGCGCCTGTACTCCTGTCCACCCAGACCCCTGACACTCCCCTAGATCCCCCCCTATCGTATCTCTTAATCAACTGCCGATCGGCAGTTAAGCACGCCGCTGAAATTGCTGATCTCATCCTAAACAAAAACTTAGATCTAGCAATACTAACGGAATCATGGCTCAACAAATACTCTTCTCCCTGTCTAGATCTATTAGTCCCTCCCAACTACAATATTGCTAGACTCGACAGACAATCCAACAGGAAAGGAGGAGGCATCGCCTGCATCTACCGCTCTAGCCTCCTTGTCACGGAACTCACGGCGGACACCACTGACTCTTGCGAATACCTCGCCCTCTCCATTTGCAGCAACTCATTGCATCTGTGCAATTTGCATATCTTTTACCACCCCCCAGGTTTGAATGACTCTTTCACCGATCACCTCTTGGAAATCATCACAACTAAGATTTCCTCCAACGCTAAAGAGATTTTCCACGGCGATTTCAACCTGCACTGGAACGACCTTAAGGATCCCCGCGTCAACGCCATCAAAGAACTCCTAACCGATCAAGCCCTGACTCAAGCTTGCTCTCTGACAACTCACTCAAAAGGGGCCACCCTGGACTGGATCATCGCTAAGGAATCTTCAGTTAAGTTTATCTCCATAGACCCATGTGACTGGTCTGACCACCACGCCATTGCCTTCCTTTTACCTGGGACCCACAAGACAAAGGCACCGCGACCGATGAAACGCTGGATCAGAGACACCAATATCCTTGACCACATGAAACTGGAGGCTCGCTGCAAATCTGACCTCCACCCCCGCATATAACTACGGTTAGTGACCTCGATCATTACTCAGCAACTATATCGAACATTCTGGATGACCTTGCCCCACTAAAACTAAAAAGAACATAAATCAAACACACTGGATCCCTCAACATGGAGAGGAGATCCCTCCGGCAATCTGAAAGAACTTGGAGGCAGCACCCCTCCGCTGCTCATCTAAAACTTCTCCGCCAGGCGAGAAACTCATATAACAAGAACATCCTAAAGTTAAAAAAAAAATACTTCAGATCAGAACTGGGGAATGCCACGAATAGACCCCGCAAGCTCTTTGAACTGGTCAAACACCAATCAAATAAATTGGCTAAAACACCGAAAGAATCTCCCAAGTCTCTAATATCATCTGAGGAATTCTCCTCCTTCTTCGCTGATAAAATCACGGCCTTAGGAAATGAACTCAGTACCGCTACATCTTCTCAACCCCTTCCTGACCTGCCCCCCCTGTCTGCACCTCTCCCACTGGCCTCTCCTAAAAACCAAGCACGTTGGACCGACTTCAAATACTATGACGAAGACTCCATCGCTAAAATCCTCTCCACCTTAAACCCGAACAACCCTCTACCATCCAACTGCCTCGCTGCTGCCTCCCAATCCATTGTCCCTAGCTGGACTGCAATAATCAACGCCTCTCTCTAGCAAGGATCGATTCTGGATGCTCTGAAAGCCGGCCAAGTCCTCCCTATTCTAAAAAACCATAGCTGGATCCAGCCTCCCCTGACAACTTCAGACCTATCTCCAACATCCCTCTATTAGCCAAAGTGCCAGAGAAGTGTGTACAACAGCAACTAAGTCAACACATCAACAACTTCCACCTACTTGATGACTTCCAATCTGGATTCAGACCGGGGCACAGCACTGAAACTACTATGCTCCACATCGTGGACGATGTCCTCCAAGCCCTAGACCAAGGCAAAACCTTCCTTCTTATCCTCCTAGATCTATCCTCGGCCTTCGACACGGTCAACCATGAAAATCTACTCGAACGCCTCAAACTTAGGATGGGTTTGGATGGCTCTGTTTTAGATTGATTTAGGTCCTTCCTCCACAACCGATCACAGAGATTCTTAATTAACGGCAAACTATCAGCTCCCACCCCAGTCACAGTTGGAGTCCCTCAAGGCTCAACCCTGTCCCCCACCCTCTTTAATCTTTACCTAGAGCCGCTTACCGAAGTTTTTCGCACCGCTAACATCTCCTACCATATGTACGTGGACGACACCCAAATATACATTAAAATGTCTTCGCTCTAGGAGATCCTCACCCTGAATGAGGCCCTGAAACTGACCGTCCAATCGCTCTCCTCTAACCATCTCAAACTCAGCGCAAATAAAACTGAATTCCTCCTAATTTCCCCTACAAAAGCCAACCCTGAGGTTCAGAGGTGGATCATGGCCATCACAGCCTTAAACTGCCTGCCGACCATCATGGACTCGGCCAAATCCCTGGGTATAATTCTCGACAGCAACCTGAACATGCGGGACCACATCAACTCGATGGCTAAATCAGCCAGGTTCCATCTGAGCTACCTAAGGAAGCTGAAACCATTCATCGATGCTCCCGACCTAAAAATGGCAGTCCAAGCACTAGTCATCTCTAGGCTGAAATATGGCTGTTCCACCCTCTCCGGTTTACCCAAGATCTCCCTGGTACCCTTAAAAGCTTGCCTCTACGCGGCCGCTAGACTGCTTACTGGCACCAGGAAATTCGACCACATCTTTCCACATCTGAAAGCTTTGAACTGGCTCCCCCTCGAGGCCAGAATACAGCTGAAGCTGGCATGCATCACACACAAGGCTCTATTCGCAAACTCCCCTGCTTATCTGGCACAGAAACTAATGGTATCTGGAAGAAGCAAGAACTCTCGGTCCACCAGAGACCTCTTGCTCCAACCTGCCCGTTTCCGGAAGAAAAAAACCTACAATCGGGCCTTCTCCAGGGCTGCACCAAGAATTTGGAACTCTCTCCCACCCGCCATCAGAAGAATCCCTTCTTTGGCACGCTTCAAAAAGGAGGCCACATCTTTCCTCATGGGTAAATTCCTCATCTAATCTACCGCCTTTGCCGCAGATCACCTATTCACTCCACCAAGATTCAGTGGGGTTTTTACGGATTCTAACTGTAAACGTAACCATCCACTTGTGTTCCCTCTACTCCCCATGGTTCCAGCACCACTGTCCCTCTCCAATCATTTTGTATACTCCTGTACATATAAGTCTTTTTGTTTGTTCTCTTCTGCAATCCTTGTAAAGCGCTCTGATACCCTCATGGGTCAAGTTCGCGCTCTATAAAACACTTAAATAAATAATAAACAAATAAATAAATAAAGATGAAAAACTCATATTGATAACATCATAAAGGCAACATGCTCCAATAAAAGGCTGCTTCCACCAGTATCCCCCTTTCTTTGTAACTTCTCAGTCGCAGATGAGTATCTCATGGATGACTCACAGTGTTTATCTCTTTTGTTTGCCTATAGTGCCATGTTTTCTGTGCTTCTACAGTCCCTGCTTTCCTACTACCTAATGCCCCTTCCCATTCTTGTGTGGACTATGTCTTCTCCTGCCTTAATAGTTGAACCCGCTGAGGCTTCTTCGGCCCTTGTGAATTTGCATCTATGGCAAATTTGATTTTCCTTGAGTGTTTTTCAACTCTCTTTATAGCTTCTCCCTCCAATTTGGTTAGACAGTGCCCTTTTATTTTCAGATGGTGGGTGTCCTTCATATCTTGCTTTAACTTCCTTTTCCTCTCTGCAACATCCAACGCCGACCTGCAAATATGCGAATGGTGGAGGATCTCCAGCATGGACGCTATCTGTTTCCTTTTAGTGCCCAGGAGCGTAGCATTCTCCCTGCATAGACACTTGATGCGATGCACAATTCCTTGCCTCAAGGATGACTCCCATTGAAAGACAAACATGCCCAGCATCTCTCCAAGCCATTGTGGTTTTCCTGTTGCTGGGAAAAACAATTTTATGCTCCATCTTAGCTTAGACCCAAACACCCTTAGGCCACCATACTGTTCCTTGGAGTAGCGAGTGAAATTCTAAATCTTCCAGCTTGTTTGGGGCCCTGTTTGGTTCCCTCACCACTGAGCCCAGTAAGGACTCTTGTCCTCTTTAAAAAAGACAAGGGAAATAGATCAGATAACGTGGTTAGACATGTTAAGAGCTGGCTGCTAACTTTCGGAGCTACATTGGTTACAACACTCATAAATGTGCTATTTTTGGTGAAAGAGAAATAGATTTGCTTGGAGCTTTAGGTCCTCCTCTTTTTGTGTGCCGCTCAAATTTTTCTAGACATTTAGGGACAGCTTTACTAACATTTGATGCAGTGCAACACAGCAACACACAAGACAACTTGCTGTGCTGTGTCAAATGGCGGGGGCAGGAATGGGCCATATGTACTAAGATATGGCGCGTTCTTGCTCTCCCTGCTCTGGCCCACTAGTTGGTGCCAAGAGCCAATGCCACAGTGCAAGGGTGCCTGCGTTGCAGGCAGGATTGCTTTTGAAGGGATATCTTCCTGCACAAAAATAATCCACTGAGGCTATTTCCTCTTTCTTTATGTGTTGCAAAATGCAGTACATGTAGGAAATATCTAAAAACACCCAGTATCACACACTTTCCCCAAAATAAATAATGTATTGCAAGTGCATGCTCATAGGCATTAGTAACACCATACGTGCATAAATTAGCAAAAGAATGCATGATTTTAATTCCCATGTGATAGCCATGTCAAAGAATGTTAACATTTTAATTTGGAATCGTGTATTGCTTCAGTGCCTTCAATGGATAACAAACTCTTCTGCTTACGAAAGCAAGGGGTAGTTCCTTGGCATTTGCGCTCACCAGAAGTGCCTCTGGCAGCTTCATTGCATGTGCCAAGGGTATTTACAGCTCATATGTAACACTTTGGGCCAGAAAAATGACTCTGAAAGAAGCAGCTCTCTCGAAAGCACGTATACAGCCAGGATGATGGACAGGTTTGACACATCTTTGTCTGGGGCTTCCCAGGCGCCAACACCTGGCTCATGCATTGGTAATAAGCAGCCTGTTTGTCCCCTCTGAGGAAGCAGCTTTATGAAGACAACCTTCTCCTGCATGTGCCATTCATTCCCCTCTAACTACTGATACAGGCTGTGACTGCACTACGTGGGCGTACAAACAACTTCCTAACAAGTCAGGGATGCACTTCTGCTACACCACAATATGAGTAACCATCTACAAAGTGATATAAATAAAGCCTGGGCCAAGCTAAGCATTGTAGGCAGGAGTGTTCATCTCCATACATACTACCTCCTACTACTAAAGAGACATGTCTGTCATCTTATCTTATGCACTGTCTTCTTGTGCTTGGCAGTGTGTCACTTAGACATGTTATTCCACAACCTTGAGGCCTCTCATTGCAAGTCCCATTAGAAGTGCTTCATCTTTGTCACTTCCAGGAAGAATTTTAGTGATTCTTGCATGAAGACTTCTAGTTTAGCCTAGTGTGCTTTCTCTGCAGTCCTCCCTTTGTCACGCTGTTGTGTTCAATATTATATCCTATGGCACTTGTAATACACAGCACAGGCTATCCTCACATTTGTGACAGAGTATCCCATCCACCAAACTCTTTAATTACGGCCCATAGATTCCATTCAGCACACATCTTGAAACGAGAACACAGAGCAGCAAAAGGAGATTATTGAAGATGTTTTTAAAACCTATTTTAAGAAACCAATTTAGAAGTGGTTTTAGTTTAGAGGATAACATATTCACATCTTGCTACCTCATTTTAACAAAGTGGATTTCCTTTATGCTGAGAATATTTCAACCACTAAAATATAGAGTGCAGGATGCCTCAATGCAGGGCACGTAAATGACTTTGCTATCACAGAAATGTTAGAAGACCTTTGTGCATTCCCTTCTTTAGTATTCTTCCATTATCTTGATATATGAAAGCAAAGGGGCATATTTACAAAAACGGGCGGAGAATGGTGTTACTCTGAAATTGGTAACGCCGCGCCGTACAGTTTTAAAATGCAAGGATGTGCCATATTTACAAAAATACAGGGCACCATTCATTGGCTTAATGCTACCTTTCAAATAAGGCAAAGGAGTTAACGCCACCAGGATGTCACTAAAATGATGTTCTGAAGGCATTAAGTCCTTGTAAATATGCCTCAAAGTTTGTCCAAACACCTATAACACTGTACAAAGCCATACAAAGCCACAGTATAGAACTTTGTAACACTGCACAAACCTATAGTATATAATGAATAAAACCAGTTCTCATTAAGGCACAATGTAACACCTGACAGCTCGTTAACTCTCAGTTGCAAATATTCAGCCTCTCTTCATATATTTTGCATTCATAGTGGAAGAGTATTTCAGCGATCTAAGTTGTTGTCTTACACTTTGCATTAATTAATTACGTTTTCAAGCATTGCCTTAAAAATTCCATACATCATGTAAGACAACCACATCCTACAGATCCTGGTGCAGTGACTGCACCTGCTCACATTAGTGTTCTTTATTTAGGATCACATACATCTGTGAGAAGAGGGTGCTAGGTATGTCACATTTAACTTTAGCAAAGCAGCATAAATTGTCAAAGCCCTTCCTCCAATTAGACGCAACTTACAACTCCAATATCAACCCGCAGGTAGTTGAGTGTCAAAGTCCTAGGAGTCCTTTAAGTTGATTAAAATCATAGATGAGGAAAGCAAAGTGGAGATTTATATGAAAAGGAGAACATTTTCCATGCATTATAGAACATACTCCATGGACATTGATTCATAAAGTGTATGGGGTAGCAGATTTGATATCATTCTCTTTCACCCTTTCCCTCATGATTTTACAGGAAGTGACTTGACATGATCTTTGACCCTGATGACATCACAGGAAGTGCTGTCACGTGACCTTTGACTGCTGATATTACAAAAAGTGACAACACTGAACTACAAATACCCACACACAATAAAGGCAATTGTAACGAAATATAGAGAGAAATACTGAAGCAGGTTAAACTGGTCAGGTGATCACCCATATATTAACTAAGGTACTCCCACGGTATTGCAGATTTGCCAATATAATCCTAGACCAG
Source organism: Triturus cristatus (assembly GCF_964204655.1). Classification (NCBI taxonomy): domain Eukaryota; kingdom Metazoa; phylum Chordata; class Amphibia; order Caudata; family Salamandridae; genus Triturus; species Triturus cristatus. Next base: position 933,351,697 of record NC_140588.1, on the reverse strand, counting down.
CAGTACAGCCACCACATACTCAAATGAAGCTTCAAATTCAATAGAACGCTCAATATTTGCTTAGGCGCTATCACCATAGTGTCAAATGCCTAATTACAGCATCATCAGACCATGTGTGCAGGTTCTCCTACATCTTAAACTTAGGGGCATATTTATGAAAAAGTGGCACAGTGTAGCAAGTCACCTTGCTGCACTGCATCACTGGGAAAGGGTAGGAATGCGCTGCATTTAAGGCAATACAGTGTATTCCTGTGCTTTCCCCTGCGCTGGCGGACAGTGGGCTGCCTAGCACCAATGCAGGTCCCCTTGCATGATGGCACAAGGATGCCTGTTTTGCATGCAGGATTGTTTTTGTGCAGGGAGGGGCACTCTCCTGTGCCAAACAATCCTAAGAATGCAGCACACATGGAAAGAGGGAGAAACAAGGAGAAATAAGAATATTTCTCCTCATTGTGCCTTTCCTGGGAAGAAGTTTTTATTTGTCCGCATTCCCAGATTTACCTGTTCTTGTAAATCTGGGAATGCGTCAAAATCCATCGGAGTTGTGTGGAAACACTCACCCCTATGCCCACGGAACCCCTACCCAGAGCAGAATAAATCAATGTAGTGATTTGACCCGTGTTGAGCTACTCCAAATTTATGATGCCCCTCAGAGCCACACAAAATCTGTCTTAAAGTGTTTACGCCACCTATGTACCATGTTGTGTGGTGCAAACGTAACGCAACCCTTGCATGAGTATGTCCTTTAGTATGAACACAGGTTACATGCACAAAATTATGTTGCAAAGTAAGAAATCATGTGGGCACTTTCAACTGAGTGTGTGCCCCGGAACCAGCTTGCCTGGCCTAGTGACATGATGCTTAGTGGGGCCATTGATTTGTGTAGCATAGACATACTGAACAAAATATTCTGAGATTTATTATAGTTTGGTTTTACATACACTAAATATGTTTGGCATGCAAGAAGCCCACTCCACAAACCAAATGCCCTCTTGTGGATTTAATATGTACAGTGGTATAGTGACAGATATGCTAAGTCTTTTCTCTATGTTTTGCAACTGTGACTGTATTCTTTTTACCCTAGTTTCTTCAGCCAGCATCCAACTTATTGAGCTATTGTTCCACCTACAAAGTTCTAGAGTTTTTACCAGAACACAGTCAAGAAGGTGTGCATGGAGATATAAATTACTGATATATTATTAGAACATTGGAATGTTGAGCACTCCGTCGAAGACAATGGAGTGTTCTGGGCTTCTAATGGCTAGTAGAAATCCAGAGAGCAGCATTCCAATGGTTTTTACACTTCATAGCTGTTCCTGTGAACAAAGGCTTCTCAGAGCCCAAGGGAATTTAATCCCCATCGAAATCCGAGAGGCCTTTGTTTTTACAAATTAGAACATCCTGCCCTCTAGAGGCAAAATGTTCTAATAGACTTAGAACCCTCATTGGTGAGCTTTTCCGGCCGTTAATGGCCCGCTCCTGTGATAAAGGCTCCCACCTCCGGCTCGGGCCTTAATGCTGGAGCGGGCCTTTAATGGCTGATAGAGCCTGATACGTCGTGCTCTAAGGCTATAGGAGTAGACACATACATTTACATTTCGAATTTTTCCTGTGATATTTTACAGACTGCTGCTTATGCACATGGTGGACATGAACAAAAGCCAATGGAGGATTTTATATATTGGAGATTTCCAGAGATACAGGCGCATTGGAGTAGCATTTTCTCAACCTTGACAAGGATATTACATGTAGCTATCCCAACAATGCTTCCAGTGGGCTGTGTAAAAGAAATCCGAAAGACAGTCCCAAAGACAGATCGGCTGCCATGTCATTAACCCTAGCTAAACTACGAGTACCTATGTTATGCACGCACAGCCCAACTCCCAAAGGAGCACACTTGATTAGAGTTGTGGTGGTGTATGAAGAAGGTGGGAAGGCCGATGCTATGCTCCAACCCAGCATATCTTGTTCCCGAAATATCTGGGGCTCTCTGACATAGTACTTGGCTAAGGGGGAGAAAAACAGAAAGTTAAAAGATGATCATGGTGTGGTATAGTATTAAACATTGGAACTTGTTCCCTTCACCAAAAGCACAGTGAATCAATTCAATGTGGCATTTTGAGGTTGCATATTTACTGTTTTATAAAGGACATAACTTTATGGTGAAAGATGTAATGTGTTATTTTTGCTTGCCTTTTGAAGGTTATTGCCATTGAACTTAACAGTAATTAGAACCACCATTGTGATTTATAGTTTTTTTTCGTTTTTATAGTTTCACTTTTTATTGCTATGTTGGTTACTTTTGTAACACTTTTGAAATATCTAGATTTTTTAAAAAAAAACAAGCTGTGTTGCACAGTCACAAAGACCAATCCAGGGGTCACAGTTGCGGTCCATGGCAAACCTCAAATTACGTTCATGTCTACCCTACACTTGGTAGGTGTAACTTTCATATCGGACATTAAAGGACAACAAAAGAATAAAATGCATTTCAGACGGCATCTAATAACCTTTTTTTCATGATGGTGAAAATATGCAATCTGTTCTGTAGGCTCTTACTGTGAAAATACAAAAAGATTCTGAATAAAATTGGGTCCATGGTGTATAATTTAGTGATATAATTTATTACAGTAACATTTATGGGTTTAATTCACGACAATCCCATAATAATGTAATTGACATAGAAGCATTTTGGAGCACAGCTTTGTGAAAGTATTCCTAGTATGTCTAAGGAGCACCCCTTGCTTGCTTCACACATGATCTTGTTAAAAGCAAGATCATTAAAACAAAAGGATTACCCAGAGGTCTGTTAATAGACACGTTGAAGCTGCTGTCAGCCAGACTTCCTGCTGACAAAGCATGAGAGGTTGACAGGGAAGCAAATAAAAGCAACTGAAAAAAATGTCGGGAGAGAGCTGGAGCAACGCGCACTGTTTATCTAGTGTTGATTAAAGGGCACTTGGAAGCCACATCAAAGTCTGCTGACAGCAAAAGTTTGACATTCTGTGTGAAATGTGAAGTGCTACCCAATGAAGTTCAATTTATGTTTGTTCATCTGTGGCCAAGAACAAATATTAGGAGCAAACAAACGCTGAAACGTCAGCGCACTTGAGACCATTGTGGGTGTCATGTTCCGGACTCTGCTCCTGCGCTGTGCAAAAATACTCTTGACAACATGACTTTATGAAGGCAAACTTTGCCACGCACAAGTTTGTAACCAATTTGGGAAGGAGTTTATAAGCTATTTCATGAGAGGAGATATGTGGTGAATTGCAAACCATGTCGTTGAACACCTGAGCTCTAAGCTTGACTTTGGCAGTTCGTTAAAAATGTCTGCTTCTGGGTAAATCAATTTATCTTTCTGAGCCTAAAATTATGAATTTGTTTAATATTAATATCTAAAAATACATTGACTGGTATGCTGTCAAGCAGTGTCTCGTCGACAAGTTGTCACACTCTCTATGCTTTCCGTAGCATCCAGGTTTCTGCAATCCAGTGTAAACTTAGCATATCACGCCATTAAGTTAATTAAACAAGCATTGAAAATGCAATAGGTCTAGCCTTTGATTAAGTTAAAGCCATTTGCTTTGCTAATGATATTGTATAGCAAAGCAAATGGTTTTAACTTAATAAAAGGCGAGACCTATTGCATTTTTAATGCTTGTTCAAAGAGCCTCTAATTGCAAGTAGGACTCGCAAGTCGGGCGGTGCAGAACAATGGAGAGGTGTTTACGTGGGCGCTTCGCGTGCGAGCTAGCATCTACGAGGCTGGGTGGCACGCTCACCTCCCCGTGGCCTTGTCCTGTCATTTTCCGTGTAAATGGTAGTCTTTTGCACTTCCTCAGGTGTGATTGAAGAAGCAGCTCTCGATGTTTTGCGCCCGCCAGCCTGTGTGTGTACATGTGTGTGATGCGTGTCTAGCACAGTTTCTACCGATGTGTCGAAAGGGAGTGAAGGCCAAATAGTGATAGGAGAAGAAGCCGCCCATCTCTGCTTGTCTCTTTGTGTGTGTTGATGCGCTTGGCTGTGTTTCTCTGCAGCTTTGCCACCGGTGTCTGTTCCAATTAGTGTCTGTATGAATTAACGCGGGGTGTTTTGCTTCTGCCATGAATGTGGACAGTATTGGAGAGCTCTGTGTGTTTATAATGTCTGATTGTCTGTACCATGCAATCGCAAGTCGGTGATGTTTGTGTCTATGTATGTATGTCCTTGTACTGGACAGACCCCTTTGGCTCTATTTGTGTGTGCGTGATGTGACTCGAGACACTGTGTACGTCTGTTGACTGCATCATGGCAGGGCGCTTGAGTGTTAAATATGATTGCTGTGTCTCTGTGGTTCAGTTAAATATTTCTAAATTGTCTCATAAATAGAAAGAGGTGTCTGCACTGTGATTCTGTGGTGTCTGTATTTTTGGAATAAACAAACACCACCACGCACAAACCCACAAAAACAATCTGTTTGCTGCCCCAAAGGAGTACTCTGGTCCGATTTGTGTCTCTTTCTTCCTTCTGAAGTCACTGGTAATGGTTTTGCGGTAGTTTCTATTGTTAGTGTGAGTGAAACAGGACAAGCAGTATCGCCGCAACCCGTATGTGTGCACATCTCCTGTCCGCCGTACGCGTGCACATCTCCTGTCCCCCTTCCAAAAAGAAATCGACAACAATAGATCTCACCAAGCGAGCAATGCATGCGCTGCGTCGCTAGGCGAGACCTAAAAAGGAGTCATGTTTTAGATGTTCTTTCTAGAGCATATTCTCCATTACGAGCTAGATCACCTGTTTTTTTAAGAAAGACAACCTTCCAGAAACCGATAGTAAATGTAATAGGAAACAAGATCTTGTCAGAGACCACCAACTCATTGCCCAAGACATGATCACCTGGAATGCAAAATATGCTAAGGGAGGACTTAGTGATGTTTTGTGCTTTAATGGAAGTTATTTAATCAAAGGTGACTGGATCCATGTGATGATATGCCATTCCTTTATGCCTGGAACTTGGAATTTGCCGTTACTCACAAGTTGCTGAAATTACTATGTCCCATAGGCACTGGAAGTAGGTATGTCGGGTGCTGCAGCACCTCCAAAGTAACTCTGCTGGGGTTCACAAGGTGAATGAACAATAAAGATGCCTTTACATTTTGCTCTTATTTTTTCACATGTGCTGTGTGGTCATATGTCAGGCTGCCTTCTTCCAAATTGCTGCTTATTCTTTAAACATGGAAATTCGCATTTACAGCTCTTTCTCTGACCGCTAGTGAGGGGATTTTGTAAAGTGAAGTATGTGACAATTGTTCTGAAATAGAGTCTGAAAGGAAAGCCTGTAGAAAGTTATTTTTTTCTAACACACAACAACAGTTAAATACTTGTAAGAAACTATACAAATATTTCAAACTATATCAGCAGTGAGGAAAGCATAATTGAGGTGTGACAACAAAGAGTTTCATAGGATCAAAACAAATCAAGACACCATACTTGGTGATGGAAAATAATAAATATTTGTTGTAACCCGAATTCCACACATTATCATTAAAGTCCAGTATATTTTATCAATAAAATTGCATGTCTGTGCACATTTATCAGCCATTTCAATAGAAAATGTGCTGTCAGTAAATGACAGTACACTACCACACCATGCTTTAGTAGTGTATTTGCCACAATGTGCTCCTAAAATGCATCATCAGCTATATACCTCACCTTAGCTTATTTGCAGGTGACCGGGAGTAGCTCAGTTGCTATACTTATTATTTGTGTGATGTTTGGATTTTCACACTTCCTGAACCGGTACCCTGTGGTACTTACCCAACGGAACCACTTGTAGCTTTATAACTATTAACCCAGGTTCCGAGGGATACTGGGTGACCCCATTGATCTTAATAGTAATAATGATGGCAGCACCGCCACTCTGAAAATTGTTCCAGCATCACTACTCTGTCCCCTTGACCAAGAGTGTCATTTATGTGTATTTCATTTTATTTGGAGAGTTAGTAAAAGGCTATGAACCACCTTGCACTCTTCATCAGGCACATGTAAGGAGGCTGAATCAGGTTCTGGAGGGCACTTGATTGCAATCAGAAATTTATCAACTGAATGAATGCGGCAACCACATTTTCTGACCCAAAGGTAAAAGAGCTGTGCAGAAGAGCTAAAACTGTCTGAAGTGATCGGAAGGTGGAAGGCAATTTTAGGTGAATACCTGACCCCCCTTTCCTCCCCAAGCTCTGCAGGGCAAATGAGGCCTTGGAGTACTTTTTGCTTTCCTTTTCTTTCCCATTATGATTTTGTCAAAGGACGCTTACCTTTTTCATGTTTGTTTTAAACAACAATGATCTTCTCTTGTTATTTCCTTTGGGTTTAACTTTCTGTAAAGTGGTCAAAAAAGACAAACCTGGTTTTTAGAGTGGCTGATTTATGTGTTGATTATGGGTTTGCCTGAGACACAAGGAGTGGGAATTGTGTTGACGTGCTCACCATGCACACTGTGCCCGAAATGCTTGTGGAAGGGTTGAGAACACTCCAGTTAATCAACCTTGCACCCGCGACGACCTCAAATGTTCTCACACTGCCTGCCAGTGGGTGCCCACACTAGTCAGAAGGTGAGAAAGGTGCTCAATACAACATTTAGTATCTTGTAAAACTAGCCAAACAATGTTAATTTGTAAGCAAAATTGAATTCAAGGATCAATATTACTCCCAGCCTAATAGTCATATTTTCATTTTTTGCTGGAGACATCCCTACATTGAGTCGGTATATCACCCTTTAAATGTGATAGGTTTGTGCCTAATCATTGTGGGGGTTGTTCCTAATGAAAAAGATGACACCTGCACTCCCCAGTGACAGCTCCCCTTCAGAAGTAAGAGTTATGCTATATTCCAAACTGCATACCAAATGCGATGTCTATGTGAAAATGCCAAGATGTTCATAACATACCTTCTCCCTTACTCACAAATGACATTTTCTATTGCTTTTTTAAATGATATTCGACTTCTTTTCGGTGTGTTCTACCATGGAATCTTAACTGATCGCATTCCCTCCTTGAATCCTTTCATCCAAACACTGAACTAGATATGTGCTTACATCCAGTCCTAACTTGCTTTGAAATTCTCCCAGTTTTCTACTCACCTGCTCAGAATGTTGACAGATAAAATATTTATCGAACCTTCAATTTTTCATACAGTTTGTCCACTTGGTGCTGTTGCTTTCTTTTAACCAGCAGCAATTGGTGTACTCCAGTAACGTTCTGCACTTTAAAGCTCTCTCACTACATGCCTTATGTAATGTCAGGTGCAGGCTCACCTATAGCCTCTGCTACAGTGCCTACTTGTGTAACAGACCACGTTGTCACTTAATAGCTTGATGACAATTAATTAATTATCCTCATAGGGATGGAAGGCTATCAACCTATTTATAACGGGCCCATTAAGTTCTGAGGACTGAGCAAGGGTCAGAATTCCAAGTTGTGCACGCTTTTCAGGTCTGAAAATGAATCTTTGTGATAAAGTCTGTACCTCCCCCACCCCAATACATTTTTGCAGGTCAAACCTGTAAAATTTCAAAGGGGTGAAAAGTCTAGTATTTACTGCACTAAAATCTGCATATTAATCCCAATTACATCAGGGGTATTAGATTAGTGCACTAAAACCTGCATAAGAATCCCAATTACATCAGGGGTATCAGATTGTAGTGGTGTTATCACTCCTGTACACCTCTATGGAGCACTCATAATACCTTTAACTGACCTTGCTGTGATTAAAGTTTACAATCTGCAAGTCATACAAGTATCAATCTTGACAACTTAACATGTGTTATAGCATAAACGTGTTGGGCCTCATAAATTATTTAATTGGTCAGAACCTCAGCTACCACACTTATCCCATCAGGTCCTCCTATGGATTTTGCTCTGTGTGAAATGGTCCAGAATACTTAGGGGATATACAATTGTCATATGAGGACCTGGAATAAGATAATTGTTCGCAGTCATTCATTACTGATGGAATTTCCAAGATTAAATCTAGATTTAGGTCAATACATTTTTTAAGCAGATAAATAGGCCACAACAAAAATGAAACAAAATCAGCAGAGTAACTTATCTCAAATTGTATCTTTATAAAATCTCAAATGATTAGCAAACCAATCTAATTTGAAGAATTGGAAGATTTGATAAGCATTAATAAACTGTGAAATTCAATCTGAATAGAGTTATTTTCCTCAGCCGAGGGAGATTATATCTTAAAGAAGTAAGTCTATAGAAAGCAATTATCTCTCATACAAACCCTAAGGATGAAACTTCAGTAAATCAGCCAATTGACAAGTTCCAGTTCATAAACAGGATTGTCTGCTTCTGTCTGTACTGCAGCATCAATGCCACAGCTGTGGTCTGAAAACTTCCAGCCGGAAAGATTCCACTACACAAGCATACCAGCCAGCAGCAAATACAGTATTTCGTCACAGTTCGCGTTGTTTATGGAAGTCCAAATCGTCAGTCTCTGTACTGCAAGTTGGGTAGAAGAGAGGTGGACAACTTAAGAATCGACCCTGTCCCTAGTATGGGCAATTATACTTTATTGATTTCTGGTTTACACCGCTTGACATCACCAAATTTGTCGGACCACTCTGTCCCATTGCTCAGTTTCAGTAGGATGAGATGATGTAGTAGGTAAAAATATACAAATCCGGAAGAATTAAGTAATCCATTACTTTGCATTTTCCTCAAAACCAATGTACCTTGTCATATGATTTGTTGTGACATTTAGGAAATAGGTGAGTTCATGTTCTCTTCCTTTGTCAGTTCTTTCCAAAGCATGTGCTCTAGGAAGTAACAATTTTGTTGCAAGTCTAGTCAAGCAAGCTACAAACGTGAAAGGAATGTTTGAGAGTTAGAGCACAAGTAGGAACTTTAGGAAAGGTTCAAATAGGCTTCAGACCATTCAGTTAATACATTTATGCTAAGAAAGAAAAGGACGTTTTCAGGCCTTCATGGAACACAGCCTGTGCATGATGAAATTGTGACAAAATATGGATCTTACATTATTGAATACAATGCATTAGTTCTCCAATTAGGCAGAATAATGATTTTCATCGACACCATGTAATAATAAAGTACCCCTAATAAAAAAAATCGAACACTTCACTCCAAAAACATTTTGCATATTAATTTGCAAGTCTCTTTTCACGTTATAGGTCAATACATCATTCAGGATTCGAAAACACATTTAAAATAAACCTTTACATAGCACAAATTATTAAAGTATCTGTTTTCTCATTAATGTCAGTGCTCACATTACACGTTCTAATGTTAATGACCACTTTCTCAACACATAACAGTTTTATTCTTTTATAGAGTTTTCTATGTTATCTTTTATTTAGTATGTTCATTTATGCATAAAGAAAACATATATCAATACATTTGTTATAATTTACATGAGCTTATTTTGGGGCTAAGTGTCATCATAAACCTACGTCTAACATTCTGCATGCTTTTATGATGCAGTATTAAATCAAACTTCATTAGTGCGTTTTTCTTAAACATGGTAACCTAACACACATTTGTCATGTTCGTAAATTAATGTCACTAATAATTTTTCCAGGGTGAATTCATAGACAATAGACGAAAGATAACATCCAAGCAGTCAAGGGCAGGAGCCCTCATCAACCACCTATCTATGGGTGCTGTTATACCTGTTGAATGTTTTCTCAATGCATTGTACTAACCCAGGGCCAATTAACTGTTTTTTTTTGTAAGATCAACTTCATCCTGATTTACAGGTGAATAAACTTCGAAGAGCTAGTCACATTTACTCACAGGAAAAACTATTTGTCAATTGAGCCATAATCTATCTGTGGAATATTTCCAATGTTTCCATGCATTTATATTAAATTGTGCATGTAGTTTTTTTGCTTTCATTCACTTTTTTGTGGTGTGACCTCATGTGAAAATGCAGCGTGGAAATGTCAGCCATAGACTATAGTACGGTTAACCTCTTCAATGCCCGTGACGAGCTGGACTCGTCATGGGCCGCGGTGGCGCTGTGCCCATGACGAGTCCAGCTCGTCACAAACCCCGCCCGCTAATTCAACGGCCGGCACAGGGCGGGGAAAGGGGCGGGCACTGAAGGGGTTAAGAACGCAGACTTCAGTAATCGCTACAGATGTACCTACTCACAATTTAAGGCCTACACCAGGTCGGCACCAATCGCTGAAAGGTCCCTTTTGAGACAGGCTACCGGTGCACAGATACCGTACTGAGCTAGATGGTAGTCACACATGCTCAGGCTGCACATGTGTGCTTAAGTGGTGATTTGCAACAACACCATCCTCTTACAATAGCTGCACAGCAGCCCCTATATGAAAATTCAATGCTGGCAGTTAGCCTTCTCAAACCATTTTAACAGAGGTTCCCATGAGTGACTCAGGTAGGAAGCCTCACTCACCAGAAGCTCATAAACCACGTAGTCTAAAAAGGAAAAAAGCAATCATGGTTTAAATGGAGGGGGGACAGCCCCATTTCTCATACTTTACAAATAAAAGTGCTGAGTTCAAGCACTAAATGTTAGTATGACTCACTCATGCACAAATAAACAGCATGCTGCTTACTAAGGTTAGTGCAGAAGACAGCCTTAAGTTGAGTAGAGATTCTCTTAAGTACGATAACTGATGATGAAGTGAAAAACTAGCATTTCAGACAAAGTAGCATTCATTAAGCAGGCGGGTGAAGATAGAATTGCCTTTAGCATGCTTTTGGAGTACAACCCACTGCCCGCTGCTTGTATTTGTTGCGATGTCATGCAGGTAGTCAGAATAAATAATCAGTAGGGGACATGCTCCTGTCTGAATGGACTACAAACAAGTAGACTGTTGAGTGGGAACAAGAGTGTCACCTCAACCGGGAGAACCCTCTAAACCAAATAACAAACACATAACAATATTTTACCAGTGCACACATGCTCTGTTAAGTAGAGGGCCCAACCAGAAATGGATAACAATAAAACCAGAGTTTCTTTTAAATGAGGAATATGAACGTTTAAAGTGCCGATACAGGTGGATTTTGTAGGTAACCACATAACCACAAACGAGGTCACATTAACACCCAACTGCTGCCTTGTACATGCCTGAAGGGTCTCCAAAGAACTAGACCTTTGGGTGAAGACTGTCTTCTGCAACAGGGATCCATCTCTAAGCTACAGAACAAACACTCAACGTTTCACCAGTGCATGCGTTCTCCTATTAAGTAAAGCACTCCGTCCCACAGTTACTGACAAGAATAAAACCAGAGTTTTAAGCTTGAGGTTGAAAAAGCTTTAGAAGGTTAACACGGATGGAACTTACTTGGTACATGTGAAAATGACATTAGTGAAAACATACAATTGTATAACTCACCTTCATTGTTGCCAGTCTCAAGGCATGCAACTTCTCTCACTCCATTCAATGCAATGAGGGCATGGGTGGGGAGAACCCTAGCATTACACATATCTCTGGGAATGAGGAATTCCATTGATTCCTCCATGCGAATCTGATCATGCTAAGCAGTATGGGGTTAACCATAGGAATTCCTTTGACTTGTGTGTAGACTCACACGGGCAAGTGTTTTTCACGTGTTGCTTGGCTGTCCTTCCTTGACTGCCCCCATGGTTCTTTTGTGTAACTGTGCAAGGCTACCTTGTGGAAATGGACTGCTACCAATGTGCTGCTGTCCACCTCAGACCCTCAAGATGATTGCTCTTTTCTAAATTAGGGAGAGACACTCCCATAGCCCATGGCCGGAAGATTGTAGAAGGGAATATCGAATCCCGAAAATCGATGCCACAGAGTATTGTTACAACGATAATAATGGAGAGCATATCTAAAGTTAAGCATATAGAGGTAAGTAAAGATTTATTATTCTTAGCTACACATCTACGTACCTTGAAGATATATATCAGCCACGTATGTATATGTGGAGTTAGGCATAGAAAATGTATAGAAACTTACCTTCCGATATTTAATCCCTTGATATTATTTTAATGATATCCTGATGAAATTTGGGACTCAATATTTCCAGCATAAATGGTTGGAAGGTTGCAAGGTGTTGATTGGGGGAGACAATAGCTCAACCTATGTCTATATAGAGTTACATGTGTCTTCAAAGCTCCACTCAGTTGACTAGCTATTTTACCTTATCAACACCCGAACCAACCTATTCACAGTTGTCAATGGATTGCATGCATCCAATCGTGTTAATTTGTAGTCCAGGTAAATACCTAATTTGAACAGTAGTCAATTAGACGCATCTAAACTACTTTCTGTCATCCCTTTGACTAATGTTTGAGAAAACCTGTGATAACATTATAATCTGCAAGCCAGTGGGCACTGATGAACAATCAAAGATTGAAACAATATGAAATTAATAAAATATAATTGAATAGTTATGGCTATAGCAATATTTTTAAACGTAGCATGATTAAGATTTCCCTATAAACTGTGTCAAATGAGTTTAACATGTCAGCCAGAAGAGTCCCTTTCACCATCTGTGTATGTGTTTTATTACTAATTCAACGCACTCATCATTTCATTTTGGCATTGTGTGAAATTCACTTACTTTGTAAAGTAAGGTTATTCCAGCCAGGCCTTATGGCTTGTATTTTAAATCAAACTTTTCTTCGCTCTTGGCTGTTGGTTTGAGCACTTTTGCTTCGGAAAGTTAGTAATTGTAACTACTTCATCTTTATGGGAGAATGGAAAAATAAGTTTAAACCTGTTAAGAACCTGAAACAAATGTAAACTGCATAAAAACTGTACCACAACAAGTATTGTGATTCTTCTTTCTGTTTATTTTCATGGCATTGATGCTTTAAAATTTTCATGGCATTGATGCTTTAAAAGAGAATCAGTAAGGAGCAGACTTTAAAATATATGTGAAAGGTAAACCATCCAAAATATTGAACAACACATTCGTTTATAACATTAGATGAGGTGACACAAAGAAGCCTCACCGCACAGACTCAGTGTAGAAAAACGGAACCCATGGCCAATGCATACATATCAATAGAGGAATGCTGAAAGAGAGATTGTGTATGTGACTCCATTTTCCAGAAAGTGAATGATGAGATGTAGGGGCCAACTTGGATCTTAGGAGTCTGTAAGTACACACAACAAATGCTGTCACTGTAAAAAAACTGCTATATCTAGAAATTCACAGTAACTGTTACTGATTTTGTGGGTAAACGTCAGATTCAAATTGTTAACCCCTAGTTCATGAATGAATACCTTCGCACATTCGAGGGGGAGAAAGAGTGAAAAGATTAGGAATTCAAGATATATCATTGACTTAAATTGTAAAACCCCCAAAGATCTGAATAGTGGAGAGGAGCTTGCAACCCATATTGGATGCTAGATTTAGAAAAAGTAACATTAACAATTATATTTTTTGATTTATGTCACTCTTTCACAATTTTAAAGGATGAAGAAGATTTGGATAGTCGACTGTCTATATTGAGCTATATTTTGGCATCAAAGTGTCGCAAATAAGTATTCATTTTTGTCTTACCGCACGGCTCCCTAGGATGATTAGGCAGCTTTTAGACATAATGACCAGCGATCAGATTCCAGCCATTTTTCACCTGTGTTAGGGGACATTCACTCACCCTAGTCCCATTCACTTTGCACCACGTAGAGGCTTATTCTTGGTTGAAAATGCCAAATTCTTGGTTTCAGAAGGATATTGCAGTTTGAAATGCTCTTAAGTAAGGCATACATTGACTGAAGGACACCTACAGGAAGTACTGGGGAGGAACCATTTGGGTACTTAATTACGGCAGCAGTGACTCACGTATCAAGTAGTTGATGTGAATTGCCAAATATGAATCCACGAAATGTTTTTGTCATAGAATTATTAAGGATTTTTGGATATGGTCAATAATTGTACTTGTACCCAGTATAGAAACAATGTTAAGTATTGCACGTAGTTCAATAATTGTACTGGCAAAAGCTCTTTAGGTATTGAATTATAGTAGTGGAAGCTCACAGGTCAACCGGGTGATAATAATTCACAAAATGGCACTTGTCATGAAATTATCTGGGAGTACAAGGATATGGCCAAATATTGCATTTGGACATAGCACGAACACACTTTAATAACTGTGAGAATGCCAGACTGATTCCATTGTGCCGAGATGATACAGCTTGAATTTAAAACTTTATTCATTTTGCAGCGTATACACTGCGAGGATATTTGTCAAAGCGGCAGAACGCATGGCGGCATTGCGAGGTGAAAGGTCATGAACAAAGACTCTTACCCGTATGCATTTAGTGGGAATTATTAGCATGTATCATGATATTTACAACAATGAAATGCAAGCTATTTATACTGCTTTACGATGTATCAAATCGGCAGTTCGAAAACTTTATTGTACCCAAAGGTTATGAACAAACACATGCACTCGTAACCCGTATGCATTTAGTGGGAATTATCAGCATGTATCATGATGTTTACAACAATGAACTGCAAGCTTTTTATACTGCTTTACGATGTATTTAACCTTCAGTTGAAATGTTTTTATATACTGCTAAATATGAGACATATTAAATACGTGAAGTATGTTGTCTATGCTCATGAACTCTGAAACCTATTTCTATAGGAATTAGATGTACAGGAATTTACTTGATAAAGGCGAAACGCCAAAACGCGTCGTCCATAACTTTGGTGCACAATAAACTATTTGTGCTGTCTCCTGGTGTGCCGCATCCTGGTTTGTTCTGCCATTGAGATGGGGTTAAGGACTTTCTCGAGATATATATATAATAAACCAAACGGATATTGAATAAGAATCCTGTGGTCCGTGCTCTTTTTACTCGGCTCCAGTTGGGTAAAATACGAGAAGGAAGAGTGCTTTCTAATATATATATATATATATATATATAGCACATTGCTTGAGTAATCCTGCTGCTGCTCCAGAACAGAGGGCACGTCGCCAAGTTGGACCACCCAGGCACGGTCCAATTTAAACTCTCCAATAACCTTATAGCAACAAGGATGACGATGACGTTTATAGAGCCAAAAATGCTTTATTCATTGGCCACTATCGGACGCGTTTCGCCTGCCCAGCAGGCATGCTCACCAACGACTAAGTAACGTTTCAATCTCTTTTAAACACATTTTCTGTTGCGTGTCATGTGAAAACTACTATATGAGTATAATGGAAGACAGACTCGTAGTTTTCCCATTCATTATTCAAACTTGTGTCAAAATCACAGTGATTTTTGTATAAATTCATTTAAATGCTGAAATTCAATTTCTTACATAAATCCATGCCTTTAAAACAATTATACAAAGCAATTATAGGTAAAGATAGATATACCTCAATATATTTTTCATTTGTCATTGAACGATATACTAAATATTTTAGCATCGCGTTCATTTGCAAACCAGCCAGATACCCAATAATCCTGTATTAGTTACACAATTATGCCCCAGTGGGCTTTTGGCACAACAATTATGACATTACACCTTGAAGATCCATTCCAAGTGGGCCAACTCTCAGCATTCATATTTATTACAAAAGATAGCTGTCTTCAAAAGTGCAAAGTGAAAAGATTTAATGAACTAAAAACAGCTAAAATTGAAAATAATATTCAGATAAAAACCTTCATCTAAACTGAGATTTCGAGGAAGTTACTATCAGCATTGTGTCTTTCATAAACGAGTATGGAAATTTTCTTCCATATTCAAACCTTCCGGGTTTTGGTGTCAAGTTCTATAATATAGCATGACTCCAATTTCCTCAATTTTTTCTCTCGGTTACCCCCCCTTACATTGGGTGGAAGGCATCGATCACAAAGTAAATTAAGCCTTTTTCACATCTGGTATGGGATTTTTCAAAGTGGCAAGCCACTGGTTATGACTTATCGCCATTCCTAATAGCCCTTAAATGCTGTAAAATGTGTTTGTGGACAGGCAGAATTGTGCTGCCCATGTATCTCAATCTACATGGTCATTGAAGCATGTAGACAGCAAACGTTGTCTTGCATGAAAATTCACCTTTTATTTTCTTTACTTTTTTTTTAAAGACCTGAAGTATATATTGAAGTGTTCTTACCCTAGAGGCAGGCTTTGCACTTAGTGCATTTTAGAAAACCTTTATTTCTATTTAGCCATGTTACATTTGTGTTCCTTGGTTTTGATACTTTCACCATATTACTCACAAGTGTTTGCTTGAGGGATTTGGCGCGTCCAAACGTTATTTGTGGTTTTCGCTGTACTATTTTAACTAGTATAGGGTCATTATGTATAATGCGCCATTGTTTATTCAGAATGTTTCTTAAGTTACCCTCCTGCTTGCTATAGGTTGTAACCATTCTGCACTGATTTTTGCTGTATTTTTCCAATTTCTCTTTGGTCTTACTTTTATTAAAAAGGATTTCTTCCCTCGATTTTTTTATTCGCCTTATACATTGCTGCTCTTATACACTGATTCGAGTACCCTCTGGATTGAAATCGGGTTTTCAGGTATCTCAACTCCTTACTTGTCTCTTCTTGATTACTACAATTCCTCATAGTCTTAAACACTCCCCATAGGGGATGCTCTTAATCAGAATTTTGGGATGTAAACTCTTTGCAGAAGCAACGTGTTTCCCGCTGTCGGCATTCTATACAGCTTTGTCTCAAGTTTCTCATCTTTTATATATACAGTAAGGTCCAGGAAATCAACACTTATTGCACTTATAGTACTGGTAAATTTAAGGTTTAGATTGTTAACCTGCAGCTTCTTTATGAACTCCTTTGCATCTCTTTCTGAGCCTCCCCAAAGACAGTGCATCGATGAAGCGACACTGCATTATATGATTTTGCCACTCAGCATCTGGATCACCTACTCCTATCACCAGCCCATATGCAAATTCACATAGCTGGGGGCGAAGCATGTGCCCATAGCTGTACCGCATGTCTGATGGGAGAGTTCTCCATTAAAAAGAAAATAATTGCTAGTGAGGCATGTTTTTATCATTGATAATAGCATCTATTTATGTGACCAAAGTTTACAGGCTCCACCTCCCCATAAATGTCTAATCGTATTCAGACTATCTTCATGTTTAATGCTCGTGTAGAGCGTAGTCACATCTATTGTAACAAGTAAAAAATATGCTTGCCATGGAAGATCATAAATCCTCTTCAGAAAATCTCCTGTATCCTGACTATAGGATGGGAGAGTTTTCACAAGGATACATAAACAGAACACATATTTTGATGTATTCTCCAGAGCGCTCCTGATAGCTGATATTATGGAGCACCCTGGAGGATATATGGGATCTTTATGTACCTTGGGTATTAGATAAAGAACCAGTGTTACTGGACTGCTGATTTTTAAAAACATGAATTCATCATGATTGATTAAGCATTGTTCATACCATTTTTGTAATTCAGCATTATAAAGACGGTGGCTTGTTATCATTACGTCCTCAGTAATTCTAACATAATTTGATCTATTGTTAAGTTGCTTATAGACTTCAGCTAAATACTTTTTCTTTTCCCATAAAACAACATTGCCACCTTTATCCGCATTGCGCACAATACAGTCATCATTTAATGCCAATGTATTAACCAGAGCGTTATAAGCCTTCTGTTTTTGTGATAGTACAATTTGTTTTTCACTTGTAGGAGCGTCACTTGTAGGAGCATCGAAATTACAAGTGACGCTCCTACAAGCTTCAGGCCAAGCTCACGTTTTATACCAATGGAAGCCAGAGACTCTGTGGATATTTACAGTGAACCAGTGGTTAATGAATTAAAAAATCTATATAAACGCACTAGTGAAAAACAAACTGTATTGATTTTTGTCGTAGACACATTTCCACTTAGGTCCCTTTTGTATCGGTGACCCCAGCTGATGCTCAGCAAGGAATACTGAGAGCTTTTATAGCCCCTTTCTCAGTGCATTCTTGGTGATGCACACACTTTGCCCACTTGAAGCTAATTTGTCTCCATATCATGCATTTATTTTCAAGAAACTCTAAAAAATCAATGCGAGAAGACTGAATTAAGCTTTGGTCAAAAGACTTTCATCATTTTTATTTAGCTTATAATTCTATTTAAGGCTGCCCATAATGAGACATGATGCAGACATGAGTCCCATCAACTAAGAAAGGCCCCATTTTTGAGAACCTGTTGTATGTAGCTACCCTTTTGTTATTTACTTCCACAGCACAGTAAGACTACAGCCTGTTCATGGGAAAAAAGATCTAGTTTTTCATACCAGTGTCTTCAGGTTCAGGAGGTTGTTATATTTCCTAGAGATGAAAATAGCATAGAGGCATGGCTCCATAACGCAGTTAAAAAGAGACACTTGAAGGTGCCAGTTAGACCTGGCATCTTTGCCGTGGTTCCCCTGCCTTTTTGCCCTCAGACCTCCTGTTTTGCTGACTGTTTTTGCTGGCCATAGGACTCTGGGCACTTTACCTCTGCTAACCAGTGCTAAAGTCCATGTACGCTCTGCTTTAAATAGTGGCACATTGGCTTAACCATAATTGGCATATTAAATGTACTTGTAAGTCTCTAATAAACTGCACTACTGTGCCTAGGGCCTTTAAAGTTAAATGTTACTAGTGGGCCTGCTGCACTGAAAGTGCCATCCACTTGAGTAGCCCTTTAAACATGTCTCAGGCCTGCCTTTGTAGAGCTTGTGTGTGCAATTGTAAGCTGCAATGTCGGCATGGCCCAAACCTTCCTTTTTAATACATACATTTTGTTAGAAATGGGGTTTCTGGTTGGCTAGGGTATGCACCTAAGCCAGGCAGAACCCACCACTCTAGTAAGGGCAAGGGAGTTACACACTGAAGACAAACCCTGCTCACCCCCTTGGTAGCTTGACAGAGCAGTCAGGTTTATCCCAGAAGCAATGTGTAAAGCGTTTGCGCAACACACCCACATAGCAGTGACCCACTAGGCACACCACAAAAGAAACTTCACACAAGGTTATATAAAAATATCTTTTGTATTATCCATAAAACACATTAGTTCACAATCTCATATATATTACTGTGCCACTAGGCACTTGTCATGACTTCACAGGAATTACATAGATCACTTGGCCAATCAGGCCATTCTCATCATCATCACAATTAGGCTGACCAGTAACTACTAGTAGGAACTGTACATAGCATAAGAAAGCATGCATACACAATACCCACAGTGCCCCATAGTAACCACCTGTAGTTGGCACGTATTAAAAATAACCAGCAACATCAGCTGTGCACTATGGGACACCACATCACATCATAACATTAGGGTATACCATATACAAGTGACCAGCATCACATGGATCTTCGTGCCACTAGGCACTCTGTCAGAACAACAAGAGCTGCATCGGTGCTCTTAGCACACTGCATGGCATAACTGACTTCCCCTGCGTAGGCTGCTGGGCTACCTGCTCGCCTACCACAGGGAATGCAGCAATCCTAATCAGGGGCCTCAGTCGAGGTCTCACCTCGATCTTTCTCGCACACAACAATTCCCCCGGAGAAGCAGATAAGAGTGAAGCTGCCCACAACCATGTGATGCAGCTGCGACCATGTCAGGAATGCGGAGCAATGCACCACTGTGGCCCAGGTGAACCCCTCTGCCGCTTGTGAGAGTTCACCACCTGTACTCACACACTAGGGCACAACTGCACCCAGTAGATGCGGAAGACAGACAAGTACCTCCCTTGCTACTGCAGAACAAAGTGCAGCTGCCCGTGAACACGCGTGCCAGCTGCTGACGGCTGGGATTTCTCGAATCCCAAAGAAATTCCCCACAACTACAGGCACCCTTGTCGGTTCTCCCGCGCCATGGGAGAAAGCAGATGGCTCCCTGCATCCACGTGGGGCTGCCGTGCTCTCACCTCGCTGGGACTGCCCCCGGGGAACTCGCTCGGCCAGGCCAGGGCCTCTCACTGCTCACACTACACACGGAGCTCTCCTCGCTGTCTCGAGGGCAGGAGGTGCTGCTCCCTTTTATTGTGCACACCCGTCAGCTTCCTCTTCCTCGTGGGAGCCCGCAGAGCTCCGACTTCTCCGTGGTTGCGGTCCCACTTGGCCCTGCCCACAACCAGGCTTAACCAGGTTGCTTGGTGCATCTGCCTGACTTCCGGCAGCTGCGGCGTCTCCTCACGGTGCAATTGCACTCTGCGCCTGCCGTATGTGGAGATTGAGCTCACTTCTCGGGATTTTCCCCCATGCGTTTCTGGTGCTTAGGCACAGCACTTCAGGACCCAGGGAAGAAAATAATGAAGTGCTCCACATGCTTTCTTCCACCGCAGGAGTAAAGGACAGCACTCACAAGCGCTCTCAGCTACCTCACAAAAAGCGGTTCACCTGCACTATGCCTCCTCAAGGCAAGGGACACACCAGCAAGGTGCCGGCTAGCAGGCCAGCACAAGGGTACTCACGGCAGGGCTGCAGTCCTACCTTGAGCCCATTAGGCAGCAGGTCAGCAGCCCAGCGGAGCAAAGTCTCTAGGCGGTTCCTCCAGGCTCCCAGCAACCTGCCGGTCACAAGTTCCGTGCAGCGTCTTCTCTTTCAGTTCTTCTGCATGGGGTCACAGCCCCAGTACTTATAGTCCAAATGTCTTTGTTGTGTGGGCACTGTACAATACAATTATCAGTGCACAACACCCTCCATTCTTAGTGTAAACCTTGGTTTCAGACACCCCACAGGGTGGTGGAGCCAGCATTGTGGAAGGCAGGCACAGCCCTATTCAGGTGCAGGTGCTACTCCTCCCACCACTCCAAATGGAGACCAGACCTATTCGGGTGCAAGGGAAAACCCCTCTCGCTACTCTAATTTCAGCCCAGGAATATTCAGTCTAGCGCTGAGTCACCCAGGCAGGGCAGGACACACCTCAAACCCCCCTCCCACCCAGGGACTGGCTGGAGTGAATGCACATCCCCTCTCTCCTATCAGACGGTCAAAATACATCAGGCAGGGCACAAAGGCACATAGCACACAGAAATGCCCACTTCTAAAAGTGGTATTTCTAAAATAGTAATAATAAATCTGCTTTCATCAATAAGCAGGATTTATCACTACTATTCCAAACATACCACACATGCTTACGCTACCCCTCTCATGTCAGGAATTACCACTGAAGCACATATCAGGGAATCCCCAATACATCCCTATGAGAGGGCAGCCTCACAGCAGTGAGAAACCAAATAGGCTGTTTTTCACTACCAGGACATGCCACACAGTTGAGGCACATGTCCTACATTTTACCTACACGGCACACTGCCCATAGGGCTAGCTAGGGCTTACCTTAGGGGTGACTGATATGTAGTAAAAGGGGAGTTGCAGACCCGGCAACCACTTTATATGCCACATCACAACGGCAGTAAACTGTGAGTGCAGGCCCTGCAGTAGCAGAGGCCTGTGACAGGTTTGAAAGGGTACTTTGGTGGGTGGCGCAAGCAGCACTGCAAGCCCACCAGTAGCATTTGATTAACTGGCCATAGATATATGGGATACCACAGTACAAGGGACTGATAGGTAAATTAAATATGCCAAATAGGTGTAGACCAATCTTACCAAGTTTACCATAGAGAGCACATGCACTTTAACTATGATCAGCAGTGATAAAATGCCCAGAATCCTAACACCACCAACAACAGTTCAGAAAAAATGAAGGGGGAAGGCAAAAGGTTCTGGGATGACACTGCAGAAAGGGCAAAGCCCAACACATATAAGTCACCCTTAAGGTAGGCCCTGTATATCCCAAGGCCAGGGTGCAGTGTATTTAAAAAGTAGGACATGTACTTTTAAGTTTTACATGTCCTAGTAATGACAAACTCTTAAATTTGTTTTTCACACCAAAAGCCTTTCTCGTCCGTAGGATAACATTGGGATTACCGTATTACATTTTATAAGTGGGACCCCCAAGTTTTGCGTTTCTGGAATCACAATTTAAAATCACATCTGACGGTGAAGTTGGATTTCATATTGTAATTCTGATAAAGCCACTTTTTGAAAGTTGGCAGTTTCTTACTTTAGCCATTTGGTGCCTGCTGCCTGTCTCTGAATACACGTCTGGGGGGCTGACAGCTGGGCCATGTGCAGCACACACAAAGCGTGCTTACGTGTGACTTGATGGGCCATCCTTAGCAGGATGGGAGGGAGGAGCTGGACACAGCCTTACACTTACATCTGAAGAGGCACTGTCTTTTCCCCACTAAAGGCCTGCATACCCCCCTGTAGTGAGTGTGGACCCAGGGCAGGAATGGCAGAGTCTATGTGCAATTCAAAGTCATGTCTTTGAAGTCTCTCCCACTTCAAATGCCCTACTGGGTACTGAACCTCTGACAACACCAACTCATTACACTTCTGGACCTGTAGATACTCTGCTAGGAATAAGGCCTGCTGTGCTGCTGAAGTGCCTCCTGCTATGCTGTGCTGACCTGCTGCCTTCTGCTTCCTTGCTGGGGTGAGAAGGTCTGCCCCACATCACTTGAACCCAGAACCCAGAGTGTGACTCCAAGGGCTTGCTGGTTTACCTCCTGTTTTGAAGTCTCAGTGACATCAAAGACTTCCACCTACCCTGCTACAGCACCTGGAATCTGCCATCTGTGAGTTTTGCTCTGTCAAGTGGTGCCAACCCAGTACTGGACTCTCGAAGTGGGTATAAAATGCTGCTCCAGGAAACATCCACGCATTGGCGCAGTCGAGTGGTTCGGAACCAGCACATCCCGATTAACTGCGAAGCATTGCCACTGCTGCACTGATTGACTGTGATAAATTGCCACTGCTGCGAGGTTCAACTGCAATACATCGCTGACTGTGCAGCGCACCAATCCCAGTTCCAACGCATCTTTGACTTTGCGCTGCTCAGAACCGACGCACCACCCTCCTCCTAGGGCTCATCGACAATGCACTGCCTCCTCTGCTCCTCACATTTTGTCCTTGACGTAGACTCAAACAAGGTACTTTGTAGCAGACCAAGGCTGGTCCCTCTATCCAGCCTGAGCTCCAACGTGGTCGGCCTGAACTTTTAGTATGACCAGATAGCCTGGGTTGGCGCTCTTATGCTTTTAAGCACTATATTTCAGTTTATTCTTTAAAAATCCATATCTCCAGTTCTACATATTGGATTTTTGGTCTTGTTCTGTTAATTAAATTAAGCTCTGCTTTTCTTACCAAGTGTGGTATTTTTATGTGTGGTGTTTTCACTATATTACTGTTTGAACTGTTGAGCAAATACTTTACACTTTGACTCTTAAGTTATGCCTGACCGCTCTGTGCCAAGCTACCTGGGGATCAGCACAGGTTAATCTAGGGTGTGTTTGTAACTTACCCTGACTAGGATCGCGGTTAATGCTTGTGCAGGATGCATACCTCTTCTAACCAGAAACCACTCAGTGTGAAAGTGTTGCGCAAGCGTAAACTTAATGCTTATCAAAATGTACATTGAGTTAGAAAGATAAATAAGATGCTATATCGCTGAGTTAAGGACCAGCTGCCTTATTATGGGTTTGAACTGTATGTCACAAGTTCAACTTCTAAATGGGATGACAAAACTTTTCTTCCTTCTGAGTTTGACACATTGATTACTATATTCCATTTCAGTTGCGTTTATATTGTGCTTCATATCCCTGGTGCCTAAGTGCATTTGAGGATAACTGCATACACTGCCTTGGGAGTATGCAGATTTGTTTCAATGTTGTGCATGAGGATCAAAATTAGATTCTTGCTGTGTTTGTATTACACTTTAACAAGTGTTAATTTGAAAGCTAGGATGCAGAAGAATTAAATGTTAGTGTTCTGACATAGAGAGTTGTCAGTGTAGTGTTGCTTAAGTAGGAAGTGTTTGGGTGTTGTATGCGTATGGCAGAGAATGCTCAAAATGTGCTGCATCGAACATGTGCGTGGGCGTGGAAAAAGTGTGAAAATGGATTAGGTTTTTCAAGCATATATGTACCTACTGTAATACTACATAAATCCCATTGAATCTGGGATGTAGGATCTGGCCAGATGTGACAAGGCGACGAAAGTGCAACTCTTGGGAAGAGCAGTCTTACATCAGGTACAGTATATGCTCTGATGACCATCCAGGAGTGACTTAGAAGCAACAATTTAGAATGGCCATTTTGTAACCAGACATAATATATGTTGTGAGGGATAGGCCTCACATTATGCAAGGAGTAAGGGGTCTTGCCAACTGATGGGTAGAAGCAGAGCAACTATTACATGAACATCCATAGCATATGCCTTAGGCCTCCATCCAGGAACAGCATGGATCAACCCAGAAGAATCAATAATTATACAATCAACTATAATACATGTTCTGTGGAGTCTAAAGCCAGGTGCAACACTAATACGTCTAATAAAGATGTTTTTCACTTTGCTACGTCATGGCACAAGTGCTGTTGCAGTCGCTAGTATGAAAGCACATGGCAAATATTTCAAGAATCAGATATTAAATATCAATACATTTCACAAAAATATTTGCTTCCAGGGGAACATTTTAACTAAGAATTAATCATTTATAAAATCACACCTGGCAAAAATTTAATTTGTATTGGCATTTCACTGAAAATTACTTAGCTAGCAAACACTTACCTAAAAACAAAATTTCTGTTAATAACTTGAATGAAGCAATATTTATGTAGACGATATAAAGAAATCCGTTCTTACACCAAGTTATATTTTGACATTCTAATACTGCACCTAAGATTGTTAACAAAGTCTTGGCTCTTATCATACACCCAACCATGAATAAACCCCAAATCATGACCTTAATTGTTACCCTGAAGCTAATCTAGCCCTATCTCTAATCCTTATATTGATGCTTAAATTTAGATTTACACTAATTCTAATCTTGACAATTACACTAATTGTGACTTTGCTCAAACTCTGCCTCTAACCTTTACAGTGACCCTAACCGTAACCTAAACGTTTACCCTAACCTGACTATAACATTTCTCTAAACTTAAACCTGACCCTAAAGCCCATATCTCATATTTTAATCTATCCTTCCCCCTGCAATTCTAATTTTGCTGGCATGCTTTTTACTCATTTATATTTCTATAATTTTTTTTCCAGTGAAGAAATGTATCAATTGAATGATAATATTGAAATGTGTTTTCTCTGAAACATACTGTGATAAAACAATAGAATAACACATGTCATATGAAGGATTATTCTGCTTTGAACACAGTTTGGAAAAAGCTGCTCAAGAAACAAGGATTTCATTCATATCCCTACCACAGCATAGTCTTTAAAGGTTTCCATGACCTCTTGCAATGCCAGGCCAGAACATTCTATTGGAATTATAAAGCTAACCTGCTTATGTTTTTATGGCAGTAGCTCCTTTAACCCCTTCGCCGTGGCAGGAATTCCGCCGCGGCGCTGGGGGGGGGAGGTTGGGGGCAGCGCGGTGGCACTGTGCTCGTGACGGAACCGCTCCGTCACGAGCCACGGATGAGCTGTGCTCATGACGGAGTGGTTCCGTCACGTCTCCGCCCACTGCGCTAATCTCCCGCACAGGCGGGGAATTAGCGCCGCGTGGGCGGAGCGGCGGCCAACGGCCGCAGCATGACGGAACCACTCCGTCATGAGCACAGCGCAACCGTGGCTCATGACGGAGTGGTTCCGTCATGAGCGCTGAAGGGGTTAACCATGCCAGAAAATGCTATTTCTTCAGCAAAAATATTGATATTTGTCATAGTTGCGCCAACCTCGGGTGGTGAATCATTTGTCAAAAACCTATGTTTATTGACTTTAGTAAAGATGGGCTTGTGTCAAAATACATGGGTGGAAGCATGGGAATTCCCAAGATCCACATATTTAATGTCTCCCTACGCAAAGTAACACAAGGCAGTGTTATTCCCTGCTTTGCAATACCTTTTTTACGATGTTATGCAATATCATGCAAATCAGGCTTTGCGTGGTTTTGTAAGTTCCAAAATAGATTTTGTGTCAGGCTGCACCAAACAAGGGATGTTACCGTAAAGCAACATCTTAATAAATCTGGGCAAGTGAGCACCTGGTGTTTTCTTATTTGTGTAATATGCTAGGTGAGCATCACTAGCAGTAGCGGCCGGCAAGTTGACATAGTGGCGGGGCATGGGAGAGGGTAACGGAAATGTGGGGGAGGGGGTAGACCATTTTTTTTTTTTAATCACTTACCTGCTCGCCTCATTGCGCTCCCCACTTCTTCAGGCACAGTTACCCCGAATGCACAGTGGCCAATACGGACACTGCTTTCATGCTATTAAAAGCACTCTCAGGATTGGCCTGAGCGCTCCTACACAGACTGGGATCTGGTATCTGCTCTCTCCAACCTTCAATGCAGCTGGGGTTGGAGAGAGTTTTGCAGTGCATGTGGGTTTGGCCGGCCTCAGACAGCCGGCCAAACCCACATGAGCAGTAAAGGCAGGGCCCAACACTCCCCCTCCAGCCTGTCACCACCTTGGTTCCTCCCCCAAGCCTCGGCTCGAGGGAAAAATAAAAAGATAAGTAACAAGAGTATATTATCGATTTCTTTTTCTGGCTGCTGGCAGGTGGGGCGGCGTTCCTCCGCCATAGCACACGAGCCCCTGCACCCATTCTTCCCCAAACCCAACTCCTACTTTATGCCTATGAACAAGATGTGGTGGTAGATGGTGTCGAAGGCAGCTGAACGTTTAGGACTTGGCCCAGTAGCCACGTGTGCAATGAACAGATTGCTTGCTGCAGGTGTGCCAAATTAACTGGTGTGATATAATCTCACGAACAAGGTGATACAACTGCTCAGAAAAACTGTTCTGTTAACCACAGAATGATTGTAATGTAGAGGAAAACAACCCATATTTAAATCAGTCACATGCTCAAACGAATTTAAAGATACAGCGATTATAATTGTAAAGCTGATGGGAAAAGCGCCTGCACTAATTCTTTAAACAAAGAGAAAAAAAATCAGGATTTGATGCTTTTTCCACATGAAGTATTCTAACAGCTGGAACATGGATTTCTATGTTTAAAATAGAAGAGATTTATTTCAAATCAGAAAAGCTCATTTGGAAGATCACAAACAAATCAGGATTTAGACGCATATTTTATTCCTACGGAGTGCTTTAGGGTTCATTTCAAGATAAGCACCAATTTGCTATTGTTTTCTTTGAATGGTAGTGTAGGCACTGTTTACTTGAATTTGTGAATTTGATTGGTGTAGAGCCATAAGAAATGATTCGGTTTAATAGAACGTGTGTGCGTCATCAGCAGTCCCAGTGCCCGATATCTACTAGTTCCGCAGCCTACGGTGAAACACAAATGACATGGGACAAATAACTATTTTAAGATTTCTGGGTCTCTATGGCAAGGTCAAAAATCATTAGAATTTTAGATACTGTTTTTATGGATGTTGTTGGCAGAAAGGATGGAGAAGCTGTAAACTGAAAGGACTAATATGGACTGGGAATTTATTTGAACATAAAGATGTTTTCTCTGTTTCTAGACTATTGGCAATACGTTTACAAGTAAATAAGGAGACAGTGTGGCAATGCCCTACTAAAGCAGATTGTGTGCCATTTAAATGCCAAATGACAATATTAATAATAAACATGTATGCATGTGACTTATAAAAAGCTAATCTGCCTACAAAGCAACAAAGGACTGTATACAAGTTGGAAATTCAAAAAGGGAATGATGGCTGAGGGAAGATACAGCAGCAAGGGTGTTGGTTTACAGCAGAGAGGGAAAGGAAGCTAGGATAGAGGGTCAGGGAAAAGATGAGAGGGTGAGGCTCTTTGTTGGAGACGGGCAGTGAAGGGATAGGTCATTGCTTTTGCCATAACAAGATCTCATCCATCTATGAAAACTTCAAACCCTAACGCCCGCTGCGATAGCATGAGCCTGATCATACCCAATAACACAAACCCCAAACACCTGCGCATCTGTTGGGATCTCGCACAACTCAAGCCACAATTTCCATCAGTAACTCAGTACACTCTGGAGCACCCTCAGAAACATGTCCCCACCACATCTTCAACCTCTGGAGCAAGAGGATTGGTGACAAGGTCAAGAAAGTCCTGAACATCTCCATCACATTCCCTGAGGACTGGAAACATGTTGAAGTATGGCCCCTCCTGAGAAACTATCTGTTGAACCAGCAGAACCGAAGAACTACCGCATATCTCCCTCCTCCCCATTCCAGCGAATGTTCTCGAAAAGGCAATCAACCAACAACTCACCAAACACCTGGAACACAACAACCTCCTGTACCCCTCTCAATACAGATTCCAAGCCAACCACAGCCTTGAGACAGCCCTCATTACAGCCACCAACAACATCAAGGCCCTCCTGGACCTGGGCGACATGGCAGCCCTCATTCTCCTAGACCTGCCAGCTGCCTTCAACACCTTCTACCACCACATATTGATCAACAGACTCCACCACATCGAAATGCAGGGAGTCACCCTCAAATGGATTGCTTCATACCACACTGGAAGAACCCAGGGAATTTGTCTCCCACTGTTCTCCTCGGAACCCAAGCAGATCATCTCCGGCGTCCCCCAAGAGTCATCCCTCAGCCCCACCCTCTTCAATACATACATGACCCCCCTGGCCATCACTGTCAGATCGCATAGACTCAACCTCATCTCTTACGTGGATGACACCCAGTACATCCTCTCACTGTCAGAGACCCTCCACTAACAGAGCCAACTTCCACAGATGCATGATGAAGGTCACCGACTGGAAGAAGGACAACTGTCTCAAGCTCAACATAAACAAGATGGAAGTCCTCATATTTGGGAACAACACCACAACATAGAATGACTTATGGTGGCCTGCTGAACTCGGCCCATTCCCCACTGCAACAGAACATGCCTGCAACCTCAACATCATCTTAGACAGCAAGTTATCTATGAAGAAAAAGGTAACCGCATTCTCATCTGCCCACTTCCACACCTAATGCATCCTCTACAAGATCTTCATGTGACTCAAAGTAAACACTAGAAGGACCATCAAACAAGCCCTCATCACCAGCAGGCTGGACTACGGGAACACACTCCATGTAGGAATCACCGCACGCCTCCTGAAGAGACTACAGATAATACAAAACTCAGTGGCAAGAACCATTCTCGACCACCCCCGATGGACCCACATCACACTGCACCTCAAAAGCTACACTGGCTCCTGATCTAAAGAGATGTCAATTCGAGATGTGGACCCATGCTTAGAAAGCCCTGCAGAACGAAAGACCAGCATACATTAACAAACTAATTGCCTTCCACCAACAGACCAGACACCTTCGATCTGTCTCCCTTTTCCTTGCAGACACCCTCAGGATTCGCTGGGGCAACAGCAGAGGACGCTACTTTTCTCATCTGGTGGCCAAAACCTGGAACGACCTTCCCCTGAACCTTAGGACCACCTCATCACTCCAGGAATTCAGGAAAGGACTCAAGATCTGGCTGTTCGAATGAACAAAGCACTGTAAAGTAGCTAACAACTCCAGTGCCTTGAGACCCTCATGGATGATTTGCTATGCTTTATAAATCCTCATTGATGGCTTGGAGTTGACTCATAAGGGATAATCGTAAAATCGTGACCATACAGTGTGATTAAATGTTGCTCGAAGAGATGGATATTCAGCTCCTTGTGGAAGTAGATAATTGGCACAGCCTAGTGGAGATGGACAGAGAAGGTGTTCCAGTTCATCAAAGCATACCAGTAGACCACCTGGTATCTTTTATTCTTATTGCATCTCCTAATTTGCTCTCTGCTGCTGCACCTCACGCACGTCTTCATAGATCTTAATCTTGAAAAACGCTTACTGCAGTAGGAGGCAGCAGTCAGCGTCCAGTGTCATAAGTGTGGGAAGTGGGCACCAAATGTGTTTAGGAGTCCTAAAGTTAGGAGTCCTAACTTTACTACTCCTAAACTGAGGAAAATCCTAACCTTAAGACTTTTGGTATTCACAGAAGGCATTTCGGAGTCCTAAAGTTAGGACTCCTAACTTCTGTGAATACCGAAAGGGGTAAGTGTCTTCTGTGAATACCAAAATGAGTAAGTGCCTTCTGTGAATACCAAAACAGTGGTAAGTTTAGGATTTTGTCTTAAGTTAGTTCTGTGAATCGGGCCCTGAATGTCTAAAAGCTGTTTCCACTGTGTACATTATTTTACATTTTTCATAAGACATGCCTAGACGTGATTAAAATATTTATTTCACATGTTCATTCAGAAAAATGCTAGCCAAAATAATTTGAAGTTATCTTGTACCTATGTTGCTAAATCAGCTTTATTAGTGAAAACAGATTTTTGATAACTTCAGGGTAAAAGTAACATACTTCGGGCTTCCTGAGTCATAAGTTGCTTAAGAAAGTTCTGCCACTGCAGAGGACAATACACATTCTTGGCTGGAGTTAACAACTCTGACAATTGAATAATAGCTTGTCCATTCGGCCCAAAAAAGGCAAGGAAGTTGTCATAACACATATTTTTTGTCCTGTGAATTCAAACTGCACATTCAAGTTACTGTGACAATATTTAGTAGGGAAAGTAAACTGGAGGTGGGCGGCATTCGTTTCCATTTTGAGGGTTTTATGCACGATTTCTAATGGATCACAAATTATACAGAAACGTTGCTGTAAATATTTGGCTGATGAACAGGTGGGTTTCCACATTTCTGACAAATTGCACTTTCTGAGCAATCTTGCAGAGGGACAAATGCTGGTTTTCCACAGCAATTCATGGTCAGTCAGCAGAGCCAGGCAAGAATAGAGAGTGTAGGTTAGCAAAACGCTGCTATAAAGGCAGAGTCAACACTTATCCTTTCACTTAAATGCTTGATCCTAAAAGCTGTTAATGCTCACAATCTGCAGCTGAATCACGCACATTTTTATACGTTTATTTTTGCTAATGGATGCATGGCTCTATTCAAATACATTTGTATCATAACCAGCTCTTACAAGGGGAATTGACACTAACTAAATTTCCTAGCTCCCTCGTCATACAAATCTAGGTCAAAACTCAGTTGTCTTTTATTCAAGTCCCGCCAAAGCATTCTATGTGCCCAGAAATGATTAACCCACCAAAAGATCCGGTGAAGCTTTAAAACATCCTCTAAATCCCAATTTATTCTCTTACGCTGAGGATTCAATTTCCCAACAAATCGATTTTTCAACATAGGATGTCTCAACTTGCAAAAATGAGTGCTCTTGCGCACCACATGCCATCACCAAATTAAAGAGAATATAGCACTTTACAACGCGGATTTTACACTGGGATACATTCACAACACGGTCGTACCAACGACCGTGTTGTTACAGCGCAGTGTCATTACAACACAAGTGGTTACAACGACTTGCGCTAGATGGCGCGCTGGACTTAGGAATAGTATGATTTACTATTACAATTCCAGTGTGTGCAACAGTAGGGAAGGTGTTGGAATAGTAAATTATACTGTTCCTTAGTCTAGAGCGCCATCTAGCGCAAGTCGTTGTAATGACATGCGTTGTAATGGCACTGCATTGTAACAATGTAGTCGTTGTAACGACCCCGTTGTGAATGGATCATGGTGTAAAATCCACAATGTAAAGGTTCCCAATTAAGGACTGGTATTAATCAACCTAGTTGCAGGGTCACTAAAGAAAAGAAGCAACTTAGTACATAAACACTAACCCAAATGAAGGGGCGTATTTTTGTTATACAATCACAATATAACCAGTCCTATTTCTTTTTTTAACAATGTTACACATTCCTGGAATGGATTCACATATTGTTTCTGTGCACCATTTCTGTTAACCTTGCCATATTCATTTTTTTTCTAGAACCCATGAGACACCGAGAGAACTTAGTGAAACCAAAGACTCGCAGTGTATGGGCTTTTTCTGTCATGCTTTGTGTTTGAAAAAAATGTAATTATTGAACTGTATTAACTGGTAATTTATGGGCAAATCAGATAAGCTCCTAATGCCACCGAAGCGTCACTTTTTCTGACGCTCCGGTGGCGTTGCGCCATTCCCCATATTTACAAGGTGACACAAACCCACTTAAAATGGCTTTGCGACACCTAATAAATATGCCCCTTTCTGCCGCAGTTTGCTGCGGCAAACATGCGTGCAATGGGTGTTGCTGTTGGCGTTCCATCGCAACATCCATTGCTTTTTCATGCTGCCCCAGATTTACAAGGCTTAGGCAGCGCCAAAAACTAATGCCAGGGAATACCTGGTCTTAGACTGGCAATACCAGGAGAAATTATTAATTTCTCCTCATTTTTTGCTCTTTCAGCAGCACACATAGAAAAAGCGAATCACCATTATTGATTGTTTATGTGCAGGAAGGTGCCCCTTCCTGCACATAAACAATCACCCCTGCAGTGCAGGCACCCTGGCAACATGGCACAAGGGTGCCTGCGCTGGAGCTATGCACCTTTTTTGCTGCCAGTGCTAGGGGAAATGCAGGGATGTGCCATTTTTTTGTAAATATGGCGCAACCGTGCATTTTAAAAATGTCAGAGCATGGCATTGCCTAATTTGGCGTAAGACCGCACTCTGGCATTTTCTCGTAAATATCCCCCTTAGTTTTGTAAATCATAGGTAACAGCCCATAAAAGAACCCCTTCTAACATCTGTTGATATTAGGAGTTGAAATTAATTTTATGGTTATTAGTAATACTTTTTTATCCTTCTTATTGTCTTTTTTGTTTTTTTTATTATTGTTGTTTATTTGTCAATTTTCAGAGTTTTCTTCATCATCATAGTTGTTGCCTTGTTGTATTTGTAATGGTGATATGACTTCAGAAGTGGCACGTGCGCACAGACTCTTTTCAGCACCCTTGTGCCATTTCTTTCGCGGAAGCACTGTTGATAGTGAGTGAAGGGGCAGGGCTACGTCTTCTGAAAGCTGAGTCAGCATTTAATGGATTGTGGGCTGTTGGAGGCGGCCCACCCGACTTCTCTCAGTACCTTTATGTCCCATCTGACTTCTTAACCATGCTTGTTTGAAAAACATCAGTTTCCATGAGGCTTCTCAACATTGGGTAATTTGGATATCACAATAGCTGCATATTATTTAGCATGATATGTCATGGTACATAACTACCCTGCTGGGTGCGCATCATGCTCTGAGCATGCTGTTGCGGTGACTATAAATCTGCGTCACATCCTATTCCAGGTCATAGCTTTCCACAAACTAGTCCCTCCTTCATCGGTGTGGTACTCTATCATTGATCCAAACATTTGAGGCAAATGGAGATATAGAAGATATTCCACTTGTAATTTTGGAAGGTTAAATTAAAGAGGGAAGGCTTGATTCACAAAGGATATTTTCCATTGGTTTAAGGCAGTTTTAAGATTATATTTCTTTACCCAGGGCAGTTTTATGCCCGTGGGAGAACAGCAAGAAAAACAATTTAAAAGGGAACTTACATGCACCATTATTAATTATTAAATACCGACTGTATATGGAGTACTCATACCAATGCATCCACATAAGGTAACAAGGTAAAATGCAGCACCTTTCCCGTGGAAATACGCAAGTGAACAGCAAGGAGAGGAAAATGGGAGCTTCCAAGTGGTAACTTTCATCAAGATGGAAAAACCGACATGATTGAGTCCTTTATTTTGGATATACATTGGACCTTCTCCTTTAAATTTTCCTAATGATCAGTTTTGCTCTTTTGCTAATGCTCCACATTTTAACATGTTCATATTGCTGCCAGTGCCGTGGAAAGCACACAGTCCCTGACTCTGGAGGCAACTGATTCCAGGTGTTGTTCATTAACATGTAGATAACCCAATTACCTGCAATTAGAATAAATGATATGTAAATGTGTTCCTGTAACACGTTCACATATAAGAAATGGCATTTTCATTTTGCACTGTACTATATTTAAAGGCCTCTGGTAAGACCCAGTGCCTTCATTATAATAATGCCTGAAGGTTTATTTCATTTCCAAGATATGTGGAAACAGACCCATATAAATTAGATGAATACAATGAAGTTTTATCGGTATTAACAAACGGTAATTTTATCCGGAACACCGGTTTTATTGGACGCAAGATTTCCAACGTGATATTGACTACATCAAGCATGATCCTTTGTATCAGATGCAGTCCAGCTGCTGCTGCTGCTTTTGATGGAGCGCATCCTGAAAACCACGAATAATCCATCATAACCCTTGCAGAGATTATGTTTCAGTCCAATAATGAAAAGAGGGTATTCAAGTTTATAGTTTAGTTAAGTTTCACTTTATTTGCTCCTGGACAGACCCACTGGCTTTTTCATTTAGCAACCATTACAAAACAAAATTAGGATGAGGCGATAGGTCGGGTCCTAGATAAGGTAGACTTCTTGGGCGACTATCCAGCAGCAACACATACATTTGTAAGATCGCCTGAGCACTTTGAGACCTGTTTGTGGCTTCGGTGAGTCCCCCATGAATGACAAACAAGAGTGCCTGAATCTGCATGGCCTACATGGAGGCGGTGGCAGGAGGCACTTTATTGGATTTTGCTATGAAAGGAGGTGGAAGTCAAATTTTCAATTGTCTGATATAACGATGACGAGTGTCATTCCACAACAGTGATGTCAGGAGCATGAACAATCGCTGTACATTATCAGTTCTGAATTCCATATATCTTGGGGTGGTGCAGGTTTGAGAGGTAGCACATAGGTCTTACAGGGCTGAAGACCAATCACTTCTGTTGATCCACCACCACCTCTCTTTTGGTGAAAGTTACATTTGCCATGACCTGGCCTCCAGAAATCAAATGCAGGGGTTAGTAACAGCATTTTTTATCGAGGGGTATATTTATGAAAGGAGTTGTGTCTCTCTTGCACCACATGCAGCACACATAGAAAAAGCAAATCGCCATTATTGATTGTTTATGTGCAGGAAGGTGCCCCTTCCTGAACATAAACAATCACCACTGCAGCGCAGGCACCCTGGCAACATGGCACAAGGGTGCCTGCGCTGGAGCTATGCACCTTTTTTGCTGCCAGTGCTAGGGGAAATGCAGGGGTGTGCCATTTTTTTGTAAATATGGCGCAACCGTGCATTTTAAAAATGTCAGAGCGTGGCATTACCTAATTTGGCGTAACACCGCGCTCTGGCATTTTCTTGTAAATATCCCCCTTAGTTTTGTAAATTATACGTAACAGCCCATAAAAGAACCCCTTCTAATATTTGTTGATATTAGGAGTTGAAATTAAGTTTATGGTTATTAGTAATACTTTGTTATCCTTCTTATTGTCTTTTTTGTTATTTTTTATTATTGTTGTTTATTTGTCAATTTTCAGAGTTTTCTTCATCATCATAGTTGTTGCCTTGTTGTATTTGTAATGGTGACATGACTTCAGAAGTGGCACGTGTGCACAGACTCTTTTCAGCACCCTTGTGCCATTTCTTTCGCGGAAGGACTTTTGATGGTGAGTGAAGGGGCAGGCATAGTTGTGTCTCTCTTGCACCACATGTGAAGCAAATCCAAAATGCAATTTATGAAGCCATGCAAGGCATGGCCCTGAGTCGCTTCATAAATATGGAGCAACACAACACAGCGTAAATCAATGCATTGCGTTACCCTGTCCTGGGATGGCATTCCATGGGCATTGCGTGATTGTCCCCACGCAACTCCCGTGGTTTTTGATGCATTCCCAGATCTACCAAAAGTGGTAGACCTGGGAATGCACCAAAAAGATGTGCCTTCTCAGGGGAGGTGTAACGAGGATGAATATCTTTATTTCAGCACACATAGAAAGAGGACTATGCCTCTCAGGATTGTTTTTGTGCAGGAAGGTGCCCCTTCCTGCACAAAAATAATCCTGTATGCAACACAGGCACCTTTACACCCTGGTGCAAGGGTGCCTGCGTTGGCGTCAGGCAGCCAAAATAGCACCAGCACAGGAACAAAGACAGGAATGTGCTGTATTCTTTTAAATGTGGTGTATTCCTGCCCTTTCCCTGTCATGCAGCGCAACAAGGA
Organism: Triturus cristatus; assembly: GCF_964204655.1. Lineage (NCBI taxonomy): Eukaryota > Metazoa > Chordata > Amphibia > Caudata > Salamandridae > Triturus > Triturus cristatus. The sequence goes on along the minus strand of NC_140588.1, from coordinate 933,315,799 downwards.
GACTGTGCTTTGTGATTTCTTAAAAAAAATTGCCCCCCAGTGCTTAGACTTTTCATTACTGGTTGTCATCTCATTACCAACATTGTTTTGACCACAGATTATAGTTTGTTTATAGTAACTGTTCTACTACAGATTGAGTCCCGGTTGGAAAGAAACAAGGAACATTTCTGGAGTTTATCATAAGGCACCTTTATAGATTTAATTGGACAGGTTGGAAACTATAAGAAATGAAATGGAATATCTAGGGCAAGACTCTAACATTTTGCATGCCATGTTATTGCCTTTTGTTGACCTCACTGAGTCTCAAGGACATATTATCACCTGTTTGCATGTTTTCTTAATTAAAACTGTGCAACAGAGAGTATATTGTGTCTCTCAAGCATTGTAAATCCTAATTAATAAATACTTTGCATTAGAAATTTCACTTGACCGAATATTTAAGAGCTCACTTTCATTTATGAGCCCTGTTCTTTTAGATTTGGCCTTTCCATGTCTCTGCAACTTTTACATTATAGCAAAGAAGATGTTTTGTTGTCTGTGAAGAGTTCACCACACATGAGCCACTTGTCAGCTATAGGATAGGTCTTTAGGCTGCCCTTACAATCCTGCTTTTCATAGATATATGGTTGCAGAAGTGATACTTTTCGTCTTTTTCAATGTGGTCCTTTGGCATCAAATTTTCACAGATGACATAAAAATGGCTGCCACATTCTATGAGGTCTACATTAGAGTTAGTGCCAGCGATACATTATTTGAAAACGTCATCTTCCATTTTTGTGGCATTGTGAGTACCTACTTCCCAGTGATGCTTCTCTGGGAAGTCTACATAAAATTAAGAAGGGTGTTTCTCACTAAGACATTGTACAACCCTTTTATCCATGATCTTCATGCTTTAAAAAACGTTTGGTGAGTTATCGTGGGTTAATGCATAATTAAATCCCGAATAATTCCATACCTGACTTTGAACGATTAAAGGACATTGCCTTTATGGTCTAATCAAAGCAGGAAGATGCATCATGAATATGCAGGAATTTCTGGTTCTGGATTATCTCGATCCTTGAATGAAGATAATTTTATATTCTAGAAGTCAGATAGAGTCCTGTGTGTGACTCGAAGTCACTAAACAGGCTATGTACCTCAGTATTATAGTGTCTTATGTTCAGATCAGTGCATGCAAACACCCACATTATGCACGCCTGGGAGCCTGGTAGGTTACTTTGCCTTAGAGCCAATAAGGATCAAAATGTAGTAACCTACAGGATTTATCACTATTGGTTGTCAGACTGCAGGAGGGCCCTCCTTAAGGGACTGTCAGCTGAGTGCCAATTCCATTGAGTTGGTGTCATGGAAAAACACTTAGGGGCATATTATCAACTGCCAGCGATAATTATCGCTGGCCATGCTTAGCGATAAATTTCTTATCGCAGGCTATCTCTGGAATTTATCGCCCTGGTAGCGCGTTATTAACAACGCGTTTCTCCAGGGCGATAAAAATTCCAGAGGTAGCGAGGTTATCGCCGTTTTGCAGGGAACATCCCTGGTTTTCCAGCGATGTTCCCTGCAAAACGGCGATAACCTTGCTGATACGGCCCTGTGGTGGTATCAGCATAATCCACCCCCTATGTCAAACATAGGTAAGTCAGGATTTTAGCAGACGTTAGATTTTGTCAAAAACGGATGTTTTCGCCAAAATCTAACGTCTGCTAAAATCCAGTGGGCTGCCTTGTAAATATCGCGATTTGATCATCAGCGATATTTGCAAGGTAGTCCATCCGGGGTACGCCCAGTGACGCCCACTTTGCATCTCATTAGAGATGCAAAGGGAGGCGCTGGGAAAAAGGGTGCTAACATGCGATTATGCATGTTTGCACCCTCTTGTAAATAGGGCGATAGTTTTATCTCCGCTTTTTTGGCTTTTTAAGATTTTCAGTATGTATGAGTATGTGTATTATATTTATGAGTGCAAACCTCACTGAAAGGCTTGGGGACACTGTGCAAGGTCTAAGGGAAACATACAGTCAATGTGTGATTGGTGGGCTAGATGGTTTCTAAGAGCAACAATGGAATGTTACATCGTTGTAATTTTATGTCCTTAAAGGGTGTGTCACTTTCTCTCTTACACTAGAGAACAGTTGGGGAAGCTCTGATGGATACAGGAATATTGTTCAAGATCCTGGGTGCATAGAGGGAGGAGGTGTGCTGTCTTGTTTTTATTTTTTGCAATTCCTCATCTGAAATCTGATGGTGTTCTGACTGTGGATGTGGTGCTTGTCAGCCAGGTAGGCAGGAGTGCAGGTCATGATGGCTTTTTTAGATGATGTTAGTGCTGCATTTGATAGTTGAAAATATTTCGAACAATGCTCTGTAAATTCGTAATTGAGCAAAAAGTTGGAAAATAATAGAACAGGGCTATTTTGTGGGTTCACCTTCCTATACCCAGATGCATTTGTGATGTTACGACTCACAAATATACTTGCGGATATGAAATTGAATTTTTTTAAATCTTCCCACTCCACTTTTATAGCATAACAGATGTACCCCCACTGTAAAACTCAACAACATGTCTTTGTCTGGCAAGCACAGCACTGCTTGGAGCACAACCTAACTTCTAGGAGCATGTACACACATTGATTATCTTTCAAATCCAAGAAAGCTTCACCGCTCACGGCTGGTACCCCCCAAAGCTGTGTGTTTCGAAGCAAACCACAAGACACCGACCAAAACACACTGATTACCTCCTCTCCACACGCTAGCCAGGCTCCAGCATTTGCTGATATGAAGATCGAACATAATCTCTGCAGAAGTGGAAATGGCCACACATAGTCCAGGCAATTTCACCTGTTGTCAAAGTTGCGAGAGTGTTTAGTTTCCATCAGTGGATATGGAGCAGTGTGTGGCCCATTCTTATCAGTCAGGGAAATGGACTTCTCTAATCAAAAGCTGGGAACAGCACATAGGAAATGTGGTTATTTCTCATAACTTTCAAATAGATGGCTGGTTGTGCCATCTAAATGCTAATTCGGAGTTTCCTATTTGCCAATCAGATTGCAGGCAGCACCTGGGAGCAAGTGGCAAGGGTTCACCAGCTCCCTCTTCATTGCACAGTGTGCTCCTTTTGTTACTGTTTATTAAAACTGGCGTTTGCGCCTGAACTAAATTATGCATTTTTTTGTCTCAGTAGACCTCACAACGAATCCCATGAAAATGTACTAATTTTCCAGGGCCATACGATCCGAAAAAGAAATGGCAGTGTAAATCTACAATATCCTATATATTAATGTTCACAAGTAAAAAAACAGATGGACTGCATTACTTCGAGCTGCTGGGAGACAACTGCAATGTCCTCAAGCCATCCGTGACAGCTTCTGCTGTCATCACTATTCTATCACTTTTATACAGCAGTGAAGATCTTATGAGCTGGTCATTTTTAAGAACTTTAGGTTTAAAAAGAAAAGTGGCAGATTGATTCTTGTAGGACAGCTGAAAGTTAGCAATGGGTCGATTTTCTGTTTTGTTTTATTTTTACTTCCAAGAAATATTTCTGATCTAAGAGTTGGAAGGGGGTTCTTCCACATGCCCAGTGAACGCGGACAAGCTATTAAGCACTTAGGGGCATATGCATCAACATTAGCATTTGCGATTCCTTATTAGCGAAAAATAAGGAATCGCTAATAAGGAATAGCAAAAGGCTATGCATGTAGGAATCGCTATTCAAATAGCGATTCCTTAACATTCCTTATTACCGAATCGGTAATACCGAATCGGTAATAAGGAATACCTACCCATTCATTCCTATGGGCTTGGAGGCCCATAGGAATGAATGTAAAGCCATTCTGTATTAGCGATTCGGTATTACCGAATCGCTAAAAGCTGGAGCACTTTCAAGGGTGCCAGGGTGTCAAAAGGACACCCTGTTGCACCCCTGAAAATGATATGTGCACATATGTTGCACACACACATGCTCTAAGGGCATGTGTGTGCGCAACATGAAACTTTGAAAAATGCACAAAAGTGCATTTTTCAAAGTTTTTGCAAATTACCATGCAGTTCATCTTCATGGTAATTTGCTCCCCTTATTAGCGAAATCGCTAATTTTTTAACTTTGATGCATTGCATTTAAGGAATCTCACTTTGGGATTCCTTAAATGCAATCGCTATTTAAGGAATCGGTATTTAAGGAATCCCTATTTAAAGAATCGCTATTTAAGGATTCCTTAAATACCGATTTCTGCTTTTGGGTTGATGCATTGGGATTGGGTATTTTTTACTTAATACCGGGAGCTAATAAGGATTCTTTTTACCGACTGGATTTTGGCTTGATGCATAAGGGTGAAAATCTTCTGTTTTCTCAAAGGTATTGTAATGTCATTTTTTTAATGTGTGGAGTTCTCTACCCCCCCTGCGAAGTCTCTAGGGAGGGAGGGGGGAAGCAGACCACAAACCATTTTGTTGTCTGTAAAAGGCCGCTTTATTACAAGAGGTGCACATAACATTAAACATCCCTAGCAACTGCCTTACAAAACGTAATGCCTCACTTAAACCTCCATATACCTGACCCCTGACCCCGCCCCGCCCCTAAGATCCCATGAACCCAACCCACCCCACCCTGACATTACAATTTACACGACAATACAAAGCATTGCATTAAAAATATCCCTTTTAATTCTATACTTCACTTAAACAACATCCCCTGCCTGCCTCTCTACAACAGTAAAAGCGCAAACTTGTCTAACTGAACTTAAAATAACCTGCCTACCCTTTCCCTGTCGATAAACCCTACTTCAACAATAACCAAAAATTTCTGCCAACCCTGGCAAACTTTCCATAACCCCCGCACTGCACCTGTTCCAAGCGACAATACATGCTACCCCTTGCTCACCTGTCCCAATGAAAGCCAGCCAAAGCCAAAGTGATAAATGAAAAAACTATACCACAAAAAGAAAAAAGATTGAGGGAGGGAGGGGAAAAGATTAACTACAAAAACGCTCCCAGCCACCAGGTCACCACACCTAAAATGGTGGCTGGGAGCAGGAGCCCAAAGCCCTTATAGTTGGGCTATAATTGGGCTATCAAACAAAATAGCCCAAAAAACAAAATGGATGACTTGTTGCCCGCCCCCCCTGCCCCTCCCAAACAGCCCAGGGGGGAGACCTCCCTGCGGTCGGCTACCCCCCCAAAATACCCTTTGGGAGGGAGGAGGGGGGGAGCAGGCCACAAACCATTTTGTTGTGTGTAAAAGGCTGCTTTATTGAAACAGGTGCACAGAACATTAAACATCCCTGGCAACTGCCTTACATAACTTAAAGCCTCACTAATACATCTACATACCTGACCAATAATCCCGCCCCTAAGATCCCCTGAGCCCGCCCCCACTCTGACATTACAATTTACACGACAATACAAAGCATTGCATTAAAAATATCCCCTTTAATTCTACACTTCACTTAACCAACATCCTCTGCCTGCCTCTCAACAACAGTAAATCCACAAACGTGTCTAACTGACTTAAAATAACCTGCCTACCCTTTCCCTGTCGATAAACCCAACTTCTACAATGACCAAAAACTTCTGCGAACCCTGGCAAACTTTACATAACCCCCGCCACCCAGAAAGTGGGCAGAGAGAATCTACCCCAACTTGCTGCCCCCACAAACAGGTTAGCCAACCTATGTCCTATGTGAAATGCTTCTGTACGTTCAGGCGCCTGGACAAAACCTCCCTGATCTCCAATAAATATAAATCCATACCTAGCCTTGACAAATGCACACCTTCATTTTTTAAAAACTCAACTGACTCAAAACTAATGTCCTTATGGTTAACTGTCCCAAAACCCAAGCTTCTACAAAAATGGGACATTTCAGTATTCACCTTCTGCCTAGCTTTGTCAATAGCACTCGGGTGCAAGGCACACCTCCACACCATGTGTGGGACAAATTCTGTCCACAGCAGATGGCACCCTGCCCACTGTTCTTGTAATAAGGTCAAATCGTTCTTCATTGCCCTCATCAAAACAACCCCTCTTTCTCTGCACAAGTTATTTTCCCCTAGATGAACCAATAAGACATCTGGGCACCGACCCCCTACCATCCATCTGTTCAGACAAGGTGTTCAGACAAGGGATCAACTCCTTCCAAAGCATACCCCCTTTTTCCCTCCAGACAACCTTAAACTAAGGGTCATTGAAACCCAGGTCGGCCCCAAAATAACTCTGGCGCGCCTGTACATGCGCCAATTTGACAAAAGAGTGCCCCACTATCCAAATGGTCAATTCTTCCACGCAGGGGCTGGGCACATAACCTAAAACAAGAAAAAGTAGAATGAGACTCACAAATAGGGAGATGACGCATGCGCCTCCCCCATATCCCGTCTAACATAGCGCCGAAAACAAACCGAAGACCAGCACCCTAATTGCATGATATCCTCCCGGGCCCAGCCTCTGCTGCACGCTTCTGTTGCCGCTCCAATCCAAAACGAATGAGTTCCATAAAGTGCCCCATCCAATCCAATGTGTTGTAATGCTTTCTGTAACACCATCCGTAGCTGATAGTCCATCACCTTGCACCCATTTATATGTTTAAATACCGTCCCCCCGGACCAGTCAGACAAAACGAACCAGCGTCGGGCCCACCGAAGGGGGCATGTCACCGGAGGAACTGCTGCATCTAACTTGACCCGTCTGCCTTTTTCCCTCTGGTCTGTTTTGGATCTAGCCAGCCAAATCTGTAAACCTGACTCCTGTGGAGACACGTCCTGCCACACTTCCCCCCACAGACCTTGTTGCCCAGAAGTTCAGACACCCTAAATGCCAAAAAAAACATCCAAACCATTAGTGTCGAGAACAAGCAAGTCTCAAACTCATCCCTGCAGACCGCCGGTAAAATTTAAATCACCCGTGCCAAAGTCTGCCAAGAAAGCGATCTCCACAGATGCCGCCTGCCAGCATGCTCCCTGGCCCACCCCTCGAGTATGCTTCTCCCCAGTTCACCCGCCGATGAAGGGTAACCCCATAGTAATTTACCCATGAAAGCTGTGCCCGCCAGTTTCCCGGCGATTGTTACCCTAGATAAACCCCGCTCAATGAGATCGAGAATGAACTGAATTACATCTTCTGACTGCCGCCAAACCTCAACGTGGCGCCGGGCACCTGATGCTAAGAAGTCCCTCCGAGCCAATCTGTATGATGACCAAGTATCTGTGACAACGAGCCTATCACCAATTGCAGCATCCTACGTTGCCTACGTACCACAAATGAGCGGGCATTGGCGTTGGCATCCTGTCTGCCTCCTTGGTCAGCCTGCAGAATCTCCCCCACTGTGAACAAGACAAAGCATCGGCTATGTCATTGTCCAGACCAGGTACGTGTAAAGCCCTAAAAGCAATGTCATGTCTCAGGCACCCCAACACAAAAACTTCAGGATTTGCTTGTCCCTCGCTGACGGCCTATTCACAATCTCGACCACTGCCATGTTGTCTATTTTAAACAAAAAATTATTGTGAGGCAACTACCCCCCCCCCCCAAAGTGTTATTGCAACCACTAAAGGAAAAAACTCCAAAAAGGCTATGCTTCTGCCTCCACTTTTCCACGGTGGCGGCCGCTGCTCTGCACACCATCTTCCCTGCCAATACAGGCCAAAGCCTTTGCTTGCCAATGGAACTCCATTAAATGACTGCAGAAAAACAGTCCACATCCTCAAATCCTCTTTCACTCCCGCCGAAAGGCAAACATGGTGATGAGGTAAGTGGTGCCCCAGTCTCCTACAAAAGGTCCTCCAAGCCCGGACCAAATTGAGATGTCCTAACAGTACTTGAATGTCCTTAACCATGATTTTATCTTTTGACAGCATTCTTCTCAACAAATCCAACATGTTCTCTGCTGGCAAGCGAGCCCGGATTGCCAAGGGGTCAGTTCTATGTCCCAGAAAGACAGGGCCGTGCTGGGTCCCATTGTCTTCTCCGGTGCCAAAGGCACCCCAAGTTCCTCAGTTAGCTCATGGAAATTGTCCAGTGCTGTCTGGCATTCTGTGGAGCCCGGCGAACCCACAAAGAAGAAATCACCAGACGGTGACCGGTGCACTGAGTGAACAACCACTGCAGAAAAGGGCTAAAGCATTCAAACAATGCACATGACATAGAGCAACCCATCGGCAGTGCTTTGTCCACGTAGCATTTCCCGTCAAAATGGATACCCAGAAGAACCCAATCATCTGATGGACTGGAAACAACCAAAATGCCTGCTTTATGTCACATTTTGCCATTGCTGCAGTTGCGCCCGCGGTCACTACCTGTGACATGGCCACGTCAACTGAAGAGTAAGATACGGGGGCTGCCTCCATATCAATAAAGTCACTGGCCGAATTCCCCTCTGGCCATGACAGATGCTGAATCAATCTGTATTGCCCCTCTTTCTACCCCTATTGGCGAGACAATCAAGTTCTCTGTTGGCCAATCATCAAAGGGGCCTGCCATTCTCCCTTCATGCACCTCCTTATTCAGTTTGTCCTGCACCACTTGTCTGTGTTCTGTCGCTGATTTGAGATTGTCAGCCCACCGTCTCTGTCTCGGTCCTCTGTAACCCAAACAAAACCCCCATCTGAACCCCTCCACTAGTACCTGTGCAGCTCTCAAGTCCTCATACCCCACAGCCCCTCTTCTAACTTCTTGAGTTTAACTGGCGTACAAGCTTTTGTGCCCAGGTCCCTGTGGCCCCTTACCCCCTCTATTGTTTGTGAACTGCTGTGGGTGACCTGCTGCTCTATTGCCGGCTGTTGCCACTGCTTGCCTCCCTGTTGTCGTCCACCCCAGCAATTGACCAATGCATGGCGGCTGCTGCATTTGGAACACTTGTGCCGGAACCTGCAATACTCCCGCGTGCACAGGCCCTTATTAAAGTGCCAGCACGCGCCTCCTGCCATACTGTGTTTTTCCAGTGCTGCCCACCCCTCCCCAGGTGGGCTTCCCCTGAATGGACTGATTCACTAATGGTAAGCCGCTGGCCATGAATATGGTTTTTCCCCCTTTGCTGCCCCCATGGTATGGTGCCATGGATCCGTATCGAGTTCCCCTCATTTGGCCTCGGGGTCTCAAGCCATGCGTGCTATGAACTCCTCATCATATTGTGCCCAAGCATATCCACCCCCATGATTTGGGCCTTTCTAATCACGTCCGTATGTTGAAATAAAGCTACACAACGCTCCGGTAACTTCTTGCAGTATACGCTAGCGTAAATCAAAAATGCCGCTGTCCAATTTTCTATCGTCAGGGGTACCTTTGGCCTCTTGGCCAATTTGTACTCTTCTTCTTTGGATCCTTGTTTTGACCTTACTTCTCTATGTAAGAGCTTTAGCATCTCAACATATTCCCTCTTCCAGATACGCTCTTTGGTCGACAACATTAAGTGGGCCTCTAGGGGTTTCGTTACTCCCATATAAGGGAGTTTTTTAATTTTCAACTCCTTACTCTCTGGGCCCTCCTTTCTGTCACCCATTTTGTCCCTGTCACCCGTGACTGTGTCTGCGTTGGTTCCGCTCTCCACTCTAGTACTTTTTGTGTCCCCAACAACCTGCGTTCTCAACCCAATGTCTATCACGTATTTTCCTTTCTGCAAGCGCCCGTCCATCTCCCCCAGGCCCGCCTCCCCCCCAGTCCCTACTTACACCATCAAAGGTCTGTCCCGCACCCCATCAGCCTTACCTGGCTCCAAGGAGGGTGCCCGTACAGTTGCAGTCCGCCTTGCCAGTGGCTCTTTCCTTTCCGTTATCCTTGGTGCCCTTACAGGGTGACCCTGCTCCTTCTGCGGTTTCACCGCCGGTGCCTGCAAAATACTAGCGCTTGCCTTACGATGGAACTGATGTTCTATCATGAAGCACATGAGTTGGTGGATTGCAAGATTATGCAATGTCTGCATGTAGTAGGAAGGATTGAAATGCAACTGAAAAGCCTTACTTTGCCTCAATGGCTCTGACCACGTGATTGGCAACAGATTTAATGCTGTGTTTCCTTGGGTGCAAAAAGAACTATTGATGGACAGAATGCAGAACAATGTCATACCCTAGTACAGAGATCTGGGCCTAAAGCCATCATTTTTTTGCTCACCGTGCACCGTACAGAGATCTGGGATTTAGGCCCAGATCTCTGTACTGGGTGAATGTATGACACTGTTCTGCATTCTGTCCATCAACTGTTGTTTTTGCATGTGTTTCCTTGGGTGGCAATTTACATTTTCAATTTGGAAAATCTAAGCTCATCCAATGTTATCACTTGCTATTTTTGGTAATATCTCTGAGGTTCATGTTCTGTGTGCTAATGCACCTCACGGACAGACTGCATGATAATGATGTGTGCAAAATGTGTGCAACATGTGTGCATTTCTCGCAAATATGTGTTGCTTACATGTGAATACTGAGTTTTTGCAAGTTTTTGTACGAACACCACCATATTCTCATGAGGCTGTAAACGCCACTCTCATGAACTGACATTGGATAGAAAGTGTTGCTGAAAGGAGCTCAATTAATATAGAAGATAAAAGATAGAACAGACGCAAAACTAAAAATTATTTAATTTATCAAACTTTTTAAAACAGTGTAGCAGATTACGCGACTTTCCTAGGAAACAGTACAATTGTTGTTTGGGTGGCATATTCTGAAAATAGCTGTATTGTGTTTTATTTAAAAAAGAAAAAGATATGAAAAAGAAGCCATTGCAAAACAATCGTTTAACACTGATTACAAACAGCAGTAGCTTTGGCCTCATGTCCGCACAAAACACTCAACACACAATGCACAGTTTATGACACAGAAAGGGGCTTGGGTTCAGCCCTCTTCAGCTGTTGACCTGTTTTGCCTCTTCAGTCATTGGCTCAATGGACCGTTAGTAAAGTTTGGTACTAGCCAATGTATATCATGGTTTGGTACATTTTTAAATATTACTTAGGTGCACTGTTGTTGGACTTGGCCCATTTTGGCTAAAGTTCCCTATATTTTTTGCCTGCCCCCTAGACCTTTTTTTTGACATGGTGTTGCCAACTTAGATGCTTTGGGCACTTTTCCACTGCTGATCAGTGTCAAAGTGCAAGCGCTCCCTGTATAAAGTGTTATGGTAATTGGTTGTCCATAATTGTACTAGTAAAGTCCCTAGTAGAGTGCATTATGTGTGCCAGGGCTGGTAATGCAAATGCTACTCGTGGGCCTGCAGCACTAATTGTGCCACCCACACAAATAGCCCTATAGAGAGAACTTAGGCCTGCCACTGAAGTGCCTGCGCGCAGTTTGCTAACTGCCATGTTGTCCTGACAAGTGCACACACTTGCCAGGCCTTACCCTTCCCTTTTTATGCACATCAGACACCCCTATGGTAGGCCCAAGGTGCCCCCTGGGGAGGGTGCAGTGTATGTGAAAGGTAGGACATGTACTAAGGTGTGTACCATGCCCTGACAGTGAAATACTCTCCATTTCGTTTTTCACTGTTGCAAGGCCATCTTGCCCATAGGACAGAATGGGGAAGGCTGTGTAATATGTTTCCAGCCTATCTTCCCATAGGCTTAAGATGGAGAGGTAAAGTTTAGTGTGCCTGAACTCACAATTTAATAACACATCTTTTTGTGAAGGTGGTTTTTGCATTGTGTGTTTAGAAACCACTCTTTTAGAAGTGGCTGGTTTTACTGTTCTAACAATTCTGTGTGTCTCTGCCTGGTTGTGGCTTGACTGTCTGGATTTGAAGGCGAAAGGATCTGGGTAATGTCTTGACCCAGGGGAGGAGGTGAGACAGGCTGACCTGCATCTGGAGTGTAGCGGGGAGGAGTAGCCCCTGGAGGTGAAGAGGTCTGGGCTGCTGCCATAAAACAATGACTCCCTCTCCTGCTGAGTAATTAAGGATCCAGACCCCCACTAGGAAAGGAAGAAGGTGTCACTGGCAGGGAGATACCCAGAACTGGTTTGGACAGGGGTCAGTGCCCCCCTGAACACAAAGACTTCAAAGACATTTAGGGGTATAACTATGAGAGCTGAAACCCTTGAACATTGGAATGGAACTGATCAAGACTGAAAAGGATTGAAACTACTTCCTGGTCAAGAGGAACCTCTGCCAAGGAATAAACAGCTGAAGATACTGAAGGGAAGGACTGACCCTTGCTGTGTGTTCTGGGGCTGGCCTGAAGTTTGCTGATTTAACCAAGGAGAGGCTAAAGGGACTTTACTGTGTGCTGTGTCCCCCTGCTTGAAAGGACTTTGCTGTGTGCTGTGTCCTGAAGTAACTTATCTCCAAGGGCCCAAGGAGAGCTGGCTCCCTGTTGTGGAAACTCAGGAAAACAGAAGTTTCCAGGTGTGTCTCAGGGACGATGTGTGCGTGTGCTTTTTGCAGCCTGAGACCCTTATAAGAATTGCCCTGTGATCGTGGGCACCTGGAGTCCAAGTGAGTCTCAGCGAAGCTGTGTGCGTGTGCTTTGTGCAGCCTGAGACCTTCGTGAGGATTGTTTTGTGATCGTGTGCACCCGGAATCCAAGTGAGTTTCAGCGACGCTGTATGCGTGTGCTTTGTGCAGCCTGAGACCTTCGTGAGGATTGCCCTGTGATCGTGTGCACCCGGAACTCAAGTGAGTCTCAGCGACGCTGGGTGTGTGTGCTTTGTGCAGCCTTAGACCTTCATGAGGATTGCCATGTGACCGTGCACCCCCGGAGCTCAAGTGAGTCTCAGCGACGCTGTGTGCTTGTGCCCTGGTGCAGCCTGAGACCTTTGTCATTGCCATCGGCCCGGACCGGCATCCCCAGAGGAGCTGTGCCATTGGCCCGAGCCTGCCTTTGCCAAGGAGGAACCACGAACCATCCCTGTCGGGGGGGGGGCCGAGGTTCACTGCCCAAACTCAACGAAGTCACATCGGAGGCCCAAGTCCCGAGGAGAGGGGAGTGAGGTCGCACCCCCCAGGTAACGCTCAGTGAGCGTGCGTGTGTCACTGCCTGGGGCGGGGTGCGGACTCCGAGAGAAACCCTCGCGGCCTTTCACATCCTCGCAGCATGAGCCCCCACTCAAATTCGTATTGGGGCCCGTACTTGCAGAGGAGTGGCAGTACCGGGGCTGGAGTGTGGAGCTGCACTTTGTTTTCCACCATTCCAGTGTTGGGGGCATATTTTGGCAGTAGCTGACCACGAGTCAGTAAGAGTGGCATAGAGACCGTCCAGAGTACTGTGATAGGTGCCGCATTACATTATTGTTGGGATTACGAACTGTTTGATTGTTGCATTACGCATTGCATTATTTTTACATTACGAAGTGCCTGATTCTTGTATTATGAACTGCATAGCATTGCATTAGGACTGCATTGGATCATCGAGGATTGCTCATTAATACTGTAAGAACCTACAAGGGCTTGCTGGCCTAATAACCGGCCAGGTGAAATATTACAAATACGCATATGTTGGATTTTTAGCGCGTGGTCTCATCGTACATCTTTTCTTTTATAAATATATAATTGGTTTTTTTATTAAACTTTTGTGGAGTCCATTTGTGGTGTCATCATTGGGTTGCTGAGAGCGTGGTTGCAAATACTTTACGCATTTGCCTTGAAGATAAGCCTGGCTGCTCGTGCCAAGCTACCGAGGGGGTGAGCAGGGGCTATCTGAGAAGGTGTCCTTACTTTCCCTGACTTAGAAGCAAGGGTCCCTATTTGGACTAAGGTACCTACCTCAGCCAACTAGAGACCCCCAGTTCTAACAACTGTTTTGCAAAGTAGTTCTCCTCTAGCCCTTGTCAAGCGGTCTGTAAGAAAGTGGGTTATTAACTTTGATGAATGTGAGTCCCCCACAATGAATGACACCACAAATGTGTTAAGATAAAACACAGTTTCAATCATTTAAACCTGAGCTCAACCTTCTAGTAACTATGGTAAAAACAGGCATGCTGAACTTAGGAAAATGTGTAAGGAATTTAGCAGTAACAAACTAGTTTGTAGTTCCTAGTTCCCTTAATATAGAAAGTACAATCTTTTTCCTCGCTCTCTTACACCAGAAACAAATAATCATACAGGCCCTCATATTTTATGGAATGCAAAATCCAACTGTCAAAGACTCTGGAGTTGCAGTTCTCTTTCAAATTACTATGTTAATGTTACCAAACTGGGGTGCATTTTTCAGGGGTCCTTTCTCACCTTATAAGGTGAGAAAAGGCCAAATCTTTCTCACCCTTAATAGTCTCAATAGGTCTAAATGTGGCCCCAGTACCTGTGTGGTTCATTATGGGTATAAATGCCCTATTTTTTAATGTGGCTAACTATTCCTCTCATCAAGTGCATTGTGAAACAAAAGCATTGCCACATTTCCAGGTGAGGCTTGGCTTCTAATCTTTGAAACATCCCTCCTGCACTATATTTCTTTTAATGTTTCCCTAGACAACTTAATTATTCTGCAATGGCCCTCGCATTAAACCACTATTACTTAAAAAAGTTGTAGGAATTCATGATTTCTTCATTTTTCTTCCCCTGTGACTTTGTGTAGTTAGCAAAAAACAGAAGAAAAGCAACGAAGACCAACTAGAATGTGGTTCTCAAAATAGATACGGGGAAAGTAGTTTGGGAGTAAACAAAAAAAATAATGTAAAAGACTGCCAATAAATTTGTTGGTGAGAAAGAAAATCAGTGTGTACTTTCCAACTATTTTGAAGAAAACGATACTAAAGAGGCCTCAGAGGATGCCTAAAAGGAAGCTACCAAAGGAAATGATGGACGGAGTGTTGAACATTGCAAGCACTCACCCCCAGTCAACTGATCTGGGTTAAATCCATCACCGTTCTTTAGCCCACTCTGCCACCCCAGTTCAGACATGGCCATATGCAAATCAGTCTGACCCTGTGCCTCATGGGAACAGTCCAGCCCGAACTGCCAAGCCATGTCTTCCCTGGACCGGAAACAAGCTTCCTAGGATCGGTTTCTGGCATTTCAGTGGATTGAACCCAGAGCAGTTGACTGGGGGTGAGTGCTTGCAATGTTCAACACTCCGTCCATCATTTCCTTTGGTTTTTGCTTTGTTCGCCATAAGTTGGCAGGGTATGCTCAGACGTGAGTCCCTTGCTCACTTTGCCACTGGATTCAAGCAAGCCTGGCTGAAGATGGCTGAAATGCCAGAGGCCGGTCCTAGGAAGCTTGTTTCCGGTCCAGGGAAGACATGGCTTGGCAGTTCGGGCTGGACTGTTCCCATGAGGCACAGGGTCAGACTGATTTGCATATGGCCATGTCTGAACTGGGGTGGCAGAGTGGCTAAAGAACGGTGATGGATTAAACCCAGATCAGTTGACTGGGGGTGAGTGCTTGCAATGTTCAACACTCCGTCCATCATTTCCTTTGGTTTTTGCTTTGTTGGCCATAAGTTGGCAGGGTATGCTCAGACGTGAGTCCCTTGCTCACTTTGCCACTGGATTCAAGCAAGCCTGGCTGAAGACGGCTGAAATGCCAGAAACCGGTCCTAGGAAGCTTGTTTCCGGTCCAGGGAAGACATGGCTTGGCAGTTCGGGCTGGACTGTTCCCATGAGGCACAGGGTCAGACTGATTTGCATATGGCCATGTCTGAACTGGGGTGGCAGAGTGGGCTAAAGAACGGTGATGGATTGAACCCAGAGCAGTTGACTGGGGGTGAGTGCTTGCAATGTTCAACACTCCGTCCATCATTTCCTTTGGTTTTTGCTTTAAAAGGAAGCTACTGCACCATAAAAAATGATGTCGGCAAGTTTTAGCAACCAAGTTTAAAAACAGATTTTAAATAAACTATTTGTTGCCTATGTGCTTGGAAATAACTTTGCTAAATTGAGCAGAAAATCAAACTGTGATTTGCTATTTATTGGGCTAACTATCTCAGAAAATATAACAATCAGGTTTTTTCATTTTAAAATAAATCAAACACAATAGATTAAAACAATAGTGGGAATTGTACAACGTATTAATTGTAAGGGTCATACCTAAGAAAAGAAGTCCAAGGGAACTGTTTAGGTTAAAAATGTAAAGTAATGGTTTAGATTAAGGAAAGAATGTTAGGATAATCTCTTGCCTCTTCCATAATGAAATAATAGCAAGATTAAAAGCAAGCATTGGCAATGCCAATGGGTTTGACTTTCAAGGAATTTTGTATGGTAATCTGAAGCACTAAAAGTAAATAGCATGAGAATGAATAGGTATATGTGTGGAAGCAAAGAACTGTAGAATAATATTGGAATAGGCTAAAAGGTCAGGTGACCGTTACACAGTCAAGCCCGACCTAACTATCCATGTAAAAGACTGGCAGGAGGGCAGGCAGATGATTGCCCTCCTGCCATCTGTGCTGCAGCCAGAAAAAAATCCAAACATTTTCTAGTTATCTAAGATACTTTAATAGCATTACAATGTCACGTGTGTGCTCCTGAATGTTCAAGCTCAGGCAGCTGGATAAATAAACAAAATGATCAAAGCCGTGTGGAAGACGAGCACTTTTTTTGTAGAAGCGCTCACTTCTGTCCAATCAAAGCACGTAATTCAGGCTCCCAACATGTGGGAGGAGCCAAAGCCCCTCTCAAAGGGATGCGCACATAATTGTCTGGCGAAAGCTGCGCTGGTTTGATCGCAGATTTCCCCCTAGAAATAGAGTATTTCAAAGTTTTACTTTCCAGTTCTAATTAATAATAAAATAGAAACAATATCACACCACTTTTAATCACACCAAGATTATACACCCCTTAATTATCTGAAGGAAGTTTAATCACCTGGAAAAATCCACATGGAACAGTAAACGCAGAGCATACAGGTGAGCATTAGACATAAAGGAGGATCAGAAAGATACAGGCTCTGTTCTGTATTCATTGATTTTGCATTCATCAATTGCATCCATCAAAACGGTAATACATTCATACATTCATTCATTCAATCACACTCTCTCATGAATGAAACAAAAACATCTGGCCCTCATACCTGCTAGCAAGCAAAGTAGTTCTCTTTAAAAAGTCTATTTGGTGTTAGAGAATTTCACCCATTAGTATGGCAGGTTAAATTATTGCTGGTTTATGTTTTTTTACAAACAAGTGCGTGTTTTAATTCTACTGTACATTTATGTTTCCATCATTGCTCTAATGATCTGTCTTATGATAAGTTTTCAATGTCTTCTGGAAGGAAATACTATGTCTGCATAAGTTCTCTCGACTTGCCCTTGAGCCCAAGGTTACCACACCTTTTGCAAAGCCATCATTAGCTTTAAACATGGCGGGGGGACTGGCCCAAAAACAGTTTTAGATTCAAAGAGTGTGCTAATCCAGGAGAGGGGACGTCGAGGGTCTGCATTCCTCAGTTCCCCTCTGAAGGATGCCAATCACACTGCCATGATAATGGCGGGAATTAATGCTGGCTGTCAGGGCCACATGACGGGCACGGGGGCATGCTGTGAAGTGATTATACAGAGCCGAGTATGGGAAATCAGCGGCGACCGCTCGCTTTTGACATTTTAAAATTACATGTATTATCAGACCCTCTGCGCCCGTCTTCGCTGACATGAGATCCATTATCAGCGCAGAGCAATCCTGACAGCGCATGGACATTATTGGAAGAGGTCCTTCTGATGGGGCAATGGAGGAGAACAGCTCTGACATTCGAGCGCGCGAGACCATCATAAAACAGAAGTAATTTACTTCCAAGAGCCCTGTCTACTCTGCTGACTTTCAGCGGAAGTTTGAGGGCAAGGGCGAGGGGCTGGGCTCAGCTGGTGAGAGAGTTCTGAAGCGGCTTGCGAGCTACTCCAAGGGTTTAAGGAATCGATATGTAAAATAAATGAATGCATGCATAACATTTACCAAGCCTTCGCTGCAGAGTTCTGTCTCACTCCTATCTCAGAAATGAACCACTTGCAGACTTTGCAGGTCTAAATCCCAAACCGTTTTCTGTGAGTAGTTTGACTTCAAGCACACGCGTGACTTACTCATGTATTTTCAGGATCTCTTGCTGATTAATACTTTGTTTTGTGAGTATGCATGTCTAACTCCTGGAACACATGATGACATCACAGCTACATCTGGAGTGAGACACGACTACTAAAAGAAATAGATCTGTGTTAAAGTCTGTTAATTCAGTAGTAAGTTATATTAAAAATATGGCGCTTTCCTGCTCCCTCCCTGTCGCGCAACGCAGCGCAGCCTCGCGGGGGGCTGCGCAGCGTTGCGTGGAGATTTTGTAAATCTCCCCCTCAGTGTTAATTTGTGAATGTGTTAATCATTAGTCTAATTTTTATGATTGTTTTCAAAGTGCAATAGTACCTCCCTAATGGGGGCATCGACCTCCTTAACAATTATAAGTATAAAAAAATATAAACAATTGATTAAAAAGAGAATTAAATCACACTAAACAGAGAAAAGGTATTTTGTATAATTTGCTCAACTATTTGCTGTGTATGGCATATAATACATTTCCAGTAATTAAAAATATACCAGAAGTGACGTTTGCTTGACTTCTGTTAAGAAATGTATGCATTCTACCACTACCCATCCGCTTAGTAAAAAGGGCATGCAATGGCTTTAAAGCGGGACATCTTGCAATTCCTCATCTATCTATACATTTCAACCATAGGTAGATTCACAAAGTGCGTCGCTTCCCATAGCATACAAAGTGTGCAACACGCACTTTGAGGCAGTGGGGCACTGTCCCTGCTACCGTTCGGGGCCAATAAGGGTAAAGAATCAATTATTGCCACTCAGCAGCATCCGCACTATCAACTGCTTGGGCCTTCCTATCCTGGCACACAGATGCTGGTTGGCCAACCCTTCCTACGGCACACCATACATCCTAAGCCCCCTCCCACCAGTGGTTAATTTGTAAAAAAATTAGTGCTGGGAGACTCTTGTTAGAAGGCACCTTGCACCAGCCCATTTCGTTTCTTAGTATCGTTTAAAACAGAACCAACAACTAACCATAAAAGTGGGGAGAGGATATGGTGTAACGGCCAGAGCTGCTGACCTCAGAGATGGGGAACCCAGTTTGATTCTCGGCGTCGGCCCAGCATCCTGTTCTGGGAAAATCACCTAATCTCCCTGTGCCTACCATAAATGTAATTAACTGGTGCTCATGAAAAGCACCAGTGTTGATAATAAAGCACCTGTGCTGAGCACCAGAAACCACCTGCTCAAATTAAGCACTGTCTCCCACACCCATGATCTGCCACACCCCATCCTTCCTGCATTCCTAGCTGAGATACTCAATGACATCTAGCAATGATCACAGAAGGGTCCAGCAGGTTAATCATTCATTTTCCTTTCCTACAGTGTTTCTTGATAGGACATAGTCTTCTAAGAAGTGGTCATGAGCAAGTGGATTGCAGTTTTTATTGCGCCTTGTATAGACATATAACATTTAAACACTTCTGCTTACTTACTACCTGTTGGCTGAAATTGTCTAAATGTTTCTGATTCTGCTGGTTTAATACAAATAAAGCATATCGCTTCTTATTAACATTGTTATGTTCAGCACCACATGCACAAATGCTTGATGATTTAATAGACTATTCTCAGACATTAAATTGCATTTGATGAGGATTTTAATTATATAAAATAACACACTTTAGCCTGTGGAGTAAATCACTGTATTGCTTTAAAAGGTACATATCTGTTTGCCCTCAGCTGCAAAACAATTAGTGTGCCCATGCTCGCAGGCATATTATTCTCATTGTTCTCTGATTAGGCATCGAAAGTACTACTTTCACAAATAAAAATGTCCAGGTTTAATTCACAGAGCATTTTGAACAGGAAGTGTACCTGTCAGGCCCAACAAGTGAAATGTACAATTACAGATCCCATATACTCGCTCATAGCTCGCATCGCGGGGACACACTAGTCTAGTGTAACCAGGCGCTTTATAAACTTGTTTATTATTATTATTATAAAATATGAATCTGTGCATCTTTACACATGATGAACGCACGTGCTACTGAAAACAAACTCGAACGTGGGGATTTTTCCACTCATAACTGCATCTGAACAGTAGCTAAATGGATTTTGCAATGGGCAATGCAAACGTGGGGGACACCAATCAAATTGCATTACATAGTATATTGCGAAGAACTTCCCACACTTACTAAACGTACAAACGTACAAATAATGCATAGATACACAAATACGAGGCACAGAAAGAAGACGTCCCTAAAGTATATGGGTCAATGACCATAGCAATAATCAAAAGTAGTGCATTCCCAAGTTTTCCTTCCTTTTTATTTCCTGATTCCCTTCAGTGTGATACAACGGGCTGGCAGCCGACACGTGTTTCGTCCTGTGGACTTTTTCAAGGCTGAAAATGTTGTACAACAATTTAAATCACATAGTTAAACAAGAAATTTACTAAAACAACAAGAGTTAAGTCCTAGACGGCCAAACTCATGTACGACCAACACCGTTCCAGAGCATACCCCATTAAAAAACGAGCTCAAAGATCTCGATGAACATGGAAACCAGACAAACACCAAATGCCCAAAACGTGAAGTGCCAGAGCATTAGAAGAATGAAAGATGGGCGTGCTACCAAGTATACACCCGAGGCAGAGCACAAAGAAGAAAATATAAAAAATAAGAAAATTGTGCAAGTCCCGTGTACTAAGATGTGAGCATAGTCAGTCCTCAAGTGAGTTGTAGTTGTGTCACCATCATGCTTCATTACATATACAAGGTGAAAACCAGCTTATCACAAGTAAACTCTCTTACCGAAAACGAACGGAGAGTAGCCAATGAACCAAATATTTATAAAGAGGAGGTCCTATCAAGTACTGGGCTCCGTATGTAGATGCTAACAGCAAATCTGTACTGACAATGGTAAAAGTATCAATTTTAGTAAAGTGCAACAAAGAGAAATGGAGCTTTCATCCTAGCCCTTTTCATCATTAACCAAATAAGTATATCCAAAATTTCACCATAATTCATATCCAGGTCAAGGCAGTATCCCAAGGTGTACACAATATTCCCCAAAGTACAACACACACATAACATATCATTACTAAGACCCTCCCAAAAACATGCATGGCCAATATTCCTGTATACATTCGCCTCAAATGTGACACAGCGGTATCTTGTAATATAGATGTCTGTAACCACATACGTTCTCCAAGTCAGCACAACTATCAGCCACACCATGTGGAAGTCATCGTTGAATATAGGTCCCAGGAAAGCGTTAACCCAATAAAGTTAGACCCGGAAGCGATCCGTAGAAGGTCTACCAACCTGCCAAATAAGAGTGGTATCTTGTAGGCAAGCACGATTGTCGCTATTTCCTTACAGGAACAAGAGGCCTTAATACTACAATCCAACATCCAATGGTAGTTGCTCCCCCTCCAGTTAACTTCACTCATGCTGGTGGCAGCTCACTCTCCCCCTCTTCTCCTCCCTCTTGCCACCCTCCCCTACCAGGATGATCGCGCAGCCCAGTTATATCCATATGTTTACGAGGTCAGGCCAACATTTAATTCCCCCCCACACCCAAACAAGATTAGTCCGGAACCCATCGTCTACAAACAGCTAAACTACACTAACGTGTATACATTACCATGACCAGCTCTATAGGTCTGGCAAGACGCTTCATCTGGTGCATGACAAACGCTAAAGTGTTAAAGGGTATGTTAACAGTATTATATGGAACTAAAGTAGTCCATAGCAGCATTGCTATTAGCCTTATATCTGTGTCAAATGCAGCAGTTCTTACATTGTAATATGGTGTAGTAAAACAATTTGTATAATTCCCACTGCCCTTGGGGCTTTGTAAGCTAAAGTGAAAATCAATAAACACTATTAAAAAAAAAAAAAACTGGTCCTAAGGCTCCTGTTATAGGAACATCCCTTCGAAGATTTTCTCATAAGAAGGCTTGCCCTTGTCCCTGAAGGTGATGCAAAGCGCTTTAAAGAGAAGCCTTCGATGGACAGGGAGCCAATGAAGCCTCACCAAAGCCTGCGAGGCCAACTGGAACCACTTAATTTTCATCAGCAATCTTGCTGCTGTATTTTGTAAAATCTGCAATTTTTCCAGAAAAGCATTGGGTAGATTGACATAAAGATCATCACAGTAGTCCTCTCTGGAAATTACAAGACAAAGGACCACTGTTTTTTCAGTAAATTAGGCAGAACATACAATGCTATTGTCCTAATCGTGCGTAGCACAAAGAAGGATGTAGAAATTACCTTGTTAACTTGTTCTTTGTACGTAAGTTTATCATTTACCAGGATTACAAGGTTTTTCACCCTTTACGAAGGAACCAGTAGAGGACCCAATTCATCTGACCACCAGGAAGGATTCCAAAGTGAACTGTTATTCCCAAAAAAGATGACCACCATTTTTGCAGAGTTCAGCTTGAGGCACCGACCTCTTACATCCACTCTCATTCATGGTAGGACCATTTCTGGAAAGAGACATGACAATTTGAGTGTCGTCCATATATGAAACAATTGAGAGACAAAATGATTTCACCAGGGCAGCCAGTGGTGTTACATAAATATTAAAAATAGTTGGACTCAACGAAGAGTCATGGGGTACTCCACGCGGTAAAGAAAATGATTTAGAGGTGAAATCACGCATGGCTACCGTTTGGGTTCAATCTGATAGAAAGGATCAGAAGAAGACCGATGCAGCCTCTTCTAAACCCAAGTCTACCAGCCTGTGTATCAAGAGGACATGATTGACAGTGTCAAAGGCTGCATTCAAATCAAGGCTGATGAGGGCAGCATTGCCCCCACCATCTACTGTGGCCTTAACCATTTTTGTTGCTAAAATAAGAGCCAATTCAATCGAGTGCCCCTGCGAGACCCAAATTGGGAATTATCCAGCAGCTGATTGCTATCCAGGAAGGCCGATAATTGAAGATTAACTTTTTCTCCAATATCTTAGCTAGGAAGGGCAGCCTGGAAATTGCTCTAAAGCTATTTGGGTCCAGGGTGTTCAGGTTGGCTTGGGAAAATAAAAGCAGATTTCCTAGCTTTTGGAAAGTCATCAGTCCAACATTGGAAACATGTGTCAATTGAGCAACAACCAAATTGAGTATAAGAATTAAGATTTTTGGGGGACAGGATGACACAGTGAGCTACATTTGGTCGAAAGGACCAATTTTCATGCCATACTGTGAATGAATTAAACTCGGAGAAAGACCACTTCTATTATCCCTAGGCCAATTGTCATTCCCAGTGAGTTGAGTAGCTGTTTATGAGGAGAATTCATTAAAAATAATTTCTACTTTATTAAAAAAAAAACACCAGGGAATCGCAAAAATCCTGATTAGTGCTCTCCAAAATCGTAACCACTTTGGAAGAGAGTTTGGAAACAGCTTGAAAGAGGGATTTAGATGAGCAGCTGGCTAATTCAATGGAATTGATAAAATACTAAAATGTTTCATCACTATAAGCTCTTTACAATCTGCCGACAGAGATCTGTATTTTTTATTATTATCATAGTTTTCCCTCCAAATCTGTTCTTGTTTCTGACAGGCTTTCCTAGCAGCATGGAAGCTTTGCCAAACCTCGGAGTAGTAGTTTTACTTCTCATAGATAAGGTCTGCTTGGCTGGAGCCAACACATTAACCGCTCCAGCCAGCCATGAGGAGTAATTGGAGAACATTTTATCAGGAGGATCCGACTTTGTAGGTTGAGAATTGGAAAGGACAGAGTTTGAAGCTACCTCCACATCAAAGACATTTTGAGTATAAGTTCAGGGGGATTTGACCCCATGGTTTTAGACACTGTGTGGGACGCTACTGACTGTACATGCTGCAGCAAAGGACTGTTGTGCTGCCAGAAAACATCATCACTTGGACTATTTTTGCTCTGTTGTGCTGACTGGTTTGCCAGTTTGGCTGCTAGAGGCTCTACCACTTTGCTAAACCCAGTGTGCTGATCTGCTGCCTGTCTGCAAGTGCTTCGTGCTCCCCAGTGTTCTCCTGGAACCAGCCACTGCCCAGAAGTGGCCATGGGACTCTGAGTCCAGCTTTGCCAGTCACTTGCAACAAAAGTTTGGAGAGCACTTCACTGGGAATTGATTTTGTGGCCCTACAGAGAAGCAAGTGGAGAGCGCTTCAGTGGTCTCCGTTCCCCATATATCAGCCATCACTGAGGGTTGAGCACTGTTGCACCAGAGCAGCTGTGCACCTTTCTGCTTCCCCTCGTGGCTGTGCTCCCTTTTACGGCAGTGCTGGGAGTGCAGCATGGTTTCCTCCTGTGAGTGCGGTGCTACGTAAGCAACTTTGTTAGCCAAGAGCCTCACATGGATAATTGTGACACCCTCCAACGCTTGTGTAGTGCCGAACAACGTCTCTCAATTCAGCGCACCGTGCTAGATTGGGGAATAAGCCTGAGTGGCACATCTCCGTGTTCGGAGCCGCATTTTCCTGGCAAGAACAGCGCATGGTGAATCGCTTTGCTGCCATCAGAGAATCCATGTGTGCCCGAGCCGACTCTGTCTCCGGTACAGGCATCTTGTTGAGCTAATGGAAATCTTTGCACCCCCTACAGGATCTAACAGGGGTTCTTTGCCTCTCCCAAGGGTATTGTGTCACTGTTGCTGCACCGCATGATCTCGGGCCGCTAACTTTGGTGAGTGTGAGGTCTCTCATGTGCCCACAGGTTAGGCTTTCCCCCTGCACTGGTATTTGTGCGTTTCCCCTTGCCTCACTTATTAGGTGTGCTGGTCTTTGGGGCATTTGTCCTGCATTTTTGGGTAAAGCATCTGGAGAGGACCCCGGGAGCTACAAAGGGCTGGCTGTAATTCACAACTAATGTGCATCAGCAATTACTGTATTAACTGTCATAGGTGCACAGGTGTTGCACCTAAGGGTTTATTTGCAGCATAACAAGTAAAAAGAGTGCACTTGCACTGTGGCCTTCGTGTTTAGGGTGAAAGTTTGTGATTCCGTTGCCTTACCCATTACATACTGCATTTCATGCTCTGATATGGATGCATGTCGTTTTTATGCCTTATGTTGGTCATGATGAAGAGTACTATTTCAGGGTCTGTATAATATGCACAGCAATGGTTTTTTTCATGATGTTTTGCAACATAACAGTAGTTTCTTTTTTGCACGCGTTGTGATGTTTTGACAATTTCCTAATTGGCAAAGTAATTACTAGTTTATGTCATTTTCGTCTATGACTTATGTAGAGTATACTTTATATTTTTGTATAACATGGTGTGGAATCTCTTTAGTGGTGTATTTATTATGTTACTGGTGTAACTGTGTTGCGCAAACACTTTGCACATTGCCTCTGGGTTAAGCCTAACTTCTCTAGCCAAGCTACCAAGGGGGTGAGCAGGGGTTATCTTGGATGTGTAATTCCCTTTCCCCAGACTAGAGTGGTTGGTTCTGCCTGGCTTAGTTCCATATCCTAGCCAACCAGAAACCCAATTTCTAAAAGGCAAGATTTTTTTTGCGCAGGAAAGGGAAACTTTCTGCACAAAAACAATACTGAGAGGATTTTTTCTCTTTCTATGGGTGCTGCAGGATGGAGAAATTAAGATATTTCTCCTTGTTATCCCTCTCCTGGAAAGGCGAAAGTTTTTGCTTCATTCCAAAGTCCATGGGAGGTGCGTGGGAACATCCACCACAATGCCCACAGAGCACCTGCCCAGGGCAGAGCAGCGCAGTGCAACGATTTGTGCTGTGTTTCGCTACTCCAGATGTATGAGGTGTCTCAGAGCCAATGCTTTGCATGGCTTCATAAATCTGACTTAGTGGTTTGCATCACACACGTGCCACATTGCAGGGTGCAAACGCGATGCAAGCCTCCCATAAATATGCCCCTAACTTTATTACTTCATGCACTTGTTTTACGCAAACAGACATTTAACAAATGTTGATTGAATGGCTTTGAAATACTGCCTAATAATTCCTGGTTTAAGATCACTCATAAACCGACATCCGAGCAAGATGACACCTCTCCACACTCATTAAGTCGAAGCACAAATCATTCTTGAAGAAGAAGCCATATTTCAGAATTTCAAATGAAAACAATGTCAATATTTTAGTTCAAAATAATTAACCTGACATGAGTTTAAATAGCAGAGTCCAATTAGGTTTCCATCAGTGCATTGAAACGCCACCAAATATTTATGAAAGATGTATTCCCATTTGATACACCCCTAACTATTCAATTACTTACTTACAGGCTTTGATATGAGACTAATCATGCATGTATCCATATAAAACTGGCAACGTGACAGGATAAAATCATTAAACAATCATTATTATAAACCGGCATTGGCTTGTAATGTTTGCAGCTGATGTGGGAGTTGATGCTCGACGAACAATCCAATTAAAAATGGCAACAAAAGACCTAAAATGGCAGCCAAATTGCTTTTTAATAGTCCGTGCAGCCGTCACATAGCATAAACATTTGAGTCCCCACAGAAGCATAAAACGTCCTGGTAAAACAATTCGGGAAACCTGAGTAATAATTACGGCATCGTGAGAATTATTTTAATAGATGTGCTTGTGGACATTTTTTTTTGTGTGTGTGTGAACTTCTAAGAAAACTCCTGTTTCACCCGCTGCTCTTTCAAGCAGTACTCTCATGCGGATGTATGAAATTACAACGCGTGTCATTACAACGCGTGCAGTTACATCGCATGCGTTACAACGCATGCGATGTTACAACGCTATGCCATTATAACGCAAGTCTTTACATCGACTTGCACTAGATGGCGTGCTAACATTAGAAAAGTGTAATTTACTATTCCAACTCCAGTCCACGTAACAGTAGGGAAGGTGTTGGGATAGTAAACAACACTATTTGTAATGTTAGCACGCCATCTAGCACAAGTCGATGTAAAGACTTGCGTTGTAATGGCATTGCGTTGTAACATCGCATGCGTTGTAACGCATGCGATGTAAAAGCTGCGCGTGGTAAAAACCGCGTTGTAATGGCTGTTCCCCCTCTCATGCATTTCCCTATTTTGGAAAGGTGATAATTTGTACAAATACAAAACCATCATGGGCATCCTTCAGCGTTTATCACTTGAACACAATAAGGCTTTAGCTTGGAGGCACACACATGTTTTTGATGTACCTCTAAAACAATATAGAATGATGCTTCTATTACAAGCACGTTGAATATTAATTCATGTATATTCTACATATATTTTATGAAGTCAATAAAGTCAAGGAAATAAATCCATGCCAGATTTTTATAATAACCCCCTACTATATAAGTGATTTACATTTAGAGACATCATATGTAAATTTGTGGGCAAACATTGGCCATGCTGTGTATTTTAATCATTAATCTAGTGCTTAAATGAAATAGGCAAGGAAGAGACATCTCAGGGCTCAATTCACAAACAAATCTTTATATTCAAACGTTGTTTAATACCTATGTATGGTTGTAGATTTGCATTTTTAAGGTTTGAATAGAATTTCAGGTGTTCTACTCACATGCTTTGAAAGTTCCAGCACTGCAGTGAGTCCAAATCTATACTGCTTGCTCGTTGTTTGAGCTGAAACAACAAAATCATATTAACCCGGCCAGTAGCTCCCTGCAGAAGACTGACTTTAAAAGGTGTTACCTCAACATGTTGGTCTATAGTCATCCTCTGAACAACCTTGCAAATCTAGTTGTACAACATCCACCAACCAGAAGCCTGAGATTAGCCAACTGGTATCTTTCGTCTATAGATTGATTTGAAACACGACATTTGGTGGTTGATCCTTCCATGTTTTCCATGTTTGGGCTTCTCTCCTTGGACTTCCTTACCTCTGCATCTGAAGACGGCTATCTGTCATTAGGAAGATCAAGAAAGAACGCTTTTTGACCCTGGCATTTAGATAATCAAGACTTCTTCTCTGCAGCCTCGAGAAGTCTCACCATGATGCCTGGTCAAACACCTAAGACCGACCTTATTTCTTAACTCCGGTTTTTTGGGACTTTCACACTTCTCAATCCTTATCATCCTTTGGAAACATATTGGACCAAGAGTTCCTACTGACCCTTAACTTCCTTATTGGCTAACTATTTGTTTTCCCACTACTAGGGTGCTGCAAATGCAATACTGTGCCTTCACTTGCGTGTCACTTTACCTCAAATACACTTGGAGCAGCACAATTTAGACTCCACCCTATGAATTCACAGAATTGCTATTATATACATACATTTTACATGGTATTTAGAGTGTGCCTTAACTTCATTAACATTGTTAGACCTGGCATCCTTGGCATGGTTTTCCCTGCATTTTCGACTGTGTGCTGTGCATCGTTTTTGCTTGTTTATGTACTCTAGGCACTTTACCACTACTGATCAGTGCTAAAGTGCAAGAGCACCCTGCGTAAATTGTGATTCTGATTGATTATGCATGATTGGCATATTTGATTTACTATTAAGTTCCTCATAAAGTGCACTATTTGTGCCCAGGGCCTGTAAATCAAATGCTAATAGTGGGCCTGCAGGACGTGTTGTGCCACCCACATGTGAAGCCCTGTAAACCTGCCTCAGGCCTGCCATTGCAGTGTCTGTGAGTTCAGTTTTAAAATTATCATGTCGACCTGGTAAGTGCACCTACTTGCCAGGCCCAAATCTTCCCTTTCACTAAATGTAAGATACCACTAGGCCCAAATTACCCCCATGGGCAGGAGGCAATGTATGTGAAAGGTGGGACATGTACTGGTGTGTTTTACATGTCCTGATAGTGAAATACTATCAATTTTCTTGCTCACATTGTTCTCCCTTAGGTTATCATTAGAGCTACCTCGTAACATCTTACAAGTGTAACTTTCAATTGGGAAAAGCTGGAGTTTTGGAGTTGGGCTCCCTTAGCTTAGAATTTGAAAACACATCCTTTAGTGAAGTTGGTTTTTAAATTGTGTGTTTGAAAATGCCACTTTTAGAAAGTGGACATTTTCTTGTTTACCATCCTGTGCCTTTGCTGCATGTGGAATCAACGCCTGGTTTAGACTGACAGGGACCTGTTTGTGCATTTACTCTAAACAGTCACACAAAGGGAGCTCAGGCATGCCCTGCATAGCCTGATGGCCCATCACCAGGCTGATGGGCCTTCCTGAGCTAGAGTGGTGGGAGGACTTGTCACTGACATCTGAATAAAGCTGTGTCTGTCCTCTCATAGTGCTGTTTCCACCCCCATCACCCGGTGTACGTCTGGAGCCAAGACAGGGCAAGGCTAGAACTTGTGCACTACAAAGACTATCCTTTTAAGAATACCTTCTTCAAAGGCCAAAAGGGGTATAAGTATTGGATCTAAAACACCAGACTTTGAGAACACTTCTGGATCAAAAGGAGACCTTTCCGAGGAGAAGAGCAGAAGAGTTGTGAGGAGGAGTCTTGCCCCTTTGCTGTGTTGCTTTGCTGCATTGGTATGCAGTGGCTGCTTCTGTCTTGGAGAGGACAAAGACTGGACTTTGCTTTGGTATCTGCTTAAGAAGATTCTCCAAGGGCTTGTGTGTGCTTTTCTCCTGTTAAAAAGTATCAGGGCCATCAGAGACTTGACCTGCAGCATCCCTGAACCCTACTACTGGGAGTTCAGACATGCCAAATGGTGCCAGTTCCAGTTCTGGTCCCTTAAATGTGGCTCTGCTGCTTCTGGACTTAAACATTCGCAAATTGCCCTTCAGCTCCGTTTTTCCCACCACAAGCTTGCCATGTGGTTGAAAAACAAACACATTGCTGCTGCTGAAAAATCGACACAGTGGCTGTTTGCGGCCCGAAGAAACAGAGCAGCATGAGTCCAGAGGACTGTGTCTCCAAAGTCCGAGACCCCCGCTCCAACTTCGATGCAGGGCCTGCTGTGCGGCTGAATGAATCGATGCATCACCTGTCTGCGGCTGTGGAAATAGACATAGGTCCTGTTTTGCCGCTGCATCGACACGCAACGCCTGGACCAAGTTTATAATGCATTACCCCGCTGAATGGAGATCGTCGCATCTCTTCTCCTTGTAGTCCGAAATCGACACAACACTTCTCCTGCGTACAGCAGAGCTGACACTTCCATTCCCTGAGGACTCATGTATTGCTATATTTCCTGACACTTTCCTCCTTTGCCCCCTCTTTTGTCATAGATTTTGATGTATCAAAGATACTTTGTGCTAAAATCACCGCATCCATAGAGTTCTATGGACAGAATTCCTTAAAGCTCTTAAAAGTGATATTTTGAGTTATGTATGTTGGATTTTTGTCTTATTGGTTTTGTTTGGTTTAGATAAAGATTGGTTATTCTTTTAAACTGGTGTAGTGTCCATTTGTAGCGTTTTCACCTGTTTTACTGTGTGTGTTATGTACAAACACTTTACACATTGCATAAGAGATAGGCCTGACTGCTTGTGCCAAGCTACCAAGGTGGTGACTAGGGGTTTATTTGAGGTGTGTAACTCCTTTACCCTGACTAGAAGTAAGGGTCCCTACTTGGACAGGGTGCATACCACTTCCAACTCGAGAGCCCCATTTCTAACATTTGTTTTTGCTTTCTACGTGTGCGGCATTCTGCAGTACACATAGAAAGAGGAATATGCCTCTCTGGACTGTTTTAATGCAGGAAGGGGTCCCTTCTTTCACAAAAACAATCCTACATGGAATGAAGGCACCCTTCATTGTCTCGATGCATTCCATTGTGCACTAGTGCTGGGGAAAGGACAGGATTGCGCTGTATTGTAATAAATCCCACGCATTCCCGCCCGTTCCCTGTAACGCAGCTCAGCAAGGTGACTTGATGCACTGTGTTGCATTACAATTTCATAAATATTCTCTATAGTTCCTTTAAGAATCAGTAGTCCCTCCAGGTTTGACTGACACAATTTCCAAATGGAAATCTGTCCAATGGGAACAACACTGCCTAATTGTTAATGTTAATGTTATATATATTTCTAGAGCACAACTGCTACCTGAAGGTGTCCTGGCGCTAACTGAAGTCCCACGGAGACCCTACCTGTGGAAAAATGACAGTGAGGATTAACTAGTAAAAAGCCAAGTTTTGAGGGCCTTCCTAAAAGCGAGTAGATTTGCCATGCATCTAAGGTGCAGCGGGAGGCCATTCCATGCCTTGGCTGCACCGACCGCAAACCTTCTGCCACCCCAATTGGCTTTATTTATCAAGGGCACTGACACCAAGTTTGCTTTTGCAGAGCGTAGTGCTCTTTTTGGTATATAACAGTGAAATAAGATAACATTTTTAGGTGGTTGGGCCCAGCTCCTTGAAGGGCTTTATGAACCATACATAGAGCCTTGAACTGAGCACGTTTTCTAACTGGCAGCCAGTGAAGCCTTCCGATCTCCGCAGAGACTGAAGCGTATTTTGGTATGCCGGTAAGCAATCTGGCAGCTGCATTCTGCAGGAGTTGCAGTTTTTCATAAGCCCTTCCTGAATATTGAAGTAGAGACTATTACAATAGTCAAGTTTGGACATGGCTAGAGCAGTGATAACTGTTTGTTAGCTATCTTTGGGCAGAAATGACATACTTTTTTAGCAGGATTTCAGAGTATATGATACAGATGAAACTACCACATTCACTTGATCCCCAAAGTTGAGTCTATTGTCTAAGTAGACACCCACTTTTTGTACCTTATTAATAGGAGTAGGTAAAGGACCCAGTGTATCCGGCCACCATGCCGGGGTCCAGAAGTTAGGGTGGTTACCAAACAGAACCACCTCTGTTTTACTGGAGTTGATTTTAAGGCAATTTGGGGGCATCCAGACACCCACCACTGTCATGCAATCATGGAATCGGTGCGCCATTTCCTGTTGCTTGTCTGGCAGAACTGACACCACAATTTGGGTGTCTTCTGCATTTGTAGTCAGCTTAAAACCAAAAGATTCAATGACAGGAGTCAATAATGATACATATATATTAAAAAGTGTTGGACTCATAGATGACCCCTGAGGGACTCCAAAGGGCAGAGTGAACAGTTTAGCAGAGAATTTGCCAAGGGAAAGAGTCTGTAGTCTATTTGATAGAAATGAATTGAGTAATTTCCAGGCAGTACCCTGGACTCCAATCTCCTGCAGCCGGTCCATCAATAAAACATGATTGACCGTGTCAAAGGCCGCTGAGAGGTCCAACATAATCATAGCAGCTTTTCCTCCCTGGTCGAGTATAACCCTGACTTCTTCAGTGGATTTAAGAAGAGCTGACTCCGTGCTATGACCCTCCAGAAGCCATATTGGGTGGGATCCAGCACCTGAGCTTCTTCCAGGAACAAACTAAGTTGTGCATTCTTGATTTTCTCAGTAATTTCCGGTGGAATTGGTAGTCTACAGATGGGTCTAAAATTGTTGGAGTCTTTAGGATGAAGACTCGGTTTTTTGAGCAGTGGCAGTATGGATGCACTTTTCCATATTTTGGGGACGTACCCTTCCGCACATATAGCATTTATGATGGAGCTCAATGTTATTGTACCAGGCTCGGTGCAAGTTTTAGTATTGAGGGTGGACATGGATCATATGGTGAGCCTGATTTAGCTGTCATGAGGAGATCAAAGGTATTTCTAGCCATAACTGGGGCAAATTTATCAAATTGTACTAGAGGACTTGTCCCTGACTTAAGATCTGCTGTGTTGGCCGGTGACCTATTAATCGCAGACCCAGCAAAAGTATAAAAAATAGCAATTTTCTCACACAGTTCCTGGTTCGCCGGAATGGCTGGAGGGGCTGGATATGCTAGGGAGGTTACAGTTCTAAACAATTCTTTTGTTGAGTTTTTTGCAGAGTTAATTTTTTTAGTGAAATACTCTTGTTTAGTTTTTTGAAGCAACTGCTTATACTGAGCTAAGCTCCATTTATATTCATTTTATTCCCTATCGTTATATTCCTTCCTCCAGATTCTTTCACGGTGTTTGCAGGCCAGTTTTTGATCTCTTAATTCATGGGTATACCAGGGAGAGGATGGTCGTGCCCTATTGGGGCGTATGAGTTTCTTGGGAGCCAGCTTGTTACCTGCTGCTTCCAACCAATAGGTGTACGAAATGGTGGTCTCATGGAGGTCTGTGGGTAGATCAAAAGATGTAGAGGTTAATAGTTCTAGTAGTTCATTAGCTTCTACTTTATTCCATGCTCTGCTGACCACTTGTTTATTTATTGGTTTCTTCATGTGTCGGTCTGACATGGTCAGCCCAAATACCACTGCCTTGTGATCTGACCAGACAAAAGGGAGAAGGCCCAGGAAGACTAACTCTGGGTTGTTGGAAAATATACTGTCCAATGTGTGTCCTGCCTTATGGGTGGCACGTTGCTTTAAGTCAACATTGCTCATCAGGTCGAGCAGACCTGACGTATCTGGATCCGAATGGGCCTCCAGATGAAAGTTAAAATCTCCAAATATCGTGTATGAGCTAGCACTTAGCTCAGTTTCCAACAGATTACCGGCTTGTGTTATAAACCTACTTATAGGGCCAGGTGGCCTGTAAATGAGGGTACCCCTCAAGGTGTGTTGATGTGAGAGATAGAAGCAGAAGTCCAGAGCTTCACATTTGAGATTGGATAAAGAATTAAAAGAAACATTTATTGATTATTGGTATATAACCGCTAAGCCACCTCCTTTCCCATTCGGCCTATTTAGGGTAAAGCAGAGGTAATCCGGGGGTGTGGCTTTAACCAAATCTGGACCGGAAGCCTCGTCCGTCCATGATTCAGTGATGAAAGCAATGTTAACTTCCTCTTCCTCAATAAGAGAGGCACAGTCAATACTGTGTTTTACCAGAGATCTTGCGTTAAGAAAAACACACTTCCAATCTTTTTTGTCCCCGTGTCCATACCTATCCCTTCCCGTGTTTTGTAGAGCTTTAACAGTCCGGAACTTAAGGTCCGGTAGTTTCGTGCTACAGCCGGGGCAGGTCAATTGGGTCTGTGGGGGCCAGGTACTGGGTAGAATACATACGCAATTAGAGCTAGAAGTGATTGCATTCCAGCTGTGCAGGTTATCGCTAGAATAGCGTATAGAGTTCGGATTACCTGCATCGCAACGGGCAGGGTAACTGGTGCTGTGCGCGGCCGTGCATGGACGCGCACAGGCGGGATTGCCTTAGGTGCGCCATCGGCGCGCCAGTATCGCATTCGCGCCAGCCTCAGTTTAAATATATTCAGGGGGGAAAGACTAGCCCGCTGCCCTGAATTCTCACAAAATGGCAGTCCCGCGTTGCAAATGCTGAGCCTGGGAGAGCAAACAGTCAATGAATGTGCAAATGTGCAAATTATCTAAAAACAGTGCAGCAGCTTCTATTATGCCAAATTAACAATCTATGGCAGGTAAAAACAGATTTGGTGGTCAACTTCCGGCTCAAGCCTCAGGAGGACATCAGGAAGCGCGTTCACGCTAGCCTCAGTTCAAATATATTCAGGGAAGGAAAAACTAGCCCGCTGCCCTGAATACTCCCAAAATTGCGGTCCCGCGTTGCAAATGCGGACCCCGGGAGTGTAAACAGTCAATGAATGTGCAAATGCACAAATTATCTAAAAACAGTGCAGCAGATTCTATTGTTCCAAATTAACAATCTATGGCAGGTAAAAACAGATTTGGTGGTCAACTCCCGGCTCAAGCCTCAGAAGGACATCAGGAAGCGCGTTTGCGCCATTGACTGGGTGCCACCTTCTTTGAAGAGTCAGCAACTTTGAAATGGTTTGCTACCACAAATCTGGTCCTAAGCCATCAATATATTTAATTGAGAATAGTGTTTAAGAGAGGATGCCCCTTTAACGGCCTCCCCCAATTACAACTTGGAAAAAATCATTGTTATGAATTTGTGACTCACCGGGTTTGCAACCACAAAATGTTACTTGTACATTTTTTCGTCAAGTCCTTCATTATGAGATATGAGATTTTCTGAGTAGTTAGTAGAGAAGCAGTACCTTCAAGACTCTTTTGATTTTTTTTAGATAATTCTTGCAGAGTTAGTCTGATGAAGCCTGAAGCCTGAAAGTAATATTCTGTTGGAAGATAAACAAACCAGTAAATGTATACTATGTTTCCATTGGTGCTTGTGTTATTCAATAACATTAAATTCTAAGCGTGTCGTGTCTGACACTGAAGATGCTCACATCACCCTGTTTCCCACACAAACCTTTCTTTGTCTAGGCCTCTTTTGTCGATGCAGAGAACAGCCTTCTAAGAAGCACCATAATGTGATCAGCAGTTCATGTAATCTCAATTCTAATTCGTTGTCCCGAGGTGACATAATGCAATCAGCAGAGATAATAAAGTAACCAATAAAATCCAAAGGCAACAGTGAAATGGGAAAATGAAACCCAATAGAGTATATATAGAAACCCTATAATTCACTCATGTTCCAGTGTCTGTAGTTACAGCAGTATTAAATTCTCAGTAAATTAAAGCACCTTTTCCTCAGGAATATGAAATTCCATTTTATTTTATTAAGTACAAAATTACAGGCGCATCTCAGACTACTGCGAGAGGTCGTTCTGCACACATGATGAGGCATGTGGATGCAATTGTTGGATCTTTTATAAAACAAAGCAAAATGTATTGGTGTAAAACCCGTTAGGATTTAATACTCTATTCTGTATGACAATTGCTTGTACAGAATATGTAGGGGCTCATTTACAAGCCACTTGCGCCTCCAGTGCATCACTTTTTGTGACACACCGGCTGTGCAACCTACTGCCCCTTATTTACAAGGACACGTAAAGCCACCCTATGGGGCTTTTCGTGTCCTTGTCAATATGGCCCCTTTATACGCAACACTTTGCTTGAGAGGGGCGTGCCATGGGTGTTGCTGTGGATGTTCCCACGCAACACCCATGGCTTCTGCCTCATTCCTAGATTTATGAGAAATCGTAAACCTGGAAATGCATCAGATAGCTACGCCTCCCCAAGGGAGGCATAGGAAGGCGCACTGAGGAGAAACATTTTAAATCTTTCTTTGTTTTTTTTCTCATTCTATGCATTTTGCATTCTGCAGCACACATAGGAAGAGGAAATCACCTCTTGTGATTGTTTTGTGCAGGAAGGTGTCCCTTCCTGCACAAAAACAATCATCCCCCTGATGCAGGCACCCTTGCACGATGGTGCAGGGCTGCCTGTGTCTGCACATGGCAGTTAATTGTGCGCTAGCGTAGGGGAGAGCAAAGGAATTTGTCATATCATTGTAGTCATGACACATCCATGTGATTTCGAATTAACGCAGCGCGGCACAGCCAAATGGCTTGCGGCACCGTGCTGTGTTCATTTCTTGTAAATAAGGCCCATAGTGCTCAGTGGTGTGACTAGACCTTGAAGAGGTCAGGCCTTGGTCAATAGTTTGAGGGCACTCCAGCACACTTAAAGGCACGGATTGTTATACTGATAACACTGGCAATGCCTGGAAAGTCTGAGAGCCATGGTAAACCTTAGAAGTAGAGAAACTAATTACAAATTGGTAAATCCATTAAATGATGTATGCTTACTACAATACCAGTATCAGAACAGAATACATTTCTACAATTCATTACAAATAGGAACGCTAATGAAACTGTCAGTACTCATAAGGCCGCATGGCACATATGGAAACTATCTGTTGTATCCAACGTAGCTCTCTGAACCGACCATGAAGTTGTGTTGCGCTATATAAAGCTTTGGAAAAAGACATTATAAAATGAGATATATTAGTTGGACCCCCGCAGTTCTGCTAAAAACAGATTGTTGTGAGAGAAGAGCAGTGCTTTCTGCAATGCATTGAGTTATGTCACCTGGTAGCCAACTAATGTTCTGGTTAGGAATGGCTGGCAGCCATTCTAATCAGATTTTAAGCCCCATTTTGAGATCAGATTTATTATTTCGGTGATAGAGAGATCTGAGTTGACCAAGACTGTAATGTTTTTATTTTTTATGCCAGTAAAAAGAGTATTTCATAGTCCTAGAGGTCAATTCAATGATATTGTCTTCCTGGTTCTTCTCCCACCTCCAGTATCCCAGTTTTCAATGTAGGACCTGTTTTTGACACATGTATTTCTCCTTCATGCTGAAGAAGTTTCCACAATACTTCAGTTTATTTAGATTTTAGTGTCTGGGCTGATCCATGTTATGTGAAAGGAAGCACAGGTAGGCGTTGAAAAAGGGTATCCATAGAGATTAAGCGTGGGGCACCACGCCAAGCATCATCTCACTGAAGATATTGCAATGTCAATTCCTTTTCTTGGCTTATGTAAAAGCAATAAAATGAATTTTAAGCTTATTAAAATATGTATATCTAATTTTCCAGATGACTGAGTATAAGCTTGTTATTAACGTAAATAGAAACTAAATAATTAAGGAAAGCCGAGGACCTCTGGAGTGCCTGCTCCTGGTACCTTAAAAAGGTCCTTTCTGGTGTCAACCATGGCATCACTCTGGTTGACCATGGTTGTTTGTGGAGGTCGGCCTGCCTTACACATGTTAAAAGTGCAAGTGGCTGTACTGTTCAGCACCCTACTTAAGTAAGGGAGGAAGCAATTGGGCACTACTTAACAACCACCTTTGGCCTACCATTTCTTTGTTGGGATGAGATGACCCAACTCACACTGAGAACATTTAATAAAAGGGGGGACCCACTACTAATTTCAGGATGAGGCGAGTTCGGCTTTAATTAAGAATTATATACAGGCTTAGATATCGCACTATTTAACTCAAAAAGGTTGACAGCTTGCTTTTGTTTCCTTCAAGGTTTTAGCACAAGATATTTTTGCAGTCTTTTATTTTCATATTGAGCCCTCAGTCACTTGGGACCATCCCGGCATTTGAGGAAAGCATACTTCTGTCTCACCCGTGAGCTATCAGCTTTGTGTAGTTTAATGAGCCACATGCAGACAACTGGTCCCAAGCAGTTGCACCTTTTAGGTTAGCGTTACAGCTTAAACAGTTCGGGCGTCATCTGCCCAATGTGCTCCTATTGGTCCTAATTCATGTGAGCATC
The DNA here is from genome assembly GCF_964204655.1 of Triturus cristatus. Classification (NCBI taxonomy): domain Eukaryota; kingdom Metazoa; phylum Chordata; class Amphibia; order Caudata; family Salamandridae; genus Triturus; species Triturus cristatus. The sequence continues at coordinate 933,277,985 of NC_140588.1, read as the reverse complement.
ACTTTTAAGCCTTTGTGCATGGTTCATGGAGTATTCTATCCACAAAGGCACCATTTCTCTCAAAGGAAACGCAAACTCTCAGCCCACAGGAGTCTCACACTTGAAATCCGCCAATTACGAAGGATCTGTGCTGGCAGATGGAATTTTCAGGCTTTGGTTATTAAGTGCAGGAGAGAGTCTTCAAACCATCAAGATTAAAAAATTCAGAATTGCTTTAAATACTAATATTTTCCCATCATGTAGCTCTGTTTAGTTGAATGCTCCTGATTCAAAGTCACGTCTCCATTCAGTGAGAATAGATCATATGATCCTGCTGCTGAATGCAAGTAACATAACGAAATGTATATCATACATATGCATCAAACATTTTATAACATAATAATGTATTATTATCCAGATCTGTGAAAGGTATTTTCAGGAGTGTTTCCTTGCTTCTCTAGTGTTGGTGTGGGTATGGGCTAGATTTTCAATATAGTTTTACCTATGTGAACAGTACTAGCCTAATGTCATGACCATCTGCTACTGTTGCATTGCTATTTTGGAATTATTATAGGAGACCGCTTGGGACTGATTTGGAGTTTGATGAGCGGGATACTCCATCACAAAAGTGACGGATGTCCCATCCACTATATTACAAGTGCCATAGGATATAATGGTTTTATTATACAGTATATGAGATATCCATCACACTTGGTCCTATATGACAAACTCTAAATCAGACCCTTTTATTCTTTATTGAGGCCTATTCAGTGAGTATCAGCACTTTTAGTTTTTTGTAAGTGTGTGTTTATTTTGAGGTTTAGGGGGAAATGCTTAAGTGCAAATGCTCTTCTATGATGTGAATTGTGTGGTTATTTTGTCAGGTAATACTTTTTGAAGAGTACATTATTATTTGTGTGTTGTTGGGCAAGTTATAGAATTTATTGCATTTTAGAGATCCTCACATTTTCTTTCATGGGATTTATCATCACTTTGTATGCTCCATCTGTTTTACTGTAATGCAGATATTTGGCAAACATTTTCCTCACAATTTTCTGGGTTGGGTCTAAGAGAGATTCGAGAGATGCTCGAGGTAGCGTCAATTTTAAAAGGGAGCATTCCAATTGGTCCAGGATGCTTTTATTCCTTGGACCAATTTGCTGCTGTAGGAGTTTGACTTCTGCGATAGCGAGCGCTCTGAATGGCTGCCAGACGGACCAGAAAAGTAGGGACTTAGTCCCCTAAACTGAAATTTGAAAAAAAAGTAATATAAGGGGGCAATGTAGAGATGCCCCTTAGACTCCATGGGGGGGAACACAGGGACCCCCAGGTCCAAAATGCAATAGAAATTGCACATTTTTGCCACATTCCTGCGGGACTCCAACAGATTCAAAAAATCAGGTGGCTGGGGCCACATTCTTTAGTTATAGGCCCCGGGCCTGCATTGTTTATTTTGGGGAGTGGACTCTCTCCCCAGGCCATGTTTGGCCCTGGGGATCCCATATCCCTGGGTCCAAAGCTTTTTTTTAATGAGGAGGATGGTGTCCCTAGGGTCTAATAAGGATCAGGGAGGGGGAGCATGTACCCCCTTCACTTCAAAATATGAAAGGCCTTGGGGGATGGGGCCTCTAAGACCTAATGAAGCTCGGGGAGGGGGCCGCGCGTCCTAGAGTCACGAGTCCTAAGATGGTTGCCACCACCTTCCGGTTGAGATGGTGGCGACCAATCAGATCTTAGTTTGTGATCTGTTGGGATCCGTGGAGGCTCTGTGTGCCTAGAGAAACAATGTTTTTAAGCATTAATTGCTCAATAACTACTGATCAAATCTACACCAAAACACAAATAGCACTCTTTCCAAATCTAGATCTAGCTTTCTAGCAAATTTGGTGTAATTCGGTTCAGCAGTTTAGGGTTTCGCTGTGTCTAAAGTTCCTATCGGAAAATGAATGGGGAAACGCATTTAAGGACCTCCCTTTTTACCTCAAACTCCCCTTAACGGATCACTGTGAAACTTTCCATGCACAAGCTAGGCAAAAAAGAGCACTTTAAAAAAAAGTTTTGCTGGGATTCATAAAACGGAGCCAACGTTATTAGCAACACAAAAAATACATGTCCTATGGAAAAATTAGCCTAACTATAACTACCCAGTGGCAATCGCTAGTAGGTAGTTTTAGTTATGACCTAGTTTCCATAGGAATTTTTTTGTTTGTTCATCCAATAACTGGCCCCGTTTGACGAATCTTCACAAAATGTTCAAAATTAGTAGGACACTCAGTTTAGCTGCTGTGTTAAAAGTTTCGGGGTGATTTGTGAAGTGGGGTCCAAAAAAAAGGGGTTCCAAAATATTTTCTTCCCATGGAATTTCCCGTAGGGATTTTGAACGCAACACCAGACCGAATGGCTGTGATGAGTATAGGCCCCAGCTAGGCCAGCAGGACACAAGGGTTCGCTCTCCTGCAAATGGAATCTACAAGGAAGTTGGCACGGAAACTGCAAAGTACAAAGACAAAGTTTATTAACCCTTAAGGGTGGTCCTACAACCCATACAACACTCTTCAGTATTGCATAGGGTAGCACAAAGAACTTGCGTACACGGTCCCCTTTTATACACAACAGAGGGGCTCATAAGTGCGTGGATACAACATGAGGCAAAAAGTATTACCTTTTATGGTCATTTTTGATACAGAATCAATATGTGGGCGGAGTAACTAATTTCCTGAGCCCGCGAAAACATGGTCAAGCAAGGACTAACTGATAACAGATGTGGTCAAGTCTGGGCATGCGCCAGACGGACAAAGGGACTATTTATAGACTGTTACTAGGCAGATTACAAGAGCAACTAACACGAAGATAGGACTCTTCTCGTGCTGAGCAGGTGGAGACATGACAATACAAAATGGAGTCCGGACATTAGGCAACATAAGACGGAAAACATGGGTTAACTAGAGAGAATTCATGTCTTTAGTGAATGCTTACTCACATCGTTATTTCAATTTTCAACAGACGACCCTTTCAGCATTTACTGAAGACATCCGGTTTATTAGAAGAATCATCGTATATATCAATCTTCATCATTTCTTCTATTTCTTTAGTCAAATGTTTCTGGTAAGTGACATTGGCAATAGCTTTCTTATCAGGAATGCAGAGTGACACACATAGGGAACAGAGTAAAGGACCACATTGGATACAAATGCAACAAGAAAACAGAATTGCTACAATGATACAGAAACCAGTTAGAACCTTCCATCCCCATGTGGTAATCAATGCCCAAAACCATCCAGAAAAGGTCCAAGCGCCATTTTCTGTATGGATTTCAGCTGCAATTTTATGCAGTTTATTGATAGCATTATAAACTGATGGCGTGTGGTCAGGAATAAACACGCAACAACTACTTCCGATAATTTTACAAGCTCCACCTCGGTCAGCTAACATAACATCTAACACCATACGATTCTGCAATGCAACAATTCTAGTAATTTGTAATTCTTCCGTAAGATTCCCAAGAGCAGCAGCGGTTTGATTTGTCACAGCCTCTACAACTCTTGTTAACCTTCGAACTTTCCTACTATTTAGGGCAGCTCCAACAAAGAAAAACAATCCTAAATTAAAATCAATATACTGCTGCAGACTAGTGTCAGTCTGGTCCACGTCATCAATCGATAGAGTACGTTTATACCTATTTACAGTCACATTATTCAACAACTTCAAATCTTTATGATAAGATGCAGGTGCCAAGAATACAGGAGGTAATAGAAATGCTACATAACATACTCCAGACCAACCGGCTGGCAAACGGTAATAACCTTTATTTCCACACACGAAGTATGTATTATGGGATGCTAAGAAGGTACTATTATTCAACCCGTCGATATTTAAGATAGTGATGCAATCACTAACACCAACAGGAATATAACCCACACTCTGGACACACAGGTCCGCTTGAGCTTGTGCCACTTGAATCACAAATCGGTCTTTCCCCACAGTGTCTCTGGTGTTCGTGAAAATATAGGGAATCGATTCATTGTCCGGTCGATACTCTTCCCATTCCCAAATTGTCCCATTCGCTTGCGGATATCCATCTTTATCTTGATGACATTCCCTATTAAGTCTGAAGAGTAATCGTCCCACTGTAGGTTTCCGGGTGGCAAAAAGTAAAGTGTACCATGCTCTACAAGAGCCATTATGAGAGAAGGGAAGGGGTATAAACGGAGTTCCTCCTTTCTTCTGGTGAGCTGGCATCATGCCACATATCCAACAGTTCGTAGCATTGGTGGCAACATGGGTATGATGCAACATCTGGATGAAAGTGTTATTCAAATAAGACTGGCGATGCTTCAACTCCTGATACGGAAGTGTATAAAAGTAGTGCTCCTCAGGCACTGGAGTAGTCAAAACAAGTAACTTTCGAGCAGGAGTCAAATCCTCCACAAACCATGTGGTTATCCCAACAATAGCTACTGTGAACATAAAACCTGTTGCACAAAGGATTTTCTTTTTCTCCATGTCGGAATGAAAAATCAATATCTTCCTGAAACTAAAAGGTTGTCAGAACTCTTCCCCTCAGGCAGCGGTTGATTTCTTCGCCAGCGGGCCAAGACGGGTGTCGCTACACTAATGCAGGGCTGATCCCCCCCCCTTGCCTCATTGGCTCTCCGTTTCACTAACCCAAGGGCCGTTCTGACAACGTGTCCTGAAACTGAAGAATTCACTTCCTTGGTCTGAGATGATATCGCCTTCCTCCAGGAATCACGTGGTCCGGAAAGAGCTCCTCAGTGTCGTTCGGTTCCACAGCACGGCCTTTCTCTGTAGTCAAAATTTCTCGATGGTCGGTCAATACAGCAGGCTCCACCAATCCGGGCGGCACTTTGCGACAGTGCAGGGAATGGATCCAATTCTTTCGGTTGGAAACCCGCACAGCCGTCCTCGTTGCAAGTAGGACGTGCTCAGGACCAACCCATCTCGGCTCCAAGCTGTTCGTCCTTTCAAAAATCTTCACCATAACATAGTCTCCAGGTCGGAGACTGTGACCTTCGCCGGTGGACCGATCAGGGAGCGCCTCCCGGACCTGTTGATGAATAGAAACCAAGTTATCCGTTAACTGTGCCAGATAATCATTCATCATTACACAAGGTACATCATACACAGCCTTAGGTCGTGGTGGACCCCAAATATTCATTGGGCGTCCAAAAACAATCTCGTACGGTGTAAGACCAGTTCGAGAGTGCGGTATCGATCTAATTGACAATAATGCCAGCGGTAAAGCATCTGGCCAAGTCAAAGAAGTCGAAGCTTGAATCTTAGCGATCTTGAGCTTCAGTGTACCATTATACTTCTCGACCAGTCCTGCAGACTGAGGGTGAAACACTGCGTGGAACTTCTGGGTGATGCCCAGACCCTTCAGAACATACTTTATAACATCCGCTATAAAGTGGGGTCTGTTATCACTCCACAGCAGTCTACAAACGCCATATCGAGGGAAGAACTCCTTCAATAGCATCTTGGCGGTAGTCATTGCAGTATTATCTTTCGTAGGGTATGCCTCGACCCATTTACTAAAGGCACATACCACTACTAGAACATACTTCAAATTGTTACAGCGCTCAAGCTGGATGTAATCCATCTGTAAAACCTCAAAGGGTGCAGTAGGTGTCGCAAATCCTCCTGCTGGAGTTCGAGTACCCTTTCCTGGGTTGTATCTTAGGCAAATCATGCAGGTCTGCACTACCCTCTTTGCTGTGCTAGCAATCTCTGGATGCTCCCAGACTTGAGTAAGCAATTTTACAATTGCGGAAGCTCCAACATGTGCTAGCCCATGTGCCATCTGAACCATAGGTTGTACAAAAGCTGTGGGTAGCTTCCATCTATTCATCTGCTTATTTCTCCAACAACCCTCATCATCCAACTCTCCATCATTGGACCATTGCTCCCGTTCTTTGTCAGAAGCGGTCCTCTGTATCTCCAGCACCTCTCTTTTCGCATCGTGCCATCTTTCTACCTGCGACTTTACTACATACATGGCAGTAGCACCGGGCTGCATCGCAGTCTCCCGTGCCACCCGGTCTGCCAAAGCATTCCCTTCTCCGACTTTATCAACCACTTTCTTATGGGCACTACATTTAATGATAGCAATTTTCCTCGGATATGTCAATGCAGTCAAAAGGTTGTGAACTAACTCTCCATGCATTATTTGTACTCCATGCGACGTTAGAAACCCTCTCTCCTTCCAGAGTAGGCCGAAATCGTGCGCTACTCCGAAAGCATAGCGGCTATCTGTATAAACATTCACACACAATCCTGTGCTGAGCTCACATGCTCGTGTTAATGCTATCAGTTCCGCTGCTTGAGCTGATTTCTGTGGTATGCGTGCTGTCTCCACTATTGTCTGCAGTGTGGTAATTGCATATGCTGCTGAAGTCGTACCATCTGGCAGCTTCAGGCATGATCCATCCACCCACAATTCTCCATCTACATCTGGAAAGGGCGTATCTTGGAGATCAATACGACCCTTTGTCTGTTCCTCAGTCACAAGAATACAATCATGTGCTTTCCGTGCCTCAGACTGAGCTTCCGGGAATGGCAACAATGTAGCCGGATTTAACGTTACACATCTCTTTAACGTAATATGAGGAGCCAAAAGCGTCAGCTCATATCCCGTTAAACGGGCACTGGTCAAATGCTGCGTCTTTGTCTGATTAAGCAGGGCATCAACAGCATGGGGGACTAATACCAACAGCTTATGAGATAACACAATTCCCTCGCTTTGGCGTATTGACACAGCTGTCGCCGCAACCGAGCGAAAACAACCAGGCAATGCTCGGGCAACAGGGTCAAGTACAGCTGAAAAATACGCACAAGGGCGCTGCTTGTCGCCATGCATCTGCACTAAAACTGACAATGCACATCCATCTTTCTCATGCACATACAGCGAAAAGGGTTTTGTATAATCAGGGGTCCCTAACACTGGTGCTGAACAAAGGGCCTGTCGCAATTTCTGGAAGGCAGTGTCACACTCATTTGACCAAGGAAGCGGAATAGGTGTGTCTTTTGTCAAAAGGGCTAACAATGGCTTGGCTATGTGTGAAAACCCTAATATCCATTGCCTACAAAAAGAAACAAGACCCAAAAATGCACGCACGTCCTTCTGCGTGGAAGGCACTGGCGTGTCCAAAATTACTTGAATACGATCTGGTGTGAGTGCACGCCCCTCCTTAGACAAAAGGTGACCCAGATAAGTCACCTTTGGTCTACAGAACTGCAATTTTTACCTCGACACTTTGTGATTGTGAGATGCCAAAAAGGAAAGCAAGGATAACGTGCTTGTCTCACACAGCTCCGGAGTGTCAGCCGCCAACAAGATGTCATCGACATATTGTATGAGGGCGACTCCCTCGGGCAAAACAAAGGAGTCCAATTGTCTTTTCAAGGCTTGACTGTAAATGCTAGGGCTTTCTGTGTAGCCCTGAGGAACTCTACAAAAGCGATAAGACCTGTTATTCAGAGTGAAACCAAAAAGGTATCGGCTATCGGGATGAATAGGAATCGAAAAGAAAGCATTTTTCAAATCAATAACTGAAAACGTGGTCGCCGTTGGCGGGACCAAAGTGAGCAACGTCGTGATATCAGAAACCACTGGATACTGAGGTATCACGATCTTGTTCACCTCCCTCAAATCAATTATAAACCGATAAACTTTGGCATCCGTATCCTTCTTCAAGATGGGTAAAATCGGGCTGTTACAGACGTTGTAGGGAACTTCCTCCACTACTCCCACCTTAATCAGATCCTGCACAATCTGTATAAGGGCCTCCTCCCCCTCCTGAGAAATACGATACTGCGGGAGGCGTGGTAACACCGCCCCCTCCTTGACACTAATATGGACAGGCGGAATCACCATCTGTCCCACATCGGTATCCGAAATGGCCCACAAAGTACGGGGGAGAGTTGCTAACACGGTATTCTCTGCAACCACACACATCCGTTCAGACAGAGGGTGATTATCATTTAATATCACACGCACACCAGCGGGGGAGCAGCGGATCGTAGCTCTGAAGTGCTTGAGCATATCAAGACCCATAATGTTGTCCGGCGTGTTCGGGGCAAGCAGAAACGGACAGGGTGCAGAAAAGGAATCAACCTGGAATGGGAGGGGTCGAGAAAGAGGGCTTCGGGAGAGCGTACCGTCAAACCCTACCGATGTAACCATTAAGCCAGATGGGGGAGCCCCCGGAACCAATTGTTTAGACAGCGCGCTACGAGTCGCTGCTGTATCCACTAGGAACTGATCAGTAGAACCCAAAACCTTCGCTGATACATAAGGACCCTTCTGATCAACCGGCACCTCAACTGATTCTAACTCCCATCCAACGCATTCCTATGCATGCTGTGGATCATGGTACCCAGAGCGGTCAGTCCCTGACACTTGGTACTGGTTCTGTCGATCAAAGACATTAGGTCTATCTCGTTGCTGCCCGGTAGGTTCAAAACGAGCGTGATCATTAGAATTCCCTCTAAAATTCGAAAAACCCCCTCTACCTCTCGGTCCACCCTGATTATGCCCCTGACGCGATGCATACAACGCCGGGCAATCTCTGGCCCAGTGTCCCGATTGTTTACAATACGCACATTGATTCCTATTCAAATCAGATCGACCCAAAGGAGGACCATAAGATCCTCCCCTACCTCTATGGACACCCCGACGAGGCGGACCGTACACTTGCGCTAACATCACCTTCGTTTTTAAATCTTTCGACTTCTTCTCCTCCTGCCCCTTCGCTTCTTGCTCCTGACGTTCATAATACTGAGCTATAGTCAGGAGGGCTGTCGGAGACGCGGTGGACCAAGAACTTTCACTCGCTTTCAGGCGGGCTGCTATTGCCGGTAATAAATTCGCCACATATTTATCAGCAAAGAGGTGTCGACCCGTATCATACGTAAGTGACTGACCACTAAAATCATGAAATGTCTCCTCAAAGCGCGTAAAGAAATCTGCAACTGATTCATCAACTTTCTGTTTACACGAAGCTAACATATTCCAGTCAATCTTTTTAGGGGGAATGATTGTTTTTAACTTGGTCAAAATAGCAGCGGGGAGATCTAGGATAATCTGAGGTGGTTTCTGCGCGGGCTTCCTCTCCCTATCCTCATCCTCAAGCTCAGACCACCGAGCCTTAAAAGCGGCAGCATCGTCCACCTTCCGTACGGATCGCCACATATCCGGTGGTAAAATAAGCCCAAAGAACAGATCTATATCTGCTAAGGTCATAGTACAAGAATTCAAGGCCCCCTCGACTTCTTCGTAAAAGGCCGCTGGATTCTTGCGGGGATCAGGCAATGCATTCTTTAACGCCATAACATCAGCCCTATGCCAGGGAGTATAAACCCAATTGTACACAAAATATCCCTTAGCATCTGCGGAGGTAATATCCGCACTAGTTCCCGCTCCTTTAGGAGGAACATACAAAGGTGCCGCCTCTCGCATCGGTTTAGCATGCACTAGGTCGCTCTTATCTGAGTGGGAGGTAGATGATTGGTCATCACCGACACGTAAATCCGACTGCTTGTCCTCCTCTGCTTTTAGGCGCGCTCTCTCTTTAAGGTCACTCGCCGCGTCCCGTAATGCAAACAGCCGTCGAGCCGCATCAGGCGCCTTAGAGGGAGAAAAAACACCGTTACGCAATGCTTTAGCATCTAATATTACATCATCAGGCTCAAAAACTGCCGAATATTTCCGAAAAACAGAAATCACTTCATCAGAAAAGTGTCCCAAAAAATACAACTTCTCTCTATCCTGCCACTTTTCCCAAGAGTCCAACAATTCAGCGAGGGATAACTTGCCCTTAAGTGCACGAAAGGAAACTTGCCGAAGCTCACCCATTCGGTCAACCGATAACATGGACCGCGTGTCTACCTTACCCGACGCCGATCCAGAATCCTGTGGCCTCAGGGCAGACGCGCCAACATAAGGGGGCGGAGAGCGATCTAGTAAATAAAAATCATCGTCAAGATTAGTAAGTACAGGATAAAGTGGCTGACGGACAGCATATTGACCCGAGACTTGCAGCCTACGCTCTTTCTCTTGTCTCTCCGTCTGTTCTCTTTCCTCCCGACGCTTCGCTTCCTGTGCTCGCACATGATCATTCTTCCGTTGCTCTTTATCAAACAGCGCTTTCTCACGTTTCTCTCGCTCACGCACTTCCTTCACCCATAATCGCACACATTCAAACATGTCTTGCCGAGCACGCCGTTTACACATACACTGTTCCACATACTCAATCTTACGCATATCAAATGATCCATACAAAGGCCATCGTAACTCAGGATCCTTTTTGGTGTATTTCCTCCATACTGTGCTGTACATTATAGAGGAAAGACCATGCTTCACATACATATCCCTATTAGGAGTCCCCTCTGGGGGGGCTGGAGCAGATTCCTCGAGGTTTAACCGGTTCCCAAAGCAGCAGCACCACTTACGGAGTGCGCTAAAAGCAGGCATGCTCAAAAATAATGCAAAATATGCAGTATTATCAAAAATGGCACTTAAACGTTGTGCCGTTCAAATTTACACAACTTCGGAGAAATATCTCCACATTACCTGCCTATATGTGTTGCAACGCATATATTCTCACAATAAGCAATACAAGATATGACCGGTCATCACAAATCAAACTCAAATAGCCAAACCCGGCTTCAAAACCTCGGAGCAAGTACCGTACAGCGGTTCTTACCAATCAAGAGTGTCCAGATTCCAACTGCCAAGCTCCAAAATTCGCCCAAACGGCTGTCACGGCAGGACCGACAGAAGAGGTCTCAGTCGAGGACCGGCGCCACCCAGATGGTCAGCTCGGAAGGGGAGGAAGAAAACCTCGGGATGCCAGGACTAAAGTGCCTCTGGCAGTGATCACATCCCCGGCCAAATTCCTCACCTTCGTCACGACCAGTCCTTCGAGCATCCGAGTCGCCGATGAGCCCCACGTGACGGGCGCCAATTGATGAGTATAGGCCCCAGCTAGGCCAGCAGGACACAAGGGTTCGCTCTCCTGCAAATGGAATCTACAAGGAAGTTGGCACGGAAACTGCAAAGTACCATGACAAAGTTTATTAACCCTTAAGGGTGGTCCTACAACCCATACAACACTCTTCAGTATTGCATAGGGTAGCACAAAGAACTTGCGTACACGGTCCCCTTTTATACACAACAGAGGGGCTCATAAGTGGGTGGATACAACATGAGGCAAAAAGTATTACCTTTTATGGTCATTTTCGATACAGAATCAATATGTGGGCGGAGTAACTAATTTCCTGAGCCCGCGAAAACATGGTCAAGCAAGGACTAACTGATAACAGATGTGGTCAAGTCTGGGCATGCGCCAAACGGACAAAGGGACTATTTATAGACTGTTACTAGGCAGATTACAAGAGCAACTAACACGAAGATAGGACTCTTCTCGTGCTGAGCACGTGGAGACATGACAATACAAAATGGAGTCCGGACATTAGGCAACATAAGACGGAAAACATGGGTTAACTAGAGAGAATTCATGTCTTTAGTGAATGCTTACTCACATCGTTATTTCAATTTTCAACAGCTAGCTGGAATTAAACCAAGTTTGGCAGAAAGGTAGCTCTTGGTCCAGAAAGAGCCCTTTTTACTATTTGGTGTAAATGTGTTCAGTAGTTTTTGAGATATTACAAGAAAAACAAATTTCTATATCTCGGAACGCAAATCCTCTGCAGATTCAAAAGTCACCGTGCTGATATCTGATTGGCTGCCAACACTTCAATCAGGAAGTGTTGGCAACCATTTTGGGTCTCGGACTCAACTGAATCCCAAAAATGAAGTAAAAAAAAAAAGAAACAGGGGCAGAGTATCACTACCCCTCCTAGCCCTGGTAGTGGGATCTTCCAGGAACCCTTCCAGTGCAAAAAAGCATTACTTTTATAATTTTTGCTGTGAAATAGCAGAAGGAACCCAAATCCGTGGCACAAAAAGTGCTGTCTCCCATGCTTGTTTAAAGATTAGCCCCTTGGTTGGCCACGTCCCGGGGCATAATGTAAATAAAAAGTTGGGAGGGGGTGCACATGCCCCCTTGCTCAGGATCATTTGAGCCATGGGATCCACCACATCCCCAGGACTTTATGTGAATATTGAAGTAGGGCCGCATGAATCCCCCTCCTGGTGCTCCTAAGATCCCCAGGGACCACCATCTCCCTCAGACACAAAATAGAATATTGGTTTGGCCCCCCTCTGGTGGCTCAGAGGAGCCCCGAGGACCCCCACCTCCTTCGGGATTTTAAAACTAAATTGGAGTGGGGGAGTGGGCCCTTCTCCTTCTCTCTGTAGTGCCCTGGGGACAACCTTCTCACCTGTGGTAGCAAATGTAAATCAAGAGGGAGGAGGGGGCACATGCCCCCCCTCCTTGGGCCACATTCAGCCCTGGGGACCACCACCTCCATGGGCCTGCACATGAAAACTGAAAGGAGGTGGGCTCCTGAAGCCATTTTCGGCCCTGGGGACCGCAAGCCCCCCTCCCCCCCGGGCCAGTTCCCCATCTCCTAAGGCACCCACCCTCAGGAGATAGCAGTTTTCTTTCGCTTGACAATTGCTTTTACAGTCCCCGCCAAGTGAGAGGAAACTGTAAATTCGCTCCAAACGGACAGGAGCAGGAAAACTGCTCCAGTGCGATGGGAGCAGACTTTTCATTTGTTTTCCTGCCCGCTGTCAAGAAAACGGATGAAATAATTTTTCCTGCACACAGGGAGCAGCATTTTCACTGCTCCCTGTGTGTAGAAGCAATGCCATCTCCTGCCGGAGCCGGGGAGACCATGGGGTATTGAGGCTCCCCCTACGATCCCAAACACAGCACACTGCGTGCCCTGGTTGGGCTCCAGAGCACCCACCATCAAGAGGCTGGGCCCCGGAAGATGGGGACCCCGGGGTTGCAATTGACCCGGGTAGGGGTGCCGCACAACCCCCTCTCCTTGAACTCATTAATGGAGCTGAATGCATCGTTGATCTATTGGAGCGCAATATGATCTGTAGTGACTGTGATGAGCAGTTTCTTTCTTGTCGTCTCCTGATGAAAGAAGAGTCCATGGTTCTCCCTTCTAATTACCCTGAGTATGCAAATGGCCAAAATCATCTGCAAGCTCTGCCCATTTGGCCCCACCTCGTTCTCCATAGTAGTATACAAAGGTCTTCCAGCCTTTCCCCACGTTGATGAAAAGCTTACCAAAAGCCCCCTGAGTGTGTTTCCCGCCCAGTTTGGTGACGTATTCTTGATGTAGAGGAATACGAGGACATCTCCACCAAACAAAGAAGCACTTACGTCATAAAGTTAATAGGAATTATCCTTGTTTGGTGGATATTCCCCTCTTTGTAGTCTTGTTGTCCTCACTAGCAAGGATTCCTGTTATCACAAATTGGTTGATCGGGACCTCGAGGAACAATCACATTTCCGAAATTACATGCACAAATGGTCACTGAACACATTTCCTCATAGTCCATTATGCAGCTGTAGTGTAGTTTATGCACTAGACATTTACCCAACGAGGCGGCACTTACTAATTAGCCAATACAAAGTACTCCACTTGGGTACACATTGGATAAAGAGACAGTTGAAGTTCCCATTTGGCCCAGTCACTCACACACCTACTGACACATCCACACACACACTGAGACACTGTTGGACATGGCCCTTCTTAGGGGATTTCCCTAAAACTTTGTGCTTTCTGTCCTCCTGGTTTTTGCCAATTGTCTTTTCCTGACCATAGGACTCTGGGCACTTTCCCAATGTACTTCAGATGGAAAGTGTGTACACCCTTCCTGCACATGTCAAGATTGGGTGCTCACTTGATTGGATTAGGTGTTATACCCATGAGTGCCCTGTAAAAAGGTACATCACATACCCAGGGCCGGTGTGACACTAGCTAATAAGTGGACACTGCACAGATTGTGCCATCCAACAGAATAGCCTGTTAAAAATGTCTCATGCTCATGTTGGCTGGTCTCACTCTGTAGCCATCCCTGAGGGGGCCTTTCGCTACAGCCACACTGGGGTAGATGAGTGGCCGGGTAGGTACATATGCATGTGCACTGCCCGGTTAGGGGTGAACCCTAACGCAGGTTCCCCTACCTAGGAGGGTTGGCTCTCCCTATGGTAAAGGTCCTGAGTAAGACTGATTCTCATGGCTTCCGGCCTCGGGCACTTTCCCACTGTAGGTGTAGTGTCAAAGGGCAGGCGCCCTTCCTATACAAGTTAGGGAGGTGTGCTCATCTGAGGTTTCTAAAACATCTGCCAGCCGGTGGGTGCAAACTCGCACTATTATGTTTTAAGACCTGTGTTCAGCCTGCCAGTGCACACTGGTATGCGCTTGGCACCGATAGTGTGCCTAAAATGTGCGTCCAGCCTTCCATTGCAGACTGGGGTGTGCTTTACACTGATGGTGCTTGTAAATACGTGTCCAGACTACTATTGCAGGCTGTTGTGTGCTATGCACCAATGGTGCTCCTGAATGCGTTCCAGCCTGCCATTGCAGGCTGGTGTATGCTTGGCACCTATGGTGCTCATAAATAAGTGTCCAGCCTGCCATTAAAGGATGATTTGCACAATTGCACTTTTATTCAGACAGGCCTGTGTGAGTCACTATATATCCCAAGAGGACCTTTCACTTCCACCCGAGTACCCCGAAGGTATGCCCTAAAGGGTTAAGTGAGTAGTAGTTGAAAGGCAGGGCAGGTACACATGTGTGTCCCCTGCCCAGGTACTGTGGAATAACCATGTGTAGTCTCGCTACCGATCAGGTTTGCTCTTCCCATAGGATAACATGGGGAAATGGGTTATATTACTTCAGGGTCCAATAGTAGATTGCAATTCAGCAGCCTCATGATTTTTCCTATCATTGAATTGAAAGCGACAACTCTTTGCCAGTGTTCAAGATGGCTTTGTCATGATTCGTGTAGAAATGCCACTACTAAAAAGTGGGCATTGCTATGCTCTAAGACTCATTGTGTGCCTTGGAGCTTGGCAGCAGTCCACACTGGAGGTTGGGGAAGCACATATGAACATTCCCTAGCAACAGCTATAAAATACTAGGCATTCAATGGAAATGGCCAACCTCTACCATTTGCGGGTCTGGAAGCAGAGATTGTAGGAGGAGGTTTTGACACTCCAGAGCCAGATCTTGGCCCCACTAACGATTAAGATCTACATTCAAAGGCCTCACCTCATGGCAGACAGGCAATTTAGGGGAGACATCTGTGGTTCAAAGGGAGGCCATTTGAACCACCCCCCAATTTCAAAGGCACACTCCAGTAGTGCAATCCTGCACATTGTGCACAAGGATGATTACTGCCATTGAAAGGGACCGCGTGCCCTTCCTGAATAGTGGCTGGCCTGTGCTGACCTGCTGCTGTGTGGCACCCTAAAGTGTGCTCTTCAACGGCTTGTCATGCTTGCCCCCTGTTCTCTCGGAGGTCTCAGGGACATCAAAGATCTATGAACTACCTGTGACACCTGAATCAAGGTGCCTTCTCAAATTTCCACATCGTCTACTGGATTCCAGCTGGTAGCGCGGCGTGGGTGTTGATTTAAGAATTGTGTCTGGAGACCAAATCGCCTGGGGAAGATCAAGGAGTCGGGCCCACACCTAAGGCATGTGGCCCCACATTATGGCGACCTTGGCACGCATAGGTGACTAGTTGGAGGTGAGCGGATTCACTGATTGCGAAACCCAGTGCAACCCATTTTGTCAATCTTGCCACATCTCTCTTGTGCAACACCTCAACTGCATGCTTATTGTGTGCAGTATCTGATTAACTAGTTGTAACCCTTGGAGGTGGGGGCCAACCATAGTAGTGCCTCATTCTACCTCGTGAGGCATTCTTGAACTTACCCCTATGTGTGTGTGACTTGAATTGTCTGGTGCGACCAATATCGATATGAACTGGATGTTGAGCCTTATTTCCAGTAAGGTATGGAATTTGCAACTCTTCGATCATGTGAGTGAGCAGAATGGTCTTCTGTGACCTGTATCATTGTGCGCCCAACATTGTGCCTAGATGGCCTGGGTTCAACGCTGATCAATGTGTACCTAATGGGGTGCCTCCTCCTTACCAGGGGCCCCCATGCCTCATTCTCCATTCATCTACTGTTCCCTTATGGGGCACTGGGCGCGGCCGAACACCTGTCCTCTCTTCACCTGTTTTCTGAGAACTATTAGAAGCTGGTCAAGAAACTCTGTGACCTCCCCTGTGCTTCGCAGAACTGGACTGGTGCCGGAAGTTCTTGGGGACCCATTGGGCATGACCATCTATTGCCCTCGGCCTGTGTCTGCTCCGCATCCAGAGGGTAAACTTCTCGAGTAACTCCCAAACCCCTTTTGCCAACCACCTCCTAATTGACCTTGTGAGTTAGAGGGTGGAGGGAGACTTTGGGCCACGGGGTCTGCAGAGTGTAACCAATTGACCTACTGGGTATCAGTTGCACCACATTAGGTTGCAAAGTGCGTATGTGTGCAAGTGCTTCCGTAGAAACTTCTCTAATATACCTGGCACTGCATAGCAGCACAGAATGTGTGTGGATGTGTGTGTGTGTGTGTGAGGGACAGTGGGGAACCACCCCTGCTTCATGACACTGGAGGGCAGTTTGCCTGATACATTGATTTTTTGCCAGAAAACCATTATGTTTGACATTGGTTTTCCCCGTGTGGCCTTGGTGCTGCTAAAAAGTGGTATAATTTGATGTATGTACATATTTCTGATATCTTTGTGACCTGAGGTACACCCTCAAACTATGTGGTATTAAAGTATAAGAATTTCTGGGGTGGGCCTGGGGTGGACAGCGTGTTGCACTGTATAAGGGCGCGGGAGTGAATATTAGGATCTTTTCCACATGTGCATATTGCTGATATCATCTGGACATGACCTGGCCTAGTACTGCTAGTAATAATTCAAATGTGATTTATGCCCAGATATAAAAGAAATTCGTATTGTGTTGATTATTGTGCTTGTTGAATACCAATGTTATTTACATACATCATGTGTGAAGTCGCTTTTGTGATGCTCATTGTATTTATCGTGAGTAAATGCTGTGCCAATGCTTTCCACGTTTCCTTTGTGGTAAGCCTGACTGCTCACTGCCAAACTACCGAAGAGTGACCACAAGTTATACATTGTGTGTAATCACCCATGCCTGATGGTAGTGGAAAGGTTCTGCCTGGCTGGGGCATCACCTCAGCCAACCAGAAAGTGTCAGTTCCAACAGACACCCTCTCATACACCCATGTAGCCACCTTCACATATACTCACAGACCCACACAGCCACTCACTCTCCTACTCACACACCCATACAGTCACTCACACATCAACAAAAACTGTCAAACACCCACAGCCACATAACCACTCACACAACCACTCAAAGACCTATACAGCCACTCACACACCTACTAACAGACCCGTGCAGAGACTCACAAACCCACTTACACAGGTACTCACATACCCACTCACCTACCCACACAGTCACACACACCCTCACAGACCCACACAGCCACTTACCCACTCACACACCCACCTAACCACTCACACACCCACTCACAGACCCATACAGTCACTCAAACATCTACTCACACACCCATACAGTCACTGATACATCCACTCAGAGACCTAGAGAACCAATCACACACCCAGTCACACACCCACACAGACACTCAGACACCCAACCAAACACCCATGATGCCACTCTTACATCCACTTATAGACCCACAGAGCCATTAACACACTCACCTACACACCCATACAGTCACTCACACACCCACTCACTGACGTATAGAGCCACTCACTCACCCACTCACAGACCTATACAGACACTCACAATCCCACTCACACACCCACACAGGTGCTCACACATATACTCACTCACCTACACAGCTACCCACACATCCACTCACAGACCAATACAGCTACTCATACACCCACTCATACAGACTTACTCACCCATTCACAGACCCATACAGCCACTCACACACCGACTCACAAAGTACAACGGCTAAAGGGACACTATATTTAGGAAACAACATTAAA
Organism: Triturus cristatus; assembly: GCF_964204655.1. Classification (NCBI taxonomy): domain Eukaryota; kingdom Metazoa; phylum Chordata; class Amphibia; order Caudata; family Salamandridae; genus Triturus; species Triturus cristatus. The sequence goes on along the minus strand of NC_140588.1, from coordinate 933,259,930 downwards.
CAACTGTAGAAATTCACTGAAAAAAAATAAAGGTTACAGGGACATTATAGTTAGGAAATAGAATTTAAATAATCATTAGAAATTCACTCAAAGAAACTAATGTTACATGGACATCACAGTTAGGCTCCGATTTCACACATACTAAACCATAGAAATTCAGCAGCTATAGTTGCAGGAGCAAACTAGAACGTACGCCCCCACAATGCACTGCTTAAGTCCTCACATATTACATCACTCACGACATGGTCAGTGACACCACTGATGACATCATTTAGTGAGTGTGTTTCATAAATATTTCTGAGACTTAAAGAGCTATAGTAAGCTTCTGCATAAGCTAAATTACTATGCCCCTGGCATTTTAGTGAATCTACGACAATGGACATTAATCTGTGGTCTCACATGTATGGTTTTGATTAGCTCAAACCAGTTGCATTATTAAAACTATGTGCCAAAAACATCTCATGGTTTGGAAGCATCACATGCCTTTGGTTCATGTATCTTCTGTTTCATTCTGAATAAGGGAATTTTATGGCACAAGACTGTGCTACAAAAAAATGACAATATTTTCCTTATGTATAAATTTATAAAGATGGCATATTTTTTAAAAGGAATACAAATAATTGCCAAATTCATGTGTTCTTCAAATGTACCTTTCGAGCAGGGCTGTTTGGTGAAATATAGTCACAAATCAAATACTTCCATTTCATAGTCTGATAAAGCGAAGAGAGTTCGGAGACACTACAATAACAAAGGTATTGATGTTTATTTGATGCTAAGGAAATACAAATCAGAAATATTGGATTGGCTCTCTTTTTGACAACATCCCTGAACCATGCATAGAAGCAACATGTTTATCCTGTTCACATATTTGAGCTACTGCTTCTTTGGTCACTGGATGACATCAGCACCCATGTTGTAAATCTTTCGCTGAAGAATTGTGGCAGTCCATGAAATGATCACTTTCCACTGGAGACGCGGCCACATTATTTCACTAATACCCAATGCTGAGGGATGCTGCCGAAACACCAGCACCAGGGTCCCTAACATGCATGACAAGCACTCGTAGGGAATTCATGCACTGCCATATGAACTAACCTAAACAAAGCGAAGAAATTCAGCCTAAATTTAGAATAGAAAGCAGCTGGCCTGTCTGTGGCTCCTGCTGTGACCTAGAATCGTTAGGGTGAGGTACTTGACAACCGCCCCGGCCAGACCAGCTGGCTCCCTCCATGTCTGAAGCATGACTCTGTTTTGTACTGTACCTCTGTTATTCTGCACTCTCAGAATCCAATCACTTGGTTTCCAATTGGTCTTCAATCTTTAATCCACTGCCTGTCACTTTTGATAGATTCTCACTCTATATTTGACCTCCCATCTAGCATCCATGTTTCTTACCTGTGTTTTATTTTAAAGAAGTGATTTGCTGTCCCAACACTTATTTTATTTAGTTGATGACCGTTGCATTCCCGTCTAATTCTAATTGAGTTACTTGTGGCGCTTCTTCAGCATTTTCTAATTTCCAGTTTTTTTGCAATATCTTTAATGATTTTTTTACATCCTTTGAAATGTTTGTTGATGCAGCATGGTGGGATCAGCCTACCAGCTGCTGCTGTGAACCATGCAGTATTTATTACAGGGACATCAGTTATATTACACAACTTATGCCATGCCGGTGAAAATATGTTTGGTCAAATATAACATTATTTGAATTGAGTGTAATAATTAACATACACTCAAACATTTATTAATAGAGTGCAAAGGTAAAATGCCAGGTTTAATAACTATGCAGCTGTTGGACATGCCCCTTTTTAGGGGATTTCCCCAAAACGTTTTGTTGTTTTCCTCCTGGTTCTTGCACATTGTCGTTTCATGGCCTTAGGACTCTGGGCACTTTCCTACTGTCATGCAGTGTGACAACTTGTTTGCCCTTCCTACACATGCTAGGAAGTAGGGCGTACTTTTTTGATTTAAGTGCTGTACCTATGAGAGCCCTGTAAAAAAGAACACCACATACCCAGGGCGGGCACTGCACTGGCTAGGAGTGGGCCGTAGCACTGATTGTGCCTCCCCTCAGAATAGCCTGTCAAATATGTATCAGGATGCGCAGTTGTGCTTGTGCTCAAGTTGGCATTTATCACTTATTAGCTAACCCTCAGTAGGCCTTTGACTACCACCAGAGCAGCCCTAAGGTAAGCCCTAAGGGGCAGAGCAGGTGGAAGACGAAAGGCTGGGCAGGTACACATAGGTGTTCTATGCCCATGTAAGTGAAGTAGGTTTTTCCTACCTAGGAGGTCAGCTCTTTCCAGTGGCCTTAGGGCTCTGGGCACTTTTCCACCGTAAATACAGTGTGAAAGTGTGTGTGCCCTTCCTATAAATGTTAGGAAGTGGTGCTTACCTGAACTTTTTCAACATATCAACATGTCATTGCGGGCTGGTGTGGGCGCACACGCACCAATGATGTTTTTAAACAGGTCTTGGGTCTGCCATAGCAGGCCTGTGTGTGCACACTGCACCTATGGTGTTGTAAACATGTGTTCAGCCTGCTATTGCAGCTCTGTGTGTGTGCAATTGCACTTGTACTCATGTTAGCCTCTTTAAATCAGAAGCCAATCCTGCGGGGACTTTTCACTACCACTAGAGAACCTCTAGAGTATGCCTTAAGGGCAGAAGCGAGGATTGTGGTTGTTGCCTGAGTTGGGATTTCACCCCTCTTGTCTAGCAACCCAATGTATTACAGTCATTTTTGAGCATGTTAGACAAAAAAACTGTGGCATCATTTTAAAAATAATGAATTGCTCAACTAAAGAAAAATAGTAATCACGGAGAACCAATGTGAAGATGTCCAAAATAGTTTTTAAGACAATGAAATCCTATTTTTTAGGTGAAGCAGACAGGGTGCTGAGGAAACATGCATTGCACCAGTTTTTAAGAAAGTGGTGTAATGGGCAAAGTTGAAAGAGTGATTGTGTGTTTTATCACAGGGGCACCAGAATTAAAGAATAAAACAAAAGAACGAGAAAAATGACAAATGCCAGCTGGAGCAGCAGCTCATACTGAAGTTAGCATTGGTAATGGTAATGGTAATGGTAAAAGTATTTCTAAAGCGCTAACATTCATCCCAAAGGATATCATGGCGCTAAGATTGAACAATGCACAGAAAGCTGACAAGGGTTACTAGAATTTTAATGAGTGTTAGGGAACAACATAGTTTTAAGTTTTTTTCTAAAGGTGAGGTAGACATCGGTAAGTCTTAAGTCTGTTGATAGTTTGTTCCACAAATTTGCAGCTAAATATGAGAAGGCACGGCCTCCCATCCTAGCCTTCTTTATACGGGTAGTTACTGCTCTAGCGGTGGATTGAGATCTAAGATTTCTATTTGGAACATAGAAATTAATTCTATTTTTTAGGATGGTCGGGCCAGAGTTATGCAGTACTCTGTGAGTTATGCACAGCATTTTGAAGGAGGCTCTTTCTCTCATTGGTAGCCAGTGTAGGGCTCTCAGGCAGCTGGCAGCTGAATCATATTTCCTTTTATTACATACGGCTTTAGCTGCCGCATTCTGAACAAGCTGTAACTTTGAGAATAGGTAGTCCGCCATGCCAACGAATAGGGAATTCCCGTAATCGAGTCTACTAATTAGTAGCGACTGAACTAGGATCTTTCTACATTCCAAAGGAATCCAGGGAAACACTCTTCGTAGCATTTTCAGTAGTGCAAAGCCTTTGCCACAGATGATTGTTACGTGGTCTTTCATAGACAATGCGTTGTCAATGTGGACTCCCAAATTCCTTGCCATCTGAGTTGGTTTAGGGGGTGTACCAAGACTGTTGGGCCACCAAGTATCGTCCCAAAGCTGTTGGGAACCGCCGAACAGAAGAATCTCCGATTTGTCGGCATTCAATTTCAGACAATGATTATGCATCCAACCGGATAGTTCAGTGAGGCAGTTAAGCAGTCTGTTTTTAGAGCCATCTTCACCATTCAATGCAATCATTAGTTGCGTATCATCTGCATATGAGCAGATGTTAACGCCCCATTTCTTCCCAATGGTGGCTAATGAAGAAACATAAACATTAAATAGAGTTGGGCTTAATGATGCCCCCTGTGGTACACCATACTTGATTTTTCGAGGAGTGGAAGAATATCTGCCTAAATGGACAGATTGCGATCTGTCGAATAGAAAAGAATTCAACCAAGTCAGGGCTTTTCCCTGTATTCCTTTTGCAGCTAACATTCTTGATAACAGGTTATGGGATACGGTATCAAATGCCGCTGATAAATCTAACAATATCAGGGCCACTGTTTTACCCATATCAACCTGGTTTCTGATGTCATCAAGTACTGCCAGAAGGGTTGTCTCGGTACTGTTGTTAGATCTGAAGCCCGTCTGTGAAACATCAAGCAAGTTATTAATTTCCAAAAAATTTGACAATTGCTTGTTCACCAATTTCTCCAACACTTTTGAGAGGTATGGCAACTGCGAGATGGGCCTGTAGTTAGCTGGATTGTTTATGTCAGCACCTGCTTTTTTTAATAAGGGGATCACTACTGCTGTTTTCCAGATAGTTGGAAATTCCGCCTGGTTTAGTGACTGATTCAATATTTGCGTCACTATTGGACCAATTAACGGAATTAGTTGTAGGAATATGTGGTGTGGGCAGGGGTCCAGTGGGGAGCCCGATTTAATTTCAGACATGACTTTGGTTACTTCTTCCTCTGAGAAAGGGCCAAAGACAGGATTCAATGTGAGTAGCACTCAGTGAGTAAAGCGAAAGCCTTAGCTACATTATCTTTACTGGAACGCTTGACCACCAATGTATAAACATTAGAAAGAGTTTTCACTTCCATCAAGCGAGTCTTAACTGGAGTTTCTCCTTTTTACACTATGTGAGTGCAACCAGTGCAAGAAGATTTGAGAAGAATTTGCACGTTTGTAAATGTCTTAGGCTAACAAGACCCTCACAATTCTATGAATGACCTCTGGAATATGATTTGCCTGTTTTAATGACAGACATTTTATAGCAGGAGCTAATAAGAAATAAATCCTTCCTTCAGGGTTTCCATGAAATAAATTATGTTAAATTAGAAAGACAGAATCATGGAAAATGGAAATATATGGTAGACAACAAACAAATATATGCCATGGTCAGCATTTATTATAATAACAAATGCAATACCTTGTGACGTACAATTTCTTTAACCATGCAGTCAAATATTCGGTACAAATGGATGTTGAGGTATGGACCAAAAACGATTAGTTCAGTCAGTTCATGTTATATGTCCACCAGAAAAGTTCATTTGCGAAAGGAGAAAGTTATCACTGTAGAAAAACCTACCTTCTGCTCTGATATTGTGTACTCGCAAAATGTTGTTATCATCTTTAGTCTGTGATTTAATGCATACACTCTATTTTCACGGGGTTCCATGCTGAGTATATTGCATGGGCTAATTGCTCAAATTGAAATCCAAATTTGGAAGAGTGTTACCCCTAATGTAGGAATTGACCATTTGTTCATGGTGTAACCCCGGAGTTTTGCCTTAACTGTCTTTTATGGCTGTAGAACTCTGTGAACATTACCCCTGCTAACCAGTGGTGAAGTGCCTGTGCTCCTCTTTTCAAAATGGACCAGTTTTAACAGGGCCACCCGCAGATTTTTGCCTTCTGTTGCACTTACATTTAAGTCCCTAGTCTATGGTACAAAATGGGCTCAGTTAAATGTCATTAGTGGACTGCAGCACCCATTGTGCCATCCACTGCAAGGGCAGTGTAAAACATGGCTTCAGGCCTATCATTGCAACCTGACTAAAGCAGATTTTAAAGTGTATAAAACTTTAAAAATAAACTGCTTAACAAGTCTAAACATTCCTTTTAAATAGTAATAAGTTACCCTGAAGTAGACCTTACTGCCCATAAGAGAGGGTGTATTTAGTTAAAGGTAGAACTAGTAGATATTTAATGTTACACATGACCTTACAATGAAAAGGCACCCAAAGCTATTTTCACTGTAGCAACACAGGGTGTTCCTTAGGAACACACTGGAATGCAATATTAAACTTAATAATATTGCTATTTCTGGGTGGGAAACACCTTGTAATGTCATTCTTAGACTATTTGCAATATTTATTAAATACCCAATTCACTGAAATCTCTCTTTTAATAAACATTAAGGATGTTACCTTTTTCATGCCTCCGAGCCTATGGGAGTAATTTGCATGAGCCTCCAGCTGCTTCCCTCGGAGTGCTAAGCCCTGAATTCAGTGTGAAAACTACTTCCAGGGCAGGAGACAAAGGCTTGGGTGTTGAAAGGCATTTCTGTTCTGTTGGTACGGTGGTCATTTGGACACTGCTCAGGAAATTAATTATCTTCAAACGGGCCTATCCTGTTACAAGCAGATGTCTGATGGCACCTGCCCAGCCAGCAAGCCCGCAATTACAGTGGGTTGAAGTGACCACAGAGTAGGGATTGCTTGCTTCCCTGACAACACCTCTGTGGTAGGCATGCAGGCTCTGCACAAGGTGCTAATGGTTTTATCATCTTGGATTCAGACAGAGAGGGGCACTGTGGGATGGATTGTCTGAAGTAGGACGCACAGAATATGCTGCAAAAGAGGGTAGGGTAATCCCTGTGAACCTTTACCCTATTGGTTTGGAAGGAACCAGAAGTCACCCTCCCCACAGGCTGATGCCAAGCATTCATGTGAAATCCTCATTACCCTCCTCAGAACACTACTGAACCTGTGACAGATCAGAAGAAGACTGAACCTGCTGCTGCTGTCTGAGACCAGAGAAGAGCCCTGATGGTCTGGACCTTCTCTCAGTCTTGTACCCAAGACAAAGAAGTTGACTCCAAGTGTCATAAGGCTAGCCTCTTGTTCACACAACAGGAACACAATCTACAAGGGGTGTTTCCTACAACTGCCAGGCTGATCAGTTCCAATTGAACCTTCCTTGGACACTGCTGATGGCATCTGTTGAAGTGAGTCTTCAGCCTAGGTGTGATTCCTGAGCTCCTTCAATCCTGGGGAGTATCACAATGCACATCTCCTAACTTCCTGTGAAACCCGGGATTTAGAAACTTTTTGGTTCCAATGATCTCAGGAGGGAGGGGGCAAACCTGCCAAGATGACCCGATGTGTTGCTGCTAGGCTGAAGATTCAAGTTTCCCCCACTGTGAGCTTCTTCACAGCAGCAAATCCAATTCATCTGGACCTAACAGAGAAGGTTTCTGGTTCATGTAGCCCTTTGCCACGACAGCCTGCAGCTTGTCTAGCTGAAGAAATAAGAGTTCCAAAAATGTGACTATGTGTTAACATAGAAATCTTCATAGGGAGAAGGAGCCAAAAGGATCTAGCCAGCGAGGGACCTACCTTTCGAAGGTCTCAGCTGACTGTTCAAACTTGTGTAGCCCTTCTGAGCCACAGCCTGCTGCCTTACCTTTCGGAAGATTTTGGACTTCTATTTCGGAGTCCAAATGTGAAAATTCAGACTGGGTTGTACCTGGTTTCTGTAGCCAACATGTGCTGCATCACAGTCATCCTTAACTTGCGTCCAGGACCTGGTCTACTGTGACCAGCGGATCGCAGCAGGCTCTTAAAGCTTTTTGGTGCTATTTTCATGAAAAACTAGAAATGTTCCTAACTTTGGGTTCCCTTCTTGGATTTTTATCTTATTATGTCATTTTATTTTTCTAAATTTGATTTTGGTTTTTCTTGTGTTGTGTTTTGACTGTATTACTCTTTGTGTACTGCATAAATACTCTACACATTGCATCCAAGTTAAACCTGTCTGCTCTGTCCCATAACTACAAAGGGTTAAGTTCTGGCTTATTTGGTGAGTTAAGTGGTTGAGTATTGTGCTATTTTCAAGTGGTACCAACAATTCCAAAGTGAAGAACATAGTACAATAATGTTTCCAAATTAAAATCATTTTAGAAAATACATAAATAATTACAGAGCAAAAAGACACCAGGATAATCAAAAATAAGTTAAGGGGAACAAGAAATATAATTTTTCAAGTACTAAGGCAAAAAATGGGTTAGAAATAGTCAAGCATTATTGAAAAACAACAGTTTGCGGTGAACCAGGACCTAGGTACAAATTCAGGCTGGAGCAGAGGTCAGATACACCAAGCTGGTTGATGTGGTCACAGATATTACCTTCAAACACAGTCTACAACTGCTGGGAAAGCTTCTTCTGGTCAGTCCTTCATCCCCTAGATCCTGATCGTAGCCTTCTTGGCAGCAGGTCTTACTCCAGCCAAGTGTCCTGAAGAGCCTAGTCATCTTTAGTAATTTAGACTCTCTTGGAGTCAGGTCTCCTTCTGCTTTTTGTGTCCATGATCTGTTAAATATGAGCCTGGGTGCCAGCAGGATTCATGAGTCCTTGAGTCCTTCTCTAAATCCAGCCAGAAGGCAGGAGTCAGAAGTCGGGATTTTCTTCTGATGGTGTCTTCCAATGTCTAGGAATGTTCTAAGGATGTGGAGGTGGAGGTAGAGGCTCCAGATTTACCATGTGCACTAGCAGTGTTTGGATAAATACCACTACCCAATCATAACAATGTTTTCATTGTTTGCCATCTACATGTGCAGCATTTTCTTTTTAATTTACTGTAAAATTACCAATTACCCAGGATTCTCTATCTTTAGATGACAACACCCTATTACCAGCTGCCTTCCAGCAGGCGATCTTCATTTTCTTACCAAGCTTAAAACTACATTTCCTTCCTACTGTGGCTCAAGCCATACTATCAAGGCAGGTCCTGAAGATGATTAGGAGAATGCTAAAGCTATTCTTTGTTTTGCAACAATTCCTCTGCACTCCCAGATAGCTAATCCCTGACAAGTGGTGAACAGTTAATGCCCACCTGTTCTTCCTAGGCTCAGAGATAAGCTATTGTCCTCAGAGCAAGAGCCCTTAACCCATACAGACAAGGATGTGTTTTCTAGCTCTTAAGGTACTTAATAGAAATACTAATTTTACACCGGTGTTAGCTCTGGCAGCACACAATAAATGTTACTAAAATTACATCTACACTTAAGTTGCCAACATTTTAATTTCACCATTAAACAGATTTAGAAACATCAAGTAAGAAATAACTGAAGTATTTTTCTAGCCTTTTCCATGGTAGAGATAATAAATACGGATTTCAATGTTCAGGGTAAAAACTAGAAAATCCTATATAGTGACATTATTTTGGGGTTTTATTTCACTGTGTAAGCACATTGACCCCAATATAAAGTCTTCCTTATTTTTATATACTAGCACACTGCCCTGTGGGCATCTAAGGCACATTATGAATATATAAATATAGGCCTTTCCTACATACATACAAATGTACTTGTTCCTATTGCGTAGTACTACAGATCATCTAAAATGCAACCCAACTAGAAACTGTGGTGCTCCTAGCAGACATATATTTTTATTATATATGTGGATTGTGTAAATACACACCGCAGCCCACCGATGACTTTAAAATTCAGCGTTATAGGTGCCTTTTTCTTACCATCTGCCATGGTCTTAGAGGATAGATACCAAGACCAATTGGTTGAAAACAATTGCACTAATACTGTTTTTGGTAAAGCACTCATTCATTTTGCATAGATTATGAATGCCACATAACACAGAGTGCTAATACCAGCTAAATCATGGTGCAGAAAAAGATTAAAAGGGTGGATTTTTATGCAGAAAACTGCGGTGGCCAGCACAAGTAAACGCGGTCTGGCGGGGTGGGGTTGGAGGGGTGTAAGCGAACAGACGACGGAATAGGTATAATTAAATACATAAATAATACCTATTCTGTTGTCTGTCAGCTTCCTCCCCTGGCACGCCCTAACGCCCCAACGCGCTTACCTGTGCCGGCCGCCGGTAGAAAATGAGTCTTTGCTACATCAGTGCAAAAATGAAGATTCACAAGAGTAAATGATCATTTGAAATGTTATTGTAATTGTTATTAGTCTGCATAATTTGTGTTATTTCGGGAATTTGGGGTTACTGTTTTTACGTGAAATTCTCGAAATTATGCCATTACTCAACTTCACATTATGCGCCATTTGTGGTAACAGTTTACAGTGAAATAGGAAACATTTAGCACAAATTCACCAAAACAACAGAACACAAGCTATTGTTTATCACTGTACGTTGCAGAATATTGACTAAACTATATTGTGAAATGGCGGATTTACATTCTGCTAAATTTACACATGATTTCACATAAGTTTGCCAAAATGTTGTGTAATTATTACATAGGATCACACAGAGTATTTCAGAACACATCTCAATGTAATTCCTACAAATAAAAATAAAAAACGCTCAAGGGTATACCAAATCTCTGGTTTAGGGATAGTGCAAGTGCTTTGGAAAATGATGCGCAGTGACCCATTGGAAGCTGATGCTGGTCCCCTGATTACTTTGGAATACTCATTTTCCACATGATGGGGCTGTACTTTTATGTTCTCTCAAACTGAACAATCCATTAGGGTATCATAAAAATTACAGTCACTTAAAAAGTCAGGTTGCAGTTTAGCCTATACTACTATAAAGTTCCTTTAAAAATAAAGAAGTCCTCGTCTGGAACAGTATTCCTAATTTAGAAGGCTTGTAATTGCTGGTGTCGAGCTGTCGTTTTGCACACCACATTACTGTAGCAATGGTCATCGTAAACACGGTGCTAAAATGCGAATTAAACTGTAGCAGTCCTTTAACAGCCCTAATATTTCACTGGATGTGTAGTTCAGCCTAAATGTAATGAAGAGAAACAGCATACATAAATCTCTTGGTTGTCACTATTTAAAGGGAAACATTACACTAGCGTTCCAATTCAGATTTTTCCATTTGTGTTGAAATTGCACACCCATTAAGTTACAAACTTACCAATGCATCACATATTTTTTTATTGCATGCAGCTGAAATAAAATTGCCCTAGGGAAAGAGTTTGTTTTGAAAAACGGTTGTCTAGCATATGAACACATTTGAGATTCGTCATTGAAGCAATTCCTGGTTTTGAATTTGCTTGTTAATTTTGATTTGTTTTCCATTAAACTAACAATAGCGTTTTACGTACTGGGAACTGCATACAAACAAGCGCCATTATGGGCTCCTGTTGGCAAGACCCTCATATAGCAATAAAAAATGTACGCCTGTGCTCATTTACAGTCTGCTTCACAGTAAATTAGTAAATCTGCGCATCGTAAATTTAAGAATATGGGGGCAGATTTACAAGCCCCTTGCACCACTTTTGCGCCACTTTTATCATGGGAAAAGTGACGCAAAAGTGACGCGAGGGGCTTGTAAATCTGCCCCACGGTGTCCATATATTTCGTTATTTTGTTTCATAAACGGATTTTTAGGCATACCCTTGAATTCTCCATCGGATTGTCCCTTCGCCTACAGTGATCTTAAATTTACAAATTCAGGATTGATATAAAGATATTTGCATTTCAGGCGCAATTACATTCTCCTATGGAGATCTAACCATGCAATAAAAAGGTAATTCTTTAAGCCTTTTTTGGCAATTTGGCACCATCTAGTGGAGGGAGACCTCAGATCTTACCGTGCCCTATGGAATTGCAAAATTTACACAAGGTGGAAATGTGCAAACACACCTTTTTTAAACTTTCTTTTTGTCTAAGGAAAATATATTCTTCGCATTGAGGAGCACCCTTCCTCGACACCTCCATAAAAAAATTGGAAGTTGTACAAGTTGCTTTCCGATGCTTGAAAGGGACTAACTCCAGCTCTTTATCGCAATATCTTTCCAGGGTAGCAAAGGACTTGCAACTTGATCACAAAGTGCATAGCTACCTCCCATGAGGTGTCTCAGTGCTGGAAGCAGGTTTTCGCACCCTACATACCTCTTTCAGACTCTCGAGCATGAAGCAGACAGTCTGTCTTTTCCTGTGCTGATGGCACCTGCCTGCACTTCAAAGGGGGGATAGAGATCCCCCTTACAGGTGTGTGCAATGAGTGACTGTATAGGTGACAGGGGTATGTCTAGGAGGTGCATAGTATACTGTTTCCCCACTAAAGAGTAACATCCGTGAGAGACTGGACATGCTATCTGTGACCTGAGAGGAGACATGAAATACTGGACTTGCTCGCTCCTTTACCCAGAACAAAGAAGTTGATTCCAAGGGTAAGTTGGCTGACCTCCTATAACGCTCCTGCAACACAACAAGCTACAAGTGACTTTTATTGGAAATGCCCATCTGACTACTAGCAACTTGACAATGACTGGACTATGCTGTGGCCTCTGCCTGACATTCTGAGAGTCTCTACATGCCCTCCCCAGAGGTGCTGGTCACGTTAAAAATGTACTTCTGTAGTGCTTGGGCAACATAAGAAAGTTTAGATACTTTTGAAAATGTTTCCTCCAGAGCTTCAGAGAGGCCCAGCAGAAAATGTATCCTACCAGTAGCAACACAGCATTAAATTGAATTCCAGGTTTGTCTCACTAAAAATCTGTGCACTTCTAAAAAAACAACTAAGTCCCATTCTCCATTGTGCCCTAGACAATTTCGGAAAGAAATCTGCAAAGTTCCAAAGCTCTAGCAAGACCAACCTGCTTTAGGCATCTGGCCTTCAGTTCCGCAGCAGCGGATTCACTTTCAACACAGTGAGACTTTTTCATCTAAAAAACTGACAAAGTCCCATTCTGTGTTGGAACATAAGAAGAAATGTCAACACTTTTCTCCCAAAAAGTGATAAAGTTCCTTTTTTGAACTTTTCTACTTCCAGACTTCACCAGGACCAATCCACTTGATGTATTCGATCAAGGCTCCATCACAGTTGGCCTCAAATTGCTCTTACGTCCTGTTCTACACTGACAATTGCCTATGATTGGCACTTTGTTCTTCTTGGTGCTCTTTACTCAAAAATCTTTAAAAATTAATATATTAAGTTCCCTGTTAGATCTGGGGGTCTCTAGTTGGCAGGGTAGGTTCCACTGTCCAAGTAGGGACCCTTGCTTCTAGTCAGGGAAAGGGGGATACACTGTTAAGATAACCCCTGTTCACCCTCTAGGTAGCTTGGCCTGAGCAGTCTAGGCTATCAAAGGCAATGTGTAAAGTATTTGTACCAACACTCACAGTAACACAGTGAAAACACCACAGATTTACTCCACACCAGTTTTAGAAAAATAATGTATCTTTACTAAAAACTTCACAAGACCAAATACTACAGACAAACCAACATATAATTCAAAAAGGTTACTTTAAAGATAGTTCAAGAGTTTGCAGAAAGTACTCCAGGATGTAAAAGTCAGTGTCCTGCACAATGCGACTCTCAATGCACAAAATGCGACACTTTCGTGCCCAACAGTACCTGTAGTTGCGATAAGGTTCCCAAAAGCTATAACAAGGAAGCTTGCAAAGGCGATGCGATACTCCTGAGATCCTGGGGAGGCTTTGCAGCAGCCCTGCTTCACGCAGCAGAGGTGGATGCGCCGGCTCCGATCTGTAAGGGGAGGATGCGATGACTTTGGCCTTCGTTGCGTAGGTTTCTTAGGGGGAAGCTTCACGCACAGGTTCGATGCGACACTCTTCGATGTGGTGCGATGCGTGGCGCAGCGTTGCCTTCCGGCGCCGCAACTCTCGATGCGCCACGGAACGGGACTCTGCGTCGACGCACGCAGCGATTGGAGACTTTTCACGCACCGGCAGTGGTACGGCCCGCAAACTGGTTCTGCGACGACCCTCGCAGCGTCAGGAATCTTCTCGCACCGGGACAATGCTCGACACACTCGGCGATGCGGGGACCCTGCGTGTTGCGATGGTGCCGCGATGAAATTTTCCTCGCACTCTCGTCTTGCGACATGCAATCGGATGATGCGTTGGGTACCAGTCACTCTTGTTCACGCTTCTGCTTCCCAGCTCCCAAACACAGCAAAACGACCTCCTGAGGCCCCAAGACTGGGCAAGCACTCCAAGGCAGGTCAGAACTCTCTCAGCAGAGTTCCAGGGGAGCTGGTGGTGAAGTCCTTTTGTTCCTGGGACTTCTTAACAGGGAGCCAGCTCTTCTCAGGCCCTTGGAGATCAGAAGCAAAAGAAGGGGACACAGCAAAGTCCTTCCCCTCTCCTTGGCAGCAAAGCAAAACAGCAAGCAGGCAGTCTTCTCCTCTTCAGTTTCTTCCAGCTTTCTCCTTGGCAGAGGTTTCTTCTTAGTTCCAAAGTGATCTAAAGTTTTAGGTGTCTGGGGTCCTCTTCTTATACCCCTCCAAGTCTTTGTCTCTCTTTGTTCCAGTGGGGGGATTCCCCTGCTCAAACCAGTTCCTGGGTGTGCTCTGCTCTGGAGCACCTGGTTCCTTTCAGAGTGAGGGGCAGGGTCGTTAGACGCTCAGCAGGAGGTGGAGCCTTCTTTGTGCCAGCAGAGGCAGAGTCCTCAGCCTGGCCAGCAGGGGGTGGAGCCAGCTTTGTGTTTGGCAGGGACAGCCCTATTCAAACCCAGGGACTACTCCTCCCACCCATCTAAAGCAGATCTCCCTATTCACCCTGCTGCTGACTCATCCAGGCTCCTGGAGCCACCTGGCCCATCACATGACACCCTTCAGCCAACCAGCACACAGGCACACAGGAAGGTTAAACAGGAGAATAGCTACTTTCTAAAAAGTGCTATTCTCACACAGTGAATTTAAAAACCATCTTGCTAAAAAGATGTATAATTAAATTCTGAACACAGAGATACCAAACTTGGGTTTTCTATCTTGCCCTTATGGGAAGATAGGCATGTAAACAGCCTTCCCCATTCTATCCTAGGGGCAAGATAGCCTCTCAGCAGTGAAAAACGAAAATGGCTGTAATTCACTACCAGGGCATGTTACACACCTCAGTACATGCCCTACCTTTCAGATACACTGCACCCAGCCCAGGGGGGTACCTAGGGCCACCATAGGGATGCCTTACATGTACAGAAAGGGAAGGATAAGGCCTGGTCAGTGGGTGCACTGGCCAGGTCGACATGGCAGTCCTGGACTGCACATAGGCACTGCAAGCAGGCCTAAGACATCATTTTAGCGCTACTCCTGTGGGTGGCACAATCAGTGCTGCAGCCCACTAGTAGCATTTGAGTCACCAGCCCTGGCACACGCAGTGCACTTTACTAGGGCTAACAGGTGAAACAAATATACCAATCATGGATAACCAATCAATACAACAATTTACCAAGGGAGCACTTGCACTTTGACACTGATCAGCAGTGGCAAAGTGCCCAAAGCATCTAAACCAGCAAAATCGAAATCCAGCATAGCATCAAAAATACAGGAGGTAGAGGCAAAAAGTCTGGGGTAACCACGCCAAAGATGCCAGGTCTAACATTCCCCTTTTTGGCTCTTTGGCATTTGGTTTTATTTTTTTCTCTTTATTTTAACATTAGATGTGGGGTTTTATTATGTTTTGGGTCACTCTTTTGTGTAGGCGCTGTTAAATACTTTACACATTGCATTTGATTTAAGCCTGACTGGTTTGCCTCACGTTACTAGGGACTGAACACAGGTTTATTTGATTACATTTTTGTGACATCTAGCAGATGGTGGTCTTATCCTTTGAGGAGGACACTTGGTCACTCCAAGCGATAATCTACTTTTGTATGCTAAGATGAAGGTGGTTGTTGAAGAACAGTATGCCAGATGGTTTGAGCTTTGATTGAACATAGATTTCTTGAATGGATATAATGACGTACCAAATTCTGCATATAACCTTTGATTTTGCCCTAGAGAGCCTAATGCATAGTACATACACCTTCAAGTTCAGTTTTTTTTTTTTTGGCGGACAGATTTATTGTGGGCATGGTTCCCACGCTTCAGGAACAGAAATCTTTTACTCATTGTCATTAAAATATATACATTATCAATCAATGTTCTTCAGTCTGTCTGTCAATTGCCATTAGATATTCTATCGAATATAGTTCTGATTATTTGTTAAATTAAAAATGGAAGTGAGCTTGACGCATGTAAACTTTTAAATAAGTGGTGAAAAGAAGGCAAGATTACTCAGGGCCAACTAGTATAGAGGCAAACTTGATGAAAGAAACTTTGGGCCTCATTTACAACAAAATGGTGCAATGCCGAAAGCCATTTTGCTACATCATTTTAAAAGTACAGAGATGCAACATATTAACAACAAGACAATGCATTCATGTACTTTCCCATGTCCTGGAACAAAATTGGCTGCCATGCGCCAGCGCAGGCACCCTTGCGTCGTATTGCAAGTGTGCCTGCAGTGCGAGATGATTGTTTTTGTGCAGGAAAGAACAATAATTGATGGCATTTTCCTCTTTTTCTGCAGCACGCATAGAAAGAGGATAAAAGGAAGAGAAATAAAAGTATTTCTCCTCATTGCGCCACTCCTACGCCTTCCATGGGGAAACGTATGATTCTGACGCATTCCCAGTTTACAAAACTTTGTACATCTGGGGATGTGTCAGGTTCCATGGATGTTGCGTGGGAACACCCACAGCAACACTAATAGAGCGCCCCTTTAACGTAGAGTAATGTGTGAAAGGGGCCCATATTTACAAGGCCATAAAAAGTCATGCAGGGTGACTTTATGTGGCCTTCTAAATATGGGCATACACACTGTGCCACTGGTGAGTCAAAAAATGTGTCGCACTGGTGGCTAAATGGCCTTGTAAATGAGGCCCATTAGGTGAGTTGATCACTAAGTACAATGTGAGATGTTTGAGGAAAAAAGAGTAAATGAAATAAAATTAGAAGTGTCCTAAAAACCTTTTCCCAATGTGCAGTTTGAACAGTCAGCTTGCCCATGCATAATTTGACCATGTGAATCTTCTACCATGAGCAACTTGTCAACGTGAAATTTGTTCTCATACTAATACAAATATGAAATTTACATTACTATTGGTGCACTTTGCTCTGCAGAACTTTGTGAATTAATCTCATAGACAATTTGGCCTGCTTGAGCAGGTGTAAATTTGCGTCTAAAGCGTTAATCTTTCCTTTCTGAATTTGGAATGTCAATTTTCGGTGGCATGCTAGATATTTTCTGATTTAGCCATTATTTACCCAGTGGCATAGCCTGGGGGAGGGGGGCACACGGGCTGTTGCCTTGGGCGCACAGTTTTTTGGGGCATTTTTAGGAGGCGCAATAGTTTAATAGGGGTGTAAGACCTGGCATCTTTTGGCATGGTTACCCCTGACTTTTTGCCTCTACCTCCTGTATTTTTGATGCTATGCTGGATGTCGTTTTTACTGGTATAGATGCTTTGGGCACTTTGCCACTGCTGATCAGTGTCAAAGTGCAAGTGCTCCCTAGGTAAATTGTGATGTAATTGGCTATACATGTTTGGCATATTTGTTCTACTTGCATGGCCCTAGTAAAGTGAACTGAGAGTGCCAGGGCTGGTAGTACAAATGCTACTAGTGGGCTGCAGCACTGGTTGTGCCACCCACAGGAGTAGCGCTAAAATGATGTCTTAGGCCTGCTTGCAGTGCCTATGTGCAGTCCAGGACTGCCATGTCGACCTGGCCAGTGCAACCACTGACCAGGCCTTATCCTTCCCTTTCTGTACATGTAAGGCATCCCTATGGTGGCCCTTGGTGCCCCCTGGGCTAGGTGCAGTGTATCTGAAAGGTAGGGCATGTACTGAGGTGTAACATGCCCTGGTAGTGAATTACAGCCATTGTCATTTTTCACTGCTGAGAGGCTATCTTGCCCATAGGACAGAATGGGGGAGGCTGTTTACATGCCTATCTTCCCCTAAAGACAAGATAGAAAATCCAAGTTTGGTATATTTGTGTTCAGGATTTAATTATACATCTTTATAGAAAGATGGTTTTTAAATTCACTGTGTAAGAATAGCACTTTTTAGAAAGTAGCTATTCTCCTGTTTAACCTTCCTGTGTGCCTGTGTGCAGATTGGCTGACTGGTGTCATGTGATGGGCTACGTGGCTCCAGGAGTCTGGATGAGTCAGCAGCTGGGTGAATAGGGAGATCTGCTCTAGATGGGTGGGAGGAGTAGCCCCTGGGTTCGAATAGGGCTGCCTCTGCCAGCACAATGCCAGCTCCACCCCCTGCTGGCCAGGCTGAGGACTCTGCCTCTGCCAGCACAAAGAAGGCTCCACCTCCTGCTGAGCGTCCAACGACCCTGCCCCTCACTCTGAAAGGAACCAGGTGCTCCTGGGCAGAGCACACCCAGGAACCGGTTTCAGCAGGTGAATCCCCCCACTGAAACAAAGAGAGACAAAGACTTGGAGGGGTATAAGAAGAGGACCCCAGACACCTAAATTTCAGATCACTGTGGAACTAAGAAGGAACCTCTGCCAAGGAGAAAGCTGGAAGGAACTGAAGAGGAGAAGACTGCCTGCTTGCTGTTTTGCTTTGCTGCCAAGGAGAGGGGAAGGACTCTGCTGTGTCCCCTTCTTTAAATTCTGATCTCCAAGGGCCTGAGGAGAGCTGGCTCCCTGTTAAGAAGTCAACTCTGCTGAGGGAGTTCTGACCTGCCTTGGAGTGCTTGCCTAGTCTTGGGGCCTCAGGAGGTCGTTTTTGCTGTGTTTGGGAGCTGGAAAGCAGAAAGCATGAAGAAGAGTAACTGGTACCCATCGCATCATCCGTTTGAGGGTCGCATCATCCGGGTGCGACTCTCAAGGTTGAGAGTGCGAGAAGAATTTCATCGCGGCGTCATCGAAGCACCCGGAGTCCCCGCATCGCCGAGTGCGTCGAGCATCGTCTCGGTGCGTGAAGATTTCTGACACTGCGAAGGTCGTCGCAGAACCAGTTTGCGGGCTGCACCACTGCCGGTGCGTGAAAGTATCCAGTCGCTGCGTGCGTCGACGCAGAGTCCCGTCCCGTGGCGCATCGAGGGTTGCGGCGCCAGAAGTCAACGCCGTGCCGCGCATCGCGCCCCATCGAAGAGCGTCGCACTGTACCTGTGCGTGAAGCTTCCCCCTAAGAAACCTACGCAACGAAAGCCAAAGTCATCGCATCCTCCCCCTACAGATCAGAGCAGGCGCATCCACCTCTGCTGCGTGAAGCAGGGCTGCTGCAAAGCCTCCCCAAGGTCTCAGGAGTATCGCATCGCATCGCCTTTGCCATCTTCATTGTTATAGCTTTTGGGAACCTTAGCGCAACTACAGGTACTGTTGGGCACGAGAGTGTCGCCTATTGTGCATTGAGAGTCGCATTGTGCAGGACACTGATTTTTACATCCTGGAGTACTTTCTACAAACTCTTGAACTATCTAAAGTAACCTTTTTAATTGTATGTTGGTTTTTCTGTAGTATTTGGTCTAGTGAAGTTTTTAGTAAAGATACCTTATTTTTCTAAAACTGGTGTAGAGTAAATCTGTGGTGTTTTCACTGTGTTACTGTGAGTGTTGGTACAAATACTTTACACATTGCCTTTGATAGCCTAGACTGCTCAGGCCAAGCTACCTAGAGGGTGAGCAGGGGTTATCTTAACAGTGTATCCCCCTTTCCCTGACTAGAGGCAAGGGTCCCTACTTGGACAGGGGTACATACCCTGCCAACTAGAGACCCCCAGATCCAACACGGGGTGAAAAATTTCAAAAGAAAAGTGGAAGGATACTTGCCTTGCCCGGGCATTGACTACCCACACTATACCCGTGGGTGTACCCATTTATCTATGAGATTAGTTTTATATTCTACAAGCTAGGGGTTCCCTTACATGCGCCACAAGTCAGATCAAGCACTGCAAGCTCTTAAAATCTATGTGTGCCCTAAAACTTTTAGGGATCATATGTTTAATGTTCTATTTTTGACATACTTCAGTGAGAAACAATGCAGACCTCTTAATCCCCCTTGGTAAATGATGAAGTAGTGTAATTATTCTATTCACGTTTTGTGAACGGCTTATTACTCTGCACACGCCACTTATAAATTGTCCTAACCTTTTCTTAATACAAAGAATGATCACAGCATAACATTCACAGTCATGCCAGCAAAATAATATAAAACGTTCCAGTGTGACCCAATGAAGCTGCGCGCTCATTCATCAGTTTGTTAACAAAAAACACAATTGTATTGAATTATAAATCACAGAACCAGGCCCTTTTGTTTTCTTGTAGCTACGCTCCCCAGGTGCATTTTTTTATCAAGCTTTAATGATCAACCTTCGCGTGCACTCGCTGATTCCGGCTGAGAGGGGGAAGAAGGGGGGTGATAACATTGAAGCTCATTTTAAAAGAGTATATCTACTAGGCTTAATTGTTCTCAGAAAAAATATTATATGCAATATTGGTCTATAACCTGTCTTTAATTACGTTTATTAATCATACAAATAGAGATGTTTGCTAAGGGTAAATATGTGTTACCACTTGAAATAGTAGAAAAGGCAGCATTCTCAGTGGCGGCTGGTACGGGACGGGGTGAAAAAAATATATAACACTTACCTCTTCACGGCCGCCATCTCTCCTCCGTCATCTCTCCTCCGCTTCTCCTCCTGACTCATGGAAGCAGGAAGCACACAGGATCCCCTAAGCCAATCATGGTGCCTCTGTAACCAGTATGACTGCAGCGTTGTGAAGGGTGTGAGCGGCCTGGTTCAGCGTTCAGACAGGGAGTGGGAGCATGTGCATGTTCTCCACCCATACGGCCAGGTGGAGAACATACTAAGTGCTCATGACTGTTTGGCCAGCCCAAGACGGCCGGCCAAACCATAATGCACACATAAGTGCACAAATTTCCTCCTCCCCCTGCTCTGACAGCCCAGCCCGCCCCACCCTAACTTGGCTCACACTCAAAAAGGAAATGATAAAAACATTGTGCTATTATCATTTTATTTTTCCTTTTTGCACTGCTGATAAGCAGTAGGGCAACACTCCTCCACCTTAGCAGAGGAGCCACCACTGATCATTCTCCTTTCTCTGTTTAACTCCCGCCGGCACCTCCCGCTATTGTCATAAAACTTCACATTTGACCAATGACTTTGAATGTGTACGTCACTGGTCAAACTCTAAAAAGGAGAGACCCTGTAATTCCTTGATCTCTCAACAACAAACAGGCTGGGGGGCAGACGGTATCGTCAGATTGTAAAGATTCAAAGAAGGCATGGCTGTGTAAAAGAGTCTTAATAGGAGCGCCACCCTCTGCATGGCAGCAGCCAGCAAATGTGCATAGTCTCAGGGAACTCACTTCACCCAAGCTCCCAAAAATTATCACCACCAGACTTCAAAGGTTACAAGGTTAAGATGACAGGGTTTAGATGCATTCCAGAGAGATTACTGTGTAACATTTGCAGTGTTTTCCATAATAATCCTGTTAATAATACCTTTAAAACAGCCCATTTGTCTCTGGTGGAGTCAAGGGTCAAAATCAGAGCACTTTGCACCATGCATAAAGCCAACTGGAACTAAGGTACTGGTTGCATCAAACCGTCCTTAACTGCACTGCTGCATGGACTCAACATTCAGCCACAACACATATGATCCACCAGTTTGCTTTTTGATGTACCAATTACATCCCATCCCATCCCATCATGGTAAAGTTCATTTAACCACAGACTCCACCATGTACCACCACCATAACCAAGAAAGTCACTTTTACCTGATAACAGAACTATAAATGAAAATAACTTGCCTACTGTTAGACTTGACTTTTTTAGCAGGTTTACCCCTAGACTTTTAAATTTTCGGCCTCCTGTTTTTGACCCTGTTTTTTTTAGTTTTATGACTCTGGGCACTTTACCACTGTTATTCAGTGCTAAAGTACATATGCTCTCCTTGTAAATTGTGTTTATGGATTGGTGTTTTCATGATTGGCTTATTTGATTTACCTTTAAGGCCCTAGTACAATGCACTGTGTGTGCCCAGGGCCTGTAAATCAAATGCTGCTAGTGGGCTTGCAATACTGGTTTTGCCACCCACACAATCAGCCTTTTAAAGGGTTCTCAAACCTGCCACTGCAGTGTCTGCGTGTTGTTTTTACTGCAATGTCGACTTGGCAAGTTCACCCTTTTATTGCATATAAGTCACCCCTAAGGTAGGCCCAAGCTACCCCTGTAGGCAGGGTGCAGTGTATGTGGAAGATAAGACAAGTACTGCTGTATGTGGCATGTCCTGATAGTGAAATACAGTGTAATTCGTTTTTCACTATTGAAAGGCTATCTGTCCTATAGGAAAGAATTGGATTTTATATATATCATCTTGTAAATATAACTTAGCATTGGGACAAGATAGAAAGTTGGAGTTTAGTATGCCTGAACTCAGAATATAAAAATGCATCTTTTAGTAAAGGTGATTTTTATATTGTGTGTTTGAAAATACCACTTTTAGAAAGTGGGTATTTTTTGCATAGGCATCCTGTGTGTCTTAGCTGGTTTGTGGATTGACTGTCTGGCTTTGGAGAGACAGGGGCTGCAATGTGCATTCTCTCAGACACCCACTGTAGAGGTTGATGTGTATCCTTCCGTTCCTGAATAAGTCAGGACTTGGCTGAATAGACCCGGGCTGCATTCAGAGTAGCAGGAGGAGTCTTCACTAGCACCTGAATAGGCCTGGTCTCCATTTAGAGTACTGGGAGGAGATTTCCTTGCACCTAAATGGGCCTGGTCTGCCTTGGACAATGCTGTCTCCACCTCCTGCCAGGAAGCTGGGCCAGAGAGAACTGAACTGGTTTGAGCTGGGCACAGACACTCTCTGCCCCAGAGAAATGCAGTATAAATATTAAATCCCATACCCCAGAACTCTAGAACTCGATGCGATCAAGGGACCTGCCAAGAAGAATAGCTGGAAAAACTGCAAGAAGGAGTACTACCCCTTTGCTGTGTTATTGCCTTTGGATTGGACTGCTGTCGCTGCTTCTGCCTTGGCAGGGAAAGGACTGGACTGAACTTTCTTAACTTGTGCTGAGTATGTCCAAGGGCTTGTAGCAGAGCTTGCCTCCTTTTCTGAAGTCTCAGGGACCACGAATACTTCACCGACCTCTGGGTACCGCCTCTGGAATGATGGTTTCACTCCATCGCTGGCTCTGTGTCCTGAAGGCCCGTCAAAGGGCAATGCCGCATCTCGCACTGCAACCCTGGTCTCACTGATGACGGCAACTGATGCCACCACCATCGAGCACTGCTTGCACCGTGACCTGTGGGCACTGCACTCTGCACCACACCACCTCACTTCACTTTGCTGCCCTGGTCTCACCAACACCGTCGCTGCCTGCTGACTTCAACATCCGTGACCACATCGTGGCGTGGGTGCACCACTCGTAAGTCTCACGACGCACCACCCCATCACACACCACAGTCCGGACCGACCGTCGCCAGCTCTAGTGCCTTCACCCTGATCTGTCAGCACGACAACGAGCACTGCCTTCACTCTGCACCGCAGCCCTGGTCTCACCTGCGCTGCTGGATGACCGTCACCAAGCTGCTGCCTGCATCTCGACTTGAAGGCACCGCACCGCTATGCTTTGCATCTCAACCGCGACGGTTGCGAAGACCAGCCTGCACCAATGTGATTGGTCGCAAAACAAAAGGTACTGTTTACGAGTCTGCCGACAAAATCTGACCGACACGGTCAGATGGAACTTTTGGATTCTGTTATTTTCAGTACCGAATTCAAGGAACTGCATTTTTAAAGTATTCTTACAAAGTGCATATTTTTTTGTACTGTATGTTGGATTTTTATTGTTTTGATCTTGTTTTAAGTATATAAAATATTAGATATTTTTCTAAACTGGTGTGGTGTCCTTATGTAGTGTTTTCACTGTATTACTGTTGGTTATATGCAAATTCTTTACTCGCTGTCTCTGAGATAAGCCTGACTGTTCGTGCTAAGCTACCACGGGGGTGAGCAGGAGTTATTTTAGGAGTGTAACTCCCTTAACCTTACTAGAAAGAAGGGTCCCTACTCAGACAAAGGTACCTACCTCTGCCAACTAGAGAGCCCTATTTATTTCTAACACCAATCATGCAAGCTCTTACTATACATTTTGCTCTTGGTCGTAATGACAAGTAATCAGGATCGGACTGGGATAGACAATAGACCCAGGCAGCAAAATTAAAGTGGCCCCCATAAGCAAACCAGATAGCTACACAAATGGCCCACATTTACAAATCAGCCCAGTTTTTGAGCTTTTAAAGGTACGCAGTGAGAGTATTTTGTAAATTATGGGAAACTGCATGCATTTGTGCTTTCTGCATGCAATGTTTGTGGGAATATCAGAAAAATCAACAGTAAAAAGCAGCTCACCAGGCCATAAAACAAGCCCAAAACTGCTAAAAAAAAACAGCCCATGGACTGATCAGTTAGACCATCTCATCTGGGACTAGTCACACGTGCACATAATTCTATTATCAAATTTACCTGATGTATCGGAACGTCATTTATCAAATTCAGAAAAATAAAGAGCTGATTGTTGTTACTGAGACACTATTTACATTGTGATCTGCAGGCCACAATAAGGCCCAGATTCTCAAAGGCTTAAAGTCGGGTCAGCCAAAGTCCAATGCTAAACATGTTTTGGGATCATTGTCTCATTTTATTCCAGTAGTAACAAAACTGCACTTCCATAACTGTGCAAGGATTTATGAATTTTTCTTTGCGAATAATTAAACAATGCTTTGCCAGTTGAAAAACTGAAGACATGGAGATATATTTTGGAATGATGATACGAGGAGAAATTATAAATTTCTCCTAATTTTGTGCTCTTTCTATTTGTGCTGCATACTGCAGAACACATAGAAAGAGCAAATCGCCATTATTGATTGACACCTTCCTGCACATAAACAATTGCCCCTGCAGGGCTGGCAGACTTGCAACATGGCGGCGGAGTGCCTGCGTTGACGCTAAGCAGCTTTTTTAGTGCCAGTGGAAACACAGGAGTGCGCCGTGTTTTCATAAATATGACCAATCCCTACATTTTGAAAATGTCAGAGCACGGCATTGCCACATTTGGAATAACACCGCTCTCTGGCATTTTCTTGTACATATGCCTCAGCATGTTTTCTAAGTCCAGGTATTACCTTCTACAGCCTTGTAAATATGGGGCAGTGTCAAAAAGCAATGGGTGTTGCGTTGGAATGCCCTCTGCAACATCCACTGCCCACCCCTTTGCCGTAGGGGACTGTGGCGGAAAGGGGCATATTTACAAGTTGGCGATAAGCCATGTTAAGTGGCTTAGCGCCACCTTGTAAAAATGAACAATGTTTGGCCTTGTCACTGGTACCAGGGAGGATGAACCTGGAATAAAATGGAATAAAACAGGCGCAAGTGCAGATCTAACATTTCTTTATTCCCAACGCAGAGTATAATATGGCCTACTGTTTCTGTTTGATTATGTACGTTTGTGAGGATACTGTAAATATACTGCCGCATAATCACCTATTGTCAAATAATGTCCTATATACCAGGAGAAAAAATATTTACTTGAAATATTTTAGCTTGCAGAAATGAATTTATTGAAATATATGTTTTGAATTTCAATCAAGTAAACTTATTATTAAAGTAAAAAAACAATATGACAACTGACATTTTACCAGCTTCGGTCGGTAGTGGGAGTAGCTGCCGGGCGGTGACCTGGGGAGGGGGACTGGCAGGGTGGGGGGTAGTAAACTATGGATTATGGAGGTTTACAGGTAAGTAAACATATAAATTAATAAAACTAACGCACTGCATCCCCAAATTCGTTTTATTAATGTATATGTTTACTTACCTGTAAACCTCCGTAATCCATAGTTTACTAAACCCCCACTTTCCCCCTCCCGCCCTCCCCACGTCACCGCCCGGCAGCTACTCCCACTACCGACCGAGGCTGCATTTTACTAATAGTTGACTAGCTCCTAAAATTGTAATGGCTAAACGAATACCATATACATTTAAATGAAATTGAGGCCTGTGCTTAGGGCTTGCTTTGCTATTTATTACTTTCCTTTTTTACTTAAAACATATAAACCGGAATCTGTTATTTTGTGATGCCTCACATACCTATGCCATTAAAACTTATGTTTCTTTTCTCGTTTATTTTTCTTCCAGATATCGCAGCCAGCCCACACAACCAGTTCACATTCAGACCCCTCCCCCCGCCTCCTCCCCCGCCGCACGCCTGCACCTGCAGCAGGCAGCCCTCTCAGAAGCTGGACACGCTCCAGAGGAGGTCCCTGACGACCCGCAGCCAGCCCAGCCCCGCTGCGTCCAACCCACCCACCAGCTCGCACGACTCTGTGCATCTGCACAACAGCTGGGTGCTGAACAGCAACATTCCGCTCGAGACCAGGTAACTATCCGCGGCGGGCAGGCACCTGCTGGCAGCGCTGTCTGTGAAGGAAACCTGCATGCCTTACGGGGTTATCTCAAAAGTACATACCGCTGTTTGTAGTTTGATTGCGAATTGTATATTTTAAATGCAGATTTTGCTGAATTTGATCAGTGTGAGTTCAGTGTGTTTTAGATAAATAGATTTCAGCATGTTTTTCTGTCATTCCAGCAGAACCCGTCTCCCATGCATACTCACAGCAAATATGACATTTTTAATAAAAATAAATGAGGCAAAATAATTAACGACAGTTAGAAACACTCCACCTCAATAGAGTTTGATAAAAGGTTGGGTCATGCTTAATCGCTTGAGTCTCTAATTGTTCGTTTAGTTCCATGACGTCAGGTAGTGTGTGCCACTTGATAATGTGATGCTAATCACCAAAGACAATTAATGGACAGCTGTGGATGGACAGCTCAAAGTTAAAATCCATTTCCTGCTGAGTGACCAGTTACAAAGTGAACAGTTGAGTGTACTAATTGCTGTAAACCACCTGGGAACACGCATTAGACGTCATTTCCTATATGCACAGCCCATCACGTGTCATTATTTCTAAATTCAGTTGGAAAAAATGTAACAAAGACATTTTTGTTCTCTGATTGAAATATACCTCATATGTCCGGCTTGAGGTAAAGTTTGCATTGAAGAAATTTTATTTGACCATATCTTGTGAATTACTATTTTTTTATTGACCTTTGAGTTCTAGTTCATTACCCCTGCTCATTGGCAGCTACTATAGGGATGTTCAACAGGTACAAAGGGGGCATGTATAGTAACATTGCAGGCCTTTGGTATGGGCGAGCTGGGCGAAGGCCCAGGGCGCCAATTTTCTGAGGAGCGTATTAAGCTGCTATGCCAATAGCAACGCCCCTCTTGTCTTGCGCCAGCCTTGTCTTCAACCCTACGTGCTTGTTTTCTGTCTGATTTCCCAGTTTAAATTTGTTTTAGGCCATCAATATCATATAGCAGGCGATGTTTTTAACACCCCGTTAGCCCCCTTTCTTGCCCTCACTTTACCCTCTGACCCCTGCTGGCACACATCAACAAAGCCATCCTCTGCGTGAGGCAGCTGAGCTATCAGTGATGTTGGTGAGCTGGGGGAGGTCCGGGGATCTTTGTGTTCAGGGGCCAGTCCCTGCTCATCCAGCTACTGAGGAGTGAACACAGAAGGGACCCCCTGATGCCTCCTTTAGTTCACTACCTTCAGCAAAGGTGCCAGATTTCTTTCCGCCCATGCCCAGTGCACTCTCTTAGCTAAAATGGGGCATATAACAGAAGTTGCATCGCATTTGCACCACAAAACGTGGTGCATGCACGATGCAACTGCAAAATGTTATTTATGAACTTTGGGTGGCCCTGAGTGACTTCATTTATCTGGGGTAAGGCAATGCAGCACACATCACAGTTTTGCGTTACTCTGCTCTGGGAAGGTGTTCCATAGGCATTGCATAGCTGTTCCAACTTCAATGGATTTTAACACATTCCCAGATTTACCATGACTGGTAGACCTGGAAAAGCACCAAAAAGACACGCCTTTTCAGGGGAGGAGTAACGAGGAGAAATATCTTTATTTCTCCTTGTTCCTTCCTCTTTCTATGTGGGCTGGACTGGGGGAAATTCACATGTTGAGGCCGCCTGTGATGGACCATGGGCAAGATAGAGGGACCAGGTCTATCCTGCTGAAGAGTTAGCTTCTCACGTCTGGCTTGAAGGCTGTCATTCACATTGTTGAGGCCCACGACGAGTAGTAATTTGGTGCAAGGACCATGTTGGGCACCGCAGATGGTTGCTGCTGTGGTGCAAAGAGTCGGTCCTCATTGGAGATTCACATTGTCAGTCAATGTAGTTTGTTGCTGTCTCTGCAAGGAGCAGGTCTCACTTGAGCTGTGATCAAAGATGGTCGCTCTCGGCACGAATAGCAGGTCCTACTTTAGCTTCACGTTGGCAGTCGATTCATGGCGTAAAGAGGTCACTTTGCCAAAAGATAATTAAATAAACAAATAAAATGCAAAAAAACAGAATGCAAAAATGTGAATAATGATGGAGTAATGTGCGAGTGACAAACATACTTGGTCCCCTTTAAAGTGTGATACACACGTGTGATGAAGGTAATCAAACTGTGTATTAAAGCAGTAAAGAAAGCAGGGTCTGTTAATCATAATATGCAATGGAAGGGGGAAGCATAGAAGTTGACGACGTTTAGATGCTATTGTAATTGTATTTTTGCATTTTATTTATACATTAAATTCCCATTTGGATTTGATTTTAGTTTGCTTGAATAACTCCATTAGGGACCAATCTTCATGCACTAACTTATTACAAGTGGCATTTTCAGGCCAGCAACTTAAAATCCGACTTTACCCTTAAAGAGAATTTTGAATTACTATTCATTTGAGTGTAAACAGCATAACTCTATCTGGTGCCACACTAAGTTAGCCTTTATTACGTGTAGCACAGTGAGAGTCTAATGGAGAGATAGCCTTATAACAGCAAAAAATGTATTGAGTTTTTCACTGTCAGGACATGTAAAACTTAAAACCACAAGATCTACGTTCTTAAATACCATGCAGCTTTCCCTATGAGCCTTTAGGTCCTACCCTAGGGGTGACTTATACAGGCTCCAGTGGCCGGCATTGGACATGTTTTAAAAGATTAAATGGCTGCTTTAGTGGGTGACACAATGAGTGCTGCTGCCCATTACTAGCATTTACATTGCATGCCCTGGGTACATGTAGTGCCATATACAAGGGACATACAAGCAGATTAAATGTACCAATCAGGTGTTGACCAAATTGACCATGTTGAGAAGGGAGAGCAAAAGCACTCCATCACTGATTAGCAGTGAAAAAGCCAAGGAAAACAGGTTCAGCAAAGGAAAGCACCAATCTGGAATAACCCTGCAGGGGAAAAACACCTCCCTTAAACTCAGAAATAGGGAAAATAAACCTCCCTATGATACACCATAACGCAAATCACAGAAATAGGGGAACAACGTCACCCTATAGGGGAAAAACACCTCCCATAGACTCAGAAATAGGGAAAATAAACCTCCCTATGATACACCATAACGCAAATCACAGAAATAGGGGAACAACGTCACCAGATCCAACAGTGACCATTGTTAGGCGGAATCTCTTTGAGGTAAAGAATCAGGCCGCTGATTTAAATGGGGCAGACTTAGTAGAGGTTTTCCAAGCCCAAACAGATGAGATGACTGAAAGATCACGCAGGCCCTTGCTATTACTGGGCAGGGCTGTGTTTTGGGTATGACATTTTCCTAAAAACTAGACCATTATAAGCCTTTCTCACCAGAGGACTTCTCTTCATTTGAGTATTGAATTTTTCAACCAGAAAGAATTTTAAATGCAAAGAAAGCTTCTTAATTATTTGTTGCTTGTCTCTTGGTTCATACCAGTTTTGATTTATTTTTGTGGCATTTCATTCATAAGTGTTACTTTTTACCTAAACTGGTTTGATAATTTTCTCCTGTTATTTTCCTAATTTTACTTAGCTGTACTTAGTGCTGCTCCTAAACTTCACTCAAATGTTTCAGAGGATAGTCTGATGATTAGGCCACAGCTAACAAGGGTAAGTTTAGCATTCCTCACAATATCAGCTTTTATGTTTTAGACACTGAGGGGCAGATTTATCAATTTCTGACTCAGCGCTACGTAGCAAGCCATTTTGCTGCGCTGCGCTGTGCTACGCTGCGTGAAAGATACATTATACAGAGCATATTCCAGTCCTTTCATAGTGCTGGCACACTTTTGGCTGCATTGAGCCAATGCGGGCTCCCTTGCGTCATGTTGCAAGGGTGCCTGCGTTGTAGTCAGGGTTTTTTGTGCAGGAAAGGACACCTCCCTGCACAAAAACAATCCTGAGAGGTATTTTCCTCTTTCTATGTGTGCTGCAGAATGCAGCACACACAGAACGAGAAAAAAACAAGGCAAAATAAAGGTATTTCTCCTCGTTATGGCTCACCTGGGGAGGCGTAGCATGTTGACACATTCCCAGATCTACCACTAATGTTAAATCGGGGAATACACTAAAATCCATGGGTGGATGCGTGGAAACACCCATGCTCCACCCATGAAATGCCTCCCTTGGGCAGAGTAACGCAAAGTAGCAATTTGTGCTGCTTTACTCTAGATTTATATAAGGCAATGGAGGGCCATGCAAGGTGGCCTTGCATGGTTTGATACATCTGACTTTAGTGCTGTGCCACCCATTGCGTGGTGCAAGAGCAACGCAAACTATGACAAATATGCCCGTGAATTGCTTAACTTCCACAGGTCAATTAAGACTCTTCTCTCTAGTTAGCAATTCATTTGCTGATACGTTTTCTATGGATAAAGCTCTAAGCACTTCATTTAGTGTGTTAATTCAATTTAATTCTGTCCAATATCATATTTTAGTTGGCATAATAAAATGAAATAATACTTGTTTCTTGCATAGTGCATTTTTCCTATAGGCATTGAAGTTCTCAAATAAGAAAAGTGATTGTCCAACTGAATTGTATCCCTTTTTGTTGACCTGAACAGAATGAAATGATGAGAGGACCTCCTGGAACCCTAACGTGTAACTAACCATTACCATGCAGATTCCTGCAGAAGGGATGGCATATAATCCACGAGCTAGCACCTGTTTATAGATTCATTATGCATAGAAAAACTGTTGTCATTTAGTAATTATTTCATACCTTCAGACAATTATATTGCTAGTTTTTACTGTGTATCATCAGGTTAAGAAGGTTCTCATGGTACCTAGGCAGGCTTTGGGTGCAATGACAAATAGGCTTATTTAGAGTTCGGTGGACAGGATATCTTGCCACAAATGTGGTGGAGTACCCAACTGCTTAACCCCAGGTTAGCAGGTGAACCATCATGATTTGCTGTATGAGCCTTCCATGGCTCAACTAGTGGGAACCTTTGATCGACAGCCAGGCTAACATTGAGCAATCAGATAAAGTACCTCAGGAAGTCTGCTATATTTAGGGTGGACATTCTGATGTATTTTATTTCCTATTCAGGACTTCAAGTGAGAGCCTGGCAATCAGGATCAGGTGAACAAGTGAATGACTCCTACACAATAGGTTTAATTATGAACCAAAAGGAATGGACACTGCATTGTGGTCTTCCCGTTATTGCTGGATACTTGGCCATACTGGCCAGTAATATTTTCAATTGCAAGACAGAATAGTTTATGGTCCACGTACTTCTACTTCCGTTTTATAGTTCACAGCAGTGGCCCATCTGTACAGG
Source organism: Triturus cristatus (assembly GCF_964204655.1). Lineage (NCBI taxonomy): Eukaryota > Metazoa > Chordata > Amphibia > Caudata > Salamandridae > Triturus > Triturus cristatus. Next base: position 933,228,455 of record NC_140588.1, on the reverse strand, counting down.
TTGAGGGGCCATGCCACCAACATTTATCTAGACAAGAAGAGTTTCTGTCAGGCTGAACAAAGGTCAGCCTGGCAAACACTCCTCTTGTTCAAGCCAGGCAGCCGGTAGCTAGTCATGCGCTAAATGTGCAGGCTCGTGGGTGCCTGAGCTGCACTTTGCCAAGCTGAGTATTTCATGGCCTGTGGGAATGACCTCCTCAGCCTGGCAAAAGTGCCTTCGAGGTGCTCCCCCTCATGACGAGGGGGAGCGTCACCCATTGACTCGGACCTGGGCTTTTCAGTTTTAAGCCTCCAAGTCTTTGATATCCCTGAGACTTCAGAAACAGGAGGCAAGACCAACTAGCCCTTGGAGCACCTTTAGAGATGCAGGATGTAGAGAACCAAGTCCAGTCCTCTCATTCCCAGACAAGAAGCAGCAGGCTAACACAGCAAAACAAGAAGCAAAGTGACAGTCTCTCCTGGCAGCACAACAGCTCTTCTTCCTGGTAGAATGGTCTCAGTTCTAGAAATGTTCTGAGAATATGATGTCAGAGGTCCAGTGCGTAGACCCATTTTTGCCTATGAAGTAGGTAGATTTCAAAGAAAGGTATTGTGGCGCACAAGACCCTGCCTATCCTGCCCTGGCTTCACACACACTACAGGGGTATTCAACTCTTTGTGTGGGGGCAGGCACAGCCCTATTCAGGTGCAAGTGTCAGCTCCTCCATTTCACTCTAGCTCAGGAAGACCCATCAGTCTGGTGAAAGACTATTAGGAAATGCAGGGCACACCTCAGCTCCCTTTGTGTATTACTGTCTAGAATTCATGCACAAAGCCCACCCCAGACGTGTATTCAGAGACAGGCAGAGGCACAGAATGGTTAAAATAAGAAAATGCCAACTTTTGAAAAGTTTGTAATAGTAGCATTTTCAGACTTACAATTTAAAATCCGACTTCACCATGAGTTGTGATTTTGAATTGTGAGTCAAGAGACACCAAACTCACAAAGCCTACATGTCACCCAACCCAGATGTGTATTCCAGAGACAGGCAGAGGCGGCACAGAATGGCTAAAGTAAGAAAAGGACAACTTCACTAAAAGATATATTTCTAAAGTGAGTCTAGAGACACCAAATGTACCTTTCCTATCTGGAAGTGTCATAAGGCAGCTCCAATACTAACCTATGAGAGAGATAGACCTTGCTGTAGTAAAAACAAACTTAGCAGTTTTTTCACTACCAGGGCATGTAAAACTTAAAAGTACACGTCCTACCTTTTAAATACACTGCACCCTGCCCATGGGGATACCTCATGCCTACCTTTGGGGTGATTTATATATACTTAAAGGGAAGGTTTGGGCCTTGCAAGTAGGTGAACTTGCCAGGTCGAAATGGCAGATTAACACTGCACACACAGACTCTGCAGTGGCAAGTCTGAGACATGTTTTAAAGGGCTACTCGTGTGGGCGACATAATCAGTGCTGCAGGCCCACTAGCAGCTTTTAATTTAGAGGCCCTGGGCACATATAGTGCACTGTACTAAGGACTTAAATCAAATATGCCAGTCATAGACAAACCGAATGCCATTACATTTTAGACACTGGGCACATACACTTTAGCATTGGTCAGCAGTGAAAAGGGGCACAGAGTCCTAAAGACAGCAAATATGAAGTTCAGCACACAGACAAAACAGGAGGTCAGAAAGCACAAAGTCAGGGGAAACCGTACTATAAGATGCCAGGTCTAAAATACCCTAAATCAGGTTTGAGAAAGATCCAAGTATAAGGTGTTCCAGAAGAAAGAATACAAAATAAATCCTGTTAAATAAAAAAAGACAGAAAAATCCTGTAACAAAAAGGTATCTGAATGGATGAAGAACATAACAAAAAGTAAGGAAATACATGCATTGCAACACCATCTACTTTGGCAAACGCTTCCTCATTTATACTCTAAGCAGGAAAGAACATCACATTAACATGGTTAGGCTCGTGTTGGAATGGGAACTTTATTGACCAAACACTGGAGAGGACATCATTTTGTATAGACAAGGATATGAATGATGTTTACAAAAAATAGTAGGTGAAGGATGAAGAACTGCATGTTTGACATCCTTCATGAGTCCACATCCGACCAGCCATTCTGCGCACCACATCATATCCAGAACTCCCTTCCTGACGCAGGTCCAAGAATCAAGACTTCACTGTCTTCCTCCTGAAGAGCACAACAAACGAGTGAACATGCTGCTGCCTCCTGTAAATATCACAGATGTGCTGGAATACTCTTAAAAGACACAAGGTCAAGGAAGCACACCACTGTCTTCATTGAGTCTTGCCCTCAGACTTAACGGTGCCGCAACCCAGCACACTTGAAGATATCCACGCTTGCTGCCTCTCATGCACTGGTCGGCATCCCGTGTGGCTCTCCCAGGCCCCACTTGGCTGATAATAAGGAGGGAATGCAAGCTCAGACAATCTCCCAGTGCAGTATTTCCTAACCTGGAGTCATCCAGGAACAGGTCATCATCAGAAGGGGGCCTGCCAGAAATCTTCACTATGTATCAAAGCAAATTAGGTGAAATAGGGAAACTTCTTCAGATGTCATAAAGATCAAACATTTTCGACAATGAGGGCCTATTATAAAATGTGGCCATCCGCTGTTGATGCCTCAGCTTTTGACTTACAGTGCCATAAAATGGTACCTTTGGTATCAAGTGCTATATAAAACAAGCAATGATAAAACCAATAATTTTGGCTTTGGTAAGCTGGAGCGATGGTTATTTTGTCATCATTGTAAGCATACACCATAGCAATAAAAAATACTGCTGCTGCCGAAACGTAGTGGCCATAAGCTGGCAATAACATTTTAAAAGTAAATATACATTTATTATCACACACCATACAATTTTTAGGGAACAATATTGGTGTTTTGTAATAATCAGGTGTACTAAAAACGTAAAGAAACCCTTTTCAATTTTAATGTAAATCACAGGAAAACGTGATTCTCACTGGTGCAAGAAAAGATACTAGTTGTTTGAATTATCATAACCAGAATACATAGTACGACCAGGCAAGAGGAAGCCCCTTTGGACACTTGCCACTTGCCTTGCCTGCCGCTTGCCACAGGAGGAAGAGGGGGACAAGGACCACCAGTCCCAGCCTCCCCCCGTGGCCACCGCCACTCCCGACGTCATTTCGCACCCAGAGGCGCTTTAAATATCGATGCGGGCTGCCGCAGCGCGGGAAGCCCGTTTGGACACTTGCCACTTGCCTTGCCTGCCGCTTGCCACAGGAGGAGGAGGGGGACAAGGACCACCAGTCCCTGCCTCCCTTGCGGCCACCGTCACTCCTGACGTCATTTCACACCCGGAGGCGCTTTAAATATCCGAGTGGGCTACCTGCAGCGCGGGACACATGCGGGCGTGCCCGGGCCGCGCCTGTCCGCACCGAACGAGGACGGATTGGGCCACAGATCTTGGCCCTGCACTGTGAAGATCCGAGAAACAGTAAGGGCTGTTCCCTATTTACATTGGTTGTAGTATTCATAGTACCCTAGATCAAGATGGGTAAAAGAAAACTGACTCTAAGTAAAGTGATGTCTGGGCGGGAAAAACCAAACCGATTACTAACTACTTAAAAAGTGCCATGGGCCTTATCAATAATGAGATTGTTGAAGTGGAGGAGCAACTAGCGGCCACCAAATCAGCACTAAATGCCGCCCAAAGGGAGGTGATCTTAGCCACGGGAGACCAGGCATGTGGAAAGGACACAGCCGTAGAGGCTGTACCTCAGGATATAAATAAAAGTAAGAATGGTAATACCCCTATCATCATAAATGTGGTCTGTCCCACCTTATCGGGTCCATGTGTCTCATTACAACCGCTTGAAATATCTACGACCTCAGACACCTCCGATCTGATATCACCCCCTGCGAAAAAGAGTAAACAGCAGTCTTTGGGCACGAAAATTAGCTCTCAAAACATAAACCGACAAGCTAAACAAAAATAGAGCAAAAATACAAAACAAGATGGAAAAGGAACGGGGTCCGGAGACTAATCATACCAAATGCAAGGTATTGATACCCTGTTCAAAAAATTGCACGGGAAAATTGACAATATTGAAAGACGCGTCATGAACTAAATTAAAACAAGTACAAAAGGATATTTCCCATCTAACGGGATTGGTCACAACCCTATTGCCATCAAATTTGTGTCAGAAGTCCTTGCCTAGTAGTATTCTGGCTACGAAAGTGTTAACTGTTCAAATCCCTGAAAATTGAGAAAAAAGAGACACAAGTAACCCAACTTTGATGAACTGTTTAGAGGAATCTCCTAGTGTTAGTGCCTCAAAAGATAGGGCTAATAATATACAAAATCCTAAAAATAAGCCTAACCCAGCAACTGCAGATGTAACACGGTCTAAGAGGCATCATGAGGCTCCACTTAATTTACTGCCCCAAGCTACCCCTTATGTTGTTGTTTTAAAAAATGTTCATTAATTGTCGGACAGTACTACAGAATCCTGGGGGTCATTGAAGAACCGAGTTGTACATTGGTTTTCAGCAAATACCCGCTGTAGTATAAGAACCCTCACCCAGGAAATAATTATGTTGAGAAGAGTGAGCTGGATGGGTAAAATGGAAAAAGCATGTGAAGGTGATTGCATTGTTGTAGATTTCCGTACCCCGAAAGTGGTAGGTTCCATTCTAGAAGAAATATCAGTAAAAGATACATGGCCATCCTACCGCTCGGATTAGAGTGTCATCGCAGTCCCCCTTGGCTATTTTTATATATCAAGAATGGAAGCTCCCTATCCAAGAGGTAGACCTGACCCTAGCATTGCGACACATATATTACCAACCACTCTGAATAGGTTTGCCCACCTGGGAAGCTGCAGTGAGGTTGATTGACTGGATGAGGAAGTTGTGCAACCAACTGAAAGTAATAATGTTATCCCCCCAAATAATTCTGGTATTAATTTAACTAGTTGTCTGCCATACGGTTCACTGAAATGTATGTCCTGAAACATTGCAGGGGTCAAAAACAAGTTACACAAAACAGATTGGCTCAATAGTATTCAAGATTGTACATTGATCTTATTACAAGAAACTTGGCTCACTGAATGTTTTTTTATAAATGGTTTCAAGACAATTTTTACAGAAGCAACCCCATCAAAGGTGGGGAGAGCTAGAGTAGGTCTAGCAGTATTATCCGCGGTGACCTCCCCCCTGATTCTAAAGAAGTTTTATATGAAATCACAGTTTTTCCAGTTCTTATTTTTCTCTGTTAAAGGGAAGCAAATCTCCCTTGTGGTGATTAACTTTTACAATAATATTTTTGATAAAATTAAACATGGGGTAATTATCACAATGGAACAGGAGCTGGGGGAGATTATATATTAATCTGGGCGGGGGATTTCAATAGCAAGGTATGTAACATTTCAATAGCGGATCGATGTCGCCATGGAGACACCCATAGCGTATATGTTTTCCACTTCCCACATAATCCCTATGGTGAGACAATTAACCATGTTATGTATAAACATAACTTGGAAATTGTGGAGCTTGGAGAATATGTGGGTGAATATGTAAATAAATCCTATGAAGGGGCTAGATCATCGTCATGCATTGACCAGATTCTGACATCAAGTTATGGTAGGCCCTTTGTGGAAAAGTTTTACATACAAGCTAGCTTGTACAGTGACCATCACCCTCTGCTCTTAATGCTGATCCCGAGTTCATATCACACAGAGAAGGAGTTTGTCTCTACTGGAGAAATTAATACACAAGGTGAAAATGGGATCTCCATCAAGTGGTCAGGTGTTAACCGACAGCCTTTATGGAAAACATAGTTCAAAATAATAATCACTTTATTAATATATGCCTGGATAAATCATCCACCAACTCCGAGATAGTAAGTGCTTTCCAAAACATTGCTGCTGAAATTTCCAATAATTTGAAATATGGGAAAAAGAAACATAAGGACCACCATCCTAGATGGTTCAATAAGAAGTGTTCCAAATTAAATAAAGACTTGAAGGAGGCATTAAAAGTAAGACCTAGAAACAGTGAAGGCATCTGTACCCTTAGGAAATGGTATAAGGAAGCATTAAAATGAAGGAAATTAGAAATTAGGGAGTCTGCCTGGTATAGCCTGATCCAAGCAGCAGAGACTAAGGACTCTGCCCTATTCTGGGAAACAATAGATCAACCGCTATTTAAGGACACTTCATCCTCCAAAGTCGAAATGGTAGTGAGCCTTGAAGATTGGCTGTCTCATTTTAAGAACATCTTTAATCCCATACATAAGAGTATTGAGACGGATGAAAACTGTAAAATTATATCCCTAAGTGTTGCTAAAATAGAACACATTATTATTGAGGAGATTGAAACCGCCTTAAAGAATAGCGTTAGCGGTAAAGCCGCAGGCCCAGATGGGATCCCTAGTGATATTTTTAAGTACAATGTTGATTAATGGTCCCCGATTTTAGTTAATTGTGTTTATGCCATTATTAACGGGACGCTGCCTATAAACTGGGCGGAAAGTATGATTGTCCTTATTTTTAAAAAAGGCGACAGAAGAAGCGCAAAATACTACCGACCAATATCTCTTCTTGATTCTACATCCAAATTCATGGGTAGAATTATGCTGAATAGATTGGAATGTTGGGCCGAGGAGAAAAACATCTTAACAGCAGCCCAATTTGGTTTTAGAAGGGGTATTGGCACGGTTGAGCAATATGTCAACCTCGAGATGCTAATAGGGAAATATACGATAGTTAAGGAAGGTCAGCTTCATTTATGTTTCGTTGACCTTACCAGCGCTTTTGATTTAATGAATCCCGTAAAGCTTTGGCAAACGCTGGATGGGATGGGCGACCCACACAATATAATAAGCCTCTTATCACAGCTACATGCCCACTTAACATCAAGAATACGTTATGGCCGCAACGGGTAATGTACCACACAATTTAGAGTTACCCGTGAAATCAGATAGGGTTGCATCCTTGCGCCACTTTTATTTTCAATATGCATTAATGGTATGACTTTTTTTTACAGAATGTAAGGGCTGATGCCCCAGTTGTTGGTAAAAGCATAACCCCAGTTTTAGTATATGCAGACGATGCAGTCCTAATATCTAGGACTGCAAACGGTCTACAGAGTTTGATAGACAACTTTACAAATTTCATGACTGGAAAAGATCTAAAAATTAACTTGAGTAAAACACTAATCATGACTTGTGGGAATAGTAGAGCTAAGATTAGAAGACACTATGTCGATGGAGTACCCATCGAACGAACATCTACTTTTTCATATCTGGGGTTCTTTTTAATGGTAATGGATCATGGAGCGCACACATTAATTTATGTAAATTAAAATGTATAAGATCGAGTGAGGCTATTTTCAGATTTTCTCATAAAATAGGCAGCAAGCCCATGCGTGAAATCCTTAAGCTATACGGTAATAAATGTATTACTGGGGCCTGTTTCGGCAGAGCACAATGGGGTAGGACAGACGCCACTGCATTACAAACCCTTGAAAATACATTTTTAAGGAGGGTACTATCGGTACCTAACACAACGGCTACCTACATTCTTCATAAGGAATTAAACGTACCTTACATTAGCAATTTGATTAGTATGGCTGCGCTTACACTGTGGTTTAGAATATGGTCCAAAGATGAGACGCATTTTACTATAGATATAATAATGAACTGCCTTACACTTGATCAATGTAGGAAGAGACCATGGTTAAAACACATTTATAGTCTTTTATCTGAGTGCAATGTGGTAATCGATTTCCGTGACCACAAAACTATTTTGAATTATACCAAAGGGGAGTTAAAAAAGAGGTTATTGGAATCCAGAGATTCTGCAAGAGAGGTTGGATCAAGGAAAAATCACTTGTTAGATCTTATTGTGAAGGCCCGATTTCAGCAGGCATTCAGCTATATATTATTGCCATAAGAAATCCACAACATAGATTCTACTTAACTAGATTAAGGCTGAGCACTCTGCACTTTCAGATCGTTTTTCCCAAAATGGGCTAGTGGAGCCCTAATCTACCCAAATGCCCGTGTGATGGTAAAACGCCTCAGTCCACTTTGCACTTTTTACTTTTTTGTAAATTTTACAGGGACATCAGAAATGCAATTTTCCGACCTTTATTTATAGATAACAGATTCTTTACGTACAAAACTGCCTTTTACCACATATGTAATTTTGTAAATGTAACAACCTGTAATACGGTTATCCTCTTTGTTCAATTGGCTATAAAGAGAAGAAAGGACCTTTCATGTTAGGAATTGTTAAGGTATGAAACTGAATAGCTACTCACCTTGACGAAATTGCAATGCATTTTCCAATTACTCTACTTTGACAGTTCTGTGAGGTCAAGCTATAACAATAATCTTGTTTTGATTACATTTTCTAGATGTTTTGTGTGCGGGAAACCCTATTTCAAATTGTATACATGTAATTAATTTTATGAAATTTTTATTATGATGAATTGCTTTTATGTTGTATGCTTTTATGGATATATTGCATATATTCCGAGTAAAGCTGATTTTATTTGATTTGACCAGGCAAGATAAGTTACTAAATCGAGAAAGTATAAAGAATGGAAAGGAAAAGTCCATGGAGTAATAAAGTATGGGTCCACCAGCCCTGACACTGAAGTGCACTCCTTTTTAGCTGGATGTGCACATGTAAACAGGCAAACTGCAGCCCCTGAGAGTACAGGGAAGCCAATGATTGAGAGGGCTGCCCCATGGCCTCATGCTGCTGGTGCTGATGGAAACAGAATGAGAATGACAGTTCCAGACACTGAAAGGATGGAGAGGGCTGACCCACAGTAAGTGTACGCAGGCGCATATGAATCATATTTACCAATGCTTTTTACATTACATGAGGCTAGAAAGACAACTAAAGCTGTTTGTTAGCCACCCCTAAAAATTGACTATAATTGTTATTTTAGTGGACACAAAGACCCCAAACTCACGGTACAACCATGCGCCGGTCAGACACACACAAAACACAAACGTGTTTTTATAGACATTTATGATCTAAGCGTGATTAAAGATCTTTGGCTGACAGTGTTGAATTTCCTTCATTTTATTAGCCGCTGCCCTCTTACATCGAGGTATGGGAGCATCTATCCTTAGAACCTATTCCCTGAATTAAAATGGTGCGTGATGATTGGCTAGCAAAAGATGTAATTTATGATTTGGACTTTTGTCACTACAGTTCGCCTGCATGTACCCGGCTGAGCTAATCTCGTATTATAGTGTGCATCATCTTTGTCAGTCCGACACATTCTGCAAGTGTGTAAGCCTTCCTCACCTTCGGCTGTGCCCTGCTGTGCATTGCCTCGAATGGCATGGTTTACACATGTCTGTCTCCTTCCTGGAAATGCTGCAAGGCTGCCAAACCTGATAGTTTTCAAAGCTGCGAGCACCTGTCCGCTCCTGACTGGATTGAGGTCAGTGATTTGTCTCGGGGTAATGATTTTAGCCACTACAGATGTGCTACGCTTTGAACTGCTGACCCGGAGGTGAAAGCGCGGCGCCCCCCTCTCTCATCCCGCTCATCCTCGCAGTCATTGGGCGACTGCAAATCTATTTTATGTAACACCGACAGAATGTAACTAATACTTGTAAGCAGCTTGCTGGTGGATGCATTTTTATGGAAAACTTGATTTAGAGACATCATTTCCTGGTCGGCCATAAATGAAGGGAACACTAAATACACGTGTTGCGCGTCCTGCAGTACACACACCAATATCTCCCTTAATCCTTAAACAGCGCTGAGGGTCTGTCAATCCAGCCCGAGCCGCAGATTTACAGCTTTTATTGGACAGGGAAAGACTTTTGCACGCGGACCTACAAATCCCGCTTATCGCACGGGCTCTGAGTGCAACCGGGCTTTTCTGCTCGCTGGAACGTACAATACAGAGTGGTGTGGCGGAAGGGGATGTGGCCTAACAGAGCTGCAGGTTTTTGAACTGGGGTACCAGGTTCGAGTTACTGCGTCGGTTCAACTACTTAATTTCCCCCTGTCTTAAAAAAATTAATCTGGCACTTTGTTCTATGGTGCTTATGTAAAGCGCTTTAATCTTGGGCCGAGCTCACGCCATACAAAAGTGTCAAAAATAAAAACCGCGTCAATATGCAGAATGTATTGCTTTTACAATAGTGTTAAATATCTTTTCTGCCCCTCATTGCTTAGTATTTGCACAAAGCGCCTATTTCATTATACTAACTCTTAATAAATCGAATTTATTTTAATGCTCTGTTATGCATTTAGATCTACCCAGGGCACAAGTCGTAAAAAAAGAAGTGGGGGGACTAACCTAGTTAGGGAGCATGCAAGTGACATGACAGCGCGGGACATCACGACGCGTGAAATCACGGCACATGACATCACGTCACATGACATCACGGCGCATGAGATTACATGTGGTATCACAGGAATTGACATATTAGGGAGTGGCATCACAAGCCCCAACTTTAATATGTACGTGTGATGTAAAGCGCTCTGACACTCTGCTTTGGCATGAGTAGCGCTATACAAGAAAAAATTGTGGTACTAAAATAATTTCAACGCCTCCTGAGAGGTAGGAAGGGCTATATAAATTACATTTAGTATTATGTAACTACTGGGAGAGACCAACATATCTGACATTCTTACAGTGCATGCATATCTAGTAAACGGAGCCTGAACAAAGTGAAAAGCTGCCTCTCTTAAGTATGTGTGATGTGCTAAGCTTTGTTTCTGCCTCTGCTGTATTTGCTTCCAGGTGTGAGGCTCCTGACCGCTCCCAGCGAGGAGACTCAAACAAAAGGAGGCCTGATGACACCTCTAATTCGGCCTTTGTTATGGGCCCAGCAGGAGTCTAAAATAAGAAATCCCGATCCCGGCCTACACATTGTTGCTTGTTGCAGATGGAAAGCAGACAAAGTGCAGGCGCTGCTGAAAGTGTCCCGGTGTTTGGAAATTACACTGGGCCAGTTCGGCACATTATTTAGTGGGGCCCAACTTCTTGGCAGGGTGGACGGCGTTCACCCTGTGAAAATAGCGGGTGGACGCTGTCCACCCGCGTGTACCCCAGACTCGTGCCCTGGATCTACCTTTGTCTGGTGGATGAGGAGCTAATGCACGCGCTTCAAGAGTCGGGGTTTAATTCCAGAATCACTTGTTCAAATCCCGAGGTCTGCTTAGCCTTTCATCCTTTGGATGTCGATAAAATATGTAGCTATGCGGATCGTAACAAAAACTTCTGTTATCTGTCTATAAGGCTCGTGGACGAACCGAGTGCTACCAACTCGCATGTGATGTCATATTTTGTGACCGCGTACCACTAAGTAATCAGGGCACAAGTGTGTGGTCCACCCACTATTTTCACAGGGTGGGCGCCGTCCACCCTGCCAAGAAGTTGGGCCCCACTGAAAAAAATGCTGAACTCGTCCAGGTGTAATTTGCAAACACCAGGACACATTCAGCAGCACCTGCACGTTGTTGTCTGATTTCGGTCCACAAGAACGTGCAGGTGGGGAGGGGCTACCTTAGTTCAGACTGCTGGGCCCATTACAAAGGCCAAATCTGAGTGGGTCATCAGCCCTCCTTTTGTTCGAGTCTCTTGGCTGGCAGCAGTCAGGAGCCTCACAACAAGAAGCAAATGCAGCAGAGGGGAAACAAAGGCTCACACCTTGTTAGCACTTCACACATACTAAAGAGAGGTAGCTTTTCACTTTGTTCATGCTCTGTTTAGGAGATATGCATGTGCTGTAAGAATGTCAGATGTGTTGGTCTTTCACAGTATTTACACAAAATAAATAGCATTTATATAGTGCTTAATACCCCTGAGGAGGCGCTGTAATAGTTTAAATATCACTATTTTTTCTTGTAACACACTATGGGTAGAGGAAGTTTACGCTGACAAAAGGCAGCATTGTTTTATGTGTAGCTTACAAAAGTGTGAATCTTCTGCCTAAATCAGGAGGGTTTCCCTGTATACTGGAAATGTGCTCCAATGTACTCATGATAGACCTGTTAAACATATATTTGAGGGCTTAAGATCGGATGTCACTTCTTATGATGCCACTTCCTGTGATGTCACGTGCTGTGATGTCACGCGCCGTGATGCCACGCGCCGTGATGTCACTTGCATACTGATCAACTAGGTTAGTCCCCCCACTTCTTTTTTTAGGACTTGTGCCCTGATAGTAATGTATTGGTTAGCCTGGAAAAAGCAGAACCAAGCTTTAAAGCTCCAGTGATCATGCTTCAAAAAGTGAATCCCTGTAGCCGTCTTGTTGCCAGGGGCTAGTGCCAAAAAGATTCACACCATGAACTGAGCAGTTCCTTTCTTCACAGGAAGAGAGAAGTACAAGCGGTGTTACAGTTTGAAACAGGCCGACATATTGCAAAGCCGAGACCTCGCCCCAAGGCTCAGAGGAGGGATTTAGGGAGGCCGTGCGGATTACAAGATCAGCTCTTTCTCATTCTAAAGATATGAAAGTTTCTGATGAATTGGATTATTTGGAGCCCTTGTTTAATAAATGGCAACGTGGCACACACAGCTGTCACTTTCTGAGGACTGGTGCTGTGTGTAGGACTGTGAGGGAAGCGAAGCTCAGAAAATATGCCAAGATGTTCGGAGCTCAGGGCCGGACGGGCCTTTAATTCCACCGGGCAGTTCCCCGTGGGCGGGAGCCCTCAGCAGCCGTTTTTGGAAGGAAGCCCAGGACCGCTCCTGGTGCTTGTCAATATCCCAGACTCCTGGAGGTTAATTACAACAGGCACAGGGAAGGCTTAAAAAACAGAGCTGGGTGGAGGTAGAGTGAACGTGATCAGAGAGAGTGAAGAGGAGAGAGATGGAAGGAGAAAGATTGTGCGAGAAGGGAGCAGGGCTGGTTTGAGCTACTGTCAGGTCTACTTTTGGCTGTAGAGTCGGCCATGCCAGAGCTCCACTCCAGGCAGCAGGATTGTACCTCCTCCTGGTGCACTGTAAAAAGGAACTTACCTGCCATTATGTAGTAATTCAGTGCTTCCACTGTGTGAAGTGGCGAAGTGAGGCCTTTTGCTGACCGTGGTGGCCGAATGTAAGAGAGCGGAGGTTGCTGCCCCTTCCCCCGTGATGGTTTCAGGTAAGAGCGGGGGGAGGACGCGCCCCAAAACTCCTACCGCCTAGGGCAGACCGCCCTCCCCACCCCCCAGCTTGCTACACCACAGACTGTGTGATGCCATAGGGATGAGGCAATAACTCCCCTTATGCAAGCAGCAGCCTCGCTGAAGTTGTGCAGTTAGCTGGTAAATCGCAGGACCAGGTAAACACAACCATAGAAGGCATAGTGCTGTGTTGTTTATGATGTACACACACCAATTGTTAAGTGTTAGCTAAGTTCAGCACTAGACTGAGCCACCAGGAGATTGACAATTTTCGACCTTGAGATGCACTGTGGAGCAAAGAGTGCAGCTACCATAGCTGATTCTAACACAGAACTTAATTCATTAGACATTTCCGATGCGACTGTGCAGCCACACACAGACACACATGGGGACACCCCTTATTCTATACCCCAGTGGCTCTATCATTAGCACTTACATAGCAGCCATCTACCTTCTGGGCTCAATGTAACTAGGACGTTACCTCTGGGTTATTGAGGCTTGGATGGTGTATACCTGGTTAAAATGTAATTATAGCAAGCCACATATAGATCTGCATACAGAAATAATTCAGTCAGACGAACAACTATTTTATATAGGCATGTATATTAAAATTGTATATAAAACATACGAAAGGTGATGGGAGCAATGCTTGCAATTTGTCAAATCTCTGGCAATCAATCGGGGTTGTCCCAACCCATCGTTCTTTTCCTCACCATGCCACCTCAGTTTGGACCTAGCCATATGTGAATTAGACTTCACCCTGCTCCTCATGGGAACAGTCCAGCTTGAACTGCTAGGCCAGGTCCTCCCTGGACCAGAAACAAGCATCCTGGGACTGGTTATGGGGTATCACTACTTATCTGCCAGGCTAGTTTGAATCCAGTGGCACAGCTAGCAAGGAACCCACGTCTAGGCATACACTTTGCCGCTAAGGGCGAACATAGCAAACACAACAAGATGATGCACAAAGTGCTGAAACCTTTCAACCACTCACCCCCAGTCAAGAGATCTGGGTTTAATCCATCGTTCTGTTGCTCACTATGCCACTCTAGTTTGGACCCAGCCATATGCAAATCAGTCTTGACTCTGCTCATCATGGGAACAGTCCATCCCGAACTGCTAGGCCAGGTCATCCCTGAACCAGAACGCAAGCAACCCAAGACCTGTTTCGCCCTAGTTATGGGCTCAACAGCCATGTATTGCTTGGTTCCAGTGACACAATGAGCACGGAACCCATTTCTGGGCATACCCATGCAACTTATGGCAGTACATGAAACTATAACTCTATAAACATCAGTATACCTATAAAAACTAGTGTTGACTTTAAAGAGTACTTGATAGCAGCAAATGTACTTCACAAGTGCTCATTCTAACATCCATATAGGATTTTTGTAACAATCGTTGCAGGAACACATGGCGCCCTAGATACTGATGGTGCAAAAAACACTTTGCATTTGTAAATGAGTGCCCTCCGACCCTTTTCAATGGGGTGTTAAGGTGGAACAGCTATCCATGGTGCAGTGGGTGCAGAGGCACATGACGCATGGCTGTGTCGCACCCTCTGGTTCTCCAAGAATGGCTGATTCTGCTGCACAACAGGAGGCTTGGGGCCGTTTGCCCTGGGTCCATTAGGGCCTATGATGCCCGTGATACTGTTCAGGGTATCGAGAGCAGTTGGATCTCCATGCCTCCCGTAGAAGTTCCATATCTGTGAATACGCTGTCAGTTCTTCAGGTGTTTTGCACCAATACAAGCCCTCATTCACTCTCTTCATTTTTAAGGCAACAATGGGCTTCAAGGCAGAGTGCAATGGGGAGGACGGAAAACATGGAGGTGGGGTTCCGGCGATAGCCCCTTGCTTTTGTAAGCAGATGCTTACGTTGTTCCAATGTACAGATGTAAAACCACCACTCTGATACTGATAAGTAAACCTCCAGGTAGTGGCCTTACATCCAAGTATGAGTGCCTCTCCCACCCTACTTTTGATGGTGCATTTTAGTGCCCCATCCCATAAAACCGCTTACAGGTCTCCCATACAGCATAAGTCACTGCCTGGCTTGACAGGCAGGCTTAAAAATCTTAATATCAATATAGGCTATAAACAAACCTGCATCTGTTCCTAGTATAGAAAAACCTAGATATACTGAAAACATGTCAAAGAGAAACCGCGACCAAGGGGTAACATCTCTGCAAAGTGAAATTTAGAGGTTGAGATAAAACCTGAGTCAGAGCAGAAGACCATCAGCATCTCCCCTGTATAATAGCTCACTCCATCTTTGATTGGGCAGTCGGGGAACCCTGCCCTCCTTCAAATAGTGTGCTTTAGAATCTGCTTTTACTACGCGGTCCTTCCTTCCTTCCTCATATTTATTCTTGCGGTAGATGCGGTAACCCCTCTTGCGCTCAATGTGCAGTCGCTACATTTTCGTTTGGACAACAACAAGGTGTCATTTTGTGCATCTTTGGCCAAGAAAACATGGCTGCCACAATTACAAGAAACCATCCATGGTTGAAATGTGCATCATTTTCCAGTGCATTTCTCTCAGGCAGCCAGGTAGGCCCTGGTTTTAACTTCACTTGATGGGGGCAACATCTCGTGGGTCGGCCTCTTATAAAGTGTAGGTCGGCAGTTCATTGTGCAGCTGGAAGCAGCAGCTCGCAGACGCGGCCGTTGTGCCATCGCGGCATGTCGCTCTTCTCGAGCTTCCATTAGAGGCTGGTCGTTTTTCAAGCTAGGATGCGTGCCAAAGAAGGCTGTGATTGGACAAAGTCCACTTATCCTAGAGTTAAATTGCATATGTCTGGAGGCTCGAGCACTTTCTAAGCAAAAGAAAAGGAGCAAAAAGCCAAAACTCAACGGGACGCTTCCTTTTTACTGGAAGCTCTGTAGTTTTGGGATAATAGTTAAGTTTCCCTCCGCCTTGGTCCCACCCAGCTTTGTTTACTGAAGAAATATCGATGTTCTCCATAGAATTATTTACTACCGGCGCATAGAAAATCCGAGGGTGAATGTTGGTTGTTCTTTCCTCGTTCAGTGTAGTAAACATGTATGTATTTAGTTTTCTTTGCATGAATGTTTATCCTTTTTGATTTATGTTTTGTATCCTTGCGTGCATCACATTCTTGACAAGTTAAAATATCACTTAAGATATTTTATTTAATAAATACTCACTTAATCTGTTTTAAGAAAAAAAATTCCAGTACAAACTATTTGTATCTGTGTTTTTCAGGTTGAACACACATCAATAAATCAGATCGTACTGATTTGAAGAAAACAGTATCATTTAACAGGGATAAATGCCACGGATAAAACAATAACAGGGCCTGGTTTAGAGTTTGGCAGACAGATTACTCCTTCATAAAAGTGACTAATATCCCATGCACCTAACTCTAAGTTTTAGAAAATTGTGTTACTGGTTGAGGGGGTGAAGCCCTAATCAACCAGCAACCCCTATTCTTGCCATGGTGACACACAAAAAAAACTAGAATTCACCACTGGTAGCTTGCCACAAAACCAGTCTGGCTTAACTTAGCTGCAATGTGTAAAGTATTTATGAAGCACTTCCAACAGTAGTAAAGTGAGAACACAAAAAACGAATAGGCCCACACCTATTTTGAAAAATAGAGAACCAGAGATATACAACTTTAAAGATATAAGTAAAAACAGTGCTTGAAAACAAAAAGCGCCAACTGTGGCAAGCTGGTTGTGCCAGACCGGGACAAAGTCACAAGTTTAGTCTAACCGCGATGGAGCATGGGCAAAATACAGGGAGCAAGTTCGGCCAACTGAACTAAGTACCTCAAATCCTCGTGCACTGTCTGCGCGGCATTCCTTAACGAAGCCACGTTGTCTGGTGTTGGTTCTGGTGAAGCTGTGCGCCAAGGCTTTGCTGGGCTTTGCGTTGCTCTACGTTGGTTCCAATTGAGCTGGCAGGTGTGTGGTGAGGCTTTGTGGGGCTTTGTGATGCTTGGTGTCAGTTCAAACGAGGCTGACAGCTACTACTCAAGGCTTTGCAGGGCTGAGCATCACTTTCCATTAGTTCAGATGGGGGCAACTGCTGGGTTGGCAGAGCACCTTCAGGCCCCCATCCAAGGGTCCAGGACTGCGGCGGCACAACTTGTGGGCAGGAATCAGAGCAGGCAGAGTCCAGGTGTAGAGTGTGTAAGGTGATTGAAGCCTTTTCTCTCCCTAAGGCTCTGTTCAGGAGGCCAGCCAACTAGCCCTTGGAGCCACTTTGGTGGTCCTGGATTCAAGATGCAAGTCCAGTGCTTCTCACTCAGGCAGCTGGGCAGCAGCGAAGCGGTCCTTCTTGCAGCAGAGCAGCACAGCAGTTTTTTTGAGCCATCCACAAGTCTAGGATGGTACTGAAGAGTTGGGTCTCAGGGTCCAATATGTCTACTTGATGCCAGTCTTGAAATAGGAGAAGGTTCCGGAGGGTTTCATGAGCAGGGACCAGATGTTATTGACTGATTTTCTGTTTCCTCATTTGTTAAATGTCTCAGATGAATCTGGTCCTGAATGATGAAGGCTTAGTTTTTTCTAGATAAGGATCCTTCATATGACCGTTTTTTACTTTACTACAAAGTGATAGTTATAGAAGTCATCTGTTCCATAACTTGAAGTTACAGTAACTATAGATTTAGACAATATTTAGAAAGTGTCTAAAAGTGTTATAGTAATGAGAAATTCTGTGAATATGGGGTAATTTTGGAGGGAGATAGATGAGCGCAAGATTAAAAAATCACATTAAGTGGGGTATTTATGGTTTGGCAGATGTGGAATCGCTGGAAAAACTAAGTGCCTTCCCACCCACCAAACCAGTGATTTTCCTGCCTCATTGAGATGGCGCAGCTGTAGCTAGATTGCCAAGGGCCCTAATTCAAGCAGAAAAATGAACCCTCTTCCTTGTTTGGTGCATGCAATGTCTCCGATGCCCCTTCCGTGAGACTTTGCCAATAGAAACAGTCCTCAGCATACCGATTATGACAGCAGTGCACCCACATGCCCCTGTAGCAGCCGCGGCCCGTGGAGGGAGTTCCGTGGGGCAGAAAGGCAGGGCGGGGGAGGGGCAGGGTGGGGGGTACTAAACACCGGAATATGGATAATTGGAGGTGAGTAAACAATTAAATAATTCAAACGAATTTCGCAGTGCGCACTGCATCGCATTTTGCGATGCAGGGCGTGAAACGAAATTCGTTTTATTTATTTAATTGTTTACTTACCTCCAATTATCCATATTCCGGTGTTTAGTACCCCCCACCCTGTGCCTCCCGCGCCCCGGCTTTCTGCCCCACGGAACTCCCTCCATGGGCCGCGGCTGCCCTGTAGCAGCTGCCATAGCAGTCCAGCCCACTGAAGCACAACAGCCTTGTGACTGCTTTTTGCTACTTAGAACTGGTGGTGGGTAAACTTTCAAACTTATGGAGCAGAGGTTCCTGTCCCAAAAGTGCCCTCAGTGAGTACAACAATTGAGTCGTATATATGGCTGAGATTTTGCTTCGAAACTACAGAATGGGAATGAAAAAGTATATTGTAATGATCAATGGCTTTTGCCTCCTGCACGGCTACCAGACAGTACAGGACATATCCTTTAGGATATATTAGAATCTATTGCCTCAGACAGCATTATATACAGTGATAATAACTTCAATGAAAATGTTCAGAGAGACAATAAACACTTTCTTTGGTTCCATTGCACAAGCTGCTCTACTGATAGCTATGCCACTGGTTGCAGAATCACATGGTTTCCAAACCTGTCAGAATCCTGTACTCAGCAGCACATTCACTACCGGACAAGCATCTACACTAATTGGAAGTCTTTCCATATTTAGGGCAGGCATTCTGAAACATATTTTTCGAGTTCTAAGCTGCCTTGTAAACCATGGTAGCTGTAAACATGAAATATGCAGAAATGTCCCTGATGCTTCAGGAGAAAACTCAGAGAAATAATAACCAGCTTTAGGGGTCTGTTTCTGGGAAACAGAAACAATGGCCAGTGGGCTGCCATTACAGGGCAGTCAATCCTGCATTGGATTTTCTCTGCAAGTGCTTATGCCATGCCGACGGAAGCACATTTAGTATATCTGCTCGGCAACCATTTCAGAACGCTAAAGATGTGCTGGAGGGTTTGCTGCTGTCCTGGAGGAAACCTGGCACATGCCACCGTGGTGGATTAGCAGGTTATTCACCGGAGTCTAAATACCAATCATCTGCTCTGAAAAAACGAATGACTCTTTTGGCTCTTTTTGAGGGGCTGGAGTGCTGTTTAATTTTTTATTCCTTAACCTCACCTTACCACTGCTGGAGGATTGGATACCCCTTGGCTTCTATTCCACTCTCTTTATTTACACTTTTTAAATTTTACTGCAGTAGCATTTTGCTAGTGAGTGTTAGACATGCCAATCTTAGGGTGGTCTATTCCCAAATTTTTGTCTTCCTCCTTCATTTTTGCTGATATTGTTTTTGCTGGCTTTAGGACTCTGTGCACTTTACCACTACTAACCAGTGCTTAATATCACATGCTCACTCATTAATGCATGGTAATATTGTCTTATCCCCAATTAGCATATTTAATGTCCATATAAGTCCCTGATAAAGTTGCACTATGTGTACCCAGAGCCTGTAAATTAAATGCTATTAGCGGGCCTGCAGCACTGATAGTGCAACCCACTTAAGTAGCCTTTTCAAACATGCCCCAGGCCTTTTATTACAGCCTGTGTGTGCAGTTTTAAACTGCCAGTTCAACCTGGCCAAATAAACCTTTTGCCATGCTCAATTTCTTAGGACTGCTTCTCCCATAGGATAACATTGGTGTTACCTTATAACATTTACTAAGCTGTAGCGTCTAAATGGGAACAGGTAAACAGTTCATGTTTGGTGTCTTTGGAATTGTAAGGAAAAATCCTCCTTTATGGTGAAGTCGGATTTTTGATCACAAGTTTGAAAATGCCACTTTTAGAAAGTTGTCATTTTCCTGCCTTAGCCATTTCGGTCAGCAGCCTGTCTCTGGGTCACATGACTGGGTGTAGTTGGCAGTTGAAGTTTGTTTATTCCTCCTAGACAGCCACACACAATGGAGAGCTTATGTGTGCCTAGATGGGCCATCACTGACTGAATGGGAAGGCAGAGTTAGGACCAGCCCCACTGACACCTGAATAGGCTGTGTTCTGCCTTCATGTAAAGGGTTGCTTTCCCCTCTGTAGTTAGTCCGGAGCAGGGGAGGGAAGGTAGGAAACCTGTGCACTTCAAAGGGAATCCTCCAGAAGCTTCCTCCAATTCAAAGGAGGCACAAGGTATAAATATTGGACCTCAGAAACCAACTCTTCAGTACACTCCTGGACCTGTTGATACAGCGGAAGCAGGACTGCTGTGCTGCTTTGCTTCCTGAAGAACAGCCACTCTGCTGCCCTACTGTTCTGCTGCCCTGCTTGCTGAGAAGGAAGATTGGACGTGCACCCTTCATCCCAGTCTGAAGTGACTCCAAGGGTCAGCCAGCTGGCTTCCTGTCCTGAGCTACAGATACATTCCAAGTTCCAATGCGCCCCTGCAACTGCCCAGCTGACCTACTGCCTGGAACTGCAACTGACCTGCATGAGCCCTGCTGGCCTCTGCTGGAGTGAGTTCCCGACCTCCTTGTGGCGCCCCATCAGGTCCAGAACCCTTGTTGGCTCAGTTGAGTTCCCCTGAAGTTTTTGGTCTTTTCACTAATGCAAATGGGCTTGTTCGCACCAAGACCTTGCTGCTCACACCACCAGCTAACCAAAGTTCCTGTGAAACAACTCTTCGCACTACATCATCATCGATGGCCATGGTGACCCCCAATGCAAAGCTCAAGCCCTGAGTATCCGCGACACCAACAGGATCTTCACGATGCAGCAACGACCATCCGCGACACCCACCAGCGCTTCGCGCTACTTCGACAGACAGCCACGACACTCTCCTTACTCCTTGTGGTTCCTGCCACCACCACAAACAGAACTCATGGGGCTGAACTGAGATGGTAACTGTTTCAGCTGGACTAACTGGGTCCCTGCATCCAACCTGCGTTCCATCATAGTTAGCCTGAACTTGTGAATTTCTCCCGGTCTTTCACGACCAGATAACTGCGAGTGATGCTTTGTGCTTCTAGGAGCTATTTTCACCTAAATCTTTAAAATTGTATATCTCTGGTTTTCCCTGTGCCAATTTTGGATGCAAAGGTGCATTTAGTGCTACTAAACTAGTGCAAAGTGCTGGGAGTAAGTTGTGGGGCAATCCTACTCCAACAGCACATTTTGTGACCACAAGTTACTGCTCAGACTTGCTATTCATGTTCTGTTGCATTTAGCTCTATTTCTTAACACAAATGAATCCTCTCGTTCATTTTGGACGCAAGGGGGCATCTTTGTAAATCTGGGAGCCATAATCTATGGGTACACGCAGGGAAATGCCTATGGTCCACTCACTGAATGCCTCCCAAGTTGAAATGTGACATAATGCAGGACAATCAGCTGGCATGCGTTACAATTCTTTACAAAGTCATGCAAGGCCATACAAATCAGGCCTTGGGTGGCTTTGTAAATTTTACTGAAGCCTTTTCATTGTCCATGCTTTGCCTTGCATGACGCAAGAACAATGCAAAGGTACCATAAATATGGGCCCTGATGTGATGTTGAGCAGAGTTCCTCTACTCTGCTGGTTTTAACCTTAGTTCTGAAGATCGTAATCATTATTTACCAAATCCACAAAATGCACTTTTATTTGTGCATATTTCTGCATGTACCAATGTCTTTGGGACTGTAACAATGGTGTAAAGTCAAGTCTATAGTATTAAACTTCTGTGACTATGTATCTCCTTTCACAATGGATTTCCTGCGTATTTTTACACATCTCTGTTTTGTACATGCAGGAGAGCATGGAGTCTTCTATCCAGATCTATCTTTGTGAAGGGCACACATATTGAGGGTGGGGTTTGAATAAGCTGTAGCAACAAAACAGCTTCCTGTAGCTTTCTAGTGACTCTGAGGTATTGTAGGAGTTCATACATTGACATTCGGTTTCACAGTAAGCCCTGCATCACCCAGCAGGAGTTACAGCCAACTCAGTTTTAGCGATGACTGATTGCTGAAGGGGATTCGCACTACTAAAAGCCTTCTAGAGGGAGAAAATGATGCAGAAGTTGTGTAAGAAAGGGGTCTGTCAACCACTTGATTATGTGACAGGATTCTAAAGCTGTAATATGCAAACAAGCATTGGAATCGAAAGTACAACAAAGGTAGTTCTAAGGAAACATACTGTGATGTTTTTGTGTTATTATGATAATAATAATTATTATTATTAGTGGTGGTGGTTGAGGATTGTGGTGATGGTGGCAGTGGTGGTGGTGGTGGCGTTTTCTTTGTGATTGTTATTATTGATATTATATCATTAGTGCTCTTTAATGTCTGGCACCTCCATGCATCTACAAAGACTACTGGAAGACCCATTGGAAATGTTTTAAAAAGGAACACAACATGGACTATAAAGCCCCAGAAGGTGTCAAAAGGGTCAGGTTGTTCTTATTTTTGGATTTAGCTAACTTTATTCTGGGAGGCTATTGTTGTCATGACAAGGTTCATTTCAGAAATCTGTTTTATCACAAGTAATCACCGTGCTTATTTTCTGCCTGTGTCTACTCTGATCAAATATATTCCATTTTGTGTGTGACATTAAATTTCAATTTCTATTGTGTAGGTTGCCATTCAAGCACTAATATTTCTGTTGTTTCAACACAACTTGCAAGTTGGTCCCAGTTTTGTACCATTTCATAGTGGCATCAGTAATAGATTTGTAGAAAAATACACACACAATATTCATTTATTCCTTACAAATGTATAAGTATTCAGCAAATGCGTTCAGTTGTTCTTGGTGGACAAGTTTCTGAGAAATATTATTGTATAGTGTTTCTGCACGGGCCCATCCTTTTGCAGTTACAGCACACTCTGGTAAACGCCATTAGAAGGCTTGAATATATTACCCTGGCTCTTAGTGCATCTTGTTTATGAATAGACCTTGTCACGCAGGACTACTTAACTGTTTCACGAATTCAAATCATCCTCATTATATGGCCATAAACATATACCTTTTTATTCTGATATCCCCTGGTTCAGCCATTTGTAGTGATTGGTGGCATAATAAAACTGAATAATATGTAGCCCACTTATTAACAATATTTGCAACCACACAAAGACATTAAACACCAGCCATTTGTTTTGCTTGAGCTATTATCCACATGAAGTCGAATGCATGCTTGACCTACACAATTAACTAAATGCTGCAGCTGCATCGCTGGGCACGTCCCCTACCATCAGATGGGCATCATTCGTCTGAGCAGTGAGACACATTTCCAGAATTATAATTATGTGCGCAGTGGCTGGCAGTGTATGATTTTGGCTGTAGTTTTTCTACTTGTCACCGTGTTGTTTAGTTTTTTCCTGCTTGTTTCGGTTCGTTGATGCTTCCTGAAATAAAACTGAAAAAGGCAATGCCCATACTGGTCGAAGAATCCTCTGTGTGCGCTGGTCTGTAAAATTGGAGATTAGCCCACAGTTTCTGCAGCACCGAGAGGGATCACTGCCTTATCTACGGACAGCACTGAGGATTGTAACAACTACAACCTTAGAGCCCACCGTAGCAGGCTCTACCGGCCATTAGAGGTCTGCTCTAGCATTAAACAAGGGAGCGGGCCCTAAGGCTATTGGAACACTCCATCCCCTGAGGGCAGAATGTTCAAATTTGTAAAACAAACGACTCACGCAGCCAGAGGGGCCTTCAAATTCCCTTGGGCTCCGTGAGGCCTTTGGTAACCATTGTAATGTTGAAGCTCCGGGCTCCCACCAGCTATTAGAACATTGGAATGTTGGGAGCTCCATTGCAGACAATGGAGTGCTCCCTGCTTCTACGGGCCGGTGAAGGCACGCAGACAAACATTCCAATGTTTTACAAAGGCCTCTCGGGGTTCGAGGGGATTTAAATCACCTTGAGCTTAGAGAAGCCTTTGTTTTATTTGTTAGAACATTCTGCCCTCTAGTGGCAGAATGTTCTAATAGCCTTATAGCCCTTCATAGCAGGGCTATACCGGCTATTAAAGTCCCGCTGCCTTGTTAAAGTCCCACGTCTTAGGCTCGGGCCTCTAACGCTGCAGCGGGCCTTTAATAGCCGGTATAGCCCGAGGCTATATTAGAAGACTGGAGCACTCCATTGTATTCAATGGAGTGGTAAAAATTCCAATGTTCTAAAATACATCAGTAACAGAATACTATGAAATGCAAAAACAGATCAGTGAAGCTGCAAAATATGTAATCAGTAGTCAGGGCTAGTGGCAACCAATGCTGGATTGGCCTTTCAGGCAGTCTGGTTCTGCCAGATGGGCCAGCTCGAAAGGGGTAGTGTGTAGGCTGTTGTTTTGGCACCATGGTTAGTCATGGGACCCAAAAAACACAACCTACCCATTGGCCCTTTCAAGCTGGCCCATCTGGCAGTGCCAGACTGGGCGCAAAGGTCAGTCCAGCTCTGGTCAGGATCCTGTGATCTATTAGGAACCTATCCTTGCCATGGTCTCGAAAGCTCATGAGTCCCAGCAACTCATCCACAGCTCACAAAACCCATTATCTTTTTTAATTTGTTCGGAGTGTCAATCACAACAGGTCCCACCCTTTCTGCACTTCCAGAAGGTCTTTACACTGTGGGTTCCTCGGTACCATACCCCCTGCAATGACTACCCTTGTGCCTCTTTTCGCCCTTCCCTGTTGATGCTCCATTTACTATTTTGAACCTCGTTCATGAAAATATTAAATAACGATGGCTGTGTACAATGGGACACCATCTGATGGAGCAAAACTCTGTGTGATTGACAGCTCAGGTGTAAAAGAAATACAAAGCTTAACATTCTAAATCCTAGGAGACACTGGCGCTCCCCATACGAAGAGTTATTCTCTAAATTCATATGGTCAGCGATATAGCGAATGCAGCTCAATGCATTATTTCATTTTTAGGGAGCTATATAACGCAAAGCAATATTTCGTTGAGAGACTTCCTCTCTGGTCACTTGGGGCCACAACATGAAATCCATTTCATTAACAACTGGTGTAAAACCAGCCTTAAATCTCTCTTTTGCATATTCCTCAAACCATAAAACAAGTGAAAGATGCCAATGTGTTATAGCGCCTGCCAGGAGCGAAAGGAGAGTGATGGATGGCATAAAAGCTGCTAGAAACATATTTCATTTTATTCTCAAATGATTCTAAGTTATTTCGTGAATTGCACGTTTTTTATAAAGCATATATTATCTGTCCTATTTAAGCTTAGAGATATATGTTCAAATGTTTTAATTGATTTTATTGTGCAAGAGTGTGTGGAAGGATTCTAAAAATAGTCAGGTGAAAATGCCTGGAACATCTACCAGTTCGATTATACTTAGCCAACCCTTACCGCGTGATATTTACTGCCAATAAATCTGAAATCTCCATTGCCTTTAGGAGATAATAACACCCAAAGCATGTTTTCTTCTCTCAGAAGTCGTGAGTAACTCTCACAAGGGTTCCATCCTCCTCCAAATAGTTTCCCAGATAAGTAATTATCATTTAAAACTTAAATGATCGACGCCCACACTGCTCAGGTATCACCGCAGACTTCCAAAGCACATTTTTGCAAATGTCTCTCTGGCGAATTTCAGCTCGATTAGAGGTTGGTGTGCTTGATGTAAAACAAGCCTTTCTTCCAACAAGGAGATCTTAGGACTAATGTGGCAAAGTTGAATGCCCATATATAATATTACTTACAAGGGCAAGTGCAAAGTGTGAATATGTGCATTCAGTGCATTGTGTCCAACAAGCAGCTCTATGAATGCAGAAAGAAAGACTCACACCGTGCAAGGTATCATTAAAATAAGTAGGAGCCTGCAATCCCTGAATACAAATCTGCCTCTGACTTTCTTATTTCTGATTTGTTGTTACATCACTACTCACCTGTAATATGGACAGGACAAAGCAGCCCAACTGGGTGTGGCTTACCAAATTCTGCGGCTAGAGCCTAAATCAGCTAACAGTGTGAAGTGGGATATCAAAGAGAATCCTAATTTCAGCTGCTATTTCAACAAATAAATCTAGAACTAGATTTTCAGCTCTTTGATCTGTTTTCCGGAACCGAACTGTCATTAGCCGAAAAGAGCCATTAATGTCAGCGCCTTTCATTGGTTTGCAGCTATCATAAATTTGGAACTTCTGCATGTGACAACACTTTAGAGCTACATCTATTTTTGAAGGTGACTCACATTTAACTGCACATAACATAAACAGTGCCGGCTCCTCCACTATAAGGGAGGAGTGTCGCCCCACTGCTTTTAAGTAGAAACATAAAATGATAATAACAAAACCCTGTTCATGGTCTGATACGATTCCCAATCAATTCAAAACTATTGTCCAGACAAATGAGCACCAAAAGTTCCAGTTGCGGCTCCTCTGCTATGGCGGAGGAGCATCGCCCCACTGCTTTTAAGCAGTGTATGGCATTCATAGTTGAAATATAAAATGCTAACTTTGCGTTACTATCATTTTATGCTTACTGCTGCTTTGCGGGTGGGCAGGGCTGCTCTGCTCTCGGAGCAGGGGAAGAGTGGTTTGCCCATTCCTAAGTGCGCCGTGACTGTTTGGTCGGCCCTCTTGGGCCGCCCAAACCAGCCATGCACACTTTCCCCGTTCTCCATGCAGGCTGCATTACAGCTTGCATAGAGAAGATTTCCACCCCTCCAGCCCCAGGCTGAGCACCGTGTCACAGCGCTCAGAACAATCACAATGCTGCATTGCAGCATTGCGATTGGCTTAGGGAGGGAGCCTGGTTGCCTGCTTCCTCTTCCTGGAGTCGGAGGCAGGAGAGCAGGAGCAGGACCAGAGATGCGGGACTGCCTCAAGGTAAGTTGTTAAAAAAAAGTGTTCCCCCCCCCGCACGGCCCCTGTTTTATGCTAATCGGATACTGCATGTCACCTTTAAGTTCCAATATCTTATAAGTGTTCTCAGCCTTCTGCCTCATTAATGTCTGTGGTCACAGAACTCGTCTGTGGCTTTCAATATCCTTATAATTTATGAAGATTGTATTTTATCCTATTTACTACATCCTCAGTGTGTTCCTCCCCGTGCTTAGACTTCCCACTTAAGTACCCTTTGAAACAACTGGGTAATGATGAGAAAAGAACAGAGGCGATCTGGCCCATAACTCAGGTCCTGTGGAACTCTAGAACCACTGAAAATTACAATGAAGATTTATTCACCTGAAAGGAACTGTCACACGGTTTTGGTGAGAATGTTTTTTGGTTGTTTTGGAGTTAGCTTACCAATGGTGCCCTTTGTAGATGGGCAGCCAATCAAGACAATCCTAGCATTTTCTTTATAGTGCAGTTTTGGGGCCTAGTAATGTAGCACAGTGTGCATGATTCCTGTGACAATAGGAAGAAGCTTGTTATCCTATATCCCTATAGACTCAACCTGACTGCAGATTTAGGCAAATCATTTCTTGTTCACATAGGGAAATGTAGGATAGGGTTCCAACTGCTTTGTTCTGCCTGTCCTCTGTTTGCCGACCAAGTAGATTGAAGTTTGTGTGAATAAGTAGCCGTGGGAGACACAGAAAAGTCAGAAGCTCTAGTAGATGTCTTCTGACCTATGACTGTTTATGTACAGGAGAAGCGAGAAGCTTTTACTTGAAGGGATCTGTCTATTTGGTAGAATTAAGGTTTACAAAATCCAAACAAGGGGTGTTCTTGGGTGGAGCCCAGAAATAAGTCAGTCAGAAGTACAAAGATGTGCGTGCATTAATCCATAGAAGATGTCTCCTCACTTGCCATCTCTGAGACTTTGGAGCACTGTTTGTCCCCTCCCTGATGATCTTGTTTACTGAAGATAAATCTGTAACAGTCTCAAAGTTATGACCAACCAATAGAAGACACTCAGACATTCTGATAACCTTCCATCCAGCATCAGCGATAGGAGGTTACTGGATATTGGAGGTTTCTTTCAATAACTGGAAGAGTGTGTGTGCCCTCACAGCTCTCGTAGCATGAAGCCTTGAGACCCAACCTAAACGTGAAGAATTTGCCCAAGAAAATATACTTTTTGTCTCCTGGACCTAACACTCACCAACATCTGCACTCACAAGTTGGATCTTTGTTTGTAAAAGTCCCATTTTAAAGTTCCATAGAGGTACTTAGGAACTATCATGAATGTGATATGCATGGGAATTGCACCCATATTCTTAGGACAGTTTCCACTTATGTTGATAGTGAAATATTTAGAGCTACCCAAAATTGGCCAAACACCACTCGGTTTTTAATGTTTTCACTAATGACTTATGGTCATTCTGCCAAAAAGCAGGTGGAAAATCCTTCATGTTAAAAGTGCAAAGTCTGCCAAGAACGTGCGATTTTCACTTTGTAAATTCTATTCTAAAATATCCTTTCAGAAATTAATAACAGCTGCCATCATCACAATTAGAAAAGAAAAACATCTATTTTTAGTGATATCATCAGTGATGTCACTGACCATGTCATGAGTGATGTAATATGTTTGGCCACAAGCACTGCATTGCGGGGGCGTGAGTTATAGTTGGCTCTGGTAACTATACCTGCTGAATTTCACTGGTTTTGTGAGTGTAAAATCTGAACCTAACTATAACGTCCCAGTAACCTCGTTTTTTTCAGTGAATTTTTAAGTTTTAAAAAGATGTATTTCCTAACTATAACATACCTGTAACCTTTGATTTTTTCAGTGAATTTCTGTTTTTTTATGTTAATTTTCTAACTATAATGTCTGTGTAACCTTTGTTTTTAAGTACATTTTAGTTTTTTTAAAATGTAATTCCTATCTAACCCGTAACCTTTGTGAGTGGGTGTGAGAGTGGCTAAATGGGTCTGTGAGTGGGGGAGTGGTTTTGTACGTGTGTTCGTGGCTATATGAGTTGGTGAGTGGACGTGTGAGTGGTTGTATGGGTCTGGGAGCGGCTGTGTGAGTGGCTTGATGGGTCTGTGAGTGGGTATTTGAGTAGCTGTATGGGTGAATAAGTGGGTGTGTCAGTAGCTGTATGGGTTGAGCGCATGGCCATGTCAGTGGCTGTATTGGTGAGTGAGAGGGTGTGTGAGTAGCTGTATTGGTGAGTGAGTGGCTATGTGAGTGCCTGTATGGATGAGTGAGTGGCTGTGCAGGTGACTGTACGGGTGAGTGAGTGGCTGTATGTGTGAGTGAGTAGGTGTGTGAGTGGGTCTATGGATGAGTAAGTGGGTGTGTGAGTGGTTGTGTGGCTATGTGAGTGGGTGTGTGAGAGGTTGTGTTGGTGTGTGAGCTGGTGTGCGAGTGGTTGTGTCGATTATGTCATCAGTTGTGTAATTTGAGATATTATCAGCGATATTCCTATCTGTACCTTTGAGAGTGGGTGTGTGAGTGGCTGTATAGGTTGGTTAGTGGGTGTGGGAATGGCTTTGTGGCTTTATTAGTGAAATGTTTTTACTGTTATTTTCTAAATATAACGGCACTGTAACCTTTAGTTTTTTTGTGAATTTTTAAGGTTTCTAAAATTGTAATTCCTATCTGTAACCTTTGAAAGTGGGTGTGTGAGGGGCTGTATAGGTTGGTTAGTGAGTGTGGGGATGGCTTTGTAGCTTTGTGGGTGAGTGGTTTTGTAGGTTTGCAAGTGGCTGTATGGGTCAGTGTTGGACTTGGCCCTTTTTGGCTAAAGTTCCCTAAACTTTTTACTTTCCACAAAGACCTTTTTTCTGACATTGTGTTGCCAACTTAGATGCTTTGGGTACTTTGCCACTGCTGATCAGTGTCAAAGTGCAAGTTCTCCCTGTGTACAGTATAGTGGAAATTGGTTGTCCATGATTGGTATGTTTGCCTTACTAGTAAAGTGCACTATGTGTGCCAGGGCTGGTAATGCAAATGCTACTAGTGGGACTGTAGCACTAATTGTGCCACCCACACAATTAGCCTTAAAGAGAGAACTCAGGCCTGCCACTGCAGTGCCTGTGTGATGTTTGTTAAACTGCCATGATGTCCTGACAAGTGTACCCACTTGCCAGGCCTTACCCTTCCCTTTCTATGCACATCAGACACCCCTATGGTAGGTCCAAGGTACCCACTGGGCAGGGTGCAGTGTATGTGAAAGGTAGGGCATGTACTGAGGTGTGTGCCATGTCCTGACAGTGAAATACTCTCCATTTCGTTTTTCAATGTTGAAAGGCCATCTTGCCCATTGGACAGAATGGGGAGGCTGTGTAAAATGTTTCCAGCCTATCTTCCCAAAGGCATAAGATAGAGAGGTGAAGTTTAGTGTGCCTAAACTCACAATTCAATAACACATCTTTTTGTGAAGATGGTTACTGAGAGCGTGGTTGCAAATACTTTATACATGCCTGGCTACTGGTGCCAAGCTACCGAGGGGGTGAGCAGGGGCTATCCGAGAAGGTGTCCTTCCTTTCCCTGATGTGGAAGCAAGGGTCTCTATTTGCCCTAAGGTATCTACCGCAGCCAACTAGAGACCCCCATTTCTAACAGTCAGTGAATAGAAGTGTGAGTGATTATATGGGTCTGTGAGTGTCTGTGTGAGTGGCTGTATGGGCCTGTGAGTGGGTGTGTGAGTAACTGTATGGGTGGGTGAATGGGTGTGTGAGTGGCTGTATGAGTCTCAGAGTGGGTTTGTGAGTAGCTGTGCAGATGTGTGACTGGTTTTGTGACTGGCTGTATGGGTCTGTGAGTGGTTGTGTTAAAAGACTGTATGGGTGTGTGTATGTGAGTAGCTGTATGGATCTGT
The DNA here is from genome assembly GCF_964204655.1 of Triturus cristatus. NCBI lineage: Eukaryota > Metazoa > Chordata > Amphibia > Caudata > Salamandridae > Triturus > Triturus cristatus. The sequence continues at coordinate 933,197,503 of NC_140588.1, read as the reverse complement.
AAATGGTTGTGTGAGTGGCTATATGGATCAGAAAGTGGTTATGTGAGTGACTGTGTGTGACAGTGGTTGTGTGAATAGTTTTGTTAGTGTGTAAGTGGCTGTATGGGTCTGTGAGTTGGCGTGTGAGTGGTTTTGTGGGTGTGTGTCTGGATATATGAGTGACTGTATGGGTCTGTGAGTTGGTGTGTTAGTGGTCTTGTGGGTGTGTGAGTGGCTGTATGGGCGTGTGAGTGGGTGTCTTAGTGTCTCTGTGGGTATGTCAGTAGCTATTTGAGTGAATGGCCCGTGAATTAAATGAATGAATGAAATGAAATTAAATATTTATAAAGCGCGCGGATACTCACACGGAGTGTCCCGGTGCTAATCTCATGGCAGAAACCCCAGAACACACTAACCCCACCCGTAGTTACTGTTGAAACAGCCACATTTTCAGTTGTTTCCTAAAAGACAGCAGGTCCTGTGCTTGCCTCAGATATAGGGGTAATTTGTTTCATAGACGCGCAGCATGCACCTGAAAAGACCTTCCTCCAATCCGGGATTTTGTGAACTTAGGGATCACCATAAGAGATTGCTTAGAGGATCTAAGGACTTGTTGTGGCTGGTAACATTGGATCCTTACCCTCAGGTACACAGCACCCGTATCGTGGAAATCCCGGTAGGCAAGAACTAAGGCCTTAAACTGAACCTTTTCCCTCACCGGGAGCCAATGAAGGGTTTCCAGGAGACGTGACATACGAGTTCTGGTGCTTACCCTAAGAATAGCTCTGGCCGCAGTGTTCTGCACAACCTGCAGCCAATTGAGCAGATACTCAGGCAGCCCCAGATACAGGATGTTCACATAGTCCAGCCTAGATGTAATCAAGGCTTGCACCACGATCTTACGGGATTCCATCGGTAGGAGAGGAAGGAAGTTCTTTACCATTCTTATCAAGCCGAAACAGGTGCCGGCGACCGCTTGGATTTGGGCCTTCATCGTAAGGCTCGAGTCCAGCTTGACTCCTAGATTTTTGACCATGCTGACTGGGGCCAAAGGAGGAGACATATCACTGGGCCACCATTCATTCCAGTCCTCGTTAGGGAAGCAACCGAAAAAAATAAGTTCCGATTTTTCCTAGTTACATTTCAGTTGGTTCCTTCGTAGCCACGCGAATACCTCAGTGAGACATTCATTTATCTTCTGTCTACGAAAGCACGCTCCTTTATCACAAGTGAACAGGAGTTTCATATCATCGGCATAGGAAATAATCTTTGCTCCATGCCGCTCAGCTAAAAGAGCGAGAGGTGCCATATATATATTAAAAAGGGTGAGGCTCAAAATGGAGCCCTGTGGTACCCCTACTTGCATTGAGGTGATAGTCGCTGAAAATGGCGGAGACCAGATTTCCTGTTGCATCTCCGAAAGTAAAGAGGCAAACCATTTGTACACCGTACCCCCGACCCCACACTCTGCCAGCCTACGCAGAAGCCGGTCGTGGTGCACAGTGTCAAAGGCCGTAGACAAATCCATCAATATTAAGACAGCGCTTCCCCCTTTATCCAGTTGAGCTTTAATAGTTTCAGAAACCCCAGTAAGGCTGTTTCTGTACTAAGAGAGGCTCTAAAGCCCGACTGGCTCTCATGCAGCACATGGTTACCTTCAATGAAGTCTGTTAGTGCGGAGTTAACGTACTTCTCCAAGACCTTCGAGTAAAAAGGCAGCAGGGAGATAGGCCTGTAGTTGGATGCGATCGCAGGATAGGCTGAAGGCTTTTTCAACAGCGGAATAATTTTGGCCCTTTTCCAACAACTGGGTACTATTCCATGTCCAAGGGAAGAGTTAAGAATTGAGTTGATTGCCGGGTTTAGGGGTTCCGCAATCTTCTTCAGAATCTTAGCTGGGCAGGGGTCGGACGGAGAACCCGACTTCAGGGAGGTCATAATGTCAAGAGATTTTTCTAGGGAGATGGGAGGGAAAAGGGAGAGTGCACCGCATGACCTCGGTGACAGGACACCAAGTGGCGAATCCACTTCAGAAGGACCCGTTGGGCAAAAGATTGTTGGATCAGATGGATCTTGTCATGGAAAAAACATTCCATCTGATGGACCCAACTAAGGGTAGGAGTAAAGGTCTTGCTTACAGCACTAGGCGATGTAAAATCTTTAACAATTTTGAAAATGTCTTTACTTTTTTTCTCCGCCCCTTTTATTTTTAAGGTAAAATTTTTTTTCTTTTCCACCCGAACATCAATATAATAGGCTTTCAAGGCTAGTTTGTAAATAACTCGGTCCGTGTTATTATACTTGGTACGCCAGACTCTTTCTAGGCGCTTGCAGGCACTTCTGCTTTCCCTGAGTGTCGCTGTGAACCATGGTGCGGAGGCACGATTGCTTGTGCCATTCCGCATTTTATGAGGAGCCAATACCCTCACCTGATCTTCCGGCCATTGCTCCAGACCAGGAGCGTCAATTTCTGGATCTCCGCTAATTGGAATCGGGTGTTTCCCCAGGGCACTCTCTAGGCTGTCAGGTGTAACCTGATTGAAAGGTCTAAAAATAACAGGGAGGAGCATCTCCCTGTGTTGAGCTTGCACTGCCAACTTCGGAACATTAAAGCTCAGGAGGTAGTGATCCGACCATATCAATGGTAGGGGATCCTCTATTTCCGTACTCACGTTGGAGAACACTTGGTCTAATGTATGACCCTTTACATGGGTAGGATGGTGATTATACGGGGACAGGCCTAGGATCGCTAGAGATTCCAGCAGCCGAATGGCTTCAGGGTCAGAGGGCACATCCATATGGACATTAAAGTCTCCTAGCAGGAGACAATGCCTGTATTTCATTGAGATGACGGATGTGACATAGGTGAGCGACTCAGTGAACGTGCCCACCGGACCTTGTGGCCTATACACCAGGATGCCCGCGATGGATTGGTGCTCCAATATAGTTAACACAAAACTGAGGCTTTCTGCTTCGGCGATATCCTGAACCAGGAGGGTGGTGCAGGACAGAGATGCTTTGAAAATAATACCCACACCGCCCCCTTTTCCTACAGGTCGATCCTTCCTCAGAAACTGATAGCCCAATGGAATAGCCCCTGCTATTGTTGGATTGGAGCCATCATTCAGCCATGTTTCGGTTACGAACATGACATCAGGGCTGAACTCCACTAATAGATCATATAATTGGGCTTCATGTTTTTTAATAGAGCGTGTGTTCAGGAGAAGAAACTTAAGAGGGACTTTCTCGCAGGTACCTGTACCCAGAACTGGGTCCTGTCTTGTCGTGATCGTGCTACCACCCCTCTGATATACACCCGAGAGGTCCACTGCCCAATTGCACCTATGGCAGACCGCCAGCGCCTCGGTCCCCCTATGCGCACCATTCTGACAGCATCCCTTTACCTGGCCTCTAATGTCAAGGAGTTCCACATTGCTATAGACCACCGGCTTCCCCTGTTGGGCCCGGACCCCGGCAGTATTTCCGGCTCCGGACTCCTCTGGGACGCTGACGGGCACACACAGGCTTGCCTTAGGCGCGCCCGCTGCGCGCACGCGCAGCATCTCGTTTTATCGGTGCCAGGTCTTACCAACTAGACCGCACTAGGAGTAATAATGGCGGACTCGGGTACGTCAGGAAAGTACTGACGTTCAACTGCCACCAACCGCAAGGAGTATACAAAATTACAAAAGTTAGCATCCGTTCCCCACAATTTCCCCTGCAGAGCACCGCAATTCAAGTTTCCCCAGAACAGTTGTATTATTTAAAATGCCCCAAAAGCTTCAAATCCGTTTCCCCCCAAACAGAAATTTTAAAAATGCCACTACCCCTACACCACACCAGCAGCAGTAGCAGGTTAGCAAGACAGTCACTCAACAATTCCACACACACTATCGGCAGGCAAGTGCAGCACTGTCAATTTCTAATACGAGATCGAGCGCGCTCGCGCAGCGTCTCGTTTTATCGGTGTCAGGTCTTAGCAACTAGACCGCGTTAGGAGTAAAAATGGCGGACTCGGGTACGTCAGGAAAGTACTGACGTTCAAATGGTCCCAACCGCAAGGAGTATACAAAATTACAAAAGTTAGCATCGGTTCCCTGCAATTTCCCCTGCAGAGAACCGCAATTCAAGTTTACCCAGAACAGTTGTATTATTTAAAATGCCCCAAAAGCTTCAAATCCATTTCCCCCAAACAGAAATTTTAAAAATGCCACTACCCCTACACCACACCAGCAGCAGTAGCAGGTTAGCAGGACAGGCACACAACAATTCCACACACACTATCGGCAGGCAAGTGCAGCACTGTCAATTTCTAATACGAGATCCATGACCGGAGCATCACCTGCCTCTTAATCCAACAACAGTCCACAGTTTTGCACAAAATAATGACCCAACTGGTGTACTTTCTACTGCTTAATTACTAAGTGCTACCTCCTTAGGTAAATGTCCAGTGCATAATCTACACTACATCTGTGTAATGGACTATGAAAAAATATCTCCAGTGACCTTGTGTGTGTTTCGGCAATGTGATTGATCCTTGTGTGTCTTCATCGAGAAATCTGTGACAACATGAATCTTCCTATAGAGAAAAGAACGAGACTACAAAGAGGTCTTACCTTACTGTTTGGTGGAGATGTCCTCATATTCCTCTGCATCTGGCAAAAGGGAGGAAGAACTTTTCGTACTACTAAGGTTGATGGGGGGGCCAAAAGGGCCGAGCTTTCAGGGATTTAGCACATTTGCACACTCGTAATAATTTAAAGTGCTGGCCATTAAGTTTGCCCTCACCAGGAGAGGCCAAGAAAGAACCCAAAGCACAGTCACTACAGATTGCGCTCCAATAGTTCAACGATGCATTCACCTCCACAAAGAATTTCAGATTGGCTTTCAATGTGGAATTGCCATAAAAACACACTTGCTTTGCGTTGGAGAAGCCTAGGAAGTTAGGATCATTTGTCTTTTATAGAAGTGAAGCTTCATCCGGAGCACCTGCTATGATTATGTTTGTAATTGCTTCCTGTTGAGGTTTAATTTCTGTAAAATGAGCATCAGGGCCAGAATGGCCCAGTCAAAGCCTAATGAGGGAGGGTGGGCCGCGCTGCCTTAATGGAGGAGGGGGACCCAAGCCAAAACTTAATGGGGGAGAGGGATCCCATCCCCTGGGGCCTGGACTCTTTCTCCTGGGTGCCCCAGAACCCACCCAGGGCAACCAGTATACTGCATTAGGGACTGCAGGTGGAGCCTTAATTCCCCAATGGTCCATGCTAGCTCCCCGCCTCCAGCATGAGCCTGCATTGCTCCCACACATGTAGAGCAGCCACAAATGCTGCTCCCTGAGTTTGGGAGAAATTTTGTCATCTGTTTTCCTGCCCGCTTGACAGTGGACAGGGAAACAGATGAAACATCTGCTCTCAGTGAGCGGGAGCAATTTTACTGCTCTCACCCTCTGAGAGCTGAGTTGTCAATGCTCCCGCCAAGTGAAAGCAAACAGCTATGTCCTGGAGGTGGGCACCCCAGGACAAAGGGAGCCAGGCCTGCAGGTTGGCGATCCACAGGTCCATTAATGGCTAAAGGAAGGGAGCCACGCTGCCTCCTCCTTTTAAACATTTTACAAAGCCCCAGGACATAGGGAGCTAGGCCTGGGGGTGGTGGTCCCTAGGGCCACTAATGGCTCCAGGATGGGAGCTGCAGTGCCTCCCTCCTTTGTGTATGTAGGACCACCACCTCCCCGTGGCCGAGAGCAACATTTTACAAATCCCTGAAGCTGTAAATGGTCCGGCGGGGCGCACGGCACCCTCCCCCTTTTAATTTAATTTGTGACCAAGGGGAGATGGTGATCGCCAGAGCACTTAAAGGGACTGTGCAGCCCCCTCCACTTTTTTTTATAAAGCCCTGGTGATCCCCATGGCTCCTAAAAACCTCAGGAGGGGGCTGCGTGGCCCCTCATCAGTTTAAATGGCATTGGCCTTCACCGGGGAGTTGGCGGTCCCTGGGGCCAAGATTTGCCATGAGGTGGGGGGCGCGTGCGCCCCTTACACATTTTTTATGCATTAAGCTGTCCCAGGGACCTGGCCCTCCTGGGGCTATGCAATAAGCAAGCATTGGAGCCCTTACTAATTTTGCCACAAATTCATGAATAATCGTGATTTAACGCCCAAAATTAAATCAAAACATGCTTTTTGCCCTGGCTGGGTCCCTGGGGGACCCCAGCACCAGGACTAGGGGGTCAGGGTATTCCTACTCTGCCCCCTTTTCTTTCTTGTTGCTTTTTTGGGGGGTACTCTGCTGAGGGCGAGTCCAAGATGGCTGCCAACACTTCCTGGTTGAAGTGTAGATAGCAAATCAGATCTCTGCAGGAGCTCCCAATATTCACAGAGGCTTGGCAACCATAGATATACAAATTTGGATTTTTTTAATATCTCAAAAACTATGGAATGGATTTACACCAAATAGCAACAACTGGACTTCCTGAATCAAAAGCTACCTTTCTGCCAAATTTGCTGGAATTTCTTCCAGCAGTTTGAGCAGTACTCGTGCCTAAAATCTGTAAGGGAATTAACATGGGAAACACACTTTTTTTACCCCCCACCCTTTTCCTTGGCCATTGTTTGACGGATCACATCCAAATTTTCTATGCACAACTAGAATCAGCTGCGCACGTTTTGGGGAAAATGTTGTGAAGATTCGTCAAAAGGTTATAGGCAAGTCAGAAATCACTTTTCTTATGGAAACTAGGTCCTAACTATAACTATCTACTGGCGACTGCCATTAGGTTTTATATATATATTGTGGTACAGGGCCGGGAGAAATATCAAATGGAGGCTGACAGACAGCTGAGAAACAAACAACATTACTCCAAATTGAAAACCGATCCCTCTCAGAAAATCAAAGCTGAATATCATGGAAAACTGAAAATATGGAACAAGCAACAATTGATTGATGATGAGGAGTGCTAATATCTAAAAGCAATGTATCCTGTTACACCAACAATCTATTTCCTCCCAAAAATTCACCAGAGTCTGATCAATCCACCGTGGTCACTCAATAGTCAGTTTAGTAAACTCACTCTTAGAAAATACATCACAATACATTGACCTCTTCTTAGCACCATATGTGACAGCACTTCCCTCCTACCTAAGAGATTCAATGGATTTAAAAAAAAATATCAGAGTAAACCATGGAAGGCCTCATACACAATGGCTATGATTGATGATGTCTCCCTGTATACCTCTATCAGACACAACGATGGAATAAAAGCAGTCAAACATTTGTTACATGACAGATCAATCAACCATCTTGAACACTCGAACCTACTGATTGAAATGCTGGAATTTTGCCTGACACACAACTTTTTCACATTCAATGGTAGTCACAATTTACAAAAACAAGGAACAACAATGGGGACCTGTTAGACCTGGCATCATTGGCACGAGTCTCTCCTCCATTTATTTTCTGTTGGCCTCCTCTGTTTACGATGTTTTTGCTGGAATATTGCTTTGGGCACTGTGCCACTGCTGATCAGTGCCACAGTGCAAGTGCTCCCTATGTTAAATTGATACATTGATTGGTGTTACCGTGATTGGCTTGGTTGACTTACTGTTCAGACCCTAGTCTAGTGCACCGCGTGTGCCAAGGGCATGTAAGTTAACTGCTGCTGGTGGGCTTGCAGCACTGGTTGTGCCACCCACAGAAGCAGCTTATAAAATGTGTCCCAGGCCTGCCATCGCAGAGCCTGCGTGCAGTCCCTGACTGCCATGTCGACTTGGCAAGGAAACCTACTTGCCAGTCTCTAAAACCTTCACTTTGCCACATTTCAGACACCTCTATGGTAGGCCCTAGGGCTGGGTGCATTGTTGGTAAAAGGTAGGTCAGGCCCTGATGTGTGTGGCATGACCTAATAGTGAATTACAGCCATTTTTGTTTTTCACTATTGAAGGGCTACCTGCCTCCCATAGGCCAGAATGGGCAGACTGATTATTAACTCCATTATAATCTATCTGACTCAGGGAACATGGTAGCAGGTCAAGTTTAGTATCCCTGAACTCAGAATTTAATAACACACCCTTTAGGATGGATGGTTTTTAAATTCTGTGTTTGAAAATAGCCCTTTTAGAAAGTGGCTATTTTCTTGTCCAACTATCCACCGGTCTCTGCTGGTTTGGTGTGTGTGTCAGGGGCTGGGTGGCTCCAGAGGTCTGAATGAGTCAGTGTGGGGTGAATGAGGCATCTACACTTAGAGTGGGGGAAGAGTAGTCCCTGATAGCCTGCCCTGCCTGACACAATGCTGGCTCCACCTCCTGCCGGGCGACTGATAGCCCTGCCCCTGCCAGTGACAAAACTGGCTCCACCTCCTGCTGGGCGGCTGATGACCCTGCCCTGCTCAGTGAATAGGCCAGGTGCCTCGGCCTGGCAACACCCACAACAAACCTAGGATGGGGGGAATTTCCCTGCGTGGACAAAGGGAACAAAGCAGAAAAGGGGTATAAAAGAAGGACCCCTGAACCAAAGAACTTATATCACTTCTGACAAGGAAACCTCTACCAAGGACAAGAATCCTGCTGATCCAAGGACTTGCCTCCCCCTTCTGCCAGTGTGCTGTTTGCTGGGGGAACCTGAAGCTGCTTCTTTATTTTTGCCAAGGGACAAGGAGAGAGGAACTTGGTGTGTACTCTCAAGCTTGCAAGAAAATCTCCAAGGACTGGAAGAGTGCCAGCCTCCTGTTGAAGTCACAGGGCCAAAGGACTTCACCCTCTGCTGGATTGCTAGTTGCTGGAACGTGTTGTTTCCAGTACACAGGGGAAATCTGCAGTCTCGACGTCGCCGGACGCTGCCGAATCCAGCTCAACATCGTGAGTATGGCTCCAGAGTTACGAGCCTTCGACGCCGGCCGCCGGGCCCGATCGACGCCAGTTGCGACCCCAGTGAGTAGAGAGTTCGGCTCCAGCTCCAAGTGACCCCGTCTCGACGCCGGTATCGACGCCAGTGAGTAGTGAGTTCGGCTCCAGCTCGAAGCGACCCCGTCTCAACGCCGCTGCTGATCGCATCGACGCGACGCCCTTCTCGACGCCGTGAGCGCTGCTCCGGCCCGACACCTCTCGACGCCGCTGCGGATCGCCCTGAATCCGAGGCACGATCGATGCCGACCCCTCGACGCCGACCCCTCGACGCCGTGGATCATCGTTTTCTTCATTCCAAAGGGACTGTGTTTGTGGGGTCTGTTGCAACTCCAGGCTCGACGTAGCGCTCCTCGCGGTCGACGCCGAACCTTGGGAATATCGTAAACTCGACGTCGTGTGACTCCTGTGGGGGTCACATTGTTGCCAAGAACTGTGTTTTCAGAAGAATACTTACTTTTGTTGCTAAAGAACTATTTCCTAAGAAGAAACTTTACCTGAACTATTATTTTTCCTTGCAAAGAGTATTTATTAAGATTGTGGTATATTTTTGTCGTTATTTGGTCTTGTGCTAAGTTTTATATAAAAATACTATTTTTATACTAACTCCTGTGTTGTGTCCATTTGTAGTGTATTCACTTTATTACTGTATGTGGTCATAAATGCTTAACACACTGCCTCTGAGATAAGCCTGTCTGCTCTGCCAAGCTACCAAGGGGGTGAGCAGGGGTTATCTGAGTGTGTAATCCCCTTGCCCTGACTAGAGAAGGTGGGTCTCTATTTGTCAGAAGTGTATACCTCTGCCAACTAGAGACCACCGGTTCTAACATTGGTGGTCAGCGGTGAGGATTGAACTTTGCATTTATGACTCATGTGCAGTGATTAGTGTACGCTGCATAGTGAAAGCAGACCATAGCGCAGCCACAATCTGTTTTGGTAGGATCTTCTATTTTTGTTCTCCGCTTTTCTGGAGCTTATTTTTTAAACACTGCCAGTTTTGACCATGGAGGATGCCGGAGCTGCTACCCCTGCTGTTATTGTTATGGAGGAATTTGATAAAAAATTGATAAATTAGTACAAGAAAAAGGAGCTAGAGCAATTTTGCAAGCAGTTTAAAGTTCCTACCACAGGTCTCAGAGTGAGAGAGGACTTCCTTAAAGCGCTGAAGGCCTGGTTAGAGGCCACAAATCCCTCTGATCCGGGGATGGTACCGGAAGAGGAAGAGGAAGTGGAAGAGGCCATGAATGGGCACGTGGCATCTCCCGGCAGCAGTGTTTCCTCTAAGAGCCTTTCTCCTGAAGAGTTGGAAGACAGGGAGAAGGAGAGGGAGTACAAGTTAGAGATGGCAAAACTTAAATTAGGAGGGCAGTTGGAGTTAGAGAATGCAAGATGCAAGAGAGAAGCTGAAATGGAGAGCAAAAGAATAGATTTTGAAAGAGAGAAATTAGCGTTTGAATGTGAGAAGATGTTGAGGGAGATGGAGCTTAAAACTAAGAGTTTAGAGTTGAATCCCTCTGGTGGCAGCACTCCATCTGTGCCTGCAGAAAGTAGGTTTTATTTTCCCAAAGATGTGATAAAAGATTACAGTAGAAATGAGGATATTGGTCAATGGTTCAAAGCATATGAGTTAGCATTGTTGGCCCACCGGGTCCCTGAGAAAGATTGGGGAGCGGGGTTGTGGGGTCGCTTTGTCAATGAAGGGAGAGATACCTTGTTGGACATGCCTGCTGAGGAAAGGATGTCTTATACTCATATGAAAGATGCTTTAATGTTAAGGTATGGCTTAACTCCAGAAAAGTACCGACAAGCCTTTAGAGAATGTAAGAAGTTGCCTGGTACTACGTGGGTTGAATATGTGTCATTTTTTTGCTGAGTCATGGATGGTTGGGTAAAGGGTAGCAAGGTGGATAGTTATGATGCTCTTTATGATTTGTTTGCATGGGAGCACTTGTCTAATAACTGTTTTCCAGAGCTACGCCAGCACCTTATTGATAGCGAGATATCTAACCCTAGAAAACTTGCTGAGGAGGCGGACCGCTGGGTCAGTACCAGGGTCCACAAGGGTCCAGTGGGAGACTCAGCCAAAGGTGGGCAGGGTCCCCAGCGGAAGAGTGGGGGGGACAGGGGTAAACAGAGGGAGTTTCAGAAAGGGCCCCAAAGTAATCCCCAAAGGAACCAAGGGAAGGGTTCCCAGCCTCCCCCTGTAAAGAAGACAGAGGTCCCGACAGGTAAACCTGTTCCCAGGGGCCCAATGACCTGCTACATTTGTAAGCAGGTGGGAAACCGTTATTATGATCCCCAGTGTCCCATGAAGGATTTGAATGCACCACCGCATGCACCCCCCTGTCAGGTGGCGAATGTAGCCCAGGGAGGGAGCGAGATGAGTGCCCCCGGTGGGTGGGGTCCCGCAGAAATGTCCCTGGTCTCTTTAGGAGACGTGGAAATGGTCCCTCCAACCCCTCTGCCTAATAACACTAAGAAATATAGGCAGTGGGTTACCATTAATGGCCATAGGGTGGAAGCTCTCAGAGACACCGGAGCAAGTGTGACAGCTGTCAAGAGTCACTTGGTGTCCAGAGAGCAGGTGGTCCCTCATGCATTCTACCCCGTTGTAGCTGCTGACAATTCACAGAGTAAGTCTGAGGTAGCTCAAGTTCCTTTTGAGTGGGGGGGGGTCTCAGGGACTCTTCAGGTTGCTGTGAGGCCCGCCATGCCTGTTGATTGTCTCCTGGGCAATGATTTGGAGGACTCCCCTTGGGCTAAGGTGGAGCGAAAAGCGCATCTGGAAATGTTGGGTCTGCCGGAGTGGGTGTGTGCGACCACCCGGTCCATGTCAGCTAGTAAGGGTGTTGATGGGGTCCTGGAGCCTGAAAGTATGGCCCAGGACCCAACCATGAAGAGAAGAGGCAGGGGGCGTGGGAAACCATCCCCCATCGTTCCCATGGTCCAGGAGGGAGCAGACCCTGAGGGGGATGCCCTGGAACCTACAGGGGAACAAGTGGCTGAACTGGGAGACCTGCCCGAGCTGACCCATTGGCAGCAGGATGGTGGTCCCTCCAGGGAGGAATTTTGTGCTGAACAGAAAGTGTGCCCTTCTCTTGTGGGTATGAGGCAGCAGGCCTCAGCCCAAACGACAGGTGATCAGTCAGGATCACATTGGATTTACTGGGAGAACGACCTCCTGTATAGCGAGCCTAAGGCTGCTGAGCCTGGGTCAGCCCGTGTGCTGGTGGTACCCCAGCGCTTCAGAGCCTTCCCACTGGGGTTGGCTCATGACGTTCCATTAGCTGGACATCTGGGGCAGGACAAGACCTATGACAGGCTTGTCACCCATTTTTATTGGCCCCAGATGAGAAGGGAATCAGACATCTATTGTAGGACCTGCCAAACTTGCCAGGCAAGTGGGAAAAGTGGGCGGAAGCAGAAGGCTCCCCTCCAACCTTTTCCCGTAGTCAGTACCCCCTTTGAGCGAGTCGGGATTGACATTGTGGGGCCACTGGACCCCAAGACAGCCATGGGCAACAGGTTTATCCTGGTCTTGGTGGACCATGCCACCCGGTACCCGGAAGCCATCCCTCTCCGCACAGTGACGTCCCCCCGTGGTGGGACGGGCACTGATGGGTGTTTTCTCCCGCATGGGGTTCCCCAGAGAGGTGGTGTCAGACCGGGGCACCAACTTCATTTCTAATTATATGAAGTCTCTGTGGAAGGAGTGTGGGGTAACCTACAAGTTTACCACTCCTTACCACCCTCAAGGTAATGGGCTGGTTGAGAGATTCAACCGGACCCTAAAAGGCATGATTATGGGTCTTGAAGAACCAATGAGGCGTAAATGGGACGTCCTCTTACCATGCCTGCTGTTTGCTTACCGTGAGGTGGCACAAAAGTCTCTTGGGTTCAGTCCCTTTGAGCTTTTGTATGGACACCCGGTAAGAGGGCCTTTGAGTCTGGTCAAAGAAGGCTGGGAGCAATCTCCCAGGAAACCCCCCCAGGATGTATACAGTTACATGCTGGCCTTTAGGAACCAGACTCGGCGCTTCAGAGATCTTGCTCAGGCAAATCTGGAGGCCAGCCAGGAAGAGATGAAGCGGTGGTACGACCAGAATGCCACTCTGGTTGAGCTTCAACCTGGTCAGAAAGTTTGGGTCATGGCCCCTGTAGAACCTTGTGCGCTCAAGGACAGGTGGACTGGACCATTTGAGGTTGTGGAGAAAAAGAGCGATGTCACCTACTTGGTGGACTTGAAGTCTCCCAGGAACCCCTTGAGGGTCCTGCATGTCAACTGGTTAAAGCCCCACTTTGAAAGGTCCGAAGTGGGCGTGCTCCTAGCCACAGATGCTGGAATGGAGGAGGAGAGTGAGCCTCTTCCTCACCTCCTGTGTGCAAAAGAGCAAGATGGGTCAGTGGATGGTGTTGTCCTCTCTGTTACACTGACCCCTGAGCAGCAGCAAGATTGTCGCCATCTACTGGGACAATTCCCTGATCTGTTCTCCTTAATCCCGGGTGTCACTCAGTGGTGTGTCCACGATGTGGACACCGGGGACAGCACTCCTGTGAGGCACAAGGCCTACAGGGTGACTGACAAGTTCAGAGCATACATCAAGGAGGAGGTCTCCAAGATGTTTGCCCTAGGGGTGGTTAAGTCCTCTAGCAGTCCTTGGGCCAGCCCAGTGGTCTTGGTCCCAAAGGCTGCAGCGCCTGGTGCTTCACCAGAACTTCGGTTCTGCGTGGATTACCGAGGACTCAATTTGGTCACCAAGACTGACGCGCACCCCATCCCCAGAGCTGATGAGCTCATAGATCGGTTGGGGGCTGCCCGGTACCTTAGTACGTTTGATCTAACGTCTGGGTACTGGCAGATCGCCTTGACCGATGGGGCAAAAGAGAGGTCTGCATTCTCCACACCAGATGGGCACTACCACTTCCGGGTTATGCCCTTTGGGATGAAGAATTCCCCTGCCACATTCCAGAGGTTGGTCAACCAGGTATTGGCTGGACTGGAGGATTTCAGCGCCGCCTACCTGGACGACATAGCAGTGTTCAGCGCCAGCTGGGAGGAACACTTGCGCCACCTCCAGGAAGTGTTGTTGGCCCTGCGCAGAGCAGGCCTCACAATCAAGGCCAGTAAGTGCCAGATTGGGCAGGGTTCAATGGTGTACTTGGGGCACCAAGTAGGGAGCGGCAAGGTGGCCCCCCTGCAACCCAAGATAGATACCATCCTGGCTTGGGAACCGCCCAAAACCCAGACTCAGGTGAGAGCCTTCTTGGGTCTCACAGGTTACTATAGGAGGTTTGTCAAGGGGTATGGCAACATTGTGCACCCCTTGACCTCGCTGACTTCCAGGAAGCAGCCAAGACTTGTGATCTGGACTGACGCCTGTCAGAAAGCCTTTGACGTCCTGAAAACTGCAATGTGTACAGCACCGGTCCTCCAGGCGCCCAACTTTTCCAAAGAGTTCATTGTCCAGACGGACGTTTCAGAGCATGGTGTGGGGGCTGTTCTAGCACAGATAAATGAGGAGGGCCGAGACTTACCTGTGGCCTTCATCAGCCGGAGGTTACTTCCCAGGGAACAGAGGTGGAGTGCAATAGAGCGTGAGGCATTTGCTGTGGTCTGGGCGCTGAAGAAGCTAAGACCCTACCTGTTTGGGACTCACTTCCGGGTTCAGACAGACCACAGGCCCCTCAGATGGTTAATGCAGATGAGGGGTGAAAACCCAAAGCTGTTGAGGTGGTCCATTTCCCTACAGGGGATGGACTTTACGGTGGAACACCACCCTGGTACAGATCACGCCAATGCTGATGGTCTGTCCAGATTTTTCCGCCTTAGTGATGAGGACTCCCTGGGTGAAGGGTAGTTCTCCCCACATTTCAGCTGGAGGGGACACATGTTAGACCTGGAATCATTGGCATGAGTCTCTCCTCCATTTTTTTTCTGTTGGCCTCCTCTGTTTACAATGTTTTTGCTGGAATATTGCTTTGGGCACCGTGCCACTGCTGATCAGTGCCACAATGCAAGTGCTCCCTATGTTAAATTGATACATTGATTGGTGTTACCATGATTGGCTTGGTTGACTTACTGTTCAGACCCTAGTCTAGTGCACCGCGTGTGCCAAGGGCATGTAAGTTAACTGCTGCTGGTGGGCTTGCAGCACTGGTTGTGCCACCCACAGAAGCAGCTTATAAAATGTGTCCCAGGCCTGCCATCGCAGAGCCTGCGTGCAGTCCCTGACTGCCATGTCGACTTGGCAAGGAAACCTACTTGCCAGTCTCTAAAACCTTCACTTTGCCACATTTCAGACACCTCTATGGTAGGCCATAGGGCTGGGTGCATTGTTGGTAAAAGGTAGGTCATGCCCTGATGTGTGTGGCATGACCTAATAGTGAAATACAGCCATTTTCGTTTTTCACTATTGAAGGGCTACCTGCCTCCCATAGGCCAGAATGGGCAGACTGATTATTAACTCCATCATAATCTATATGACTCAGGGAACATGGTAGCAGGTCGAGTTTAGTATCCCTGAACTCAGAATTTAATAACACACCCTTTAGGATGGATGGTTTTTAAATTCTGTGTTTGAAAATAGCCCTTTTAGAAAGTGGCTATTTTCTTGTACAACTATCCACCGGTCTCTGCTGGTTTGGTGTGTGTGTCAGGGGCTGGGTGGCTCCAGAGGTCTGAATGAGTCAGTGTGGGGTGAATGAGGCATCTACACTTAGAGTGGGGGAAGAGTAGTCCCTGATAGCCTGCCCTGCCTGACACAATGCTGGCTCCACCTCCTGCCGGGCGACTGATAGCCCTGCCCCTGCCAGTGACAATACTGGCTCCTCCTCCTGCTGGTGCGGCTGATGACCCTGTCCTGCTCAGTGAATAGGCCAGGTGCCTCGGCCTGGCAACACCCACAACAAACCTAGGATGGGGGGAATTTCCCTGCGTGGACAAGGGGAACAAAGCAGAAAAGGGGTATAAAAGAAGGACCCCTGAACCAAAGAACTTAGATCACTTCTGACAAGGAAACCTCTACCAAGGACAAGAAGCCTGCTGATCCAAGGACTTGCCTCCCCCTTCTGCCAGTGTGCTGTTTGCTGGGGGGAACCTGAAGCTGCTTCTTTATTTTTGCCAAGGGACAAGGAGAGAGGAACTTGGTGTGTACTCTCAAGCTTGCAAGAAAATCTCCAAGGGCTGGAAGAGTGCCAGCCTCCTGTTGAAGTCACAGGGCCAAAGGACTTCACCCTCTGCTGGATTGCTAGTTGCTGGAACGTGTTGTTTCCAGTACACAGGGGAAATCTGCAGTATCTCCGTCGCCGGACGCCGCCGAATCCAGCTCCACATCGTGAGTACGGCTCCAGTGTTACGAGCCTTCTACGCCGGCCGCCGGGCCCGATCGACGCCAGTAGCGACGCCAGTGAGTAGTGTGTTCGGCTCCAGCTCCAAGTGACCCCGTCTCGACGCCGGTATCGACGCCAGTGAGTAGTGAGTTCGGCTCCAGCTCCAAGCGACCCCGTCTCGACGCCGCTGCTGATCGCATCGACGCGACACCCTTCTCGACACCGTGAGCGCTGCTCCGGCCCAACACATCTCGACGCCGCTGCAGATCGCCCCGAATCCGAGGCACGATCGACACCGACCTCTCGACGCCGACCCCTCGACGCCGTGGATCATCGTTTTCTTCATTCCAAAGGTACTGTGTTTGTGGGGTCTGTTGCAACTCCAGGCTCGACGTAGCGCTACTCGCGGTCGACGCCGAACCTTGGGAATATCGTAAACTCGACATCGTGTGACTCCTGTGGGGGTCACATTGTTGCCAAGAACTGTGTTTTCAGAAGAATACTTACTTTTGTTGCTAAAGAACTATTTCCTAAGAAGAAACTTTACATGAACTATTATTTTTCCTTCCAAAGAGTATTTATTAAGATTGTGGTATATTTTTGTCATTATTTGGTCTTGTGCTAAGCCTTATATAAAAATACTATTTTTATACTAACTCCTGTGTTGTGTCCATTTGTAGTGTATTCACTTTATTACTGTATGTGGTCATAAATGCTTAACAAACTGCCTCTGAGATAAGCCTGTCTGCTCTGCCAAG
The DNA here is from genome assembly GCF_964204655.1 of Triturus cristatus. Classification (NCBI taxonomy): domain Eukaryota; kingdom Metazoa; phylum Chordata; class Amphibia; order Caudata; family Salamandridae; genus Triturus; species Triturus cristatus. The sequence goes on along the minus strand of NC_140588.1, from coordinate 933,180,543 downwards.
CTACCAAGGGGGTGAGCAGGGGTTATCTGAGTGTGTAATCCCCTTGCCCTGACTAGAGAAGGTGGGTCCCTATTTGTCAGAAGTGTATACCTCAGCCAACTAGAGACCGCCGGTTCTAACAGGACCTCATTTGCCCCTACTTATCCGAACCTCCTCATGGGTTACTGGGAGACTGAAATTGTCTGGACAGAGTGCAACTTGGATAAACTAGAAAATGTGGTACTATGGTGATGTTTCATCGATGACCTCTTCATCATCTGGGAGGGCGAAAGCAGAGAATGGTAACAGTTAATTGCAACTTTAAATGACAACGATTTGAATCTGGCTTTCACCCATACAATGAGTCCTGAATAAATCACTTTCTTGGATATAGATGTCACGATCGAAAACATGATCAACTGCACAAAACTACATAGAAAGAAGACGTCATGCAATAGAATTTTACATGGGAATAGTGGCCATCCCGAGAAACTGCGGTGAAATATCCCCTATGGGGAAATGCTGAGAGCCAGAAGAAACTGCTCAGAGGACAGGGAATTCAGGGATGAAATAATGGACATGAAAAAACGATTCTTCATGAGGGGATACCCACCAGCATTGATAGAGGAAGCAATAAAACATGCATCCACGAAACCTAGAAATGAACAGCTGGTACCAAAGGAAGCAACAACGAAAGGTGAAGATGAGAAAATTCGACTAATGCTTTTATGGACATTTTGCATGATCCGAATAAAGCTTGATTTGATTTGATTTTGACTAATCATTCACTATAAAAAACAGCCCAAAGAGGTCAGAAAAATAATGCAAAAACACTGGAGAATTCTAAGTTCAGATCAAACCTTAAATAAAAATGTGATGGATTATCCAAGCATAACATATAAAAAAGAACGGTTCCCTGGGAGATATCTTAACCAAAAGACACTTCTCCACCACAACAAAAGACAAGACAAATTGGCTTAATAAACTGGGCTTTTGTACCAAGTGGTGGACATGGAATAAATTAAAGAGAGTATAAATTGCAGGATGGGAAATTAGAAATGATAAAAAGCACATTACCTGCAACACTGACCTTGTGGTCTATGCTCTACAATGCCCATGTAAGAAATAATGTGTAGGAAGCACCGTCAATAAAGTGAAACTAAGAGTACTACAACACCTACAAGGTATCAGAAATCGAGATTACTCATATCCAATGGCAAAACATTTTTGGGAAGCACATCAAGGGGAAACGAAACATCTTTAATACTTTGGAATCAAACAGATAAAGAAAAGTGAAAGAGGGGGAGAGGAGTTGGCCTAACAGCTAGGGCGGTTAACCTCAAATGAGGGGAACCGGGCTTGAGTCCTGGCAATGACGCTGAACATCCTGTGATTGTGGGCAAATCATTAAATCTCCCAGTGCCTAACAAAAAAAATGAATGTGTCCTTATGTAACACAACTGGTGCTATGTAAAGCGCTCTGATACCCGATACCGGGTCAAGTTCGCGCTATATAAAACTCCCTGAGAGAGGGGGTGATAGAGAACTACTGCTGAGAAGGATGAAATCAAGGTTAATAATCTCAATGGGAACTGAAATGGCAATGGGCCACAACTTGGATGCAGAGTTACATTGTACATTTATGAATTACAGCGTCACATTCCTCCTCTTCAGTCTAGAGAGCTCTGGGATCTATTAAATACAACATTTCTAAAGATTTCATATAGACTACTTAAAGTGCAATGACAGTCTAGGACACTTAGAGAGTCATCCTTTTCGAGTAATGACAAATGATGTAATGTGTGTGGCATAATTAAGCACTGATAATTATGCATATGCCGGTATTTTATTAAGATATTTAACATAATCTTAATCAGAATTTCGGTTAACCAATGCACTCTAGCACTTTATGACATATTGACAGTAGAATACACAACTCAAAACTCTTGTCATAAATTGCAATTTGCACTAACGGATTACTGTCGTGTCATTGACTTTCAGCAGCAAAGTTAGTTTATGCACTAGCACTTTATTGAGTATTATCTGTAACTATTTGATAGTCTATGTAATGATGCATTTAGCACTTAAGACAATATTGTGAGTCATAGTGAACAAAATCAATGCTGTCATCCAGGCGCATACAGTTTATACGTACCAGTGCCACATAGAGATACAGTTCCAACTTGATCATCATATTTACCAATTCACTTTAGCACTATATAAGACCCTGACAGAAGCACATACTACCATAAAAACCTGTTACAAGATTTTGGGGTTCACAGTAATAACTTTCTGTCATAAACTGTAACTTGCACTTGAGGATTGTTGCCATGCCTATGTCTTGAGCATTGTTATTTTTTGATGCATTAGCACTTTATTGAGTATCGTTTATAAATCAATTTTATAAATTACATAAAATGCACTTAGCACTTTACCCAAATACCGGTACCTACGATATATGACCAGTGTGACTATTTGCATAAATGATTACTATTTGCACTAATGATTGATACTACACTTGCACTTTATATAGAAATCTTCAAATGGTTTGAAGAGGTTGTAACAAACATTTCTACAACCGTTTCCTTTATGCATTGACAATGAAGGTTCCCTCATCCGTCAAAATGTCTTCAGAAAAGAAGTTCCCCCCCACTTATCTGTTTAGACTCCCCTGTATTCCCTCCTCCCTCCCAAATGGTAATATGTTTTTATCCTCCTTTACAAGTCTAAGGTAGTTGGAATTTGTCCAACATGTAAACTCTTGCATTGTATTCATAGAATAATTATGGGAAGCTAAGTACTTTACTATGACAATGCAAGCATTGTCTCAAAATTCTGCCTGAATTGCAAGAAATCTATTTAAGTAATATGTCAACATCATGTACTTAACAAAATGAAATGTAAACATATTCTGAAAATAATTTGCTTAATAGAGAGAAAGAACATGGGTGGTTTAGTCATGATTGAATAGTAAACACTGAAGATGGACTACAATCTCAAATCTATTTAAAGGACTAGCCAAACGCGTGGACTCTATGGTCCTGTGGAAGGCAAACGCCAAAATGCATAGACTGTCCCTTACTGCACTGGTGTAAAGAAATTAACTGGTTTAGAAATGCCCTCGGAGTGCCACCTTGGCTTTCGCCGAGCTTCCCTGAACATATAGAACACTTCGGAGAGAAAAGGAGCGACTAATCATATATATATATATATAAATATATTTGATAATTAAGTAATTACTAGTGGACTGAAGTACATACAGGTACGCAGAAATGTCGAATCAATGCACTAATGAACACGCTGCAAGGGCCTGTGTTTGACCTCATGCTCACAGGCTTAAAGGCAGCCAGGTACACTCACCCTGAGGTAAATAAAATTGGTGCCAAGCAAAAACAGAACTCTAAGAAGCAAAGCTGTACATTTGAAACCCCCTCAATTCAGGAAGAGCTCTTTCCTTAAGAGGTCCTTCTTTGTTAGTGCCCTGATGAACTGGAATGCAATACCAGCACATATGAGTTCACTTCCTCCCTGCAGATTTTGAAATCCGACCTTTACAAAAGGCTCTTGGATGTCTGTCTTTCACTCCTTACTGATACGCTCATTTGACCACTCTTTCCTACAAAGAGCAAACCTGCTTCCCCTCTCTTTCTTCCCATTTTCCTTTTCCCTACCTTCATGCTCGCCTCCTAAATTAACTTTCATGTTGAGTGCTTATATCTTTTTCAGAACTACTGTCACTACCTCAGAAAATATATGCGCTATTGGCTCTCCTAATACCTGATATTGATTCGTGTCTGTATATCTTATTGTTCTATATCTCTATGAGCTGTACAACAATCTGTCACCATGCCCGAGGCAAAGAGACCCTAGAAATACGATTTAAATGTACAAATACGAAAATATTTCAAGACCTTCGGCATAATTTCACATAGAAATTAAGCCTATATTGAATTATCAATTTATGTACTATATATAGCATAGATTAACCCCCAGGAGGCAAGGGACAACCAGATATAAAACTTGGTTGTCAAAGCAGGAACATGTGTGTGTGTGTGTGTGTGTGTGCGTGTGTGCGTGTGTGCGTGCGTGCGAATTACAGGAATTAGTAGGTAGTGGGAGCAGCTGGATGAGCACATGTAGCTGGGACAGTTATTAAAAGTACACTAAATAGTTTTGGCATTTTCACAAATCAAATAATTCCAGATTTGCTGCACACTGAGATGTTAGTGACCATAATAATGTGAATATCAGGTTTAGCCTCACTTCGCCAGAAGCAAAGGTCAACAACCGCATCCAGCCCCTATTTCACACTGAGCACCTTGTCATCTCCTGGCCAGGATTCAATATGTGGACAAGGGACACTCATTTTGAGAAATGAAGGGCACGAGGTCATAAAAGAGTTCATCTGAGAGTGCTGACAGCACATCCCTTCGAAACAGCTGGACTGCAGTATTTTCCATATTACTAAATATTGCACAGATTTTGCGCCATGGGCTGACATTCCACTGTTGTAATTTCTGCTGCAATGCTTCGAAGGCGATCATACCTAAATATAGTAGATTTTTCAACACTTTCCTTTTGGGGCTGGCTGAGTTTTCACTCTAGATCAGGCCTTCAGTCATGTTTTCACCATGTTTTATTTTTTCCCCACACTTGCATTGTCAAGTCACTTGTTCCACTTTAGTTTATTTATTCCCTCTGGCCATTTTGTGATTAGCACCTAGTAAATGTCTTTTTTATTTTTATGAACGCGATGTAGAGTATAAATTATTCACTCTATTACAGCATATCTATTTGTTCAGCTATATACTTGTACGCCAATAGTCCTTCTGTGATTAAATCCTGACCCCAGCCCATGTTACTAAAGGGTGGGGCATTTTTTTAAGGAATGTAGGGGCATTTTTTAGCGATAATTATATTATCGCAGGCTATCTCTGGTATTTATCGCCCTGGTAGCGCATTATTAACAACGCATTACTCCAGGGCGATAAAAATTCCAGAGATAGCGAGGTTATCTCTGTTTTGCAGGGAACATCTCTGGTTTTCCAGCGATGTTCCCTGCAAAGCGGCGATACCCTTGCTGATACGACCCTGTGGTTGTATCAGCATAATCCACCCCCTATGTTAGGGATGGCTAAGTCAGGATTTTAGCAGACGTTAGGTTTTGGCGAAAATTGCAGTTTTCGCCAAAATCTAATGTGTGCTAAAATCATGTGGACTGCCTTGTAAATATCGCGATGTAAACATTCGCGATATTTGCAAGGTAGTCCATCTTGGGTACGCCCAGTAACGCCCACTTTGCATCTCATTGGAGATGCAAAGTGAGGTGTTGGGAAAAAGGGTGCTAACATGCATGCATGTTAGCACCCTCTTGTAAATAGGGCGCTGGTTTTATCTCCGCTTTTTTGGCTTTGTAAGATAGAGCCCTTGTAAATATGCCTCGTAAAGTTTTTGTCAGTTTGGTCCCTCTATACACGATACATCCATCAGCTGGCAGAGTAGATTTCTTGTACCACTCCTTTGGTTTTAAGGAAACGAGGTACCAGTATCTATCCTACATAGATATGACTTTACTGCTAAAGAAACACCACAGAGTACTGAAGCACATTTAGGGTTTTTCCCCAGCTCCCCAAAAAACCTTGACCCAGCATGACTCTTAGCAAAGAATACACAATTTGTGTGATTGCAGTTTCTAATATCTCACCCTGCTCTGTCTCTTTTACCCACTAAACTGCATTCGCTGTGATTTATTGTCATTCTGTTCGAAAGGCAAGGAAAGACATTGTAGTTTTTCAGGCACCAGTTATATTGATTGATGAATCAGTCAATAAACAGGAAGCGGTACCATGGCCAAGTATTGATCCTAAAATATTTGTAAACTGGTTGCACAAAAGGAGGGCACCGGTTTAATATTGTGATGACGGCAGTATAAAGCATCAGGCTGTCATGGAGGTAAGTATGGTGTGTCGGATCGTTAGCAGTAATGACTGCCTCCACGGCGTCAACTGCTAATGGAATATAACATTAGTGTTTCCAAAAGCAATGCCTTTTCTAAGACATTTCTCTTCTTTTTGTTGTTCTCGTTTTTTTTAAGCATTCTCTGCAGTGGTCCTTATTACTATTTAATGATATAGTCTGCAAAATCTGTCAAAGAGTATCTCCATTGCAGGGGCTCTTCCTGTCACTGTCTGGACGTCCTTGTTCATTGCAGGTGCTCGCAGCGGCTCTCTCTGAACCATGAGACCCCCGAAAATAAATCGAATCTCAAATCTATCATCTGGAGATCTCGGCTGTTAAAAGCAGCTGGAATCTCCAGCCTATAGTCTGTCCCAAAAAGAGAAATTACAGGGGAATCCGACCCAGAATTTCAGATTTCCCGAGTGAGTTCCGATTTAGTTTGTGGACCCTAGCGTCACCCTCGTAAAGGGACAGATTTTGCTGACCCCTCGAGGACACCTGGTATCAGTAACTACAGGAGTTGGACGAATCCAGACATTTCACCAGGCCAGCAATAATGAGGTGACAGTATGTCATTGAGTTGGGGCACTAATAGTTCATTATTCCACGTTATGATCAATTTATTTATTGAGCTATTCAGTGATTTATTTATGTATGTATTTATTTACTTCCTCACCTATTTATTGAATGTAGTTATTTGTAAAGCTTGTTTTCAGCTGCCTCAGAACACTTTTATAGCATAATTGTATTTAGATATGTGCCCAAAGTACAGGACAGTTCTCTGGATCAAGATCCTTTAAGCAATGCCTGAGGAAATCTATTTCTTGATTTTTTGTTGGTAACTCCTTGATCTTGAGGGTTTGACTAGTTCAATAGTAGATCTTTCTTTTCAAGTGAATGCACAGGCTCCAGGCACTTGGCTTTGTTTGGTTGGCTGGTAAAGGCAGTCAGTCTTAGCTGTCTAACCAGCAAGATGTTCATTTGGTGGCGGTGGAACATATCTGGCGTCACGCCCAAAGTGGCACCACTGGAGGTTACCCCAGCTGTAGATAAATGGATAGAGCTGTCTCTTCAGCTCTCTCCTACATGTTATCAATTTCCTGCAGTACACATAGGTTTGTACATGTGGGAGGGATATCCTGAGAAGAGTGTTCTGTGCTGCAATGAACACCCTGCTGAACTTTTGTAGGTGAGTGGTGGATGGCAAAGAGGTTCAATAGTGACAACCTCAGACCTGAAAGTCCTGGGATCGATACCCAGGAGCGTGGCTAGATAAAGCCCTTTGATCTAGACCTAGGATGAATATAGGTCACTACGACAGAAGAAACAATGAAGCAGGTCAATACCTCACATCCACTACTACTACTGATGGACAATCACAAAACAACTATGCAGGAAAGTATATTTTCTTCACATATGCACACACACACACACACACACACACAAATATATATATATATATATATATGTATATATATATATATATATTCCAAAGTTATGCCTGTTGTCAAAGACGCCACACATCGGGTGAGTATAACCAACGATTTCTTTATTTGCAGGAAGCAGCATCGCAACCAAGCCCCAGCCAACACGCCAAAAATGCCTCACCATTGACTATTGATTTTTCAGCCCCTGAGGAAGTGTTTAGCATGAAACGCGTTGGGCTTGAGGAAAACATCGTGTTGGCTAGGGCTTGGTTGCGATGCTGCTTCCTGCAAATAAAGAAATCGTTGGTTATACTCACCCGATGTGTGGCGTCTTTGACAACAGGCATAACTTTGGAATTGATATATATATATATATATATATATATATATATATATATATATTTCGCTCCAATCCTCTTTAATCCAAAAGAAGAAGATATCGCACTCCTGGGGGCGTTACCAAGAAAGTTTATTCAGATGACCAGCAACGGACGTGTTTCAGCAAAAAATGCCTTTCTCGATGTCAATGACACATCGGAAACACCATATTTTTCAACTTTGCTATGTTCGTAAGCACAAAGAAGGGACCAGCGCATTCGATATAACAAAAGCGCCATTTTGTAGTGAATATATGTGTTCATATTATCTGCATACTATAATTCATTTCTGAATTATTTCAGAAGTACCTTACTCAAACATGTATATGGTTACATGAACTCATATTTACACAATATTTAGTAATCATCAACCGTGTATCGGTTTACGGATATACATTATATCATGGTACACAAATTTCATTTCGCCGTGGATCGGCTAGTATCCTTTCTTTGAGAACATTTCCCCAAAAAATTTTTATACATTCTTCTTTGTTATCAATATTTACATCGCAAGGCATACTTTAATCTCATTTTTTATGATCCAATTTCATATTCATTTGAAAAACCTTGCTATAGCGTGAAACATTATTTAGTTCCAACATCCGTTAAAACCATTGCAGCAGGGCTCTTAATACTCAATCACCAATTAAATGAAATTGCCCCAAATCTAGATCTCGATCACGAACCTATGTGTACAGATAACTCTTCTCCACTATTTAAACCACAAGGAAATTTGGTGAGTAAATCTATTATGAAACGTGACTCAAGTCTCCGCAATTTTCTTACTCTGTCACCTCCACGGACATTGAAAGGAACATAATCCAAGCCATAAAATTGTAGCAAACTACGGTCACGCCGATGTTTTTCCGTGACGTGGGGTGCTACAGGATACGTCTGATCATTTTTATCAATAGCCCTTAGATGTTCCAGTATTCTGATCTTCAATTGGTGGACTGTGCTACCTATGTAGCGTAGCCCACACGGGCATATCAGGCAATAAACTGCATATGGCGTACTGCATGCAATAAATTTAGTAATTTTCTTTACCTTTCCTATGTCTGGGATTGTATATGATAGGACTCTTTTACTATTTGCGCAAGTTTTGCACCTACTGCACAGGTAGAAGACCATCATTTCTTTCAAGGTACTCACTTTGTGTGGTATTTTTTCAAGATGACTCTTAACTAACCCCGGGCGTAGCACTACGCTTCGCCCACGTAGTGTACGTAGCGCTGCCTGCTTCGCACTTTCCGAAGTAGGCGAAGCAGGGCAGCGCTACGCACACGCCGAGGGCGAAGCGTAGCTGCTTGCCACCCGCCACCCACCTCCCGCCCGCCCTTCTTTTAAATATATGAGCAATGAAAAATAAAGTAAAGTAAGTCGACTTACCCGTAAGCGCGGCGTCTCCGGGGCTCCCTCTTTCTGTTTCCAATTTCTTCTGGCAAATGCGCATGCGCGGACACCCGCGCATGCGCATTTCTCGCGAGAAATGCGCATGCGCGGGCGTCCGCGCATGCGCATTTGCCAGAAGAAATTAGAAACTGAAAGAGGGAGCCCCGGAGACGCCGCGCTTACGGGTAAGTCGACTTACTTTACTTTATTTTTCATTGCTTATAATATTTAAAAGAATGGCGGGTGGGAGGTGGGTGGCACGTAGTGGGGCTACGCGAAGCGCGTAGTGTGCGTAGATTTGGGCACACTACGTGCTGCTTCACGTAGCCCCACTACGCCCACTACGCCCACCCTTACTCTTAACCAGCATGTCACGAAGTGACCTTGCTTTCTTAAAGGTAACTAGTGGAAAGGGAGGAATATCTTCACATATAGTGTTATCAGTTTTAAGAATATGACAATTCTTTTTAAGCATGTGTTTTAAGTGATTGGCTTCCGCAGAATAAGGGGTAATCATCCGAAATGTACCCTTATCTACTGCGGATTTTTCTTCATCCATCAACAATTTATCCCTTGGGATGCCTCTCACTCTCTGCAAAGTAGCACTTAGTGCCATGGGATTATATCCCCTCACTGTAAACCTGGCTAAGCTTTCAGAAGCAGCCGCTTCAAAATCTTCTTCTTTAGTGCTATTTCTTTTTAGCCTAAGTAATTCGCCATATGGTATACTATTGATAAGCTTCGGGGGATGGCTGTTGGTGGCAAATAATGTTGAAATTCCAGCAGTAGATTTGCGATAAAGACCTGTCTGGATACTACCTTCTTCTACAAACCCTTTCAGGTCTAGGTAGTCCACTGCCACCGGACTCACTGTACCCGAAAAGTGCAGATTTACATCATTTTGATTAAGAAGGTCGACATACCCATGAGCCGAATCTGCTGTTCCCTGCCACACAATGAACAGGTTGTCGATATATCGATACCACTCAATTACCCTGCCACTTGTGTTCTCACCTTGGTAGGTTCTGGGCACCTGCTCCTCCCACCAGCCAAAGAACAAGTTCGCATAGCTGGGGACACCAAATTGTTATCACTCACGCTTGTGACAGTCTGCCACAAGGTGGTGCAGTCTGGACAATTTCGAGATAACCACAACAACAGTTGGTTATTAATTTAATATACATTATAAATGACTATTACCTGCTGCCCAAGCCATTCTTACAGCTTTGGGGGCCTGAAATAGTCTGAACTGTCACATAGGAGGTTGATGGTTAGTAGTTGTGTTATTACTATCATTGGCATCATAGGAGGTGGCAATGTGTGGTGCAAGCTGCAGCGGTCTCTTGATGAGAGCCTTAGCACTTAATTTTATCACAAATTAAGCACTGCAGTGAGCCCACGCAGGAATGTAGGTTTAGGTGGTGGTCGGCTGTGGTGACTGAGACCTGCAGTGTAGCCTGATAGGATGCAGATCTATTTTTGCTGGAGAGGTAAGTAAATGTTCTCATGAGCACATGTGCGCCCAGGTGCCGATGGAACAGTGGAGGTTAAGTGCCAGCAAGTGGGGCAGTCAGCTTCTCCGTGGGCCTTGGGTGCCCAGTTACAGGAGGTTCCTTGCTCTTGCTGGTTAAGTGGGGCAATAGAAAGGGGGGCAATTGGGTGCTGCTAAGTGGTCCAATAATGCCTGCTTGTGGTGGGGATGCAGTCTGCATTCCTGTAGGGCTCCGGGACCCCAGGTGCCAGTGGGCCCTTCTATGTGAAATTATGGCAGTGTGGGAAGGCATCATTCCCAGAGAAGGTCAGCAAAATAAATGCGGGAAGCCACAAGTAAAATACCAGTGGGGGAACCTGCTAAAGGAGGCCGGGAGTCGGACAAAACCTACCTGTTGAGAAGTCTACCTCTTTTCTGCTCCAGGCAGGACTGCCAAATTAGCTGGCAGAAGATTCAGGCATGAGGTGGGCATCATACCCAGGCAGCTTCAGGCTCTGCTGTGGAGGCATCACATGCAGCAGACAGGAGAAGAAGGAAACACAATTCCTGCCTGTCTCTCAACCTCCTTGTAGTCAGCTCTGCAGCACTAAAGGGTCGCATTTTTTTCATTTTTAGGAGCTTTTGTAAAATATATGGGCTTTTTCCAAGAGAGCATTTTTTTTTTTTACTAATTGCTAAATCGTGAAATCACAGAGGCTCCTATTTTAATATTGTATTCACTGGTAGCCAGTGAATAATTCAAGTGGTCTTTAATATGATCACCAGTCCTTGAACCTATTAATGGCAGTACAATAGCTGTGCAAATGAACACTTCAGAATCTGGGTTTGTGTGGCGTCACTCTGGATGTTCCTTTCCTATCAGCTGCACTATGTTAATTAATCGTTTAATCACTCTTATTGTTTTTTAATCCACTGCCTTCACACGGTGTAGTTTTGTTTTAGCAGTGTGTGTCTACTCCATTTCACCTGAACCTCATTTTTCGAGTTTCCCAGTTCTTACCCACCTCACCCCTTAAAAATCATTAGGTGCACCTCTCTGTAAATTGAACGGTGATCTTATTTCCTTTAGCAGTTCTGGTTTTGGGAGCCTTAAATCTAATCCAAACCGATGAAACCGCTCTCTCATCGGCTTTGCAATTGTCTTTCCTTGTTTTACAAGCCCCCGTGTATCAGCATCATTCCTTCTCACTGTCACACAAGGCAGGAGCTGGGAGGGTATTGATTTCCTTCTTGTGAAGGAAAGAACAGGACCTACAGAACCCAGCTTCGGAGTTTCTCCAAAGTGTTCTGTTTTCATAGCATGGGTTAAAATAGAGCCAACATTTACAGAGTATAATTACTGGAGATGGAAAAAGAGGAGATGGCTGCTTGGAAATGTCAAAAATGGAATCTGCAGATAGTGGGATGCATTATTGGTTATGATTTACTTTTTCAATTAAATCTCGAGGCACTGCAAAGGTACATTATTATGGTAGAAGAGAGGTCATTGCAGTGGCTGACAAGTGCCCCTTAACTCAAGCGGGGTGGTGTCAATAAGCCCGGCCCCTCCTGCCTTGAATGGCGTGGTGGACAGTTTCCTATTTGTCCCAGTGCCTGGTGGACCACTGGACCTTGTTCCTAAATATCTGCCGCAAAGGCAGCTTGGAGCACACGACTGGACCAAGCAGAGTGGCCGCTTTATGAAACCTTGCTCAGTCTAACACATCTTTGTGTAATTCGTGGCCGTGAACCAAAGATGTTTTTGCAAGTATCACGTTGTATTTGTAGGTCGTTGTAGTAAACCAGTACACATAAAAATAGCAAAAACAAGGAAAAATACAGCATTTCTCCTCGTTGCACCCTGTTAAGACCAGGTTTTCCCTGGTCTTAATTGTGGCGCTGCCCCATATTTATGCCACTGTTGTAAATATGGGGCAACGTCAAAATCCATGGGTGTTGCAGCAGAACGCCCACCACAACATCCATTGACCACCCCTTTCACACTAAGTAGAGCGTCAAAGGGGGCCTTATTTACAAGGCAGCGTTAAGCCACATTATGTGGCTTAACGCTGCCTTGTAAATAAGGCGAACACCACAACATCAAAAAAAGTGACATTCTGGTGACGAGAAGGGCTTGTTAAATATGCCCCGGTGTGTACCAGGCTCACTGCACAAAAATAACACGAGTGCAGTTTTTGAGTTGTATTTCAAGCCACCGTGTGGAGCACGGTGCATGATCCTTCGTAGAACAGGTGTATCCAGGGTGTGTGTGCAAATGAGAGAGAACAAAGAAGACAGCAACCTCTTCTGATTCACATCAAACGTCGGTATTTTATGAATTTCAATTAGGTTGTCTCTTCAAAATAATTTAACTTTGATTCAAAGTCAGGCAAATGCCTTTTGATATGCAATATTGCAAAATATCTATCTAACATCTGTCAGCTCATCACAATAGCTTCATGAAAAGGAGGTGCCTGCTGCTAGCAGCATTTTCTTAGAGAATTACTACATCTCACTAGAGAGAGAAAGTGCCTAAATCTTTCTAAAAAGTACACAAATCACTAAACACAATTCCTATTGTCCCTTTTCCTTAAAAAACGTATTTTTATTGCCATTTGGTATGCAAATACCGTGAATACATATCCATCACACATATGAAAGTTGTCAACATTTATTTAATGTCCCAACTCAACCCCAATTTGGCCCTGTTAATCCCATGGCCCAATGAGATGATGGACAGTGAGGGGTATATTTATGAGCCCCTTGGGCCACAGTACCATCACTTTTTGTGATGGTCTAGTGGGATAAACCACCAATTCATATTTATGAGGCCACGCAAAGCCACTTTGCAGGGTTTTGAATGGCTTCAGAGATATGGAGTAAGGCAAGATAGCCCAAATCACTGCCTTGCCTTACTCTGCGCTAGGGATGGGCTGGGTGGTGGGTGTTCCCACACAACACCCATGGATTTTGACGCTTCCCCAGATTTACAAGGCCATCTACACCCTGGGGATGCGCCTAAACCTTACTCCTACTGAGTTGAGGTGTAACAAGGAGATATAACTTTATTTCTCTTTGTTTATTCTTCTTTCTATGTGTACTGCATCCTGAAGCACACATAGAAAGAGGAACACGCCCCGGTGGATTGTTTCTGTGCTGGAAGGTGCCGCTTCCTGCATTTAAACAATCCTGCTGACAACACAGGCACCCTTCCACAATGATTCAAGGGTGCCTGCATTGACACTAGGCTGCCGAAATGGTCCCAGCACAGTGGAACAGGACAGGAAGTATTGGATAAATGCAGTCCATTTCTACCCTTTCAATTTGACATTAGGCAGCACAGGAAGGACTTGCTGCACTGCCCTATGCCAAATCCCCATAAATGAGGCCCTACGTGTGAGCTCCTCGTCATCCCTATGTGGCCACAAAACCCAGTTCATGCAGAAACTGGACATGACTAATAGACTGCCCTATGTCTCTCATATTTCAGTCGGGACTCATTGCAAGGGTTTGACTCTGCCAACATGTCAGTCTTTCCTACATTTGTGTGCCTATGATGCAGATGTATATCTTACCTCCCTAAACGGGGGCGATCACTACTAATGTAGAAATGAGTGTGGGTGCTATATTCGAAATCCAATGTTGCATATGGGGAGGGGGAAAACCAAGGCAGGAGGATGGAAGGGGGAGAGTAGACTCTAATTCTCTCTGGGCTAGACTATTCACCCCATAGCTACACAGCCCTCGGGGTCAGGTGCCCATGAGCAGTCTCAATCTGGTCCATGTCTCCGTCCTCCCCTCGGGGTCCCTCTGTTGCAGCCTCTGCTCCCGATGGGTAATCCCACTCATCTACCACCTCTGCCCACAAATCCACTATGGTGCGTCTGCAGACCCCTCAGGCTTCCTCCATCTGCAACGCCCTCTCCTCGGCCCTGGCTCAAAGCGTCACATACCTGGCCCATGTCTCAACTCTGGGCCCCCCACTGAAATCCAGGCCATGGCAATTCTCTTGTTAGCCAGTATCAGGGTCAGATCTGCAAACCTATTCCCCACTTTTTTAGGCTTGGGCCTAAGAAGACCCCCAATAAGCAGGTCTCAATAGAATTCTCCTACGTTTGCTTCAGGGTCACATGTAGTCTCATACAGATTTCCCCCAAGAACACCTGTAGATGAGTGCAGCCCCATGTCATGTGGATGAAGTTTGCATCTAATGTCGCACACCTGGGGCATGGTCTGGGCTCACCCCCATAAATCGCCCCAAGCCAACTCGGTGTCAAGTATGTTCTGTGTGTATAGTAATACCGGATATAGTTAAGCCAGGCATTATGGGACACCTTCTGAGGGTATACCAGCAGTCTCCCCCACTCAGCGTCCGAGGTCAGCAGTCCAGTGTCGTACAAGGGTCTCAAGAGGTTTCCCTGCCATTGTATTCAGAGCCCTATAGAACCACGTCATCAAGTGGCTACCTGTATCCATCACCAACACTTGCTGCAAAACTAGGTGGTCGCAGGCTCTGCATCTCCCAGTCTCCAGAGGTCTCGAAACAATTGTGAAAGTGCTTCATAGGCGAGGAATATGCCCGTCGACAGTGACGTATGCTCTATCAGATCCAGCAGGGAGACAAGAGTGCCCAGGTGGTAACAATCACTCACTGTCACTAAGCCCACCTCAGGCTAGGGGTCCAGCTGTCCTGCTCTGAAGTATGTGAGTGGTTCTCCATGCATCAGACCCACCAGTGAGAACTCAAGGAAATAAAGCACCTTTCCTTCTGTCTGCTTAAGACAGCGGTGCCAGCAGATCAGGGCCAGCACCAGAAGGAGTCCCGGGATCTGCAATGTGGGCCGGTGCAGCTTTGCGAGCAGTGTCCCCTGGTTAGGTTCAGTGCTTATGCAGCCATGCTCCAATAATCCTGCCCGATCCAGCCTTCATGTAAACTCCTGGAGCTGTGCCCCCGATAGGTATAGTTCAAAGTCAGGGACACCAGGTCCCCCATCCAGTCGCAGACTGTGAAGGGTTACAAGTGAGACCCTCTGACGGCCAGAATGAGATCCCTCAGGAGGGAGTCCAATTGTCGAAACCACAACACCGGGACCCACACCGGCAAGTTTCACAAAATAATAAAGCTTAGAGTGCTACAGATGCCATTACGAGCAGATTTAGAGATCGCCAGCAGGGGACACAAGATTTAAAGGGCTGAATTGCCTTACACAAATTACCGATCCACAAGTTGGCAGTTTCATGGTAGACATGGATACGTAAATATTTAAAAGTTTGGGGCACCCAGAGGATGTCCAGGGGGCAGCCATCGGGCTGCGGGGCCTCCTACACTACAGAGAAGACACATGTTTTATCTCTATTTACCTGTAAACCAAAGAAAGTCCCAAATCCCTCAAGGACCTGCAAGGTAAAGCCACTATCCTCCTCACTATTCCGTAAATAAATCAGCAGATTGTCAGCATAAAGATAGATTATATGTTCCTCCCCCTCCATAGTGAGTAATGTATCATGGAATTCCATCAGGATCTACTTTGCCAGAGACTCGATAGCCAGGGCAAAGAGTAGTGGGGACAGTGGAGATCGCCATCTCGTACTGTAGAAGAAGTCTTAAGAATCAGAGATGGTGCATCCCGTTTTCACCCTAGCCATGGGCATTTAGTACCACAACGGTACCTAGAGGCCCTACCCTTACCCAGCTCCATGCAGAGCGCGACTGCCTCCAGGAAGTCCCACCTCATGGCTTCAAAGCTCTTTTCCAGGTCCACTGACATGATCATTACCTGGGGGTGGCCTTACCAATCCTGGTTGTGTACGATGTTATAAGGCTGTCTGAGATTAATGGGTGTATTACGGGCAGGGATAACCACATTCTGATCGGCGTATATTAGATCAGTCATGTGCAGTCCTAGTCTGGAGAACAAGACCATGCTTATAACCTTGAAATCAATATTAAGCATATAAAAAGGTCTGAAATATGCTGTACCGGCCTCAGGCAAGCTGGTCTTTGGTAACGGTACTACCAGGGCCTCCCTCGTCGAGTCTGGGAGTTGCCCCAGATCATGTGCCTCCTTATACAAAGCCTCCAATTTCAGAGCAAATATCGTCACATATATTGCATAGAACTTCAAGGGGAGTCTGTCAGGCCCCGATCATATTCCAGTAGCAATACTCTTTTTAGCAGACCTTATTTCTTGGACAGTGATCGATCCCGCCAACTCCTTAGCCACCCCCGCTTGCAGACTCAGGAGCTCTAGCCTGTCCAGAAGGGTCTTGAGGGCCCTCAGCTGGTCAGCCCCCAGCAACCTATAAAGGATCACATAGTATTCCTGAAATGCTGAACTGATGTCTGTGGGGCAGTAGAGCGTGCCCCCTTATGGAGACATCATATGGGTGATGGGTGCACCCCTTCCCCAGGACAGAGTAACGAGGCCAGTAGCCTCACCGGCTTCCCCTCTTCTTCATGGCCACAGGCAATATATTCCTGGTAATTATGGCACCAAAAGCACCCAAGTGGAGAATTATACTGTTCCCTAGCCTCGAGCAATCTAGGGAAAACTTCAGGATACCCACCCAGCACGTTATCTAGCCCATGGATAGTGACATTGAGCTGGAACAACTCCAGATCGAATTCACAGCTTATCCCCACTGTCTGGCCCAGACAGTGCCCCCGCACAAGTGCCTTAAAGGCCTCCCATTCTATGAGGCTATTCTATGCCTTACCGGATCAAGCAAAGTGTCCCGAAACTCTACATCCTCAAGGGCTGTCATGTGCAATTGCAATGTTGGGATCCTTGGGGCCTCTTTAATTAGTAAAATGAAATAAATAGTGGGCTATGGTCAGACAACATGCGACCTAGATATTCAGCGTGCGGCACACAGCGGCACATCCCCCTGGAGCAGCTGTATCTATCCAGGCTGGTGTAGTGGAGTAATGTGAGCAGCTCCTGTCTAAGGCGTGCTGTGTACGCCAGACATCCTCCATATCCCAGTGCGCCATCCAATCCCTCATGCCCTCTGCCGTCCTATAGGCCATGGCCCCAGGCAGCAGCAGGGTCGAGCGGTCTAGTAAGTACACAATTAAACCCCCTGTCATCCCCCCCCCCCCGAGAAGCAGGACCCCCTTCACCAGAGACCCAGGTGCATTGAAAGGAATCCTATTGTCCTTTAATAACGAAATAATAACACACCTTCCCAGACTGGCTCAGCACCTGGTAATTCAAATTAGTTTTTTCTTTTGTACGTTTGTTATTTTTAAACCGTTTTGATATCTCTATAATTTAGCTGAAAGCTCGAGAAGTAAAATGAGACTTGTGTATTTATCTTGCTCATTGCCTCTATCCTCTCACTCACCTTCCTCATACACTCACCAACTTACATAATCAGTTACCTACTCAGTTTTCTGCTAACGTACTGAGTCTCCAGGTCGCTCATTCATTCAGGGATAATTGTGCGCTATGGAATGTTAGATCATAAAGATGTCCTAGGGCTGCTCCGCAAATGGACACTCATGTGAATTTAACGATGGAAGAACATTTATAAAACAAGTACATAGCATTGGCAAGGGGTAGATTCTTTTTGTGTTTTGGAGCAAATAGGAGTGGAAAAAAAACAGGGAAGTGGTAGTTAAGACACGGCCAATCAGAAAGTATTTAATCTTTGGCATGACCCCACACTTCTGCTGTATTATTTATTTATACTTCCTAGAGCAAACACGTCTTTTTTATGACAAGGCAGCAAATTGTTTAATACCACTAGATGGCGCACTATGCTGGATCTACCCCATGTACTCTTTCCCTACCGGTCATGTTTTTTAGGTCTCGCCTGACCCAGAGCATTCGCTGGTCTGGCGAGACATTTTGTGAGGGCTCCAAAAAGTGCTACCAGGCCAGCCTAGCGCTACAGTGCATGTGCGCGGGCGCGCGCGTTGCGCTTAACCGCGATTACTTTCACTTTCGCGGCCGCGCGGCCGCTTTGATGTTTGATCTCGATCACTTTCGAGGTCCCACGGCCGCTTTGATGTTCTCCGTCAGGCTTCAATAGATTGCAGCAGTTAAAACAAGCATTGGCATAGCTAATGGGTCTCGCTTTTGGGACCTTATAAGTGTTTAGTTATGCAACTGTTGCATGGCTAAACACTTATAAGGTCCCAAAGGCGAGACATATTGGCTATGCCAGTGCTTGTTTAAACCTTGAAATGACATGCCTAGCTATGAAAATGAATTTTTTTTATTGAAATTTAAGGTTCAGGGTTATCTGGGGCCCAGTGGGGTCCTGTGAAAGCCTGCATATTTACAGCATGAAATCTGTAAAGCCCAGCATATAAAATAATGTGAAGAAATAATATTAGAAGGAGAAATGCGAGCACAAGAGAAGCAAAGATGTTCTGATAATGGCGTTACAACGCGGACCCCGTTTGTAAAATTGTTTGCGCCGCTTGCTTTCCTGCTAGCGGCTCATTGTCTCGAGGAGCTGCTTTGCGCCGGCCTGTTTTCTGTGCAGCGCCCTCTACGGGAGACTTGCTTTACCGGTTGTTTCACACATGACTGTCTTCATGTCCTGTCTGGAGGAACACAGCACCACATGCTCCATAGGGTACACTTTAGCCATTTAATAGTTAATGAGGGTGAACAGCTCAGTGATTTGAAGCTCTTTAGCCGCCTCGCTTTGACTCGCCCTCTCCTGGGTTGGACTGGCTCGGGCTATCCCTCATCTTACAATTTCTTTACACTTCTATGATCACTAGTTTTTGCTTCATCACGTCTTTCTAGGGGTCTCAATAACCTTAATTACATTAAAGATGGTTTTTACTCTGGATGATTCGAAGGTTGCTACAAGGATCAGCAACTTGTTTTTAATAAAAATAATATTATTGCATTTGTACAGCAATACTATCAGTGAGGTTATGTAAGTAGGGAAAGGCTATAAGAATGGGATGGCCCTCCCAAAAAATAAATAGCAAGGATTGACAGGTGCAGAAATCTGATCAGTGGCGGCCGGCACGGGTAAGAGCGGTGAGGTGGTGGGGCAGGGCGGAAGGGGGAGGGAAGTCGACAGACGACTGGTTAGTTAAAATGAAATACAAAATAAATAAAACCACTTACGTTGCGCTAAGTGGTTTTATTTTTTCTTTAATTTAATTTGAAGTGACCCGTCATCTGCCGACTTCCCCTCCCATCACCCCTTGCCCTGGCCCCCACCATGCCACACCTATCTTACCTGTGCCAGCTGCCACTGAATCTGATTGAATGGTGAAAAAGGTAATGAAATGGTTGTATACCCAGGTATAAAAGAAAAAAGACAGAGGAATGATCTATGTGGTTACTGTAAATCTGCTTGAAAAAAATATGTTCAACATGAAATCACGAACAAAACACAGCTTCATTTGTGCTGCTGTTTACCAGTGCTCAGCACCGACACCTATTTTGTAACACTGGTGCATATTTATGACATTATGACAGTGAACCACATGGTCGCGCTGTCAGTCTATTTTTCAAAGAGCACATGAGCAATTTGTTTATCAACTCAATATGTGATTACAAAAGTAATGAAACAAACGTGCTCATGCTATTCTTACAGTTTTAGGTCACGTAGTGTAGTCCAAATTCACATTTGTATGACTTTAATGGCTAAGTAGGTGGCATTTGTGCTAGTATTTGGCAGCGCTGGCAGGGACCAGAGGTGGTGCAAACTGCACTGACCTCCTGATAAATATTTTGGGTCCTGGCACTTATTAGTTTACAAATTAAGCACTCGAACAAACCTATAAGTTTCAAGCAGGGCAGGCGGTGAAGTCACTGGTGTCAGGCGAAAGACATTCTTTACTAAAAATGTATTGAGTGGATTTGCCCGGAGATGGTCATCGGAGCTGGTTTAACCAGGTTGTCTAGATGACATCAATCCCTACCTCTACGACAGCATCAACTAAGGCACACTTTAGGACCATCTTTTATTTAACAGGCAGTATTTCCAATGCTGAAATTAAGGTTTTATGACAGGAAGTTGTGCACTGGACTGATAGGTGCATCCGGTACTTCCTATCCATCACGGTGCCCACATTGTAGCACTTTAATGGGGGCACATTTATTTTGAATGGTTTTGGAAAATCTCTTCCTAGGTTCGTGGTTTCTTTCTCTTGGTCTTGGGGAAGTCAGTAGCTACCGAAGGATATCCCTGGTTGGTGCTGTTCTTCACCACCATGGGCTTGTCATGCGTACGTGAGAGGGAAGACATAGAGTTAAAAGTTCATTCAGCTGGTGGCATTGTGTGTTTGAAAGGTTTTAGATGTCAACAGCTTCATTTCCCATATAAGCCTGTTCGGGGAACAACCTTTACAACGCAACTTTTACAACGCACTACCATTACAACTAGGCCTGGGCAAAAATTTCGTTCCGTTCGCGGAAATTGCGATAATTTGACATTTTTGCGTTCCGCGGAGAGCGCGAAAATGTCAAAAATTCCGGTTTCCGCAGCTTGGCGATAATTTGTTTCTTGCTCGCGCTGTAAAATGATACATTCTCGCGCGCGCGCGATCGCCTTACCTGAATCCCTGCGTTCGCCGACAAGTTTTCTTGATCCGGTCGCGTTCTCCATGAGATGTTGTATTGTTTTTAGCCATTTGCGCTGTCTCGCGACAGTTCGCGCCCGCAGTGACGTCATGCGTCGCGCGATCACGTCTTTCTTCTCGCGATCATGCACCGCGAGAACAACTCAAAACAAGATGGCCGCGCCCGCAAGCAACCACATGGGTAAGTTGGCGACCCGCAACCATGCAGAAAATCTCGCGAACATGCCGGAAAAAAACTTCCGCATCTTTGCGATATTTCTGCTTGTTTGCGATAATTTTAAACATTCTCGCGATAATTTGCGAAGGTTAATTCCGCAAATTCCGCCCACCCCTAATTACAACGAAACTGTTACAACCCAAGTGGATTTACAACGCATGCCATTACAACGCAAGTCTTTACATCGACTTGCGCTAGATGGCGTGCTAACATTACAAATAGTGTAGTTTACTATCCCAACACCTTCCCCACTGTTAAGTGGACTGGAGTTGGAATAGTAAATTACACGTTTCTAATGTTAGCACGCCATCTAGCGCAAGTCGATGTAAAGACTTGCGTTTTAATGGCATGCGTTGTAAATCCACTTGCGTTGTAACAGTTTCGTTGTAACAGCACGCGTTGTAACAGCACGCGTTGTAACGTCATACATCCGCCTGTTCACTGCTGCCTGGTTGTGCTCCATCTGAAAACATGGTAGCCATCCGCTTGCAATATAAATTTAAGAAAACAAAACACCATTGAATATCACTTGAATACAACAGTGCTTCCTAGCTGACACTCTTGTTTAGAACAGGTATAAAAAACACGTTTTACATATAATAGACAACACAGGAAAATATGATATTTAGTTGTGAAAAAAAGCATCACTGTAACCCAAATGCTTTAACCACACAACGATGACTAAAAATAAAAGGAATTCAAATATAAAGAAAGAAGCATTGGCAAAGTAAAGTGTTGGCCTACCAAGCCTTCCACTGAAGCACACCACGTTTTAGGAGGATGTGCTTATACAGTGAGGTAAATGCTGTCATTCACAACACTAAGGAGGCAATGGCTGAATTGGGCTTACCCACTACCCGCTCCTGTATGCTGTGGTGGGCAGGAGAATGTGTGAATGACTTTTGAACAGGTCAGTGGATGAAGAGAACTGGCTTAAAGCCCCCCCTTATATGTAATTTCTATTTATGATTTCTTTTACTGTAACAAGTCGGGCAGCAGCAGGAGCCGTCTCTAGGCGAGACCTAAAATGTACATTTAAAGTCTTATGTTTTCAGACTTCAGTCCTCAGTGGGATTCACCATCCACATGCAGGAGAGACAATAGGCCTGATTTACAGATTGTATGGTGGACCTTTAGCCATCAATGTGACAGAAAATTCAGCAAAGCATTGATGGAAAATCCATCCCATTTAGAGTGTTCGGCCAGCTCACCTAACTGCTTTTCTGCTTGGCCGGTCTAGGACAGCCAGCCAAACAGACATGCAGTTAGCTGTGTACATCACTCCAACCCATCTGCCATGGCCCGGCCCCACCCCACACATGCAGGCTCAGTCAGCAGATGAAAAATAAAACAATAGTAAAATATTGTTTTATTTTTCAGCTGCTGATTCTGAGCTAGTAGGGCGACGCTCCTCCGCCACTGAGGAGGAGCCGCCGCTGGTTCAATACCCCATGTTAGGTAGTAAAAGTATCTCCAGTAGTACAAATAGTTCCATAATGTCTGGCTTCTCCCTTCACAACGATCCTTTGCTGAATATGCCCATTGCCATACTACAGACATGTTGAAGAAAGTTCTTAAAATCTATAGAAAGCATGTCGAGCTGTAAAGTTAAACAAAAGATACTTTGTGGAATTTATAAAAGGCTTTATCACTTGCTTCTTGTAGAAAACCTATACATTTCGCAAGAAATATTTCCCATGCCTGGTTTATAGGAAGCCATTCAGAGTTGGAAAGAAACTGGCAGATTTTCAGAATCATATTCTAAATACATTTTCTTCAATTCAAAATAATATATTTTTTCAGGAAAACGATTGAACTAACAAGAATAGACTTGTTTTAAAAGTTACCGTAATCTGAATGTTCTTTATGGTGCCCTTTTAATAGAGTAAATAAAGCCCTCTGGTTCTCAAAAAATCTTTAATACGAAAGTGCGTTTATCATACAGAACTATTTGATGAGAAAATCACAAGGTATGTCTCTTTTAAAATGTGACTTTAATGACTGTATATTAAGCTTCCTTATTGCTGGGTATCATAGGATGACGCACTGCAAGTTATTACATGTCCTTCCAACAGAGTGTAATTCACTCCCCACACACAGCAAACCATAACATAAATTCGAAATTGAAATATAAATCTTACTTAGCAAATTTCTGCATGCAAACGCGGCATGCTGTGCCATTTGGTCATGCAAATCTGAATTTACTTCACTTTAATGTTTCTATGAATCATGTACTTTTGACATGTGAACAGATGTGGCCAGTTCTGAAGGGAACAATGTCAATTAAAGAAGAAGCCTGCAAAGCACATACAGGCTTGAAGAGCAAACACTGAAAGAGCCTACGAAAGAGATAGAGCAGAGAAAAAACAGGGCAAAAAGGGCCACAAAACCCGCCACAATTCAGTCCCAGTTCTGAAAGCCTTATGACACAAGGACCTCCAGAATTATTAAATCTCGAGCTAATCATGCTGTTACTTCATTCTAGTACATTGAACATATGTTTCTTCACCGTTTAACACCGTTCTATTTTGTATTTAGCATAAAAAATTAAACAAGGGGCATTATAGGAAAATATAGTATGTACACAAAGTCACAATATTACACACGACTAGGGGCCTGGTTTAGATCTTGGTAGACGGGTTACTACGTCACAATGATGGACATCCCCCCCGCCGAAATATAAATCCCATAGGATATCATGGGATTTATATTTTGGCGGATGGGATATCCGTCACCCGTCCACCAAGATCTAAATCAGGCCCTAAATGTCTGAGTATTGAAAAGTTGGCCTATGTGTGGGATATTGTTCTGTCCTCAAATTCTGAAAGTTTATGACTATCTTAGTTTCCCGGAGGGCGCCAGGAATGTGTGACAGCAGATAATGTATCAATTAAGATGTAGGGTAGCAGCAGAGTGCCGTTTTTAATGCGCATTGTAAGAAATAGGGTCTCAGGTTGGCAGAGGTATGCACCCTGTCCAAGTAGGCACCACCACTCTACTCATGGTAAGTCAGATACACACCCTAAATTAACCTATGCTCACCCTCTGGTACCTTCGCACAGAGTAGTCAGGATTAACTTCAGAGGCAATCTGTAAAGTATTTGTGCAGCACATTAATTACAGTAACACAGTGAAAACACCACAAAAGACTCCACACCGACTTAGACAAATACAGATTTATCTGATTAAAACAAGGCCAAAATACAAAAATCCAATCAGTTGAAGATGAGATATGAATTTTGAAAGATTAAATCCAAAAACAGTGCTTAGAAGTCAAAAGCGCTAAAGGGTTACTAGAGGTCATGCTAGACCCAGGCAAATTTGAAAAGTCAATCCGACCGCGTAGCGTGCGGGCCAGATACAGATCCAAATAGGTCCCATTGTAGTTTTACCATCTCAAGTTGAGTCAAGAGTCCCGTTCGTGGGAAAGAGTTCACTGGCAGCACGGTGAGCGTTGCGGGCATCGCGGACAGACGGGCTGGGGTCTCGTGGGTGTGAAAAAGCAATGCTGCAGTGTGAAGAGATAAACTTGCGCCCACTTGCTCTGAATCTTTGAGCAAGCAACGCAGTTCCAGGGCCAAAGAGCTCATTTGCGGTAGCAAAAAGTCTAAAAAAAACTTGATTTAAAGGAGCTGTAGTGCAGGAAACCCACTTTTGAGGCCCTGAGCAAGAAGTCTTTTGTGACCTTAAGGCTTTAGAGAACAGGAGGCAAGCCCTTGGAGAATCTTGGGTTCAAGGATGTAGAGAGCAGTTCCAGTCCATCTCACTCTCAGGCAAAGAGCAGCAGGCAGCAAGTCAACACAGCAGAGCAATTTGTAAAGTGGCAGTCCCTCCTACAGCACAGCAATCAACAGGCATCAGGCAGCAGGTCAACACAACATCTCTTCTTCCAGGCAGAATGTCTTTGGTTCCAGTAGAGTTCTGATTTGGTGTTGTCGGGGCCAGTACTTATACCTAAAAGTGACTTTGAAGTAGAGGAGACATCAGAGAAGTCTTTGAAGATTACAAGGTCTCTTCCTTTCCTACCCTGGCTCCAGACACACTACAGGGGGTATGCAGCTCTTGATGTTGGGACAGGAACAGCCCTATACAGGTCTAAGTCTCAGCTCCTCCCTCCCAATCTACCTCAGGAAGGTCATCCGCCTTTTGATGGGCCATCAGGATGCAAATGTCACACCGCAGATCCCTCTGTCGAGAGGTAATACAGAAAGCCCAGCTGTCACACTAACCCAGATGTGTATTCAGAGACAGGCAGAGGCACAGAATGGTTAAAGTAAGAAAATGCCAACTTTCTAAAAGTGGAATTTTCTGATGTGTAATTTAAAAACCAACTTCACTAAAAGATGTGTTTTTAATTTATGATTCCAGGGATACCACACTTCAATTTTCTATCTGCTACCAATGGAAAATGACAAATGGCAGTTTAAAACTGCACACACAGGCTGTGCAATGGCAGGCCTGAGCCATGTTTAAAGGGCTACTGAGTGGGTGGCTCAATCAGTTCTTCAGACCCAATAGTTGCATTTGATTTACAGGCCCTGGGGACATATAGTGCACTTCAAGTACTTGCAAGTAAAATAAATATACCAATTGTGGATAAGCCATTCTTACCATGTTTGGAGTACAGATCATATGCACTTTAGCACTGGTTAGCAGGGATAAAGTGCCCAGAATCCTAAAACCAGCAAAAATGAAGTCAGCAAAACAAGAAGTCAGAAGGTAAAAAGTCAAGGGAAACCACGCCAAGGATGCCTTGCCTAAAACACATGGAAAATCCTAGCTCCTTCCCCACGACTCTATGAAATATTGGGGTGTTTTGTCCCAAAACACACCATTCAATACACATACCTGTAGCATTTATTGTCTTAACATCACAACATTTCATGGGTGGGCTTTGCCTAGAGAATGTTTGTGAATACAGTTCCAACATTGTGATTGCGAACACTTTGACATAATCCCACCTTTTCACTCCCCTTCACCACACTTAACATTTGTTGTATGAATCCCAGATCATGAACCAGCAAGTGAAAATTGGGCACCGACCAGTTAGCGACTTGGGCTACACTTTCCAGTCTGCCTGGTGTACTAATCAGTAACATTGTAAAAGGTGGATTTGCAGGTGGTCACAAAACCTCCAGCATAATGAATATAATTTAGGCAGGAGCCATTCTGTGACTCCCTGTGAATGCCTGTGAATGCGACCACAAAGATGGGACCTGCAACGGGCAGCAGGCCTCCATTTCATGGCCATGAGAACTTGCTCCAGACTAAGGGTTTCTGTCAGCATTCGTTCTGAATGAATCTGACAGACTTTCATCGATAACTTGGAGACTTATATCTTCCTCATCATTGAATTTATTGAACTTACAGTGTTTGATGAGCGTATCAACTCTCTCAGCAAATTTGTTGATTGAGTGACCAGCTCTCTGTCGTTCCTGACTGAAAATATATCTTTCATAATCAACATTCGGCGTGGTATTAAACTTGAGATTTAACACTTCTCTGATTTGATAGTCTGTGACTTCATCAGTTCGCAGTAATTTCTTTATTACCTCTTTTACGTCTTCACCAGCAAGAATTTAGAGGTATTTGACAATCTTTTTGTTGTCGATTTCTTCCAGTGCATTGTTGAAATCATCAAACATTTCTATCCAGGCAGTCCATCTGTCACCAAATTCTGCTTTTTTAGCAGTGTTAAATGGAGATGGTGGTTTTCAGGAAGGCAGCAGATGTATAACCGACGTCTAAGCTTCTCACCTGGACTTGCACCATTTCTACCATCAGCAAGTACTTGCAATGTGCTTGCATCGGGGTCGTTATGGCAAATCAGAATGGGTAGAGCTTCTTTTCCCGTGGCTATCGGAGCTTATCAACTCTTGAAGGACTTTTGAGCTGTGCAGAAAGCACCTGGCACCTTTGGTTGTGTCCGCTTCTGGGATCAACAGCTCTGTATTCACAACCTTGGGTATTCTACTTGGGTCACTGGCCCACAGCGGTGGTATGATGACTCTCTTTACTCAGCTTTTAGGTAAGTATCACAATAATTTCTCACCCTGGTTTTCTCTGCCTTTAGCGCTTTTCTGTATTTGGCTATTTTTGCTGTTAGAGCTTTATCGCCCCTATCTGTCGCTGCTTCCAGCGCTTCTCTTTACCTGGTTGTTTCCGCATTTAGCATTATCGTTCTATACGATTTACAGCTCAGTGTTGCATAGAGGCACAGTACTTCTTTTACACCCCTAGTAGAAGATTTCTGGCCAACGATGAGTAAGCTTCTTAGTGAGGCTTTCGTTATTGTCAAATGCTTCACGGTGGCTGGAGTGGCGATTTCACTAAACAAATGCCAAATGTTGATCTTCAATTTGACTTCATGCGGCATGCACAAGCAGTTTGCTGGTCGGAGGCAAACTCTCTGGGAGAGCACAGTCGATCTCTGGGTTATGTATTCCCTATTTTGTCACCAGCTGCAGCGACCTCCACAGTATGGGTACCTGTACATAAATTTGCCACACACGGAGATTAGCATTACACATCTTTATTCCTGTGCATGTAACTGCTAACTCAACGTTCTAAACATAAGCTCTAGTCACCACACCTGAACACTTATGTCATAGTTCTACAGAGTCCATCAGGAACCCAAAGAGTGCCGTCATTGCTAACTCACAAGACACTTCTATACGGAAAGTATTGGTTATGTAAAGACAGTGCAAAAGTCATTTGAGGACATTTTCCATTACCACAAACAATACTTAGGTCAGTTACAAATCGAATACACCTGTTCACTATTGTCTGTTATGCTATACAAACATGCAGGGCAACACGTGCAGCAACAAAATGGTTGTAGGAAACCTGCCTTCTCAGCTTGGTTATTCCCCTTTTGCCTTACCCTATTTTGCTGGCTTTAGAACTCTACCTAGGAGTAAAGTGCCTGTGCTCCCCTCCAAACATGATTTATGGCTCAATTTATATCTTGGCAGTGAGGAAACTGCATCACAATGGTGATGTTCCCTTCCCCCAAGACTATGATCCGTCAGCATGATTTAAATGAGGGCAGACCATAGTTTGACGCAGTGGTCAAACTGCTCCAATGGCCTGATGGAGCAAGGGCCTTCGGAGGTTTGGCAATATGTCCATCCACCTAATTTAGATGTGCAGACATATAGCCCATTACAATGCCCGTCACAGCCTGAAAGCACCTGGGGATAAGAAGCATTGAAAAGGGTTCAATACTCCCCTTGCTATTGGGGGAAACACCCACATGTAACCATTGTCAATGCCCGTCACTGGCAGGAAAAACCTACCATGGCAAGGGGGACATTGAGTACTTCTCAATTTCAAATCATCCCTATGTATGCCTTGTAGCCCACAAGACGGGGTGCATGGGATTTAAAGTTGGGACAGGTAGAAAATTGATATTACCATGCCCCTACAGTAACAACTTTACAAATTATAAAGCTAAACATAAACTCGGGAGAGGTACCAGTTAGAATAATTAAGATGAAGACAGTCATTAATTCAGGTAAACTGTAGACTTCATTTGTGCCATTTGTTTATAAATGTGGACTAATAAAGAATTCCATTTGTTAGACCTGCCATCCTTGGCATGGTATTCCCACAACCTTTCTGCCTTCTTCCCTCCTGTTTTGCTGAATTCAATTGTTGGCTTTAGGACTATGTCCACTTTACCACGGCTAAGCAGTGCATAAATGCTTGTGCGCCCTCCTTCATACGTTGTCAAATTTGACTACACCTAATTGGCACATGTAATTTACCTGTAAGTCCCTAGTGATGGTATTACATGCACCCAGGGCCTGCAAATTAAATTGCATTGGTGGGCCTGCAACCCTCATTGTGCCACCCAGTAAAGTACCCTTTTAAAACCTGTCTCAGGCCTGCCACTGCAGCTTGTATTGCAGTTTTAAGCTGCCATTTCTCCTTACCCAAATAAACCTTTGGCCAGGCCTAAACTGTCCTTTTTAAAACGTATAAGTCATCTCTCAGGTAGGCCACAAAGGCTTACAGGGCAGAGTGCATTGTATTTAAAATGTAGGGCATTTGTACTTAAGCTTTACATGTCATGACCGTGAAAAACTCCTAAAATCATTTTTCCCTGTTGTAAGGCCTATCTTTCCCATTGACTAACATTGGGCTACCTCATTACATTTAATAAGTGATAACTTTAGATTGGAAGCAGATAGAAATATGTTGTTTAGACTCAAGTGAACTGTGATTTAAAATCCTCTTTAATGGTAAAATCAGATTTCAAGTTACAATACTGAAAATGCCGCTTTTAAAACATTGGCATTTTCTTGTCCCAACCATTTGTGTTTTCTGCCAGTGTCCTGGATCACATGACTGTGAATAGCTCTGGTGTTTGGGTTTGTGTATTCCTTCTTGACAGTTACACAAAAGAAGCTTAGGAGTGGGTAATCAACAGCACGAGTGGGAAGAGGCTGCACCCAGCCCCACTTACACTTCAAAGGGCTTTGCCTCATGCACACATCAAGGAATCGGATCACAGGCATGCAGTGCCTTTTGTCACCCCCAGACAGTTTGGAACCTAGACAGGGGAAGGGCTAGAACTTTCCAGAACTAGATGCGGGGGTAGGACAAGGTGTCCCCGTGGACTCCCCTTCTTCTTGAACTTGCCTTGCTATCTGAGAAGGAAGACTGGACCTGTTTGCTCTCATCAAAGGCTAACAAGAGTGACTCCAGGGGTCAGTTGGTTGACCAACTGTGTGAGCTACAGGGACACAACAAGCATCAGAGGCCTCCATGCAACTGCCCAGCTGACCTGCTGCAACTGAATCTGCCTGGGCCCTGTTGGGTTCTACTGGAGTGAATTCCCCAAGAGGTGCATTTCCAGGTTCTGGACCATTGGCTGGCATCAGAGTATATTACTCCCAGAGAAAAAGTGAAAATCCTGACGTTTGGGCTCTTCATGATCATTAACAGGTTAGTTTATGCTGAAACTGTGCCGCCCATGATTACCCCCAACGTGAAGCTACGGTGAATCCTGCTCTTTGCTCTGATGACATTCTGCGGTGACTCGCAACATGAGACCTGCCCTTCTTACTTCAGCACCGACAGCCTGAAACAACTACTAACGAGAAGCTAGAGCAACGAGCATCCGCAATGCTTGACTGGCTCTTCACGCTACAGCGATGAACATCTACAAGGGTCAGCCTCCTACTCGCAGAGTCCTCTAATGTGAATGCAACTCTTCTAGCTGACTTGAGAAGGTAATTTTTAGGCAGGATTAACCTGGTCCCTGTATTCGACCCGCGCACCATCTGGCCAGCCTAACTTGTGACTTTGCTTCGGTCTAGCACAACCATATGACCCTGATTGGCACATTGTGCGTTTACGCACTGTTTGCACTAAAAACTTTCAAATTGAATATCCCCACTTCTACTGATCGGATTTTGTCGCTCTGGCATTTATTAAAATTCACTCTTTTTTTCTAAATTGGTTTCACTTTTTTTTGTGTTGTGTTTCCACTTTATTACTGTTTGTGTGCTGCAAAAATATTTTACTCATTGCCTCTAAGTTAACCCTGACTACTTTGTGGCAAGCTAATAGCAGGGTTAAGCACCGGTTAATTTAGTGACTTTTTATGGTCCGCCTTGACATGTAATGAGCCTAAGTGTAGCTTCCACCTCCCTCAACCAATAACCCAATTCTTACACAGTTGACAATAGAAATGTATAATTCAGACAAATTACTACAAGTTGGGTGTTCTTCCTTCATAAGGGCCACCACTCATATATACACTACTGGCTAACAATTCGCTGTGGCAGATACAAATGTGATTCCAACGCTTTCCACATTGAACTGTATATATTTCTGGTGTTAATAAAAGTAATTGACATATTATCTCTACTCTTAAAAAAAGTTGGGAAAGTAGTTTCACTTTTAATGCTTACAACATAGATATTTGAGCATAGAGGAAATAATTTGAATACAAACAGGTCAACCTTCCAACATGAATCCAACAGTCTAACAGTTGGATATTACTGAAGAACAGAATGGGGAAGGGCAGTGACTGGTTTACTCTCCTGTTACACACAGCGTCTTCAAAAGGGAAGTAGAACATCCAGGGATGCATGCTGGGACTGTTTCAAACTATTTTGGACTCCGCGAAGCAGGCTTTGGAGGTCCTCTGGGGCTTGTGGTCCAAAACAGACAGTAATGTGGGCTCCAACCCTCATAAATCCCAGGCACTGCAACGAGTGAATCAAGCTTGTGCTGCCATACGCTCCTTTCAGTTGGATGGTTCTGGGGGCCCAGTAGCATCCTCCCCAGTAAGCTGTTGGATTGGAGAATCAGGGCACCATGAGTATTATATCAAAACCCTCCGTAACTTAGTGAAGTGAAATGTTTTTGTTTGACACATTCTTAACCTGTGATCCAGGTAGCTGTCAACAATCTCCTCAAGCTCTTAATTGAGCTTTTCAGAACTGTTATTTTATGGAACAAATGAATGACTCTGCAAGATCTTTTAGCTAGTCAAGCAGGCTTCCCAAACAAGATCCTCTCTGTTGGCCTGGCATTAAAGTGTGGTCCCCATTCTCTCGTCCACATGTCAGTATCCGTCAAATAATTAATTAAAATGGAAAGGTTAGTCTGATTTCCCATCTACCCTTTTAAGAGCATCATCAGACCATAACTGAGGGCCTTATTTATAGTTTGACATGTGGGATACTACGTCAAAACATGCCTGCTATCCTGTCTGCAATATTAAAAGTGCCATAGACTGACTACAATGCACTTGTAATATAATAGAGAGAACATCCTCCATGTTTGTCACTAGGTGTCTCATTCAGGAAACTCTAAATAAGGATCAGCTTCACATATTCATTAAATATTTAGGGAGACAGAAGTAATCCCTCTGGACCCAGAAAAGGAGAGCAATCGGAGTAAAAACAAGTATTTGCAATGCAATAGGTCTCGCATTTGTGAGGGATAGAGCTATTGTTGTTGTAAATGACAATGTCTTTTACCTATGTGTTTTGATTTTGAGTGTAGTGGATGTATGTGGTGTGGAGTGGAATTCTGTGGTTTGTATTGGAATTGTTAGTTGTGGAATTCTGTGGGGTGGATTTATGTGGTGTGGAGTGTATTTGTGTAGTGGAATTATGTGGCATGGTGAAGAGCTAGGGATGAGAGCTGCACAGAATAGATGGAAAGGAAGATGGAGATGGATAGGTAGTTTGTGCAGGGAGTGGTGAATTAATTCGAGACAGAGGAGCAGAAAGAGTGCGTGAGAAAGAGAGAAAGAAGGGAGAGCGCAGTCCATAGATGCATAAAGAGGGAGGACTTGCATATGAGGAGGAGAAGAGCATGGGTTTGAGAGGCGGAAACCTTGAAAAGAAACTGTGCTTAATATGTGTGAGCAAGCAGTATAGAGAGGAGCTAGAGAGTCTGAGGGAGGGATGAGAGGGGGCTGTGGGTGAGTGGGGGAGAGTTGACATGGTTGTTGGAACTGCAAGGCATAAATGTGTAGGATTGGAACTGTTTGTTCTGGAATTGTGTGGAGTGAAATTGTGTGGTGTGGTGGGAAGTTGTGTATTGGAGATATGTGTTGTGTCTCAGTGACACACCATTGAATGTTGTTTCCTAGAATGACTACTCATCCGTGCTCAAAATGGCGACCATGTGTTTGCTACTGCTACTTATTATTGTACTTTCACTTGTAACCGAATTCCCTCATTGAACAGCGATGGACTTTATAGGGCAAAGCTTTGCTCATTTCTTGAATGCATTTTCACTTACTTTATGAGGGCTGTCCAAAGGGCTGGGCCCTGTGCAGCTTGGTTCCAGTTGATTGTGTAATACTTGAAAAAGGATGACTGCTTCCTCCTGGCCTTTTCTGCATAATGGCAATACAAACCACCTCTGCAAAGCATCAATGTGTTCTGCACCAAGATTGAGGAAGCAGTCAGAAACCTACACCAGATGAAGGATTTTACCAAAAA
The DNA here is from genome assembly GCF_964204655.1 of Triturus cristatus. Classification (NCBI taxonomy): domain Eukaryota; kingdom Metazoa; phylum Chordata; class Amphibia; order Caudata; family Salamandridae; genus Triturus; species Triturus cristatus. Next base: position 933,147,186 of record NC_140588.1, on the reverse strand, counting down.
TTATTTGTTATCTGCTGCGTTGTTATTTCCCGCGTCGCTCAGCTGCCTCGACATGTATGTTCATTGCACTAGCATGTATAGCACCAAAGCACAGTGAGGTAATTTGATTTGTTGCCATCATGTTCGACACACAATTATTTTTTAATTGAAAAAAAAAAAAACACAATAGCTGTATGAGTTGAGTGTGTTGCATTGTTCTGAGGCATACCGTGACTTTTTGGAAGAAACAGAAGCCATTTCACACTACACCAAGATACGATTCAGGCACCTGTTTGTTTCATTTAAGGCTATTAGCAAGTCTAAAAAGTGATTTTCCTGTGCCGTGAAATGGTACTGAGACAAAAAAAGTGTTCAATTTACTTGAGCCGTCTGTGCATGTTATCTTTTCTAAATTTAACTACAGAACCATGTTTAAAGGTCTCTTTTGAGTGACATACCTTTCCCAGCCAACAGAACTCTCAGAACTGTCAACTAAAGTTCTTTAGATGTTTGAGGACTATGATTTAGGAAGGTAAATCTGACTTGGGGAGAATTACTAAGTGTTTTTGAATGTCATAGGTAAAAATAAAATAACCACCAGCATGCTTTTTATGGCTACCATGGCAACAATGGAACAAAAACATCCTGCTAATTATTACACCCATGGGGCCTTATCAACCTACAAAGTTGTGCACACCCATTCCAAAGAGCACGAGCCAAACACATGAAGCCACTGACAGGATAATGCCACCAGGATTGTATGGTCTTTACCCTACATGACAAGAGCAAATATTAGCCAAGACATGACATGGGCAGCAACAATTCACAATCACACTCACAATAAAATAGCAAGCATTGGTAAAATCAACAGGTATGGGTTCGCTATTATGCAATTAAAGATCGGAAACACAATAGGTGAGTATATGTGCATGAACTACAACCACATATGAAACATGTCAGCACATACACACACACTCAAATGGCCCACATGCGTTCAGACTGAATGCATCCATGCACCACGCAGGCAGCACATGCATGTGTGCTTGCCTGAGTGCTTGTTCTCTGCTCGCTCTAGTGTTGTCTGTCACTGCATGCACTTTAAGAAAGACTGGATGGTTTGACAATCCGTGAAGTTTAGTGGAGAACTTCTAAGCGCTGTAGTTAGGAGGTGTTACAATTAATACATGTGTAGTCACAGTAAATCTGAATGTATAGTTCCACGTCAGTTCTTGAACATGCCTTTAAGGCCCCACAAAGGGCTAAACACAGTAAAAAGACTTCAAATAAAACACGAGGTTTGACTTCAAAGTGGTGCCCCATACAAAAGTACACTCACGTTGAGAACAGGATTACCTGCTCCTAGTTACCTGGCATAAGGACAAATCCGCCTTTGCCAAGGTGAAAGCCACAAGAGTTGACATAAGAGAAACAAAGGCAATGAAAGCTGCTTGACCCCTCCATGAAGTGCCCACCATTGAAACAGCCAAAGATAAACCAGGAAGGTCAGTGGGATTGCTGAGAAGAGGGAGAGTTATCCTACTAAACTAGCAGCTTGAATTTATGTTTGAAGAAAAGATCAGCAAGTAACATTTGATCTTATCAAAAATAAACTGTTAATGCTCTATGGCTATGATCATTTGAGGTTGTGTGTAGGTGTATTGTAGCAGTGGGTGCAAGCAGTTATAGTTTGGGTGAAGGCTGGGAAATGGGTGAAGAGAAGAAAGGAAAGGGTGTTGCAAACCACTAACAGGATGCAGGTAGATACACAAGGCGCAGGGCTAACAGCAAACGGATATAAAATACCAGGTGTGTTTAAAAAACAAAAACACAACATGAGTGTAGAGGTCAAGTGTGATAATAGGATGCATGGTAGGAGACAGGTGCAGATAGTGATGGAAAGCATGAGAACAAGCAGAATCACAATGTAGATTACATCAAAGGAAGAATTGGGGTGGGAAGGAGGGAGGCAGTAGATTGCGGTTTAGTAATGCAGAGAAAAAAAGAGTTTACAGCAAGATTAGATACAGAGAAAGTCAAGCACGATATAGGGACGAGTAAACTGTATAGCCCCATCCACAAATTATAAGGCAGAATTTTAAATACAACACTAATCTTTAAAAAAAAAAAAAGCATAGGAATTGTCACTTTTACTGATGAACAGCACCTTAATCACATATGTTGCAGCATAAGGAAGTCTCTGAGGGCGTGGATATCAATTGTGCAGCAGGTGCAGTGGCCCCAGGGTGCACTGCACCCCAATTAATGGTTGTTTTATCTATCAAACCAAGGCATGAGGGCCCAGTTCCTTTTATGGAATCATCACAGCCCCACTAGTGAGTAACCGGTAGAGGTGAAGGGATCAAGGGTTGCGCCCGGTACACCACATCCTGCTCTGGCGACATACACAGGGGCACTGCGCTACCAGTTCCCCCACATGGAAAGAGTAGTGCTTCCCTCCTGCCAACTGTGTAATCTTGTGATTGCGTAAAGCAAACTCAGAACACATGAGCACGCTCTCAGATTTACACAAACCTGACCCGGAGAATTGGTGACTTAACCTGGTGGGTAGAGGAGGAACCAGCTGGCAAATGAAAACAGATGTGTGGCGTCTGTGAAGCGGACACAGTGGTGCTATAACAAATGCTGCATGGTGGTCCAATATTGAACTCACTTACCTGAAACCCGTCCCGCATTGGCTGCTTCGCACGGCCTGGAGCTGGAAATTGAAGAACAGCGCAAGAAAAGGAAGAAACAAAAAAACACAAGTCCAATTCCCCTTTAAAGGAAGCCCAAAACCAAACAAATATCCTATTTAAAAAAGCCCAACTGACGATTGGCATTAAAAATTGCAAGAAAGGTAACCCTGGGCGGAAAACTACGCTACGCTCGTGGACTGTGCGTAGCGAGTGCAACTAAGTGCTACGCGAATCGCAGGTAGCACAGTGCAAAAACGCATAGCGTAGCGTAGCGGGCATCTTTTGCTCACTCGCGGTCCTCAACATCAAGTTGGCGACTGCGAGCGAGCAAAATCAACATCCCGGCGAGACTTTTTCCTCGTTCACGATCGGCAACATCAAGTTGACGATCGCGAGCGTGGAAAATAAACCTCCCGGCGAGATTCTCAACGCGGGGAGGTCAAATTTCTCATTGAAAATGGTCACGTATGCTCGCAACCGCGCGCAATGAGAAACTACCAGTCCGCGTTGAAAAAGCTGCCGCTCAAGTATAAGTCTACTCGACCGACAGAAAACGACCGCTTGCACTGTGCATTATGCCGTTCGCAATGATTGCACAGTGCGGACAAGCATCCGGCACTGTGCAATCATTGCGAACAGCATTTCCCTACCGCACTATGCAGTTTGCGTAGCTCCGCGTAGCGCGACGTAGTGCAAAGTGCACTTCGCGTAGCTTAGCTCGACTACGCGAACTACGCCCAGGGTTAAAAAAAGGCTACAAAATTACAACCAACAGAGCAGGACACACGGAGCAGGAGGCAGCACTAACACAACTGTGGCATTAAGAGGAGGTGGGAGGGAGGAATGCTATATATAAATGCTAGCAGCTATGGTGCTAAAGCTGAACACAGGCAAACAATAAGAGCAGAAAAACAAGAAAATAATAGTCCCCAAAGAATGAATAAAGAACCATTGCGTAATGAGACAGTAATTAGTCCGTGCTCTTTGGGAGGAATGAAAGAGAAAAAGAAGGGACAATAAGGCAGGACTAACCACTAGCAGACAGAGAGTTTTAAAGCACACTGACATAGACAAATGAAAAGCAAAGGAAAGCAATGGGCGGAGTTGCAACTCCACAAAGCATATACAACAGAGCGCTAAACAACAACGCAAGCGCTGTCTAGGTGCAACCTAAAAAAGCTCAACACTTTACAGCCCTGTATGAAAAGTAGCAAACCAGATCCAGGTCAGCCTTAAGATGTTTCTGAAATTCTTTAGATGTGGGGAAGAATAGAATTATCCACTGTGCCAATCATCACAGATTGGCCAAGCAATAATAAAAAAAGCTGGATCCCCTTGTGAATAATTGTTAGCAGATTGTTAATCTCATTACAGAGGGCCTTTTTCATACTGTGCTGTTGTGGAGACCAAAATTGGTAGAGTCCAAGACACATTACAATACTGGCTACCTATAGAGAAAACCACATTCCACAATAAATGTATTATTTTGAAAACATGATGCATCTATGGATCTGTGCCTATGTTGTTAAAATAAACTGATGATAAGATTAATAAATGACTAAATTTATGTGTGCGCACAGCCCAAATGTTGGGAAGACTGAGCGAAAAATTAAAACCTGTGTTAATGAACACAAATCGAACATACGCACTAGGAACATGAAATCAGTTGTGGCAAATAATTTTGTGGAACAGCAACATAACACCAGTCAACTCAAATTCTTGATTCTAGAAGTCATCACCAAAACAGAGGGCCGTGATAACAACAAACACTTACTACAAAGAGAAAAGGCCTGGATTAAACAGTTGGAAACCCTGAAACCATTCGGAATGAATGAGCGGATGGAATATTTATGTTACCTCTGACTGACTGCCCGCGTTGTTATACCTGATTGACTACTCTTTTGTTTCCTTGTAGCGTATTGAAGTTAGCATTTGGATTACACGTTAGTATTGACATTGTGTATTACCATATATGAGATTATTTTCCCAGTTTTTTGTTTCACTTTGATGCCTTTTTCACGTTGATGCTTTTTTATCATGTTTCTTTACCATGTTCTCACAATAGCATGTGTTAATCGGTATCATACTTGCTTCTCCTTTATCTACATAGTTTAAATACAGTCTCTTGTATCATCTACCCAATAGAGACATACTCCGTTACAATATGGCCGCCACCCTTTGTAGACTGGTATAGTCTTACTTTTATGTTTACAATCACACAAGCAAATTTATCTCTGCACACACAGCCGACGCCTTACACCGCCGGATGAACTAACAGAATACCGGAGCGACTATAATCGTAAGTTCACTTTTAATAGAATTTGCTAACCCGTGTCCTTACTGCATGGCACAATTGACACTCAATAGTAATATTTAGCGTTTCATTCGTGAGCGCATTCACCGACCGTATCAAGATAACACGGACTAACGGTTGCACGACTAACTCGTTTTCTAAAGAGTAGCAAATTCCGGTTTTAGCATTCACTAACTACTGACATTATGTTCACGTAGTTTAACCACTATATGTTGCACTCATATTCCTCTAGTCGGAGTTCACTTTTCTTTTTCAGTTTGTTTCCGTAGACATTGTCACGGATCTGTATGACCATTGTGCACCCATATCTCTGACTTTCGAGTCACACCCGTATTCATGCTAAAGTTTAACATCACGATATGTCATTTCACTCACATCGGAATGTTTTTTTCTTAAAAGAGTCAACCAATAACGAGCACCACTGACGTTACCATGACCTGCACATTAAACAATGTACATATCCAAGGAGAGGTCTCCTCATAGTATTTCACTTTTATTAAATTACAGCCTAGTTCCCCGATGAAGGGTTCAACACCCGAAATGCATTGGAACATTGAAGGGGCAGTCGTATAATTGTTGAAATACCAAGATGAATTGTGTGTTTCTGGATTTAAAAAACCTTCTGCAAGAATTTGGGTATATTGCTCCTATTTTCCAACTCGAATCACCATGGCAATAAAAAGCAACAAAAAGTTTGAACCCATGTAGTAACCCGCGACTGGGCTCCTTAGTGGCCAGGGGAGCGCATCCTATTATAGGACACTCAGCTACATTAGATGATATATTACGTACTGGACCAGAGTACGATACCCCAGGAGCACATGTACACATTGAACTTCTTTCAAAACATTTGAGAACATTTGGGCTGTGTGCACACATAAATTTAGTTGTTTACTAAGGTCCGATCAGTGTCAGCACAGTTAAGCCAAATTGCATATGAAGAAATCTCGAATCTTACTGACATATGAGCGGATACTTTTGCATTCGCCGAGGATGAAGCTACACGTATTTACGCACTCATACATGAGGAGACCACTCAATCAACTACCCACCACAACAGGGAACAAAACATTAAACAACTACTGTACCTATTGAAACGAGAGATCAATCAGCGATTACACACAAGCACATTAATCAAGTATCACCGAGCACAACGGATACCACGTGGATTGAGAATAGTACTAAAACCTTCATTATGTAAAAGCACACAAAAGTTTAATGACCGCTGGTATGCGATTTTGAACAAATGTTCATTGGACTTAATTCTTTTAATAATTGAAGAGCTATCAACTATATTAGAAGAACTCTCCAAAGAAATACTAGTGGTGACCACAGAATTAACCAATTCAATGTCAACAGAAGATTGGACAAAAGTCTTAGAAGATATCAATGATCAACTCACTAAACATTCACAAGAAGTTAATGAAAGGAAAATACGAAAATTTTGTCGCGACACTGTGGACTATAAGTTGGGGGAAGTTTACAGCCGGGCGGAAGTATATGCACGTCGCAGACAGAATAGACTATATACACAACAATCCGAGACAACATCTTCAGATAGTGACACGTCCAACAAATCAAGACCAAAAAAACCTCCCATACCAACAGTCACAGAATTACCACACTCTTCAGGAGAGCCTTTTTTAGAATCAGGTCCACCAGACAAAGGAGACCCCGGCGGGGTCAAAGAAAGAGAAACTCCACACACCAGGAGCACCACGGCGGGTACAAAGAAGGAAAAATTGAAGAAGACAACAACAAACTAAACTTGGTCATCAATATTTCAGATCAACAATTGACCACAATAGAATTATAGACATTACAGAAGGGAACATCTTTTGTTCCCACGACATACACTAACAGTTTGGAACTGGAAAGTAGCCTGTTCAGACTAATGAGAAAATTACGACTCAAACATTATTTTGAAAACATTATTCAAGATCAAAGCACCAGAGATGAAGATCAACTCCGCGTTCTCACACCTCAAAGCTCATATATGCCACCAGTGAGCCACAAGACTCTAGACATATTTGAAAACCTAGTAAAACAAGACATCACTAAATTGAACTATTCAGAAAGAACAAACAACAATAACCTCACTCAAAAGGAGTTCGGTGTTCTTAAAAAAATTGCCAATAATCCTAACTTTATCTGCCAGAAGGCAGATAAAGGCGGAGCGTAGTGATTTTGAATCCTACACATTATGAAAGTGAAGTCAATAAACATGTCTTGGATGCAACCACCTATATGAAGTTGGAAACAAACCCCACCGAATCGTATTTGCTACTGTTAAAATCTATAATCAATAAAGCATGTGAAAATGGCACTATCAATGACAGAACAAGAAGGTTTCTTATACAGAACAATCCAAAAAGCCCCTCAATCTACATGGTACCGAAAATACATAACCCCCCCGTTTAGACCTATAGTGTCTACTCAAGGCAGGATACATCAACCCATCGGACGATTCTTGGATAGATACCTTCAACCAAGTGTCACCAAAATGAAAACCTATATGAAAGACACAACTGGCTTTTTTATGAAACTACAACAAACAACTTTTGAAGCTGATGAACATCTTTTACTGTGCACCACGGACGTAAAAGCTCTGTACACCTCCATACCACACCATCTGGGGATTGAGGCCATCGAGTACACTTTACTACATACAGATCTTAAAAGAGACATGCAGACATTTTTGATGGAGTTATTACATTTCACCCTTTTCCAGAGTTACTTTAAATGGAAAGAACAATGGTTTATCCAACTATCGGGAACTTCTATGGGCAATTGCGCAGCACTGGCATATACCAATCTTTTTATGGAAAGATATGAAGAAGACTAAGTCCCCATGGAACACGTAGCGTATTGAAGTTAGCATTTGGATTACACTTTAGTATTGACATTGTGTATTACCATATATGAGATTATTTTCCCAGTTTTTTGTTTCACTTTGATGCCTTTTTCACGTTGATGCTCTTTTATCATGTTTCTTTACCATGTTCTCACAATAGCATGTGTTAATCGGTATCATACTTGCTTCTCCTTTATCTACATAGTTTAAATACAGTCTCTTGTATCATCTACCCAATAGAGACATACTCCGTTACAATATGGCCGCCACCCTTTGTAGACTGGTATAGTCTTACTTTTATGATTACAATCACACAAGCGAATTTATCTCTGCACACACAGCCGACGCCTTACACCGCCGGATGAACTAACAGAATACCGGAGCGACTATAATCGTAAATTCACTTTTAATAGAATTTGCTAACCCGTGTCCTTACTGCATGGCACAATTGACACTCGATATAATATTTAGCGTATCATTCGTGAGCGCATTCACCGACCGTATCAAGATAACACGGACTAACGGTTGCACGACTAACTCGTTTTCTAAAGAGTAGCAAATTCCGGTTTTAGCATTCACTAACTACTGACATTATGTTCACGTAGTTTAACCACTATATGTTGCACTCATATTCCTCTAGTCGGAGTTCACTTTTCTTTTTCAGTTTGTTTCCTTAGACACTGTCATGGATACGTATGACCATTGTGCACCCGTATCTCTGACTTTCGAGTCACACCCGTATTCACGCTAAAGTTTAACATCACAATATGTCATTTCACTCACATCGGAACGTTTTTTTCTTAAAAGAGTCAACCAATAACGAGCACCACTGATGTTACCATGACCTGCACATGAATCAATGTACAGATCCAAGGAGAGGTCTCCTCATAGTATTTCACTTTTATTAAATTACAGCCTTATTCCCCAATGAAGGGTTCAACACCCGAAATGCATTGGAACATTGAAGGGACAGTCGTATAATTGTTGAAATACCAAGAAGAATTGTGTGTTTCTGGATTAAAAAAATCTTCTGCAAGAATTTGGATATATTGCTTCTATTTTCCAACTCGAATCCCCATGGCAATAAAAGTCAACAAAAAGTTTGAACTCATGAAGTAACCCGTGATAGGGCTCATTAGTGCCCAGGGGAGCGTATCCTATTATAGGAAACGCAGTTACATTAGAAGATTAGGAAATGCCCATTTCATTGAAAAGCACATACATTTCTATCTCTTCACTATCCACGTTTGCCAAATCCTTTTGAGCATCAAAGTTTAAGATCAGCATCCAGAAGACTAGGCTTACACTGTATAATGTAAATCATGTTCACCTGTGTATATAAAGCCACAGTTTTATGACTGTTTCTCTCTGCAATCAGACACAACACCACAGAGCCTTTACCCATAATGCCACTTGTAAGGGTTCCAAATTCCTTCTTTCTGCTTCACCATCACCAGATAGTCAGTAATGCACGGGGCTATAGGGAGTCTAATGTAGCAATGAGTGAGTGCAGCAAGCTCCATTCTCTCCAAGGGAATGTTAAATGGTTTTCCCCGCTTACTCAATAGTCATTGATAAGGCCAATGGATCTGGTTCAATGAAATGAAATGAAACAAATCTGTAGAGTGCACTAAACCCGCCGGTGTCAAAGCACTGGAACCAGACATTCTCAATCAGTTCGGGGCAGCGTGGCTGTAAATGCAAGAATCTATGATGCAAAGGATTCAGGGAAAGAGTCTCCTTCGAAGACGTGAGTAGGCAAGGTGTTCCACAGTTTGGCTGCGGCAACCGAAATGGAGTGCCCTCCCCATCTAGCTTTCCGGAATCTGGGGATCATCAACTTCTTGTCACAAGAAGATATAAGAATCCTGCTGGGAGTGTGCCCGTGGAAAAGCGCGTTCAATGCAGGCAGCGTAAGTACATTAATGCCAGACCAGAAGCAAAACGATTACTGCATTGAAGGGACGTTTGCATATGATAAAGTATTGTTATGTTTTTATTTAAATAAAGGTCAGATGGCAAGGTAGCCTTCATTATAGTTGTTTTTTTATGATATAGAAAGGATGGACTCCCTTGTTATTCAACCATTTTTTGACATGGAAACCAAAATAGGATGGTATTAAAGGAAATGGAGCCTTCCATACAGCCTACTTTTCGTTTCTGTGAGATGAAATAAATACCTGTCCTGGTAGCACTCATGACAAGCCTCTGGGAAGGAACATTGGGCAAGGGGAAAAAAGGAGCGCAAAAGAGGAGGAGGGCAAAAGGGGACACAAAAGCAGTGGGCAGGTGGGCAAAGAAGAAAGTGACAGGAATGATATACAATAGCAAGACAGATTGGGAAAGGGAAGAGCACACAGGGAGGGTCGGAAAGTCAATACGAGAGGGTGGTAGGTGGACGACCAAAGAGTGAACAGGGCAATGAAGGGGGTGGAAGTGAACAGAAAGGAGGAACAGAAGAGGAATAAAGTGGACCTATTAAGAGAAAGACAGTGAGAGCCATAAAGCAATTCCTGATGCATCTCACTGAATTTTCAAGCAAAGGTGAAGGGATACCTACAAACAGCCAACAGCATTAAGTGAGTGATGAATACTACAATGGGCTGGCCCAACAACACATGATTGGCAAAGTATCAAGGAAATGGCTGAATGAGGGTGGATAAAGACAGCCAATGAATGAAAGGGGCAACCCCAAAGCTTATTTTATATTCATTCAACCGAATAGTTCACAAGCAACTCATTTTGCAGCACAGTTCTCCAAATGCATTAGCCAAAATTCCATTGATTGCACAGGTAGTTCAAATGGGAAATTTATTAAATGTTCCAAAATATGAGGGTCTGGCATGTGAGCATACCCGAGACAGTTAAGAGCGGTGGGGCTGGGTTGGAGGGGATCCGATAGACAACTTCAAGGGAAAATGTAATAAATAACTAATTTTCACCGTTGTCTGTCGAAATCACCCCCACCCGCCACCTAGTTTTCTGCACCCTTCCAGCTTCCCTGGGAAACACCCGAAGCCCGGTCCGACCAGTCCGGCCATGGCAACAGGAATGCAAGTACATGCCTATGAGGGCATAGTTAGCTTGGCATACAGACAATACATTAGCATGCAGCCACCAGTCTTACCTGCCATCACATTCACCATTTGCACTGATGCTAAATGTGTCTCACATTGGTTCTACATGAGGCTGTTCATAGGCTGGTTCGTGTTTGCATCCTGACCTCTCGGGTACTTTCATTCCCTTAACGCCTGCTGCTGCCGTTGCTGCTGCTACAATCTCCCCTAATGGGAAGAAATTAATCAGACGAGAATGTTGAAGTCTGCAGTTAAAAATGAGGCGATAAGACAAGGTCGGAGATAAAGCTAATGGTAGGTGAGCACAGGGAGAAATGAGACAGCTGTGATTGAAGCACAGCGGCTCTCCTTAAAGGCTTTGAGTCACTGCATCAAGGCGCATTGAGGAAGTCTTGACAGCATCAGAGCTGGCGGAGTTCCCAGCTTCTGTTTTCCAAGATAAACGTTAGCCATCGTGTAGCAAGTTGTCCATGGAGTCTGGGAAAGGAATCCACTCAGATGTGCTGTAAAAAGATAACATGAGAGTTTAGTTAACAAGGCATTTGGTTAATTTAAGAGTGAAGAAACAGGATCTGCACACTTCCAGAGAGCTAGCAGCATTGAGTTGTTGGGTTATGCTCTTTGGAATAGAAAATATGTATTTTATTTTCAATACTACTTGGATTGTTTATTTTGTTCCCATATGCAGTTGTTTGAACTTTGTTAATACATTTACGCGAAGAACTTAATTACTACTTGCACCATTGCATCAAAGGACTACTCATTTACCATGCATTGCCCAATGACTACTGAAAAAGGTTACACTTTACCTGACCTTAGGATAAGGTTTGTCGACCCTCTAATATTGACCTTTTTAATATTTCTGGCTATGCAATAGAATACTATCGGTATGAACGGAGTATTTGGAAAAATGATACTGAGTGTGTTTGCTATGATTTGTAAAACCAGAACAGAGATGTGAGTAGCTTTGTGAATCAAATAGTGAATTTTAGAAACTGTGTCCATGCATTTACCATTATTTATTTATCCATGTATTTAATTGCACAAAATAGCAATTCATATGAGTAATAATGAACCTAAATGTCGCTTCTATATTTAAGTAAGCAACACAAAAACTATCAGACATTATTTTACAAAAACAAAGAAAACGCACAAGGGATTAAACACTTATCATTGAGGAACATAGCCACTTGAGAAAATGTGAAAAACATCAAAATACAATTTTAAAGGAATAAAAAAATAAATATTAATGAACATTTTTCTAAACGACCTCTCAGAGTTGACATTCCTTAGGGCCAATTTATCACATGCTGGACTAACTGAGGATCGCCCACTGAAGGAATCTACTTTGACACGCACATAAAAACTAAAAACAATAAAATGTCCAGTAGAACTAACATGAAAGCTTTATGTGAAAGTGTTCTAAGAGGTGATTGTGCCCTTTGGGAATACTCAGTCATAATCATTCATCTGATTTCAAATGTTTCTGGTGAGATAAGACCAAAGAAAGCTAACTGGCAAGTGCATTCAGCTATCTAGAACATATTTTGTCTCTTTGGATGAGTTTCTACATTGGAACTCTGAATTCATTTTTGAAGTCCAGCCACTCCATACTCCAGTAAGATTAAGTCCACACTCAACGATATTTGTTGGGTTTCATATATTTTGAGTGGAGCTAGGCAATGCAAGTTCTTGAACTTTTGTCTTGCAGCATATAGCCCCACAAAATATACTTCTAAAGGAAAACAAATATTATGATGGAGATGGATCTCTGCCATGTGTGGACCCAGTGACCTTGTCCAACTGCGTAACCCTATTGGTGTGTTCCTTCACTGGCAAGAAAATCTACACAACCACTCCCAACACAAATTTAGCTTGAAACTATTATTTGTGTCTGCTGTCTTTCTGGGTATTTGACTTGACCCTTTCTGCAGACTCATCCCCGGACTTTTTGCCTTCATTCCTTTATTTTCTGTTGAATTCATTTTTATTGACCTTAAGATTCCGTGCACTTTACCACTGCTAACCAGTCCTAAAGAGCTTGTGCTCTCCTTAAAACATGGTACCACTGGCTTAAACCCAATTAGCATTTTTAATGTACTTGTAAGACCCTAGTAAAGTGGCACTACAATGCCCAGGGCCTTTGAATTAAATTCCACTAGTGGGCCTGCAGCACTTAGCTGTGCCACACACTTATGTAGCCCTTTGAACATGTCTCATGTTCCGCCATTTCAGCGCCTGTACGTAGTTTTAAACAGCCATTTCCACCTGGCAAATTAAACCTTCCTTTTTGTCACCCTTAGAGTAGGTCCTGGACAGTCCAAAGGACACGGTGCAATGTATTTTAAAAAGTAGGACATATACTTTTAAGTTTTACATGTACGGATAGTTAAAAACTCTTAAATTTGTTTTTCACTATTGCAAGGCCTATCTCTCTCATAGGATAACATTAAAGTTGCATTATTATATTTGTATACATTTTTGAAATGAAAAGAGATAACCAGTTCATGTTTGGTGTTTCCGGATTCACAATTTAAAATCCGAAATTATGATGAAGTCAGATTTAAATTGCAATTCTGAAAATGCCACTTTTAGAAAGTTGTCATTTATTTTCTTGCCTTAGCCATTTGGTGCCTGCAGCCTGACTCTTGTCACATGCCTGGGTGTAGTTGGCAGTTGGACTTTGTGTATTCCCTCTAGACAGCGACACACAATTGGAGCTTAGGTGTGACTGGATGGGCCATCACTGGTAGGATGGAAGGCAGGAGCTGGGCACAGCCCCACTTACACCTAAATAGGCTATGTTCTATCTCCACACAAATGTCTGCATACCCCCTGTAGCTAGTCTGGAGCCAGGGCAGGCAGGCAGGGCATCTGTGCACTTCACAGTCATGTCTCTAAAGCTTCTCCCCACTTCAAAGGCACAACTGTGTATAAAAGAAGGACCTCAGACACCACTACTTCAGTAGACTTCTGGATCTATGGATACTCTGCCAGGAAGAAGGACTGTTGTGCTGCTAAAGCCCTTATGCTCTGCTCTGAAGCAAATGCTGCCCTGCTGTGCTGACCTGCTCCCAGCTGCCCTCTTGCCTGGGTGAGAAGGACTGGATCTCCATCTCTGGAATTCCGAACCCAGAATGACTCCAAGGGCTAGTTGGCTAGCCTCCTGATCTGAAGCCTCAGGGACATAGCAGGCTTCCACCAAACTTGCATCTGCACCTGGACTCTGCCAACTGTGAGTCTACCCTGCCAAGTGGTGCCACCCCGGTCAGGGACCATTGGAAGTGGGCTTAAGGTGCTTTGAGAGCCTCTGTGGATCCAGCAGAACCGATACATCTAATCTGCTGCGTGGCACAACCCCAAGCAAAACCGACATATCTCTTCAGCTGCATGGTTTGGACCCATCGCAAAGACTGAGCATCGCAGCCTCACCGCTCTTCGGACCCAATGCATCGCCCTGACTGTCCGCCTCATCCTCGACGCTAGACTTCACATCGCAAGCTCCCATCAACGGGATCCTGGACGATGATGCAGGCCCTCACATCGCAGCCTCGACGCATCTCAGAAACGACAGATTGCTTCGGCTGTGCAATACATCTTTGACGCAGACCTTTGCAACGCTCCGCAAACAAGGCTTTGAAGGTACTCTGTTCAGCAGGCTTTACTGGGTCCTTTTAGTTGGTCCGCACTCCATCGCGGTGGCTCTGAACTTGTGACTTTTTCCCTGCCTGGCGCGATCGATCAGATATCCACATGATTCTATTTGTAAAAGCACACCTTGAAACGATGCAGCAATGACAGTTTATGGCTGTGTGGCACAGACATGGTCAAAACAACTTATAAAGCAGAATTTTCTTTCAAGGTCACACTATACTGGAACATAAGCAGGAAACATCCACTTCCATTTTCTTCGGTTGGTTTTATTTTACTGATGCATTTTAAGAAGCTCAGCCGGCAGAGTGATCTGCATTACATTTTTTTATTTGTCATAAAGCCTGACAAGTTACATCTGTACCACTGGAAATAAGTGAAATATTATCAGCAACGCGACTCTATGGGTAAGCTAGAATGCTGCAGCAAAGTACGAATTCATTGCTGTTGCATACATTTCCTGTTATTAAAGCTGTCACCATAGCTCTAAATGATGTGCTTCATCACTTTCTGCTACATCCCTTTGGGCCTGGCAGAATTAGGTATTCCCGGCTTCACAATTTCTGCTTCTCCCCTAAGGCGGTTAATCACATCAGTCTTTTATACGTGGAAGACGGAAATGAGACAGGCTGCGACTAAACAAACAACTTCTAGCATCTTGATCAGCAATCTTTGCTAATTGCAATTTGTTTTTTTCTGCAATTAAATGAAATGTGATTTCATGAAGCAATGCAAATATGCACTTGTATGTAGCCAATGTAAAAACAAAAGGGGAACGGTGGTAAATCTGCAGTCAGAGTAGAGTTCCTGCGAACAGTTGTAAATGTACTGCTTTGGGGCATTCACAAACATTCCTCCTGATGCACCAGGAAGGCTGTGCTAGGGGCAGCTTTTCGTGCCTTCACTTGGGAATCTCAGGTGACGTGTTCCCCGGGCACCCATTCAGACAATGTTTATTTGGACGTAGTTTACCATTGCGGAGTGGGGAAAACAGAGACTAAAATGCAGTAGAACACTTCTTCTCTCCTTTTTTATCTCCAGGGAAAACCATTTTTACCCATAGTGAAACCCTTTCCCCCTCGTGTTTGGGGTTGGTCCATCCCTTATCCCACCTTGAGAAGGGAGTTACTTCAGTCCTTTGCTGCCCATTTCCAGTATACGATAGAGTTGGATTGAAGTTTATGAATAGCCACAAACCCACAAGTTGCTGGTCATTCAGAAGCTTTCATGGCAAACCGTGCCTTGATCTTCTCGCTCCACCCTGTGTGTGCGATTTGCTACTGTTGATTTCTCCACACTGGTGGTGACGAACCCCGGAGCAGTAAACGTAATAGGCCAACCAGGAATCCCTCTCTGAATTTCTTAGAGGGTTAGATGAAGCCCTTCCCAAATGTGAACAAATGTTTAAGGCGAAAAATGACTTTATGTTAAAGTTACCTCTGGGGCTTCAAGGGCCGGGAAAATAAAGTGTGGATGCATAAGGGGTAGGGAGCGCACAGCCTTTCATCCCAGCACAGTTCACCCCATTGCATTTTGGTAAATACAGTACATTTACTTCAAAGTTGCTGTAGTTTTTCACCAAAGTTGGTGCAGGTCGTGCTTTTATCCCTAGACAGTTGTTTCTGGGTTTAGGTCGGCGTCAGTAGAGACCAGGAGTAGTAGAGAGCAGAGTGTGGAGGCTCGCTATGCGTTTCTGTTGGTGATGGCATACTTGTTGGCATTCCAGAGGAAAGAGAGAGTAATAAAAACCAGATAGTTTTCCTGGGATAAATGATTGACTATGTCATCTTAGGTGATGTATTGTGACATTCCACAGCACACTAGCCAAAGGTTTATGGCTAACCACCACGCTTTTGAATATGTGTTTTAAGATGCAAAAATATAAATGGAAGCATATCAAAGATTTGTCCCTGTTTGTTCAATTCAAAAAGCCATGTGTGAATCTCAGTTACATTTTCGCTTGCAAATGGGTCCATTTAAAAAAATGCAAGGTATTCACAAGCGGTGCCCTTGCACCCCATTTTACTCATGTGCAATATAATTCCATAATGGATTAACATCGTACGTGCACCGGTCCACCTCAAGGAGCCTGGACTGTACATTCCAGGGAGGAGTATTCCTACAAATGTGAGAGTTTCTCAGTATTTTCAAACTCCTTCCTGCCTCACTCTTCGCTGTCTTTGAAATGGTCAAATCCATTTTCATGGTCAGAATGGGAATGATAGCTGACAGAAGAGGGATAGGTAAAATTAAATAAAAAAATAAACAAAACCACTTACCTCGCGCTCGCCACTTCAGTCAGCGATATGGCGAGCGCAAGGTAAGGGGTTTTATTTATTTATTTATTTAAATGTACATATCCCGTCGACTCCCCCACCCCACATCTCTTACCTACCTGGGCCTACTGATCTCTCCTTTCCTTGTGTGGATTTTCCGTATTACACAGTGGTAGTTCACTTGATGGCAACCTTTGATAATAAGCACATAAATATGAAGGGAAACTGAAA
Source organism: Triturus cristatus (assembly GCF_964204655.1). Taxonomy (NCBI): domain Eukaryota; kingdom Metazoa; phylum Chordata; class Amphibia; order Caudata; family Salamandridae; genus Triturus; species Triturus cristatus. The sequence goes on along the minus strand of NC_140588.1, from coordinate 933,130,108 downwards.
ATAAATGATTTTCCCTGTGACAAAGCATCTCAAATGTGAGGCAAACGCAGCTCCTGCCTGTCAAGCTGGGGAGAAATAATTATATATGAAAAATAATGATGCTTTAAAATAAAAGGCAGGGCTATAACTGCACCTTCAGCACCTCAATAAAGCGTATTTTCATGAATATGAGAGTAAATTACCTTGTAAATTCTACAAATTGTAAAATGTCAGTGGCAGTTACTGCTGTTCTGGGGTTGTAAGTATCAGCTTATGTAAGCCATTTGCTCGTGTTTCTTCCATTTTCTCTCTTTTTTTCCTGCATTTTGTTTACTGCTCCACTAACACAGGCACACTATATAAAATATATGGAGCTGCCATGGTATGCATACAGATAGTGTGTAGATCTATGTGAGGGCACAGAGGGTGGCTTCCAGCTAGATACCTTAAACAGGGAAACAGCATTAGATATCTATTTAAGTAGGACTATGTAAAGATTGTTTATGTCAGGTGATGTAGTACTCCACACCGTCCTTATTACCAATCAGTGCACACTCGAGACTGCAGGTGTTCCATTTGGCATGGACCAGAATATGCATTTTAATGCAGCCTTTGCTTGTTATTTGTCTGCCATATGCCAGGTTCAGATCCTAGGCTCTATGTTAACAGTTATGAGAGCTGAGTGATGTGCTGAATGGTGAATTATTAGAACATTGGGATGTTGAGAGCTCTGTTGAAGATCATGCTGTATAGACCCACTGCAATCAGCCAGACCGCCCCCTGGCCTGTAGCTCTGTCTTTACCTCCCATATGCCTCATCACAGGATATGTTATAAGTTATTCTGTGCTTCGAAAGAGGTTAGAGAGTGCGGTCAAGTAAAGAGATCAGATGTTGCCCCCTCCCATGGCTCTCCCTGTTACTGTTATGCAGTTAGAGACAGATGTGCATGAAGGGCTCAGCCTCTACTTCTCCATTTGCCTTGCCAACAAACAGATAGAAAGCAATGCAGTAGAATAGAGGTAGACGCGGAAGTAGCAGAGTATCTGTTGTCTTTTGTTCCGTGACTCCCGTCAGTCCATACGTGTCAGTTCTTGCTGGGACCATGCATCCCAACACACGCGGTCCTGCAGTGTTTACATATATGGGCATCAAGAGCTACAGATGAAGGGAGAAGGAAACTCCTGAGAACCAAACTGTCTGGGTCTGCCACAAGTTATCTGTAAAGAACAGTACATTCAGTCTTCATTGGGCGAATGCTCTATGAGCCGTGCCAGCCATTAAAGTCCTGCTTCCTGGTTATCGGGCTTTGCCTTTGGCTTGAACCAATAACCTTAGAACAAAGCTTGGCTATAAGGCTACATTATCTTTGCAGAGCAAAGTTCTCCAAACTAAATTGCCTGAAGGAGCTTCTTGTTAAGAGAGGATGTCGTGGAAGGATACAGAAAAGATGAACTCGAGTTTCCATTGATGGTAAAGTAGTTGTCTTCCGTGTTGAAGTTGTCAGGCTAGCGACCTTGGACAACAAAACATCAGCCTAGTTTTCAGCTTCAGACTCCTTGGTGAATTTGGAGAAGGTTATTTTGAAGGTCTTGAAGGTGATTTGATCATTGAGTGTAAAACAGTGTAGTCCTTAAACCTTGCCCATAACACTTAGAAATTATCAAAGGTCAGCCCAATATTGCAATTTTCAGGGCACCTAGTGTGATTCTTTCCAAACACATTTTCAACAACACTGTAATTCAAACTATTTAAAAACTGTAATACTCTTTAAATGTTATTAACGCCTACTGAGACAATTGGATCATTGGTCGATAGGTTTGTGGTTTGAAGATGAGGCAACCCTCTGCGAAAGGCACTTTGCCAGTCAGTGACTGAATGGCAAAGCTGGAGAAATCTCTTTCAGGAGTAGAAAAATGGTGGCACAATAAAAAGTCTCCTCAGAATATGACAGCAGAAATAAGATAATAAAGAGGATAGAGAAGACAAAAGAGGCAGAAATAGGGCCAGGGAAAAAAACAGAGACAATGGAGTCTGGAGCAAAGTGCGACCAGACAAGGTTCTGAAGAGCTGCAATGCACCAACTCGTCTAACTGCAGGGCCTAAATACTCCAGTTTGGCCTGGAAGGACTGATGTGAGCCGGCAATGACTTCCGTTTTAGATACAGCTTTTCCCAATAAAGAGAATGGCAGCCATACTGGGCAAGTTTAAATAAAACAGGAATTCCCGCCCAACATTGCCTGACTGGGGCCTTGAGAATCCCCCACAATCCCCCTTGGAAATGCTGCCATCCCAAACAGCAGATCCCAGAGCAGCAGATTCCAAGGTGAGGGTGTGTGAGCCTGACGTTTCCAGCCAAAGAGACCTCCTGCAGCTAAGTACCCACACGGACGCGTTCCCAGAAATTGATGCATTCTACCTGCTTAATTTAGTTGGGAAGAGTCGATTATATCCCTGGGGAGGTTCAGTTTCACAAGCTTGCATCAGTTGAAGAGTCAGGTCAGGAGTAAAACATTTTGTGGGATTTTTAAATCCATATTATTTATACACAGAGATGATTTACAAACATTGTGTCCATATGTACATTTTGAAGGAATGAAAAGCACATTTTGCAAAGAAAGAGGGTTGGGACATTTGAAAATTGTGAAATGTGTGTTCAACTTATTTTGTGGCCACCAAGTGAGACTGTTGGCAGGGGGAGGGGCGTGGCCAGCACAGATCTCCGTGTTGTTCTCAGTTACAGACAGATGCACACCGATCTGTCATTGGCACACCAATACTCCTACCATGAATGTGTGACCTAGTGCAGGAGTGAGAACTCACGCTGGAGGATGCCAACAGCAGGCCAGAGAGGGAGCTGTGTCCACATTGCACCCCAAGCCCCCATACACAAACAGTCATCCACAGCATGAGTGCTGCTTTGAACTAAGGGTAGCAAAGCAATCTATTCCATTGCCATTGGCACACCATTTCATGCTCATACAGGTGAATGCAGTGATGTGGATGGAGGGGGCAAAGCCAGGGGAATTACACTGGTGCCTATAACCCCTGTGGTGCATGGGTGCCCCCAACTCTTTCAGTGGGCCCCCATTCAAGTCAAGGCGAATGAATATCTGTGAGACGTGGTAGACTCAAGGGCCCATATCACATTCTGCAAGTGGGCCTTATCATTTGTTTTACGTCACAGGCTGAAACATGATGACATCATCATCCCACTCAATGTCCCTCCATCCATGCGCCACGCTCACGATGAACAGTAAAGCACCCAATATGTGTTCTGCTGCTTTGCTTTTCATGGAGGGCCGATTAGGACATGCAAGGCTGCCAGGCTCTCTCTTCCCTTTGCCCAAAGTTTCTTTCGCCAATATGCACGCGCACATTTCCAAGGAGAAAAAGGGTCCATGGAATGTGCGTCTCTATATTTGTAAATCCAGAGAGGAGTGGTCGCATCAGGTCCAGGCTTTCAAGTTTTAGTCTCTCTTTCCAATACACATCTGAAGCTGTTATCCCACCCTGACTTCTACCTTCCTGCTTCCATTGACCATATCGACTTGTCCTTCTATAACTATTCTTGTTGATTAAATTTGACTATTTGAGCACCTTGAAAGTGTGTTCTTCAAGCAAAAATGTGCGCGACAAAAGGGATAAAATCTAAATATTCAAATCAAGGCCAATATTTACAAGGAACACAGAAACGTGTGATTGTGTGAAAATGTGCAAGGCTATAATGTGCGACTGGCAGAAAATAGAACAGTGTTGTATTTATTATGCACTTTGTTAACACAATAGATAAGAAGGAACAGTGGGGCATATTTACAGGCAGGCGTTAAAAAATTATCGCGCTTTTGCGACCGTTTTTGGCCGAAAAGCGGCGATAATTTTATCGCCTAATTAGCAAGGCCACACTAACGCGTGAAACCTTGCTTTAGCGAGGGGATTCTTTACGCCCAGCTTTGCATCTCTAATGAGATGCAAAGTGGGCGTTCCTGATCTAACATGACAGGAGAAATGTCGCTAAGCAACATTTCTCCTATCATCAAGCCCCACGCTATGAAGCATAGCGTCAGGAAAAGTAGCGATAACCCCTATTATCGCTACTTTCCTTACGCCTGCTTCAGGACTGACTTAGCCATGATATCCTATGGAGGGTGGATATCATGGCTAAATTTGTGGGGCCCTATCAGCAAGCTAACACCACATTGCGTGAGATTATCGCTGGGTTTCCAGTGATAATCTCATGTTAGGCAATTAGCGTGAGGTTTTTTATCGCTGAGGAGATAAGCATTGCTAATAGCACGCTATCTCAGCGATAAAAATACATGTTACCCGGCGATAATTATCCTCACGCTAAGAGCGCTGAGCGATAATTATCGCTGGGTGTTGCTGATATGCCCCAGTGTCCGGCTTGAAAATTGCACTTAAAAAACCCACTCCCTCCTGCTCAGATTTCTGAGCGACGGCCTGTGGGTAAGAACGTCACCTGGTGAAATGTCAGCAGATTTTCATGCGTCGACTCACCCATTGTGGGAGTCTGGTTTCACGTGGCGCTATAATTTTACTTGAAGCCGGCCTGCGCTACATTAGAAGATCGGCTGTGAGTGAATCCATGGTATGTGAGAAGTGCTCCCGCCCCGTCGTTCCCCCTCGCATTCACTATCAGAGGACCGGTTCTGTGTAAAGCAAAGCCATTGGTGGAGCGCTCGAGTTTCACGTCTGACGCTGACCTGCGCTGTCATTTGCTGTCTTTGCTTACGGAGCAGAGCCGCGCAGCACTGCGTGAGTGCCTGGGTGGCCGCACAGTATACCTGGGCTTGGGTTCTACAAACACAGAAGAGCCTCTCTGACAAGTAGCCAGCGGGTAATCTGTCTCCAGTTAACCTTTACTATCGATTGCTATTAACTTTCTGTTCTGTGTCCAAACGGACCGCTTGGGTCCAGTCTGAAATGCACTTTAATATTGCACCGTTTTTTTATACTATTTAAAACCTGCTCCTATGATCAAACTTTTCAAGTTCACATTCCTAACACAACTACATATTCTGAATAACACTTTGCACCTATGTTTACAGCAAGAGGAGACAAAAGGGACGTTTTGAAGAGACCTTGTAAAACAACTTAAAGAAAGGTTAATGCAGCATCTGTGGTAGAGGCCAAAAATGTACTTTTTCCACCTGACCATCCATCTTTAAAGAGGACCATATTTCCAGTGTTTTTTTTTATTCAGATGTTATGTCATAAATTCATTTATGTCATGGAAATTAGAGATGTTCACCTCTAGCTCTCCACTTAGGGAAACTGTTAGAACAACGTGGGCAGAGCCACGCGTGCTCCAACTGCGCTAGTGCTACCACACTTGCCTTAACCACGCATATGCCTTAACCGCGCAACCTTGGTATTTAGAAACCTCTTCCGGGAGAAGTCTCTTGATTTTTTATTAACACATGCTGAATTCAGGATAATTTTTATGACATTGTCCCAAAAATGTAAATGTCTCAGCACCCAGCAAAGCAGTGCAATTTTTTATGGTTCCATTGTGGGTTAGAACCATCAGTCGTAGAGAACTAATATTACATAACATGAATTTGTCTCCAGTAAAACATTATTTGTAGAAACAATATGCTTAGCAGTATTTTATATTTTCTCACTCATTGATATTATTTTACCAAATGACCTGGGTAGCTTAGAAAAAGAACAATTGATGGACAGAATATTGTACCACATTCCTTCCATTTGTGTCTCTTATGGGTAGCGTTAGAGACATAATTATATCACTTACCTTTGACCTCCGCCACCACCACTCCCATGACATCACATCTTTGACACCTGGTTTCATGCTGTGTGCAATCCCAGACTTCTGACAGTGGAGGAAGGGCAAATAATGGACACTGCAGAGAAGTAAAGCAACGTTTTAGAACTCAATCTCATAAAGATTTTGCTGAGACTTACTATCGCACTAGTGCCGAATTCCAGGAGTAAGCCAGAAGTAGCCATGACATTCAAGAGTAAGCCAGCAACATTACAGGAGGAAGTCGAAATTACTTATACTCCAATCTTTGTGAATGGGAGGGGGGTGGGTTGATATTCCTGCCCTGTCTTTATAAACCCTGGAACCAGGCACATCAAGTCCAATGCCAGTCACAACAAGATTAGCTGCTACCACTAACTGAGACCGATGTTCCCATCATTGGCACCTTTTTCGAAAATAATATATATAATTTATATATATATATATATATATATATTCACTGAAAAAACCATAGGTTTCAGGGGTGTTATAGTTAGCTGGACATTTCCCTCGTACAAAACCCTAGAAATTCCCCTGTTATAGTTAGTTCAGCTAACTCGCACAGCTCTGCCAGCGCTGAGAGACCCCCTCGGGGGTGATTCACGTGCTTTACAAACTATTTAACATAACATAACACAGATATCCTTGCACTATGGCGCATACAGCCACTCCCAAAATCACACACTCTCACATATAGATAGTTATATACTCTTACACCCATATACACTGCGTTTCACATATGTAGTTATTGACACATGTACAACTGAGATATACATTCAATCACTAACACACCCATACATACACTCACCCAACCATACAGTCCATCACAGATGCACTCTTAAAAACATGCACCCACTGAATCACCCACTCACACATCTAGTCACAGAGTCACACACACCCTACCCACACAAACACTCAGGCGCCCATACAGATACTCAGACAACCAATCAATAACCCATATAGACACTCATATAGCTAGTCACAAAACCATGCAGCCACTTATACACCATGCAGCCACTTATACACCAACACACAGACACATACAGACATTCACACAGTTTAGTCACTAGTCTGCAGTAAGATACATTTAATGACTCACTTATAGACTCAGTTACGCACCTAGAAAATCATCCATTCACACACTTGTACACCCACTTATTTTTCCACAGGTCTTTCCCTATATATATTAAACATAATAAAACTGTTCAGAAACACATACTCAATGGATGATGTCATCAGTGATATCATCAGTGATGTCATTTGAGATGTCATGAGTGATGTCATCAGTGATGTCACTGACCATGTCATGAGTGATGTAATATGTGACGTCATCAGCAGTGCATTGCAGGGGCGCGAGTTATAGTTAGCTGAACTAACTATAACAGGGGAACTTCTAGGGTTTTGTACGAGGGAAATGTCCAGCTAACTATAACACCCCTGAAACCTATGTTTTTTTCAGTATATATATATACTGAAAAAAAAAAAATATATATATATATATATGGACATTTTACTCATAAAAAACCAATGAAATTCCCCCGTTATGGTTAGTGCAGGCAACTATAACTCACGCGACCGCAATCCTCTGCTGATGACATATGTGTCTTTAGGAAGAAAAAATATTTGTAATATATGTATAGCTAAAATTTAATGGAAGAAGACATGGGCAAATAAGTGTCTAAATACAGTATTAGCATCAGCAGAGGATTGCGGTCGCGTGCACTGCACTAACTATAACGGGGGAATTTCATTGGTTTTTTATGAGTAAAATGTCCAGCTAACTATAACATGTGTGAAACCTATGGTTTTTTCAGTGAATTTGCAAGGTTTTTTAAATGCTAATTCCTAACTATAACGTGTGTGAAACCTATGGTTTTTTCAGTGAATTTGTACGTTTTTTTAAATGCTAAGTTACTTTACGCCGTTCGTGGCGTGCGCGCCCACTTAACGCAGTTCGTTCCGTGCGCGCACGGTGCGCTTCGCGCACCGTGCGCCCACATTAGGCAGTTAGTGCCGTGCACGCACGGTGGGCACGCGGTGCGCTACGCGCACCGCATGCCCACGTTACGCTGGATGGGCCATGTACGCACGATGCGCTTCGCGCACCGTCGTCTCACGGAGGACATATTATGCGCTTCGTTGTGAAAGAACTAAATGTTTTAATAATTTTTTTTATGCAATGCGCAAAAGGTGCCCTTCGGTCACCTTTTGCACACGGGGGTGGGAAAGTGTGGATACTTTTTTTTTTATTTAATAATTATTACCGTACGCGTACGGTAAGCGTAATCGGCATTTTTTCGAAAAATAATAAAATTGAATTTTGGGCCTTGGGTGTTCTTTTGGGACACCTTAAACATGGCTAGGTGGTTGGGAGCTGTCTAACCTGCTCCTTTACATGTTTTGCCCCTTTGTTTTTCCTCCCCCTCTCAGAGTGCGAGAGAGAAAATGGCGGCCGCCGCTTCCTGGTTTCGACCGATTCGAATGTTTACTAAGATCTAACAGCCAATCAGAATCGCGCTCGCGCACGGCACCGTACGCGTACGGTAAGCTTACCGTACGCATACGGTAAGCTTACCGTGAGCGCACGGTAAGCTCACCGTAAGCTGCCACAGATATATATATTGATTTAAATGCTATTTTCTCAGAATCTACTGAACAGATTTACACCAGACCTACAAAAGGCACTTCCTTGACCTGTAGACAACCTCTCTGCCAAATTTCAAGTAACTCTGTTCAGCCGTTCGGTCTGTAGCTGTGTCTAAAGGTCCTATGGAAAAATGCATGGGAAAAACGTGTTTTGGGACCCCCTTTTTTTCTCTGCCCCCGCTTGACGAATCCCCCCGAGACTTTCAGGGTAGGAGCGTAGCGTAGCGCCCCATTAGTTTTGAAAATTTCGCGAGGATTCGTCGACCGGCGCCAAAGTTATTCCAAATAGAATGTTGCGGTTTTCCTATGGAAACAGGGTCCTAACTATAACTACCTACTGGCGACCGCCAGTAGGTAATATATATATATATATATATATATATATATATATATTTTGCTAGTTTTCTCGTTTGTAAAAAGTACATCAGGACCGAGGAAGTGGCATTGGCAGTGGTCTTAGATCAAAGACGTTCACGCTGCATCCCGCAAGCTCAGGTTACGTGTGGCTGACATGGCTGAAAGAGGGGCATTGTGGGAGCACAACCTGCCATTCTTGGCACTAAGTTAGTTTTACTGGAGAATAATAGACATGACGAGAGAGACTTACACCGCATTTCATGAACACATGACACGAGTTGTATCCAACTGCTTCTTTGCAGCAGGACTCAGTAAGACCCACGACGAAGTAGCAGCTATCTCCTTTGTTACTGGTTTGAATATATATGGCTTGTTCTTTTTTCTTTTAAAACATTTTTATTGAAGTTTAAGTTTAACGGAAAACAAAGATACTTTAATTTTCATAAGTCTACATGAGGTACGGAAAAGGAAACATCAAAATGTGTGAAGAGAGTTGCCTGGGTGGCCTCTGCTGCTCTTAAGATTATGCAGGATACACTCTGAAGTGTATGGTGCATCGAAACAACAGAAAGAAAACATACATTTAAAGACCGGGTGAAGAGTACCGGAAGAGAGGAAGGGAACATAAAGGGGAAGGAGAAGAGCTATCTAGCAGTACATTGCTGTCTGAAGTGAGGAGATAGTAACACCTGTTCAAGGAGTGTGTAGTCGAGTGGAATGTGTTGATATGTTATGATGTTATGAAGGGTTGACCTTTTGCATGTATAGGTCTAGTTTGTTCCAAAGTGGTTTGAAAGGCCTGTTTGGCTTGTTTTGAGTGAAACATATAATGATTTGGCCCTACGTTCTTATCCGGATTTTGGCAAAAGGGGAGATAGACTTCCTTGCATGCGCCATATTTTGATCTCAGAATGCCTGTGTTGCCATTTTGACAGACTGTTGTTTATGCTATGTTATATGGAGTGGTAGAGGTGGGCAAAAGCAGCTGTCAGATACAGGTAGGCAAGTAGGCACATCAATCTGTAACAGTGAGATCCGCAGATGTTGGGACAAAGTTACTGTCCTGACGTGTCAGATCACAAGACTGACCCAGTACAGTACCAAATGATTGGCTCGTTGTCATTGGACTGGCCACCCTAGTCCAACTGCAGAAGTGTCCAAGTATGTCATCGAGAAGGAAATCAGGAACATGTTTTTCAGATTTTCAGCCGGGTTATAGCCAAGTCTCTTTAAATTGACCATAAAGTAGGATTTAGGGTCTGGTTACAGATACTAGAAAAATGTACGCATGCCCTTAATTCTGTTTTGCAATCCATAAACAATGATTAGCAAAGCAGTTGAAAATGAGAAAATATCTTGGATTGGTTGCGGTGCCAACAAAATTAATGCAGTAATTGTCAACTATGGGCAGAGGATAAAATATATTTAGTGTTTGCAAATGGCTGGAATCTGCTGAGCTGCTGAAATTCAAAAGGTTTCTTTAAAAGTCAGGAGGAGAGAGGAGACCTTCCTGAGCTTGCCTTAAGGGATCCTGTGGGGCAGCCAAATATTCCTGCCGGAGAATTGCCATAGAATTTCCCACCTCGATCAGTCACAGGAGCATTTAGTTATGAGGGTTGGTATAGACGGAAGTTGCTCTTACCACCTATGAAGATGCTGCACATGGATATGTTCACTATCAGACTGGCGTGTTGCACCCCGCTTCTCTGTAGGATATAGGATATTTTTTGCTCAGGTGGTAGATCCGTACATTATCCGTACAAATCAACGCACACCCCAACTGCACTGTGCTGATTCAACTCTAGTATTTGCAGGACTCATTTCAATAAAAGTTATCTAAAATGTAATGTTTGCGACTTTGCCAGACAGTAAAGATGCTTACTACTCTGGCACCCAGGGGCATATTCATATTATTATTGTTTCTCCTGAGCCGGGGATACCGCCAATTAGGTCCTACAAATAACACAACTGTCCATCTATTGAAGTGCAGAGCTTCAAACTTAATTTTCAGATGAGCCAGGTGCTCAATCTTGTGACACTGGCCTGGAACTGACAAGTAGGTGTGTCATTCCAGCTATCACCTTTGGCCGAGGGCTAACACACTCTCCAGGATTTCATTCCCCGGATTCCATAGGCGGCCAGTAGTAAAGTACACTCCTTCATTAGTCTGTGGGCTGCCTTGCAAGTCAGGGAGTTGAGGGAGGGAGATGTGTCTGCACAGTCAAACAATATTTCTGCTGATAGAAAATGAATTACAAGTTGACTGGGGTGTAAATCCTGGTCAAGCAGCAACCACAATCCTAGTCAGGGGAAGGTACAAGCAAACCCCAGATTAACCTATGCTAAATCCCCTGGTAGCTTGGCACAGATCAGTAAGGCGTAATTTAGAGGCAATATGTAAAGTAGTTGTGCGACAGTTCAAACAATAAGACAGTGAAAACACAACACAAAAAGGATTGCACACCAAGTTAGAAAATAGAGCTTAAGTTAATAAATAAAACAAGATGAAAAGAACAAAAATCCAGTTATTAGAATCAGAGATCTTACATTTTAAAGTTTTAGGTCAAAATAGCGCCAAAAAGTAAAAATTGCCAACTGTGGATATTTGGACACACCGGACCAGGACAAGGTCACAAGTTCAGGCCGACTGTCATGAAACGTGGGCCGGCTACATAGATCCAGTTAGGCCCACTGAGCAAAGTGCCTTAAATCCTGGTTGCAGAGCATTGCATGGATCTGCGTTGAAGATGCACCACATAGCCACAGCGATGCGTTGGTTTCGAGATGCAGCAAGAATGCGGTGCGATGCCCTGTTTCGTCATCGTTGAGCATCCCGTCGACTGGACTTGCGATGCAAAGTCCAGCATCAGAGTTGCAGCATGCATATGTGAATGAGTTCTGAGGAACTGCAAGTTTGCAAGGGTGCGATGCAGAGTCTGTAGTCGGGGCTGCCATTTCTGAGCAATGCAAGGACCTGGGTTGGGGATGCGCCACGCCGGCAGGTCAATGCATTGGTTCCGAGGACTGCGGAATTGATACAGGTCTTTCCGATGAGTCCAATCCACACCGCAGTGGTGATGCATTGGTTCTGCTTGGAGATGCAACCTCAAGGAGAGGAGATATGCCGGTTCCACTGGTAAGCACCTTAGGCCCACTTTCAAGGGTCTGGGACCGGAGTTGCACCATTAGGTAGGGTAGGCTCACAGATGCTGGAGTCTAGGTGCAGGTTCAAGGTTGTTGGAAGCCTGTTATGTCCCTGAGGCATCAGATGAGAAGGCCAGCCAACTAGCCCTTGGAGTCTCTCTGGGTTCTGGGTTCAAGATATGCAGATCCAGTCCTTCTCATCCAGGCAAGTGGGCAGCAGGGCAGGGCAGCAGTTCCTTCAGAGAAGCAGTCCAGCAAAGTGGCAGCCCTTCAGCAGCACAGCAGTCCTTCTTTCTGGCAGAGTATCCACAGGACCAGAAGTATACTGAAACGGTGGTGTCTGGGGTCCTTTTTGAATACACAGTTGTGCCTTTGAAGTGGGGTGAAGCTGCTTGGGTTATGCTTTTTAAGTGCACAAATTTCCTGTCTTCCCTGCCTTGACTCCAGACTAACTGCAGGGCATATACAGCCCTTTGTGTAGAGACAGGACAAAGCCTATCCAGGTGTAAGTTAAGCGGGACCCAGCTCATGCCTCCCATCCTGACAGTGATGGCCTACTCAGTCACACACAAGCTCACATTGTGTGTGGGTGTCTAGGAGGAATAGACAAACCCCAACTGCCAACTACACCCAGTCATGTGACCATAGACAGGCTGCAGGCACCAAATGGCTCAGGCAAGAAAATGCCAAATTACTAAAAGTGGCATTTTCAGAATTGTAATTTAAAATCTTACTTCACCACAAATTTTGATTTTAAATCAGAATTCCAGAGACACCAGACACAAAACATGAACTAGTTATATCTTCCTGTTTGAACTTACACTTATAAAGTGTTATACGTTAAAATAAACCCAATGTTATCCTAAGGGAGAGACAGGCCTTGCAGTAGTGAAAAATGAATTTAAGAGTTTTCCTCTACGAGGACATGTAAAACCTAAAAGTACATGTCCAACATTTTAAATACACTATACCCTCTCCTTGGGGCTGTCCAGGGCCTACCTTGGGGTGCCTTATAGGTATTAAAAAGGAAGGTTAGGTCCTGGAAAAAGGTTTATTTTGCCAGGTCTACATGACAAGTTTAACTGCTCAGACAGGCTCTACAATAGCAGAACTGATACATGTTTAAAGGGTTACTTAAGTGGGCGGCACAATCAGTGCTGCATGACCACTAGTGCAAAAACAACAGTTGATGGACAGAATGCAGAACAATGACATACATTCACCCCAGTACAGAGTGCTGGGCCTAAATCCATCTTTTTTTTTCTCACCATGCCGTTCCAGTTTGAACCTAGCCATATGCAAATCAGTCTTGACCCTGTGCCTCATGGGAACAGTCCAGCCCGAACTGCCAAGCCAGGTCCTCTCTGGACTGGAAACAAGCATCCTAGGACCGGTTTCGGGGTATCACCCCTCTTCAGCCAGAATAGCTTGATTCCAGTGGCATGAAGAGCAAGGGACCCACATCTGGGCATACCCTTCCCACTCGGGGTGACAAATGCAAAAACGACAGTTGATGGACAGAATGCAGAACAATGCCATACATTCACCCCAGTACAGAGATCTGGGCCTAAATCCATCGTTTTTTAACTCACCATGCCATTCCAGTTTGAGGCACAGGGTCAGACTGATTTGCATATGACCATGTCTGAACTGGGGTGGTGGAGTGAGCTAAAGAATGGTGATGGATTAAACCCAGATCAGTTGACTGGGTGAGTGTTTGATTTGCTCAAATGCTCTGTCCATCATCCCCTTTGGTATTGCTTTGTTCGCCCTAAGTTGGCAGGGTATGCCTAGACGTGAGTCCCTTGCTTACTTTGCCACTGGATTCAAGATAGCCTGGCTGATGAGGGTTATGAACCCTAAAACGGTCCCAGGATGCTTGTTTCCGGTCCAGAGAAGACATGGCTTGGCAGTTCGGCCTGGGCTGTTCCCATGAGGCACAGGGTCAGACTGATTTGCATATGGCCATGCCTGAACTGGAGTGGTGGAGTGAGCTAAAAAATGATGATGGATTAAACCCAGATCAGTTGACTGAGGGTGAGTGTTTGATTTGCTCAAATGCTCTGTCCATCATCCCCTTTGGTATTGCTTTGCCCTAAGTTGGCAGGGTATGCCCAGACGTGGGTCCCTTGCTTACTTTGCCACTGGATTCAAGATAGCCTGGCTGATGAGGGTTATGAACCAGAAACCTGTCCCAGGCTGCTTGTTTCCGGTCCAGAGAAGACATGGCTTGGCAGTTCGGGCTGGACTGTTCCCATGAGGCACAGGGTCAGACTGATTTGCATATGGCCATGTCTGAACTGGGGTGGTGGAGTGAGCTAAAGAATGATGATGGATTAAACACCAATCAGTTGACTGGGGGTGAGTGTTTGATTTGCGCAAATGCTCCGTCCATCATCTCCTTTGGTATTGCATGCCCACCAGAGCATTTAATGTACATGCCCTGGACCCATGTAGTGCACTTTACTAGGGACTTATACGTAAATTAATTGTGCCAATTGGGTTTGAGCCAATGTAAGGGAAAGAGTGTGTGTACTTTAGCACTGGTTAGCAATGGTAAAGTGCACAGAGTCCTAAGGCCAGCAAACATGAAGTCGTCAAAAACAGGAGTTCTGAAGGCAAAAAGTTAGGGGAAACCAAGCCAAGGAGGCCAGATCTAATATCTGCTAACTTGAAAATTCCAAGAATGCCATTCTGAGTCTTGATTGGCCTAAAATCAAACCTTCTTAGATTTGGATGAAAGCATGCTGCTAAGAAAACAGCAGTGAGATAGATGAGAACTATCTAGAGAACAGGTCACAAGTACTGAACAATGTCTGTGCAGCTATACATATATTTAACCCTGCTGGAGCAAATGTATCTGAGACTGCTTAGAAATAAAAACAGATGAAAACCTGAGCTTTTCTCAAGAAACTTCCCAGAATTGCATCTCAAGGAAAACTTGGACACTATCTTAGCCTCCAGCTTGATTTCTTGCTCATTGTAATGTTCCAGGGGCTGGAGTTGCCAATCTCTTCCTAACCTACAGACCCAAGTAAGACTTTCACAGAAGTCTACTCACTTCTCTGGAATCTCTCTCTTGTGGTTTGAGGGTGCAGAAGGCCTTGGGACCAAGGGAGCTGTTACAAGCGTGAAAGTATCCAAGTCGCCAAGAGAGAAATTAAATGTCTCATTGAAGGACCGAGAACAACATGTGGACCTTATTTGAAAATTAAATAATGTCATTGGATGTATCTTTGCTGTTTTCCTATTCTCAGGCTTTCGGCATAAAATTCAAAGCTCCAATGGAATGTAACAAAAATGTAAATTGACCATGTGAAGCCCTCACGGGGTATTTGCCATGTTGACTCTGAAAAGCTCCAAAAGATTCAATCTCTGAAAAACTGATGGGACAAAGGCATCGAAAGTATCAGACAACCTCACATCCAGACCACAACCAATGGACCCCAACCAGAACCCAGTTTAATGCTATTTCCGGACTGCCCGATGAAGTATGCATACATGTGGATACCCTGAATATAGATCTCCCACACTGAAGACATTTATTCTCTAAAAAGCTTTAAAGTCCCATTGTTGAAAACTTTGAGCAGATAGAACCACCAAGTACAAACCAGTAGTCTGAAATCGAGGGTAGGCCTAGAATTGTCACTTATCACTGGTCCACCAAACTGCCTAAGCTTACATTGAAATTGACTGCCCCTTTCTTCTCCTTGGAATTACTTTTATTGTTCTTACAACGTTTCGTTCTAACATTCATTCTAACATTACATTTTCTCCATTCAAGGTCATTTTAATTCAATACATTATTATCACTTAAAATTAATTGGGATATGACCTTTAAATTCCTTGCTACTGTAACTGGACGATTGTCTGGATTTGATTGCTACACCCAACGCCTCATATAAAAACTGCCGACTTATAAAAGAGCCACTGGAAATGATGTTGTAAAGCAATCAATCAATCAGGAGTTTGTATAGCATGGCTACTCACCCGTGAGGGTCTCAGGGCGCTGATGTACACTGCTCACTAGTGGCGAGATAGCAGGAAGTGTCTTGTTTCTGTCAAATGTCTTTCAATATCTATGATACAACAACTAAAGAACACTCCTAAGAAAATTCAAGAGTGTATTTCTAACTGGAATTATATACAATGACTATTAAAAACCCTTTCAATTCTATTGTAAATTAGTACATTTGAAAAAATGTCATTTCATTCGGTGGTTGAAATACATGTATTTTTATGGGGGTGATGTCCATGTACCACATATTTCTTTCAGCCATTTACAAAGGATGCTTGCTTCCTAAAGTGCACATCAAACATATGGTTATGTAAATCCCTACTAACGCACAAACACGTTTTAGCTCTAATGTTGATTTCGAAAGGAAATGTCACTTCAAGAGTGACTCTGTCAGCTAAGAAACCGACATCTGCCAAAGGTGTTTCAGAACCGCAAGCAGCTTCTTCTTCACTCAGACGAGTGATGGAGTAGAGCATATTTGCTAAGTGGCTGTATTGGGTTAAAAGGTTATATGTGCAAACACGAAATATTTCTTAAGTGCACAAGCCTTAAATAACTAGCATAACCCCAAATTATTTTTGGCATCTGTATCTATGCTCTGTAGAGTGGATACAATGGTAAATTCATAATTTTTTACTATCATGGAAATACTATATATCCTACATGCTAGCAAACATCGTCTTGCTGTCTCCTCTGATGTTCTGTGGCTGGAAATATAAATTACCTATTGAAATGTAACTTATTGAATTGCATATGCATTTTGTAAAATGTCAAAATTTGAAAATTCTCATTCATACAGTCTTGTTTATCTAGCATGCTTTTGCGCACTTGGTTCACTGCCTAATTTTTCACTAAGATGTTAGGTCACTATGGCATAAATGCAGCGACAACATTGCTCACATTAACAACACCCATTGAAGATCCACCAAGCAGGCTAGCTGGTACACTGAAGACCGCAGGACCACTAAACAACACTGTAAACAACTGGAAAGGAGGTGGCGCACCAGCAAGGTCACCACTGACAAGACCACCTTCAAGACAGCCCTCAACCTCTACCACAGACATTTGAGAGAATTGAAGAAAAAGACCTGAGCCTCACGCATGGACTCAACATAACAGCAAATAACTCTTCAAATGCTTCAGAGAATTCTCCAACCCTTCAGTTGCAACAAACTACATTACCCCCTCACAGAAACTCTGCGACGACCTTGTAAACATCTTCCACAACATGATTGCCAACATCTACAGAAACTTCAAACCCCAGTCCAAGGAAACCAACTTCTTCAAGCAACACAATGACTCTGCTGCCATCACAAACATCTGACTAACTGAATGGAGCCAGCTCGCCCCATAGGATACCACCTCCATCATTAACTTAGTCCACTCAGGGCCCCAACCAGCCCATGCCTTCACCACATTTTAAAACTAGGCAAAGTCACAATCAGCCACGTACTCAACACCTTGTTTAACTCCCTCAATTGTCACGGTCACCTTCCCAGAGGACTGGAAACACGCAGAAGTCAACACCTTACTAAAGATTCTTTTGCTGCCTCACCAGCTCATGTTTGGAAATACTTGCATGAGAACTTTTTTCATACTGTCATTCAAACACAGCTTCTCAACTGCACTGTAATTAGGTTGTCTATATAGGTTGTGTTATGTTATGTTATGTTATGTTATGAGTACATGTAGAGTAAGCAACATCACCTGGGTGGTTATCCTGCTACTAAGAGAATGGGAAGCTGCCCTCTCTTGAACCTATTTGAAGAGCCAGGATTTCAGTATATTTTGGAAATCTAAGACTGTGTAGGCATTTCTGATGTGAGGTGGAAGATCGTTACTGGCTTTAGAAGCCAAGTACGAAAAGGTGTGGCCACTGGCTCTGGCTGTTCAGATGTGAGGGGCAGACACAAGTGGATGGCTGGCTGAGCAAAGGTGTCTGGAAGGGGTGTGAAAGGGAAAGCTAATGCAGCTGTGAAAGTAAGCAGATCCTATGGTGTTCAGTGCTTTGTAGGCGTGCATGAGTAGTTTCACAAGGGAGTATTTGTCAATGAGGAGCCAATGGAGGTCTTTGTGGTGAGTGGTTTTTGAAAATAAGCATCGTTTGAGTGGTGTTTCCCAGACTGTTTTGCCTATTTTAACTGAGCTTTTCTTTTGGTCATAGAACTCTGCAGATGGTAGCCCTGCCACCAAGCGGCAAAGTACTTAAGCTCTCCATTTTAAACATGGCAAGATTTGCATAAACCTAATTGTCACATGCTTGTTCCTATAAGTCCCAAGTATATGGTACTACAGATAACTATGGCCTGTAAATTACATGCTCCAAGTGGGACACAGCACTCATTGCGTCACCCGCTTCAGTAGCTCTGTGAAACATGTCTCCAGGCCTGCCCTCACAGCCTGTGTGGGAAGTTTTAAACACAATTTGTTTGCCAGGCCTAATCCTTCTTTTTTACTAGTCATATGTAATCTCTAAGGTAGGCCCTAAATATCTATAGGGTTGGGTATTTAATAATCAAGACATAAATATTTAATTATTACATGTTTTGACAAGGAAAAACCTGCAATGTGATTTTTCACTGTAGCAAGACTTGCTCTCCCATATGAAAAGTCTTGGTTACATTATAACCCTCTACAATCAAGTGCTCAAAATTTAAAATCCAACTTGATGATAAAGTCTTAATTTATATTACTAATTTGAAAATGCCACTTATATAGTGTTATCATTGTCCTGCCTAAGCCAAATATGCTTTTTTGCCAGTTTCCAGTGTCAGATGAAGATTGCCCAAGACCATGGGCAAAAACATTGGGTGTGGAGATGTGCTTTCCTAGTCCTGGGGAAAAATGCTATTATGCCTGAGTAATCAGACTAATTTTAATAATTTCGCATTATTAGTGATGTGAAAACAAAATGATGTGCTTATGGCAGCCTGAGTAATTAAGAGTAATTTGGGGCCACTATCCTACCACGAAAGCACTGGAACAACGATCTAAGAGGGAGCTAGTGGGTGCTGGCTACTGCTGTTCATATCCTCTGGCATTTAGTGCTATTTTCTTAGTTCAAAGTGCCCATTTTGGAAAATAGCAGTAACTGCTCGATTACATAATCACATAATTACAGATTGTTGCGAGTAATTTAACTGTAATTACGCTACAGAAAATTATGTCAGTTACGCCCACCCCTAGGTTTCTCCTTCAATAGGATGGCCTGGGCGGGTGGATCACCCAGCCCTTTTCTGAGCTTAAAAGGGTGCCTTTCCACTCTCTGACAAATGTAGCTCACGCCTAGGCCTGCCTCTCTTCGTCTTGCTAGTCAGTTTGACTCCAAACCAATTGAGACGGAGGAGCTGACGCAGAACTGGTTTGGAGTGACCACAAGTGAGGTTTACCCATTCCCATAGTGTTGGACCTGGCCCCTTTTTGCAGGGTCTCCCCAGATATATGCCACCTGATGCTGAATCTGGTTTTGTTGGCATTAGGACTATGGACCTTTTTACTGCTAACGAGTGACAATGTGCTTGTGCTTTCTCCCTAAAACATGGTACAATTGGCAAATACCTGATTGGTACATTGAATTTACTTATAAGTTCTTATTAAATGGTACTACATGAATCCAGGCCTCTAAATTAAATGCTACTAGTGTGCCTTCAGCACTCATTGTGCCATCCTTCAAAGTGGCCTTTTAGAACATGTGCCATGACCTCGCCCTCGGCGAACCCCAGCGCATCCGCAGAGCAAGAACCTTTGTTGTATATGGTTTCTCCTGCAAATCTTTATTATAACTACATCATTATACATTGGAATCATACCAATGCTTCACCAAAGTTGTTAACCACTGCTGTGACTTTGCTAAGGGAAGCACGTTGCTTCCCTTTGCTATGCTGCCTTGCGCCAGTCTTCAGAGACCCCAATGTGGCAGTTGTATGGCAGTTGCAATCTCATCCGCCTTCACCCACCTGTCCTGTGTCTCAACAGACCCATAGACCAGGATTCTCCAAAGTCAGTCCTGGAGGGCTGGATCCATGCCAGATTTTTAGCATATCCCCATTTAGATAAATATTGTTATCTTAAAAATAAATCTGGCCTGGTTCCGGCTCTCCAGGCCTGACTTTGGAGAAGCCTGCCATAGGCGATGTGACCACGTGAGCAGTGCTGTTCCTGCACCAATCTCTTTCTCCCCTGTCAGCTTGGCCTCTACAGACCTGTGCTGAGAGGAGAATCAACCAGCACTCACAATGGGCTGCCACAGAGCTGCTGTCATTGCAGCGCTGATCTCAGTGTGAGAGTTGAGAGTGTAGATTTGGGCTGGGAGCGGGGGGATAATGCAGAGGGTGGTGTGCAGGGCCGGCTTTAGGGCGGTGCGACCCGTGCAACCGCACTGGGTGCTGACTTTAGGTGGGGGCGTCGTGTTTGCAAGTTAATAATAGTTTTAAAAGCACCTTCTGCCAGCGTTCTGGCCTCCAGCAGTTTTCAGCCGTCAACAAAATGTCAAGATAACTCCGTGAATCATTTTCTTTCCACAGAAAGATCGGAGGTTTGTCTAGTGGAAGCTTTGAGGGTAGTGCAGATGGTTAATATGCCTACTGCAAAGAACCTGTAACAGCAGATCACAAAAGAACCTGTACCAGCAGATCACAACGTGCATGTAATTTATATAGATCACTAGGTCATTGCTTTTGTCTTATAGATCCTTTTATTACTTGCAGTTAACAAGTTAAAATCCTAGCATAGAACAGTGAGCTATTAACTGTCATCAAAGAGCTGCATGCAACCTGCAAGGTATAGATGAGAGAGTTATGATTTTTCCCCCGTCTTTCATTATTCTAATGTTGGAAAAAGGATTAATATAAATCAATTCTGATTATTAAGAAGAACCCCCAACTATGGTGTTATGTTTTGAATTCTGAGTTTGAGCTTCTCCAGACCGAGCGCTATTAAACCATACTGTCTACCAGTGTAGATGACATGACTCCTACACCTTATAATCCTCTGTCTTATGTAACATTTCCTATACACTGATTTGCACTCCTATGATTGATTGTCTCTGTGTTTTGTGCATGCGATGTAAAGTGGTCTGACACCCCACACTGGTATAAGTGGCGCTATACAAATTATTTAATGCATCTGAGTGATGGAGTGGTTATGGAGACCTGACGGGCACTGTTAAAGGGTGGTAGTGAGGAAATGCATGGCAGAGGTGGTCACTGGGGGGGGCGCCAACAACCATTGTCGCACTGGGTGCCACCAGCGCTAAAGCCGGCCCTGTGGTGTGTGTGGGAGTCAGGAGGCCAGGTGCCTATATATCAGTTTGCAGGTGGAGGAATTTGCAGAGGGTGGAGTGGGTGAATGGCAAGAGGCCAGCATTTTATTGCAGTTTGGGTAGTGGTAATGAGAGTATAGGAAGATACTGACATGAGTTGGTAGCATTAGGTCAGGTACAATTGTTTTTAATATTTGGAGATGACAGAAGCAGGGCTTTTCTATAAGATGGTGGGGGTGGGTGACAGGAGGACTGGGGTTTCATTTTCAATTTGAGGCAAAGCAAGCATATGTGTCAGGGGAGGCAGGCACAGTTAACAGCGGTGAGCAGGGCAGATGCGGGGAAGTGGACAGACGACGGGATAGGGAAAGTAAAAAAAAATTAAAAATACCTACCTTGCGGTCACCGCATTGCCTGCTGGGTGTTACAGGAAGCACAAGGTAAGTGATGTTATTATTTTTTAAATTAATTTTATCTATCCTGTCGTCTGTCAGCCCCCGGCCCACCCTGCCCGGCCTCACAGCTCTTATCTGTGCCGGCCGCCACTGAGGGGCATTAGTGGTTGATAGGCAGGAGGCCAGGATATGTATATGTTATATTAGGCTTTCCCATTACTTCTCTGGTCTTGTTTAAATGTTGAAAGCAGGGGCATATGGTTTGAGGGGGACATGAAACATAGAAAGATAAAATGTGGACAGTGATTCTTAACTTTTGTTGTCCATTAGATGTCACTCAGAATCCCTCTGGGAAAGCATCCCCTGTGTTTACAGTCACTCCTTCATAATTGTATTGTTGTATAACAAATGCATATCCTTGCATTCCTTTACGCTAAAACACGTAGCATGTTATTTCGTGTTTGTATTGTCTCACCATTGGCCTTCCCTCTTTTTTACATATGTTAGTCTGCACGTATGTTAGTTTGTTTTTCTGCATTTTTTTCTTTTTCCATAATTTTTGTGCTTGTACATTATGTTTTAGGTCTTTCATTACAATGGTAAGGCGTTTCGTCCCCATTGGGCCTTGTCCGTGCTACACAAAACTGCATCAATAAATACATACATAAAATCTGAAACAAGAAGCAAAATGGGTTGGGCAGGCGATAAACTTTTCATTTAAAACAGAGAACAAAAGGGGCTATGAGTATTATTCAATAAACACTGAGTGTATGGTGACGTCGCCACCTCGAGGCATCTCCTCACACTGTGAAATCGTTCCCTCAGGAGCACAAGAACTTAACACTGCATGCAGCAGATGTTTAAAACAACCACAACAATCTTTCTCGATCTGTAACTAATTGCTCCATCGAGGCCCGAAGATCCAGATTAAAAAAGGCACCTGTCAAAATGAGAAGCTTCCTCCCTTTCACCTGGAAAATATTGCAGCCCTTTGAAGTTAAAGTCGTAAAAGCGCGCGAGGACCGGGTCATTATGTGCTGTCGGTGCCCAGGCAGGCCGTATTGATTTCCGGCTAGGACAGGCTGACATCGGTGAACTTTTGGGTGTCAGAGAACGTTCACAGCATGTCAAACGCTTCAAAACGTTTTGTAAAAACATTTTTATCTTTAGAAATTGTTTGTTGAACTTTAATGTCTAATTAAAAGGTATCGATTCCCCACGTTGTGAAAACAAAACTAAAGTTCAATTCTTGTGGCTTAGTGAAAATGAAAAAGTATAAACAACATGAATGAAAGTCATGTTTTCCAAATGCCATTATAGATCCGGACAAATGGGATTGCTAATTCTTTTCTTCTTTCAGTCTTAAAGAAGCAGTTGTCTCCAGGCAGGTTCTTAGTGTAAATTGGCAAATCAAAGAAAATGCTGCTTTCTTTAAAGGACTTGCCGCATATATGTCTACGTTCAAAAATGTAAAACCACTATAAATTAGCTCATTACTCTGGCGCATAATTTAACTTTCACAACATCTACTACATCACTACATTATACCTAATCAGTGACAAATTGAATGTGTTTATGATTTTTTTATACATTCGATTTTTCTTCATCATACTTTATATTTATTTGTATGTGATAAGGTATTTGATAAGAATTTCCAGCAGAAATGTAGTGAATGTACCTTAGAGTGAGTAAAAGGTGATAGAAACATAGTGTTGACGACGGTAAAGAGGACATGTGCAGGATAACAAAAAGTCAAACAGTGGTCCATGAAAGCTAGAAGTGAGGGATAAACTTCTAATGGCCACGAATGCCTAAGGCAAGAGTCAGAAAAATAGTACTTGATGTTCATGTTGAAGAGGCAGGCTAATTCCTTTAGGGTGATGGTTCACTCGTAGACCACAGTAGTCTGAATATAGTTACATGCGGGGTTTGAGGACAGTCATGCGATGAAGGGACTGATATTTTAAGGGCTGACTCAGGAGGTTTGGCAAGTGCTCATCTCAACATCGTAGCAAGGATATAGGTCATTTACTGATTGAAAGCAGAATCCAGAAATGAGTACAGAGTTCAGTAACACAATGAGATTAAATGAGGCTGTGAAGGGGTAGTAAGAGGTGGTCGTCAATGTCGGGTGTCTGAATAAGGGTTGAAGGACATAGACCTTGGAGACTTCAGCAGGTAGAGTGGTTGGGTGGAGTTACCTGTGGACCAAGAAATTGAGTATGAGCAGTCAGCGATGAAGGAGACTGTCAGCGATAGGACCAGATACAAGAAGCCTGAAGGGTATATTAGGCTTAGTAGTTAGCTGTCAGAAGCTGCTCAGATGTTGAGGTGGTTCACACCGGAGGAGCGAATACGGTGGTGGGCTAATGTGAGTAAGTTGAACACATGGGAGAGTGCAGATGGTATTGAGTGAAACGGACAGACATGACAATTTACACGAGGGTCTAAAAATACACAAGCTAACATCAAAGTCAATGCGCCAACAGAGCACTTACTCCCATTTTAGGGAAACTAAAGTAGAATATAAGGGAGACCAATTAAAAAAATACAAAAGAGGAGAGATACATAAAAGGCTAGTGAGAATGGAATGAGGTTAGGAAGGACACAAAGGTAGGAACACGATGCACCAGTAGACAAGGTAAAGGAAGCAAGGTCTGTGAAATGTGATCCCACAGGAACTTCTCGATTTTTAACTTTCAATGCATTAGATTTGCCATGTATGCTTCTCTGAGAGCCATCAGCTGCAACAACTTTATCTACGACAGGCATAGTATAAGTGCATAATAGGAAAGGAAGTGAGACTTAAGTGAATCAAGTAGTTAAAAAAATATTCAAAATTGAGATGTGATAAAGTTTGGAGGAAGAGAACTGGTTGACAAAAGGTCATGTTGGAGTGTTTCAGGAAGCTAGTTCCTCTGGCGACATACATTACACCACATTTCTCTAGTGGCTGTTGAACTAAGCTGTTGGCTGGAATGTAGATGCAGATAAAATGTAGGAGTGACAGAAGCAAGTGAAGGCGATATTTAAGACAAGGCCTAATCTGCCAAAGAAGGAAACTGGTTGGGAGTGCCTAGCAAAAAGGGAAATATAGAGTTTGTACAAAGTAATGTTTCAGAGGTTGTGTTACCCATTGGATTGCAACTGAATCAGCAGGTGTGGCACAGGATAGCAAAGTTATATGTAACTTGGGGAATGTCACCAGACTAAAGAGAAGATCCCCAAAATGTTGCAGCACAGCATCTCAGCAAGGAAAATCGAGTGGCTAAACAGAACATGGTTGACAGAGAAGATAAGTCAAATAGGCAACACGACAAACAAGAATCACTAGACACCAAGAGCCATATTTATGACCTGGTTTGCGTCGCTCTTGCACCACGCAATGAGGTGCAAAAGCAATGCAAACCGTAAGTCAGATTTTTGAAGCCACTTTGCTTGGCTTTGAGTGGCACCAAAGATCTGGAGTAATGCAACACAGCACAAATTGCAGCACTGTGTTAAGACATTGCATTAGCGTTGAGTGGTTATTCCCACGCAACTCCCATGGATTTTCACACATTCCCAGATTTACAAGACCTTGGAAATCTGGAAATGTGCCAAAAGGATGCGCCTCCCCAGGTGAGGCGTAACGAGGAGAAATATCTTTATTTCTGCAGCACACATGGAAAGAGGAAAAAGGCTCTCAGGATTGCTTTTGTACCATGAAGCAAGGGTTCCTGCGTTGTAGCTGGACTGTCAAAACAGCAACAGCGCAAGGGAAAAGAACAGGAATGCGCCATATTGGATAAATACGACACATTCCTGCCCTTTCCCTGTGACGCAATACAGTGCAGCAAGGTGACTTGTTTCACTGCCTTGTGCCACAAAATTCATAAATATGCCCCGTAATTAATGCACACACACTAGAGGAAGACTGCAAAGATAAGATGGGGATGTGTTTGATGGCAAAGCTCACACCTACTATCAGGCAATTGTACCCCGAATAGAGTTTATAGGTAGCAATCATAAAGAGACAATGC
This sequence comes from Triturus cristatus, assembly GCF_964204655.1. Taxonomy (NCBI): domain Eukaryota; kingdom Metazoa; phylum Chordata; class Amphibia; order Caudata; family Salamandridae; genus Triturus; species Triturus cristatus. Next base: position 933,104,503 of record NC_140588.1, on the reverse strand, counting down.
ACATGAGGAGCTGCAATGCCATGCTAATGGCAGATTGTACACTACACAAAGGTGAAATAAAACGAACTAAAATATGCCACACAAACAAGCGTATGCTTGCACAGGGCAAATAAAGGCCATACTGATGCCCAGATGAGTTACTGCGGCATCAATTCTACGGAGCACATGCACACAGAAGCTGTATGTGTGGAATAAACACCAGGAGCTGTGGAATTAACTCTGAACCAAAGATATGAGCAAGCTCGCCTCAAGGTAAAACCGAGGATAAATCTTCAAACGCCTACATTCAGTTGAGCTGTCAGAGGAAGTTCCCTGGTAGCATGGAGAAAAAGACAAAGCTCAGAACAGAGCACTAAATAGCCCAGGCTACAAGTTTCTATTAATATTATTACAATGGATTCCACTGACTAAATAACATTGTCTCGGACTACTTTTCGTGCAAAACACCTTGCGTACATGAACTTTATCAGAGCGTATAGTATCATTATTTTATTTCCTGGTGTCTTTCCACCTACTTCTTCAACATCCCTCCTAAATCAAATAAGTGTCTAGCAGGCCCAAGGCAGTGTGCCTTGTAACAGGTGCTCCATTATCCTCTTTACACTGTGTAGAGTATTTAAGGATGTAGCCCGGAGCCTTTTGCAGGGGGCCGCCTAATCAAGGCATCTAATTGCCGAATGCTGTTCGTTTTCTGACTCCTTAATGAATCTTCTATAGCATCAAATCCCCTCTAAACTTCTTCTCTCATCCTCTTTGCTCTGTGAAGAGTCTAAGAGACAAAAACTGGAAGTTGCCTTTTAAAGCTCTGCATTCAATACACATTTCAGACATGGGATTAAGTAAAACCATAAGGGATATATGCAAAGACAGTTGCACTCGTAGGCAGAGAGGAGCACAAAGGTAATTAAGAATTTAATAAACAGAGATTTAAGCTACACTAGCGAACAGATCCCTAGAGAGCCACGAATGAAAAGATGATGGAACATTGAAAGCAGGATCACTCGCACACGCCGACTGAGACCAATGCCAAGACACCAGTACTGCTTATATCATGTGATTGAAATGTACGCTCATCAAGAGCTCCTGAAGAACGCACAATGGATCCTGTGATGCGTAGTTCATTATAGAGAACAAGTGCTTCAGATCCCGCAGAGATACAGTTCTTGGTTAGCTACAATTTTCCACAGTAGTCAAATTAGCCCATATGTAGCCCGGTTATATTTTGGGTGCAGTATCGCTGGGTGGGGTACTGCCCTGCCTGGTTATCACTGGCTCAGTGTTCCTGTACCCAGATTTCCAAGGTGCTGGAACACCAGATTCACTGAACATCTATCCGGTGAAATCGCCTGGGGTCCTACTTCTAGTGCAGTGTGGTGCTGACCTTCACCCGATCATCTCCTACCGCACAGAGGCTCACGTCAAACTCCTCAGCCCCCTTATGCAGTAACCCCTGCCTCTCGCCCTTTGCCTCCACATGCCCCACTTCTATTTACCTCCTGATTGAAGCAGGTGGTGAATCGAAGTACTAAGGCCCATGGAAAAAGGAATACTGTGTGTTTTTTGTACCAGCAATGAGTCTACATCGTTATTCCCCACTCTATGGGGATTAACCTGTAATTGAACAGCGCTGGTGGGAAGTTCCGACATCAAACCAATTCTTACAGTTGGAGAATTTGCACCCCACGTCTACTATGTAACTCTACCCACAGTAGTGCAAAACATATAGCACGTCTACAAATTCCAATTTCACTACATGATCTACGCCCCCTCTTGTCCCACACACACAGTGAAATCATAGCCAAAGAATAGGGTCTGAAAGTAACCCCAAATAATTGGCTTGGTTTCTCCTTCCGCTTTAACATCTATGAGTATTGAAGCTGGCAGCTATCAATGCGTTTAGTATAAAGGCGATTGCAATCTGTTTCTGCAGCCATTTGCCTTAGCCACATTAAAATGAGTTATCTTTAAACCAGGAGCAAGCGCATTAATCTCCAAGACCACCCTTATTCCTGCTATTAAATCTGCCTGCTCCAAACAGCACTTGACTTTGTTCCTTTCCTTTCTCTGTTCTAAAAATAAGCATTTTTTTTTAAATTGAACAATGCTAGACTGCAAAGTCCATGTCTCCCCGAAGCTTTGAAATGTGGATTTTCTTTGGAGTAAATGAAAATGAGCTTACGTTATCTGCATTTACCAAACTGTACTTGTTGTCTTTGATAACCTAGGCAGAGAGTTCAAGCCACCATCCATAGAATATGCCACTGAACAAACGAGTGGCCGAAACACACTCAAAAAGTGTGCTTTCACTGGGTATCTTGGAATTTAAATGACCAACATACTCAAAGCAAGGAGCAGAAGATAGGGATCAACCCAAAGATATGTTTGACTGTTATCTTAAATATACGATAATTAAATATTTGGCTGGCGTTGCAAAGCAAATAGTTTCATAGTACAAGGGCTAAAAGTGAGAATATGCAACCGGAAATGCAAGAACATTGGCCTCTGTGGGTGACCATAAGTAACGTGGGTCTGACTGTGGTAAATATTTCATTACCGGTACTATTTTTTATGCGGTAAAGTCTAGTAAGAATAACTCAGTAAATATAAGAGGCAGAATCCGTGGTATTAGAGGTTCTAAAAGGCTTTATTCCTTGACAAAGGAAATACAATTCGAATTGCAGGCTTCTATTCCATCACCACGAAAGTTCAGGAAGGAAGGGCATACATTATTGACAGATAATCAGTTTTATAGGAAATGCATTACAGTGAAACAGATGCAGGAGGCGTAACAGCTGATAATACAGATAAAATATGCATACGTAACTAATAAAGGCGGACATATGGGCGTAATTTAATAAACGTCATTATACATGATGTCACAAGTGGGTGGATCCATAAGAGAATCCTGTAATGTCAGCAGAAATATTTGGCAGAGATGCGCGCGCAGCCGCATGACGTGTGATTGACGTGCAACTAGAGGGTGAAGGGGACTTGACATTTAGCTCTACATGTGGAGACAGAAGTCTGGGGGTCATGTCAACCTAATCCCAAATCATATCTAATATCCTATGTTTAAAGAACTGTGTTATCCAAAAGGAAAGGTTTCTAGGATAGAATCTATTCTATACTGACTGTTAGTGCGTGTACAAGCGTCTAAGTGTCTACACGAGATGCGAGGGGGTAGGAATATTCCATGGTAACGGGGGCTATGAATTACTTGCATGAGGACAGCGAGGCCTGGCCCTTTGCACGGTAGCTGGAGGAATGTTTACCTAAACTACTAGACAGGAATGTATCGGATGAGGAGCGGAGCAGATAATCTTGAAGGTGAAATACAGTTTTTGGCAGGCAACAGGCTGGATCAGGCACCGTTAGCCGCGCAGGGAGTAGGACAAAGTTCATGGATACAGATGCAGGCTCAGACTGGAGCTTTCAGAGGCAGAAGGCAGGAAAAGGCTTGATGACAGAATTCAGGGCCTACTCGCCTGAATCTGTAAAATGTGGAGAGTGAACCACATAAAGTCGGTGGCCTTTCATACTTAGGAATGGAATATCTGACCCATTCATGGCGGATCTGAAAGAGGACATGTTGACGGTGGACGCACATGTATTTGCGTCTTCAAAACTGGAACTGGAGGGAACATACATGTACTTATAGCATGCACATGGAGCCGTTGGGGTCTACGATAGGGGACATAACTGATCACAAAATTCATATTTCCTCATGACTCAAGAAAGAAAACACAAGGGAAGAGAATCAGTTTATCCACCATGAACAGTGGCCATTACAGCAAAGTAACTCAAAGTCAATAATGTTGTCTGCAACACTCATTCAAATCAATTCACATCAAATAGCATTTTTAAAGCGCAGAACTATCAACCATAGGGGTATCAGGGTGCTGTGTCTCAGTCGAAGAGCCAGGTCTTGAGTCTCTTTCTGAAGTGTGACAGCGAGGGGGCTGTACGGAGCTGGAAGGGACGGTCGTTCCACGTCTTGGCAGCGATGTAGGAGAAGGAGCGGCCAGAGCACCCATTGTGATTCTTAAGAACAGAGATTAGCCTCGCAATGGGATCTGGAATATTTGAAGCTTATCTATTAGGGCAGAAGGAAGATCTAAATAGAGCAATTGTACTTAATCGTATCTGGTCAAGATGAAGCAGCTAGGCAGTTACATTATTGCCTGGAAAAATAAAGGTAAATGTTTATTTTAGCTGTCTGTGTTGGTAGAAGCAGGATGAAACTATTGAATTGTTTCATGAATTCCCAAAGAGGTTGTTGTCAAATACAATATGCAGATTGTTTAGAAGCAAGTTTATTACTGAGCACCCAGCAAGAGGAAAGAGTTATACAGTGTTCTTGATGCATAGAACATGAGCATAAAACAGAACGCATGAGGTGGAACTGATGCTGGAGGCAAATATTGAACAGGGGACCAAACAGACCATCCATTGAGCAATACACAGACAGAGGTTGCAAAATGTGTGAGGTGAGAAGGTTTGTGGCTAGAAAACGAATGCAGTCCTATTCCCTTACAAGAAGGACAACTGATCAGTATAGGCTGATCTGCCCTATCAGATGCTGAGAACACCTCTAGAGGACTACTGCCACAGCATCCTTGGAATCCTGGATGCTCCTCAGAAAGATCTGTGAGAAAGCTGTAGGATGCCTTGAGCCGAAGAGCAGATCTAGTAGTCACGCTCTTCTTTTCACTCAGTGGTGTCGGTGAAACACTCCTAAAGCAATCAGATGGACAGCTCTATCTTTGTAAGTAAGTAAATATAGTTTTAGCACAATTGCCAGCTGTTTTCACTGTTTACTGAGTAGAGCTCAGTGAGCTGAATGCTCATCACAGATAAATGCAGGGTTCTGTGGTCATGCTTCAAATCTCATTGCTTTTTTGTATCCTTCAGTCTGATGCCCTAAGTGAGATGGGTCCCGGGCACACTGTGCCACTGGAACCAAGCTACACCTGGCCAATGGCCCTTAATAAGTGCAAAACCAGTGCTGGGTCACTTGTGTTCTGGTTCAGGTAGGACTTGGCGTGGCAGTTCTGGCTGAACTGTTCCCATTGGAGCAGGTCAAGATTGATTTGCATTTGGCTGGGCCCAAACGGAGGTGTCATGGTGTGCAAAATAACAATGGACTGGCTGAGGGCCTGGCTGAGATAAATTCAGGCATTTCATCCATCATATTTTTATTTACTCAGTACCCAGCGAGGCATGCTCATTCTTCCAAGCTGGGTAAATTAAAAACTCTAAACTGGGTAATATCAGTGGTTTAACGTAACATGAAGCTCACACCGTCAGAATGTGGCAGGGGCACCCATGACTACCATATCTTATGAATAATCATAGGGTTTAGGCTAAATGGGGAACCTACGGAAGAGTGCATAGGTTTCAGGGACCTGTGTTACACCCCGGTAACTTTAACATCTGTAAATGATGGGAGTGGAGAAGTGTGGCTCAATGATTAGAGCGGCAGACCCTGATGCAGAGGTCTAGCCCGGGACCAGGGTTCAATTCCCCACCTCGGTGGGTCTTGGGCTCAAAATTCCATAGACCTGATAATTCTCGCCTCGGTGCCATTCCAATCATGGAGTCCCACTCTGCAACTCTGGGCAATAGCTTGCTTAATCTCCACGGCCCCCACAACGCTAAGGATGCCTGGTGTCCACCTTGGGGGTGCCCAGGAGTGGACGCCTCACAGGGAAAGCTAGGATGGGTTCCACAGCGGTATTCGTACAAGTGCCTTGAGACCCTTGCGGGTGAGTAGTGCGCTATACAAGTATCCATTTACATTTAATTGATGTCTTGAGGAAGAGTAGGAGAGCTATATTTACTGCTATATAAAAAGCAACATTTTATTATTTATTTATGACTCTAGTTGATTGCAGCCAAACCTGGCTGGCTAAGTCTGGTTAATACTAAGAGATGTGTTGTGTTCCTCCCTTCATTTACTGCGAAGCTTCGATTTATGGTACCTAAATGCAAGTGACACTTTCGACATGAGAGTATTCAAAGCACTGAACACAACTATGCACTTTACAATGCTCTACTCACAGTTATAAACGAAAATGCTACGAATATCATAAGCGCAAGCAACATGGAATCCATTTAGTTGGTGCAGCCTCTGCTGACTGCCAGGATCCGGTGTCTATCATGAATAATGACTGCAGAGCATGATGAATTGTTCTCTAAAATATGTTTGTGAAATAGCAGCTCTCGATGAAAAGAAAATCAATGTACATTAAAGCTACTGAACTGCCCCGGGTTATTGAACAGTAAGGTGCCTCTCACAAATGGTCAACTAATAATAGAAGGAGGAAAATGGCAAAGCCACAAAGCGGACAAAAAGCAAACAAAAGAAGTCATTACTTATTGCAATGTTATATGGACTGCAAATGGAACTATTTGTTGTCATGAATCTTAATGCAACAGTGACGTGTTTACGAACCCTTTATGCGGCTTCAAGGGGAGATATTTGAAATGTGTCAGCATATTATCACTGGGTATAGTTAACAGCCAAAGATTAACCTTCTAGGCTCCGAGTTAGATATGGACTGTCTGCATTGTGGCCTTTTCATGAAATTGCAATTCTTGTGTCATTCTGTAGTCCGAAAATGGACACAATTATTTTGAGATTTTTTAATGAGTTGTGCGAGGGCTACACAATACAACAAAAGTCAATAATTAAATATTTGCTTGTGTTTTGTATCATATGGCCCATATCATTTTGTCTCCTTCTTCCATTCTAATATGTATTGCCTTTCCTCTCCCTCCCATGCTCATCCCACTTTCCTTCTCTTAGGTCGCAGCTCTCTGCGCCACTGCCCATAGAAGCCCACAGTCGCAGCTCTCTGCGCCACTGCCCATAGAAGCCCACTTCACAGCACTCTCACCAAGAATGGTGATGTTTGCCTTTGTTACCAATAGGATGCCCACCTGCCCTTTACTGTACTCTCACAACTTTTGCCCATCCACACTTCCCTTTGGTCCTTAGAAGAGACTTGGCGCGTGTGTAGTTTTGGCCAATCATCATTTGTTTAATAAGTAAAGATGGCTCCGGTGCAATCACACTGGTGACATGACTAAAAGGGTAAATGTAATCGGGTGCCTATATTCTGCTCATGAAGGCTTACATTTAAGTTATATATGCAACAATGCCAGACATTACAAGAAGGGATCCGCAGCTCTAACTCCCCTCAACTGAAGCGGTTTGCCAGAGCTCATGTCACCACACAACACACCACACACCTCGCCACACAACACACATACTCAGAGATACAGATTGGGTCTTTCGGCAAACCCTCTGTAGGCGCTGGCTCTTTTCAGGCGTTGGCTCTCTATACTGTCTGTCATGTAGTGGTAACATCCCATGGACACGAATGATCTCATTTATTCTTTGAGCACTGCAGAAAAGGGGCCCAATCTGGAGGTTACATGTGTTGATTAGATCCCTTTTATACACAAATGATGGGAAAGGGCAGAGAAATTTGAAGCCTAGTGCTCCCATCTTGCATCTCCCATGAACATAGGAATCTTCCAGCTGAGCGTATAATTTTGTGCCCTTATTCCACTCAATTTCAACATATAAGTAGATGCAATTATATATTTATATATCATAATATATTATATCATAATGTTATATATTTATACATCTATATAGTATATATAGGTAACTATATGTGATACTTCTATGTAATTGACCAAAAGTGATAACAAAGGTAAGCAGAATTCATGAATAAAATATTGTCAGACAGTATCAAAGAGGATAATGAATAACAATGTAGATGGAGCACAGCAAAAGAGTACAGGAATCAAAAACATTTGCTTGTGTTGTGCATCCTGGCTATTTTATTGATAAAACTTCCATTCACTGTTGCCGTAAGTGGCTCCTTTTCACTCCTGCAATGAAGAGCTTTGCAACATGAGAGAACTTTGAAGAGGTCAGCCTTTGCATTTTATTCTTAAGACAATGGAACAGAACATAGTTATGACGTCTGATCTAGACTCACTCAGCCAACATTGCAATGTTTCTTTTCTGTCTTTCTCAATTTTAATTTGTCATGGTCGTGTTGTCTTCTACAGCCTTAGAGCGGGCTCAACCGGCCAATAAAGGGCCGCCCCTGCGTTAAAGACCCAAGATGAAGGCGAGGGCCTTTAACAAGGAGCGGGCCTTTCATGGCCGGTAGAGCCTGCTAGCTCTAGGACTATTAGAACATTCCACCCCTAGAGAGCAGAATGTTCTAAATTGTAAAACAAAGGCCTCACGGAGCCCGAGTGGGTAGAAATCCCATTGGGGTCCATGAGGCCTTTGTTAAACATTGGAATGTTGATGAACAGGGCCTCTACCAGGCATTTGAAGCCCAGAGCACTCCATTGTCTTCAATAGAGCTCCATCATTCCAATGTTCTAAAATAGATTAAGTTTTCCAATAATGATAACACTTCCACTATGGTATAGACGATGGCATATGATGTATTTCACATTATGGGACTAAGCTCTTCAGGGAGAAGGAACAGGAACTGTGTATTGCTCAGCTCCGAGTTACAATGATAAATTAGCATCAGGCTGCCACAGAGAATGCTGGCAAGCTTAGCACACCATTACCAAGGCTCTATCATGTAATCACAGATGTCCTGCACATTAACATGTCTCAGAATAATGACTGTGCTGAACTCTGAATAAGGAGCCAATGTTGTCTTAACTTGTGTTTCTAGACCAGTTGAAGTGGCATTTACACTGTGGTTCTCTTGTCTTCTTTTCATAGGCATTTTCTGTTTAAACAAGGATCTGGTACCTCACCAATCTTCAGTCCTGCCAGTCAGAACTACCCTCTAACCTCCAACACTGTTTACTCTCCACCTCCTAGGCCTCTTCCTAGAAGCACCTTCTCCAGACCTGCCTTCACTTTTAGCAAACCGTACAGGTGCTGCAACTGGAAGTGCACTGCCTTGAGTGCCACTGCCATTACTGTCACCTTGGCACTGCTGCTCACCTATGTTATCGGTAAGACTACTCTTTCTTCCCCTCACTTCATCCTCCCGTATTGCACTCTTGTGTTTTTGTACTAGTCCTTCCTCTATGCACTTCTTTATTTCTCTTGCTGTATTAGCTTTCGTATAATTTTGTCATGAAATAGCAAGCCAGAAATAAAAATGATAGCCTGTCTGAGAGATGTGCAATTATATGAAATCTGACCCTTCCGGAGAGATGTGGTAAATCCAATGTACACTAACATTACCGCCAATGGAATTGCTACCACCATATTTCTTTTGTTAATTTTGCGGGCGGGAATTCTACTGATGATGTTCAGCATCCACCAGAAAACAGCAGATTTGACATTATTGGCGCATCTCTAAGTAAGGCTTAGACAATTGTTCCACCAGTATCCACTCATTTGGCATGAAAGTAAGAACGTGTAGCAAACAAAGGTCTTGTACATTTACCTCTGTGTTCATTCAATACTTGATTTTGAAAAAGAACAATAATTGTAGATATGCTTTAATTGTGACTTGCATTGTACTGAATTGAGATAATGTAATGAAAAGTATTCAATTGAAGTTGTACTATCTGTGGACTCAAATATATTGTGTGTAAGTAGTTTTAGAGCTGTTGATACAACATACATTTTGATATTGTAGTTTTAATAATTGTCACTGTGTCGAGTATCTTTGGCTGCTCCTGGACTACACTACCTTTAATGCTGTGATGTATTTACTTGTGTATTTCAAACTTTCAGAAACTTACCATACACCTCTTCACAAAGCAGCATTACAAAGAACAAGCTGCATAATAGCAAGATCTAAAGATAAGGAAAAAATCACATTAACAGCACATTATTTAGGTATTTTGTGTAGCCACTGACATGCAATGACGGCACACAAAGTCACGGAAAGACGAATACCGATGGGCGAGATAATGAATCAAATATAGAAATAATTTACTTTTGGGAGTTTGAACATGAAAGAATAATATACATTAGGGAAGAGCTGGAAATGTAAAACCAGCCTGTGTGTCAAAGGAAACAGAATGTGACAAAACCTCAGGACGAGAGAGACAAAGAGAGGGAGAAGAAGCATTGAAAATGCAATAGGTCTCGCCTTTGATTAAGTTAAAGCCATTTGCTTTGCTATACAACACCATTAGCAAAGCAAATGGCTTTAACTTAATCAAAGGCGAGACCTATTGCATTTTCAATGCTTGTTTTTTTGTTGTGTGCTAGAAAAAATAATGCAACACCCTCTCCTCTTACATGGATACTCAACTGAATTGTCACATAAATGTTCTCATTTTGAAGTCAGAGAAAGAAAAATATACACCAAGCTCCCTCTGAAGTGAGAGCTTGACATTTTCCCTCGGTCTTTGAATGCACAGCAAATATGACAAGATAAGAACCTATTTAAAGGCCTGTTTACAGAGAGCGAGCTCGTGGAAGAATGCATTAAACAAGGTTTGGCAATGAAAGGGACAAACTCAAGCTGGATAGTCTATAGTAAAAAAAATCAGCAAATAGAAACCCAGATTTGAAAATGCAATCGGTCTCGCCTTTGATTAAGTTAAACACATTTGCTTTGCTAATGGTATTGTTTAGCAAAGCAACTGGCTTTAACTTAATGAAAGGCAAGACCTATTGCATTTTTAACGCCTTTTTTTTGCACATTATATAGCGCGAACTCGACCCAAAGGTATCAGAGCGCTCTACACAAGCATCAGTTACGTTACACAAGGACACATTCATTTTTGGTATGCGCGGGGACATTAAGTGATTTGCCCAGAATCACAGGGTGCTGAGCCAACGCCGAGACTCAAATCTGGTTCCCCAGCGCCAAGGCCAGCAGCTCTGGCCGTTAGGCCACATCACCTCCCTCAGCTTGGCCAGCACACATGGAGATCTCAAGACTAAAACCGATAACCAGTGAATTAACCACCAACACCAGGTGCCAGAGTAGAGAGCTACTCCGCAGAAGCCCCTTGATGCGTCGACGGGGACAGAAGGCGCTAAATATACAGCAATCCAATACTGTGCAGTTTCAACCCGCAGCATCAGCTGTTTGGGGTTTCTTTTTTTTGCACGGTTTGTAAACTGCTAGTATAAAGCGATTTATGTTTTTGCGCTGCACTGACCTGACCCCGCCACTCTTGATGCCTGGAAAGCTGGGGATGATGAGGCGGGGATCTGCCTCTGATTGGCCCGTAGCCTCCCTCTGTTGGGCAAGCTAGGAAGCCCTACTCTGCCCCTGCAGGCCTCAGTAGTATCCTTTAACTGTGGCTCTGATCCCAGGTGATGAGAGGTGCCAGGGAAGCTCGCCCAGCCATTGCCACTGAGGTTGGTGGCTGGTCGGTGGCAGGGGCTGAGGGGTTGGCTGGTGGTCTGCGGCAGGGGTTGGTACCTGGAGGTCTGCGGCAGGGATTAGAGAGGTTGGTGAGTGCACAGGGATGCCGTTGTTATGGACTGTAATGAAACAAAAGCTTTTAGCCCCCTTCTAACCCCCAAACCCCATCTCCTGACCACTCAAAAAGAGTGACGAGAAATCCTGTGTCCCACCGATGGGGAGTACAGAGGGGTGAGGGGTGTGTGTATCTGTGTGGATGTGGTTTGTACCCACACACCCTAGAGGGGATCGTCTCACAGGTCTATATGAATGGCAGGAAGGAGGGAGGGGGAGAGATCGCAGCACCACGAGCGATCAGTCCGTGGTTCACTCAGGGACTGCAGCGGAGGCTCAAATATACTGGGCTTAAATCCCCACATGTTACAAACCATTTCGAGGAGCGAAGAAGCCGCCTTGGAAAGTAACTTGCCCAAGATCACAGAAGTCTGGCCAAATGAAGGTGCCGGGATTACACAGGTGACCTGTTACCCGATTCTAAAGCAAGTGATTCGGCACCGAGTGCTTAGATGGTGGGTCGGGGAGACACTGCAAGAGCTGCGGGGTGAAGGGACCTATCCTCCTAGTGCCTGGAAGCTGCAGGGGGGGCGGCTAAGCACTGCGCGTGTGGATGAGTGCCTTTGAGGCCTGTTAGTACACAGCACATGTGGGAGGTCCTGACCTTGATGGGGCAGGTACGAGGGGCTGCTTGCCCCGGACCACAGTCCCCGAGGCACATGACAGGGTCAGTCACGCAGCTCGGGTCTCAGACCCTTTAACGCCCCCCCAGGGTCGAGAACAAAGGAGAGCAAAACTGTCAGAAGGAATCAAACATAACCCGAATCAATAGAAACAGAAAGAGCTAAACGTGACAGGAGGCCCTGGCCAGGAGCACGTGAGCCAAGACTGGGGCTTGTGGGAGAAGGGTCGAGGGATCATGCAGGACTGGACCCCACACAGCACCAAAGATAAACAGGGAGGACGGTACCTGGTCTCCGTGGGTCCGAGGGATGCAACTAGCCACCACAGGAAGATAGCTGGCGACCAACAGGAGCCCAGGGGCAAACATGTTGAGGTGACTCCTCTGGTGACAGATCGGCAGGTTTCAGTCAGGCGGAGTCCAGCGCCGAGAAGTCTAGAGAAGCGAGAAGACCAGAGAAGCGCTTTGAGGGACGTTCCTAACAATGCATGTTATACAACCCCCTGCCCAGCAGCACCTGAACCCCTTCTCAGAAGCATCCCTCTGAGCAGCTTCAAGGCGCGCCTCCACCGAAGCGCCTCGACACCTGCCCCACAGCACCCAGAGAGGCCTTCGTCGGCGCTAGGCCCTGCACCCGGTGACTGCTGGGGGGGAATGACTGAAGCTCCTCGACGCAGAGGCCGAGAGGCAAAAACAGCCTGGTGATGGGCGGTGGGGCCCCGGCCCGCTCTCTTCTCTCACTACAGGGTTGAAGCATGGCTTCAGAGCTCGCTGTTATTTTCTGCCGAGTTCATTTCTGTCTCTTTGTCCGAGGGAGGCATTAATGAAACTGCCGATTGCTGAGCCGAAAAGTGCTTGTGTGTATATATTTTTTTATCTCTGGCAGACTGTTCTGGCGCTGGAGGGGGGCTCGGAGTCCACCCAAGTCCATTTATGCACACATATTCGGAAAGCGCATCGCTTGATCCTGAGAACGGGCTGCGGTGCCTTGAGGGGAACGTTTGGAAAAAACCTGATGAGCTGCAGGACTACGTAGAGCAGCAAAAGGGGAGGAGTTACAGTGCGCCGTGCAGAGCATGGCGCTCAGCTCTGCTCCTATGTAAAGTTAACGTGGTGTATTTTATAAACAAATTCATTATTGTCCCAGGAACTTATAGAACTCACCTGCCAATTTCGTATAATTAATAAGTAAGAGAAAGAATGCCCTCGGGTCAGCAGCCACTTCTGGTGTTTCGGGACATGGATCACATTACTCGGGATGATCGGTTTAACTTCCCTTCACCAACAAGCTGGAGGCGTTGTGTAGAAAACATAGTGCGTTCCAGCTAATTAAGGCGAGTGTGTGACGCCGCGAGTGCGAGATCCAATCCTGGTTGGAGGGGCTAAAAGGAGACAAGGCGGCAACAAGGAGGGACTAAGAAGCCTACTTTTTAATGGTGAGCCTGCATTTTGCATGCAGGATGAAGCAAAACGACGCGCACCAATGAAAATTGGAGGCGGAGCCGCGAGACGACTTCTGGAATCGTATTGATTCCAAGAAGCCTCGTAAGATGAGTGCAGCGCATGCGCTGCTTACGTCACGAGACCTAAAAACAGAGAAAGAGAGAGCTCGCAACACTTGAGCATTGGCAGCAATAGCAATGCTTCACGTTGTGCTTGAAGACACAAATAAACAATTGGCAAAGCCAATAGTTGTCATCTCAACTAACTGGTGAAAGGGTTATTTATTTTATTTTTTATTGCAGGCTTGTGGCACAAAAGTAAAAATACAAATACATGTGTTGCCACCTATAGAACAACTCTATGCTTGCAATAACAAACTTTACATATAAAGAAAATTCACTGGTATATCTATTTTACTAGTGATACCTTTAAATAACAAGCCTTTCAGCTGTTCTCTGAGTTGAGTTGTTGTTTATGATGGAGACAGAAATACATCAATATTTAACCAATCACTCAAATCTCAGGCAGCTACAATATTACTTCTCATAGACAGCCTCAATGTTACAATGTCACTTAAACTCTTTATAACATTAAAAGAAGATGGATACTAAATCAATCTTTAATTGGCTGCACCTGAGGTGCAGGCAAAATAAATAGCCAGTATTTAAAGTTCCTATATACAAAATAAATAAAAGGAAGTAAGCACATTTTCAATGAGCTTTGTCAATGAAGAGAAAAGGCCTATTTTTAGGAACATGTGAGCAATGTGAACAGGCTTTATGCAGTCATTCAGAATGATGTGAGCCAATAGTTAAAATGGGCTGGCCCGCTGCCCTGTGCTGTATGCTGTGGTGTGCGGTAGCAAAATGTGAATGATAATTTAACAGACCGATGGTTGAAGCTGGAATACCATTTTATGTATACATTTTGTACGTATATAATATATGCTTTTTTTTTAATGGTCTGGTGAGACAGTTGAAGCTGACTCAAAGGCCAGGCCTAAAAAGGCATCTCGGTTCGAACAGAAGGTAGAATTGAGGTATCCCTCTGTCAGAAAAACAACAAGGGGTAAACATGGATAAAACTTTAAGTTTTAAGGTGAGCATATTTAAAGACATCAAGACTGATTTTCCAAGTTTGCCCCAAAAACATGCTTTACAGGGCAGTGTTGCCTCTTGCGGATAAAACATAATTCTGGGTGTCGGTGAAGGTTACACGACTATGTCCTCGGAAAAATGAAGGAGAGAACCTTTAGAAATGAATAATCATACCAGGTGTAGGGTTGTAATTCAGTCTTCAGAGTGTTCATCCCTACTGTTGTTTAGTTTTTGTCTCAGCTGCTGGCACAGCCGCCCCTGCTTTGCTAAAACCATCTGCCTTTGTTTCACTGTCCTGCCCCGACTACTCTATGACGGAACACATCAGGGCCTGAGTGTGACACTGGAGATGGCTAGTAATGAGCTCACTATGAGGCAACAATGAAAGTCAGGTCACCCTGCCCGCTGCTTCTGTGTCAGTTGGAACAGGATTGTTTCCTCACAGTGCTAAGTGAATGCCCTGCTGCTATGGACATCCGCTGACGTCTGTAGACCATGATGCAGCAGCCATATCTTATGTGAAGAAATGAAAATCAGTTCTCAATTTAACTTCCTTGAATGGAGATGCTGGTGTTCATCAAACTTTCATTCTACGTGTATTTTGGCTTGAAAGGCTGCTTTTGTGATCAGATTTGAGTTGCATATTTCAGTTTAGATATTGTGTGAACTTTAGTGCCTGATCAAGCTAACCTGGATTAAGGAGGGGTGTACATTTGTATTTGTAAATTGTCATACCTATTGAAACCTACCTATGATCAACACTTTCTAGATATTCAAAGAAAATACACACAGTAGCCAGTGGATTGAGGAGGTGTTGTCTGGGCTAGGTGCATTGAAGATCACTAGGCAATCATTCTGACATGAAGACCTCTCAAGAAGGGGTTAACTTCAGATTCTCCATCTCATCGATTCTAGGGAAAGGGTCTGCAAAATGTGATGAAATGCTTTGGAACTGCACTGGGTTCAACTGGCAAGAGGCTTGTAGTTTTGGAGGACATGAAGGACAAACAGCTACCTCAGCCAGATTGGATATATATCTGTAAAAGGTTATTAGAGGTCAAGGGCAATTGGCCATTCAACCTGCCCCTAGCTATTTACCAGAAAATACATTTAGTAGGGGGGTGTAACACCCCAAAGACCCCTCCCCCATGACGCTACGCCCCTGCTTTTATTGCAGTTGACATACAATTTCACCCCTGACATGGACATTTCAGACTGGGTAGCTATCACAAACCATGTACAGAACTGCACAGTGTGGTCACCCATGGAATATGTGCAGCATTTCTCAATAACAGACAAATAGAATCCCATATTAAAAGGACTGAGACAGATATGGAATATTGGCTAGAAGCTCCCTCAATTTGCAGGTCCCATTGTAGAGCAATGCTCTTTGTCCTCTGGGCCAACCTTTACACTGTCTGTTCTGGATTTCGAAAGGGATTATAGTAGTGAACAAGTCCTTTCTAATGGTTTTTCAAAAAATGTACGGACCTATGTAATGTAATGTAATGTAATGTAATGTAAAATAGCATTTGTACCGCGCTGCAGTCACTCCAGGGAGCATCAAGGCGCCAGATACTGATTTAGTGATGAAGGAAACAGGTAGGGAGTGGATGGAACTCACCCAACTGTTACACTAGTGCTCTAACGCGGGAGTCCTGTAGCTTGAAAATCCAGGTTTTCAGTCCCTTTCTGAAATCTTTTTCCTTGTCTAGGGCACGAAGGTCGGGGGGAAGAGTGTTCCATGCTTTTGCCCCAAGTACTGGAAGGGATTTGCCACCTCTTGTGCTGAGCTTGAACCTAGGTACTGACAGGAGATTAGAGCCAGATGAACGGAGATTGCGAGAGGGATGGTATCTGGCGAATCTCTGCTGTAGGTATTTTGGTCCCAGAGCATGGGTGGCTCTAAAGGTGATAATCAGTATTTTGAAGAGGACTCTCTTGTTAATTGGGAGCCAATGTAGAGTATTTAGTGCAGATGATGCAGAAGATTTCTTCGGCCATTTAAGGACTAACCTAGCTGCGGCATTCTGCACCATTTGAAGTTTATGTGTGGTGGTTTTTGTAGTACCTGCATATAGGCTATTACAATAGTCTATCCGCGACGTCACCAAAGCAACTGTTACCGTCTTCCTAGCCTCAAGAAGAAGGAGGTCGAAAAACTTCCTGAGTCCTTTAATAATGGCAAAGCAGTTACCTGCCACTTTCAAGGCTTGCTGCTTGAACGAGAGATTGCTGTCAAATGTAATCCCTAGGTTTCGTGCCGATTGGGTTGTGTTCGGTGGGATTTCTGCCTTTTCTGGCCACCAGGTTTTGGGCGTGAAGTTGTTATTTGGGCCCATTGGCACGATTTCTGTCTTGCCTGTGTTGCATTTTAGATGATTGACTTTCATCCAATCAAAGGTTGCCGTGAGGCAGTTTTTAAGTTTTTCTTCCCATTCCTGTGTGTCTTTGTCCAGAACCAATATCAATTGAGTATCGTCAGCATAGGCGACTACATCAATTCCAAATGACGATATTAGTTTAATTAAAGGGGCGGTGTAGACATTAAACAGCGTTGGGCTGAGGCTTGAGCCCTGTGGAACGCCCATCTTTATCAGTTTTTCCTTGGAGCGAAATTCTCCGAGAGTAACTACTTGTCTCCTGTCACTCAGGAAGTTTTTGATCCATTCCAACACTGTGCCGGAAATGCCAGAGGTTTCAAGTCTGTTAATCAGAATGGCGTGTGACACAGTGTCGAAGGCCGCCGACAGATCCAATAAAATCAGGACAGCCTTCTTACCCTGGTCCAGGGCCATGCGGATGGTATCTGAGGTGAGCAGGAGGGCAGTTTCCGTGGAGTGTTGAGCCCTGAAACCCGATTGATTGGGATGCCAGGCTTCATTTCCTTCCAGGAATTTGGTAATCTGTTTATTTACACAGGCTTCAGTGATTTTACACAGCATAGGGAGAAGGGAAATTGGTCTTAAGTTGGATAAGGTGGTAGGATCAGGGAGTGGCTTTTTTTGCAATGGTTTGACTGCCGCTAGCTTCCATTCAGCTGGGACTGTTGCTGTGGTCAAAGAGGAGTTCACAATGCTGTTAATCACAGGGTTAGCTACCTCCACCATCATATGTAGCAGTGCGGGAGGACATGGGTCAAACGGGGAACCTGACTTGGCCGCTAAGATAGCCTTATGGGTCTCGTCCAGGCTAATGGGCAGGAAAGTTTCCAGTCTGTCCCTTTCCACGTTTTCCTCATTAACCCTAACTTCAGCGGTGATGAAATCCTTGGTGAGTGCTAATACCTTGTTTTCAAAGTAGTCTGCGATGGTATTGCATAATTGTTCTGAAGGCGGTATTTCTTGTTCTAATATTTTAGGTTTATTAAAACTATTGACAATTTTAAAAATAGTTTTTTGTTTGTTTCTGGCATTTTCTACTTCCGAGGTGTAAAAGTTGGTTTTGGCTTGTTTAATCAGAGCATGATATGCGCTTCTGGTGGATTTGTAGTTATTCCTGTCTTCAATGCAGTAGTTAGTTCTCCATCTGCGTTCGGCTCTACGAACCTCTCCTTGTTTTATTTTTAACATGGGGTTAAACCATGGTGCTGATTGTTTTTGAGCCGTAGGTCTAGGTTTACGGCTGGTCGGGGCTGCTGTTGCTTTCAAGACTGACATCCATTTCCTGAAGTTGTTATTATCATCTTCAGGCTGTCCTGACCATGAAGGTTCGTGTTCTTTTGCTATGTTAAGCAGTTTTGGATGTTTCATGGCGTCTTTCCATTCTAATTGACTGCTGTGTACAGTTTTCCCTGCGAGTTTATTATTTCTAAGTATTTTAAATGGTAGTACAAATGGTATTAATGTATGATCTGTCCAGGTTAGGATTTTATGGGATTTGATTTGAATGTCTTGCAGGTTAGTTGATATGCAGTCAATCGTGTGCCCCGCCTCATGAGTGGGCTGTGTGACGCATGTAGTCAGGCCCAATACGTCCATGGTATCCCTAAAGGTGATTGCTGAGGAATCCATAGGTGAATCAAGATGGATATTGATATCTCCTAGTACAGTGAAATTAGAGAAGCGCGTAGCCAGGGGGCTCAGTGCTTCTCCTATGCTTTCTAGAAAGCTTTTACAGGGACCTGGGGGGCGATAGATTAGGGCACCAGCAAAGGTAAAAGAGTCTGTGAGTTTAAGTAAAAAGCACATCCCTTCCGCGTCCTTAAGCTCTTGAAGTTTCGTTGTGGTGCAGTTGTAGGAATCTCTATATATTATTGCTATTCCACCCCCCCGAGTCTCCTCCCTGTCCATTCTTTGGATCTGATATCCCAGGGGGAGTGCTTGCACTATGTCTGGAGTAGACCATGATTTTAGCCACGTCTCTGTGACAAACAGGCAGTCAAGATTTTCTTCTACAATGGTATCATATATGTCGAGTGCGTGTTTAGATAGAGATCTAGCATTGATCAGTGCCCCTTTTAGAACAGCATTATTTGCATAAGCAGCAATCTGCTTCGGGTTGAACACTATATGGCATTGACCACACTTTATTGTGCCTTTTAGTGTCGCCATGTCAAGTTTACAGCAGCAGGTCGTGGCAGATCTACCGATAGCCATTAACTCCTGACTGCTGTAGGTAATGAAGGGTTTAGTGCTGACAGCGTTTCCAGCCCTATGCCCGGTCTGTGCACGGACGGGCACAGACGGGCCTACCTTTGGCTTATCTTCGGCGCGCCTTAGGCGCGCCCGCTGCGCCCATCCGCTGCGCTCCTTGAAGGGTGGTCCCATTTTGTAGCTGCGAGTGCGGGATGTTCCGAGCACTAGTCTGCTCGTTTGCTGTTTCCCTCACCCAAGATGGCGGATCCTAAAACGCGGTCCCCAGGTAGTGAATGACTCTGCTACTGGGTCGGCGTTTGCAGCTGGAGGGTAACGGGGATCCCTTACTAGTTGGGAATCAAATGTGAGTTACACCACAAGTGAAAACTAATTAAAAATCGGCGCAATTACAATTTTTTAAAAACGATGTAGTGTGGGTGAAAGATCAAGCAAACAGTTCCACAAGTACATGCAATTCAGACAGTCCCGGCATTCCGCCTCAGGACACCACAAAGCACTCAATCAGTCTGTGCTTGTGAATTCCTACTTCCTTTTGTAGCTGCGAGTGCGGGATGTTCCGAGCACTAGTCTGCTCGTTTGCTGTTTCCCTCACCCAAGATGGCGGATCCTAAAACGCGGTCCCCAGGTAGTGAATGACTCTGCTACTGGGTCGGCGTTTGCAGCGGGAGGGTAACGGGGATCCCTTACTAGTTGGGAATCAAATGTGAGTTACACCACAAGTGAAAACTAATTAAAAATCGGCGCAATTACAATTTTTTAAAAACGATGTAGTGTGGGTGAAAGATCAAGCAAACAGTTCCACAAGTACATGCAATTCAGACAGTCCCGGCATTCCGCCTCAGGACACCACAAAGCACTCAATCAGTCTGTGCTTGTGAATTCCTACTTCCTTTTGTAGCTGCGAGTGCGGGATGTTCCGAGCACTAGTCTGCTCGTTTGCTGTTTCCCTCACCCAAGATGGCGGATCCTAAAACGCGGTCCCCAGGTAGTGAATGACTCTGCTACTGGGTCGGCGTTTGCAGCGGGAGGGTAACGGGGATCCCTTACTAGTTGGGAATCAAATGTGAGTTACACCACAAGTGAAAACTAATTAAAAATCGGCGCAATTACAATTTTTTAAAAACGATGTAGTGTGGGTGAAAGATCAAGCAAACAGTTCCACAAGTACATGCAATTCAGACAGTCCCGGCATTCCGCCTCAGGACACCACAAAGCACTCAATCCTATGTGAGTAACTTAAACCATTGCTTTAGTAAAGCGGCAAACAATTGCTTAGCAGCTATTTCCAGCTTTTCCCTTCACTCTAATCGGAAAAACAGGGCAACAACAGAAACCGACATCTGGCCTCATCCTGATTGAGGTTCACTTCTCCAAACCAGCGGCATAGATCTTCGGGCTAAATGGCAGTCCCACATTCAAAAGGCATTCCATGGATTACTAGTTGAGTCTCCTTCATTAGAAACCTTAGTTTGCACAGTTATATAATAAATTAATCTTTATTTATTTTGCTAAAGCTCAATTAAGAATACGCGGTCTCACTGTTCCTTGGAGCATGAATGACGAGTTTCATGAATTCAAGCTGAGAGTGATGTACATTAGCGATTCTTTGAGAATGTAGGGTCCAAGGCTTGCTAGTAGATATTCAGTGGATCACAAGGGCAGCACCACTGAGATAGTTTATAGGTAATGCCTCTAAAGGATCTCTTGCAAGAGAGGGTTTTCTTATGTCAGGGTGTTACAACTTAAACATTACATGAATGTGACTTTACTAGTCAAGGAAATTAGCTTGTTAGCAAGGAGATAGATAGATAGATAGATAGATGGATGGATGGATGGATGGATGGATGGATGGATGGATGGATGGATGGATGGATGGATGGATGGATGGATGGATGGATGGATGGATGGATGGATGGATGGATGGATGGATGGATGGATGGATGGATAGATAGATAGATAGATAGATAGATAGATAGATAGATAGATAGATAGATAGATAGATAGATAGATAGATAGATAGATAGATAGATAGATAGATAGATAGATAGATAGATAGATAGATAGATAGATAGATAGATAGATAGATAGATAGATAGATAGATAGATAGATAGATAGATAGATAGATAGGTGTAGGCAGTGAGTTCCTTCATGCTGAAAAAAGTGGTTTACAGTTCTTTGACAGCTTTCACACCAGTAGCTGTAGTAACTAACCCATCTCAGGTACAATAAAAGCCTCACATTTTCTGGACTCGTGATTTTATTTACACACCTTAAAACCAACCGGAAATAGATGTTGAAACCCTGGGTATTTGGGTTATGTCCTTAACTGTTGTACCATCAGCAGGCATGATTACCTAGGCCATGTCTACTCAAGAAAAATAAAAAATTCAGTGTCTTTTAAAACATTTTCCAATTAACAAATTTCGCTGCTGGCCAAATATAACTAAGTTCTAGCTACATGTTTTACTATTTGAAGAAAACAGAAAGCTGGTGACAAAATAGAAAATGACGAGGACTCCCCCCTGAAATGTAGGTGCTATCCTCCTAGAGCCTAACTTAAGCTGGCCACTTCATGGACATCTAAAGACTTTAGGCCACAAGGGGTCCCACGTGGTGGTGCAGGCTTGCTCCACTGCAGGTGCTGCTACAGACTTTGCTTCCCCACTTCCTTACATACTCTGAGGAACCTCAAAATGTTAATCTGTATTAAAGCAACCCGGAATGAGTTAGATATAATGGCAGGATAATTGCAAATCACATGACCATAAACATAACTGTAAGAAAGAACATACTTTTGTTGTAGTCTCCCTATTGCTCCTGTTTGATTTTGCCAGAATAAGAACTCTGCATTCTGTGACTTTGCTAACTCTTGACACAGCCTATGTGCCTTTTCCCCTTAACATTTTGTTGGCTGCACCCAATTAAGTTATTTCACATTTAATTAAGTTCACTGAAATTTGGTGCTGGAACTGCACCAGTGGTTTGAAAGTTTAAATGACATATGTTGTATATACACCACTAGCATGTATTATTAAAGTGTAGGGCTCAAGAGAACACCATGGTTCTTAGGCTTGAAGCAATTTAAATCTATCGCAGAGAGACATGACAAAGAAAAGTCCTTTGGCATGTGGGAAAGTCACATTAATACATTAGTAAAATGACACCTAAAATGTGCCTTCATAAAGCAGGAATGGGTGTAAGAAATAGGCTTACTGGTTGACTGGGTTGTAAGCCTTGGTCAAGCGGCAACCATAATCCTTGTCAGGATAAGTCACAAGCAAACTCAAAATTCGCCTGTGCTCAGCCCCCTGGTAGCTCGGCACAGAGCAGTCAGGCTTAATTTAGAGGCAACAGTGAAACCACCACACAAAAAAGATCCTACACCAGGTTAGATAAATAAAGCTTAATTTAATAAATAAAACAAGACCAAAATGATAACAATTGAATCAGTAGCACCAGAGTTATGAATTTGAAAAGATTTGAGAAAAATAGCGCCAAAAGGCATAACGCGCCAACTGTGGATATCTGCAAAAACAACAGTTGATGGACAGAATGTAGAACAATGTCATACATTCACCCCATTACAGAGATCTGGGCCTAAATCCATCGTTTTTATGCTCACCATGCCGTTCCAGTTTGAACCAAGCCATATGCAAATCAGTCTTGACCCTGTGCCTCATGGGAACAGTCCAGCCCGAACTGCCAAGCCAGGTCCTCCCTGGACTGGAAACAAGCATCCTAGGACCGGTTTCGGGGTTTCACCCCTCTTCAGCCAGGATAGCTTGATTCCAGTGGCATGGAGAGAAGATTGTACTTCCTCAGATGCAGTGGACAAAAAGATGGAATATGCCTTGAAAAAGACTTATGTGGCTCTTAATTTGACTTTATGCACAGGGATATATGCAGCATATAGGCCAGTGGCTTCAATGCAGCTATGCAGGAAGGAGGCAACTGTTCTGACATGCATGCCAACATGGAACCGTAAGTCAGATTTTTTTCAGATGTTTGATGGTCTCAGGGCTTCAGATATGAAGCTGGTGGGTCCATTCTGGTTGGGAGGTAGATTTGGGTAAGAGATTCAAAGGGAGAGAATTCTGAAAAAGTAGTGTTGCTCAAGATTCCATTCTCAGAAGTAAAACTTTTGGGAGAACAGCTTGAGTCAAGAGTCACAAAGGCATTTAAGAATCATAAGCATGCTTTTTTTTAGAAAGAGAAGTCCAATGTATCTTCTTCAAAGAAGGCTTATGGGCAGTCAAGAAGGAGAAGATTCCAGCCCAAAAGAGAGTATAAGAAGCTAATCTATACCACGCCTCCTTCTAACCAGACATATCAGTGATCCTGACAATCAAAGGACTGCAGAGGAGGCTCCCCCAGTGGGGGTCATATCCAAGACTTTTGGAAGGTCTGGAGTCAGGATGTGACAGATTGTTGGGAGGTTAATATCGTCAAGAAAGGTTACAGTATAAACATTTACTCAGAACCTCAAAATAATGTGGATATCCCTGCACTTGTTTCCAAAAGCGAAGAAAATATAGCAGCACTTTGGGACGGAAAACAAGATCATCTTAGAAAGAAGGCAATTTTTACAGTCCCACAAAAGTAACAAGAGTCAGGAGTTTACTCTACCCTGTTCCTGGTGGAGAAATCAACAGTATTAGATCTGTAGTTTGCCACATAATGGATCTTTATGATTCATTTCATGATGGATAATTATTTTGGGGGCACAGGGAAAGTTTATCGTAAGGCTGGAATTGCAGGAGGCCTATCTCCACATCCCAATTCATCAGAACCACCAAAGGTTCCTGCGCTTTTCCATCCTGCCACTTCCAATTTGTTACTCTTCTGTTTGGTCTGAAGACAGCCCTCAGGGTGTTTACAAAAGTTGTGGCTCGCTTGATACCTCTTATGCACAACCAGGGTTTTCAAGTACACCCATACTTGTATGATTCATCGCACCACAAATGAGCATAGGGTGGATCACCTTCAGATGGTGATTAGTCTTTTTCAGAATCATGATTTTTGAATAAATTGGAAAAAATCAAGCATGATTCCATCTCAGAACACGTAATTCACTGGAGCATGGTTCCAAATAGATGTAGGGATGGTGGTCCTGCCGCAACCAAGGAAATGGAATGTACGGAAGCGGGTGCCTATTGCAAGTTTAAGAGATATCAAACACTAGGGATTGGTTGGAGGTGGTGGGAGATCTGACTACAACAGTGTTTATTATTTCCTGGGCAGGATTTCATTTATTGGCCTTTGTATGCCATTTCCTTGAATGCTCTTATCCCAATGTCACAGCACATAAGTGGGGAACTGAACTGGTTGCTCAATCTGTCACATCTAGGAGTCAGATATCTTTGAACCTTTTCCAGCCCAGCTCAAATCAATCACAGAGGCAAGTGGGTACGGATGTAGAGCTACTTCAGACACTCAGGAGGTCCAAGGAAGATGGCCTCTACAGATGAGCAATCACCCCTCAAATTAGAGAGAATTGGAAGCTGTGAAGCAAGCTTTCTTGGCCTTTTAAGCACAGATTATTGGTAATGCAGCACTGATAAGAACAGACAACATAACTATAAAAGCCTATTTTAACAGGCAGGGAGGTACTCACTCATAAGAACTTGAAGAAAGATCAGATTTGATCATCGAGTTGGCAGAAAAGAATCTAGTTTTTTCGCAGCCGTATACAATAATTATTAAAAAGAATGTTGTGCCAGATAAACTCAGTAGGGTTTTTCCTTCCTTAAAAGAGATTTGTCTCAATCCTTTATGACTCACCAAGAATTGCAGGCAATGGGGTGTTGCTGTAGCAGACATGCAACCAAAGATAATGCATTGTGCCCAATTTACTTCTCCAGGTTCAGGGAGGTAAACCCAGGTCGATGGATGCAATGTCTTCTCCCTGGCTCCCAAGACTTCTATATGCCTTCCCCCTTTCCTCTCACTTTTAGGGTATAAATGAAGATCAATGATTGATAATGGTTGTTCCCTTCTGGCTCCACTCACCTTGGTTCCTTCATCTTCGTCAGATGGGGATGGATCAGGAATGGGTGCTTCCATTGTCTCCTTCTTCCTGTGTGAATCAGCTTAAAATTTTAATGTCCGTGTCCAAGCTCAGATTGATAGTTGTACTGATTTAAGTTGCCCAACTAGGTATACAATACAAAAAACTTTCAAGAAAAGTATCAATAGCTATGCAAATTTCCAGGAGGGTGTCTACTTTGGCTCTTATATTAACCATTGGGAGTCTTTTAAAAAGTTGTGTATTCCCAAAAATGTGAGGGGTTGAGGTCCTGTAGTTTCTTCAGGATAGTTTTGACATAGGCCTTTCCCTAGCTACCCTGAAGCTTGAGTGACTTCCATATGAGCACTTGCAGAGCCAAGGGGCAGTATAGGCTCTTTGCAGGCCAATGTGTCTAGACCTTTAAGAAGCTTCTCTATAGCAGACCATTTGTGGGTTAGGGAGTTTCAGATTGGGATTTGATTCTGGTTCTTGAACGTTTGAAGACTTCTCCTTTTGAACGTTTGGTGTTAACCAATTTGTAGTTTTCATTTGTGAAGGTTTTATTCTTGGTGGCCATCACCTCAGCCAGGTGATTAGGAGAGTTAAGATCTCTTTTTTATAGATCACATTATCTAAGGTATTTTCCAGCAAGATTTAAACTAAGAATGGGTCCAAATTTTAAGCCTAAAATCTACTCTACATTTTGTGAGATGAGACTCAAGAGGTAATATTAACTGAGTTGGCCTCGGACTCCTCGTTGAACTAACAATCCCTTCACCCCTAAGACTTCAGAAGAGCACATGCAGAGGGTTTATTGTTTGAGGGGAGTGGAAAATCTTTTTGTTAATTTTGTCTCTTTCACAAATGTTTTGAAGCACTCTATTCAGTTGTTCAGTAGGAGGGTTAGATCTACTGTTGCATGGGCCTACGGTGAGGAGGGTGTTACCCGTCCTGGTAAGATTCAGGGTAGGTCTACTTGAGGCATGTTTGCATCTTGGAGAGAGGTTTAGGGAGTTTACATTTTGAAAATCTGTGGGGCAGCCACATGGGCATCACCTTCAACATTTGTCGAGCACTATCGAATTCAGTTTGCAAATTCAGATTACGATAATTTAAGTTCAAAGGTTCTTACTGTCATTGTTAAGTAAAAACGTTTAAGAGAAACAGTTCAAGAAATGGAGCACTTTAGCATGGATGTGTTGATTCCTGTGACCATTTCTATGCATTGGGGCTGTTAATTACCCATAAAACATTGACATGACTCACTTTATAAATGACTCTCATTATAGTCAATTATTATCGTCCTAACCTACCTTTCATTGGGAAGGTAATCAGTGGGCCAGGTGCACTGTTAGAAAATAGACTGTTATTTCAGGAAGAGGTAGCAGGAAAACAGTTCCTTTATGGTAGGAGAGGGTTTGCCTATGTTTTTCACAGTAGAAACGGAAAGGGGACTGGTGAGTCTATGTGAATTAATGTATTGAGCAAGAAATAAATCAGAGTAATGGAGTTACTGGTAAGTAATTATGGCATTACCTTGCAACCCTATAAGCATGTCAAGAGGACATCATAATGAAAGTACCATTAATGGTTCACCTTTACGTTTACATCACAATATAATTTTGTTTCTAATAAGGATACTTACAACAGTGTTAAGAGGAATATTTAGAACATTACAAATGCTTTTATTCAATCCACTGTTTTTATGGCCATCTCTGTTTGAACATGACTAGTTAATACATTTATTGTTGGCGTGGAGCTAATTCTGTTCACTACATTTCTCAAATGTCTCGAACTCTTAACGCCCGATAACGTTGCTAAATTCAGACTACAAGATTGTCGCTAAATTGTTATCAATTCAGTTTAATCAACACGCTGCGCAATTGATCCATTCGGACCAGAATGGTTTTATTGCTGTTAGGCAGTTAGCCACTAATACACATTATTTAACTGGGGCGTTGGATTATTTCGACACTCAGAGGATACCCGCATTAGGCCTTCTATTAGATGCCGAGAAGGCTTTTGACCTTGTCGTGTGGGAGACTTTGTTTATGATTTTAGGTCATTTTGGTATTTCCCTCAAAGATCACGGCCCTGATCATAATTTATATCTTAACGCTGAAGCCAATGTAATTATTAATACTTCAGTGGCCGGGCAGCTTAAAGTTAAACGAGGTACAAGGCAGGGGTGCCCTTTATCGCCGGTCTTATTTACTTTTTTTATTGAACCGTTGGCGATAGCAATAAGGAATTGTGCTGATATTCGTCCCCCAATTCCATCTATGGCGAAATTGAAATTATACGCCGACGATATCATGCTTATTATCAAACCTGAGATAGAGGTTCAGGCCAAAGTTTTTCAGGTCTTTGAGGATTTTGAGGTTTTAGGTGGGTATCGTATTAATAAAAGGAAAACTGAAATTTTACAATGTGGTGGAGCAGATTTGGATCTGCACCCCGATATTCTTTCTTGCGTCAACACCAAACCTAAGAGATATCTGGGGGTATATTTTTCCGAAAGGGTCAGCGATCTATATTACCTGAATGTTGCACCGCTCCTTCGAAAAACTCAGGCCTTGTTTTTACGTTGGAATTCTATTCCTTTATCCATCCTGGGCTGGGTGGCCTTGATTAAAATGTCTGTCCTTCCTTTGTTGAATTTTTTGTTTTCGACCATTCCCTGTATTTTATCAGGCTTCTTTTTCACCCAAGTAGAGTCGATGTTTACAGCCTTTCTCTGGGCAAAAAAATCATCACGTATTGCACTTAGCACTTTATATGAAGAATCGGAACAGGGAGGCTTAGCTCTTCCGAATCTCAGGGATTATTACTATGCCTATTTTGCACAATATTTATCTAGATTCAAACCGCAACCACAATCAAAGCTTTTTATTAATGGTTTTATGATGCTAATGTGTAAGGAAAGTTAGATCCACTCCCCTTTGTCAATCTTCAAATCCCCTAAACTGGTTAGTTATAAGTGTCTTCAATGGCTTCTTAAAAAACGACATGCTCTCTATAAAAGATATTCCATCCCTGTAATTAACTCAGCAACTTTACTATCTGGCATTTTACCCTTAGCAGGGATCACACATTCCTCAGAACTCACATTAAAGTGGGCCTCGGCTGGATTTCGTAAGGTCTCAGATTTTCTGAGGAATGGAAGATGGTTGACTCTGACTGAAAGGTCGCATTTGATTGTTAATGATTTTATTCTTTTAGGGTCATATAACATCTTCCACAAATTCCTTGCTGAACTAGATGTATCCCAAATTGGCGAACAACATCAGCTAGTTAATTAACTTTTAGAGGATGTACCCGGCAGAAAACCTGGGGGATGGAAAAAGCGTTTAGCCTTAGTTAGGGGTCTGGATCTTGGACAGAAATCAATTAAAAAATGGATGAATCATGAAGAGTTAGAAATCTCTCCTAATATGTGGTCAGTTATTAATAAACTTAATTTCAGTGCGCTAAGAGTTGCGAATTGGCGAAGAATGTTGTTTTTTAGTAAATGGCTACTTTACCGAACCCCTTTCTCCCTCTCGAATATGTATGCCAATCAATCAGCGCACTGCTTTCGCTGTATTAACCATTCTACAGCTAATTGGTCGCATATTATGTTACAATGTCCTAGGATTCGGAGGTTCTGGAAGGATATTTTTTGTCACTTGGAAACTGAATGTTGTACAATTAGGAGTGAATGATTTGTTAATTATTATTGGTTTTCATCAAGATCTTTTCCTTCCTGACCAATTGGTCAAATTTTTATACATTGCAATGGCAGTAGCTAGATCACTTTTGTTGCAAAGGTGGCTCAATGTTTTGATTCCTTCCGTTCTAGAATGGGTCCATAAGATGAAAGTGCTTAAAAGAAGTGAACGCCCTTATGCATTACGTGTGGGGGGTCTTAGGGAGTTCGAAAAAATCTGGGCTACATATTTTGATTAAGATTAAGATCAGGAGGGTTCACTGCCTTATGCATGTTATAGTATTTTTATCTGTTTTTTGTATCTGTTCCTGACTTCTTCGTGCTTTATGTACTATTTATTAATTATCCTAATATTATGCCCAAAGGTAAATTCGTTTTATGGATGTACTGCTTTAATATTTAGTAATTGTTGGACTTCAATAAAAAAATAAAAAATAAAAAATAAAAAAAATGAATTTTGTGGGAGATGTGCTTTTGGGTGTGGCTGATAACTTGCTTTTCTCAGAAGCATATCGTCCCATTAAATTGCCATGTCAGACATGTATCAAGTCAGCCCTATCCTTCCTTGCTCAGTGTGATGTTTAACTGTTTAGGGAGAATTGAACAATAGGTCTTTAATACCTCTCTTCCTTTTTTGGTGGCAATAAGCATAGTGGTCACACAGGATGCACAACCCTGCAGATCAAACTCGTGGCAAGTAACATAATAGAACTTTCCAGAGTGTTTCAAGACACTAAAAAAAGGAGAAAGTAAGAAATGAAGTGAGGGCCCAGAGAAGCATTACATGAAAAACAAATACATGGGCTACCATCCCACTGACACACACTCATTTTCAGGCAGGTGTGCAGGTGTGACCAGGCAAAATACTGTTACTCAAAGGGAAACTGAGCCGATAGCTAACCCAGTTCCCCATGCAGTATGCTGCCATGGGTAGAAGCATAATGTGAATAACACGGGAACAAACAGAGGCGGCTGACCCAAAGACTATGTATGTGTATATGTACAGGATCATTTTATTTATTACAAGGACTGTGGCATACAACTGCATCTTCTAAAAGTGTCTAGCAAGGATTATCACAGTACAAATCTCTGACTACCAGGGTTTGTCAAAGGAAGTAACCAACACCAAAGCCCATGCTTTGCATTGAAATCTGTGAGATTCCATGTAAAAAAAGGTCTGTCTACATGTATTGACATAGTGTAATATCCTTCCACTCTTAAAATTAACATACGATTTTTACAATAAATAACGCAAACCACTGCATTTGTTGTGCATTGTCATAATAACAAGAATAGCCCTACAGTCTCTGACATAACCAATCAGTCCTATAGCCTGGCTTGTCAGGAAAACCAGCCCAGGCCTACTGGGATTGGCATTAGATTTCACATGAAGTGACTAGCAGTAAGCATCCTTAAAATTACAAATGCATACAAACTTACAATGGACTAAACAATGTGTAACCCTTCCTGATTTTACATAATGAGGATTTTCAGAGTGCAAACCTTCTATCCCAAGGGTTTCTCACAGGGTTCAACCTACACCAAAACTCTTGCCTACTATGATCATCTGGAATTTCCTGTAACAAAATAATTTCCTACAAGCTTTGACCCAGTGTAATGACAATCTACAATTAAAAGCCAATTGGTTTTAACTTTAAATAGGCGTTTCACAGTAAATAAGTCCAGCTTACTGTCTTTGCTGCAACTTTTCATAATAAACAGATCAGGGCTGTGGCCTTAATCAATGGTTATTAAGCAGGCCCATTCCCACAAGCCAAAACTGGCAAAACAAGCACTGCCTTTCAGCAGAAACCCCACTTCTGCCCAAAGAAAATATACACTCACAGCAATCAACTTTTGGGCAGAGCTAAAGCCCCTCTCTCAGTAGTCATAAAAATGTTGATTGTCAAATCAATATGCAAGACTTCCTAAAACAGCATAGCAAGGATGCTCAGAGTGCACATGTTTTACCCAAAGGGTTTGTCAGAGTGTATAACTACTACCAAAAAATGTACCTACTATGGTAATCTGTGAGACTGCCAGTAACAAATTATCTCTGCACTATTTTTAACACAGTGTTTTGCCAAGCCACTGACAAAGGTCTATTGGCTTTTATCATATGCTTTTCACAATAAATAAGTCAGGCCTCCTGCTTTAGTTGTAACTTTTCATAATAAAAATTCAGACCTATCGCCGTAATCAATGGCTTTTCACCCCAACCAATTGTCTTGCTGTGTCATGAATAGGCTTTCCATCAATGCTAAAAGTGCAGGCACTCTTTTTCAGTGGAAGCACACAGGATCTGCCCAATCAAAATCTGTGGTAAAGAAAATCAACCTTTAGCTAGAGCCAAATCTGCCCTCTCAGCATTGTTTCTTAAAGCTCTCTTTCTACTGATCACATAAGGCCTTGTGAAAGCAGTGCTATCAAGCCCTCCCTAAAAACAGTAGGTGGAAATATATGGTTCACGAAAATAGGGATTCCAGAAATGTTGGCCAAGGACTTTTAATTGTCTTCTGAAATAAAGTTGGGTTGTCTTAACAAGAACTCTCAGTGAAACATTGCAGAACTGACAGCCAGGAAGAGGGAGGCTTGAAGATGAGAGTACATAATCTGAAAACATCCGTTTCAGCATATATTGCATTATAAAATGGGAAAGCTTTACAGCACGCTAATAGGGCTCTTTAAACTGGTCCTGGCTCTGTTATTTTCTGTGTTTTTGGCACGGTTCCTAAAATCTCATCACATGCATTCAGCTCTTCAACTGCCATGTCTTGAGTCCCCATGGCTGTGACTAAATGATGTCCCAGCAAGCTGCTGCGGGTTGATAAAGGTTTTATTCTGAATAAAACAAAAACATGTCTAAAGTCTTAAATAGGTGGTAAACCCATCAATCAAACAATAAACAGGCTCTCTGACAATGGACTTAAATCCTATACCAAACACATGGTGGGCCCTGTGCATGCATTTATTTTAAAATGGGATATAATGAGAAATGTTGCATCTGCTTTCATGGAGGCAAAGAGAGGCTGGGCAGAATTTTTTGTGAGAAAGGGAATTTAGGATGTGTGAGTCCTTTTCACTGCTGATCCCAGAATCGACGTATTTATAAGCTAAGGTATTTTTGTCACTTATGTTTTGTCATCTTGCAATATCATTGAAGCTCTTTTGAGCAGACATCATATGCAGACTAAAAGTGTGGTTTAGACAGCACCTGTCAGGTTCAGTGAGACAGTCAAACAATAGTCTTGGATGGTGACACCCAGGACTTTGTATTCACGCAGCGCATTTCCTAAAAAGTTCAGACTTGCAAATTTTTCTGAATCAAGGCTAGTTTGTGTCAGCCCTCGTTTGGGGGTTCAGAGCATTCCCCAATATCACACCCACTCCTCTCAAGGATTGACCACCGTGTTTTAGTCTTCTAGATTGGCTTTGTGGGATCAGATTTTGTGGATTGAGCAAAGGTTCCTTGTCAGAATACTATATGGGGACAGTTTTTGTAGATATGTTTGTTCTTTGATCCTGTAGGCCTTATGAATGAAGTAGATGGTACTTAATTGTATCCTGGAATCCATATAGGAGGTGGTATTCCGGTAAATTCTGGATAGGAGGTGGTATTCCGGTAAATTCTTTAAAGTCAAGAAGTGGGCAAGAAAGGAGGCTCATGATTATTAAGGATTAATTCAAGGGCTGTATTTGCACACTAGCTAGCATGACTAGCCCAGGACTATCAAATGCAAGCTTGTCCAGGTAGTCAAACAACTATTTACACCCTGCATACAAGAGGTCATTCATTTGCATGTTTATGTACAGCCAGGTACTTGGTAACCTTTGCCATGTGTTTCATGCTTCCATATTCATCACTGGCCAAAAATATTTAGTGACTACATGTAACAGAATGAATAGGGGAAACTGTGACTGTCTTGCCAGTCAGTGGGTAACCCGAATTTGTGTACTTGCAGCAGGTTCCTGCTTATTAGAGGTGCTTGTGAATTAGAGTGCAGAGTGTAGGATTAGCACCTAAAAATGGCAAAAATTCAATAAAGGGAATGAGAGATATGCATTTTTCAAGTTTTAAGTAGAAATAGCACCAAAATGCACAAAGCACCATTGATGGTCACTAGTCAGTATAGACCAGTCGGTAGGCGCAATTTGAGGCTGACCATAATGGAGTGCGCGTCAGATGCACCAACCAGGTTCATCCTGGTCAAAGATTTTACCTTCTCTCTTAGGGCTTGATTATGAGTTTGGTGGATGCAATATAATTGAATTGTAATTTGGTGGCCGGGATATCTGTCATGTTTGTGACGGAGTAACCCTGTCAACCAAACTCTGTTAGTCTTTAAGTCCAAATCCACCACAGGTTTACACTTCTAAAGCCCCCCAGGACCTCAGGAGTCACTTAGAGCTTCACTGGGTGGGAGACAGAGGCCAACAACAGGGTCGCTCCCCAACCCTCCACACGTTCAGGATGGACCTCAAGACCTGGCTCTTCGGCTGACCTGGAGCTGCCCCCTTCTCCCCCCTAGCGCCTTGAGTCCCTCATGGGTGAGCAGCACGCTCTATAAACCACTGATTGATTGATTGATCCTATGCCACTGGTTAGCTGGGTACTTTCAGGAAAGGGCCTCTCGTAGCAGATTGTATCCCAGTATCTTGAGCGAGAGGTCAGCCTGATGCCCCGTGGAGTCATGGGTACAAGAGGGACCAGGCCCAGTCCTTCAGGGCTCCTCTCGGGTCTCAAACAGTTATGCTATGTTATTTTTATTTGTAAAGCGCACTATCTCCCTCAAGTGTATCCTGTTGCTGAGCAGGTGTGTGTAACTACTACTGTCTTTGGTAGGTTGGTTAAGTGAAACTCCAGGTTTTCAGCTTCCTGCAGACTTTAAGAACAGAGGAGAAGACTCTGATGTGGAGTGGGAGATAGTTCCATGCTTTAGGAGTAATATAATAGAGTGCCCATCGTACTGATCTGGTTCTGTGAATGGATGGGATGTGGGCGAGCAGGAGTCCTGCAGAGCATAGCTGTCTGGTGTTTTTTGTAAAGAATGCAACTGTTCAGGTAGGTGGGGCCTGAGTTCTGTAGTGTGTAACTGCAAATTCGGTCCTTTTCTGATCTTCCACAGGAATTGTTCTGAAGTGGGTTCCTGGAGGTGTCACGTTTATACCTGGCACTAGGTAATGAGTGCGATTGGCTTCCGGGCACACCCAAAGCAATGGGTTAAAAGTTCCTGGGCCAACCCTACCCACGTTGGGATTTTCAAGATGGTGAAAGTCTTCTGTCACACTGAACTTTGACTTAGTGGGCTGGGAGTGTGTGTGAAGAGTATAGTATAGCAATCCAATTGTAACCTCACATCCAACACTAAAATCCAATTTGCACAAGTCACTATACCAGAATAAACCCCAAGGAAGATGTCTGGTAGAACAAAAGCAGAGCCCTTCCACAACCAAGCAGTGGATCCACAAGACAAGTCTTGTTATCCTGTTCTCTGCCCTTTCAAGTGTGCCCTAATGGGTTATATGTAAACCCAGAGGCAGAGGTCTGGTAGGACAAAAGCACGGTCCTTCAGCAACCAGACAGTAGATCCACAATAATTATCTTTGCATCTTGTTCTCACCCCTTTCAGGTGTGCCCCAAGTGTCATATGTGAACCCAGCAGACCTATTAAGCAGGATTTCACACTCAAGCAGGAGTTGACACCCTAGTGTCAAAAAGGATGCCCACAGCACCCACCCAGAATGTTCTGTGGGGGTTCAGGTCAGTCTATATGAAGGTATTTAACACCTCTTTCACGATTCAAGGTTAATTACTGGCTGGGAGAAAGCATATGAGGCAATGAAAATTGGTGTTATCGGGCCAAGAAAAGGTAACTTTCTAAAAGTTACTTTTCAATAATTTTTATTAAAAATATAACTTCACCATTGAATTGGATTTTAATACCTATTAAAAATAGTTGTTTATATACTAGATTACATTCCTGAGATACAGTATTAGGATTTTAATCTGTACTCTTGTTTTTTGCCTAAGACAGGTAGGTCTGTCACAGTGAAATAGCTGGGTGCTAGTCAATGTAAGGCCATGTTAACATTACATTTCTACATACCCTACTTTTGCATACTATGCACTATGCCTTGAGGGCTACGCAGTCTTCATAGGAGTGATTTAATGATATTTTAAAAAAGGGTTTATTTTGACAGGTCACCATGCATGTTTGGCACTGTTACTCTCAGACTACAGTGGTAGGCTTGGAGCTATGTTTGTGCTGCCACTATAGGGGATGGCACAATAAGTGCTGCAGTCCACTGGTGGCATTTTAATTACAGGCCATGGGTGAATTTTGTACCATATACTAGTGACTTATGAACAGGTTAAATATGCCAATTTGTAAAATACTAACTCCACAAGCTCAAAAGGAGGAGCATAAACACTTTACTACTGGATAACCAGCCATGCATAGGGTCCAGCAAAGATGAAAAATCTGTGATGGCCACCCAGAAAAGGTGGATTTCCTATACATCACCTACAAAGTGGCCATCCAGCATTGACAACTTCAAGTAATTGAATGGATTCTCCAATAAAATCAATGCAGAACTAATAGGCAATAACAGCTATTGTATTAGAAACGCTTTCAATAGGAGCACTAATGCGAGACTGCAGTAGATTACATAAAATTTCTGAAACGCTCTCATTGTTCTCAGAATGTTTTCCCTTCATCACATCAAAATGACTCTTCCTGTGCAATGTGCTGCTAAACTAGGCAACAAGGTATTTGTAGTGAGAGACCACCTCACTGAGAGGCATATTTTCAAGGACGGCGTTAAACATTATCGCCGATTTAGCGGCAGAAAACTGCCGCTAAAGCGGCGATAATGGGCTTGATAATATGCCCTTGAGAATTCCAATAGAAGTCCATGTTCTGGTGTGAAAATGGGCTTCTATAGGAATTCTCCAGGGCATATTATCAAGCCCATTATCGTCGCTTTAGTGGCAGTTTTCTCCCGCTAAACCGGCGATAATTTTAACGCCGTCCTTGATAATATGCCCCTGAGATATTTATTTGTGTGGAAACTGTTTGGAGTTAATTCTTTCACAATCTCTGAAGACAAAAAATCTTTCTCTGTAGTCCTATACAGTCTGGACAATTATGACTAGGTCATCACAATATAGCAGCATGTTAAAATCAGCATGTGTTGCCTTACGGGGAGCAGATGTAATTAATTATAATGACCTAGATATTAAGCCACAAAGACCAAAAACCAGCAGGCATGCTACAATGCACGCCTGTTTTATACCATTTGAAATGGGATTCTTTGCTGACAATGATTCTTAACAATCTATTTGCAACTTAGTTGAATAACAGTATGGAGTATGCTAAAAATATATTAGGAGTCACCTAGAATGCCCCAATTATTCAGTTTATGCCAAAAGAAAGCATGGATCACTGGGTCAAATGCTGCAATGAAGTCCCCGACGGAAGTAAAAAGGGAACCATGGACAGTTGTGCTGTGAGCCAATGGGCACAAACCTGGTGACTGTCATTCCCAGCTTAAATTTGCTTCTCCTCATTTTTTAACAAGTAACATATAGGAAAAAATATAGCTATTAATTTCTTGGATGAGGGATAGTCTTGATCTCCTTGTTTCGATACTGGTTTTACAATTCTAAGGGAATGTTTCCTGTTTCAGCTATGTAGATAAAAAGAGGATGAAACAAAGAGGCACATCTTCTGCTACAATGTTTCATGACAGCACCAGGCATGGCAGTGTGGCCCATTTATTGAAAGCACAGCTGCTTGGGTTAGGTTATCAACAATAAAAAGCTTCAAAGATGGGTTTGTCAATTTGAAATTGAGATTCATACATAATTGTGCCCTGTGAGAAAGCAGATTACTAGTTTGGGTGGATGGTAGTCCACCAAAAGTACTAATGCTATTATTCTTGTAGGTTCAGTAACTGTTTCAGTAACTTAAACCTGAGCTCAACCCCTAGTAGCTATGACACATAGCAGACAATTTTAATTTAATAAAGTATGTAAAGCATTTAGAAGTGCCAAGGCAGTTTAAAGGTTGAATTTACAACACATTAAAAATACCATTCAAATTTAGAAAAAGGAAAACAATGACACCAAACCAACAAACATCCATGAAGGGGAACCGGAGATATGAATTTTTAAATTAGTGCAAAAAAGTTCAAAGCGCCATCCTAGAGCAACTTGTTATGCTAGACTGGGAAAAGGATAAGCTTTACGGTCGACCGCGATGGAGTGGAGTCAAATACATAGGTCCGAAGAATGCAGTCTGGATCCGAAGAAGAACTCGTAGACGAAGCACGAGGACCCGGTGAAGCCGTCAATGAAGGCGGAAAAAGACTAGCGTAGGGAAAGTCTATTGTTCGTGCTCAGGGAGTAATCTATGTCGATTGGATGCTGTTGGGCATGAGGCCTGGTGTCGATTTCTTCCTTTGGACTTGAACTCTTTTCTGTAAGTCAGACTTCCTCAGCGGTGCAATGCTGCAGGCGAGAGCTGAAGAGGCTTCAATGTCGTCTGATGCCGGTCAGCATTGGTCCTGCAGAAAACAATTAACTGCTGCAGAGAATAGTGTAGCAGGAGCTGCCATGAAGTCAATTTACTCTCAGCAGATAGGCTGGCTGGTTAGTCCTGGTCCCGCGATGGTTCTCCCAGCAAAAATCTAGCAGAAGGTTTCCAAGCCCCAGATTTTAGGTTTAGGCAGGAGCAGTAGACTCTGACACCAGCAAAGGGTTGCAGTACATGAGGCACAGCACTTAAGGGTCAGAACTCAGTCCAACCGAGAGCGGCGCCCCAGCCGCCGCAGGGCCGCCCGCCCAACCCGATCCAGTTTCCCGCCGCTTCCTGACCGCGGCCCCGCCCCCTCGCCAGTCCATTGGTGGACGCGACCCCGCCTCCCAGCTG
The DNA here is from genome assembly GCF_964204655.1 of Triturus cristatus. Taxonomy (NCBI): domain Eukaryota; kingdom Metazoa; phylum Chordata; class Amphibia; order Caudata; family Salamandridae; genus Triturus; species Triturus cristatus. The sequence goes on along the minus strand of NC_140588.1, from coordinate 933,066,643 downwards.
ACCCGCCCTCCCGACTCCCCTCTTAAGGGGAACCCGCACGCACCTGGTCAGCGACCACTGCGCCTCCGGCCTGGTTGCCCCCTCGCTGCTCCTCGTTCCTGCTCCTGAGCCCTTGCTGCTGCAGTCTCCTTGACGCCGAGAGCGGCCCCCCAGCCGCCGCAGGGCCGCCCGCCCAACCCGATCCAGTTTCCCGCCGCTTCCTGACCGCGGCCCCGCCCCCTCGCCAGTTCATTGGTGGACGCGACCCCGCCTCCCAGCTGACCCGCCCTCCCGACTCCCCTCTTAAGGGGAACCCGCACGCACCTGGTCAGCGACCACTGTGCCTCCGGCCTGGTTGCCCCCTCGCTGCTCCTCGTTCCTGCTCCTGAGCCCTTGCTGCTCCAGTCTCCTTGACGCCGAGAGCGGCGCCCCAGCCGCCGCAGGGCCGCCCGCCCAACCCGATCAAGTTTCCCGCCGCTTCCTGACCGCGGCCCCGCCCCCTCGCCAGTCCATTGGTGGACGCGACCCCGCCTCCCAGCTGACCCGCCCTCCCGACTCCCCTCTTAAGGGGAACCCGCACGCACCTGGTCAGCGACCACTGCGCCTCCGGCCTGGTTGCCCCCTCGCTGCTCCTCGTTCCTGCTCCTGAGCCCTTGCTGCTCCAGTCTCCTTGACGCCGAGAGCGGCGCCCCAGCCGCCGCAGGGCCGCCCGCCCAACCCGATCCAGTTTCCCGCCGCTTCCTGACCGCGGCCCCGCCCCCTCGCCAGTCCATTGGTGGACGCGACCCCGCCTCCCAGCTGACCCGCCCTCCCGACTCCCCTCTTATGTCGACCCCTCAGCGACTGCGCAGCGGACGCGCGCAGCGGGAGCACCGATTGAGCGCCGAAGGTGCGCCAAAGGTAAGCCCGTCTGCGCCCGTCCGCGCCTGGACCGCACCCAGCGCCAGAACCCCTGGCCCCCGCAGAGGCCACCCCACCCGCCGGACTTACGATGCCGCCACCCTCAACGCACTCAACACCGGCCGAACCCCCGGGTGCTACCGAGCCACTCCGAGACGCACCCACGGACCCTTCAGCTGCCGCACCTGCAAGTTCACCTGCATCCGGACCCGCCCCACACCAGCACCCGCCAAGCCGAACACCAGCAGCAACCACCTCAAGTGCATCCTGCTCAACACCCGCTCCGTCCACAGACACGCCGTTCAACTCTGGAACCTCCTCGACACCACAGCTCCTGACGTTGCCTTCCTCACGGAAACCTGGATGAACGACTCCTCAGCGCCCGACATCGCCATCGCCATCCCAGAGGGCTACAAGATCATCCGGAGAGACCGCGACAACCAGACTGGAGGAGGCATCGCCATCATCCACAGGGACACCATCCGTATCTCGACCAACGCCGACGACACCCTGACAACCGCCGAACACCTGCACTTCCAGATCCACACCGACCCCAAGACCACCCTCAGAGGCACCCTGATCTACCGACCCCCGGGACCACGCACTCAATTCAGCGAAGACATCGCCGACTTCATCAGCCCGCACGCCCTCCCCTCTGCTGACTACATCCTCCTCGGGGACATCAACTTCCACCTGGAGAACAACAACGACCGCAACACCACCACCCTGCTTGACAACCTCGCCACCCTCGGACTCAAGCAGCTGGTGACCACCCCTACCCACCTCGCCGGACACACACTCGACGCCGTCTTCTCGTCCAGCAAAGACATCTCCTTCAGCCACGCCACTGGACTCCACTGGACGGACCACAGCTGCATCCACTTCACCTTCAAAAGAACCACGGTCCACCACCACCAGCAACAGGCTGCACGAAGAAGCTGGAACAAGATCACAGCCGAACAACTCGCCGCATCCCTGAGCCAGCACCCTCCCGCCAACTCACCGAACCCCAGCCAAGCCGCCGACAACCTCACGAAATGGATCTCCACCTGCGCGGACGAGCTCGCCCCTCTGAGGACCCCGCCCAGCAGACCCGGAAGCAAGAAGGCCCCGTGGTTCACCGACGAACTCAAGAGCTCCAAGAAGAACTGCCAAGCCCTCGAGAAAGCCTGGAGAAGAGACCCAACGCCGGACAACATGACTACCCTCAAGCTCGCCACCTGAATGCACCATCAACTGATCCACGCCACCAAGAAAACAGCATTCAAGGACCGGCTGGACAACAACGCACACAACAGCAAGGAACTCTTCAACATCGTCAGAGAGCTCTCCAACCCCAACGCCGGAACCAACGACATCACCCCATCACAAGACCTCTGCAACTCCCTCGCCTCCTACTTCCACAACAAGATCGCTGACATACACATCAGCTTCAGAACACAACCAACGCTCCCCGCGACCAAACCAACGCCCCCCACCACCACCCTCAACGCCTGGACACCGATCAACCTCGAAGACACCATCAGCACGATGAACTCCATCCACTCCGGATCCCCAACCGACCCCTGCCCTCACCACATCTTCAACAAGGCCGACGCTGTCATCACACCCCACCTGCGGGACATCATCAACACCTCCCTCGACACCGCCACCTTCCCTGAGAGCTGGAAGCACGCCGAACTCAACGCTCTACTAAAGAAACCAACAGCGGACCCCACCAAACTCAAGAACTACCGCTCCATCTCGCTCCTCCCGTTTCCAGCCAAAGTCATCGAGAAGACCATCAACAAGCAACTGGCAGCCTTCCTCGAGACGACCGGTTCCCTCGACCCTTCCCAGTCAGGCTTCCGGGCCAACCACAGCACCGAGACCGCCCTCATCGCTGCCACCGACGACATCCGAACCCTGCTGGACAACGGAGAAACAGCGGCACTCATCCTCCTAGACCTCTCCGCGGCATTCGACACTGTCTGCCACCGCACCCTAGTGCAGCGCCTCAACAACGTCGGAATCCAGGAGAAGGCACTGGATTGGATCATCTCCTTCCTCACCGGAAGGACACAGAGAGTCCGCCTGCCCCCGTTCAGATCAGAAGCCACGGAAGTCATCTGCGGCGTCCCTCAGGGCTCCTCGCTCAGCCCCACCCTCTTCAATGTCTACATGAGCCCCCTCGTGGCCATCGCACGCCAACACAACCTGAACGTCATCTCCTACGCCGATGACACCCAGCTGATCCTCTCCCTGACCAACGACCCCGCCACCGCCAGAGCCAACCTACACGAAGGGATGAAAAACGTGGCCGAGTGGATGACGACCAGCCGCCTGAAACTGAACACAGACAAGACGGAAGTCCTCATCCTGGGCTCCTCACCCTCCGCCTGGGACGACTCCTGGTGGCCCCCCGCCCTGGGCAACGCACCCAAACCGACAGACCACGCACGCAACCTGGGCTTCATCCTGGACTCCTCCCTCTCCATGACCAGACAAGTCAACGCCGTCTCCTCGTCCTGTTTCAACATCCTGCGCATGCTACGTAAGATCTTCCGGTGGATCCCCACCGAGACCAGGAAGACGGTCACCCAGGCCCTCGTCACCAGTCGATTGGACTACGGCAACGCCCTCTACGCCGGTACCACCGCCAAGCTCCAGAAGAGACTCCAGCGGATCCAGAACGCCTCGGCGAGACTCATCCTCGACGTCCCCAGACGAACTCACATCTCCAGACACCTGAGAGACCTGCACTGGCTCCCGATCAACAAAAGAATCACCTTCCGGCTCCTCACCCACGCACACAAAGCCCTACACAACCAAGGCCCGACCTACCTCAACAGCCGCCACAACTTCTACGCTCCCAAACGCCACCTCCGCTCGACCAGTCACGCCCTCGCAGCCGTCCCCCGCATCCACAGAGCGACAACAGGAGGAAGATCCTTCTCCCACCTGGCCGCCAAGACTTGAAACGCCCTCCCGACCGACCTACGCCTGACCCAAGACCACCTCTCCTTCAGGAAGAAGCTCAAGACCTGGTTGTTCGAGCAGTAGCGGACCCCCCCCCCCCCTAGCGCCTTGAGACCCTCCGGGTGAGTAGTGCGCTTTATAAATGCCTATGATTGAATGATTGATTGATTGAAACAAAACCACAAGCAGGGTGAAGGGTAGGACCAGTTGAAACTGGTCAGTTTGCCTCTTCCAGGAAAGAGGGTTTCTTGCAGCTTTTATATTCAGGGCCGACTCCACCACAATGGTAGAGGAGTGTCAGCCCACTGGCTCAAAGCCAGCAGCTGAAAAATAAAACAATATTTTATGATTGTTTTATTTTACACCTGCTGGCTGAGTCAGTGTGTGTAGGGAGGGGATGGGGCAGGGGTCATAGCAGGGGGAAGAGGACTGGTTGGTGCATTTGTAAGTGCGTCTTACCCCGGTCAAACACACATGCGCACTATTGAACAGCCAGGTTGGAGAAACAGTACAGACTCCCTGTGCCTGAGTGGAGCATCAAACCAGCCCGCTCGGGCCACTCCCAGTGCTGCTCTCATAGCTGGGCAGCATGGGGATTACACAGGGAGTCTTTGATGCTGTTCCAGTGTCTGCTTGGACCAGGAAGAAGAGCACCGAGTTGCAACACGGGAGGCGTCCGACAGCTTCAGGTAAGTCTTCATTTTTCTAAAATTATTAAACTCCCCTCCCAGCACTCCCCCATCCTACACTGCCCCCCCCCCCCACACCACCTCCACCAGCCTCACCACTTTTTGCTTGTGGAAGCCACCACTGTTTGTCTTCCTTTGGCATAACACGAAGTCAGCACTTTGACCAATGGAGTCTGCTTCTTTGTCTTGGGTACAAGTTGAAGCAGTTCAAGCCCTTAGGGTTCTCCTCACATATTTTGACAGCAGGTGCAGTCCTTCTTCTATCTCTCACTGGTACAGTAGAACACTAGCTTGTGGGTGAGGTGACTCCTGGTCCCTCCCGAACCAATACAGAATATGTTTCCAGGAGTAACACTACCCACTTTTGTAGCAACTCCTCGGTGCCCTCATGAAAACAATTCCACAGTTCCCCTCTCTACCTAAAACCAAGATGGCAAAACCTTTCTTCCTCCATGCAGAGCTCCTGTGCCCACCCTGGAGGAGTGATCTGACAAATGAGCAACCCCTTCTCTATGGTCACTCAAAACTGGTGCCGAAGGCAGCTCTTCTCCCATTAGGATTTGTGCCTGTTTGGTTAGGGGAACCAAGGTTAAGGCAGGTACAGGTGTTAGCTACATCTGGCTGTGACAGGGTGGGCTTATTTGAAGTTATTTATGAACTGGGGCACAGCCCAGATGGTCATCCTGTCAGTGGAACTGGATACCTTTCCATACCCAAAGCCTATTTCTCAGCTTTGGAAGCCAGTTGCCACCTCATCAAGAGTTACTTAGCCCCTTGGTGACAGATGGAAGCTCATGCAAATGTATTTATAAGCTTTAGGCAAGTACCTTTTATAACATGTTTGATACAAATCTGACTTTACAAATTAATTGGGTTTTATTAAATATTTTTAAAAGTGCAAGACCTTTGTACCTGGTTGCTGGGTAAAGATAACTTTATTAACTTTAATAATTTATCCCACTGCTTTCCTATGGAACAACTAACCCTGATATATTGCAAATAGCTTTTAGGGCATTGTTGCACTAAGGACATGTTTAAGATTATATTTTTATATTCCTACTTTTAACAACCATGCACCCTGCCTTACGCGCCCTTAGGTTATGGTTGTCATTAACATTTACAAGTAGGGTTTAGGCCTGTCAAAAAGGGTTATTATGGCTGGTCGAATTTATAGTTCTAAAACTGCACAGCAGACTGCAGTGATAGGCCTGTTGCAATGTTTTACACTGTCACTTTGGTGGTGGCACAATGTGTGCTGCAGTCCACTACGTGATATTCAACTTACAGGCCTTGAGTACACTTTATAACATATACTAGGGACTTATACTTAAGTTAAATATGAAAATTAGGAGTATAGCCAATTTCACCATGTTTTAGGGATCAAAGCACATGCACTGGGACCTGGTTAGCAGAGTCCTAATGCACCAAAACACCACCAGCATAGGACCAAAAAAAGGAGGTGATAATGCAAAAAGAGGCATTTTCCTAAAAGCCCTAATTGATATATGGTGCTCAAGTAGGAGGGACAGATCATCTCAAGTGAACAAATATTACCTGAGCCTCAAGGTACTCTTGGTAACTATAAGATTTGTTTTTTAACTCATTCATGTTCCTGGAGAATAGCACCCTGCGTGGATTGCCAGGCTCAATAAGATCACAGAAACTTTTTGAGTCTGATTAAAAATGATACTGCATTTGTGTAGGCCCTGGCCACATCCTGGCAATTTAAATTAAGGTATACCCTTAAAAGTCTTTGTAGGGCATAGGGAATTGGGGTTGCATTTTATAGGGGATTTTATTCGTGCACGTCCAGCCCTTTTTTGGCTGGCGATTTGGAAAAACCCTGCCGCCATTTTGACTAGGGATATCATCGAGGATTGTCTACGCTGCGACAGGGGCCAGGCCATCCCCTGGTTATCAGGGGTGTCTAGCGTATTCCGCAGCGTGAACCTTGAAAATACCTTCCTAAAATCAACTACCACTGTGCTCCCCACTAAATGTGAACTTAAAAAAGCACTCTATATGTTATTTGACGCTGAAAGGGTAGTAAGGGAGTCTTTGAAACCTAGTGTCCGTGGATACCTAGCCCGTAATCTAGGCAAACAATTTTACATTTCTTATTTTTTTGTAAATTTTACATGAAGTATATTAAATGGTTTTTATCCCCGTATTTTAAAAAACTAAAACCCCTCAGCCTGGAACTTGCATCTTCAATGATTTTGTCCCTGGATGACGATGAACTTGTCTTTCGCGTGAGCTCTTTTCTAAAAACTGTGGTTCGTGCCCGGTTAACAATGTCCTAAAGTAATATGGTTTACTCCTCATGTGCAAAACAGCATTTTTGTTTAATTGTATGATTTTATAAATGTTTTGTCTTTCTTCTGTACTTTTATGGATTGTAATGATCCGAATAAAGTTTTCATTGATTTGATTGGTCTTTGTAGGGCATGCTTTATTCTGCACTATTCCACATCAAACTAGGGTCTTGTGAAGTGATTACTTAGAGTTATAGTTTATAGGAGGTAGGTTTCACACTTGCATCATAAACAGGCATATTATATTAGTTAGAGACTCTGGTGACGACGGCCACTTCAGCCCCTAAAACAAGCTCTGGCTAAGCTGTAGAAAGCAGCTGTGCTACAGGCTGTTTAAAGGAACCAGGAATGTTTATATTGAAATTATGGGGGTCAGGAGGAGTCAGCAGAAGCACAGAGCAACAAACCCTGTTGAATTTGACCCAGAGAGGGTATTGCCATTTTAGGGATTAGTGTCTGCTAGAGCTGGCAAGTGGAAGAGGACTTGGAACTACAAAGTTTAGTCTGGATTTAGGTGAATACATGCCCACTGTGATCTTTTTTTCGGGTAATTGAATCGCATTCAATGCAGATTTTGAGACTTCTTTAGCAGAAGATACAGTTGTTTTTAAAATATGTAATTCTGCACAGAGTTTTTATTTGTGCGTTGAAGTATTTTTCCTGTTTACAAGAAAAAGCAATGTCTGAACACTGATATTTTGAGTGTTATTTGATGTGTTAGTGAGCTCTGATTTTCTAGCACACTGCAGCTCCATAATCAGCCTTTGCCTGCTCTGCCCTGCTACCCTGAGACTCAAGTGCCAAAAGGGTTTTTAATATGGGTTTGGGAGTCCCCAGTATGGGGGTCCCAGGACACCCAAGACAAAATATGGCAGATGACACAATTACAGCCTATCGTGTTTTGACTACCCTGGGACTTCTGATCTGGATTGCCCATGAAAAGAAATAACTCAATGTATTCTGTGTTTGACTGTCTAGATAATAAAAAGAAAAGTTTCAATAACAGTAAATGTTGATGTAAATGAAAATAAATGTTAGATCCGCTCAAAGACATAGTCATTGGAGAGTTGGTAGTGAGGTCTGGAGCCCTATTAAATACAGTGCACTCATTTTAACAGGAGGGATTGAACACACTTGTGTGGCCCCTCCTGAAATAATGGTAGCATCGATGCACGTAAAGCATAGTTGCTATCCCTGGGGGAATCCATTATTTGCATAGGGGTGTAGCTCCATACAAATGAGGGAACACTTTTATACTATGCCTGATGCAGAGGAAAAGCGTCCATCAATAGGGGCACTGGCTGTGTGCCACCTCCACTCCCGTAGGCACCCCCTGAAAGGGGAAGAAGAGGTCCCATGGACCCATTCAGACATCCTACTGTAGATGGGTGCAGTCGATCACTGCATCCGCTTGCAGTAGGATCTCTGTCACCCTTTGCAGTGCAGGTCGCGCTCCATCTGAAGTCTGAAACATGGAGTGGCTACTTCAAACAGCAGTTCTGCCTTTCACTAAGGTGCTGCCGCTGAGGCCTGCGTGAGCTTTGTGGCTGTCTATGTGCAGTCTACTGTATGCAATAGGGTGCAATGCCAGTGTTTGCAACTGGCACACCTTGTTAAAGGTGCACCATAGCAAAAAACAGGGGCAGTGCACACTATGTGTACTACAGCTTTGGTATGGATGAGTTTTCAGGGATAGTCTTCTGTTCTCAGTAGTGTAGTTTGTGATTATTCTGTATATGATGGAACAGCCTTCCATTTCATAATGTCATAAGCATTATTACAAAGTATGGTCTGGATTTACTAAGATTTGGCATAGGGGTTGCGCCAGCTTTGTGGATCACCCCGACACAAAAGCCAAGTTGGGATTTAGCCACGCAAATTAAGATTTGTGTTGCTTTGCATATGATTTTGTCCCAAAAGTGACACAAGGCAGTGCTATTCTGCAGCACACACACAAGGAGGAATAAGCCTCTACCAATAGATTCTGTTTGGGAAGGTATTCCTTCCTACGCAAAAACTATTCTGACCACAATGCAGACACCCATGTGTCGTACCGTAGGGGTGCCCGCATTGGCGCTAGGCAGCCTGAAGTGCACCTGAGCCACGAGAGAGCAGACTTGCGCTGTGTTGTAGTAGATCTAGCACATTTCGGATCTCTCACTTTGATGCAACACAGCTCAGCAGCTTCCCTTGATTTGTCACTTTACGTCAATGTTTAGCAAATCTGAGCCTAAGTATCCTTTGTACAAAGGTTCCTTTTCTAAATCTAACCACGTGAACTTCATTGAATGCAGTTGGTGAGCAGAATAGTGTGGAGAAACATACCTTGAAGAAGGGAAGTAGAGACAGATAACGTATGGGTAAATTAAGGTGATGCTTTTTGAAACACGAAGAAAAATCAGCAAGTAGGAATCAGCTAACAAGGATAAAAAAAAAGATATCAACTGCTCTGCATGTCTGACTCACCCAATTAATCAGCATCTTCACAAAGCAAGCCATCATTTCAGGAGCTTTGAAGTGGTGATGAAGAAGTGCCAAGGGCCTCAAGATGTTCAGTTAATAAAAGTCTGAAACTGGAGAAAAAAGATTGCCAAAGATGATATCATTCATGAAGAAATAGGTCACACAAAAATAAAAAGCACACAGCACAGTGAATGAATAGTTGAAAGTGAGATGTTGACAATGTCACTAACATTGCTACTCATTTGGAATTATTCATCTTTCAAGTATGCAATATGATGCATAAGAGCAGAGTAGCAATGTCATGATGGGATTCTGGTGCCACTGGGTGACATGTCTGTTCAAATCTTTAAAGACTACCATCCACTCTGATCTCCCCCCCCCCTTTTTAGGTCTCGCGAGCCAAAGGCTCGAAGAGACATTTTATATGTGGGCTTCTCAAAGTGCTGCCGTGGCCTAAAGCTACAGTGCACGTGAACGTGCACGCGCGCAGCGCTATGTGTCTTTCTGCTTGCTTGATCGCACATCGCACACCACTCCCCTGCCAGCCTGCTTTCACTTTTGCGCCTCAGTCACTCAGCCCTCCCCCCGTGGCTCCTCCCTTTCTCTCTTGTCTCTCACTGCTTCCTATCTATCGGCAAAGTTCACTTGATCTTCCATCAGGTCCCTCCGTTCCTCATCTGCCCCTGGAAGTCGACGCTGTCTCGCTGCACTGCGCGATTCCCCTACACAGCCCTCCTGAGGAGAGTCCGATCCACCCACGCACACTGCCCCCCCTCCAGATCGATCGTCCTCCCACGCAGCCCCTTCGTGGCTTGTTCATTTCGCCTGCTATTCCCTGCCGTGTCTAAACCACAGGATCCCCACCCCGCCGTACCTGGGGTCAAATACACTTTCCCTGCTCCCTTTCTCCTCTTTCCCCCTCCTAACCGGAAACGCACGGTGCCATCTCTCACCCGCACAGTTTCGGCACTGTCCGAAAGTTCCTGTGACCGAAGACAGCGGTCTCTTTGCAGCAGCCACCGCCGCCGCTCCACGAATCCAGCCTACCCTCCCTCCAGACCGGGCGGCGGCTCCAGCCAGGCGCAGCAACAAGGCAGACATCTTCAGTGGAGGGCACAGGAAGCACGTAGCTCTCCACCCCAACCCCACGGTGACCCTGAGCAGTGGGCTGGCCCGCCTCCAACACGCCTGCCTGGGCCTCCGAGTCAATCTTTATTGGAGGGAGGGTGCACACCATGTTGTACGTGAAATGTTGAAAATGTACCTTCAGTGCTAGCACTCTTCTGTCCCATTTTGAAGGCATCGAAGAGCTTGACGTGTATACCAACCGAGTAAATCTTTCCCAGAACGGAGACTGGCTACTACAATGAAAGATGAATGGGACGTCTGTAGGACTGGCACGTTGAAACTTGATAGCTTGTCAGGTTAATGTTTCAACCTCTCGTATACACAACGTGAAAACAATGATATGCAGTGACTGTGTTTGACATACAGAGACAGGAGTACTGATTCACAAAGGTGTTGGTAATAGTCATAAGCAGAGGCGCAGTTACCAGTCATGCAGCAGGTGCAGTGGCACCAGAGCTCAGGGATGTAAGCGTCCCACTGCACCCCAATTATGGGCGTTTTTACTACCAGACCTAGAGGATGGAATCATTTTCCTTGATTGGCCACCCTTGTGAAAACAGACACCCTTGCTACGCCAATGGTAATAAGTTACTTCTACTTGTTGCAACTGTTGACCAGGTTACAAAACCAGCAATCCTCATTACTCCGAGTCCTTGATCTTCTTCGCCACAATCTTTACATAGTAAGCATTCGCTGCTGCTCACATAAGTTTTACGCCAGCCAGTCAAAATATTACGATCCCATCAGTATGGCTTTTTTCTCCCTCACCTCCTATCATGCCATGAAAAAAGTAAGCACAATATCCCTATTTCCTGTTGTTTCCAACCCCATCTCCATTTGAAGCCAAATAAATCACTTCCTAGGGAATGGATGGAATGAAGTAACCTGGACTGGGACAAGGAAGACCAGGACTTGTAAGAATATAATTTCTGGTACGTATCTGGGACAATTACATCCTTGCCCATCTTCCTCGTACCAGTCCTTAAATAGAAAGCTGATACCCAATCCAAAACATTGGGCTTCAACTCAACTATTCACAAAAACTCCAAACATAACAAGCATTTGCAATGCAATAGGTCTCGCATTTACCCGAGTTTAAGCTATTGGCATTGTAAATGATAATGCCTTTTATTTATGTTTTAAAAACAAAAATAAAAGACATTTTATTTGCAATGTCAATAGCTGAAACTCGCGTAAATGCGAGACCTATTGCATTGCAAATGCTTGTTTGTTTTGGGGTGGTTATTATATATTTTCCCTTTATTTGATTGTATATACATTAGGTGGGATAGAGCCCTTTTTGTAAGGTATTGTAGTGGGCGTAGGATTGATGCTCTGACTGTACAATTTGATTTTGCTTGGCTAACAGTGCGATTGGGTGGGGGGCGGGGGTGTTTGTTTGTTCCTTATTTCTTCTGCTCTGTTTAATTTGCAAGTCCTTCCAATATTGCGTTTTTATTTCTATATGAGAAAAGTGTCAAAGTCATGATAATGTATATTGATGCTACGGAAGCCTCTGGGTTACAGAGCTCCACTCTATGTGCTTTTGACAAATAAAATGTGTTTAAAAAAAAAAAAAAATACCATCCACCTAACAAAATTAGAAGTATGGTTTACTTGCAGCCTTGATTTGTTGGCAGTTTCTTTTAGGTATTCCTTATTCGCAAATGATTCCGTCAGACACTGCGGCCGGCCGGCTGTACCTGAGCACAAAGGGTTAAACGATGACACAAATAGGAGCATCACTCCTCCTCCACAGTGAGTGCTGGAAGGAGACATGACATGAACTGCTCCTAATGATGTCCATACTGCTTAAACCAGGCACAAGCTTTCTTGGGAATGGCATCCATGTCTTCAAGCTCAGTGCCAATCTTACCATCTGCAAAATATCTTCCTGGCTTTCCAAAGATTAAAATAATCGATGATATTTTACTAGGCGCTGTGACTGGCGCTTGCCCTTCTGTATATGTCCTTTTTATATGCTGTAAAGCACTCAATATCAAAACGTGAGATCTTTTCTCGACATAAATAGACAGAAATTTGGAAAACTAAATGCATCTTTTGCTAAACTTCAAAAAATGGATGCAAAAGCCTTTCACACAAACTTCATTTGTTTGGAACCATACAGTAAGATCTCAGGTATTCTTTCTCTCTCGCCTGATTGTCAGTTTCATACCTGCCTCTAGGATCAGACTTTGGCAAGTGAACTCAGTGACATTTGGGAATAATATTATACCCTGAGAAACCAAAGTAGGGCCATATTATCAAGGAAGGCGATAGCATTATCGCCGCTTTAGTGGCAGGAAACTGCCGCTAAAGCGGCAATAATGGGCTTGATAATATGCCCTTGGGAATTCCCATAGAAGCCCAGGTTCACAAGGGCATATTATCAAGCCAATATCGCTGCTTTAGTGGCAGTTTCCTGCCGCTAAAGCGGCAATAATGTTATCGCCGTTCCTTGATTATATGGCCCGTACAAAAGGTCATTGTGTAGCACATTCGCAACACTAAGATTACAAGCTTGTGTAACAAGACTGGTCAGTATTTACCACCACTGCAACACTAATCTTTTAGCCTCATGTAACCTGTGTGGGCATTAGCTGCTAGCACTGGAACATTAATCTTATAGCCTTGTGTAACCTGGCTAATCATGATTTACCATTGCCAAAACAATAATCTTACATCCTTGTATAACCTGGCTGTGCATGATATACCGCCACCAAAATAATAATCTTATATCCTCATATAACATGGCTGGGCATGATATACCGCCACCAAAATAATAATCTTATATCTTCGTATAACACGGCTGGGCATGATATACCACCACCAAAACAATAATTTTATTTCCTTGTACAACCTGGCTGGGCATAATTTACCACCACCAAAACAATAATCTGATATCCTCGTATAACCTGGCTGGGCATGATATACCAAAACAATAATCTTATATCCTCGTATAACCTGGCTGGGCATGATATACCGCCACCAAATAATAATCTTATATCCTCGTATAACATGGCTGGGCATGATATACCAAAACATTAATCTTATATCCTCATATACACTGGCTGGGCATGATATACCGCCACCAAAATAATAATCTTATCTCCTCGTATAACACGGCTGGGCATGATATACCACCACCAAAACAATAATTTTATATCCTCGTACAACCTGGCTAGGGCATGATTTACCACAACCAAAACAATAATCTTATATCCTTGTATAACCTGGCTGGGCATGATATACCAAAACAATAATTTGATATCCTTGTATAACCTGGCTGGGCATGATATCCCACCACCAAAATAATAATCTTATATCCTCATATAACATGGCTGGCGTGATATACCAAAACAATAATCTTATTACCTCGTATAAACTGACACGGCATGATGTGCCAAAACAATAATCTTATATCCTCGTATAACCAGGCTGGGCATGATATACCGCCAACAAATAATAATCTTATATCCTCGTATAACACGGCTGGGCATGATATACCAAAACATTAATCTTATATCCTCATATACACTGGCTGGGCATGATATACCGCCACCAAAAAAATAATCTTATATCCTTGTATAACACGGCTGGGCATGATATTCCAACACCAAAACAATAATTTTATATCCTCGTACAACCTGGCTGGGCATGATTTACCACAACCAAAGCAATAATCTTATATCCTTGTATAACCTGGCTGGGCATGATATACCAAAACAATAATCTTATATCCTTGTATAACCTGGCTGGGCATGATATCCCACCACCAAAATAATAATCTTATATCCTCATATAACATGGCTGGCGTGATATACCAAAACAATAATCTTATATCCTCGTATAAACTGACAGGGCATGATATGCCAAAACAATAATCTTATTTCCTCGTATAACCAGGCTGGGCATGATATACTGCCACCAAAATATTAATTTTATATTCTCGTATAACACGGCTGGGCATGATATACCAAAACAATAATTTTATATCCTCGTATAAACTGACTGGGCATGATATGCCAAAACAATAATCTTATATCCGCATATAACCTGGCTGAGCATGATATACCGCCACCAAAACATTAATCTTATATCCTCATATAACCTGGCTGGATATGATATACCAAAACAATAATCATATATCCTCTTATAAACTGGCTGGTCATGATATGCCAAAACAATAATCTTATATCCTTGTATAACCTGGCTGGGCATCATATACCAAAACAATAATCTTATATCCTCCTATAAACTGACTGGTCATGATATGCCAAAACAATATTCTTCGTATAACCTGGCTGGTCATAATTTACCACCACCAAAACAATAATTTTATATCCTCGTACAACCTGGCTGGGCATGATTTACCACAACCAAAACAATAATCTTATATCCTTGTATAACCTGGCTGGGCATGACATACCAAAACAATAATCTTATATCCTCGTATAACACGTCTGGGCATGATATACCAAAACAATAATCTTATATCCTCATATAAGCAGACAGGTAATGATATGCCAAAACAATAATCTTATATCCTTGTATAACCAGGCTGGGCATGATATACCGCCACCAAAATATTAATCTTATATTCTCGTATAACACGGCTGGGCATGATATACCAAAACAATAATCTTATATCCTCGTATAAATTGACTGGGCATGACATGCCAAAACAATAATCTTATATCCGCATATAACCTGGCTGAGCATGATATACCGCCACCAAAATAATAATCTTATATCCTCGTATAACCTGGCTGGGCATGATATACCAAAACATTAATCTTATATCCCCGTATAACCTGACTGGGCATGATATACCAAAACAATAATCTTATATCCTCTTATAAACTGGCAGATCATGATATGCCAAAACAATAATCTTACATCCTTGTATAACCTGCTGGGCATCATATACCAAAACAATAATCTTAGATCCTCGTATAAACTGACTGGTCATGATATGCCAAAACAATATTCTTATATCCTCGTATAACCTGGCTGGTCATGATTTACCACCACCAAAACAATAATTTTATATCCTCCTACAACTTGGCTGTGCATGATTTACCACCACCAAAACAATAATCTTATATCCTCGTATAACCTGGCTGGGCATGATATACCAAAACAATAATCTTATATCCTCGTATGACCTGGCTGAGCATGATATACCAAAACAATAATCTTATATCTTCATATAACCCGGCTGTTCATGATTAGCCACCACCAAAACAATAAATTTATATCCTCGTATAACCTGGATGAGCATGATTTACCACCACCAAAACAATAATCTTAGATCCTCATATAACCTGGCTGGGCATGATTTACAACCACCAAAATAATAATCTTATATCCTGGTATAACCTGGCTGGGCATGATATACCCAAAATAATAATCTTATATCCTCGTATAGGCTGACTGGGCATGATGTGCCAAAACAATAATCTTATATCCTCGTATAAGGTGACTGGGCATGATAAACCAAAACAATAATCTTATATCCTCGTGTAAACTGACTGGTCATGATATAGCAAAACAATAATTTTATATCCTTGTACATCCTGGCTGGGCATGATTTACCACCACCAAAACAATAATCTTATATCCTCGTATAACCTGGCTGGGCATAATATACCAAAACAATAATCTTATTTCCTTCAATAAACTGACTGGTCATGATATACCAAAACAATAATTTTATATCCTCGTGTAAACTGACTGGTCATGATATACCAAAACAATAATTTTATATCCTCATACAACCTGGCTGGGCATGATTTACCACCACCAAAACAATAATCTTATATCCTCGTATAACCTGGCTGGGCATGATATACCAAAACAATAATCTTATATCCTCATGTAACCCAGCTGGTCATGATTTACCACCACCAAAACAATAAACCTATATCCTCGTATAACCTGGCTGGGCATGATTTACCACCACCAAAACAATAATCTTATATCCTCGTATAACCTGGCTGGGCATAATATACCAAAACAATAATCTTATATCCTTCTATAAGCTGACTGGTCATGATATACCAAAACAATAATCTTATATCTTCGTGGAAGCTGACTGGTCATGATATACCAAAACAATAATTTTATAACCTCGTACCACATGGCTGGGCATGATTTACCACTACCAAAACAATAATCTTATATCCTCGTATAACCTGGCTGGGCATGATATACCAAAACAATAATCTTATATCCTCGTATAACCTGGCTGGGCATGATTTACCACCACCAAAACAATGATCTTATATCCTCGTACAACCTGGCTGGGCATGATTTATAGGCCTGGGCTAAAATTCCGTTCCGCTCACGGAAATTGCGATAATTTGACATTTTCGCGTTCCGCGGAGAGCGCGAAAATGTCAAAATTTCCGCAATCAGCATCTTACCGGAATTTTTTTTCTTGCTCGCGCTGTAAAAAAAGACATTCTTTCGTGCGCGCGATCGCCTTACCTGAATCCCCGCGTTCGCCGACAAGTTTTCCCGATCCGGTCGCGTTCTCCACGAGATGTTGGATTGTTGGTAGCCATTTGCGCTGTCTTGCGACAGTACGTGCCCGCATTAACGTCATTTGTCACGCGATCACGTCATTCGTCGCGCGATCACATCTTTCTTCTCGCGATCATGCACTGCGAGAGTATGAGATGATTGAGATCTCGCGCCCGTGAGCAACCGCATGGGTAAGTTGGCGAGCCGCGATCATGCAGATAATACCGCGAACGGGCAGGAAAAAAACGTCTGCGTCTTCGCGATATTTCCGCGTGTTTGCGGAGATTTTTAACATTTTCGCGATAGTTTACGAAAGTGAATTTTGCAAATTCCGCCCACCCCTAATGATTTACCACCACCAAAAAAATAATCTTATATCCTCATACAACCTGGCTGGGCATGATTTACCACCACCAAAACAATAAACTTATATCCTCGTATAACCTGGCTGGCCATGATTTACCACCACCAAAACAATAATCGTATATCCTCGTACAACCTGGCTGGGCATGATTTGCAACCATCAAAACAATAATCTTATATCCTTGTATAACACGGCTGGGCATGATATACCAAAACAATAATCTTATATCCTCGTATAACCTGGCTGGGCATGATTTACCACCACCAAAACAATGATCTTATATCCTCGTACAACCTGGCTGGGCATGATTTATAGGCCTGGGCTAAAATTCCGTTCCGCTCACGGAAATTGCGATAATTTGACATTTTCGCGTTCCGCGGAGAACGCGAAAATGTCAAAATTTCCGCAATCAGCATCTTACCGGAATTTTTTTTCTTGCTCGCGCTGTAAAAAAAGACATTCTTTCGTGCGCGCGATCGCCTTACCTGAATCCCCGCGTTCGCCGACAAGTTTTCCCGATCCGGTCGCGTTCTCCACGAGATGTTGGATTGTTGGTAGCCATTTGCGCTGTCTTGCGACAGTACGTGCCCGCATTAACGTCATTTGTCACGCGATCACGTCATTCGTCGCGCGATCACATCTTTCTTCTCGCGATCATGCACTGCGAGAGTATGAGATGATTGAGATCTCGCGCCCGTGAGCAACCGCATGGGTAAGTTGGCGAGCCGCGATCATGCAGATAATACCGCGAACGGGCAGGAAAAAAACGTCTGCGTCTTCGCGATATTTCCGCGTGTTTGCGGAGATTTTTAACATTTTCGCGATAGTTTACGAAAGTGAATTTTGCAAATTCCGCCCACCCCTAATGATTTACCACCACCAAAAAAATAATCTTATATCCTCATACAACCTGGCTGGGCATGATTTACCACCACCAAAACAATAAACTTATATCCTCGTATAACCTGGCTGGCCATGATTTACCACCACCAAAACAATAATCGTATATCCTCGTACAACCTGGCTGGGCATGATTTGCAACCATCAAAACAATAATCTTATATCCTTGTATAACACGGCTGGGCATGATATACCAAAACAATAATCTTATATCCTCGTATAACCTGGCTGGGCATGATTTACCACCACCAAAACAATGATCTTATATCCTCGTACAACCTGGCTGGGCATGATTTATAGGCCTGGGCTAAAATTCCGTTCCGCTCACGGAAATTGCGATAATTTGACATTTTCGCGTTCCGCGGAGAACGCGAAAATGTCAAAATTTCCGCAATCAGCATCTTACCGGAATTTTTTTTCTTGCTCGCGCTGTAAAAAAAGACATTCTTTCGTGCGCGCGATCGCCTTACCTGAATCCCCGCGTTCGCCGACAAGTTTTCCCGATCCGGTCGCGTTCTCCACGAGATGTTGGATTGTTGGTAGCCATTTGCGCTGTCTTGCGACAGTACGTGCCCGCATTAACGTCATTTGTCACGCGATCACGTCATTCGTCGCGCGATCACATCTTTCTTCTCGCGATCATGCACTGCGAGAGTATGAGATGATTGAGATCTCGCGCCCGTGAGCAACCGCATGGGTAAGTTGGCGAGCCGCGATCATGCAGATAATACCGCGAACGGGCAGGAAAAAAACGTCTGCGTCTTCGCGATATTTCCGCGTGTTTGCGGAGATTTTTAACATTTTCGCGATAGTTTACGAAAGTGAATTTTGCAAATTCCGCCCACCCCTAATGATTTACCACCACCAAAAAAATAATCTTATATCCTCATACAACCTGGCTGGGCATGATTTACCACCACCAAAACAATAAACTTATATCCTCGTATAACCTGGCTGGCCATGATTTACCACCACCAAAACAATAATCGTATATCCTCGTACAACCTGGCTGGGCATGATTTGCAACCATCAAAACAATAATCTTATATCCTTGTATAACACGGCTGGGCATGATATACCAAAACAATAATCTTATATCCTCCTATAACCCGGCTGGGCATGATTTACCACCACCAAAACAATAAACTTGCATCCTCTTGTTCCCTGATGGTACTTCTTTGTCACCAGTGGGGCAATGCTGCTATTTCACTTGGTTGCCCTTTAAACAGCAGCAGGTCAAGCAGGCAACTTAGAAGTAAAGAAGTAAATTGTGTGTGAACAAAGGATACTGCTATAAAATTGTAAGTGATTACCATATAAAGTTGGATCCGAATTTGATGAATCGATATCAAGTAACAGTGAAAATAAGATTTACTGACTATGGCACATAAGACAGTTCCTTTAATTTTTGTCACACTCACGTGCTATCATGGTAATGGTTTCGTTCGCAATGTAGCATTTAACCACCCTATAACTTTCAGTAATTATATGGAAATTAGCTGAAGTGCTTGTGCTTTTCCTGTTTTGCGATTAAAACAGCAATTTGTTCAGCGTGATAATATGGGATTGCATTCATCTGTTGTGACAGTCTGTGGTTACTTTTCACTTAACAGTAATTCCCTGGCTTTGTTAGGTGAAGGACCTATCACCGCCAGCGTTATAATTAGCTCTTGTCTTCAGAAGAGTCAAGCTGTGAGGCAAACCCATGTGGTGGCCCATGACTTAACAAGAGCCCTTTCATGTTGTCTGTGTTTCCTCCTGCCGGTTACATTACACAAATAAAATGTATTTATTTTAAAAAATCCCATATAGCGCTGTGCATCACCTTTTGGATACTTGAAGGCTCATCAGATGTATATAATCTGTATGCTACAGTATGAGGATAAACAAATGAAGTTCTATCTCTACTAAGTCGGTCTTACACTGAAATATTCATCATGACTACACCCAATGTCATGTATCAATTGTAGAACAGTTTTCTGTTTTCAGAGTGCAAGCAGTAACAAGCATTGGCAATGCTAACAGGTGTGGTTTTCATTTTTGGTTCTACCTATAAGCTAGACCTATTGGCTTTAGCAGTGCTTGCTGGTGAACGGTACGGGCCCCGTTTACTTGCTCTGTCAGTAATGGCATGATTTGACATATTAAAAGTATCTCTGGGGTGCTCTGTATTTTGCTCAGTCTAGGCTGGTTGACGCCGGGGTGGGTCAGATCACTTTGGGGATGGCTAAGAATTTTTCAGATAGTCCCGCCGTTTCAGGCGCTTCGAAACTTCTGCCATTCCTTAGCGCTGCATAAAACATGTGCCCCCCCACCCCCCTTACCTACTCATGCACCCTAACAATGCCTGGGAGTAAGGCTCTGAATGACCCCTGGGTGCGGCTTTCGACATTGTGTTATCATTCACTGGAGGACGCCTTTAATTTACCGGAATCCTCTGCAGCAGTGGGACTAAGATCTGAGGCCATGCTTAGGGCGAAGTGTATTTTAGACGCATAGCAGATTTTTAAAATATGTTTTTTTTCCACAAACGCAGAGCATATTTTATATGAAAGTGCCTTGTTCTGCTTAGTCATCGGCCGGTGGCCAGAACTACCACTTATCAACATGTACAACTATAATTTTTATTCCTAAAAGACACCCAAAAGGGCCAGTCTTCCAAACTGCTTGGGCACGTGTATTTAATTACGTCACCATGCATGAATTCTAGCTCAATACAGTTTTTATTTTAGTCAGTTAAGTGGCTGATAGAACCTACAAATTGATGGGAATTAGATTATCAGCTCAATAGTCATATTCCGCCCCCCTCTGGCGTATCTGTGTATCGTCAAGGGTTTTATCAGTCTATTAACATAGTCTGACGCTCTTTGTGTGGTTGTGGGTGAATGCATCTTTTGGTAGTGTGCATTACTTACCAGCTGTAATAGGGGACAACTGAACAAGGCTACATAGTAGAGGCTCCTGTGGTAAGTGAGTGATTTGTTGTGCCTACATTTAATGATGAGTGAGTAAATGGATTGGTTAGGCAGTAAATGGATGAGTGAGTAAACGGTTGAATAAATTAATGTTTCCTAGTAAATGAGTAAGTGGGTGAGGAGGCCCATAGCTGTGGCAGTTGCTTGTCCTCCAAGGGGGGTCAGTAGAGCCTTGCGTGCCTTGATCAGCAGCCAGTAGTCATGTCCTAGGGACTGGTGGAACAAGCACAGGAGTGGACTATTCACACCCAGACAGGGCACAGAGCACAAGATCTGTGGGAGCCCCACAACTCAACATCACCAAATTGCTTCCTAGCTAAATTCAGTGCATAATTTGAGCCAGTGGTTGCAGGTGGGGGGGGGGGCGGGGGGTCTGCTGACACTGAATCAGGGAGTGGCACTTATTCTCTCTTAGTATGCTGTGTTCCAGAGCAAGACAGAGAAAAGCACATAAGGGGGAAATCAAGAGTGAGAGAAAAACAGAACAACATTGACAAAGGGAGAAAGAAGGAATGAAAAAAGAACCTGCAAGAATGAGATAAAGAGGCAGGGAGTGTCTGGTGGTGGAGTAAAGAGGCATGAGGTGAAATCAAGAATAGGCAGCCTTTGTATTTGGTAGCCTGACCTTCAAAATCACCAACATCGGGAGTCTAAGCAAACCTTTGGGCCCAGCACTTACCCTTTCACAGATGAAGCACTAGCTGGGTTTGAGCTATATCAATACCAATACTTTCACACATATAGATCAAACGCACAATTGCCACTGCTCGTTTCAATGCCCTTCAGTCACTTTGCATGGTTTAGTTAATACAAATAGAGCAATGCAGCGATATAGTTCTATATTGTGTTAATTTGCATTGGGTAGGCATTATATGGCTGGAGCATGGTCGTTCCTATGCATCCACAGATGCATTTTGACTCAAACCCATATTTACAAAGACCTGTAAACGTGGGTATGCACCAAAATGGTTCACCTACCCTACAGAGGCACTAGGGGGAGAACTATCTTTATCTCTCCTCCTTACTTCCTTTTTCCAAATGTGCTGCATTCTTCACACAAGAAGAGGAATATGCCGCTAAGGATTGTTTTTGTGCAGGAAGGTATGAGTTAGAAATTGGGTTTCTAGTTGACTGGGGTGTGAGCCCTGGTCAAACAGTAACCACAATCCTAGTCAGCATGAGGCTCAAGCAAACCCCAAATTAACCTGTGCCAACCCTCTGGTACCGTGACACAGAGCAGTATCTGTGTTGGAGGCAATATGTAAAGTATTTGTGCAACACTTCAAACAATAAAAACTGTGGGAACGCCACACAAAAAGATCCCTCACCAGGTTAAGAAAAATAAAAATAGAGTGTTTTTTAATAAATAAAATAAGATCAAAATGACCAAAATGAAATCAGGGAAACTGGAGATATTGAATTTCAAAGAATAATGGTAAAATAGCGCAAAAAAGCACAAAGCTCCAACAAGTAATATCTAGTTGCACCGTGCCGAGACAAAGTCACAAGTTCAGGCCGACCATAATGGAGCGCTGGCCAGTACAGTGACCAGGTAAGGCCCGCTAAACAAAGTACCTTAATTCTGTTTGTTGAGCGCTGCTTCGATAACGGGCAAAGAACCGTCATGCAGCCAAAGTGATGCATCGGTTCCAAGATGCAGCAAGGCTGAGGTGCATGGTCCGGTTGCATCATCATTGAGGATCCCATCGACGGGGCTTGTGATACACATTCTGGGCACTGAGGATGCAGCGCGCAGCTGCCGATGCATCAGTTCCGAAGATCTGCGAGGCTGAGATGTGCAGGCTGGCATCATTATCGAGCTAGTGTCGATGAGGGATGCAAGGACTTGGGTCGTAGATATGCTGCACCTTTGGCGATGCGTCAGTTCCCATGACTACGAGGGTGATGAGGGCTTTTTGTGCCATGTCCAATTCATGCAGCAGTGGTGATGTGTCAGTTCTACTTGAGGATGCACCACTCAGCTGAGGAAATGCGTCGGTTCAGCTCGAGGATGCGCTGCTTAGCCGAGAAGATGCATCAGTTTGGCTCGAGGATGCACCGCTCAGCAGAAAACATGCGTCAGTTACACTCGTAAGCATGTTAAGCCCACTTCCAATTGTCCAGGACTGGTTGTGGCACCACTTGGCAGGGTAGAATCACAGATGACAGAGTCTATGTGCAGATGAAGGTTGTTGGAAGCCTGTTATGTCCCCGAGGCTTTAGAACAGGAGGCCTGCCAACTAGCCTTGGAGTCACTCTGGGTTCTGGGTTCAAGTGATGCAGGTACAATCCTTCTCACCCAGGCAAGAGGGCAGCAGGCAGCAAGTCAGCACAGCAGAGCAGGAGCCCAGCAGAGCAGCAGTCCAGCAGAGTGGTAGTCTTTTTAGCAGCACAGCAGTACTTGCCCCTGGCAGAGTATCCACAGGTCCAGAAGTGTACTGAAGTGGTGGTGTTGGAGGTCCAGTACTAATACCCAGTGGTCCCATTGAAGTGAGGGAGACTTCAAGGCGATGCCTTTGTAGGATACAGATGTCCTCCATTCCTGCCCTGGCTCCAGACTCATTACAGGGGGGTTTGCAGCCCTTTGTGTATGGACACCCGACTTCACCATAAGTTAGGACTTTAAATTAGGACTTCAGAGACACCAAACCTGATGTAGTTATATCTCCCCATTAAAAAAATACACTTCTAAAATATAATTAGGCAACCCCAAGGTTATCCTATGGGAGACATGGGTCCTACAGTAGTGAAAAACAAATTTAAGAGTTTTTCACCAACAGGACATGTAAAACTAAAAAGTATATGACTAGCTTTTTAAGCACATTGCACCCTTTCCACTGGAATGTCCAGGGCTTACCATAGGGGTGCCTCATATATATTAAAAAGGAAGGTTTGGGCCTGGCAAGAGGTTTAAGTTGCCAGGTCAACATGGCAGTTAGAAACTGCCCCCACAGGCTATGTTATGACAGGTCTGAGACATGTTTGCAGGGCTACTTAAGTGGGGGACCAATCAGGCCCAGTAGTATAGTTTAATTAACAGCGACTGGGCATTAGTAGAAACTTAGAAGTAAATTGAATATGCCAATTGTGGATAAGCCGATGTTACCACATGGAATGAGCAAAAATCCCTTTGGCAGTGATTAACAGTGGTAAAATGCACAGAATCCTAAGACCAGCACATGAAGTCAGCAAAAACAGGTCTGAAGGCAAAAACTTAGGGGAAACCACGCAAATAATGCCAGATCTAACAGTATGGCTTCCTGTACAAAAACAATCCTGCTGCAAGGCAGGCGCCCTCGCACTATGGTGCAAGAGGTGTCTTCATTGGTGCTAGGCAACACACAGTGCGCCAGCTCAAGGAGAGAGCAGGAATGCACCATATCTTTATAAATGCGGACCATTTCTGCTCTCTCCCTTTAACAGTACATGGCAAGGCAAGTTGGCTTGCTGTGCCGAGTTACGTGAAATCGTGGTAAATGTGGCCTCAGTATGTGAGTTGTTTCTATTATGCGGAGCAGGCATCCTTAGCGCGCACCTACTGGCGGCGCCAAAATATAAAAAAAAGACCCTCAAATGCTATCTTTTTAATCAAAACAGTGGGAACACCCCAGCCAACAAAATTATATTTATCAAGAGTGCTAAAAATGATTGCTCCATTCCCAGGTCTGTGTTTAACTTCTCTAAGAAATGTTTCCACCCTTGCAACAATGGAGTTATGAAAGTAACTGGAGTTGTAAAATGCCCAGCGGGAGAAAGCTGAAGAGTGCAAGAGTTCCTAAAAAAAGAACTCAAAGCAAACTAACTTCTTAAAATGATCACACATGATTCCTCCCTCCAAATACCTTCTTTAATCTCCATTCCTCGTCCAGAAATACCAATATGTATTCCCTGGCCTCACCAGCACATTTCCAGGCAAAGGTTGAAATAAACAACCGCGGAATTTCTGCTTACTATAAAAATAGTTTTTATAGTAATGAGCACCATTAGAACTGTGAATGCAAGAACAGCAAAGGCTTAGTGTTGAAACAGCAGAACACTGAGCCCAGGGCGGACGGCTTCCCAGAACTCAAGGGTAGCTCTGGAAACATATATATAGTTCTAGAGCGCCAGGGGTCAGCCTTAATTGGTTAAGACGTCCACAGGGTAGCGGTACCATCTGTGGAAAAATAATTACATCTAATGATTTTATTTCTGATACATTCCTAAAAAAAAGGATTTACTATTGCCAGAAGCCTTAGGCGTTCTGTAAGGGCACTCAGTCAGTGCTGTCCCAGAACACAGGACTGGTTGCAAAGCAAGCCCCTGCGCGTGCAGTGACTGCGTGATCGAGGGAACAGTGCTCGCCAGAGCTTAATGTGTAAAAACAAATAGGTGCCAGGGCTCTCGTCAGCGGGCCACTGCAGCTTGCACTGCACACTGTCCTTGCTATGCTGCCAATGATAGTAACAGTACAACTACTAACCATCACACTCCTACAGGGGTGACAATTCGGACTATTTCAGCCCTCCAAAGCTATAAGATTGGCTTGGGCGGTAGGTAATAGACATTTTTAATGTTTATTGAATTAATGACTAGCTGTTATTGTGGTTATCAATAAAGCAGCCAGATAGTGCCACCTTATGGCAGACTGTCACAAGCGCCCGTGTTGACAAATAAGCGCCAGCACCGGGCACAAGAAACCACCAGCTCAAATTAAGCACTGGTGCTCATCCCGTACAAACAGCCGATGAACTTCAGTTTAAGACGCCCCACACATGTGACATCCTGCATGACAAAACATAGGAAAAGAAAATAACACACGTGGAACTTCAATATTCAAAGCTTGCAATTGTTGAAGAGCAGCCATTTTAAAATTCAGACATCACTTTTAGGTCTACCTACAGACAATTTAGCTGGTGTTTGACCTCATGTTACTAATGCTCTAAATTAGAACATGTAAGAACTACTGTAGAATTCTAGGCTTTGGGTCCTACCACTTCAACCCCTGGCTTTCATTTACCAATGGTTCCCACTGCCTGCCCATGGCATTTTATAGATTGCTACATTGCCGCATTTGTGCTCCCATTCTTGCTGGTGCTCAAGTAGTCCTTTTCTTAGAACTCTGAAGCAACATGAGTCAGTCTGTCTTCATTGCTGTATTTACTCTATTGCTCACATTTGAACTGCTGGTTTGTAGGGTATTTGTTTAGGAAGATCAGACTAAGATTATTCATCATGTTCTCTTGCTAGTTCACTTTGTACTGCTCTCTTGGTAACATGTTTGAATTGTAGGCTTTAATCGCAAATGTAGAGATAGTCTGTAAGAAATTGGAGTATTATTTGTGCAGGGTTAGAAGTCACCTAAAATAATAATCACAATCCTCGTTAAGGTGAACCACTCAAGTCATTAAATTAACATATGTTTTACAGCACTACTTTGGTGGGTGGCACAATGAGTGCCACAGCCCATTACTAGCATTACATTTACTGGCCCTGGGGAGGGACTTACAATAAATTAAATGTGCCAGTCAAGTGTATATGAATTTTAAAATGTGTAAACATGGAAAACAGGGTTGCTGGTTGGCAGGGGTAATGTGCACAAAATACTATTGCCACCAAAAAAGGGTTCAATAAAAAGGCAAAAAAAAAAACAAGTGACCCTGCAGGAAGGCCACATTTGCAGCTGTTTCGAGTTTGTAAAGTTTTCTGTTTACAAAGTGAAGATGCACACATGCAAGCCTTCCTAGGCTGCACTAAAAATGCTAGCCTATTGTTCAAAGTATTTTGCTGTTGATGACTTTTAATCTCACCAGTATGACTCTTTTTTATATCACTGTTCTTTAAGAGTACAGCTCAATTACTTTATGTTAGTCTGTTCAACAAAGGAGCCCTAACTCCCAACTGTTGCCCAATGGTTACAAAACCCTCCCCATGACAAAAAGCCATAGCTGTTACTTTGTCCACTGCATGTTTGCAAAAAAAAAGTGTACGTATGTATGTATGTATGTTTGGGTATTTTTGAAAAGCAAACCTAGTTGGTTAGCAATAGAGCGCTAGCCTTAGTAGCCGCTCGTAGTGGGAGTGTTGCGGGGCAGTGGGGCTGGGCGGGGGAGGGGCAGGGGAGGGGCAGGGTGGGTTGTAGTAAACTCCGCCATACGGCTGACCGGAGGTAAGTTCATAAATAAATACAGAAAACAAATTACATTGTGCGCGCGCTGCAACGCCATTTGCGTTGCAGCACGTAATGTAATTAGTTTTATTTATTTATTCATGTACTTACCTCCGGTCGGCCATATGCCAGAGTTTACTACCCCTCACCCTGACCCTCCCCCGCCCTGCCCTACCACCCCCCAACACTCCCACTACGAGCCACTACTAGCTATCCTGGGGTAAAAGCGGAGCTGGGATACACGTAGGACAGAGGTAAAGGGTAGAGCTAGTAAAGGAGGGAGGTCAGCCTATTTGAAGCAATATTCCTTGAAGAGGTGAGTTTTCAGAGTCTTCCTGAATTGTATGTGAGTTGGTTTCTAATCTTGAAGGGGATGCTATTCTAAATACTGGGGATGTAATCTGGGAAGGCTTGTTTTCTCCTTCCTACAGTGATTAGTCACTAATCTGGCAATGTCAGAGCTGCTCCTGTGACACTGACCTACAGATTTTATTAGTTTGTCAGCTAGGAAGACCGGGGTTTTGGGGTACAGGGCCTTGTAAGTGATGCAGCTGATCTTGAAGATGATCCAGCATTGCCGGGAGAGCCAGATTAGATCCTTTAGCACAAGGGTGCTTGTGGTCTCTGGAATGCCATTGAGCCGGCCATTGCCTACTTATAT
Source organism: Triturus cristatus (assembly GCF_964204655.1). Lineage (NCBI taxonomy): Eukaryota > Metazoa > Chordata > Amphibia > Caudata > Salamandridae > Triturus > Triturus cristatus. The sequence continues at coordinate 933,038,635 of NC_140588.1, read as the reverse complement.
TTAGGAAAAGAGAGTTGGTCCAGGCTGCTTTGGTCTTTTGGCAATGTGTTCCTTGAAAGAGAGGTTCAAGTTGAGGGGGAATTTGACCTGTTCTGTCTCTTTGGGTGCGAAGACTGTTAGGTTAAAGTTGGAGAGCCATGACTAAATCAGAGAATGTGTAGGATTTGTTGGCAAAAAGGAGCGATTCAATTTTTGTGTGGTTGAACATCAGTACGTTTTTTGTTGACATCCAGCTTTGCAGGCTGTGAGTGTCTATATGTTGCTGGTTGGCTTAGGAGATTTAGGGATAGGCTCAGGTGTTGTCAATAGATAGGTGGATGTTGCTGTCTGGAAGGATGGCTGCCAAGAGGCAATATAAAGGTGACAGGGTGAATGGGCTAATATAAAGGTGACCGGATGAAGACCTGGTAAGGTGATGGGGAGAGTCTGGTATCTGCTAGTTCCTACCTGAATGACTTGCTGTTGGCCAGTGAGGTAGAATGTGTATCACTGTTGAAGTGTTCCAATAACCCCCATGTATTTTCTAGGGTGTGGATCATTGTTGGATGGCTGAAGGTGTTGAAAGCTTCAGAGAAGTTGAGCAGGACCAGGATGCAAGGCTTGTTTTTTTTATGGAGGCAGATAGTGCTGTGGACTACGTGGAATGTGGATGTTTCTCTACGGTAGCATTGTCTGAATCATGATAGATAACCTTGAAATAGCTTCCTCTTCCTGGTGTGCTACTGTAGCTGGGTTGCAATTGCATTTTCAATGATTCTTCCAACAAATGGGAGGTGAGTTATAGGACGGAAGTTGACAAAGCTGGCTGGATCTAGTGTATGCTTTTTTCACCCTGGTACTCCGAGTCCTTAAAAAGGGACAAAGGCACCTGAAGAAAGTGAGAGCACAGGAGGAGCGCCTCAAAATCTCCTGAGGACAGAATAACTTTCAAAATTGCACTAGGGAAGTACCATAAAAACATTAAAGCAACCAAAAAGTCCTTTATATTGGACAGGATCAAAATTGCAGGAAATTCCTCAAAAGAACTCTGGAATATTTTGAAGGAATTTACTAATCCTGCAAGCTGCACTTTGCACATTCCAGCGTCTCAGGCACTCTGTGATGACCTTGCAGATCATTTTGAACAATAAATTTCCAATATTTATCAATCTTTCTCTAACAGCTCTGAACCAGAAGGGTCAATTTCATTAATTCCATCGGATATTTCCCACCCTGTGATTTTAGAAGCTTTTAACCCGGCCACTTCGGATCAAGTGCTGGTGTTGGTGAACAGAATTAATCCTGGATCTCCTTAGGACCTTAGCCTCCACCCGCCATGTTGTAGCTACTGTGACACTAGCCCTTCTTATGCTGATTACAGATATGTGTAATCTTTCCCTGAACTTGGAATCCTTACCAGAAAAATAGAAAACTACCCATGTTAGGCTGATTAAAAAAAAAACTGACAACTAATCCCAGAGAGCTGGTCAACTACAGACCCATTAATTGCTTCTGTTTTTTAGAAAGGTGATGGAGACATTAGTCAATCAACAACTCATCTCTATCCCTGAAACTCATTCCCTGTTGGATCCCTCTCAGTCCCGGTTTCCGTGCTCCTTACAACACCAAAACAACACTTCTAGAGGTCCTTGACTCGACCAGACTTGGCCAGGATGGGCGGAACTCAGTTATGCTGGTCCTCCTTGACCTAACAGCAGCGTACAACACCATCTCCCATGTAGTTCTAATGAGGAGACTGCAAGAGACTGGTGTCAGGTGCAAAGCATTAGGATGGTTGAAAAATCTTTTGACAGCCCGAAAACACACAGTACAATTGGGAATCTTCAATTCTAGAACTGTGACCTTGGATAAGGAGGTGTCACACGGATCATCTTTGAGTACTACTCTTTTCAATATATGTGGCGCCCCTGGCCAAAATAATAAGATCTTGTGGCCTCAAAGTCATCTTGTATGCAGATGACACCCAATTGGTCTTAACTATTGGATTTGACCCGGAATCTAAGGAACACAGGTTCAGGGACTGCATGACCAAGATTGCCTCTTGGATGTCTGCCAATTTTCTTCAGCTGAACTCCAGTAACATGGAGATTCTTCTCTTTGGCAAATCCCATGCCATATAGTCCAGTGATTGGTTGCCAAAGGAGTTGGGACAGACTCCCACTCCAAAAGGTGTACTTAAAAATCTTGGCGAAAACCTCTTCATTAAAGAACTTGTGAATTCAGTCTCATGCACATGCTTTGATTTGATGCGCATGCTTAGGATAGTTTTTCAATGGCGTCCTCTGCAGACCAGGAAACACTCACACAGACAATTATTCTTAGTCGTCTTGGCTATGGAAATACTTTGATGGTATTATCAATGAAGGCCTTTTTGCCAAATTGTACAAAATACGTCAGCCTGTTTGGTGTACAACCTCCCACCCTGCTCTCCTCCTGAATCCACACTCAGAGACCTACACTGGCTTCCTATGAAGAAGCATGCTCTTTTTAAGCTCCTATGTGTACAAATCCTAGGTGTACAAATCCCTATCCTCCAGGGGCCCAGGATATTTGCAAGATAAACTGCTACCATGCACACCAAGCAGCAACCTCAGATCCAGGGAGCAACACCTTTTATGCCTGAGGCACATTCGCCCGGCTAGATATGGAGGCTACTCTTTTCCGGTCCCAAATATTGGAATCAATTACCTTTGCAGTTACGCTGCTGTTCAAACTTTTTATTATTTAAAAATCTCTTAAAACCTGGATTTTTAACCTCTAACCTTTTTTAAATGTGACCTGTGAGGTGCTTGAGCTTAGTGAGACCACTATGAGGGTGATTAGTGTGCTAATAAATTCAACTAACATAACATAACAGGGGATGATCCGCCCGGTCATGAGGCTCTCCGGGAGGGAGCTCTAGATTAGGAAGGCATTGACTATGTGGAGAAGGTTTCTGAGGGCTTCTCCTTACTGAGACTTGATGATGGAGGAGGGAAGCACATCATCTTTATCGGAGGTGGCTGTTAATGAGTTCAGAATGTTGAAGAGGTCTGTGTGAGAGAAAGACTTGAAGGATTACCAGTTAGTGGTGTGCTGGCTGGTTATAGGTGATGGCATTGATGATGATGATGAACTGGGTATGTTAGATCTGATTTAGTTGATTTGCTCTGTGAAGAAGAGGTTGATAGTGCTGCATCTGTTGGATAAAGGTGGAATCGCGGGTCCTGGGAAGCGGGTGAACACAGTTTAACAGCCTTAAAGAGGGCTCTGCTTCTGTTTATTGCTCCAATAATGCTGATCTTGTTATAGGTGGCTTAATTTGTGGTGATGATGGAATGACAGTTTGAACAGAGTATTTTCAAAAATGTAATGCCCGCCTCAGATTTTGAACTTCTCCATTTCTTCACCTGTCTTTACATGGTGCATTTATTTTCAGTAAGTGCTTTAGTGGGCTATGGTGCTGACATCTTAGGCTTGAAGGCACGAGTATTCAGAGGATTTTAACATTCTATGTGATTTTTCAATGTGGTATTGTAGATGTTGAGAAGGGTGTTGATCTCTATGGCATTCTTCTAGCTGGATGTTCTTGAAGGAGTGGGGGAACACTAGAGATGGTGTATTGATGCAACAGAACCTGAATCACAATTTAAGCGTTTCTGCTTTCAGCTGAAGTGGGTTACATTTCATAACCTGCAGCATTTTATGAAGATATAGAGTCCGGGGGTGAGACCTGCTTCTACTCGCCTTTACCAAGATCTATGTATCATCTGCATGCATTCAAAATGTTATGTCATACTTTTGAGCGACTAAACACCTCAGATATTTATTAATCAGGCAAGGCTAACAGATGATCATGGGAACATGTGAATGAAAAACACCAAGTTTGACTTGCTGGAGAAAAGAAAAAAGCTATAATTTAGGATTGCATGAGTGTTTTCACAGGTTACATCGATTAGGCACTGGCCTGGTGTTCAAAGGGCCACTGCATAAAAGACTGTCACTAGTAGTAAAAGAATGCACAGGGCATTAATTCCTTGATGGATGGTTTCCAATATGGTGCTTTCTCCACCCCTGTGTTTAATTTAAGAACCAAGCTGATCATTCAGAGGCCTGCCAATACAAAACACATAATCTAGTGATTCCCAGTTATCTAGGTGAGCCTGTAGTTTCTGGGAAACGAATTTATGAAACAATTTACTTAGAGCAGGGAGCTCAGCAAAAGTTCTGCAATTGTTATAATCAGTGGTATTGAGTGAACTTAGAGGGGAGCGCAGTAGACAGAATCTTGATCAGAGGAGTAGGCGAAGCCCCCTTTTTCACTTTTGAAAATGACAATAATCTGCTGCTCATGGGCTAGCAGGCCATCACGAGGGGAGGTAAGCAGCCATTTCGTGTAAGGGACACCTCCTTTCAAGAGAGGTGGACTTTGCAGTTGATCGTCTCCTGTTAAAAGATGGACAGATTGTCCAACACCATCCTTTCGTCCATGGGCACAGCTTACCATTTCAATATCACAAGGCCAGCCAGATTATGGTTAGCCTTTAGGTGGAATACATATTGATGGTGTTTGAGGAGCTTCTGAGAAGGTTCCATAAGATTCACCAAGGTATGAATGTAACCTCAGGGATGACCCTACTCTTAGGGATGGGACTCAAGACCCACGCAGAACAAAAACCTCCTTCAAGCCAGCAGTTTCTTTACTGTCCAGACATAACCTAGAGCATCCTTCGGAAATAACTCAGAGGGGAGTGAGCTGGCCAATGGGTCGCAATCACTGTTCCCTCAGGAAGCAGGACATTCCTTTGTGTAGTTTATTTTTATCAATGTATACAGCCTAGGCACATACACACTGCTACGTTGATCCACATTTGTACTGGTATCAAGGCTGTTATGTCAATAATACAGCTTGCCCTTGGTAAATTCAAAAGAAAGAATAAATTCAAACATTGTGTCTAATTAAAAAAATGACAGCAGCATTAAGGGAACCACAGTTGTCTCAATGGTCACTATGACTGAACATTACAAGCATAATGCACTAAAGACTGCAGTAACTTTAAAGAAAACATCAGAGAATACACAGCCTGGAAGTTGGACCTTTTAAATCACAGAAATGTTATGAATATGCATGTATATGTTTCTTCTACGAGGAAAGTGTATTAAGGTTGTCTAAAGATGTTTTAAATACTAAAGAGATATGTGCTAATGAAAATGCATGTGCTTTTCTTAGGAGCCAGCCTGTGCAAGGTTTCCCTGAAGAGCACTTTGCTTTAATTTCACTCGTTACTGCCCGGGTCGCTTGCCTGATAGAGGGTGAACCTTGTCCCATGCATTCATCACCGCTTTATTATCTGTACTTGTGTTGTTGGTTGGCGCCATCTTAATCTTATTCATGCGGGAAATTCCTGTTAACTTAATTGTGTCTATAATCAGTGTCCTGTCACAGTGAAAGAGTCAGATTAGTTACATACTCTGGAACTATTCACAAAAGCTACTTTGAAGTACATAAATCTGTACTACTTTACCTACTCCAAAAAGCAATTTACAAACTTCCAGCGGGCGGGAGATCACTGCCTCTCCTATCTTTTCTGTAGGAGGATCTCGACCACAGTGTTGGACATCTACACACACTTCGGGATAGAATTTTGCAATAAATGGGGGGCCATTGAAGAAGGGTGATGGGAATATAATAAAGAATTACTGCAAAATATGTGGGGTTGAGGGAAAGTGAAGTAAGGGTTCAAGGAGAGACCCGCCAACACAAAACACACGCACACATTAGTAAGAAAAGTGAATTTTGCAATAAATGGGCGGCCATTGAAGAAGGGTGATGGGAATATAATAAAGAATTACTGCAAAATATGTGGGGTTGAGGGAAAGTGAAGTAAGGGTTCAGGGAGAGACCCGCCAATACAAAACACACGCACACATTAGTAAGAAAAGTGAATTTTGCAATAAATGGGGGGCCATTGAAGAAGGGTGATGGGAATATAATAAAGAATTACTGCAAAATATGTGGGGTTGAGGGAAAGTGAAGTAAGGGTTCAGGGAGAGACCCGCCAATCCAAAACACACGCACACATTAGTAAGAAAAGTGAATTTTGCAATAAATGGGGGGCCATTGAAGAAGGGTGATGGGAATATAATAAAGAATTACTGCAAAATATGTGGGGTTGAGGGAAATTGAAGTAAGGGTTTAGGGAGAGACCCGCTAATACAAAACACACGCACACATTAGTAAGAAAAGTGAATTTTGCAAAATGCACAGTTAATCTACTATGTTACTACTACTGACAAAACAGACTCAAATATACTCTTGCCTTGGAGTAAATCGATTTTGATTCAAATATCTTTATTCGGTAAAAGCCATAAATGCAACACATCATTGGTATAATAAAAGAAATTGACATGTCAACAAGACGTAATATCCAACAGTAAAAAAAGGGTCTTCATAGGCAAATCACAAAAACATGCCACAAGTATTTAAAATTCCTAAAGTTTACTAACAGTAAAAGCCACTGTGATAAAATTTAAAAATGCAAGACAGAAGTCTAGCAAGCCCAGGCACTGCAAAAACACAAGCCCATCCTCATGCTGTCTCAGCTTAGTACAATGTAGAATGAGGGCCAAAAAAAAGAGACAGAGGAGCTGAATACAGAGTGCAAATGAATGTAAAGTGACTTGTGCTTTGCTTAGAGACGTTATCACAACAGCATGGAAGTAAATCGTGTTGCTAAACACGTTGCAGGGGGAGGCAAATTTAGAGTGCAATGTGCCTAATCTAAAAAGTGTAAGATAAAAGCGGTGGGTGGGGTTCCCAATCAACCAATCAGGAGTTTGTATAGCGCGGCTACTCACCCGCAAGGGTCTCAATCCATTCTAGATAGGGCTCCAGACTCCTTGTTGTTGATACTAAAGAGTGTCTTACAATCAACTCCATGAACTGGTCCCTGCCATTTGTAAAGTCATACAATTATTTGAATAACGCTGTTTAACTAGATCTCAAAGGTTTCCCTCGGGTAAGAGAGCCAAGGAATCTGATCTACCCTGTTGACAGACAAACAGTCAGGAGTACAGCTTCTGGCAAGTCCCGCCTCAGGAGTCCTGTAACTCGTATCCCAGAGTAACAAGGGTGCAAGTTCAATCAAGTCCTCCAAATATGGTATTCCAAGTTCCTCATGGCATATAGAAGTGGAGGTACCTCCACAGACTACAGTAATCTGCGTGTGAAATGATTTTCAACATCTTGATGGGCCCCCCGCATTGCAATAGTCCCATAACCTGTGCTATAAACCTATGTCGAGGCACATTTACCTTTAGATAAACTCAGTATCTCTTTGATCATTTTGTGCCATAATTTGAGTGCAAATCTAAAAACAGGCTCAATATTCCTACTGAGCTGGTGAGTTCTTAAAGTTAATAATGGAGTCAAGCTACAGGATGCACAAAAAAGTATTCCCAAATAATTAAAAGATTTAATCTGTTCTTAGTGTGTCTCCCCCATGACAAAACTCTTAGACTTCATGCTTGGACAACCACAGGTCATGATGTAAGATTTTTAATGATTTACCCGCAAGTCCAAGTAATCCAAATAGGCTAAAGACCAGTCTAAAAGACTGTGTAGGCCACTTGCTGTGAGGACAACAAGCACAGGAGAGACCAACTAATACAAAACACATACACACATTCCTAAGAAAAGTAAAACTCGCAAAGTTTAGATTTAATCAACTACATTTGTACTACTGACAAACAGACACAAATATACTCCAGCCTTGGAGTAAATCAAACACCAAACATAGCAGCCACTGGTACTGTAACACACGCCTACAGAACTCAATTGAGGCAGGCAAAAAAATAAGAAGAAGCATCATAGTCCTATAAAGCTCACTGGTTGCACCACAAGAGTATGTCCCTGCGCTAGGGCAAGAACCTCTTCCAAAGCTGAGGGCACTATACCAAGGAGTATAAGCCCTACGTATCCTATAATAATTGAAACAGTCAGGTTTTAAGCCTTTTATGGAGGATCAACTCAGATGGCTCCATCCTCAGATTGTTCAGCAGGGAATTCCACTTCTTTGCTGCTTGGAAACCAAAACATTGGCCCCTAACAGGGCCCTGTTTATACCGGGGTACTACCACTAACTTAGCGCCAGCAGATCTAAGGCTGTGCGATGGGTGATAGGGTTTCACTAGTGAAGACGGATATTTTGGGCCCCTGATTTTGAAGAATTTATGACATAACCACTGGGCTTTAAATGAAATTCTAATGTCTAATGGGAGCCAGTGTAGTTTGGTGAGAGCTGCACTAGCAAATGCACTTCTGGATACATTTAATACCAGCTGCTCCACTGCGTTTTGTACCCTTTGTAGTTTCTTCAAACTCCCCTTTGCCACACCAAGGTAAAGGACTTTGCAGTAATCTAACTGCGCAGTCACCAAGGCATGTACTGTGGTTTTCCTTACGACCAAAGGGAGCAGATAAAATTTGAGGGTACCAAAGCATTTTTCAGCGACACTAGTTATCTGGCTCTCAAAAGACAATTCAAGGTCAAACCAGACACCCAAGTTTTTAGCTTTGGATTTTGGGCCTGGAACCTGACCCAATACATCCAGCCACCAAGCGGAGATCCAAATGGAGGGAGATTTTCCAACAACGAGGACCTCGGTTTTATTAGCATTGAGTCTTAGACAGCTATTAGACATTCACTCCACCAGCTCAACCAGGCAAGACTTAAATTGCTCCGTGGCTTCTTCCCCTTCCTGGAATAACATAACAATCAGTTGCATATCATCAACATAAGACGCAAGTTTCACATTGTGTCTCTTGATGATCTTGGCCAGGGGGCACATTTGTAGATTGAATAAAGTCGGTCTTAAAATGGAGCCATGCAGCACCCCTTGGGTCAGCGGCGACGTATCAGAAAGGAAGGGCATTTGAGCTACTTGAACAGTGCAGTGTGTTGAAGAAAGGAAACTAGCCACCGTAAAGTGATTCCACCGACACCGTAGTCCTCCAACCTCTTTAAAAGCAGGCCGCGAGACACGTGTTGAACGCTGCACTAAGGTCCAGAAAAACTACTGCTGCAGTTATTCCTCCGTCCACACTCTGTCTAAGAGTTTCTGTGGCCAGCAATAACACCGACTCCTGTGCCTGAAACCCAGACTGGGACGGCTGCAACAGGTTATTGGACTCAATAATTGAGAATACATTAGCACATTTTTATCTTTATTCCTAAATATGTTTAAAGATAAAAATCAATAAATAAAAATAAAATAATATATAACCTGCTTCGAAGATAGTGACACCCTAAAAAACATTTAAATAAAAAAGACTTTTAATTAAGTTGAAGGTTATTCATATGATACGTTTTAGTACAGGTGTCTCATTACTGTGGTAGTGTTAGAAGAATCAAAGTTAGGCAAAAACATGTTTTAATATTTTAAATAGAAATAACAAATCATTTTTTTAAATTTACAATTATAGTGGGGGGTGGCTCTGCCACCGAGTGTGGATCAGTGGAAAGCTGACTTGGATTGGTGCTGTATAGCGGAAAAAGTTGTATATGGAGCAGGGGCTGCCCCAAGAAGTGGGAGAAGGTGTGGCATCATTGGGCTGCTCATAGGGGTTTGTAATGTAATGGGCAGGGAGGGGAGGGTGGGGGCGGTACGACCCCAGGTGGCACAGGAACTTTAGTAACAGCCTGCACTGTACTGTCAGTGCGGGGATCCAGCAAATAGATTCCTCATGAAGAAGAACTGTATTATGCAATGTTTTTGCCATCCATACTCTTGATTACTGTACTGCACACTGCACTTGTTTTTTAATACGTTCAATAAAAAAACTTGTTAAAAAACAAATTACAATTATATTTCTTAAAATGCACTATAAGTTTCATTTGGAAGATGTCCCCAAAACCCAGCTTAGTGTTAAAGATGTCCACAAACAGGCAGAAAGTTACTAATAGTTGCATTTTGGTCATAAATTCAGTTGTAGGACTCTCCACTCATTTTAGGGTGTGCAAATTTGCATGTCTACATCTAGGAGTAAATGTACATATGAAAATGGTGAATTCCATTCATGAGGAGAGTTATACTTAGGTGTAGGTATAGATCTACTTGTGAGGAAATCTACTTACTTTTGAGACTAGGGCCCTTTCTTGCTGTAAACTGGCTGTGTTTGGGGCATTTCTTTCACAAATTTAGGAAATCTTCCTGATTTATTATACATTTGTATATGTTTTTCTTTAAAACATCTCCAAGTGCATTTTTATGCAACAAGAGCTATGTGATTTGAACAGTTGTCTGGGTAAACCATTTTCATCCTTGTTTCTTAACTAGCTTACATATGCTTACATTTTGAGTTTGCCACTGACTTCAGAACTGTCTTATCATTCAATTCAATTATGTTTCAACATGCGCTTTTACAAGATGCAAAAACAAGATCTGTGTTCACAGTTCAGAGTCACTACTCCCAAAGCTTTTACACCTACCTCTTCCTAGTAGATGTGTCACAGCCAATCTGCAAATAAACTGGAGAACTAGCTCTCACAAAGCTGTCTTGTGTTAAAGTTAGCCAGGTAGCCCAGTCTAGATGTATTCTTGTTATGCTCTGGAATATTTTTTAGCACTGACAAAAAGCATTAGGGTAGTTTTCAAGTTACATAATAACTCTAAATTAATAGTGTGAGTACTGAGCTTTCCACATTTAATAGAATAGGGAAAGCCTGAAAATGGTTTTAAACACTTCAGTGAGCCTATTAGCAGCCTCCACTTAAGGATCTAACTATTTTAGCATAATACTGTGAACATGAAAAAGTCACTCGTTTATCCTTAAATTGTCTGAAACTACTCCTCTCCATGTATGTGGCTAGGTGAAAAATATCTTTGGAAACCAGGTGACCTCCTTACTCATATACTTCAATGTAGACCAGAACAATATTGCTCTATATGTACAGAGGAAACAAGAACCATTCAACGAATGACAGGGCCGTTATTCAGAATATACCTATCTCTAAAATAAACAATTAGGACTATTTTGGGATACAAGCTGAATACATAGTTTTCATTTCAGCCAACTCCTATGGAGTAATTCTTGGAAGATTGAACTGTTCACAGCATAAACAAAGGAAAAGGAGAATGGTTAATCTAAGGCTTTTTTCAGTTCGTACAGAATAAGTACATCTTTAACCAACTTTGATCTTCATCATCTTCTCCTTCCACCAAGCCCTTATTAGAATTGAATTAATGCAGTGCTTAATTTGTAAAAAAAAAAGAACATGCCAGCTAGCCACCGGAGCTCACACGATCTGCCAAATATCAGTTCCAAGTTTTGCACTGTTCAAAGCCACCTAGAGTTGTAAAAATGGACTAGGCATGCTAGTTAATTACACTTTCTTTAAGTACATGTGTTAGAAATTGGGTTGTCTCTCGCCTGGGGCACCCACGATAGAGACACAAAGGTCTGTGAGCTATTTGCTCCTGACCATGCCCAGACACAAGATAGTGATCAGGAAAGAAACAAAAGTGTGGTTTTATCTAAAAGACCCTTCTCACTCTGAACAAAAAGACTGCAGCCCCTTTCTACCCAGTATCTACCAAATGGCAGTTCTACAAGAAGGACCTAATCAAATTTCTAAAGGAGCCATGTCTCCCTTGTCCTTACTTCACTGTCTAGGTCTTCTCCCTCCTGCATCACATGTTATACACTTTCACTATCTGGGATTACAGTATTATCCCCATCTTGTGCACAGGAACAGGCTTGGGACTTCCAAAATGGAACCCGCAGGCCTTCACACTCTGCTTCACCTATAAGTTCAATGCATATACTACAATAGCAACATACTCAAACACGCACAACATACATTTGCATGAGTTTAGGTGAGAAAACAGGATGTAAAGCTGACTGCGCATTGGCGAGGCACTCTCACCCACTGCCAAATAACTCCTGTCTAGTAAGTTAGGGAATTAATTTAATTACAGAATATTGAGGAAAGTTCTTTAATAAGACCTTTTCTATTTGTTGCCCTAAGTCTCCTTCTGCTACGTAAAGACCCTGTAGCATGGTTGGGATACTTCCTACTATGATTAAAAGAGCTGGCCTGATCTTAGCACACAGCGGGCTAGGGTTCTTAATGTTTCAATGGTGTGTACTCTCTGAATCACATGTTAAAGCTGTATGCCCTGGTTATGGAGCACTATGTATCATGATGTTTCTTTCTACAGTTTACTTCCTCCGATAGCTTGCTATCTCAGAAAGACTTCCCTCACTATATTCCTAAAATCTTGCATGAAAAATTGACCTCGATGTACTTCCGTTTGATTCCTCTTTTTTCTTCCTTCAGTGACCCTCCAGTACCTTCCACCCTCTGCATCCCTTCCACCCTCTGCATCCCTTCCACCCTCTGCATCCCTTCCACCCTCTGCATCCCTTCCATTCCGAATTATAGCTCCTCTCAGTCTAATGTCTGCCTTAACCCTTCTTATTGTAATTCTCAAATTTACTGAAACCTCATTTCAGAGACCCCACCCTCTCATCCTTTAGACCTTTTCCCTGCAAACTGGCATTGACCTCTCACCTTGGGTTCCAGAGTAGCGTGGTACTCAATGCAAAGTGCTTCAATGCCTTGTCGGGGTAGTAAGCACTATATGAAAAAAAATGCAATTAGAGTTACAATAATCTCCAACTCTTTTCTCTCACACTTTTATACCATTAGCAGGTGCTGCATCTAATTGTTCTCTATTTATGTTCTTCTTGTCTAATGTCCACGCCATGATTTAATGATTATCTTCCTACGTTTGTCAGGGGGAGCTGCTCAGATTTGTGTTCACATTTCAGCCGTTGTTCCCAGCGGGGCTCTTCAGTCCATTTCTTTCACGTTGCCCTGTATGGGGTTGCTTCTTCCCGCACAGACGCCTGAGTGTTAAAGTTAATGTGCGTCATTATTTAATAGTTATTCTGGCCACCTTTCCCTCCTGGTACCCTTTTACGCTTTGTTCACCCCCCTGAGCTAAAATCAAGTAGAAGTATAATATGCCAGGAACATTTGCGCATCAGTCATGTTACCCTTTCTTTTTTCAAAGCGTCCTTTCTCCCGCCTCTTTGCAAGCCGAACACATGATCAATGAGTGGAAAATGCATTTAGGTTGGCAGCCTTTGAACGTGCTTGACAGCTTTTTACATTTGTGGCGCACACATTCAGGTGGGATGTGAGGAGACCTTTTCTCCAGATTCAAGCAGGCACTGGCGATTACAGCCCTAACTAAGGGCTGCGGGCTGCTTAAGGTGCCTTTTGGAGCACATAACACTTCCGTTTCTTCTGTAATCCGTATTATTCTGCTCCAGGAATTGCTTATCTCTGACATATAGCATAAGGTAACAGAATGTTCTACGGTGGAAGATGGCTGTTCCCCACAGGCTCCCTCCTGTTGCATGGCCGTGCACTGTACACTCACTGACACCTCTGGCTCACACCGGCACACACTGCTGCAGGGAATCATGCCCTGGCATTTTCTGACCTTTATAGGACAATGATGACGCCAGAGTGTGCTAAAATGCCTTCTTTGCTCTGGATTTAGCTTTCTACCACGGGCAAAGGCAGTATTTTGTATTAATTGTGTATAAGTTGAACACCCTCCCCGACAAAGCCTTATCCGCACACAACCGCCCTGGGGTAAATTGTGTAATAATGGGTGTAATTTCGTAGACTCTGCACCTAAACACGGACATAAAAGGTCCATTTTGGTAAGTTCTCATTTGACTCTAGGATTCCATGTACTGGTAGGTGAGCTACTTTGCATGACTTTACTTGACATATCATAGGGCGGAATCGTTGGGGTGTTAGCGCTGTTCCTGCCCAGTTACGCCACTTTGCGTAAGTTATCGGTGCTATTGCTATATGAAATGCAATACTGTATTAGTGCTGTGCTGGCCTTAACTTTTGGTATAAAAATCCTTTAGCACGAAAGAGTTGATCAATACTGTCGTTCGCATGCATTGTACGAGTTCCCCCGCTGAAGTTTTGAAATGTAGGCATATATTTTTTATTTTAAAAAAATTAGCTGAATCTCTTTTCTTTATCTTTTTCTTCCTCTCCTCTTTCCTCCATTATACATCATAACATATAAAAGGTGATTTTTATAGGTACAGAATTATTATATTGTTGTAATTGGTTTACAGTTAAATTTGAATTATTTATTATCGCATTATTCTTTCTTGTACTTCTCTCATGGCATTATCTTCTCACACAATCTTGTATTTTTCATTTTATAAGAAATTATGTACTTATGTAATTTATTCTTATAAAGCTTTTTTTTTTAAATCAAACAAAAATCAGCTGAATGAGAGATGTTAAAACAGGTAATATTTTCGAAAATGTTATGTTATGTTATTGGATTTTATAACGCGCGCAGCTACTCCTGGGAGTGTCCCGGCGCAAGCCTATGAGGTGCTAGTGGAAGAATCGATTAAAACAGAAAAGTTTTGAGCTGTTTCTTAAATTGCCCCAGATCCTGGATGCTACGCAAAGAAAAGGGCAATGAATTCCAGGCCGTGGCTGCTCTAACAGCTAGGGATCTGCCCCCCATTCTTTGAAGGTGCACAAGGGCTGTGCAAGCAGCTGAGATGCCGACCTCAAATGTCTAGCAGGCATGTAGAAAGCAAAGCGCTTCCTGAGGTATACAGGCCCTCCAGCATACAAAGCACGATGCGCTATGAGCAGGGCCTTGAATTTAACACGTTTCATGACAGGAAGCCAGTGCAGCATACGCAGATGTTGCTTGACGCTCTTACTGATGGGAATGTTGAGCACCAGCCTAGCTGCTGCATTCTGGACCACCTGCAGTTTTTTGAAAATATAATCAGGAAGGCCCAGATACAACCCATTGGCATAATCTACTCGAGAAAGGATCAGAGCCCGAGTCACTGTTTACTTCGCTCTTTCTCGGCAACAATGGAAGGAATTTCTTAAGGGACTTTAATTTCCCAAAGCAGCTCCCAGCCAATTTTTTTTAACCTCGGTCGAGAAGGACAACTGCTCGTCAAACCAAACACCCAGGTTTTTTACCGGTAGTCCAGAGGAAGATGACATAGGATAGTCGGACGGCCAGAGAAGTTCTCTGAACCGAGGGGGTTTACGGAAGTAAAGAAGGATTTCCGACTTATCCTCATTGCATTTGAGCTGAGCAGCACGAAGCCATTAAAAAACAGCTGTCAGACACTCTTTCGCCTTCACAGTGGAGAACTCCGATTTACCCCAGGTAAACAGAAGTTGGGTATCATCGGCGTAAGCAACGATCTTGGCACCCTGCTCTTCCGCTAACTGGACTAGTTAGTGTAAATGTTAGATCCATGTATGTCTTACAATATTAGAACTTGATAGTCATGGACATCATGAAATGATGCACTATTTTTATTTGTTTTATACATATGCATCTATAGATTGGCCCATAAATAAACTTGGCATTGCTTTTAGAAAGTGGGGCATACAGTAAGCATGCTTGGAATCTACAACTATGAATGAAATAAGTGAAAAATGCAACTGTTAAGGTATTTCCAAAATTACTAAGAGAACGGCAATAGAACGTACAATCTTTATCAGGTCACACATGCATATTTATGCTACATGAAAAGGCACCTATTCTAGTTAGGCTGTGTCATATGGGGGTTAGTGAGTTTAAAAGAAAAGTATAACCTCTCAAGGCAGATATACAACAAAAAACTAAACTCTAAGAGTGCACATTTTGAAAGAAAGAAATGCTGGTACAGAATATGTATCATATAAAATTAGAAATTGTAATTGTTAGAAATAGGGGTCTCTAGTTGGCAGAGGTAGGTACCTTTGTCCAAATAGGGACCCTTGCTTCTAGTCAGGCTAAGGGTGATACACACTTTAGATAACCTCTGCTCAACCCCTTGGTAGCTTGGCACGAGCAGAAAGGCTTATCCCAAAGGCAATGTGTAAAGTATTTGTACCAACACTCACAGTCACACAGTGAAAACACCACAAAAGGACACCACACCAGTTTAGAAAAATAAAGTATAATTATCTAAACTAAACAAGACCAAAATGTCAAAAATCCAACATACACAGTTAAAAATATGATTTTCAAAGGTTTCAAGAAGCTGTACCATAGAAAAGTATGGATGTGTGACTTTTCACCAAAGTACCTGCAGTTGCCTCAAAGTTCACCAAGCCAAACAGCCGCAGCGTCGGAAAACAAAGAGATGCGACACTCCTGAGACCCTGAGGATGCGATAAGACAGTCCCGCTGCACGGAGAG
The DNA here is from genome assembly GCF_964204655.1 of Triturus cristatus. Lineage (NCBI taxonomy): Eukaryota > Metazoa > Chordata > Amphibia > Caudata > Salamandridae > Triturus > Triturus cristatus. The sequence goes on along the minus strand of NC_140588.1, from coordinate 933,022,378 downwards.
GAAGGGTGGAGTTTATTCCGGTCTGTATGGGGAGTGAGGTGTCGATTCTTCGTGCCGGTTCTGGACCGCAGGTGATGCGTCTGAAAAACTTGCCGCACAGGTATGATGCGTGGAAAACGGGATGCATCAGTGATCGATGCGGCAGCGTTGCGCTGTGTCGATCCTCTTCAGCTGCGATCCATCAATGGGTCGATTCATACAGCGACAACAGGCGATGCAACGGTTTTTGCAGCGGCGTGGCGATGTGTGGAAATTCTTCTCGCGCTGTGAAGATGCGTCGGAAAAGCAGCCACAAGAAGAGCGATGCGTCAATTTCTGTAGTTCTTTAAGTTTCTTCTCCCTTCCAGCACCCAAACAGCAGCATCAACCTCCAGAGACCCAAAACTGGCACAGGCACATGAAGGCAAGTCAGAAATCACAACAGCAGAGTTTAGGGGAGCTGGTGGTGAAGTCTTTGTGTCCCTGAGACTTCTGAACAGGAGGCCAGCTCACTTCAGGCCCTTGGAGATCTACAAGCAGGGGACACAGCACACAGCAAAGTCCTTCTCCTTTCCTTGGCAGAAACAGCAACTGCAGGCCAACCCCAGACACATAGCAGGGGCAGTACTTCTCCTCAGTCTCTCCAGCTCTTCTCCATGGCAAAGGTTCCTCTTGAATTCCAGGAATGATCTAAAGTTCAGGGGTTTTGGGTCTAATACTTATGCCCCAAAATGTCTTTGTTCTCTTTGTGCAAGGGGCTTTGAGCCCAGTTCAATCCAGTTCTGGGGGGCACTCTGCAAGTGCACAACAACATCCATTGTCAGTGTGAGCCTTGGCTCCAGACACACCACAGGAGGTGGAGCCAGCATTGTGGAAGGCAGGCACAGCCCTACTCAGGTACAGGTGCTACTCCTCCCACCACTCCAAATGCAGAGCAGGCCTAATCAACCTAGTGCTGACTCATCCAGATTCCTGAAAGCCACTGCACCTCCCCAGCCCCTGCCACTCCAAAGCCGGACAGTCAATCATCAAATAGGCATATGCACACAGGATGGTTGAACAAGAAAATATGGCCATGTCTGAACTGGGGTGGCAGAGTGAGCTAAAGAATGATGATGGATTAAACCCAGATCAGTTGACTGGGGGTGAGTGCTTGCAATGTGCAACACTCCGTCCATCATCCCCTTTGGTTTTGCTTTGTTCGCCCTAAGTTGGCAGGGTATGCCCAGAAGTGGGTCCCTTGCTCACTTTGCCACTGGATTCAAGCTAGCCTGGCTGATGACGGCTGATTAGCCAGAAACCAGTCCCAGGATGCTTGTTTCCAGACCAGGGAAGACATGGCTTTTCAGTTTGGACTGGACTGTTCCCATGAGGTACAGGGTCAGACTGATTTGCATATGGCCATGTCTGAACTGGGGTGGTGGAGTGAGCTAAAGAATGAGGATGGATTAAACCCAGATCAGTTGACTGGGGGTGAGTGCTTGCAATGTTCAACACTCCGTCTATCATCCCCTTTTGTTTTGCTTTGAACAAGAAAATAGCCACTTTCTAAAAGAGGCATTTTCAAACACACATTTCAAAAACCATCTTTACTAAAAGATGTGTTATTAAATCCTGAGTTCAGGGATATCAAACTCCATTTTTCCATCTTATCCCTATGGGAAGATGTGCTTGTGAAATGTAACACAGCATTCCCCATTCTGTCCTATGGACCAACATAGCCTTTCAATAGTGAAAAATTAAATTGGCAGTATTTCACTATCAGGACATGTTACACACACCAGTACATGTCCTACCTTTCACATACACTGCACCCTGCCCAGGGGGGTACCTTGGACCTACCATAGGGGTGCCCTATATGTAAGAAAAGGGAAGGTTAGGGCTTGGCAAGTGGGTGCAATTACCAAGTCGACATGGCAGTTCACAAACTGCGGGCAGGCACCGCAGTGGCAGGCCTGAGACATATTTTCAGGGCTACTCATGTGGGTGGCACAATCAGTGCTACAAGCCCACTAGTCGCATTTGATTTATCAGCCCTGGCACACTCAGGGTACTTTACTAGGGACCTACAGGTAAATCTAAGATGCCAATCATGGATAAACAATCACGATAAAAATTTACACAGAGAGCATATGCACTTTAGCACTGATCAGCAGTGGTTGAGTGCCCAAAGTCCAATAGCCAACAAACACAGGTCAGTAAAAAATAGGAGGAAGAAGCAAAAAGTTTGGGGATAACCCTGCAAAATGTCCATTTCCAACAGTAATCCATATCCAGAATAAGCAAGTTTAAGAAGGAATTATATCACAGCATTGAAAGGGCTCGCTGCTTACACGTGCTACCTACTGAGTGTGAATAATAGCCATATACATCAAGCAATAACTTCCAATATGGCTTTTACGATATTAGTGCAAGCCAAAACATGGCTCACAGGAAATAGTCAACAGCGTTTCGATCCCTGTCGGATGCAGGGGTCATCATCAGGTTAAACAAATGCAAAATGGCCCAAGAGGGAAGTCACAGGTTTCAAGGATAAGAGACAGTCATTAATCAACCAGAGTAAAACAGGGAGGTGACCAAGATGAAAAGGGGATAGGATACTTTCACTCCGTTAATAACTCAGAATTAAGGAAGCTCTGTTTATCGGGACAGGGATTTGCAGGTGTCGTAGTGGCCAGGAAGAATGCAAATCAATCAATCAATCAATCAGGGAATTGTGAAGCGCGCTACTCACCCGTGAGGGTCTGAAGGCACTGGGGGGCGGGGAGCAGCTCCGATAAGTCAATGAGCCAGGTCTTGAGGGTCTTCCTGAAGATGTGCAGAGTGGGTGCATGTCTGATGTTGATCGGGAGCTCGTTCCAGGTCTTTGCTGCTACGTAGGAGAAGGCTCTAGCACCTGTTCTGGCTCTGCAGATGCGCGGGAATTTGGCCAGGGAGAGGTCGGCTGATCAGAGGTTTCTCTTGGGTACGTGGAAGGTGATTCTTTCGTTGAGACATTGGGGTCCGATGTTGTGGAGGCATTTGTATGTGTGGGTGAGTATCTTGAAAGTTACTCTCTTCTCGACGGGGAGCCAGTGGAGGTCTCGCAGGTGTGGGGTGATGTGTTCATTTCGGGGGATGCCGAGGACGAGTCTGGCTGCGGTGGTTTATATTGTCTGGAGCTTGCGGAGCAGGGATTTGTTGATCCCGGCGTAGAGGGTGTTTCTGTAGTCTAATCTGCTGGTTATGAGTGCGTGGGTCACAGCCTTTCTTGATTCGGAGGGATCCATTTGAAGGTCTTGCGAAGGATGCAGAGGGTGTTGAAGCAGGTGGAGGCGATTGCATTGATCTGTCGGGTCATGGAGAGGGAGGAGTCGAGTATGATTCTGAGGTTCTGGGCATGGTCCGTTGGTGTGGGAGGGCTGCCGAGGGCGGTTGGCTACCAGGTGTTGTACCATGCAAAAGGGGAGGGTCTGAGGACGAGGACTTCTGTCTTGTCCGAGTTGAGCTTCAGACAGCTGCTGCTCATCCAGGTTGCGACTTCCTTCATTCCTTCCTGGAGGTGAGGGGGTCCTTGTTGAGGGAGAGGATGAGCTGGGTGTCTTCGGCGTAGGATTCTATGCTGAGTCCATGCTGTCTGACGATGGTGGCGAGGGGGGCCATGTAGATGTGGAAGACCGTGGGGCTGAGCGATGATCCTTGGGATACTCCACAGCTGATCTCTGTGGGTTCGGAGAGAAAGGGAGGAAGTCTGATTCTTTGGGTTCTGCCGGTGAGGAAGGAGGGGAGGCAGTCGAGGGGTCTCCTGTATGCCGGCGTTGTGGTGTCTGGCGGTGAGAGTGCAGTGGGAGATGGTGTCTGAAGCTTCAGAGAGGTCAATCAGATCAGGGCCGCAGTGTGTCCTTGGTTGAGGAGCGTGCGGATGTTGTCTGTGGTGGCGAGCAGGGTGTTCTTGTTGCTGTGGTTGCTGAGGAATCCAGATTAGTAGGTGTTGAAGATAGAGTTTTCTTTTATGAATTTGGTTAGTTGGACGTTGACGATCTTTTCTGTGACTCTGGCCGTGAAGGGGAGGAGAGATGGGTCAGTAGTTGAGGTACATTGGATCTGCTGAGGGCTTCTTGAGGAGGGCCTTGACTTCTGCCCGTTTCCAGTCGTCAGGGAATGTGCCAGCTTTGAGGGAGGCGTTCATGGTGCATCGTAGCACCGGTGCGATGGTGGCGGCAGCTCTGTGGAAGATGTGTGGAGGGCAGGGGTCTGTGGGGGCTCCTGAGTGAATGCCTTTCATAGTCAATGCGGTGTCTTCGGTGGTGACTGGGGTCCAGGAGGAGATGGTGGGCTGACTTTCGTTGCTGGGGGGCAGACTGGGTTTGGTGTCCTCTGTCTGCTTGTCGAAGTTGTCGTAGAGGGATCTTATTTTCAGGTGGAAGTAAGAGCCGTGTTTGTTGCACAGGTTCCGGGAGGGTGTGACATCTGTGGCTTCGCTGGGTTGTTAGTGTTACACCATCTTGTTAAAAAATTACCTGACTCTGCATGTCACATGACAGGTTTACCCAGTGCTTAATTTAAGGCAGTGGGACCCAGCAGCTGTCATTTTTGGGGACGGGCATTTATTATTGCCTATCTGACAATTCTGGAGATCAAGAGAGAGTAAAAACAAAGAGAAAAGAGAAGCAAAATAAAGGGTCAGGGAGTGTCTGGTAGTCAAATTAAGAGGCATGAGGTGGGCATCAGACTGCGCAGCCTTTGTGCTCAGTGCACTGACATGTAATAGCGCCACCAGTAGGCTTCTCAAGAGAGCTTTGGACACTGGAATTCATTCTTTTACAAATCAAGTACTGACTTTCCCAATATGTGAATTGATTCAGATGTGACTGTCAAGTACTCTTAGTGGAGCCGCCATCTGCCCAAAGAATGATGAGAGGAGCGGCCGTGGGAAAAGTGTGATGCCATGTGAGGGAAGGCCTGTGGGAGGACAATTGATTTCACAGTTAGAGAGACGATATCAGCAAATGTATTGAAAATAATCAGAGCAAAGCGAGGATTAAGGGATTCAGTGCTATAGAACTATAACTTTACAACTGTATCACGTCACACTTGTATGTGCACGCTGGACACTGCATGGAAAGTCAACTACACTAGTTATTTTGTGTCGTATGGAGATTTGTGTGCACATGAAGGGTAGGTAGGTGCCAACACTGAGGCCAGCAAGGGCTAGGTCTCAAAGAAAGCTATACCTCGACAACTGAAAATCTGAAATGTACCCTTGTAAGACAGTGGTACATTCTAGCCCACCTAGTCAGTACTATATGCAGGAGGCTTACTGTTTGCCTCCTCGTGCCTTACTGTCCATGGCATCCACAAACACCTGATGGACCTTAACGGTGATACATGGAAAAATCAAATGCACATATACTAATATGGGGCTCAGAGAAATAGCGTATGAAATGTGTTCCTCATTATATTGCAGAGGTATCTCTCATAAAGCCTCAACCAATTAAAAGTATGTCAAAATGCTCGCTAACGAAACATTGCTAAAAGAGACAAGAAACTAACTAATCCTGCATGACAACTGAGAGAGAAACTACAAAATAACATATTGTAAACATCTCTCAGAAGGTATATGTACACCCTGGAATTATTCTCAGCCTTCCATCCCAACAGCTTGTTGAAAAATCGCAAACACGAAATTCCAAACCAAGTAATCATGGAGGTTTTCAACCTAGAGCTTACAAAGGCCCCCTCAACCTCGAATGTACAACTGAGCGAAGAAAGGAAGCGCACCTCATATCGTGCAGACATCTGTGCATGCCAGGAAAGGCTTGACTGCAATTCAACTCCATCACAGACTGGAGCGGCATTGACTTGTAATTGGGAGAGAAATCTGTCATTTTGTACTCATTCTGTACTCCTTCAAAAACATGTTTCTAGTGGTGGCCATTGTGATCCTGAATGTGGCTGGTATTTGTGACCCAGAGGAGCAGTGCTGTCTAATAGCATTGAGGTTGTGTCTAGAAAGGTTCAATTGAAAGAGATTTCATAACTGATGTTAAAAGTGGAGACAACCACCAGGAACCAGCTCCTTTGCCCCATCTAGAGTTGAGATTTTTTCATTTTAGCTTGAGTCTTCTTCTCTCCTGAGTAACGTGCGAGAGATCATCACTTGACTGATGACTTTGGTCTGAATGTCACCTCGAAGATTGGATGAGTTGCTCCATCTGTACAATGGAAGTACGTGTGTCAACACTAAAAGATTACTTTTTTCTAACTGCTGCAGGGGATGGGGATCAGCTAATTGACAATTTTATTGAAAGCTAAATCCATCTTCAAAGAAGAAATGTATATGGATATAATTGAATTATGGAAACCTTTTATTAGGCCAAATTTCTTCTAGGGTAAAGAAAGTAATTAAGCCAATGTATGTACAGCTCAGTTCTTCATTATTCAAATGCCTGAATATAGCCCATGTTTTCATGCTGCTCACAAACCACCCCGTCTGGTGTGTTGCAGGGTTAAATAACCCAGAAGTTCCACCCTCATTTTCCAGGAGAGAACGTGCTGGACTGATTTAAGTTTATCCTTTGGGAAGAAGCCATCGGATATTTTTTGGAGTGAGAAACATGGAATTACAAACAAATGCCAGCATGTGTGTAGTGCTTTCAATCAGCTGGAGACAGAAGGATTTACATTTTTGTCCAGGATACTGAATCCAGGGGATATATGCTATTCCTATTTTCCCTTTCCTTACTTCTTATTATAATAAAACATTACTTTACATAATTTTTTTTTAAAAAGTCACAAAAAAACAAAGGTTAAAATAATGTTATAGTTAGGTGTGAGAAAAAGACCTCTTTTTTACAAAAAAGCTGAAATTTACTGGAAAAAAAGTCTAGAGCAACTTTATACCTGGGTGAATATGTGAGCGACAACATTAATGTTTTGAATTAAAAAAGGTCACCAGTTATAGTTAGCAGGGCTCCCTATATCTTGAGCCGCCGTTATGTACTGCATATGACCACACATATTACATTACTCATAATAAGTTCCATTTCATCATTTAGGACATCACTGATGACATAGCAAATTACATTATTGGTGGCATCACTGATCACATCATTCAAACTTCTTTTGTACACATTGCTCTATAAACAGGTATGGCATTATAGCTATGAAATTAAGTGCAAAATACCTCAGAATAATATAAAACTTCACTAATGCTATCATACATACAATCCCTATTGGCGAAACACGCTTATGTCATGTGCTACATTGGCCCTATACCATACACTTCATGGGTTGCTGAGTTCATATTGATTAACTGCCACAGATAAAAGGGCAACCTCTGCTGAACACGGTGTTCAATCTGTATACAACTGTTCAGAGAAAACCAAGTTCCTCTAGATATCAAGCCCTGTTCCAGAATTAATGCCCACTACAGACCGTTTTTACCTGTGTCAAAGCCCTCACAGTCACCAAACCTACAGTGAGAAATTAAGTGGCTATCAGTTGGAAAGTGGGTACTGTAAACAGTATTCACTCTGTACTACACTGTTTGCAGACAGCTAAACTCTCATGAGTAATAAACTGCAGAGTACTAAAACGTGCTTACTAAGAACAGTGTGCACTCTTTATAAAACTTGTCCAAAGAGAGACTTTTCACTTAAAATAAGTCTCAAGGTGCTAAATGTCATACTACCTGCAGCCTTCATACCGCGGTGAAAACATTACAGATAGCCCATCTTCTGAAGCACAACAAGCACATGTAAATAGGTTAGTACCTGGTCCGTAGTGTAGAAATGGGCATGCTATGACGATTCTGTCTAACACCTCTAGACTGCTTACAATACTCAGTATGTAGTACATAAAATTGTTGCCCTTTTTCTGCCGTACCAAAAAACCTGGCTGAAATATTGTCTCACCAGCACATAGAGTTACTCTTCAATACAAAGTTTTATAACAGATTCAATACCTCTTCACACCTATGATGGATTAGGAGCATATGCGTTTTATAAACACACTCATTAGTTGAACATAGGCTGTACAAAATTAGGTAGAAAAGTATCATGGTAGTAACCCACCACTATGTACACTATAAAACAAACTCACACACTCTTTGTATAATGTCATCAGTGATATAGTCAATTATGTCATTTGAGATGCCATCAGTGATGTCATAGCAAATGTAATGTGTGGTGTAATATGTGAGGTCAGAAACAGTGCATGGCAGAGGCACACGTTGTAGTTAGCTCTGCTAATTATAACCGTTGAATTTCTTTGTTTTTTAAGTTCAAAATATTAATGTTGTTACTAACGTTAATTCATTGCTTTTATAAAAGGTTCTTTGACAGTATTTATTGTTTTTGATAAAACATTTCTCTTTTTAAATTGTGCAGGTGAATTGTTTTGATGAACGGTTTTTATGATGTTGGAATGTGGTTTTAAAGACTTCACAATAAGAATTGTATTTACTTATGTAAGTGCAATGAGAATGGAATTGTATGTAATATGTTTTTTATATAATGAGATATGATTTTATGAAATATTACGATTTGATTAAGCTAAACAAAATTAGACATTTTTACATAAGACAGTGCTCAGTGTTGAAACAGTATCCCAATAAGAAGTCGTAATATGGTATACTTGAGGTGGTGCATTTCCATAACCTCGGGTCTTAAAACACACATATATGCCTAAAAAAGAGACAGCAAAGATGATCTCAACGTGCTACTAAGGGAATCCCTTAATTAGCACGTAATCCCATCACCCACCGAGGTGGCATGCTTCATCATCTGTTCTGGTTCACCGGTTCCAGCTCATTGAAAGCCAGGGGTCTCGACGGAGAGAGCGGTGCCCCTTCCATGAGCTGTCGCCAGGTTGCGGTGAGGCGACTTATCCGTACACAATGGGTACAACCAGTAAATCGAACACACCAAACATGGGATTACTGGTTCCGTATAGTAATATTATTGTTTTTTTTATTGTCACAGTTTTTTAAACACTTTTTCCATCGCAGTAACACATAATATCTTTTGGTCCTGATGAAAGCCGCAACATCTTAGAGGGTCTTTAAGGCTGAAACATGTAGACCTGTTCACATTCACCAGAACACAGTTATTATTTTAATCTGCATGTGCTCTGTTTTTAATCCTCTCACCAGGAACAAACTAATAAAGTCCATATTGCTCCTGGTAGTCAGTTTTAACATCACTTCATCAAATTATTAATGTCTTTCCGTTTTGCACTGCGCCCGCCACTTAACCCATTTAGTTGTCTTCTCATCTGAAGGAATTATTATATCCTAAACAGTGTAGCAATAAAAACATCCCTGAGCTCCTCCCTCACAGTGAGGGGGTGGTAGCCCTTGCGGGGCTAGGTTTCCCTGCCAAGAGGAGAATCCCAGATGATGAAGCATGCCACCTCGGTGGGTGATGGGATTACGTCCAAATTAAGGTATTCCCTTAGTAGCACATTGTGATCACCTTTGCGGTCTCTTTTTCAGGCATATATGTATGTTTTTAGACCCGAGGATTTTGTGTGTTTAATTGGTAATATATAGGGATGGATGTATGTCGTTACAATGCACACTTTTACAACGCATGCACTTACAACGCATTTTTTACAACGCAACATCCACTACAACGCATTCCATTACATAGCATGACACTACAACGCAGTTTTAAAAACTACCTTTACAACGCATTCCATTACATCGCATACTACCTTTACAACGCATACCATTACAACGCATATTATTAAATTGCATTTAAGGTAAGTATTGGATAGTATAGGGGTAAAAATTACTATTCCAACTCCAAGGGGTGCAACAGTAGGGTAAGTGTTGGATAGTATAGGGGTAAAAATTACTATTCTAACTCCAGGGGGTGCAACAGTAGGGTAAGTGTTGGATAGTATAGGGGCAAAAATTACTATTCTAACTCCAGGGGGTGCAACAGTAGGGTAAGTGTTGGATAGTATAGGGGTAAAAATTGCTATTCTAACTCCAGGGGGTGCAACAGTAGGGTAAGTGTTGGATAGTATAGGGGTAAAAATTACTATTCTAACTCCAGGGGGTGCAACAGTAGGGAAAGTGTTGGATAGTATAGGGGTAAAAATTACTATTCTAACTCCAGGGGGTGCAACAGTAGGGTAAGTGTTGGATAGTATAGGGGTAAAAATTACTATTCTAACTCCAGGGGGTGCAACAGTAGGGAAAGTGTTGGATAGTATAGGGGTAAAAATTACTATTCTAACTCCAGGGGGTGCAACAGTAGGGTAAGTGTTGGATAGTATAGGGGTAAAAATTACTATTCTAACTCCAGGGGGTGCAACAGTAGGGTAAGTGTTGGATAGTATAGGGGTAAAAATTACTATTCTAACTCCAGGGGGTGCAACAGTAGGGTAAGTGTTGGATAGTATAGGGGTAAAAATTACTATTCTAACTCCAGGGGGTGCAACAGTAGGGTAAGTGTTGGATAGTGTAGTGTAATATTATGCGTTGTGATGGTATGCGTTGTAAAGGTAGTATGCGATGTAATGGAATGCGTTGTAAAGGTAGTTTTTAAAAATGCGTTGTAGTGTCATGCTATGTAATGGAATGCGTTGTAGTGGATGTTGCGTTGTAACAAATGCGTTGTAAGTGTAGTGCGTTGTAAAAGTTGCGTTGTAAACGTTGTTCCCCATAGGGATTCAATCCTCGCTGGTCTCTAAATTCCCTAGGACACCTCCCCCCCCTCCAAACTGTGTTAATTCATTGCATCTCCATAACCTGCAAACCAGCATATTCAAAATCCATGTGAGTGAGTGATACAAAAGGGACCCATCTCTTCTTTGATTTGCCACTGATGTAATCACCTAGCTGTAAGGTCACTTTAACCTTTGTGTTTTAAACAAAAACAGATATTTTTACCACATCTAATTATAATGATGCTTTAACCATTGGTTTTCGGCAGGTATTTTAATGTAAAGTAATATCGTATTACCATACATAAAGTCAACCACCCAAAAGGCCATGCAGAGCCTCCCAAAGGCAGCCAACCTTGCAGCACCCTCCCTTAGCCTTAATAGAGCCTTGGGACCCTATCTCCCGGAGCCATCCAGTTTAAAAAGAGTAGAGGGGGCTGTGCAGCCCCCTCCACAAGCCTCTTTTAGTGCTGGAAACCCCATCCCTAGGAGCTTTCTATTTTTTAAAAAGAAACAGGGCCATGTCCCCCCCCAAGGCCATCACCTCGGGCTGTATTATTTTTGCAAGGGGAGGGAGCCACGTGGCTTCCCTCCTTGAGCCTTCTCAGACTCCAGGGACCGGATAACCCAGGGCCATCTGTTTTTTTTTAATGGAAGGGGGGCCTTGCAGCCTCCTAAGTCTTTTCTGGCCCTGGGGCCCCATGCCTGAGGACCTCCATTATTTATAGGTGGGTGTCCCAGTGCTCACCGGGGGCACCCATCAAGCACAATGTTGGGAGCCTTGGGAGGAGCCCCAGCCGGATCTCTGCAGGGTTCAGGAGCCAGCATTGCTCCTACCTGAAGGAAGAAGATGCATTTTGCATGGTCCCTCCAGACGGGAGCAATATGTGTTCTGTTTCCCTGTCCGCATTAGTGCGGGCAGGGAAACTGAATACAATTCTTCTCCCAGATGGTGGGAGCATTTTTAAATCTCCAGCCGGCTGGGAACAGACTTAGTGTTTGCTCCTATTTGGTAGGAGATTTAAAAATGCTCCCACCAGACAATCAATCAATCAGGTGTTTGTTGAAACACAACTACTCACCTGTGAGGGTCTCAGGGAGCTGGGGAAGGGGTGTAGGTTTCGGTCAATCAAGGAAAGGGTCTGTCGAAGAGCCAGGTTTTGAGGTGCCTTGTGAAGATGGGGAGTGATGTTGTCTTTCTGAGGTGGAGCGAAGGGCGTTCCAGGCTCTAGCTGCGAGGAAGGAGAAGGATCTGGACTTTCTGGTGCGGGGGACCACGGAGTAGGAGAGCTGGGCTGATTGTAGGGTCCTTTGGGGTGTGTGGAATTTGAGTCTGCTGTTCAGGTATGCTGGTACGGTGTCGTGGAGGGCCTTGTGTGCGTGGGTGAGCATCTTAAAGGTGACTCTGTCCTCGATGGGGTGCCAGTGAAGTGTGCGCAGGTGCTGGGAGATGTGGCAGTGTCTTGGTAGGTTGAGGACCAGTCTTGCGGCGGCGTTCTGGATGTTTTGTAGCTTGCGGTGAGGTTTTTGTTTATTCTGGTGTAGAGTGCGTTGCCGTAGACAGGAGCAAACACATTTTTTGCTGCTCCTGGTAGTGCTCCCCAGGACCAATTAAGTGAGCTGGCTCGTGGGATTGGGTCCCCAGGACCACTAAATGCTTAAGGAGGGGGTTTGTGTGGCTCCGTCCCTTTTAATTTCACTTATGGGCCTGAAGGATAGTGTCCCCGGGCCTTTTTAGAGATTGGGGGATCGTGCAGCCCCCTTACCCTTTTTTTTACATTTTGGCTCCAGGGAATGGGGTCCCTGGGGCCTTCACTGGCTCAGAGAGAAGGGCCCTGGACCCACTCTCCCCTTTTTTACATCATTGGCCCTGAGCGATGGGGAGACCATCGGCTCAGGATAGGGGCCCCAGGCCCTCTTCCCTTAAAAATACCCAGCCCAGGGATAGGGTCCCAGGGACCCTAAATGAGTTGGGGAGGGGTACATTACTAACGCCCTCTACCCATATTTTATCTATATTAAAACATTGTGCACACCCTTTTTTTTTGTTGCTGCATTACAGGGCGATTCCCTACAGATCGCGGCAAAATTTGTTTAATATTTTTTTTGGGGGGCCCAGGATGGGTCCCCTTTGAGTCCCAGTCATTGGACCTTGGGGCAGGGTATCCCTACTCTGCCCCCTTATATCATTTTAAATTTAAATTCAAGACAAGGGACTGATACCTGTAATGGCTACCAGCATAATTTTTCTCATGGTCCTGGCAGCTAATCAGAGCACTCTCTCCGGTGGGGGTCTATCCCTGGGCCAATCTGAATGCTGTATTTTTAAATTGGTGCTCCTGCAAGACTCTTGCAGACCCATTCGTCCAGCTATACAAATGTTTTTAGACAGTAATTTCTCAAAAACTACCGAATGGATTTACCGAAAGATCTAACTTCCTGCTAAATTTGGTGCAATTCAGTTCTGCAGTATTTGCGGTAGTGGTTCTAAAAGAAGCATTTAGAAAATGCATGGCAATTTTGCGTTTTGGGCCCCCCCCCTTTTTCTTGCCCCCCACTTTCCATGCACAAACTAGGCAAAAAAAAGAGCACTTTTTAAAAGTTTCCCGAAGATTCGTCAAATGGTGGCAAAGTTATTAGCAATACGAAAATGCATTTCCAATGGAAACGCTGACTCAACTACAACTACTCAGTATATATATGTATGTTTATATACATATATATGTGTATGTGTGTGTATATGTAAATTTTGCCTATACAAGTGTGATTTACACATTCTTTTACAGACATAATCCTATTTTATGCTTTGAAAAGCTTTAGGCATCCTTATTTTCGATTGATGGCGACGAACTGTTCTTTTTCGTTTAACTTGTTCTTTTCTGACTGGCTCCACTGCAGCGATGAAAGGCGGGTTGGCGCGCGGATACACCCAGGCAGCGGCAGCCGCATCCTCCTATTGTGCTGGGCTCAGTGCGCTGCTAAATTGGGTTCCTTTAGAGGCTAATGGTTTTCACTTTGCAAAGTAATCTGGTTATTGCTGGGCTAACACCTTGATCTGATAGCACTTCATCAAAAAAGGATAGTTTGGGCACACCGCAGGCGGTGTTTAATGTGATGAGCACTGGATTTATGGCAAGAATGAAAGGTAACCTGATTTTGGCTTTGATAGTGGCCTATCCACTTTAACTAATTCAAATAAAACCAATATTCTCATTGAGGAGGCGGAATCTGAAGACAGACAGCTTTGCAGATTGCTCGGTGTGCTTGCCTTCCCCTGGCATCATTCCAGATGCGCTACAGCTGCAGCCCGGTGCAGTAAACAGCACTGTGTCTTTGCATGTACGAAGGGGCTGTGCAAGAAAGAACATTGCTTCCACAAAATGAACCAATCCCTTTGCTATTCCGAGTCCAGCACCCATGAAACACTTATTCTTTCTGGACATCTGCACTTTACAAATACAAATGTGTATTAATTGCACACCCACACTTGTGAGCAGTTATAAACCTGCAGGATACATTTTTACAAATTGTTTGCTGTTGCCTATTTCGATTATTCATTGGTGATTTAGTGAGGCGTTCATGCAGTGCTATACTTAATACAAGTTGTATCACCACAGCTTACCTATGGGATGAGATATTTAGCCAATTCAGAGTTTTGGGTAACAGGGAAGCATCCCATTTGTGGTAGAAATGCTAAACCACAAAGAAAATGTGTTGTTGTCCTTTTCTGTCCCATTGGTGGATTGCGAGCTATGGTATCTCTTCTAAATGTTGCACTTTTCCACAACTGTGAGGGTCGTCCCTTACCTCTCAATTTGAAATAAATCCATATGTCAACAGTAGGCCTGAGAGGAATTATAATAATCAGAGCAATTTCAGTAATTACATGCAACTCTTGTGATGCGAAATCGCAGAAGTTAAGCTTTTAAGCCAGCTGGAGGAATTAAAAGTAATTTCGGACAAAAATCCTACTTCAGAAGCACAGGAAAAATGAACTAAGAGACGGTGAGTGGCTGGTCGTTACTGCTGTTTGTGTCACGCAGCAATAAATGCTATTTTCTTGGCGCATAATGCTTCCCGGACACATTTTGGAAGCAAACGTGCATGTTGCACTAAGAAAATAGCACTAACTGCTGATCACACTTCTCACACAATTACTCATAATTAGGCCTGGGCTAAATTTCCGTTCCGCTCGCGGAAATTGCGATAATTTCACATTTTCGCATTCCGCGGAGAGCGCGAAAATGTCAAAATTTCCGAATTCCGCAGCTTAGCGAGAATTTGTTTCTTGCTCGCGCTGTAAAATAATACATTCTCTCGCGCGCGCGATCGCCTTACCTGAATCCCCGCGTTCGCCGACAAGTTTTCCCGATCCAGTCGCGTTCTCCACGAGATGTTGGATTGTTGGTAGCCATTTGCGCTGTCTCGCAACAGTTAGCGCCCGCAGTAATGTCATTGGTCGCGCGATCACGTCTTTCTTCTCGCGATCATGCACCGCGAGAAGAGTGAAAATAAGATGGCCGCGCCCGCGAGCAATTGCATGGGTAAGTTGGCGAGCCGCGACCACACAGAAAATACCGCGAACGGGCGGGAAAAAAACTTCCGCATCTTCGCGATATTTCCGCGTGTTTGCGGAGATTTTTAACATTTTCAAAATAATTTGCGAAAGTCACTTTCGCAAATTCCGCCCACCCCTACTCATAATTACGAGTCATTTTGTCGTAATTATGCTTGTGAGAAATACGCCAGTTATGCCCTCCTCTACTTAGAAGTTGAGATTTGGATTTAGATTGTTTTTGGTAGAGAGTTTGGAGTGTGTTGCAAGTAGTTTAGAGTTGCATCTGGAGATATTTTGTGGTACTAAAGGCTATTTTTACTAGGTGCCTCGTTACAAGTGCAGAAATAGTGATTTTTCTTTAGGCATCAAGCACAGAATCAGTTCTTGGGTGTCTGTCTTAGAGTGCTGTTGGACCTGGCCCTCTCTGCAGGGTCACCCCCAAATTTTTCGCCTTATATTTGTTCTTCGTAATTCGTTTTTGTTGGCTTTATGACTCTGTGCATTGTACCACTGCTAATTTTCTTGTGAGTGCATTGTAGAGTGGTATGCTATATACCCATGGTCTGTAAATCAATTGCTACTAGTGGGTCTGAATCACTTAGTAGGCCACCCACTTAAGTCGTCCCTTAAAACATGTCTCTGGCCTGCCATCGCAGAGTCTGTGTGTGCAGTTTCAACTGCAATGTTAACATGGCAAAGTAAATTACTTTGTCAGGCTCAATCCCTTCTTTTGAATACAAATAATTCACCCCTAACGTAGGCATTGGACAGCCCCAAGGGAAGGTTGTGGTGCATTTAAAAAGATGGACATGTACTTTTAGGTTTTACATGTCCTCTTAGTGAAAAACTCCTAAATTTGTTCTTCACTACTGCAAGACCTAACTCTTCCATAGGACAACATTAGAGATTCCTTCTTACATGTAATAAACTGTAATTTCTAAATGGAAACTGCTATGTCATGTTTGGTGTTTATGAAATTGTAAGGATAAACGAAGTTGGATTTCTCATTACATTGATAATGCCACTTTTAATTACAAAGTTAGCATTTTCCTGCCTGTAGCCCTACTGTGCCTGTAGATTGTCTTGGGTCGCATGACTGGGTGTACCTGACAGTTAGGCTTTGTGAATTCCTCTCAGAAAGTCACACAATACAGGGATTAGGTGCACCTGAGTGGGCCATCTGCTGGCAGGATGGGGGTGGCACAGCTGAATAGCCCGTACTCTGCCTTCATGCAGTAGGCCTAACGACCCTGCATAGTCACTTCAGCCAGACTGAAGCCATAACATTTCATACACTTTAAACCCACTCTCTTGAAGCTTCTCCACACATTCCAGAACCAGGGTGCCAGGGTATGAAAGAAGGTCCTCAACTCTTCAGTACAGCTCTGGACCCGTGGATACTCTGCCAGGAAAAAGGAATGTTGTGCACCTACAAGGACTGCCACTCTGCTGGACTGCTATATCTCCTCATTATGCCATTATCAGGAAG
Source organism: Triturus cristatus (assembly GCF_964204655.1). Classification (NCBI taxonomy): domain Eukaryota; kingdom Metazoa; phylum Chordata; class Amphibia; order Caudata; family Salamandridae; genus Triturus; species Triturus cristatus. The sequence continues at coordinate 933,005,696 of NC_140588.1, read as the reverse complement.
GTGCACAATTTAGACACATTCCCAGGTGTACTTAACTTGGTAAATCTGGTAATGCTTTAAATACATTGGTAGAAGACTCGGCACACCCACTCTCCACCCATGTAGCACCTTCCTGGCACAGAGTAATGCAAGGCAGCAACTTGTGCTGACTTATGTTACTCCAGATTTACTGAGCCATGCAGGGCCATGCAAGATGGATTTGCGTGGCTTGGTAAATATGAGTTAAGGAAAGCGTTGCCCTTGCGTCACTTTGCGTGATGCAAGGGCATCTAAATGGATCTCCTTATCAACAATCATTAAAGACTTGCTTGAGTTCCCTATCACATAGTTTGAAATAAGGCAAACTAATTTTTAAAACACTAAAAAAGGGCCTGGCTGGGAAGTCTTTCAGAACAAATTCTACAAAGCATATGGAACAAAGATTCTGCCCAAATTATAGAAGTTATTTAATCACTTGGAAGAACTTGGCGAGGTTATGCCCACAAAAACGGGGGCAGTTTTAATTATACTGCATGAATAAGGTCGAGATCCCCAGCTCTGCTCCTCCTGTAGGCCGATATTGTTACTTAGTATTGATACTAAAATATACTCCAAGATTTTGGCCACTAAAATACACAAGATTCTCCCAGATTTAATTCCTGCCAACCAATTAGATTTTACCACCTCTGGATAGACCTAGGATAATATGAGGCAGCCAGTCCACCTGGACGTAAAAGCTGTGAACAAATGCATTCCAGCAGTGATGGTCTCATTAGATGCAGAAAAGGCTGTTGATTAGGTGGACTGGGATGTTTTTAATACAAACCACGGGAAGATTACATTTGCCCCTTGACATATGTCCATGGTTATGGCCATATACAAGGGCCAATTGCCGGAAATGTTTCAAATGGAATTTGTAGAAGTCATTTACTCTAGGGGGGACATGCAGCAGGTTTGCCCAATGTCCCCTTTATTTTGTGCCTTAAGCATTGACCAATGGCAACGCTTAGAAGATGAGCAGTGTATGTCTGAGTCATTACATTCGGATTGGATGAATGCAAGACTTCCCTATATGCAGATGATGTGCTGCTGATTCTGAGAAACCCTCAGCAGCCCTTATTTTGCACCTGCATACATTTGAGGCAATGTATGCATTTAAAACTCACAAATATGAGGTTTTTAAAAGTATGCTACTGCCCCAAATGGAGTGGATTCTGGGTAAGAACCTCCATTTCTGTTGGCCCCCAAACACACAAAATGCTTGTTTATAAAAATAAGGCAGAAGATACAACAGTTATACTGAGTGAACTTCCCTCCTTTATCAAATGAAATCAAGCGAGAGCTTAACAAATAGCCCCCTTATACTGTCAAGAACAGGGCATATTAATCCAATCAACATAGACATTCTCCTAAGAATTTATTTTATGTTCCAGACATTTCCCAAACTGATAGAAATGGACTTTTTAGTCAACTGGAGAAAGTAATAGGGAGTTCATTTGAAAGAGATCTAGCTCTAGGGTGCACTCAAATTATTACAATGAACCCAGTGCAGGGGGGGTCTGGCAGTCCCTGATTATTTCATCTACTTGGTAGGTCCCTAAGCTGAGGGTTGTATCTGAATGAATACTCTAAGGCAGAAAAGGCGGCCACGGACTATGCAAACATGTTTAGATTATTGTGGGACATGCACTGGCTTCATGAGGAGTAGATCCTAAATGCTTACTTGCCCTACACCCATGAGAATGACCTTAATGATGTGTGATACTGTGGCAACACGGCTGGGATGCACGTCATTCCCATGCCCATTCAAGACAATCTATTTCAATAGCGGTTTGCATCGATGCTGCTGCTTGGTCCATTTGAAGACTGTAGGGAGGGTTGGTGTAGGATGGTCTCTTTCTGAAATCACGACCCCCATATAAAGACCTTCATCAAATATGAGCAAGAATTTCGTCTTGGGAATCCGAGTAGCTTCATTTTACCCAACGTAGCCCTGGGTCTTGAACCTGAACATGAAAGGTGCCACAAGGAGACAGAAAGAAAACTTCTCTTAAAAAGACAATCACTAAACTGTTTGGCATGGGAAGAAGTGATGTCTAACCTGTACATTCTGTTAATGGCAACCAGAAGAGAGGACTGTAGAATTAAACATGACATACAAATTGAACAGAGGGGGTGGGACACACTGAGAAGAGGTATACACAAAAGCTCTATAATCATGAAAAACAAAGAAATACAATATAAACTCATTTATGGATAGCATTATCCTTGAGACAAAATACACAGAATGTCCCCAAGAGTGCTGAATAACTGTTGACATGGATTGTGGTCTGTCTGATGACACATTCCTCGACTGGTAGAATTGCCCTAATCATCTTCTCTTTTGGAAATAGATAGCTGATGCATTTAAAGAGGTTTTAAAATTCTCCTTCTCTTTCCAACGAAATAAATTTGAGCTAGGTTTTAGACTGCACTGTGATGCACATTTGCCAAAGCCTGAGTGGTATATGACTTTGCAATGCGTGGCGGCAGCAAAATAAGCCAATTATGTTCAACGTAAAAGGTTTCCTCCTCCATCTTTTTCCAATGGTGACAGAGAATATGGTCCATGCTCTCTATGCAGATACTTATCAGTGACCTGGAGGACACACCTTGTGTTAGAAGGACAATATGGCCGACTGGTGAAGTTTATTTTCATAACGGCGGCCGCACGTGTGTTGCCCCCATGCTGGAGTGCAATGGACATCATCTCTGGAACTTAGGAGGGGAGGGTCTCTTGAAGGAATGATGAAAAGGCTATGTGATGGCACATCATTTTATGACATGTTAATGTGGGGGTCACCTCCCTGAGAGGAGGAGCAGCCTGAGGCAGATGATAAATAAAGGTTGGATGGACATATTCATGAATGATTGAACACTTTGTTATGTACAGTATGTCACTATGTACCTTTATTCTGATAAAAGTTATTAAAGATGCATTTGAATAAAAAAAAGTACACTCCATGTGTGGGCAGTTACAGTCTCCTTCCAGACACAACGTTTGAGAACTAACAAATCCTCCCCTCCCCCCAAGGCTGAGTTAGAGATCCCCTCCAACCCTAATTATTGCTTCTTTTGCACCTGAAGAAACAGTGTAACCTGGTTGTTCACTGGGGAACAGTGCATCATGGGATGGGGGCATGTTGGGTTTGTTAGCACCTCTGCAAAGCCTGCTGCATTGCCCACGTCAAATGTGGACAGGTTTAAACTTGAGTGCGTCTGACTCAATGTTTTCATTGAATCTCTGAGACCCTGTTGAAGGTAAACCTGCTGTCATTGTTCAGAGAAGGTTATTTATTCTTGCGCTTGAGACATGAGTTTTCGCTGGCACACAACAATTCTTAGAACCCATCCAGCAGCTTCAGTAGGTTTTGAGAATTTTATTTGATAAAGTGCATTCTACAGAATGTATTGACTGTAAATAACCTGGCAATTAGTTTCTAAAAGGAGTATGAATGTTTCTAGGAATATTTTTCAAAGATTGTGATCGTAGGGTGCTAAGCGTTTATTTCTTAGCTTTAGATCACTTGCAAATGGTTTCAACATGTCTCAGAAAAGTAGTACATTTTTCCTTCCACTTGAAAGTGTGCATAAATATATATATTTTTTGCAGCAGTTCATTTGTTTGGTCTGACCTGGCAACTGCAACCGGTTGACGACCAGCTGTATGAAAACGGAGTCAGCAAAGGAAGCCGAGGCATCGATTCAATGGACACCACTTACTCGCCACTCGGAGGAAAAGGCTCCGACAAAACTGAAAGGAAAGGTACGAAAAGTTATTTCCACTTCTGCCATATTATTTTCCATCACTATGGTGATGTTATCACGTCCCTCTGTTCTGTTATGTCTAGAAAACAAGCATTTCTCCACTGCACCGCCTCGTGATATGACCCCTACAGTCTTATGGAGTCTCAGAGTGGTTTCAAAAACATTCTAAACCATTATCTCAAAATGCTGGCAATTCTCAGGTGCAAACACCGTTCTCCCAAAAGCCTGACTCCCTCGGCTCTACAGAGCGTGCGCTGTCTTTACAGAGCTGTTTGCGCGGGTCATTTTGACCTCCGCAAACAGATCTTTGATTCTCACCAGCACTTGTGTTTCAAATACTTCAGGTTCTGCTTTTCAATACATTTTGAAGCTGTCTCTCCTCTTTTTGAAGGCCCATACAGTTTGATTCTGCAATGTTTTTTAAAGTCGTATTAAAAATACGGGGTTCTCTACCTTTAGCAACATTTTCTTTAAAATCCTGCGTATGGGCTTTATTGCACTTTTGAAAACCATAGTGTGATTTAACTCGTTTTCCTCACATACATTCTTCAGATACCTATCAGTTATCTTGTTGCTCAGGTTCCTCTTCTCTTTCCCAGTCCTGACCTCACAAGGTGTGTCTGGAAACAAGCACCCTGCTGAATAAAAGAAAAAGTCTTACCTCTTCTCTTTTGCAGTTTTATATAGCTCGAGCTCGATCCGAAGGTGTTGGCGCTTTATATGAGCAACAGTTACATTACACAAGAACACATTCATTTTGGTAGGCACGGGTAAGATCAACTGATTTGCCCAGAATCACAGTATGCTGAGCCGATGCCGAGACTCGAACCTGATTCCACAGCTCCAAAGTCGGCAGCTCCTGGCATTAGGCCACATCCTCTCCTTCAAGTTTGTCTATAAAGGACCACCTGTACCCAGAATCCTCTTGAGTAGGCGTCCAAATCACCTTAACTGACTGCTGTTGAAGATAGCCACATCGTTTGTACCAAACCATACAAAACTAACTTGATTGGCAACCAATCAGAAAAGTTCAATCCCTGAAAAGAGAAAGGAACTCAAAATAAAAACACGTCCCCATGGCCCATTAACAAGAAAAGCCAGCAATCCCAGGAAGCTTAACAGAATAATCAACCACAATGCATAGATGGACAAGGCCTAATAAAGTGATGCTGACACCAGTGAGAGATGAGAAGGAAGACACCCATATCCAGGCTCCTGGGCAAGAACTTCTAGGCACATGGAGTGACACGAGGAAAGAAAGCCAGAAGGAGCCACATAGCAGCGGTATGAGCAGTTCACTGGTTCTATGCGGCAGGGCATCCTAGTTTAAGCAGAAATGAGACCGCTATCCTCACAACATTACATCGGGAAAGACAACCATCCGTCCCTGCCTGATGGGTTCAGTGGGGGTAGAAAAATCAAACAAGAAGCATATTAGCCAGTCCAAGACCCAAGCCAACAGTAACATCAGGAGCTCACCAGCTCATGCCAGGCACTAAAGCACCACCAACAGGGAAATCCAGTGACAAGATTAACAACTACCTGCACAGCTGCACAGCAGTGTTCAAATTCCAAACTAGGGGGACCCATTAAGCCGGGCACATCAGTGAAAACTCATAGGATGAGCCTGAGGACAACCTGAAATAGACAAAAAGACCATGGCCTACAAGCCATGGGAGGAGACAAGCCCAGATGTTAAATACATACAAAGCACTCATGATGTCACATATCCACACACAGAAGTAGAGGCATGGCTGAAAGAAAGCACAGGGCATAAAGAAACATCAGACAACCTGAGAGAAGAAACACAACAACCAGGTTAACATATGACAAAGGACTGCTACCCGGAGCATCTAAGACTATGCCAGCATTGCACAACGGACATCCATACACGAATATATGACGTTACAACGCAAACAATTACAACACATGCTTTTACAATGCGGTTTTTACATTGCAACGACCATTACATCGTATGATTTTAACGCATTTTTATTAACTACTATTACAACGCATTCCATTACAACGCATACCTTTGCAACGCATACCATTACAGCACATAATACTTTTAGGGCAACAGTAGGGTAAGTGTTGGATAGTGTAGGGGTACAAATTACTATTCCCACTCCAGTGAGTGCAACAGTAGGGAAAGTGTTGGATAGTGTAGGTGTAAAAATTAATATTAATATCTACCTCAAAACCCATACCCACCATAAAACAAAAAAATCTCCAGTAGTTACCTTATCATTCTTTGTAATGGCATGTGTGGTAATGGTATGCGTTGTAATGGCATGCGTTGTAGTGACATGCGTTGTAATGGCATGCGATGTAAAGGCAGTTGCGTTGTAACAGTTGCGTTGTAAAAGCAGTGCAATGTAATGACTAAGTTGTAATGGATGTTTCCCTCCATACACCAAACCCACAACATTTGGTCATCTTGGAATTATATTTTCAATAGTTCCAAGATACTCACCACATAATGTGGCAGCTATTATGGAAGTACAGAAAACAAAGTTTTTAATTGGCTTCCCAACTTCATCTGCACACCAGGTGGTAGTCGCCTTGAAAGTCTATCTATACTATTCTATGGCCTTATTGAGCACACATTGTCATGCCAATTCTACATTTCTTCCACAGAATTTCCATGCCATCATGCACTTTGCCATGATTACTTCACATTTCCACAGTTGATTGCACATGGGCATACCAGTTTCAACATTAACAGAGGAAGATGTCCATGGAGGTTTCCACATCCCGTTGCCTGCCTCCACAATAATGTACACGTTCCATTTCTTCTGTCAAGAATTACTGCCATTCTAGTTGCACATTGCCCATCTAAGAGAGTATTTGCAAAAGTTGCCCCAGTTAGCTTTACTCTAAATCTGGGAACAAGATGGATTAAGACTTTGCAAGAACTGGGAATTAACCCAGTTGCCTAAGCTGAGATCAGATAATCATGTTGACACTCAATCAGTGGTGAAAAAATGATGAGGCAACAGACTTCTGAGTAGGAGTGTGCGAAAGAGCATAGTTTTTTTACGTGAATTTTCCGAATATTCCATAAAATAATTGCGAAAATACGGTTTTAGAGGGAAATGTGGTTTGTAGGTCTGTTGCAAAACTTTTCACAAAAATGTGCACTTTCCCTAAAATGCTTGATGAGCAGAAAATGTCTCCAGACATGGCCATTTTCTGTGGGAACAGACCTTGTGCATGCGCAAAAATTAGAAAAAATCAAGAACTCTCTTCAATGAATATATGGAAATTACACACATTTCGCCAGCATAATTAAAATAAATATGCCATGCCGACTACTAGGCCTAATGAACAAACTGTCAATTACAAAGTAAGAACCGAATCTTGGGGAGTCTAAAGCCCCAAAAGCAGGTCTGAATAAACAAAGAATGAAACCACCATTTCCCCTTGTCTCATTCTGTTTAAGAAAGGTGCTGCTTCTTAGCTCTGCAAGCAATTAAAAAGAAAGTCTTAAACATCATTACTGTATTTTGCTGTAATTTCTGAGGTTAAGGTGAACTTTCATCTTAAAAATGCAGTTGTGCACCAATGCCCAAACCAGCTCTTAAATGCATGTCCTTATGCATTGGCTAAGTAACTACTGTTGAAGCCTAGGCATTTCAAACCAATCCTTCTGTATTTAACTAGATTGCGGGTATGGTTTTTCTATTTAAGGATGAAAAAAATGACTCCCGTAGCTACGTGCATGCACGAAAAAAGTGCGATGTGACACAGCAGGCGGGATGTATTTTTGATCACATTCATTATCTTTCCTTGTAAATGTGTTCATACATATATCAAATAAAAATGGTATTGTTGTTTGAGTATTAGGTAAAAAGACTAGAATTTGACTGCCATGTAAAATAATATAATATATGACTTTCAACTGTTTAATGATCCCCTGGGAAATTCGGTCGCTTCTCTGATTCACCATGTTAAACATCTACATTTCTGTTTGTGGGGTAAAGGACCCCCTGAAACTGAGTCATAACTTAGACCTTACCATTCCAACCAATTTGCTCTCTAATGTGTCCCCAACTACCTGCTTTAGTCTGACAAATACTGCATTAAATGTATTTATTGTAATGTTTCACTGTTTCACAGACAGCGGTCCCGCTAAACAAATTCCTACCCATGACAGAACAAACAGTCATTCAGACACGTTTCTTGTGATCTATAAAGCCTACATCTTTGCAAAGTATGCTACATTTTCGAGCTAGATCTGAGACACCATACATATTCTAACCCCTTTAAAAATCCACTAATTTAGGCGTAAAATGGTTGGACCCATGCAAATACATAGATACAATAGATACACACCCTTCTTTAGTCCCTGAAACAATGTACAACAATCTGGGCAGGCAGTGGGAGGAAAGGGGCATCACAGAGGTAGGGGATCTTTTTTCAATCAACCAGAGGTTCGCATTTATAGATCTGCAACCGAGATATGGAATAATGGCAGGGACTCATTTTAAGTACAAGCAAATCACCAGCTTCTTAAACCAAATAGGGAGGGAAAAGATCTCTACAAATAGAATCCCCCTAGTGGAAGTTATGTCTCACCCTCAGACTAGAATCAAGTACATATATAAAATAATAATGGACACAGTCCCCGATGACCTAGAAAAGGTAGAAACTAAATGGGCCAGTAAAGTGGGAAACCCTGATGTGGATCCATATCAGTCGATTGCATTAGGGAAGGGAATATTTCTCTCAGCAAATTTAAAAGACCAACATTATCAAACTATCTTTGACCTCTACTTTACTCTGGCTAAGCTTTTTTGCTGGGGTAAAAGAGGGAATGACAAATGTCCTCGATGTGATCAAGGACCGGCAGATACAATACATATGTTTTTTGGGTGTGAGAAATTAGGACTCCTCTAAAGGAGGGAATAGAGGAATTTCTCCTAGTGGCATTGGGGGGCATGGTCCGTATAACTCCATCACTGATGTTATTGGGATATGACGACAAGGAACAACGGGATGTAAGGCAGAATGACTTTGTCTTTATTGCGGTGGCCGTAGCTCAGCTTCTTATTGCTACACAATGGAAGGATGCCGACCCTCCTACGTACCATGCCTGGTTGGCCCGCTTACTGGCCCTATATAATCTTGAAAGATCATTGTACAACTGCAAAGGCAGGTGTCGTAGCAAGAAAGGCCGTAAAATCTGGGACCAATTGAGCAAATGGCTTACAAGGCATAAAGATGGGAGGGACTGGCTGGCCTAGGTAGGAGGAGGAAAGAATGGGTAGGATAGTAGACTGATTTCCTTAGGTATGATAGCAGAGGAATAATTATTTGTATCGATCTCTATACATGGGGGTAGATAGATGCTATGTTTCAATATCTCTGTCATTGTTTCTAAGCTATATTGTATTGTCTTAGGTTTTACCCTTTCTGCTCCTTTGTCTCTTGTACCCCTCTCATTGTTCTACACTGCTTGTTTTGAGTGTGTGTATGCTTTATGTGATGTATATACATGAAATTGTTTATATATATATAATATATATATACATATATATATATATATATGTATGTATGTATGTATGTATATATATATATATATATATATATATATATATATATATATATATATATATATATATATATATATATATATTCACTGAAAAAACCATAGGTTTCACACATGTTATAGTTAGCTGGACATTTTACTGATAAAAAACCAATGAAATTCCCCCGTTATAGTTACTGTAGGCAACTATAACTCACGCGACCGCAATCCTCTGCTGATGCTAATACTGTATTTAGACACTTATTTGCCCATATCTTCTTCCATTAAATTTTAGCTATACATATATTACAAATATTTTTTTTTCATAAAGACACATATGTCATCAGCAGAGGATTACGGTCGCGTGAGTTATAGTTGCCTACAGTAACTATAACGGGGGAATTTCATTGGTTTTTTATCAGTAAAATGTCCAGCTAACTATAACATGTGTGAAACCTATGGTTTTTTCAGTGAATTAGCAAGGTTTTTTAAATGCTATTTCCTAACTATAACGTGTGTGAAACCTATGGTTTTTTCAGTGAATTTGTACGGTTTTTTAAATGCTAAGTTACTTTACGCCATTTGTGGCGTGCGCGCCCACTTAACGCAGTTCGTTCCGTGCACGGTTTTTATCAACTTTAATAAGCCCTGTACATTTGGTGGCCTTCGGCCACCAAAAGCACAGGGGGTGAGGTCAATGTGGATAGTGTTTTTTTTATTTCGATTTTATAATTTCATGTTGCCAAAATTACGTTTTTTTTCTCTATTAATAAGCCCTGCACATTTGGTGGCCTGCGGCCACCAAAAGCACAGGGGGTGGGGTAAGTGTGGATAGTGTTTTTTTTATTTTTATTTTTTTACCGTAAGCGTACGGTAAGCTTACGGTAAGCGTACGGTAAGCGTACGGTAAGCGTGCCCCGCGAAATTGCCGAAAAAAAAATAAAACCGTTTTTGCTCTTGGGGGATGTTTGGGGACTCCCTCAACATGACTATGTGGGAGGGAGTTGTCAAAACAGCCCCGTAACATGTTTTTGGCCATCATGTTTGATAAACAACACTCAGTGCGAGAGACAAAATGGCGGACGCCGCTTCCTGGTTTCGGCCGATTCGAATGTTTACTAAGATCTAAGAGCCAATCAGAATCGCGCTCGCGCACGCCACCGTAAGCTTACGGTAAGCGTACGGTAAGCGTACGGTAAGCGTACCGTAAGCGGGCTCAGATATATATATTGATTTAAAGGCTATTTTCTCAGAATCTACTGAACAGATTTACACCAAACCTACAAAAGGCACTTCCTTGACCTAGGGACTACCTCTCTGCCAAATTTCTAGTAATTCTGTTCAGCCGTTCGGGCTGTAGCTCGTTCTAAAGGTCCTATGGAAAAATGCATGGGAAAAACGCGTTTTGGGACCCCCCTTTTATCTCAGCCCCCGCTTGACGAATCCCCCCGAGACTTTCAGGGTAGGAGCGGAGCGTAGCGCCCCACCTATTTTGAGAAATTCGCGAGGATTCGTCGACCGGCGCCAAAGTTATTCAAAATAGAATGTTGAGGTTTTCCTATGGAAACGTGGTCCTAACTATAACTACCTACTGGCGACCGCCAGTAGGTAATATACATATACATATATATATATATATATATAGCAGCTGGCAAACCAGAAGAATACTTTTTCCCACCCTCAAGAACTCTTCCACTGAGTGAAAGTCCTAATCCTTTCCCTGAATTGCTATGCAACTCTCACTTCTTTCTTCATTGGAAATGTTACGAGTATTTGATCTGGCATTTCAAGGGAATTACATGCCTCTGACAACCAGAAATCTGTGTTAGAGGGTATCCATCAGTATATGGAGATGGCTTCTGATGGTGATAGTGTCAATGCTCTGATCTTAATTGATCTGTCAGAGTCATTTAACACCATTGACCATTTCATCCTCCCTTGACAGACTTGTGAGGTTCTCAGGGGGGTACTGCACATGGCTGCTTTGCCTCTTTTTAGATATGGGGATTCTCTGAGATTCTGCTTGTCGCTACTTCAGTACAACATCGACATATTTCACGTTGGGACGCTGAATGGCTCTGCCCTCCTCCCTATCTTTTCACATCTTATGTTGAACCCCTAATGAGGCTCACTGTTACTCACAACTTCCATTTTATTGATGCAGATGATACCCAGTTTTCCCTCCATTCTGATGGTTCGGAGAATCTAGATACTTCCATCCGTCGCTGCATGAGGGGGGATTGTGAGTGGTGTGGTTCCCTAATCAAAACAGCTGAGAGCAAAACTGGAATTATGTTAGAACACTAACAATCTGATCTTTGGTCTCTGATTATTTGTCCTCTAGAGAGGGGTGCCTGTCCAGAACCCCCTTCCCCTCAGAAAACTCAGATTTCCTTTTAATCAGACCTACTGTTGTCTTGTGAGCACAGTGTAGACATCTCTGGTGGCTTGCTTTAGCTGGAAACCCAGAAGACAATTGCACCCTATTTTCCAAATGAGAAAAACATGTATTGTAACTGTTAATGGGCAGGCTCTATGCTTCAATTGAAAACCTCTGTGTATTTACATTCAGCCAAACCATTCTTAGGTGCTTCACATGTGATTCAGAGTGCAGTTTCTAGAATTGTGACCTGCTCAACCAGACTCAGCAGTTTCACATCTTTCCAGTGTGTGCTGCATTGGCACTCAGTTAAAGCCCCTAGATGTATAGAACAGATGCAATAGACGTTAAATGTGACTATCAATGTTTGCAAATCAATTTATTCATGTCTAATTATCTAAGTAAGTTTTTAGGATGCGGTCAGAGTGCCAATTTCTTGTGCCCCAAGTACTTTAAAAGGACTATGACAAAGTTCTTACTTGCTCACTAGGACAAACAGGTACACCAAAGCATTGTCACCGGTGGCCGGCATATGATTTAAATAAATATTATTCTGCACAACAAGGGGATGGAAGTGACAGATCTATCTTTAGATATGGACTAGAAACAGCTTTAGCTGTGTCGAGTACCATGTATTCCCCAAAAATCCTAAATTAAATACACACCTATATACATATACAAAGGGTCCTTGGAACAACCCTCCCTGTCCATTAGTCTGTTAAACTGCATGTCCATGTTGCTTCCACCCACCTCAGCATCCGGCATAGGGTATTAGGTCATCCCACTTCAACGACTGGCTCTATTGCAGTTTGCCTGACCTTAAAAATCAATGCTCTTCAATGCTAGTGTCGGAGGGCCAATCTTTTGGTTTCATTTGTAGTCCATTTTCTACTGCAATGACGGGAGAACTGGCAGTGTCACCCAGCCTCCTTTGAAATGTTGCTTATTTTGTCTCAAGCTGCACACCGTAGGCAGTGTCATTGACAAACATGTTGAGCTGCTCATTTCATATTCAAGAGCTCAAGGTGGTCCTTGCAGTCCATATTCACTTCGCCCTGCTGTGAAAGGAAAACCAGCTCTGTCTTCAGGCCTCCCTGTAGCTTACTTTTCTTTAATGTTTGTTCACCGCGTGAAGGGAAAACCAGCAGTGTCTCCCAGACTCCCTTTGATGTTGTGCTTTTTAGGTCAAGCATTAGAGACCTCTTGTATAAACTTTAGTATATACTTATATGTGTATGTACTTTGTGGGCTCTAGAGATCACCCCTAGGACTTGTCTGCTTCCGCTAAGGTACTATTTTCTTTTGTTCAACTGCCTCCATTTCAACTGTCTTGATAGAAAACGACCAGTAGAGGTCAGTAAAATACCAGAATTGCTTTCTGCTGAGGGACTGTATTTTTTTAAATTTTTCTGGCAGCTGCCTCTTTTTAACTTTCTGGATAGAAAACGACCAGCAGAGGTCAGTAAAATACCAGAATCACTTTAGCATTCTCTAGATTCCAGTCCATAGAAATTGTCTTCCACGAGCACCCGTAAACAATAATATTTTTTTCAAATCTTGTATTTTCAGCGATATGACCACCGAAGGACCTGATATAATATTAAAAACAGAGCTTTGGACTATACCATTCCTTACTGAAAGGCAATTTTTATCTCCATAGGTTCCCATACCTGGCGTGTCACGTAGTTTGGTGTTTACTTTCCTTCCATGTTAAAGAACAGTAGATGTGTCAGCACCCAAGCTAATATGCTGTATAGCGAAATACATATAAGGTCCCCAAGGCGAGACCGATTGCATTGCAAATGCTTGTTATCATTAGGTTTCTTGTAGCTGCTTCTGACAAGCAAGTTCACTGAATTTCTTGTCAAGCTGCATTAGTACATATTTAAGAGCACCTGGGAGTCATTGCAGTCCACCTACAATTTACACTGCTGTGAAGAGAAAAAACAGCAAGGTCAGTTAGCCTCCCTATTAATTGTTGGCAATTTTGATTACATTTCTTTAATGTAATGTTTACCCATTTCAGAAAGAAAGAGTTGTTGTTGTGCCAGCCCTCCAACAGGAGATTATGGTTAAACATTCACTGGTAATTCATTTGTAAAAAACATGAGTGCCAGGGTACACAGTGCCACTCCTGCGGTGGAATTAAAAATCAGCGCGCCAAACATCAAGCCTGCCTAATGTTGAATTCAGATACATGTCAACATTTTAGAAGAGTAAAGTGAGGATTTTAAAAACATAACCGGTAGGAAGTATTTCACCCTTTGACTTCCATCGAGGCCTGAATCGGGTCTATTGTCATGTATGGGACTTGCAGGTGTGCTGCTGCAGGATGGGTTGTCAGAAATGCAAATGCGCATTTTGTTTTCATTACCTGTCAGAAGAACAGAGAAAGCGCTATGGCAGGCTGAAATGGCATGATGAGAAGTTTGCACAGTGATCTCCAGGAGCAGGTTTCTGGCAGTGCATACTCTGAGTCACATAATACCAGCCCCTGTCGGCACAAGCCCACAGAGGAATGGGGTTTCTGCATGCAGAAATCGTGAGGTGGGAGACTAGCCTTGAAATCAGAAATCTCCCATCTGATTCTGGAGGATTGGCTTGTATGAATTCACCTCAGGCTCTTTTAATCTACTACCAGTTACTGCTACCTCTTTATCCCACTCTTGCTGGCCTCTCTTTGTGCCCATTTTTCTGTCTTTATCTTCCTCTTTCTTTCCCATTTGTGTTATTTTCTCGGTCTTGCTCGTCGTTAATACCTGATGAAGAAAAATTAGGGCCGATCCCCAAAAACTGGTGCCTGTGGGCTCCACCGGCTCAAATTAAGCACTAATTATATTAATGGTCAGCTTACCCCACTTCTGTTTGAACCTTCCATCATCCATGAGCCAGTGGTACTACTGAAGACTTGGCTGTGATTTACACATTCTCTTCTGTGCTTGAGTTCAATGCAATAGGCTATATTCTCTTCTTTCAGTGAAGGGCTCCCAGCTAAGCCATCTTTTTAAGGGAGACTGCTTCATTCTAAGATGGCTGCTGTGTTTGGGGTTCCAAAGTAATGGAGTAACTTTTTGAATAATGGAAACATTGGATTGCAGTCTCTTTTTTATTTCAACTATCACATTTTTATGCGCTTAAAGATTTATGTTCAGACACGAGGCGAAAAGGAATCACCAGCAGAGTGTGCACAACTTGACCGGAGGTACAGCATGGTGAGGAGAGAGTGCACATGCGTGTGCCTGTTTAACATACATGTGGGGCTTTAAATAGCTGATGCAGACTGCAGGATCATGCAGAGGGTAACAATATTCTATGCGGGAAAAGTTACTTAATTTTTGCTCAATGAATGCAACAAAACAGACTTGAGACATAAGCAGAATCTAGAACCTCCTTTCAAGTAACAAATGAGCGCAGTCTGTTAATGTGTCATGCTAGGTATTGCCTTAAAATGAAATGCATTCATATTCAATACTATGCATTTACTATTTTATCTATACATTTGTTAAAATATTTCTGAACAATGAATTGTGAAATAAGAGTTTTGGATTGATGGGTTAAATGTGAACATGCAATTAAGCTCAGGAATTGGAGATGCAAATCTGGGCATGCATTAATTGTTAATGACTTGTGTTACAAAACTCACACTCACCTAGGTGTTCCTTCCTGCACAAAAACAATCCTGCTAATGATGCAAGTACCCTTGCACCATGGTTCAAGGGTGCCTACGTTGGCGCTAGGCAGCACATTATGCGCTAGCACTGGAATATGACAGGAATGCGCCATATATTGTTAAATGCAGTACATTCCTGCCCTTTCCCTATCACGCAGCGCAGCGCAGTAAAGTGACTTGCTGCACTGCATGATAATTTGCTAAATATGTCCCCTAATGTGCAGTTCCACTTCCATTCAAATTGCTGCTTGGCTCTCTGTCTTCTATCTCCAAATATTTCTATTCTAAGTAACACAGAAGGACAGTGCTATTGTGTCTGGCAAGTAGCATTTTACAACCAACGACACAAGCTGGGAAAATCAATGTGGAGAGAGTTTAACTGATATTGAAAATGTTATAAAAAGGTTCACATCAGGAGTGCAATAAGCAATATCAATAAAAGAGTAATAAACTCGCAGGGCACGCTTTTATAGGCTCGTGATCACTTTCTTAAAGGATTCATATGAACAATTACTGCAAGTTTCATAAAGAAGTCATGTGCACAGAGGCTATTCGGATACCTCCAGCCCGCTCTTTGCCTTATTGGATCACTTCATCAATATGATCCCTTCACAACCAAAGGTCTCCTGAAGCCTGCAAGTGTATTACTTTCTAAGCAAACATATGGTGTTCGCTGCAAAAGAAGCTACATTCAGACATAAACCTTTAATGAAGTTTCTGGATTGCTTGTGTCTGATTCAATGATTCTCTCATGTTGAATCGTGATGTCACTATTTTCGTGTGAAATTTTGATAACTTCTCAGAATATATATGCTGTCTTCCCTTCAATGAAGTAACTGATGCTCAAGGCCAAATACTGTATAAATAAGAATTAAATTTAGCTAAATACATTCAGGGCCCATTTGTTGATCTTTGGCATTCAAAAATGAATCCACTATCATACACTCCAACGCCTGGGGCCTGATCCTCAAAGGGCTTCTGCACTCATGGCGAAGGCCCCACAGTCGTGGGGGAGTCTCCGCACTCGGCATGGAAGCACTCGTCACGGAATCTCCGCTATGAGAATTCTCTTTGTGAAGATTCCGCCCAGCGTGCGCAGCCTCCCCCATGACTGCGGGGTCTCCGCCACGAGTGCGGATGCCCTTTGTGAATCAGGCCCCTGGTGTACAGCATCAGTAACCTTGAACATTTCATCTACAGATGGATCTTAGTTTGTTAGAAAATATGAATTTACCTACATTGGGGGGTGATTCTGTGGTGTGACACGTCCTTATGAGATACAGGATTTTAAAATAGAAGGCGAACAAAGTATGGGTTCCCAGGGAATAAACCATCTCCTTGGGAGGTAAAACCAGCTTCAACATGGCATCTGGGCTTTCCGCCTAGTAGTCACAGCACAAAACAACAGGTTTTCTCTAAAGAAATGTATGTTAAGCATTTCATCAGTGGTAAAACTACATTAAAGTAAAGAAACTAATCAGTAAAATTCTGAAGACCTGTTAGGGAAAATTAATATAAATTAAATGAACAAAACAAAACTAAAATGATAATAACTGGGTAAGGGAATTAGACCATATGAATTTGAAAAAAGCGTTATAAAAGGTCTTTGGGATTTGTTGGGGCACGGTCTAAAAGTTAATGGTAATCCAGAGCATGACCAAACGATGGCAATGTAGGTCAAACTTCTTCCATAAGCAAAAACTAATACAGCACCAAACTGTGATGCTGCACACAGACTGTAGGGCAGAGTAATTTATTTTACAATCTGGTACATTCAAATACTCACAAACTAAAGGAACTGTTCCTGGTACCACAGGCTTTGGATTCTAGGGGAAAACTGATTCCACAACTCCAGCTACAGGGCCCAAGCCAAAAGGACACTTCCAGCTTTTCAGGGTAACTTCCTTGTTAGAACTTGGCTTACTGGTTTACTTTGGATGAGCCCTAGTCAAGCAGCAACCACAATCCGATGGTAGCTTGGAACAGAGCAGCCAGTATTAACTTGAAGGCAATGTGTAAAGTATTTGTGTAACACTTCAAAAAATAGATTACATTTTTATAAATAAAACAAGACCAAAATGACCATATTCCAATCAGTAGATCTGGAGATATTGATTTTAAAAGTTTCTAGGTCAAATAGCACCAAGAAGCACAAAGCGCTAACAAGGGATATCAGGTCTCGCTGGAAGGGGCCAAAATCACAAGTTTGCGCAACTGTGATGGAGCGCTAGCCGGCTTCAGCGACCCAGATAGGCCAGCTGAACAACGTACCTTAAATCCTGATTTCAGGGCATTGCGTGGATCTGAGGCAAAGAAGCATCGCGCAGCTGAAGCGATACGTTGGTTCCGAGAAGCAGTGAGGCTGCGGTGCTAGGTCCTGTCACATCAATTTCAAGGATCCTGTCACAGGGGCTCGTGATGCGAAGACTGAGCATCAAGGATCCAGTGTGCAGCTGGTGACACGTCTGTTCCAAAAGCTGCAAAGCTGCGATTTGGAGGCTTGTGTCATCATCGAGGTGCCATCGTCAAGAGATGGGAGGACCTGGCATGGAGGTGCACACACTGTCAGCAATGCAGCAGTTCTGAAGGTGCGACCTCCTGTGCTGGGCCCAATCCATGCAGAAGCTGCAATTTGTGGGTTCTGTTCGAAGATGCCCCACTTAGCCTGAGGAGATGCGTCGGTTAGGCTCGAGGATGTGCCGCTAAGCTGAGAAGAAGCATCGGTTTGACTCAATAAAACACCGCTCAGCAGAGAAGATGCATCTGTTCTACTAGTAAGCACCTTAGACCCACTTTCAAAGGTTAAAGACTGGGGTGGCACCACTTGGCAGTGTAGACTCACAGCTGGCAAAGTCCAGGTGCAGGTGCAAGGTGAATGGAAGCCTTTTAAATCCCTAAGGCTTCAGATCAGGCCAGCCAACTAGCCCTTGGAGTCACTCTGGGGTTTGGGTTCAAGTGATGCAGGTCAAGTCCTTTCCACCCAGGCAAGGAGGGTAGTATGCAGCAGCCAGCAGGTAAGCACAGCAGGGCAGTAGTTCTTTCAGAGTAGCAGCCCAGCAGAGTGGCAGTCCTTCAGCAGCACAGCAGTCCTTTTTACTGGCAGAGTATCCACAGGTCCAGAAGTGTACTGAAGCAGTGGTTTCTGAGATTCAGTACTTATACCTACAGGTACCTTTGAAGTGGGGGAGACTTAAAAAACAAGCCTTTGAAGTGCACAGATGTCCTGCTGTGTCAGTCCTGGCTCCAGACTAACTACAAGGGAGAGACAGTCCTTTGTGTGGGGACCAGAGACAGTCTATTCAGGTGTAGGTGAGGCTGGGCACTGCTCCCTTCTCCCATCCGGTCAGGATACCCCCTCAGTCACATCTAAAATCCCATTGTGTGTGGCTGTCGAGGTGGAAGACACAAAACCCAACTGCCAACTACACCCAGTCAGGTAACCAGCCAGGCTGTACGTACCAAATGGCTAAGGCCAGAAAATGCCAACTTTCTAAAAGTGGCCTTTTCAGAATTGTAATTTAAATTCTGACTTCACCATAAATTAGGATTTAAAATTAGGATTCCAGAGACCTCAAACATAAATCAGTCATATCTTCCCATTTGGAAATTACGCTTATAAGAAGTAATAAGGTAATCCAAATGTTATCTTATGTGAGACATAAGCCTTGCAGTAGTTGTTAGAAATGGGTGTCTCCAGTTGGCAGAGGTAGGTACCTTTGTCCAAATAGGGACCTTTGCTTCTAGTCAGGCTAAGGGGGATACACACTTTAGATAACCTCTGCTCACCCCCTTGGTAGCTTGGCACAAGCAGACAGGCTTATCTCAGAGGCAGTGTATAAAGCATTTGTGAGCACATACAGTAACAGTGAAAACACTACAAATGCACACCACACCAGTTTAGAAGAATAAGTAAGACTTTATGTAGACCAAAACAAGACCAAAAATGACACAAATCCAACATACAATACTGTAAAAATAGTTACTGTGCAAAATAATCTTTATATTGCAGAAACTCAGTAGCTCCTTTGCGGGCCACTGTAATACTGAACACAACAGAGTCTAACAATTCCAACCAACCTCATCGGTATGGGTTAGCTAAAGTGCTAACAGACGCGGAGACAGTACCTTTCTTGCTGCGGCTGACAAAATGGTATGTGCCGGTCAGGGGCAACCGTCGCGGTTGCGATGTGAGATGGAAGAGTTGCAGCGTGCGGTGTCCTCACAGCTTGGTGCAGGCAGCAGCTCGTTTACGGAGTCGGTGAGACCACGGCTTGCATTGCAGGGAGAGGCGGTGCTCGATGCTGTGCTGGAAGATTACTGTGCGGGGACGGAGCCGGTTGATGGTTGAGCCAGGCAGCGACGGAGTCAGTGACGTCTGTGAAGCATGTAGCGAAGCGGTGCCGAGCGCGGTGCCCACAGGGCGCAATGAAAGCTGCAGATTGTTGACGGAGTTGTGAGACCAGGCTTGTGTTGCGAAGCGAGACGGTGCTCTCTGCGATGCCTTTAGGACACAGAGTCTGCGACGGACTCGGTGACGGAATTGGTTGCGGTGACTGAAACTAGAGACAGTGCCCAGAAGGATGGTGAGGTCTTTGCTTTTCCTGCGACCTCTTTAACAGGGTGCAAGCTCCACTTCAGGCCCTTGGAGATGCTTTTTCAAACAGGATACACACAAGGTTTCTCTCCTTCGTAGAAACAGCCACTGCAGGCCAACCCCAGACAGCACACAGCAAAGGGGCAGTACTCCTCTTCCAGTTTTTCCATCTCTTCTCCTTGGCAAAGGTTCCTCTTGAAGTCCAAATGTGATCTAAAGTTCTGGGGTCTGGGCCCTAATATTTATACAGCAAACTCCTTTGTTCTCTGGTGGCAGAGAAGCCCTGTGCTCAGTCAAAACCAGTTCTGTCCTCTCTGGTGCAGCTTCCTGGCAGGAGGTGGAGACAGCATTGTGGAAGGCTGACCAGGCCCATTCAGGTGAAAGGAAATCTCCTCCCCTACTCTAAATACAGCCCAGGTCTATTCAGCCCAACCTTGACTCCTACAGATTCTCTGGAGCCACTGCACAGCCCCAGCCCCTGTCACTCCAAAGCCAGACAGTCAATACACAACCTAGCAGAGGCACACTGGATGGCTAAGCAAGAAAATA
This sequence comes from Triturus cristatus, assembly GCF_964204655.1. Taxonomy (NCBI): domain Eukaryota; kingdom Metazoa; phylum Chordata; class Amphibia; order Caudata; family Salamandridae; genus Triturus; species Triturus cristatus. The sequence goes on along the minus strand of NC_140588.1, from coordinate 932,985,187 downwards.
CCTTCTTTCTAAAAGTGGTATTATTCAAACACAGAACGTAAAAATCACCCATACTAAAAGATGCATTTTAATATTCTGCTTATTATTATTTCAGTTAAGATATTGTTGTTGCCCTATGTGCCTACATGTCCTGAGCTAAGCCACTGATTTATGACACTGAAAAGAGGAGTCAGATCTATGAATTCAAGACTTTCAAAATTAGCCTGTTTCATGGGTGACTTCATAACTAGATTCATATGTGACTCATGTCAATCTATTACAGTTATCTAATGGCTCAGTCTAATTAAAAAATGCGCCTTTCTAAATATGAGTTTTATATAGGTTTCAGAGCACTTTACATTAACACCAGTTACGTCACACACGGACACATTCATTTTTTTGATAGGCACGGGGAGATTAATTGATCTGCCCAGAATCACAGGATGTTGAGAGTCCCTGCCGCGGCTCGAACACTGTTCCCCAGCGCCGAAGTCGACTGCTCTAGGCATTAGGCCACATCCTCTCCCCACGTTCAATACGAAAACCAGTAATGTGTTCTCATTTAAATTCAATGTTACTTCAATTGACAATAGATTGGCCGCATTACTCTTTGAAAATAGGCTTACAACTTCCTCAATATTTGTAAGATTGGTGAGTGTTCTCTTACAGGGCAGATACATTGCTTACAACAGACCCCAGGCAATAACAACCAAAAACAGAATATTGCATGACAAAGAACGCGTCAAAAAATCTGATGGAAATGATTTGTCACTTTCGGTTTGTATTGTTGAAAGAACTCGTAAAATCTCTCATTTTTTCCAAGAATATTGTTTTTGTGTATGGTTTGCGCTTCTGAATCCCAAGGCGGTTCAGCCCAAACGAAGTTAATTAGCCAAAAAAAAGCGAATCCAGCCGAGAATGTGACTATAAGGAGATCTGATGCCGGTGGTTTAGTTTTATGAATTCATTTGCCACGTTCTCAAATTGAAGTACAGGCTGTCTGCATTATTTCTAAGCAGCAGACCCATCCTGTCATCTACTGGGGGAAGATCAATGAATGTATCGCTATTTAATGTTGGAGCTGAGTTCTCGCACAGAGAAAATGTCTCTGTTGTGTACTAAGAAAATAGCTTTCAGTGTTTACTTGACGGGTTTGCCAGAGAAGCAAAAAATGGCTTCTCTCTCTGCAGCGTGCCCAGGAACGGCGGCATGTTTCTTGTCACTGTTAGATTGCCAACGTCAGAAACGCTCTCCGAATTAATGGGATTAATAAAGAATTTAGGAAATGGAATGGAACAGACTGGGAGATGCGGCAGAATAAAGAAAAAACAGCTGCAGACCTGCGTTTCTTCGAATACCGCGGCTGCGGGAACCGTCTAACACATTCTTATAGGCAGACAAAATATACTAGTTACTCCGGACGCAATTTCACAATATACACACGGTTAACCCGCGCACAGTTTAAGGTTCTGCGACCGTGGGTAAATGGAACCTTGAAAGACTTTATTTCAGTTATCTTAATGGGGAAATATCTTAACCACTGGATATCTCTGCCTGCCAATGACATTGTTCTGTTTTGCATTCATACAGTCAATAGGAACACTGATTAGCAAGTCTGCGAGCAGCACGCTTACGTTGTTAAATCTTTGCTACTGTTTATAGTCATTGTTTAGTGCCCACTCGAGTGCTGCAAATAACTCAGGACTACAGTAGGCCTTGCCAGCTCGTGGGGCTGCCATTAAATGAAGTGTTGCTAAAAAAGATGTGCTCATTAGAGGCCAAACTGAAGAGGATTAAAGCGTCCTGGCCTTAAAACGAATTTCAACACAAAGAAAAAGCGAGCAGTAATTCACTAGGTGGACCTAATTCCAGGGTGGGGCACAGGCCACGGGAGCCCATGTGGTGCATGGGGTTTCAACAGAGGGGGGTCCTACCCTGTGGTGCAGGGGGGGTCCATCCTCCAGTCTGCCCCATTCACACCCAGGGCTATGAATATCTGTGACATAATGGATTCTCAGGATCCCTCGACATGTTCTGCATGAGGGCCCCATCATTTTGTGTGATGCCAATTTCTAATTCCAGCGGCGGCTCCTCAGCAGTGGCGGAGGAGCGTCGCCCTACTGGTTCAGCCAGCATCAGCTGAAAACAAAACTATAGCATTTTACTTTTCAGCTACTGTGGGGATGGTCGGGCCGGGCAATGGGAGGGGGCGCGAAGTGATGTGCTCTGCTCATTGTGCATATCTGTTTTTAAGCTGGCTATTTTAGGCCGGCCAAACAGACATGCTCAGTTAAGTTTCTCCAAACCAGCTGGGTTGGAGAAACAGTATAGACTCCCTGTGCCTGAGCAAATGTTAAACAAGCCCGCTCCAGCCAATCCCTGCACTGGTCTCATGCAGCATGAGAGCAGTGCAGGAATTGCACAGGAAGTCTCTGATGGTGTCCCAAGGGCTGCTGGGACCAGGAAGCAGAGGAGCTACATAGCACAAGGCAGCAGAAGCAGCATCAGGTAAGTTTTATTTCTTTATTTTTAAACCTGAGCTACCCCCTCCCGCCACGTTCCCCAACTCCCTCCACACGTCCCACCACTGTTTACAGGCGTTGGCAGCCACTGTACAACAGGATGACTTTATGACTGTACACTCAAGGAGCCCCTAATCCCTGACCCCATTTTCTGAATGGAGGCCATGCCCTGCAAAACATGTGCATCAGGACATGTTTTGTGATAATTACGTTTAACTTTGCATATCTTTCTCTATCTGACTAGTCCTGAGCTACAGATCAAATGTAATAGAGATCCTGTGCCCACTGGGCCCCCCCTATATCACATATGCTTTATGGTTTTAAAGATTGTGGCCCCACTGGGGCTCCACCCAAAGCACATGTGCTTTATCAATTTATACTAGCTGCCAGGATCTGCCTTCAATAGAAGAGCTCCCCACATCTCTGTTCTATTAGAACCCAGGTTGTATTATGAAAAATGTATAAAGCACAAGAACAGGACGTAAATCTTCTCAACTAGGCACTATGTTGGGTATTGAGAGTTTGTCACAACAAATTTGCTGACTCCAAACTGGAAGGGAAATGGACTTATTTAAAAAAAAAGTTGTAATGGCAGTTAAAAACTCCATACTCAGGCTACAATGACAGGCCTGATACATGTTTAAAAGGCTACCTAAGTGGGTGGCACAATAAACGCTGCAACCTTACTTGTAGAATTTCATTTACAGGCCCTGGGTACATGTGGTATCACTTTACTAGGGACTTATATGTAAATTAAATACACCAACTGGGCATAAGCTAATATTACCATGCTTTAAGAACTGAACACAGGCACTTTAGCACTGTTTAGAATTGGAAAAGTGCACAGAGTCCTAAAGCCAGGAAAAACATATTCAGTAAAAAGGGAGAAAGAAGGCAAAACGTTTGGGGAAGACCACCCTAGGGCTGACAGGTCTAACAAGTAACTAAGTTACAATTTACAGTGGAAATCATTGACAAGATTGTGCACAAAGCAGTAGTTTTCCACTTCTCAAAATCTCATATTCTTTGAATGACAGGGTGCCGCCATGTTCAGAGCACTAGGCTATTCAAATTCATAGCAGGGATGCTGTATTCTGAATTTGATAACATCTGCAGAAATCTCTGTGTTTACGATCCATCCAAAACGAGTTGCTGTATTTATAAGCAGGATCTAGAGACACAAAGTAAATACACTAAATATTCAGAGGTAATACTTTTGAACACCAAATGATTTTCATGACAAACACTTAACTCTAGGGAGATGTCATTCTGTAGTCATGTTTTTGTAGATGTGTGCCTGCTTAAAAAACATGTATGCTGTTAATATATCTGCCTTCTAATCCTCTGTTTACTTGCAGTAGAAAGCAGCCCTCCAAAGTAAAAAAACTTGAAAAAGCACCGATACTGCCTTTTGATTAACAACCATTCCCAATTCAAAAGTCAATATATGACATGAGAAGATGAAAAAGCAGAAAACAAACAATCAGATGGGAAGATGAAATGGAGAAAATACGTTTTTCAATAGTGCAGGAGAAATATACTTGCGGGCTTGTCTGTAGCTCTTCATGAATGTACAAAAGTCTTGTTGAATTTTACAGGTATGCAAAATTTGCGTAATTATGAAGAATTTTGGGAAATCTACCAAAAACTACACGCAGTGACACAAACTACAAACCCATCATTCTGGGACATATTTTAACATGAAATGTGCCCTCGCATCAGTTTTTGATGTAAGAACGCATTTTACACAAAAAAAGTGCTAAACACACGTTTCTGCACATTTCTGGCCCTTCACATCGTTTCTTAGCGCTCAAGAAATATCTTTCTGTGAACAGTGCGTGATTAAGTGACATGGTATCATTTTTGGAATTTTGCATAACAAGTGTGCATGAAATTTCCAAAATTCCATGAATTATGCAGAGTAAATAACAATTCACCTAGACCTATTAAATGTGGGGTATCACACTTTTATTAGGTGAAACTAAAATAGTGATTTACAAGTGTGGTAATATCACATCAAGGTGTCAGAATGTGGGTTATTAATCTGGGAAAGGGGTACAGTTTCCACCTTAATAAACACAGCCTGGGTAGCTCTTAACACAGTTCTAAGAGAAACTCTGCTCAAGCCCTTGTAGGTGTGGCAGAGATAGCAGGCAATTACGCAGAGAACTTTCCGTTAAGTTCGACAGTCACTTCACCAAATGAAAAATGAGAGATAGATAATGGTTTTTGGATATAGCCGCCCAACTCTATCACATAACACTAGTTATACCAAAGCAATGCATTATAGGAATGGTGTGAGATGGTTAAGACCGTCAGATATCCACCTATTGTGTAAAGTCCTTGTAAATTCCATAAATAGGCACAATAGGTGGGGACCTTATGGTTGTAGTTTTGAACATCTCACACCATTCCTATAGTGCAAAGGTTTGGGATACCCTAGTGTTATAATCAGTTCAAAAATACCAACAATTTTAAAGTCATGAACACAACACAATAAAGATTTTCAAACCAATGTAGGGAAATAGAGAACAATTTGCTAAGTAAAAGGCTCCAAGGTACCAAGAAACCACAAAGCACCAATTAGTAGTTCATTTCTCTATTGGCAAGAACATAAGTGTAATTTTAAGCTGACAGTGGGGGGTGGGAAAGCCGAGCTAGAGAACTCAGTCAAAGATTCCCCTCCACTTGTAGTTGGAGATTGGACTTCTGCTCCCACTGATCCCTGAGCCACATTATTCTGCTCGGTTCTGAGTATTATCTTCACATTGAATTGGTGACGTGGATATTGCAGAGATGCTAAAAGAAATACTCAGTATTATGAGGAGCTTTCAGCATTCAAAGTGTCCTGTCAAAACCTCCAGCTATTTTGATAAATTATGCACATCATTGGGTGCATGTTAGGTGTTGGGGAGTTGAATGGACACTCTAGTGTAGAATCTCTGATCCTTCCTTTTGCCATCTTCGGATTCTATGTCACATCTATACCTTTTTTCAATGTCAATGCGGGTATTCAAACGCAAATGTTATTTAATCAGAGATCCCCACTACCAGTATTGAATGACAGTAGATGATTCTGCTTAATTTGAACAAGTCCGAACATGTCTCTGCACATCTAAAAGATCGGTGCTCTTCCAGTGCATAAATGCACCGCATTTAAAACCCTCCACAAAGGTCTTGAGATGCAATCTAAGATTGGGCTGCTCTCTCCTGTTACAAATGCCTACGTAGGAATTCAAGAAATATGCATATGGAGACATTTGTATTCAGGGTGATGTACCTTGGAAAAACCTTTGCCTCTATCTGCTTCTATCACTGATGACCAGAAGTTTGGAAAACACCTGAAGAGTGCTCTATTCTTCTTAATCAATTTTATATCCTCTTCAGTGTTTTCTGTTTCTACAGCAATAAGAGACCATTGTCTTGGGCTCTACAACCACCAAATAAATAAATAAGCTGGATTTTTCCGGGTAAGTTTATCCGCTGGAGTTCTCTGTCACCTTCTTCAGGACTCATTGAGCAGATACTCAATACAATTCAGTACTCTTTTCAAGAGTACAGGCAAAGGGTTGCATAAATTGATGCCCTGGTGACCTTACTCCTTCAGAGTCTTACCCTCTGCTGTCCAGTGATATACTCTTGGCCCCCTCCTTTAGTGCCACAACAATTGAAACATCCTGTTTTTAGGTAACAGTCTTTGACTCTCCTCATGTCTTAAACTGTATTTCATGTTGTCATTCTATGGCACATCGATTAGCGTATTTGGGCCTCTGATAAACCATAAGCCCTTTATTTATGGTCACTGCTGATAGTGTTATTATGTGCCCAGGTCTTTCCTTTACTCGCAAGGTCTACTCTTCTTTTCATTATAATCAAGTTGTAGTGTTGCCCTCCTTTTTCCCTGAAGAGGACATGTCTATTTTTTAGATGTATGGTGTGTCATTCCCTTTTATTTTAACTGGGCTGCTCCAGTCGAACCATTCCTTTATCAATTGCCACCTACAACCTGGGTTATTGGGAAAGAGGGAAAGAAAATCATTTTATTTTATTAGGAGTACATAGCCATTAGATAGGCATTTCCAATAGCATGCGAGCGGATGAAGGTTTCTCTTCCAGCTACATGGTGTGTCTTGTGATATGGCTACATGATGGGCTGAGATTTGGAGTGTGTCTTTACTAGATTAGAAAAGTGGCAATTTCACATAATTTTGTGGACCACTGTCTCAAGAGTATTTCGCTACTGCTTTTGGAGGTTCTAAACTAATAACAGTTAAGATGAGGAAGAGGGACAATGAGTACTGGCTAGCCATGAAGGGTATTGATAAGTATTTATACTATTCGAATGTCTAGGTAATAAGGAGCATTGTTAGTCCTGGCTTTTGTAGTGGTTTACCCTTAGACTTTTTGCTTTTTAGCCTCCTGTTTTGGACCCTGTTTTTGTTGGGTTTATGACTCTGGGCACTTTACCACTGCTGATCAGTGCTAAAGTGCATATGCTCTTTGTTTAAATTGTCATTATGGATTGGTGTTTCCATTATTGGCTTATTTGATTTACTACTGAGTCCCTAGTACAGTGCACTGTGGGTGCCCATGGCCTGTAAATCAAATGGTGCTAGTGGGCCTGCAGCACTGATTGTGCCACCCACCCAAACAGCCTTTCCATGGGTTCTCAGACCTGCCCCTGCAGTCTGCGTGCAGTTTCTACTGCCATGTCAACCTTGCAAGTGCACCCACTTGCCAGGATCTAACCTTCCCTTTGATGATATGTGTGTCACCCCTAAGGTAGGCTCAAGGTCCCCCTGTGGGCAGGGTGCAGTGTATGTCAAAGGTAGGACATGTACTGATGTGTGTGACATGTCCTGATAGTGAAATACAGTGTATTTCGTGTTTCACTATTGAAAGGCTATCTGTCCCATAGGATAGAATGGGAGTTTATTTATAACATCTTATAAATATAACTTCCCATAGGGACAAGATGGAAAGATGGAGTTTAGTATGCCTGAACTAAGAATATAAAAATGCATATTTTAGTAAACAGGATTTGTATATTGCTTGGCCATCCTGTGTGCCTCTGCTGGTTTGTGGATTGACTGTCTGGCTTTGGAGTGACAGGGGATGGGATGTGCATTCTCTCAGACAGCCACGGGGGGTGATGTGTGTCCTGCCTTTCCTGAATGAGTCAGGGCTGGGCTGAATAGACCTGAACTGCATTCAGAGTAGTAGTAAGAGTTTGTTTTCACTAGCACCTGAAAAGGCCTGGTCTGCATTTAGAGTGATGGGAGGAGGGGGTCTGCCTTACACAATGCTGTCTCCACCTCCTGCTGGGAAGCTGCACCAGAGAGGACAGAACTGGTTTGGGCTGAGCACAGAGCCTCTCTGACACCAGAGAACAAAGAGAAATGGACCATAAATGTGGGACCCTGAACTTTAAATTACTTCTAGAATTCAAGAGGAACCTCTGCCAAGGAGAAGAGCTGGGAAAATTGAAGGGGGGGGTACAGCCCCTTTGCTGTGTGCTATCTGGGGTTGGCCTGCAGTGGCTGTTTCTGCCAAGGTAAGGATAAAGACTTTGCTGTGTTCTGTGTCTCCTGCTTGAGGAAGATCTCCAAGGGCTTGAAGTAGAGCTTGCCTCCTGTTTTGAAGTCTCAGCAATACAAAAACTTCACCACCATCTCCCCTGAACTTCTTTGCTGGGAGTTCTGACCTACCAGGAGGTGCCTGTTGCCTAATTTGGGTCTCTGGATGTTGTACCTGCTGTTGGCTGCTGGAAAAGAGACATAACTACGAGAAGCGCAACGCATCCGCACCTGTTTCCGATGCATCGCTGAAGAAACTGACGCAGTGCCTGCCCGCAGCTGGAGAAATCGCTGCAAGCGATTTCTCGAGTGCACCGATCTACTAAGGCCGAGATCACCACACCGATTCCAACGCAGGCCCTGCTATGTGGCTGCAAGAACTATCGCATCATGGGACCGTGGCTGGAGAAACAACTGCAGCACTGTTGCCACATCAAGAACCAATGCATCCCCGATCCCCGCGCATCGCACCGGGGCACCAAGTCTACAAGAACGCCGGGTCGCAGTAAGAAACTGATGCATCACCTCCCCTTCAGTAAGGAACTGACGCATCACCTCCACTGCCTGGCAGTTAGAAACCGAACCATCACCTCCCCTGAAGTAAGGAACCAACGCATCACCTTCCCTGGGTGTAAGGAATTGACGTATCACATTCCCTGCGGCTGTTTTATTTGTGTGACTGTGACTCAACCAAGGTACTTTGTGTTGAAAGTGCTATGGACAGAACTGTTTCTACCTTTTAAAAGTCATATTTTCATTACTGCATTGTGGATTTTTGTTGTTTTGATCTTGTTTGGTTTAGATAAAGATTACTTATTTTTCTAAACTGGTGTGGTGTCCATTTGTAGTGTTTTCACTGTATTACTGTATGTGTGCAAAAATGCTTTACACACTGTGTCTGAGATAAGCCTGTCTTCTCGTGCCAAGTTACCAAGAGGGGGAGCAGTGGTTATTTTAGAAGTGTGCACCCCTTACCCTGACTAGGAAGAAGGGTCCCTACTTGGACAAAGGTGCAAACCATTGCCAACTAGAGACCCCCATTTCTAACAAGCATTAAAAGCATGATCTACTGTGTCTCTTGTTATCTGCTCAAAGGTGTGGCTCCTGACTATCGAATCCACAAAATCAATGGGACACAATGTTGGGAACAGACCATCGAAAAGAAAATATAAACAGGTAAGTCATTCTAGATTTTCTATAACTCCACATGTATGTAGCTACATATATCGTCAAGGTAGGTCAGGAATAGTAAGTCTATACTTTCCTATATGCACTTACCTTTCAATATTTTGTCCCCCGATATTCTATCCTCGATATTCTTAGGGCACAATATTGTTGGTTTTGGTATTCAGTAGTGCAATCCACCTCAAGCACTACTGAGTACGATTTTGGACCTGGGGGGACTCTTTACATTTAATCAGCAAATACCTCTGTTGCGCCAATCTACAAAACAAGTGAAGACATCCAACATGCGCTAATGATGTAAAAGCCACTCTGTCAAATTCAAAGTGAACATCTCAGATACTCCACAAACATTTCAACCAAACTGCATATGGTTGTTGTACCCCAAAGCAGAACTCCTTCCATTCTGTTGCTTTTTGGCACGGGAGCCATCATTTCTTAGAAGCATCCACAGCTCTATCCAGTACTAATGAAAGCTATTCAAATGTATTCAGAACTATAAACCATGCATTAATACAAACTGATATCTGGATTATGGTCGTCTTCCAGACATGCACACATCCTGTGCATCAGCACTTTACATGATTGGAACAACAACCATGGGCCTACACAGGTCACACATTGCAGAGCACCTGGGCGTTAGTGACAGTTCTTTGGCAACGAGCAGTCCACCGCCTGGGAAATTGCTGGGTAATGGTTCCTGGAAATGTGTTCTGCTGCTGTCACTGCAGCAGGTGGCCAGGCTGCTTTTGTACTGAGAAAGAGGAGATTGGTGAATAGAGTTTGACGCTGAAAGGCGAAAAGATGGTAGACGTGTGACATGCATTTGGATAGCTCTAAAGTGAGGCAACATGGAACTAATTGCTGACAATCTGATGTAAAAAAGACTATAATAGCACTGTATAGATCTCGAAACATACTGTTCTTTGCCTTTTATATGCAAGAACGTAAGGTCATCTACCAGGGAAAGAAGTGTTGAGAATGTTTTGAGATAACAATATGCATCATTGAGGAAGATAGGCCAAAAATGATGTCTGTAGTGGTAAATTTTGTGCAGTGTACATTGATATCATGTGTCTCTGAGGAATGAATGTACTTAGACAGGGAAGAGGGGTTGGCCTAACGGCTAGGGCGGGCCACCTCGAAACTGGGGAACTGGGTTCGAGTCTCAGCAATGACGCTGAACATCCTGTGATTCTGGACAAATCACTTAATCTCCCGGTGCTTAACAAAAATGAATGTGTCCTCATATAATGCAACTAGGGCTATGTAAAGCTCTCTGATACCAGATCCGGGTCAAGTTCGCGGTATATAAAACTCCGTTAAAACAGACGAGCACTGCCTCCCAGCTTTGCAAATGAGTAATTCAAAAATGTTTATAATGAACAGTATTTATCTTTCTCAGTGATGTAATGTAAGGTGGATTTGCAGAGCTCTGCACATCACACGTGAGGGCATCCAGGCGCTAAGTAGATGAGTGTAGGCATGTGACGAGGCTAAGCCTCAGTACAGGCAGTCTCGATGGTCTATTGTAGAATGACCATTATCTTCACCTTTCAATTTGAAATATATGGATGCCAATCACCAATCCCCTTCATTTTGAACTGGGCAGTAACAATGCTCAAGAGAGGAATCTGGCAGTCAGGCTCTGTGCAATTACAAATATCTTTGTTAAATACCTGGAGGTGACCTGGTAACACTGCACACATCCTGATAATTATTAGGTATGCATAATATCAGTAGCTTACGATTCACCAAATATCATTCTATCTTCTACATGTAGCAGAAATGGTTGCCATTAATGGAATAAGTGGCCCACCACTTCCTGCCTGATTTAGGATTTGCATCTGGCCAAACTTTGTGGATTTGCTGATAGACTATGGTATTTGACAAAATGGAGTATGGGCCAGCTTTACACTGCAATGAGGTGTTGGTTTTATGATACACAGCGATTGTGGAGCTAATTATTCATGGTTTACACAGAGCATCGGGGTTTGTATGTATGTATGTATGTCTGTATGTATGTATGCATGTGTGTATGTATGCATTTATGTATGTGGTTTATTTAACACATCTATCTTGTTCTGTCCAAAAGCAGTTGGGTGCTGTACTGGATCCAAGGCAAAGCCTAACTCAATGTGTTGATTGGTGGGGTAGATGGTTGTAGCACTGAAATTGGACTGCTACCTCACCATGATGTAGCTGTATTGAAAGATTTCTGCCTTTAGCATTTTCCTAAATTGTAACAGCGTTGGACAACCCTGATGGAAAAGGGGATGTCATTCCAGATCCTGAGAGCACGGTTGAAGAAGAACTGTTGCCTTGGTTTTTTTTGGGGGGATCTTCCTCCTCTCCAGTCCGATGGTGTCATTGCTACGGGTGGGCTGCGAACCACTGGGGGTGGTAGGCTTCTCAGCAAGATTGACAGTGGGGCTGGTCATGATGGTTTTGTACATAATGCAACTCGTTTTAAAGATGGTGCCGGCTGGCAAGGATAGTCAGTGGAGTTCTATTACGTTTGGGATGTTGTGGTCATATTTCTTTAGGCCCTTGATGATGAGCGCTGCTCTATGTAGAATGCCCTTAAGAGGGGTAACTGTGGAGTTTGGGAGGGCGTTTACAGGACTGATATTTTGTTGCAGTCATGAAATGGACAAAGTACATCCTTGTGGGTCATTCGGGGTTACTTAAAATCCGTACCCCTTCAACAATTAGTCCAAGGGATAAACGGCAAGGAGATGGTTAAATTGTTCTTCATAGCTTTAACCCCTTCAGTGCCACGCCCTTTCCCCGCCCTGTGCCGGGCGTTGCATTAGCGGGCGGGGTTCATGACGAGATAGTCTCATCATGGGCACAGCGCAACCGCGCTCCATGACGAGACCATCTCGTCATGGGCACTGAAGCGGTTAAGCCAACTTTCTGCCTAGTGTGGCTATGAATATAAGTAATATCAGATATAAAGCGCAAATAGAAGGCATTTAAACAGAAACCTACCTCTGAAAAAATGGCATTAAAAAGTCTGAAAACAAATACAAAATGTTGCAATAAAACTGCCAGACAAAAATGGTGCAGTGACATTATGAACTCAGACAAACTCAAAATGGTAGCACGCAGACAACTCATTGACACACTTTATCTCCAGCTCCAGGACATAAGTGATGAACCAAACAAATAATGCAAAAAAATTTTAAAACAGGAAGCCAAGTCCGTCCAATGCAATATCCATTATCTAGTATCAGAAAACCAAGCACCTAGTATGTTGTAGGTACTCCATTGGATTGACAAAGTTGAACACCTGGGACCGCATTACAGAACATGCCGAGGGGTGCAGCTGGCATGTGCACCCGCTTTGTGCACCCCAGGGACATGTGAGTATTACAGCATATGTAGTGCTAGCACTTTCTCAAGAGGGCATTCCCTCATTTGAATGGGGGCGTGGCCCCATGCAAATATTGGAATCTCTTTGATTCTGTGCTTGCGTCGTATTATAGATGCAGGCACAGAGGCAAAGAAGTTGTCAGGAGGGGCACTGCACTGTCAGTACGCCACCTAATGGCAGCCCCTGGAGTGGGTAAAGGGGGTCCTATGGACCTCCCCCAGACATCCCCTTGCAGGCGGGTGCAGTCACTAAAGGGGATCTCAATTCCCTTGTTAAAGTGCAAGCGGGTTGCTGCCTGCACAGAGAAACACAGAGCAGCTTTTATACAGCTGCTCCTTATTTCGCTTAAATGCACTGCCCTGGGGGCAGCACACATTTGCAGCTGCCCTGGGGGCAGCCCATTCTACATGATGGGGCACAATGTTGCTGTTTGCACCTGGCACCCCAGCTTAAAGGTGCACTGTAGCGCAAACACTAGCGCAAAGTGTGAACTATCTATATAAGGACTTGGAGTGCATTATCTATATGTTAACCAATGCTATATCTGTGTAGTTTAAATTCATCTTAGACCCTGTTGTGCTGGGTATTTATATCTGTCCCAATTCATGTACTGTCAATGTATTTTCCGTGTAGATTTTAGTAGGTTTGTGTGTGTATTTGCTAGCTTTGATGAGGCAGGTTATTTCCATACAAGATTTGGACAGCATTCAAGTAACCAGAGGTGGTCGGGAAATATTTGAGTTACACTGTACGTTACCCATAGGAGTTTTTCATCAAACCTGCAATCAAATGCAGAGTGTGGGATGCATCACAAACACAGGTGACGCAAAAGCCTGGCTTACAAAAAAAGTAATTTGAATGTCACTTCCCCCAAGTATTACATTTCCCTGCTTTCTTTTTTTTTGTTACTGTGTAGGAAGTAAACGACAACAATCTACAAAAGAAACATGTAATTGAGAACAATGTACACCATTAATTTAACCACGAGCAGGACTTATATAAAGAACAACTAGTTTTACTTTTTGTAAAAAGGAATGCATTACATTCTTACCAGGCTCAGATCTGCAGACATGTTTTCAAAATAAGTAGTCAATTTTTCTTAGTAATAGTACAGCATTTTACTATTATTTATTACAAAAGTCTATCATCGTAGGTAATTGTAACAAATTTTTAAATAGCTATTATAGTATTCATACTTAGTGAACTCTGTTGTTCTTTTTTAGTGGTGAAGCTTTTGCTTAATAATAATACCACTGTTCCCCACACCACGCAGCCGACGCGTGACAGCTGGACCACCCTCACCATTGAAGGCACCCTAAAGACTATGAAGTCCACCCAATGCGGACCCCCATGGGCCCCTGCCCCCAACACATCCACCACAGAGCCGCAGACACCATCGCCCCCAAGCTTCGATGAATCATCGACCGCTCCTTTGAGACCACCTCCTTCCCCGACGGCTGGAAACACACCTAGATCAACCCTGTCCTGAAAAAACCCTCAGCGGACCCCACCGACCTTAAAACCTCAGACCGATCTCCTTACTCCCGTACCCGGCGAAAGTCATTGAAAAAGCAGTTCACCTCCTTCATGGAAGAAAACATAATTGACTCCGCCCAATCAAGCATTAGGAAAAACCACAGCACCGAAACTGCCCTTCTTGCCGCGACAGATGACATACGCTCCCTCCTCTACAGAGGAGAGACTGTGGCCCTCATCCTCCTAGACCTCCACAGTCTCACACCGCATCCTAGCCCACAGACTTCACTACGCAGGGATCCGGAACAAGGCCCTTAACTGTATCTGCTTATTCCTCTCCGGAAGAACTCAGCAGGTCAGACTCCCACCCTTCCTCTTGGATCCCACCACAACCACCTGCGGAGTCCCCAAGGATCCTCCATCCTCCCCACCCTGTTCAACGTCCACATGGTCCCGCTCGTTCCCATCATCAGATCCCACAGACTCAACATCGTATCATATGCAGATGACACCCAACTCATCCTCTCCCTATCCCACGAACCCATCATCTCCAAACACAACTTTCAGGAAGGAATGGAAGCAGTCACCATGTGAATGAAGAACAGCTGCCTACAACTAATCAGGGACAAGACCGATGTACTTATCATGGGCCCACACCCAAACACCTGGAGCGACACCTAATGGCCCCCCACCCTCGGGACCACGCCCACCACCACGGACTACGCATGCAACCTCGGAATCATTCTGGACTCCGAACTCAAAATGGACTGACAACTCAACACCGTTACCTCCTCCTGTTCCACATCCTTCATATTCTACAAAAGACCTTCAAGTGGATTGCCCTCAAAGACAGGAAAACCATCACCCATGCCATCATCAGCAGCAGACTGGACTACGGCAATGCACTCTACGCCGGGATCAACAAGAACCTCACCTGCAAACTCCAGAACGCCTCCGCCAGACTAGTCCTCAACCAACTGTTCAATTGCCACATCACTCAACACCGACGGACACTACACTGACTTCCCGTTAAGAAGAGAACCGCCTTCAAACGTCTCACCCACAAAGCCCTCCATAACACTTGACCTGCCTATATAAACCACCGCCTCTCGTTCCACACACCCAATAAGATCGCTCTGATCAGCCCAACTCTCCCGCGCTACGTTGCCGTGCATCAAGAAGAGCAGGACAGGAGGGCCTTTCTTCTCCTTCCTAGCTGCCAAGGCATGGAGCACCCTCCCTCTCCAACTCTGACAGACATCAGCGTTCCCAAGTTCCTAAAAGACCTCAAGACCTGGCTCTTAGACAAATCACCGTGAACTCCCAGGAGCTGCGTGCCCCCCCACCCTCAGCACCTTGAGACCCGTTTGGATGAGTAGTTGCACTCAACAAACCCCTGATTGATTGAAAGCACTATATCAATGCCTTGTGTGTATTATTTTTTTATTTAGAATTTGAGCCATTGGTATTATGGGATTTTGCGCTAGCTGCATTTTCACATAATTATGGATTTGTGACATCTGCCACATAATTTACCAACTGCGGCATTATCTGCAGATTCAAATATTATAAATCAGTTTACAACCAACTTAAAGGCTGACTTTATCCTCTAAAAGAACAAAACATATGGAGTGGGACAATTTCATGGCACAAAAGTGTACTGTGGGGCTGTCCCTTTGAGCCCCAATGGAGCTCTATTAGACAATGTAATGTCTACTATTTATGATGCTATCAACACATCATCTCTAGTTACTGAAGATGGTATATTCAAAACATTTTGTGAGGGGTACACTGGTCGTCATCAAATGGACAATAGATTGAATGTTTGAAGCTCACCCTTGATTATTTCTAAATGTTTAACACATGTGTGAGAACGTCATCCTTTATGCCCTGATCAACCCCACTTTTTGACTGATATCGGTGGTGACAGACGCTAATTGTTCCCTGGGCTCTGCTAACCAGACCCAGGGCCAGTGCTCTGTGTAAGAGCTACATTGTCCAAATGTATAATTACAATTGGTATGACAACCTACCTGTAATCCCCTAATATATTGTAAGGCATGTAGGTGTAGAGGCCCAGCAGATTTACTGTACACCCCTGCTTGTCACCCAGGAACACTGGGTAAACATGTGAGAGCTGCCCAGCATCTCAGATCCTTGCCTGAAACTGCAAGAAAAAGAAAGACTGCCTTGATGGAACCCTGATCTGCACCAAAAGGATTGCACTCTGAATGACTTCACCTGCTGCATACTTTGGGAACCACGGACCTAAGGACTTTGCCTTGCTTTGAAAAGTGAAGGAGTGGACTCCCTGAAAGCAACAGGATAAAAGTGTTCCACCTGCATAATCTCCAACAAGAAACCAGCTGACCACCTTCAGGTGGACTTTAAAGGATTTGGCCAGGTGCATTGCGGGAGACATAGTCTCAACATCTCAAGGAGGCACTCAGAGCTTCTGGAACCTTGGATTGGTGTTGTGGACACTTTGGAACCCCAAAAAAGACCTTCTGGAAAGATCCATACGTTTGGAGAAGATTAGAGAATTTTTTGTAAAAACCTCCATAAGGTGACCAACCCGTCAATGAGAGTCAAGCCCATGACATTGTACCACAACCTGGTCTGAGATTCAGGTTTGCTCCACTGGAGCTCCAGAGCTTTCCATCACTGACAAGGCTTCCAAGAGTTGCCTTAATCATCGCGCTAAGCCAAGTCGCCGTTTCTCAAGGTAGAGAGAAAAAGCTTCGAAACCATGACTAAGTCAGAAGGTAAAATCTTGACCAGGCCCTACCTCTACCTGTATCCAACCAGTGACCTATCACGGTCAGCCTGAAACATTGTCTAGTCCTTGCCAATTGTGACCAGATGTCCCAAGGTGGCGATTTTGGCTTTTATGCACTAGAAAGTGTTTATTCCCTAAAAAATAATATCTCTAGTTCCCTACATTGGATTTTTGTAGTTTTGTGTTATTTTAATCATAAACATAATTTCATTTTTATAAAATCATGTTGGATTTTTTATTGTGTGTTGTGTCTTACTTATTTAATGTATTGGTGTTGTTAAATGCCTCACACACCTGTTTTTTTAAGTTAAGCCTGCCTGCTCATAGCCAGCTACCAAGGGTTGACCAAGGGAATAATTTATTGAGACCTTAACTGGGCCTTCTATTGAGAATGTGGCCTACCTCTATCTATAAAAAATACATTCCAACAACATATTATCTGTTTATCCTGGTCAGCAAAGTTAACCTTTCTGAATCGCACACAATATGCTCAAGCAAGATGCATGTGTTTAGAAATGTGTTTGTTCAAAAATCAAGTGAATTCTAGTATTTCCGGCAGACATTGGAAAGCAAAGCATTTCCAACTCTCATCAAAACTGATTTACAGTTACTAGAGATGACATTTTCCAACGCTTTGCATTTATAAAAGCAAGTGAATACAATTGGGCATATTTAAAACAAATTTGATGTAAAATGTTATACTTGTTGTGGAGCACGGCATTTCATGGACGCATTCTCAGTGAGCTAATTAAAATTACTTTTTTATTAATAACCCATATTTAACGGATGCTTTATATGGAATATTTAAATATCAAACTAAATCAGTATATATCAATCTCTTATAAATTAATAGATTTGTTTATTATCGTTACCTTAGATGAATAAAAGGGCAAGTGGATCATACTAGGATCTGAGTTGGTACTCAGCAGATCACACAACTATTTCAGCAGTGAGCGCTCGCCCCACTGGACATCTTTGTGCTTTCAGTGACAGAAAATTGTGAGCATATTCTGAAAGTGAATACACACCAGACATATACACACAATAGACTATAATGTATTGTAAAATGTAATCATATTGTACTTAGGCAACTGTTAGAATATATATATTTTTTTCTTTTTAAATAGTTCATCAAAGAGGGAAAGCGATAGATGCAGGAGAAGTAGACCTCGGAACAAAGCTCATGCAGGCCATCCCACCAGGATTATTCTGGCGTTTTCAGATCACCATCCACCACCCCATCTATGTGAAATTCAACATTTCCCTGCCAAGGGACTCTCTTTTGGGAATTTATGGAAGAATGAACATTCCACCTACACATACTCAGGTAACCAAAAATGTTGATTCTTGCAATTGTCTGCTTCTGGTTTGATATAGCGACGCCAGTACCAACATCGAGGATCTTTTGATTAGCAAACCTGAAAAGTGATTTGGAATTATATTTGATTGTAAATTCAAATGACAAGAAAAAATATTTTTACATGATTTGGATCTCAGCCTACATGTTGTGTAGATTTGCATTATGTTTTTGCGGGGTCCACTTGAGAAAAATGTATACAAAATGACTGTAAATGAGAATAATGCATAGAGTTTGCAAGGTTGAATGTTGTTGTGCAGGAAGGGACAATGCCATCAATGATTGTTGTTGTGCAAGAAGCTGTCCCTCCCTGCACAAAAACAATCATTGATGCCATTTTCCTCTTCCTATGTGTGCTGTGGAATGTAGCACACATAGAAAGAGGAAAAAGCAATGATGAATAAGCATCTTCTCGTTGCGTACTCTTATGCCTCCCTGGAGGAGGTATAGGATTCTGATGCAGTCCCAGGTTTAAAAAACGTTGTAAATCTGGGAATGCGGCAGAATCCATGGGCGTGGCATAGGAACACCCATGACACACTCATTTCACGCAAAATAATGCGTGAAAAGGGGCCATATTTAAAGGACAATGAAAAGTCACACAAGGTGGCTTTGTGTGGCCTTGCAAATATGGGACAGCAGACTGCGCCGCAAGTGTGTCAAAAAAAGTGACGCACTGGCGGCGCAAGGGGGCTTGCCCAGGGCCGGACTGGCCGTAGCGGGCACCGGGCAATCCCCCGGTGGGCCGCACTGGTGGGGGCCGGTTTTGGGCTCCTGGGGGCCGTTTTTGTTACAGAGCCGGTTTTGCAGCATAGCTGCAAAATCGTCCCTGTAACAAAATCGGCCGAAAACCGGCCCTGGCAAAGAGCTCGGCGGCACCCCCAACCCCTCGGGGGGGGGGGGGCGGCTAGGCACTTTTCCAGGGTCGGTTTTGGGTCACAGTCCGGCCCTGGGCTTGTCAATAAGCCACTTAGCCTTTTTGAAATCTGATATAGACTTAAAATCGAGTGTTTGAAAAAGGTGAATATTGGGTTGAGATGCACAACAAGAAATGTAAATTGAGGATCCTGCTGTATTCTGGGTTAGGATTCATGCATGGCTTCTGAAAAAGCATGTTTCACGGTTGTTAGATCTGGGGGTCTCTAGTTGGCAGAGGTATACACCTTAGACCAAATAGGGACCCTTGCTTCTAGTCAGGGTACAAGGACACACACGGTAGATAACCCCTGCTCACCCTCTAGGTAGCTTGGCTCGAGCAGACAGGCTTATCCCAAAGGCAATGTGTAAGGTATTTGCACGTAGACACCACAATGATCCCCCCTCCGCACACCACAAACTTAGACCACACAGGTGAGTTATATCAAAAATAATATATCTTTATCTAGTTTCCGCAGTTGAAATCAAGCATCACAGGTTTACACTATATTCGCTTTCTTGGTTGGTCGGGATCTTAAGACGATAGTCTCTAGTTTCTGGTGTGATTCGATACTCACTGAGAATGAATCAGTTCGTAGGCTCTTGTTGTTTAGGCAGCTACGTTGCTCCGTCGGCGTCACTGCGCTCGTTGTACAGAGCGCTCCTCTGGCTGTTCGGTGCAAGGCTTCCACAACTCCCTCGACGAGTCCTCAGTGACGATGTCGACGTCACCGGAGTCAGCCACTCACAGCGCGGTTTCGTAGAGCAGGGAAGTACGACTCTTGGTCTGCTTCAGGCCTCCGGGTCGCGGCAAGGCACGTGCCGATGAGCACGTCGGTCTTCTTGATGCGGCAACCGGTGTCAGGCCCGGATCAGCGCGCTACTCTCCAACAAGG
This sequence comes from Triturus cristatus, assembly GCF_964204655.1. NCBI lineage: Eukaryota > Metazoa > Chordata > Amphibia > Caudata > Salamandridae > Triturus > Triturus cristatus. The sequence goes on along the minus strand of NC_140588.1, from coordinate 932,965,126 downwards.
CAGAGAGCAGCCCGCCCACTTCACCGGCAGATGTTGAGAAGCTTGGTAGAACAGTCCACGGTCCCTGCAGCACACAGCAGCGCAGGGGGGACACAGCGGAGTCTTGGGTTCGGGGCAACCTTTCTATCCCTGGGTTGCGAAACAGGAGGCCAGCTCTTCTCAGGCCCTTGGAGATTCGGTTTAAGACACAGCACACAGCAAAGTCTTGTTTGGTCAAGTGGGTAGAGTCAGCACACAGCAAGACCCCTTCTCCTCCTCAGCTTCAGTTGTACAGCAGAACAGGTCAGCCCTTAGAGCACACAGCAAGGCAATCTTCCTTTAGTTCTTCAGCGGTCCGTCTTTCAGCAGAGGTTCCTCTTGATGGTAGAATCTAAAAATCTGTTGTCAGGGGTCTTGTACTTATACCCCTAAAAGTCTTTGAAGTCTTTGTGCAAGTGGGTCCTGAGCCCGGTCTGATCCAGTTCTGGGTGTTGCTGGAGCACTTTGTTTTCCTGGCTTCTACATTCTTTTCAGAGTGAGGGGCAGAGTCGTCAGCCGCCCAGCAGGAGGTGGAGCCAGCAGTGTGGCAGGCAGGCACAGCCCTATTCACTCCCAGGTGCTATCTCCTCCCTCCACTCTCCTTGCAAATGTCGCCATTCAGCAGAGGGCTGACTCAGCCAACCTCCTGGGGGATCCCCAGCCCCTGTCACTCTCAAGCCAGACAGTCAATCCACAAGCACGCCCAGGCACACAGAAGGGTCAGACAAGAGAACAGCTACTCTCTAAAAAGTACTATTCTCCAACTCGGGATTTAAAAACAACCTCTCCTAAAAGACGTGTTATTAAATGCTGAGCTCAGGGATATCAAACACTCATGTCTTATCTTGTTCCTATGAGAAGATAGGCGGATAGCCATTGGCACCAGCCTCCCCCATGTTAGCCTATGGAGCAAGATAACCTTGCAGCAGTGAACACACAAAATGGCCGTTGTTCACTACCAGAACATGTTACCTGCACTAGTACATGCTCTACCTTTTACATACACTGCACCCTGCCCAGGGGGGTACCTTGGGCCTTCCATAGGGATGACTGACGTGTATAAAAAGGGAAGGGTTAGGCCCGGTCAGTGTGGACACTGGCCAGGAGGACATGGCAGTCCGGGGACTGCAGGCAGGTCTGCGGTGGCAGGCCTGAGACACCATTTTAGGGCTACACAGGTGGGTGGCGCAATCAGCGCTGCAGACCCACTAGTAGCATCTGTCATCACCTGCCCTGGCACACACAGTGCACTTTACTAGGGACTTCATGGTGATACAGATATGCCAATCCGGTATATCCAATCAATATGATATTTTACACAGGGAGCACTTACACTCTGGCACTGATTAGCAGTGGCAGAGTGTCCAAAGCATCTAAACCAGCAAAAACGAAATCCATCACAGCATCAAAAATCCAGGTAGCAGAGGCAAAAGATAGGGGAAAAACCCACGCCAAGGATGTCAGGTCTAACACGTGTCCCCTCCAGCTGAAAGTGGGGAGAACCACCCACCCTCTTGGGAGTTCTCATCACTAAGGCGGAAAAACCTGGACAGACCATCAGCATTGGCGTGCTCTGTACCGGGACGGTGTTCCACCGTAAAGTCCATTCCCTGTAGGGAGATGGACCACCTCAACAGTTTTGGATTCTCGCCCCTCATCTGCATTAACCATCTGAGGGGCCTGTGGTCGGTCTGAACACGGAAGTGAGTCCCAAACAGGTAGGGCCTCAGCTTCTTCAGGGCCCAGACCACAGCAAATGCTTCCCTTTCAATAGCGCTCCACCTCTGTTCCCTGGGGAGTAGCCTCCTACTAATGAAAGCTACAGGCTGGTCCCCGCCCTCGTCGTCCATCTGTGAGAGTACTGCTCCCACACCTTGCTCTGAAGCGTCTGTTTGCACTACGAACTCACTCGAAAAGTCAGGCGCCTTAAGCACCGGTGCTGTGCACATTGCAGTTTTCAGGGCATCAAAAGCAGTTTGACAGGCCTCGGTCCAATTCACTTTCCTGGGCTGATTTCTAGAGGTTAGTTCTGTCAAGGGGGCAACAATGGTGCCGTATCCCCTGATGAACCGTCTGTAATACCCGGTGAGTCCTAGAAAGGCTCTCACCTCTGTCTGCGTCTTGGGGGGGTTCCCAAGCCAGAATGGTATCAATCTTCGCCTGTAGGGGCGCCACCTGGCCGCTCCCTACCTGGTGTCCCAAATACACCACTGATCCCTGCCCTATCTGGCAATTACTGGCCTTGATAGTGAGGCCTGCCTTTTGTAGAGCCCTCAACACTTCACAGAGGTGTTGCAAGTGTTCCTCCCAAGTGGAGCTGAACACAGCAATGTCATCCAAGTATGCGGCGCTGAATTGCTCCAGCCCGGTCAGTACCCGGTTGACCAGTCTCTGGAAGGTGGCAGGGGCATTTTTCAATCCAAAGGGCATGACGCGAAACTGGAAGTGCCCCTCTGGTGTTGAAAATGCCGACCTCTCCTTAGCCCCCTCAGTTAAGGCAATCTGCCAGTACCCCGAAGTCAAATCAAAGGTGCTGAGATACCTGGCAGCTCCCAACAGATCCACAAGCTCATCAGCTCTGGGGTTGGGGTGCGCGTCAGTCTTGGTGACTGCATTGAGCCCACGGTAGTCCACACAAAACCGAAGTTCTGGCGGGTCACCGGGTGTAGCAGCTTTCTTGGGAACTAGGACCACTGGGCTAGCCCAGGGACTGCTGGAGGGCTCAATCACCCCTAACGTCAACATCTTGGAAACTTCTTCCTTGATGCTGGCCTTGACCTTGTCAGCTACTCTGTAAAACTTCTGCTTCACAGGTAGACTATCTCCAGTGTCCACATCTTGGACGCACCAATTGGTGACACCTGGGGTCAGGGAGAACAGGGAGGCAAACTGACCCAACACCTGGCGACAGTCTCTCTGCTGTTCTGGGGTCAGGGTGGGCGAGAGGACCACACCATCCACTGACCCGTCTTGCTCCTTGGTTGCCAGGCGGTCAGGGAGAGGATCACTATCCTCCTCCCCACCGTCATCTGTAGCCATGAGCATCGTCACTTCAGACCTCTCGAAGTGGGGTTTGAGGCGGTTCACATGCAAGTCTCTAAGGGGCTGCCTAGGAGTCTTCATGTTGATCAGGTAGGTCACCTCACTCTTGCGCTCTACCACCTCATATGGCCCGGTCCACTTGTCACGGAGCGCACAAGGCTCCACCGGCGCCATTACCCACACTTTCTGCCCAGGATGAAATTCAACCAGAGTGGTGTTCTGGTCGTACCATCTTTTCATCTCCTCCTGGCTGGCTTCTAGGTTCTCCTGAGCGAGCTTCCTGAAGCGCTGCGTTTGGTTGCGGATGGCCAGCACATAGCTGAACACATCCTGGGGGGTTTTCCCACGGGACTTTTCCCACCCCTCCTTCACCAGTGTGAGAGGTCCTCTAACAGGGTGGCCATACAGCAGTTCAAAGGGGCTGAACCCTAAGGACTTCTGAGGCACCTCCCTGTAGGCAAACAACAGGCATGGTAACAAGACGTCCCACTTCCGTCTCATGGGCTCCGCTAGGCCCATAATCATACCTTTCAGGGTGCGGTTGAACCTTTCAACCAACCCATTTCCTTGAGGGTGGTAAGGAGTGGTGAACTTATAAGTTACCCCACACTCCTCCCACAGAGACTTCATATACCTAGAGATGAATTTGGTGCCCCGGTCGGAGACCACCTCTCGGGGGAACCCCACACGGTAAAAAAAACCCATCAATGCACGGCCCACCACGGATGCTGTGATTGTCCTGAGAGGGACTGCTTCCGGGTACCGAGTGGCGTGATCCACCAAGACCAGGATAAACCTGTTGCCTAAGGCGGTCTTGGGATCCAGGGGCCCTACGATATCAATGCCCACCCGCTCGAAAGGGGTGCTCACTACAGGAAACGGCTGGAGGGGCGCCACGCACTTCCCTCCGCTCTTACCACTGGCTTGACAGGTGTGGCAAGACTTGCAAAAGGTACCGACATGCTTCTTCATCTGGGGCCAGTAGAAGTGGGTGATAAGCCTGTGATAGGTCTTGTCTTGCCCCAGATGTCCTACAAGAGGCACGTCATGAGCCAGACCCAGTAAGAAGTTCCTGAAGCGCTCGGGTACCACCAGCACACGGGCTGCACCGGGCTCAGCGAACTTAGGCTCACTATAAACTAAGTCATCCTCCCAGTAAATCAAATGTTCCTTGGACCCTAGGCCCGCTGCCTGGTCTGCAGCCTGCTGCCGCACACCAAGGAGGGAAGGGCACTCCTTCTGAGCCTGGCAGAATTCCTCCCTGGAGGGACCACCCTCTTGCTGCCAATGGGTCAGCTCAGGCAATTCCCCCAGTTCGGCCACCTGTTCCCCTGTAGGTTCCAGGGCATCCCCCTCAGGTTCTGCTTCCTCCGGGACTGTGGGAACAGTGGGGGCCGGTTTCCCGTGCCCTCTGCCCCTTCCTCTCCTGACAGGTTCCTGGGCCATTGTTCCAGGCTCCGGTTCTACTAATCCACCCTTACTGGCTGTCATGGCACGTGTGGATACACAGATCCACGCTGGCAGTCCTAACATCTCCAAGTGAGTTCTGTGCTCTACGTCCTTCCATGTAGAACTCTCCAGGTCGTTACCCAACAGACAATCTACCGGCAAGGCATCACTGACACAGACTTCCAAGGTACCAGAGACTCCCCCCCATGTAAAGGGAACACGCGCCATCTTGCAGAGGCGCACTGAAGTGTCAGCTGCCACTACTGGGCGGAGCACATTGGGAATGACTTGCTCTTCAGACACCCACTGACACCTGACAGATGTCACACTAGCCCCGGTGTCCCTCAGAGCCTCTATCTCCCTCCCATTGATGGTCACCTTTTGCCCGTATTTCTTAGTGTTAGCGGGTATCAAGGTATCCTGGACCATCTCTTGGTCTCCTAAAGAGACAAGGGTCATCATAGCTAATCCCTCCTCCCCACTGGAAATCAAATCCCCTCCCAAAGCTACACTAGCTAACCCTGGGACGGGAGCAGCAGCTGGTGCTGGGGGTTTCTTGGGACAGTTAGGGGCTATGTGGCCCACTTCCCTACACGCATAGCAAGTAGGCGGTGGTCTGTTGCCCTTAGGGGGCCAAGACCTCTTAGGCTTGGGGGCTTGGGACTCCTTCTCCTGGGAACTGTTTTGGGGCCCTTTAGCGAACTCCTTACTGTTACCCTTGTCCTCCCCACCTTTCTGCTGGGGACCCTGTCCACCCTTGGCTGGCATACTTACCACCCCTTTGTTGACCCTGGTGCTAGTCCAGCGGTCAGCCTCTTTAGCAAGCTCACTGGGATCAGTTAACTTGCTGTCTAAAAGATGCTGGCGCAGCTCTGGAACACATAGACCACTCAAGTGCTCCCAACTAATCAAGTGACACAACCCTACATAATCAGTTACTTTGCTGCCCTTTATCCAACCTTCCAGTGCACGCGTGTACATACTCACACACTCCACCCAAGTACTCGAATCAAGGTTCTTGAAGTTCCTGAACTTCTGGCGGTACTGTTCTGGTGTAAGCCCATACCTGAGGCATAAGGCCTCCTTCATCGTGGGGTAGGTTAAGGTCCCTGCTGCTTCTAATGGTGCTAAGACATCCCTCCCAGAGGCCTCAAAATGCTTCCACAACCCTGCTCCCCAACTCTTCTCAGGCACTTCATTCATCTTCAAGGCAAGCTCATAGGATCTAAACCATGCATAGATATCCTCACCCCTCTGATAATTCTGTACCAAATCTTTCGGTATGTATACTTTACCCGCCTGTACTGGTTGTGCGCTGCCACCATTCGGACTGGACTCCACTTGTTTGGCTTTAATGTCCAGCTCCCTCATGCTCAACTCATGAGCCAACTGGAGTTTTCTCTCTTCCAAAGCAAGAGCATTCCTCCTCTCCTCCGCCTCTTTCTCACTGTCAAGGCGCAGTTTCCTTTCTTCCGCTTGAGCTTTGAGCTTAAAAAGTTCAATCTCATGGGCCCTAATCCTCTGATTTTCCTCCAGCTCCTCTGGAGAAAGGCTCCTACTGGAATGGGTGCTGCCAGCCCTAGACGCTGGCCTACTCACTGGCAGATCATCGGATCCAAATCCGTGCTCCGGTGTGACATCCCCTCCAGTAGCTTCCTCGGTTGCGCCATTCTTGGCCTCCCACCAGGCCCATAGAGCTTTCTGTAGCTCCGTCTTGTTGGCGCCGCCCTTCACTGGGCATCCAAGCTGCTTGCAGAATTGCTTTAGTTGCTCCTTCTTTTATTCGAGCAACTTTTTAACTTCGAATTGCAATTCCGACTCCTCACCTACTCCATTCAGAGACATGATGCTTCGTCGATCCTCCAAGAATAGTCTTCGCAAAAAACTTCGTGCAATGCAACTGCTTACTAGATTAGTGATGTACGAAGAATCACTGCAGGTCAAGTGCAAATACTGGTTCTAATCCGCACCGCTGACCACCAATGTTAGATCTGGGGGTCTCTAGTTGGCAGAGGTATACACCTTAGACCAAATAGGGACCCTTGCTTCTAGTCAGGGTACAAGGACACACACGGTAGATAACCCCTGCTCACCCTCTAGGTAGCTTGGCTCGAGCAGACAGGCTTATCCCCAAGGCAATGTGTAAGGTATTTGCACGTAGACACCACAATGATCCCCCCTCCGCACATCACAAACTTAGACCACACAGGTGAGTTATATCAAAAATAATATATCTTTATCTAGTTTCCGCAGTTGAAATCAAGCATCACAGGTTTACACTATATTCGCTTTCTTGGTTGGTCGGGATCTTAAGACGATAGTCTCTAGTTTCTGGTGTGATTCGATACTCACTGAGAATGAATCAGTTCGTAGGCTCTTGTTGTTTAGGCAGCTACGTTGCTCCGTCGGCGTCACTGCGCTCGTTGTACAGAGCGCTCCTCTGGCTGTTCGGTGCAAGGCTTCCAAAACTCCCTCGACGAGCCCTCAGTGACGATGTCGACGTCACCGGAGTCAGCCACTCACAGCGCGGCTTCGTAGAGCAGGGAAGTACGACTCTTGGTCTGCTTCAGGCCTCCGGGTCGCGGCAAGGCACGTGCCGATGAGCACGTCGGTCTTCTTGATGCGGCAACCGGTGTCAGGCCCGGATCAGCGTGGTACTCTCCAACAAGGCAGAGAGCAGCCCGCCCACTTCACCGGCAGATGTTGAGGAGCTTGGTAGAACAGACCACGGTCCCTGCAGCACACAGCAGCGCAGGGGGGACACAGCGGAGTCTTGGGTTCGGGGCAACCTTTCTATCCCTGGGTTGCGAAACAGGAGGCCAGCTCTTCTCAGGCCCTTGGAGATTCGGTTTAAGACACAGCACACAGCAAAGTCTTGTTTGGTCAAGTGGGCAAGTCAGCACACAGCAAGACCCCTTCTCCTCCTCAGCTTCAGTTGTACAGCAGAACAGGTCAGCCCTTAGAGCACACAGCAAGGCAATCTTCCTTTAGTTCTTCAGCGGTCCGTCTTTCAGCAGAGGTTCCTCTTGATGGTAGAATCTAAAAATCTGTTGTCAGGGGTCTTGTACTTATACCCATAAAAGTCTTTGAAGTCTTTGTGCAAGTGGGTCCTGAGCCCGGTCTGATCCAGTTCTGGGTGTTGCTGGAGCACTTTGTTTTCCTGGCTTCTACATTCTTTTCAGAGTGAGGGGCAGAGTCGTCAGCCGCCCAGCAGGAGGTGGAGCCAGCAGTGTGGCAGGCAGGCACAGCCCTATTCACTCCCAGGTGCTATCTCCTCCCTCCACTCTCCTTGCAAATGTCGCCATTCAGCAGAGGGCTGACTCAGCCAACCTCCTGGGGGATCCCCACCCCCTGTCACTCTCAAGCCAGACAGTCAATCCACAAGCACGCCCAGGCACACAGAAGGGTCAGACAAGAGAACAGCTACTCTCTAAAAAGTACTATTCTCCAACTCGGGATTTAAAAACAACCTCTCCTAAAAGACGTGTTATTAAATGCTGAGCTCAGGGATATCAAACACTCATGTCTTATCTTGTTCCTATGAGAAGATAGGCGGATAGCCATTGGCACCAGCCTCCCCCATGTTAGCCTATGGAGCAAGATAACCTTGCAGCAGTGAACACACAAAATGGCCGTTGTTCACTACCAGAACATGTTACCTGCACTAGTACATGCTCTACCTTTTACATACACTGCACCCTGCCCAGGGGGGTACCTTGGGCCTTCCATAGGGATGACTGACGTGTATAAAAAGGGAAGGGTTAGGCCCGGTCAGTGTGGACACTGGCCAGGAGGACATGGCAGTCCGGGGACTGCAGGCAGGTCTGCGGTGGCAGGCCTGAGACACCATTTTAGGGCTACACAGGTGGGTGGCGCAATCAGCGCTGCAGACCCACTGGTAGCATCTGTCATCACCAGCCCTGGCACACACAGTGCACTTTACTAGGGACTTCATGGTGATACAGATATGCCAATCCGGTATATCCAATCAATATGATATTTTACACAGGGAGCACTTACACTCTGGCACTGATTAGCAGTGGCAGAGTGTCCAAAGCATCTAAACCAGCAAAAACGAAATCCATCACAGCATCAAAAATCCAGGTAGCAGAGGCAAAAGATAGGGGAAAAACCCACGCCAAGGATGTCAGGTCTAACAACGGTCATGCATAATACATTTTTAAAATTAATGTCTGCCTTGACTGAAGCAGGATTTGGCATGAACTGCTTCCCTAATTGAGATCCACTGTGACCTCTTCAGTGTAGATGAGGAATGTATGTTTTGTCCATTTCAATTGTAAAGCTATTTTCTTAGTTTTGGACATATTACTATTTAATATTGTTACGGGTGAGCACTTTTGGAACTGCACTGAGCCTGCCGTTACAGCAGAACACAGAACATCATCTGTTGTAGTCTGCCACCAAAACAAACACAGTCAGCAACGCTGATGGAAAAAAGCACTGGTCTGTCTGATTAATTTTTACCGGTCTCCATCTTTGGGCTATTAGATAGTGTGAACTTTAGTGTTTTGACCCTTAGCTCTATCTGTATTTCAAAATCTGGCAATAAAGAGGACAGTTGCCCCTTGCAAAGTAACTAATGTATACTAATGTTATTTGATTATAAGAGTGAAAAGAGGTTTGGAGATGACTGTGACTCTAAACTCGCTGTACACTGCAATACTAGCACCAAATATACAGAAAGATAACACTAATACTTGAGTCCTACCAGCAACTGATGCCCGAACCTCCAAGGAAGGGTTTAGCTTGGGGGAGGAGGGAGTGGTTGTCTACACAGATGTTCATAGGGTGAAGGCTACGTGAAGCACTGATGTTCGGACCATGGGGTTAGATACAGATCATCAGCCTTGTCTGATGGCTTAGTGGGTGCATTAGCCCACTGAGCCTTCGTAGTGGATGCATTAGCCCACTGAGCCTTCGGACCCGCTAAAAGGCAAGTGGCCTGTGACTGAGCAGATTCCCTTCAAAACCTCACCAGTATTACCAACATTTATCCTGCCCACTTTCCACCACTCAAATTCATCCACTCTTCCCACTGGACTGCACACACTCATCCACCCATTCACTCACTCACCCATTCATTCATACATTCTCATATATCTACAGTTCCACTCATCTAGTTCACATTCCGTCACCCACTTATTGTTGTACTTTCAGTTCTTACAATATGTCATTGAAAGCAGTGCAGAGCATTTCAGTCATTTTAAAGAATATTGTATACTCACCTCTTCCTTTCAACTTTCACCCACCCAGTTAGTCACTCACCTGCTCATTTATGATCTTTCACCAACCCACTCACATTAAACAATTCACTCACTTTCACCCACCTTCTGTCATTCATCTACCAGCTAATATTCATCCTTACACATCAACCTTCCCACTGCCATTCACCCAACTCATATAACCAGTTATCAAATGTACCTACCTACTCAATCAACCCCCACAATCAATGACTCGCCAATTCGCACAAACACAACGATCATCGGCCATTGAGTAACCAGTAGTTTCACTAATAAAAATCTGCACTGAGTGTCTGTTAATGTTTATTTTATTATCCCTGTTGATTACTTTTAGATGTCCCTCTGTCATAATAAGCAGATGTAATCTTCAGGGGAGATAAAATAAGCATATGAAGTCATGACAATAAAGAGGTTAGCACAGTCCCCAGTTCAGCTGCAGAGGAGACCAGCGGTTAGATTCGGCGGGGAAATGGAAGGAGAGCAGAGCGAATATATTTTAAGGGCAGGTTGCTGAACTAGCCATCTTGCTGAAACAGGTCCTGTCACGTCACCCTCATCTCCATGCAGGGCCGTCTTAATAGCATTATAAGCCCCCGGGCAAAGCAGTTCACTGGGCCCTGCCGACACAATCACTCACAGGAATAAAAAATGCTTGACAGAAACTTTTTGTCTAATTCCGGTCTGCTTGGTGCCCCTCTGCTCATGGGGCCCCCGGGCAATTGCCCAGCATGTCCATGCATTAAGATGGCACTATCTCCATGACAAGATTGGATCTATACTTCTCGTATGAATGAGCTAGTTTCTTGATCGTGGGCCTGGAGCTGCGTCACACCTGTCAGGTACACAAAATAAAATGGGACCTGTCCCTAAAGACTGACAAAATATGTTGGTTGATGGACTATTTGGCATGCTTCCTAAGCCCACACTTTCCTATCTCATCACTGGGTGGGGTGTTGTCAGTGAAGCCTGCCCGGTGGCATGTAGTCAGTGAAGCCTGCTGGCCCCACCTCACCCTGTGGCGAGATGGTAAGGGGTGGGGTAACTGTAGCTGAGTGGCATGCACACTTATACAGCCCGGGGTCGAAAGCAAGATGCCTGAGGCAGTTTTCAATCAGTGGTCTAGGAGGAGATGGTGCATGAAAGGGACATCCCCTTTGCTGTGAGAAAAGACAAGGGCTGTGAGTTCGTATTCTCTCCCAGCACTGCGATATTGAATTAGACACAGGCTCACGCTGGCACAGAGGTCCTTGCAAAAATTCCTGGCTGCCTGACTGTTTGTCAGCATGAGGTCAGGCAGAAAACCATCAGCACTATTTTTTATTTAGTTTAGTTAATAGGCTCTTCTATCAAGAAGCCAAATAAATAGAGGGGCACAGCCCCAGACCAGAGCTCTTACAGAGGAGCTGCCGCTGACTATAGGTGAGACCTTTATTTGCTAATGTTTCCCAGACAATCACATGAATGGCAACAAAGTGTAATTGATTTATTCTGCATGTTGTGGTGACTTCGTACAGTAATTCCAACGCTGCCAACACTCAGTCATTTCTCAAAAACAAACTTTCTCAAGGCTGTATATGCAAGCATACAACAATTTAAATTAGGATCCATTTCCATAAATTCATCATCAAGGTTTATAAAATGTAGGAAAACTGATTGGTGAGAGAGGAGATTCAGGAAGAAGCAATGCTGGGACAGAAAAGTCCTCAGCATAGCAAGGGACATGTATCCCTGCCCTGAGTGCCCACTTCTACAGTTAACTGGATCTCTAATGTTTAGGTTTTTGTCTTAGTCGAACACAGATCATGCGTGTGCACCATCCCATTGGCCTGTATCACAGATTGCTGTCTTGTTGGACTGGGGGGGGCACCAACAACGCTACCCTCATATTGGTGGACGGCACGATCCTGTGTAGTGATCAATTGTAGTGAACAGGTACCTTTTGCCCTGTCTCACTGGAGTGAGGCCTACAGGCTCATTCACCTCTTTAAATGTTCTACTGCTGTATGCTTAACTCACCCTTGGCCTACATCAGGTAGATGTGTGGTACTGCATACACCAGAAGTAACAGAAGTAGTGACTCTATGTTGGATGTATGTGTGCCTGGGAAGGGTACAGTACTGGGACAGAGCAGTACGGTCTGGTGCATTTGTGGCTAATACATCTACTGTAATACCTGTACAGAGTGTGTGCCTGAGAGAATACATTGCATGAGAGATGTAGTGATGTGCAGTGCGTGCACAACGGAGGCATGTACTTGATGTATGTGTACTAGCATGAAGTACAATACTTGAAGGGCACACATGGTGAGTGTGTGGGTAAACAACGTTTACCTCGAAACTTTTTTGCCAAAGGGAATCACAACGCGGTCGTTACAACGACCGCGTTGTGATTCTGCATACCATCGGAACAACAACTTGCGGAGGGGGGGAAGGTGTTGGATTTAAAATCCAACACCTTCCTTAGTGTCCGCACAGACTAGAGTTGGAATAGTAAATTATACTATTCCAACATCCAGCTCCCCCCCTTCGCAAGTCGTTGTTCCGACTTGCGGAGTAATGGTATGCGGAATCACAACGCGGTCGTTGTAACAACCGCGTTGTGATTCCCTTCGGGGAAAAAGACTGCGGGATGACGACATAGATTCGAGTGTGTGTGCTGGGATTGTGAGTTTGAAGAAAAAACACACTGGTATGCTGCAGAAGGTTTCAGTACTGATCAGTGCATGCAGACTGTGTGTGTGTACTAAATGCATGTGTACATGCAAGGGTGCGATACATTGAGATATGAGTAGTGGACAGTGAGAGTGCTGTGAGCGCACACTGAGCAAATTTATCCGCAAGGGTGCATTACATGGAGGACCTAATAACATTACTTTATTATCATTTTATTGTTTCCTTTTTTTACTGCTTCAAGGCAGTAGGGCGATGTTCCTCCACCTTAGCGGAGGAGCCACCACTGGTATATAATCACCAGGTTAGAAGTGGGGGCAGGACACTCATTGGTAAAATTAGATTTTCACAATAACCTGTTTATGGGACAAACCTAAGATCTGATCAGCAGCCCAATTAGGGGAACAATCCTAGGATTTCTTAAAATCATTTTTGTCTGATCCTTAAAAGGAGTGAGCTGAGATTGCGGTGTTACAGTCCGAAAGCGTTTGGGCTGGAACAGTGATGCCACAACATAGAAGGAACAGTTAAAAAATATAACCAGTTAGATTGTAGATGTAGGGTGAACCACCATTACATCACAGTTTGTATTACATCGTGGAATATGGGGAGGAGAAGTGGTCTTGTGTCTAGAGCTGTTTTCTTTAGAATGTGTAGACCAGGTTCGAATCCCAGCACTTCTCTCAACATCATTTGATTCTGGGGAGATCACTTAATCTCACTGTGTCTAAAAAAGGTTACATGTAATTGTGAAATCACCACTTCCTGTACATTTCCTAACCCCTCATATAATGTACAGTGCTCATTAAAAGTAAGTATTCTAATACATTGAATGTAAAGGGAATTATTTAAAGAAACAGAAATGACAGCAAAATGAAAACTTAAAAGCAAATTTCAACATAAGTACATATCGATCTATAGCTATATATACATATCGAGAAAGAGAGAGAGAGTGAGAGAGAAAGAGAGAGAGAGAGAGATTGTCACAGAGGTGGAAGTAGTTATGAAATTATGGTTATATCAGAGTTTCCCATGAAAAGGCTGTTTTCTTCATAAATTTGGTGCTAATCATCACAAAACTTTTCAAAAACTACATTCACTTTTGGTTCTTTATGAGAAGTCTTGTTTAGATCTGTCAAGTGGGGATTTGAAATATGGGGTGGCTCAAAAGTAAAATTTCCCATTTTAACACCCATACGATTATTTGTTCATCAGTACAAAAAACATGGCTGAATTTAAGTATTCAATTCTTGCATTTAACAGAACTTTACTCAAAGAAGTGCCTTTGCCTGGTTTGGTGCAAATCAGTGCAGTATTGTTAATACATTAGCACTTAAAATGTGTTATAATTTGAAGATAGTTGTTCCATTAATTTGTGGATGCTCCATGGAATTTCACAAGTCCACGGACTATTCGTGAATCCAGTTATTAGAATAAAAGCACGCCATTGGACTAGGTAGCTGTTTCTCCTGCCGTGCATTGTGGATGAAAAATCTGGTTGATGATTCACAAATCCAACATGCTCTGAATGGCTGGCGGCCACGAAAAAAAGTTGATTTGCAGCTGCGCTTATCCAAGATGGTGCACTGAGGACCGACCGAGTTGGGAAAATATATGAAGGAAATGGCCTTAAGAGGATAGTATGTACCTACCCAAACCCCCAGGCCCATGTGGGCGGGACCCAAGTGAACCCCTCTAGTGCTAAAATAAATAGCAAAAACAGTACTTTTATTGTAGGATTCATAAATCCTGTGCTGGATTCAATAGGACTCGCAAACTCACCTGCGGTCTCCAAATTCACAAACTTTACATAGAGTTTGCGAATCCTGTAAAACTGGGAAAAACGTATTCAGTGTGATACAGCTGTGCCTGAAGAAAGCTCCATTCATCAATCTCCACCACACATGACCAAAAGCTGTGCGCAGCAGGCTTGACTCTTTGTGGCAGATTGGGCACTGTGGACAACCACTCCTGTGCACACCTGAAGGCCTTGTGCAGCAGAGGATTGGCCACATGCTGCAGTTCAGGCACATGGTCTAACTGCCTGTGGGTACCCCCATCAGTGCACGGCCAACATCTGTGTGCAGAGGGAGGTGACCTCACATTGAGAGTTAAGTTCTGTGTCTGTTCAATGTCAAGTATTGCTATCTACCTGTGTTCTGCATGGCCACTGACATTTGACAATCTACAGAGTTTAGTGAGGGACCTGGCCAGAAGCCAATCTCAGTATCCAACCATCACTGTGTTTTGGTGAATGCTGTGTGCAGCGGGGGTTAGTGGCCCTAACCGGTTGGGTGTAGGTAATGGTTGCATGTGCTATATTTGATCAAAAGTTTAAAAAAATCACTAAAAAATAACAAAGGTTAAAGTGAAGTTATGGTTAACTTTTGTTATATCATATGAACATATGTTTAAAAACCTTATGAAGTGATTGAAAAACAACAGTTAAAGTTGAGTTATGATTGGGAACTAAAGCTAAAACAAAACACTCAGATTCACAAGGTATGGTTAGGATGGCAAGCCATAGCTCACACAAATCATGCAAACAATAACATTCACTCCAAATGCAATATTTATGACCTCCCCTTATTTATCCCAATAAGTAACTGTACCTAAAAGCACAACAAAATTCAAAAAACAACTCATCCGAAACCAATAAATAATACTACTTTCATAGTTGTCTCTTTAATAATGTTAAGGGTAGTATGGAACATAATCATTCATTAAAGCTCAAATCCCTTGAGCAACCTTGGTTCAAAGAATTTCACAGAAGGCAGGCTTTATACTCATCTGAAGCTAAAGAAAATGCTTAGGCGTTACTAAATTTAATAATGTATTAGTGTTTTTTACTAGATTTACAGTAGCCTTCTGAATAAAAGCTACTTTGAGGAAGACTGGCTCAGTCACGGAGAATGTGCTGGAATGCATTTTCCATTCAAAGCGGCACATTAAATATGGGCAAAGTGGTGCTTCGTATACAACCTATTTTTCAGTCAACGACTGTCTCTGATTGTGCCACACGCCAGTGAGACGTACTTCTGACCTTCTTGAGAGGAGGGTCTTGAAGAGCGCCCCCACACCTTCCGCCAGTATAGCCTTATTCTCTGGTCTGGTTATGCCAACAAAGACTGCAACTAAAATGTTGAATGATTCAATTGTATCAGAGAGAGTCAGAAAACAAATGTTTTACTAGAATCCACTGAAACCCTGGACTTTCCCTGATGTCAAAGAGCTCCCTAAGGGACAGCTGAATGGAAGTTCAACTAAAAGAAACACGAGAGGAAATTTATCATGGAGCAAAATGTCACCATGTGGAAGTCACTGGGCACTGGGTGTTGAGGAAGCCTCTCTGTCAAAAGGGAGTTGGCACCCGCCTAGAGAGTCCATGGAGACCATTGCCCGTCTCCAGGAACCATAACGAAACATGTAAGCTCGTTCTGTCCAGAGACATCCTTCTTCAGGGTAAACCAGTTAATGACAGTGATAGGACTTCCTACACTCATAAAGGCTTCTCTAATGTTGTAACAACATATGGTGGGCCTACGTCTGAGTGTTTGAACCACTTCTCTTTCCACTGTTATAGGATCCAGAACTCTTTCTCCATCCACATCTAGCGAGGTCCCTGATTCCTGATCTTCAGGAAGGGAGTGAAGATCCTCCTCTTCAAGCACCACCTCATGTGTGCGAAAGCTAGCCTTCAGGATGATGTACCCGGCAGGCCACCTCCATCGCCATGCCTTCATCCCCACCCCACCCCCCTTGTCTGCACTCTTTTCCTCCCCCACTGCCTTTATACAGCACTCCGTTGCTATGTGGATAAGTTCGCAACATATACATCCCCATACATGTATATATACATATGTGCTGACAGTATGCAAAACCAACATACATATATAAATAAACGACCTGCAGAAATGAATGCAAATTTGAAAATGGATTTATAGCACCGACTTGTAAAAAGGTCTCAGATTTACTTTTGTACTCTGGAAAAACATTTTTTTTTTCGTGTTCTTGTCATCTGTTTTGCTATTCCAAAATTGTTTAGCACGCTGTCACTAACGTTTCTGGCTTTCTTGAAGTTGGGGAAGTGACAATATATGCACGACAGAAATGCTGTTCAACGATCGTGGTAAACAGCCAAGTTTAGTTCTGAAAGTCGTGCATGAGCGTCAGGTATTGTCACTCACGTTGCAATGGCAGATGTCCATTTCAGACGGAGGCCTTTGTCTCCAGTGCTCTTACGGCGCTGGCCCTAAAACTGACTTTGTTAAATGCAGAAGTTTAGAAATCAGGTCAGACTCATGTTGAGAACTTGGACAATACACATGTGTTCCATCTCTTCTTTGCAATAGTTCACCCATCATTAAGTATTGGACGGAGTAGTACCTTTATGTGAGTGAGTGAGTGAGTGAGTGAGTTGAGTGAGTGAGTGAGTGAGTGAGTGAGTGAGTGAGTGAGTGAGTGAGTGAGTGAGTGAGTGAGTGACTTCATTGTATGAATGACAAATCACCAAGCAGTGCTGCTTTGTCTGAAAAGTGAATAATAATTCCAGGAAAAAAAAGCTTTCAGATTGTTTCTGAAGTACCAGAAACAAGGCACTCAGCAAAGTTCTAAAGGTAGAGAATGTAATAGCTTGAAGCAAATGTAGAAAACAGCTAGGGACAATAAGCTAGATTATTCTTTGACACGGTGGGCTCCTTTACACATTTTCTGTAATTCACATATTGGAAAAGTGGCAAACAAAATGACTGTCGGGATCTCGCCTTATCAGCCAATCACCTGATTGTTCCCTGACATATAGCCTTTACCGCTTCTAATAATTACAGTAATTCCCTACTTCATCCGTTTCCAACCCAGAAATGCCCCCTGCTTTGACGTGCTAAAATGTCCAAGTGGGCGAATACAGGGAAAGTAGCTTTACAGATGGACATCCACAATATCGCTTATTACCGGCATTCTTGCAACGTTATGGTGCATGCTGCAAAGCAGCACACCTGCACGCGCCAATCATCTTTCTTTCACAAAGCCTAGGTTGCACGGAACGTTGCCAAGAAATGATGTTACATTGTGCGTCACCGCCCCCTGCTAATGGATGCAAAGCGGGCGTAAGGGGGGCAGTGGGTTCAAAAAGCCCTTGGATTTCACACAAGGATAATCAGCTGAAGTATCGTGGCCGGGTTTTGGATGAAATGGATGAAATGTCAACACCGAATGAGCCCAGGTGCAAGCAGTGGTCGAAGGAACAACACACGTCACACATCTCCGGGCATAACGTGCATGTCAAGCAAAAGTCCACACAATTGGCAGTTGTCGTCACGTGTTAATTAGTACATGACAGAGAAACTTGAGCAAACGTTCCACACAAAGACATCACTGCCTCACGTTTCCTCTGTGGTGTAGCGCTTAGCAATGCACTGGCATCTTTAAAGCGCATCATCGACACACCATTACTTGCAGGTTGTTTTACGCCGCGCTCCAGTGTGTGATTAATTCTAACTCAGGGTTTAAGATTTGCATGTAATAAATCAGAAATTACTTACTGCAATTATTATGGAGGCATCGGAGCCACACTTGCTATAAAAATATAAAATCTTGTTTCTTGCTTGAAGATAAAATAGGTGCCTTGTCTTTAGTGTTCTTAAATGCTATGCATAATAATCAGAATACAACAAATGCAAGTATCACATAAAATCACTGGAAATGGCGCGCAATGAAGGATTTTCGGCTTTCCAGACAAAAAGCACTGTAACTCTCCTAACCAGACTCTGGTAGGTGGCCCCATAAATTCCCCAGTCTCGTTTAGATCTTAAAGCGCTGGGCACAGCCTCCTGACCATATATTCCTTTAATCACAGGTACTATTTCCGTGTCTCTTTCTCCATTAAACCTGTACCCTTCTCTTATGCAGCCCCTGCAATGAAATGAATCTTCAGGATGGAGGCTTCGTTCCAGTTTTGGCACTGTAATGAGATATGCATACATCTCTTACTGCCCCCACGTAAATCCCTCACATGGTACATGTTTTTGTGCCATTTCTTAGCAATCCTTTTTAATTACAGCTCATTTCTTGCAGATTGGCAGACCTCTGCTGAGGCTTTCTGCTAGTCGCAATGACATCAATAATTAAAAGGTCCCTCATCAGATAGAGGATATTAAAGCTCGGTTCATCTTGGAAAGTTATTAAAACGAGCAGAATCTGTCAGGGCATTTATCCATCCTATGTATTTATCACTTTCCTCTCATTCCCTTTCATTGGTGTGCATTTTTTGTAGGTATGTATTTGTAATGACAATCACTCCACATTGTAACGAAGTGATACATTAGCTTCTAGAGGGTGAACTGATTGCCTAGATTGGTAGCAGAGGGGGTTGGTCGTGATTCAGACAATCCATGAGAGGCATTAACACACAATTATAGCCACATTTATTAAGTGACCAACTTTCACAGCAGGCAAACGCCAGTACTCTATCGAGTCATACCCCACAGCCATGTATTGTTACTCAATATTTATGGTGTGCATTGACATTAGGAACATTGATCACTGTCATATCTTGACCTCTGTGTTAATGCATTGACCCACACCGATCTGTACAATATTAGATATTATTCTCATGACCGGTATTATATGTAGGATGCAATGTGGGTGCAAATTGCACACCCTCTAGTTAACTTTATGAAGCACTAATTAATAGGCGCGTATTCCCATAAATCTGTGGTGGATACTATACACATCACATGGTTTCCACTGCAGTATTCCACTCTGTAATGGACAATCACTGACATCTTTTGTGATTATATCCAGTTTCGAGGCCATCAGTCCTTTCTCCACTTACCTGTGTGCACTTCTGAGACCTGAGGTTAGTTTAAAAGCAGCCCTGTGTTGCAAGACTGCTTTTAAAATGCAAATTGTACCCAAACTCCACTTTGATGTTTGGAGCACATACAAATTATCAAACTGCAATGTTTTGGCATATTAGGTACCCCCAGTGTCTCCTCTAGGTGTCCCAGTGGTTGGGGGTCAGGTATTTATAAAGAAGACCCTTATACAATAGGATTTATATGTCTTGGGTTTAGTGAGATTGCACATTTCACTTCCCACATTGTAGTAAAGTGCTTCCCAAAATCGATTTTGTTGTGCTAGGAGTACTGTGGAGAGAGCATCTGCAATATTTAGACATACTCAGAACCCCTAAAGCTTCCCCTAGGTGTTCCATGGGTGGAGCGTCCTGTAGATATAGGCAGGGTCCTTATAAACAATGTTTTATAAGCCCTGATGTTGGAAACATTGCCCAAGTCATTTTCCCCATTGCAGATCCCCAGCCACATAGGTTAACATTGCAAGAAGTTATTAAATAATAACTAACCTCAAGGATGTCATAAAAATATAATTCAAAGACTTCTTAGAGTGGTATTGATAAATACAACAATATGCTATTGCTGAATTCATCCTAAAATGTAAAGACAAGAAGTTATAAGACTTTCTTGTCTGTAAGCCAAAATGCAGCCTTTCAGTGGTCTGTCGTGATTGGTCAGAGTTACGTGGATTAGCCAGGCTGCTTTGATGAAGTGATAGGTAGCCCCTGGGGTTAGAAAGCCAATCTGGGAGGTTAGGGTTCTGCTACATAGGAATGCCAGAGCAGGGGAGAGGGGTCGTAAACAATAATCTTCAATAGAAGGAGGAGACAGGCAGGAGAAGCCAGTTTCATTTACACCCCTACTCTTTGAACCCAGCCAGATGGCAGGATTAAGGAAGGAATGAGCAGATGCAATGGGGAGGAATAATGCAGAGAATAATCTTTTGTCTCTGATGAAAAATCAGTCATGTTTGAATTTTGGGAAAATAGTACTCTCCGGGAAACGAAAGTGCCACATTTTGGAAGATATGGTCATACTCTGGGGTGTTCCCCTGCACCTCATTGGACAGGAGTGGCCTCCTGCTTGACCCGGAGAACTTGGAATAGGTTTCTGCGAGTGGCAGAGCCTCTCAGCTCTGCTGCTTGAAACTGAGTGAAGAAGAAAAAGTATTGCCAAGCTAGAACCTAGATTTGCACCATCAGGCCTGCATTCTGACTGACTGCGTCTTCTGCATTATCTGGAAGTACAGCCCTTTGGATGTACTTTGTTTCAAGAGGAATAAAGAGTAGGCTCCCTGCAAGCTACAGGTTAACAGAGCTCACCTGCATAAACCCCACCAAGTGTCCCCTGCATTGAGTGTATCCGGTGGACTTTTAAGGGTGTTGGCCTGGTGCATTGTGGGAGTTGTGGTTCCAACCTTTCAAGGACCATATTAGAGATTCCAGACCCTTGGATTGTGTTTTGGTCACTTTGGTCCCTCAAGAGGAACTTCAGGAAGAAGTATAAAAAGTTTGGGAAAGTTTGGTGAACTTTTGTGAAAAAGCTCCAGAGGGTACCGGACTCCCAGAGAAAGGCACCCTGGGTAACCCTCACTGAACCTGGCCTGCTGGAGGAGGCTGCACAATGACTGGTGAGAAATCCTCCAGAAACGGTTCTAATTGTGAAGGCAAAATCTTGACCGGGGCCTCTTGCTTAAAGTATCCGACCAGTCTCTGTCCCGGTCAGAGGCGTCCAAATGTCCAGAAGTGACACTATTGCTTTCTAAGAACTAGAAAGTGTTTAATCTTTAGAAATTCATATATCTGGATCCCTGCATTCGCTCCTTTTTGTTTTGGTGTCACTTTAAAAATAAAAATATATCCTATTTTTAAACATTAGTGTTGGATTTTTCTTTTATGTTGTGTCTTAATTATTTACTGAATGTGTGTTTTCAAATACTTTACATACCTGCTTTGAAGTTAAACCTGTCTGCTCGCAGCCAAGCTACCAAGGGTTGAGCTTGGTGA
The DNA here is from genome assembly GCF_964204655.1 of Triturus cristatus. Classification (NCBI taxonomy): domain Eukaryota; kingdom Metazoa; phylum Chordata; class Amphibia; order Caudata; family Salamandridae; genus Triturus; species Triturus cristatus. The sequence goes on along the minus strand of NC_140588.1, from coordinate 932,943,827 downwards.
TAACTTTCTAAGACCTATTCTGGGTGACATATTGTGTTAGTGGCCTTATCCCCAGTGGTAGATAAATATTTACCACTACTAATAATCCACTTTCCAACAACATGATAATCTCTTGCATTTCCCAAAAATACTATCAGAAAATTGAGATTTATGCAATTAATATCTCTAGACTGTGCTTGAGTTTTATTGCTTGAACATACTCATGTGTAGACCTCAATTACTGGGATACTGCAACTTGCGTATTTTCCTTTTTCATCAAGCTTATACGAATGCTTAGCTTTCACTGACAGAACTGTTTTGACCGGGAATATCTCCTTAGCGCGATGGTACTGGATATTCTGCAATAGCAGTGCTCCCCACATGACACAGAAATTGAGCAGTGGGCAGTCTGACAAAAAGGCTCAGGACGTCATTTATGCTTTTAAACAAATGGTGAAGATGGAAAACTCACAATGTAAAGCACCACAGGAGTCCTGATTTTCGAATTGAAAGCCACCCTTGCATATTTGATGTAGATGCCCTAGTTCACAAGAGAAGTAAGAAAAACTACTTAACTTCTCCCACCTCTAATTAACTCCTCAATAAGGATAATCATGACTTAAATTTTGCCTCTCCTGACATTTTGATCCCAAATAGGCTTGACTCCTGTGACATGATCCAAATAGGATTTCAGATAATCTCTGTTCTGCAATTAGTTTATGAATTAGTCTGTTCAACAGGAATTATGTGGATTTCCCCTCACTTGTGGTGGAGAAATCTGCAGCATTAAACCATTGATACCTATCACATCGAGTTTGGATTGCTGTCAGGCATACGTGGAGGTATTTTTACCCTTTAAAGTCGATTTGTGAATTAGGCCCATTGTTTACAGGGAAAATGAAAGACCTCTCCTTCTTGTGTGGCAGTGACCATGGGTACGCACCAATGATAATGAAGATTTTTGCCAGTTCCATGGCTATACAAATGCAAGAGGCAATCACCAAGTCAGTGGCAGCCCTGCCCTTTTCTTTGCTTCCTCCATGGTTACTATCTTCTCATGTTATGCTTTCAGTCACTGTGCCGCTCCTCATCCCAATAGATTTGGCAAACCCCATAAAGCTGGAATAAGTAGATCTTAAGGTGGAGCAGAAACATAGGTTTTCAAGCTCCTTTAAATATGTGCATAGTACTCACGTGTTGGAAGTACTTTACATTTGAGGGAAAATCCCAGCATTGGTGCAATCCAGTTGCAGGTTCAGGATCTTACAAGGTAATGATAAACTGTAGCATTGGCAGATCCTGTTCCTAAGAAGTCATAAGCCATCATGCCTTTAGAATTAAGAGCAGGTGCCTATGTGAGGAACACAGATATCCCGACATTGCATGTGGATTTTCACAGAGGGATATAGAGCCCAGATCATTTTGGTGCTAGAGAGCATCAAGCACCTTTTGATATTTTGCAGTCCCCTGCTTCAGTGACTTTTGCTTTAACCACATTATATGAACAGCAGTAGTATAAGGGGATACCTTTACTCACCACTTTAAAGTGATAGGTCCCAAGCCCCTGAAATGACACAGAAATGACGTAGGAATCATGTAGATGGTTGTGTGAGAGCCCTCCCCTGAACTGGGGTATGTGTGGGGTGTGTCACGTGTGCTGTGAGAGCATGTGCGCACATTTAGAGGTCAGTGTTAGGTAGAATTGTGGCCCTAGCTGGGTGTGTGTGCAAATGTATCGGGGCATAAGAGGGCATGCCTGGGCATATTCAAAAACAGGTCTGCAGAGTTGTGACAGATGGGGGTCTCAGCAAGAGGAGTTGAGAATAAGTAGACAGCCCAAGTCCCCGCCTTCAGCCTCATAGTTGCATGAACCAAAGGTCTGGTCAAGTTTTGGTTTATTAAAAAAAGAAAAAAAGGAAATCTTCATGTATCCCCTGGACATCGTGGAGCAGCAAGGATGTGTCCCTCCTTAGACCACAGGCTCTAAAAACTGCCAGTCATGGAGGTATTGATGAGGGAAACCTGTGTAAAGGGCAGATAAGTTTGCCCAGCACTCTCAAGGGGGTTTCATGCACCACATGACCAGCCTGGGGCAAGCAGGGTATATACCAGCCTAGAGCAAGACATCTAAATAACTATAAGCTAGAGATGGCTTGATGCAGGAAACCTGTTGAAAGGTCAGATAAGTGTCCAGCACGCCCAAGGGTATTACATGACTAGACTGAAGCAATGAGGGTGTATCTCATCTTAGAGCAGTGCCTCTAAAAACTGTAAGGCAGAGTTGCCTTGACGCAGGAAACCCTTGTAACGGCACCAGCACACCCAAAGGGGTTTCATGCAGATATGCCATTTCTATAGGCGTTGCTACCGCTACCCCTATTATCTTTGCTGTCCTGCCTGTTAGTGCATTCTTCAAATAATGACCTTTCAACCTCTGTTTTTTGTGTGCTTTCACAATAGCAAGCAGGTGAGGCTAAGTGAAACCCAAACCCTCAAATACCTATTTCTGTGCCCACCCCTCACCAGAGTGTGACCTATGCATAATTAGCTACACCCTCCTGTCCCATGTATAAAAAGGCCACCCCAAGCTAAACTCTACACACAAGTAGTTACAGAAACAACAGCAAATCATCTATTTTTATGTGTGAGGACCTTAAAGAGAAAAAGAATGGCTCAGAATAATGAGGCACAGAATGGTGCTGCAATCTGTGTTCTGCTGCAGGTAAATAACTACGGGTAGCACACTTTTACAGGCTTTAGGTTTTATGGGTGTATTTAAAGTATTGGGGGGAATGCATTTAATCTGAATAATGCGGTTGGTATAGGGGTGGCAAAGGTTTGCATCCTTGACGTTTTAAATAATGTTGAATGCAATGTGGTATGGTGCTTAATGTGAATAATGCCCCAGTATGACAGCATTGGGCTCAGGGCATTTTCCAATGCATGCTCTGCTGTTCCTGGAGACTCAAAGACCTACTTTACTAGATGTAAAATGTGACTTCTTTTGCTACCTTAATCCAGTTCAGAATTCAGGGACTGTGTATTGCTGTGTGTAATTTGCAGTCTTGTATCCAAATCATGGAAGGTTTCTGCAATTTTTCTCAGTTGTTGGATTATGGTCGGAATTCCACTTTCTTTGGGGGTCCAGTATTGTTCAACGAAGGGAATGCTATCTTCTTGGGAAACTGCCAGTGGGTATCACTTATATTAATATTTGCTTAATGCAACTACCTGGGCTTGCCCCAGTAGACCTTCTCAAAACTATTATCTCCTTTCCTAATGTAAGTTTTTGGGTTCTACAGTCTTAGGAAATGATGTCGTTCAACTTCACGCAGCTCAAACCAAAATGCATGTTAGTACACAGTTTAAGGTTCACTGTTTTTGCAATTTTCATTCTACCAGATCTTTGACAAGGCATATGCCCTGTATGTTCAGCTTGCTACTCTCTCCCCTGCCCTTTCACCCTGCCCTCTGTTGTCTATGTGGGGCCTCTCCCACTCCATCCTGCCCTCCACAGTCCGTTATGCTGCCAGGGCCCATCTTGCCTGCCCTGCCTGGTCAGATTGCTGCCCTGTCTGCCCTCAACCCTGCTTTCATTGTCCGTGTGCATATCCCTGACCCATCCCTCCTTCTCTACTTCTCGCCAAGCTTTTGTGTGCTGCCACTGCCCCTTCCCACCTGCTCTGCATAGGCCATTGTGCTGACACAGCCCTCCCTCCTGCCCTTTGGGGTCAATTTGCAGGCCCTGTCCCCTCATCCCTGCACTCCATTATCCGAGTCTGTGCCCCTACTCCTTCCCTCCTGCTCTCCATGGTCCATTGTGTTGCCACTGTCCCCTCGGCCTGCCCAGTGCGGTCAGTTCACTGCCTGTGCCCCTGGCGCTTCCCCCTATCCTCTGTTTTCAGAGTCCATGCTCCCACTCCCTCCTTCTCCACACTGTTCTAATATGCATTTATGACAAAAGTCACGCCTAAAGTTATCTTGATGGAATCAAAACTGTTATATTTAAAGTATTTCTTTTAGAAATGAAGAAGATAAGTGGTTATTCATCTCATAGAAATTATGGTTCGTGGCCTAGAAAGCAAAAACAAGGACACATTTTCTGAGTTCCCAAATAGCGACAAAAGGCTTTTAAACCAGCTGTTATTGTTATGTTTTTATTGCACTGGTTACTTAAGCGTTCTGCAAATTTCTGTCATTTTTTTTTATTATTTGTTATATAGTATCATTTATTGTATTGTAGTATCTTCTGTAGAGAATGCTTTCAGTTTTACAGGTTTGACTCCATAAAGAAGGCATTGAGTTGTGCCACACTTGTCATAAATACAGAATGTTAGCACTCTAGTTGCTCATTAGAACACTGTGCTAAAGAGGCAGTTGATCTCCAGCGAGTTAACTGTCAAAATGTTTTACTGACATGGATGAGGAATATATTTGAGAACTCATCAAAAATGGGTCATAATTGTGTCTTCTACTGCACTAAACATACGTTCGATGACAAAACGCATTCCTTTGCTGTATTAATCAACCCCAGCGTGCAGCCAACCCCCTTCTGTACACAGTCTTTGTCTGTTCACAGCGACACAAGACATCCACGGGAGCCAGCACTCCTGTGGACTTTTGTAAATATATTTTGCTTGGGGGTCACTTTGGCACCCCCACAAGATCCAGTGGGTCAGGGTACCCCTACCCTGCCCCCTTATACCTTATATTTTGCAATTTTCAGGACATGGGGACCAAGTCCCATTGTCCTGAAATCATGACTGCAATATTTCTCATCATCTTGTAGCCAGCAAATCAGAGCCTGAGGCTGGCGAATCAGATCACTGTTTCTTGAAGTGGCATGATAGTGAGACTGTTGAACCTAACTGCCCAAATATGCAACATTTTTTAACCTTAATATCCCAGAAGCTACTGAACGGATTCTTCAAAATATGCGTTATAGTTAGTTGGACATTTTACTCGTACAAAACCAGAGAAATTCAGCTGTTATAGTTAGTTCAGCTAACTATAACTCGCGCCCCCGCAATGCACTGCTGATGACATCACATATTACATTATTCATGGCATGGTCAGTAACATCAGGAACCTCCAGTAAGCGCCACAGGACTGCGTTGCAGAGAGGTGGTCCGAGGCCACACCCCTTTTTACACCTCTTTGCAAAAGCAGCTCTGTGGTGCTTACTGGAGGTACCTGGTGGGCTAGTTGGCCCCCAGGCACCCCCAGTATTCAAGGGGAATTAATTCCCCAACTTACAACGCGCCACGGGGCACGTTTGCAGAGTAATGCACTGAGGGGGCGGGGCTCTGGTGCTATGCCGGTTTTTTATTTTATTTTATTTTTTAGAAGGGGGTCTGTGTGGCCCCCTTCTTTTCCTATTTTTTGGCCCTGGGGGATGGGGGCCCATATTTTGATCATTTTTTGGGGGGAGGGGGGCCCCCCTTTCGGGCCATTTCTAGCCCTGGGGATTCCAACCCACCGGGAGCTGGCCACTCTGTTGGGGACTGTGGGGGGAGCCCCAATGCCCCCACGGTCACGCCGGCTCCCCGCCTCCTGCGGGAGCCGGCATTGCTTTTCCACACGGGGAGCTGCTAACATGCAGCTCTCCTTGTGGAAAAGCAATCTGCTTTGGATTTTGGAAGCGAGAGCAGGAACGCTTCCAAAATCCAAACCAGAGTTTGCTATGACAAGGCAGGAGCCGCATGGCTACCGTCCTGCCATAGCAAACAGCAGTGTCCCGGGGGTGGGCACTCCGGGACACTGCAGGAGCCGGCCCTGGGAGGTGGCGGTCCCCAGGGCTATCAAGGGCTCCAGGAGGGGGGCTGCTTGGCCCCCCTCCCTACCAGTACAAAGCCCCAGGGAGGTGGTGGTCCATATTTAGTGCCCCAGGGAGGTGGTGGTCCTCGGGGCGTGTGGGGGTGCTCGAGCCCCCCACACAGGTTTAAAAAAAAAAAAGAACCCGGGTAGGTGGTGGTCCCCGGGTCAGCGTGGAGTGGATTGGGACGCCCCACACATTTTTTTCACAACCCCGGGGAGGTGGCGGTCCCCAGAAATGCATCAGGCAATACAATGAACTTGGATGGCTGGTGGGGGCTAAACCGTGATGCCGAATGGCAGACGCACTGTCAAGTGCATCTTGAGAAGCTTCGACGTTTGTTGGATAAAATGATGACACGGTGCCGTCCCGTGCAAGATGCACCATCTCGAAGGAATGAGAGGCTGTGGGAGAGGAACCTTCCTGCTCCGGTTTCCAGCACAGTGCATCTTGATGAAAAGTGTCTGCTCCCATCACATCCAGATCCTACCAAGGATTCTAACTGACTCTCTGAAATCTGTACGCATTGGAACCTACTATAGGTGTTCAATGAAAGCTCGATGTGACTACACATCCTAGCATGCTGTATGAAGAAATCAAATGCGCAGTTGAACCCATGAGGGTTTTTCAACCAATCAGCATGCAGTATAAAGTGTGCTCTAATGCGTACAGGAGAAATGCCTCTGATGAAGTGGTACGTTGAACACAGAAACGTGTCAGGCAATACAACGAACTTGGATGGCTGGGGCAGGCTGAACGGTGATGCCGAATGGCAGACGCACTGTCGAGTGCATCTTGAGAAGCTTCGGCGTTTGTTGGATAAAAAAAAAAAAATATATATATATATATATATATATAGTCCACAAATGGATGGGAACACCCGTTGCCTCCAGAACGAAGGGCGCGTCGATGAAGAGACCTCCCAAACGCGGTCACGAATATTATCCAAAACTTCTCCAAGTTCAAGAAAAGCAATCGACGCCGTGTCTGTGCTGAAAGTTATTTATTGCCAGCCGAAAAAGCTAGACGCGTTTCGCCTGTCCTGCAGGCTTGTTCACTAGCAGTTTGGTAAAGTTTTCAAAGGCAATTTAAAACAGTGAGTGACGATCAACGCACGTGTTGGACTACAAGTATAGAAATAAACAGAAGACTCGTAGTTCACTAAACTGCAATAGATAAACGGTCCAGGCAAGTGCCACAAAGTGTAAGACCAATTCATTACGGTCAGTCAAACATAATATCCACTCATAAATTTAGAGTATTTGATAACATTCATCAATTATGACACAATTATTAACCAAGTGGTCCTATTATGAAACATTAAAAACCAGGTCACTATTTAGCTGGCAAGGTTAATGCATTACATGGGTGTTTAGATCAAGTGATCAGTCGCACTGAATATAGTTTCAGCCATTGTGTCAAAACATGATTTAGCACATCCAATTAGGAATGACAGTAAATACATGGTACCTATGAAGTTACTGCCCAAGTGGGCTAATGCAAACATCCACAGTGAGTCAATTATAGTTAATAATAGCTGTTTTTAGTCCAAAAAAGTGACGAGATCGCACAATAAACAAAATACAGATAAAACCAGGTAGAAAAAGGACGAGAGGATTCTATAAATGTGTGTGTAAGTCTTCTTCCATATTAAGACCATGTGGTGTTTTGGTATTGAGTCTGATAATATAGCAGGACTCTAGTTTGCGGAGCTTCTTTTCCCGGTTTCCACCTCGGCTGCCAGGTGGAACTGCATCAATTACAAAATAGAGAAGACCTTCAGGGTCTTTATTGTGACATCTGTCAAAATGCCGGGCCACGGGATAGCTTTTGTCCCCATTTTTAATGGCCCGTAGATGTTGCAACACCCTTTTGTGCACAGGCAAAATCGTAGAGCCCACATATTTAAGGCCACAAGGGCACTGTAATATGTAGACCGCATAGTCAGTCTTGCATGTGTAATGCCCCTTGATGTGTTGGATGGCTTTATGGGAAAAACCTGCTGGGAAACAAGTTGTGTTTTTTCCATACATACAGGCCTTGCATTTATGGCATTTGATAAAACCATCCTTTCTTTGAAGCCAAGAGCCTGCTGGTTTCGTTTGGTTGCTAGGTAACACATTGCTGACTAGTGCTTGGTGCAAGGATCTGGCCTTTCTGAATGTAAATTGGGGTCTTCTTTGAACAATTTTACCCAACACTGGATCATTCCTGATAATGTGCCAATGCTTATTAAAAATTGTTCTCAATTTGTCCTGTTGTTTGTTGTAAGTAGTGATGAACCTACACTGGTTAGTGTCTTTTGCTGAATTTTTTGCTGACTTTGTACCTTTATTGAAAAGAATTTGTTCTCTCTTGATTTTTTCAATTTTGGTGACAGCTTGATTAAGACAGTTATCCGAGTAGCCTCTAGCTTGAAAACGAGATTTCCAACATGCAAGTTCTTTATTAAAATCATGTTGGCTACTACAATTACGCCTGGCTCTGAGACATTCCCCCATAGGGGATGCTATTGACTAGTTTGGCCGGATGGAAACTTGATGCATGTAATAAAGTATTACCATCCGTAGGCTTGCGGAACAATTTGGTATGCAATTTACCCTCATTCACGTACAGTGTTAAATCCAAAAAATTGATTTCAGAATCACTGATCGTACTAGTGAGTTTCAGGTTCAAGTTATTGCATTGCAGCTCTCTGACAAAATCTTGCGCACTTTTCATAGTGCCTTTCCAAATAATGAAAAGGTCGTCGATGTAACGACTCCAGTGCATTACATTATTGTGCCATTCGGCATGCCAGCGCGTCTGGACCACCTGCTCCTCCCACCAACCCATATGCAAATTAGCATAGCTGGGGGCGAAGCAGGTGCCCATCGCTGTTCCGCAAATTTGTTGGTACATTTCTCCATTGAACAGAAAAAAATTGCTTTCTAGACAGATGGTAATCATTTGCAGTAGCATTTGAGTGTGGTGCCAAAATTTTGCTGGCCGGGTACCCAGAAAATGCTTGCATGCATTAATGCCATCTTTATGGCGAATACTGGTATATAGTGTAGTGGCATCTATGGTAAGTAGTAGGAAATCAGGTTCCCACGGGATGTCATACACTTTGCGTAGGAAATCACTAGTGTCCAAAATAAACGATGGTAGTGCTTGAACAAGAGGACATAAAAAAGAATCAACAAATTTGGAAGTGTTTTCAAAAGCACTGCCTATAGCCGAGATAATAGGACGACCCGGGGGATTAACCATATCTTTATGAACCTTGGGTATAAGGTATAAAACTGGAATGACGGGGCAATCAATTTTCAGGAAAGACATTTCATCTTTGCTCAACACACCTGTTCGTACCCAATCAGCTAAGGAATTGTTAAAAGACAAATGACATTCTTCCATAACATTCTTATTGACCTTAATGTAATTTGACTTATTGTTAAGTTGTTTATAAGCCTCAATCAGGTATTTTTGTTTACTCCAAAGGACAACATTGCCACCCTTGTCTGCATTACGAACAATGCAGTCGTTGTTACTGGTCAATTTTTCAACTAGATTGTAGTAGTCTTTGGACTGTTGGTTGAATGCATTTCTTTTACTGTTTAATGATGTACATAGGTTTTTGATTTCATTGGTAACCAAATCATTAAATAGGTCTACAGAGTCTCTTGCTGTGACAGGTGTAAATTTAGAACGAGGTTTAAAATCAGTCAATTTATCAATGTTCATATCAATCCCTTCCTTGTACGCCAGTGATGTCATCAACTCACTAGAACTAGTTGTTTCCAAAGGTCCTCTTGGAGATGCATTGGCATCATCCTGGTTGATTAATTGCTGCAGCTCGAGCATAAGATTCATATCATCCACACCCAGATTGTCAAATTGAGTGTGTGAGGGCACATGGACAGATGGAATAGGTTTGTTGGGTGTTAATGCAAAGAATCTTTTTAGCTTCAAGGACCTGATGAATTTAAAAAGGTCCACTCTTGTCGTAACATAGTCCATATCAATTTGGGGACAGTATGAGAGACCAAGTTTAAGGATGTTCATTTCTTCTTCAGAAAGCACAATGTCAGTTAGATTAACAATTGTGGCTTCACTTGTAGCTCTTATTTCTTCGGATTGGATTTGAGATTCCTTTTGTCGTTGGTGTAATTTGGAGCCTTTGCGCCTCTTCCGCCTCTGCCTCTTGCTCTTTGTGCTCCGCTGTTTGTATAAAGTGTGCTCTAATGCATACAGGAGAAATGCCTCTGATGAAGTGGTACGTTGAACACAGAAACGTGTCAGGCAATACAACGAACTTGGATGGCTGGGGCAGGCTGAACGGTGATGCCGAATGGCAGACGCACTGTCGAGTGCATCTTGAGAAGCTTCGGCGTTTGTTGGATAAAAAAAAAAAATATATATATATATATATATATTACCTACTGGCGGTCGCCAGTAGGTAGTTATAGTTAGGACCACGTTTCCATAGGAAATCCGCAACATTCTATTTTGAATAACTTTGGCGCCGGTTGACGAATCCTCGCGAATTTTTCAAAATAGGTGGGGCGCTACGCTCCGCTCCTTCCCTGAAAGTCTCGGGGGGATTCGTCAAGCGGGGGCTGAGATAAAAGGGGGGTCCCAAAACGCGTTTTTCCCATGCATTTTTCCATAGGACCTTTAGACAGGGCTACAGCCCGAAAGGCTGAACAGAATTACTAGAAATTTGGCAGAGAGGTAGTCCTCAGGTCAAGGAAGTGCCTTTTGTAGGTTTGGTGTAAATCTGTTCAGAAGATTCTGAGAAAATAGCCTTTAAATCAATATATATATCTGAGCCAGCTTACGGTGCGCTTACGGTACGCTTACCGTACGCGTACGGTGGCGTGCGCGAGCACGATTCTGATTGGCTCTTAGATCTTAGTAAACATTCGAATCGGCCGAAACCAGGAAGCGGCGGCCGCCATTTCGTGTGTTTCACTCAGAAAAAAAATATATATATATATATATATATATATATATATATTTACTTAAAAAACCATAGGCTTCACACACGTTATAGTTAGGAATTAGCATTTAAAAAACCTTGCAAATTCACTTAAAAAACCATAGGTTTCACACATGTTATAGTTAGCTGGACATTTTACTCGTAAAAAACCATTGAAATTCCCCCGTTATAGTTAGTTCAGATAACTATAACTCGCGCGACCGCAATCCACTGCTGATGACGTCACATATTACATCACTCATGACATGGTCAGTGACATCACTCATGACATCACTGATGACATCATCCTTGTGATAGAGTGGCGGTCGCACGAGTTATAGTTATCTGCGCATGCGTGCGTGCTCCGTGTGCGCATGCGTGCGTGCTCCGTGTGCGCATGCGTGTGTGCTCTGTGCGCGCACGGTGCGCGCAGGACAAGTCATGTGATTACGAAACAACACTTTTCATTGGTTCATAGTAGTTTCAGTTCCAGAATCTTCAAACACCACACCCACTCCCCTCATTATTTCTTCTTATTTCCTGGGAGAAGGAGCTGAACAGCTTTTCCACTACGTGAGAATGGCAGAACAGTAATCTTCTACAGAGAGTGAAGAGGAGACCTTTGTGCCACCAAGCCAGAGGAAACAAAAGGACTCATTCATATGGAAGTTCTTTACTTTTCCAGAGGGGCAGAAGAAGGTGAATGCCCCAAAAGTCACATGCACTGTTTGTGGAGTTGTCCTATCTAGAGGAGATCCAAAAAAAAATACTCCTTTAGTATTTATTCTATGATGAGGCACTTCCAAAAAGTGCATCCTGTGGCTTATGCTCGTGAATCTACAAGAGCCACAAGAGACAACCCTCCAGGAGCTCAGCCGAGCACATCATCTGCGGACGCAGATTCACCTGCTTCAAGACCTCTGGATATCCACCCTCTGTTCCAGAAGGTTCATATATGGTGCAATGTGTGCAATGTTGTTCTTTGTTATGGTGAGAGCAGCATCAACTTAATTGAGAACAAAATACAGCAGCACACATGCTCCACCCCATAATTTTTCCCATTTTGTTTTGTTCCTGTTGAACAGTTTTTCAATCCCTGTTTTTTTTGCTGCTCTAAAAAAATCAAAAAAAATACAAAATTCTTAAAAAACTAAAAAAAAATACTAAACAAAAAAGACAAAAAAACCAGTTCTTTTCAGAACTCACCAACATCTAAACACTTAAACTTGATTTTTAATTCTATTTTTTTAATGATTTTTTTGCCACCGTGCACGTACCGTGCGCGCACCGTGCGCGCACCCCGCGAATTTTAAAAAAAAAAAAATGTTTTTTTTACCCTTCGGGGTCCTTCAGGGACCCCCTGACAAAGGCTAGGGGGTCAGGAACTCTCTACCCTGCCCCCTTTTCACGTTCTCCACCTTTGTTTTTCACTGCCACACACAAAATGGCGTCCGACACTTCCTGATTTCGACCGATTCGAATGTTGACTGACATCTAACCACCAATCAGAATTACGCTTGCGCACGGCACCGAGCGCGCCTATAGATATTTATGTACTTTTAACTGCAATTTTCTCAGAAACTACTGAACAGATTGACACCATATATGCAAAAGGCACATCCCTGACCTGAGGACTACCTCTTTGCCAAATTTCAAGTAATTCTGTTCAGCTGTTCGGGCTGTACCTTCGACTAAAGGTCCTATGGGAAAATGCATGGGGAAAACGCGTTTTGGGACCCCCCTTTTTTCTCAGCCCCCGCTTGACGAATCACCCCGAGTCTTTCAGGGTAGGAGCTGAGCGGAGCACCCCATTAGTTTTGAAAATTTCACGAAGATTCGTCAACCGGCGCCAAAGTTATTCAAAATAGAATTTTCAGATTTCCTATGGGAACTCGGTCCCAACTATAACTATCTACTGGCGACCGCCAGTAGATAATGTATATATATATATATATATATATATATATTTCAAACAAAATATGCATCCCTGCGAGTTCGCACTCAGAGAACAGCTGAATCCTGTAACTCATGGCAGCATTCTTGAAAAACCGGAACTCCTTTGCCAAACAATTAATACAAGCCCTACATGTTTCGGAGCTGCCTGCTCCTTGTTCACGGGCCTCATGCTTTGCTAAGCAGCAGAATGGAGTAAGAAGAACGAGTCACTAATTAGCCTTTTAACACTCTCCGGTGAGTCAAATGGTGCATGTGATAAACTGAGCATTCTGGTACTCGCAGTTTCTTCCTCTCCTTGCTTATTACCTTCAGTGGTTTCTGCTGCAGTCAACAAATAATAAATGCTTATGTTTGCTCTCCAGTGAGCCGCAGGCAAAATAATCCGGTCCAATTACATTTTAACTGTTCTCTCTGCACAACAATACCGCCAGTCAGTATGTCACAGCCCACCATTGCTTTGAGTCGTGGTGCGATCCTCCCGGCCAGATTCTTTTGCCTGCGGCTCACTGGAATTGGATTTGGAACGGATGCAGTGCAACGCGCCTCAATGGAAGTTTGCATTGCTGCCCTTGCAGCTCACCAGAACCATCAGTTCAACTGATTGGATATTTGTTCTTTTGGTGACAAATAATTTAATAAAATGGATTCTATTTACCTAAATTAGTGTTTGATTTTTTCTGGTGCTGTATTTTCACTTTGTTACTGTTCAAGTGATGCATATATACATTACACATCAAGAAGAATACAGTATGGCAAGCACGGAAGGGTTTCACTATATGCAACGGGAGCATGCACTTAGGGCACACATTCAGAAAGGCGATAGTATTCTAGAGTACCCAACCTTGGAAGATAGACTCCTGTTGGACCCTATGCAGTCCAAGGTAGTGTCGTTGATATATAGGAAGATCCTCAACAACTCTCCGGACCCCTTGGTCCAGCCGCAGGAGGCTTTGGAAGAGGAAGTGGGTATCCTAGAAGACGACGATTGGGCAGAGGCGCTACAAGGGCCAAAGGAGGTGGCAATACGATCGCGATTCAGATTAGTGCAGCTATGGATACTGCATAGATCATATTTCTCTAGCCCACTCTTATATAGGCTCGGAAGAAGGGAATCAGACAAGTGTTGCAGAGGCTGTGGGGAGGTGGGATCATTTTTCCATATTTTATGGGAATGCCCAAGTATCCAGGGCTACTGGACAGAGGTCACAAAAGTGATCTTAGAAGTGGTGGAAAAAGCGGTCCAGCTAGAACCAAGAGGGCTTATATTATTATGTGTATCGGGGGAGGAGCCATGGCCCAAATATCAGAAGGTGTGGCTTATGATGGCGGCAGCAGTGGCAAAGAGAAATGTGGCGAGGCTGGAGGCATGGGAACAAGATTTAGACTGGTGCAGTCAGGCCGAAAAGGTCATCTATCAAAGCAGGGAAATGGTTGAAGGTCTGGGGTGAGTGGGAAGGATACAGGGGACAAAGTAGGGACATGCACCAACCCTCGGCAGGGTGAATAAAATGGTATAAGGCTCAAAGGATGGACCATGGGGGCGGTAGCAGACATCAGTGGTCCATTTCTATTCCAAGGGCATGGCGAGGAAAGAAAGAATGGGGGAATAACACCTGTGTTTTTTTTATTGTAAAGAATAAGTGTATTGTTTTTTAGCAAATGGTTTAATAAACAGGTTAAAAAAAAAATAAGTTTTACGCATTGCCTCTATGTTAAGCCTGACTGCTTTTGTGCCAGCCTATCAGAGGATTGAGCACAGGTTAGTTTAGGGTTTTTGAAAATAATTGTGGTTGCTGCTTGAATAGAGTTTCACTACCCTCATTCAGTAACCCAATTTCTTACACCCTAATAATGGTAAAGTTCTGCAGAGTAGTTTGTGGGTCACAATGTTATTTGATGTATATGTGGAAAAAGTTCACAGACGAATAATAGTGCACTATTCATCGCAATTTTGTGCAAGTATACCTCTATCTGAACACCACTGAGGTTTTATTCATTCATTATTTGTAAATTATTGCATGCAAAGTGGCACTGTATGAATTGCTCCTGGTTATGTATTAAATGACAATGACAAGAAAGATGTAATCTAAGTACTGTTGGAAAATGAGGTCTGACCTCATGAGTCCATGTACAGTTTATATCATGCTGCAAATTCAAAATGATACCCCATTATAACAAATTCAAAATATGGATTATTTTGTTTCAGTTTGATTTTGTAAAATTGATGGATGGAAAGCAGCTAATAAAACCAGAGCCACGGAATTCTGAAGACCCTCAACATGCTCCCAGAAGCCTCATATTGGCATCGCTACAAGAGACGGGATTCATCGAATTCATGGATCAGGGAGCTTGGCATCTTGCAGTGTACAATGATGGAAAGAAAATGGAGCAAGTATTTGTATTAACTACTGCAATTGGTGAGTTAGCCTGACACCTTATCTTCCTTGACCATTATTGACCAACTCAACTATATGTTTATAAAAGTGTTGCTTATCATTAATCATACAATATCCACTTAAGCAGTCTAATAATTACTAAGTTGTAAATGTATTGATATTTCAAAAATAAATGCATTTTACCAAGAAGGAATCAAAACAGACATGGGGGTCATTTATAATTTAGCAGGCTGCCCACCAGCCCATCTGGTCAGTGGATTCTCTCTCTCCTCCATCCCCTTGAGCATGATTGTCCCCCCAAGCAAGAGAGCTCTATCTATTTAGGGAGGATCTCTTTGTCAAATGTGCCTCTGCTGTTAGAGTGCCAGCATATGCAGCGATGGTCCTTTTGGACCTGTCAGCTGCTTTTGATACTCTCTCATACTATTTGAATCACAGGGCTTTTCAAAACTGGCATCTGTGTGAAAACACTCACCTGGCTAGTGTCTTTTCCCTGTGACAGATCACAGGCAGTCTCTCTGTCTTCTCTCCAGTCCTCTGCCATGCCCATTGTTTGCAGAGTTCCTCAAGGCTTTTCACTGAGCTATGCTAGGTTTGATTTCTATATTTCTCTTCTTGCGAGTTTTGCCAGTCCTTCTGCTTTCATATAGTTTCTTATGTGGACAACACACAGACCATTCTGTATGTCTCCTGTTACACGAGCTAATTTCAGGTCCTGGTGACATCTGTTGCAACCTGGATGACTACCTGCAGTCTTAAACTGAATAGCGAGAGAGCAGAGATCATTTTATTTGAAAACCAATCTAACCCTTGGTCTTCGACTTGGTGGCTCCCTGAACTGGGAACCTGGTTCTCCCCTGTACCAGTGGCTAAAAAAAACACTTGGATTTCTTTTTACTCACAATCTGATGTTCACTTCTCAAATTCTCATCGTTCTAATCAGGATGCTAAAAACGTTTTTTAAATATCTTCTATTGGACACCAACAGAAAAGTGATACGGGTCCTGACCGCTTATAGATTAGATGATGACAGCTCTTTATTCCTAGGTTTGTTAAATGGTAGCGGCAGTTTCAGTCGATAACCTTTCAATTATTGCCCGGCGTTAATCGCCTCTCATACCATTCGATAATTTACCAATGCAAGAGGCAGGCGCCGGAGACTGGAAGGCAGGAAACAAAGTTTTATTCCGTCGGAGCAGAACACATCAGATCAGACAGCAAGGTATCGTCACGAGGTGCTCTAACTGCATCTCTGAGGCCTGGCCTCTTATACACAGGTTTATTGCTTTGTTACACATGGTACATTCTTATTGAGACTTTGATGTACGGAAAGACATCCTTGGAACCCCCACTTCAAGCTCGTTCCCACACATATCTACAGTAGAAGTCCCCACCCCACCCACAGTAGGAGATGGCTATCACGCAGCTGGATATTCCGCCAATTCCCGGGGGTGTGTGCAACCGGCCGGGTCTCAGGGGGGTAGGGGCTTTGATCCACTGTAATCCCTTTGATGTGGGGTGTTTCCCTTACAGTAGGGGCAATAAACTGCATCCGCAGGGCTAGGTGATGGCCTGGGACCGGTTCGGATAATGGGGCGCAGAGGAAGGGGGTTATCAAAGAGATGCATGACCATGTATGGGATGTCGGTCGGGCGTGGGATGTGGTTCCATGGCAGGGTCGCGCAGAAGGAGAGGGTTTATGGCCCGTGTATGAGAGAGCGGGGGTGGCCGGCGCGCGGGGGATGCTCGCAGCGCCAGGGGAAAGCGCTGGCGATCGAGAATGAGCGGGGAGAGAGTGGGGTGCCTAAAATGGCGGCCGTGCATTCGCTGTGCGTGGCGCTGGGGAGAGGCAAGATGGCGCAGATAATGTTCAGTTACAAGCTAAATTTCCACAGTCCTCCCTTTTAACATATCTCGCCAGCTTGTCTAGTTCGGATCTATCCCCATAATACTACGAATTTCCACCTCATACAGAGCTTTCATTCGCTCTGTTTCAAAGTCCAAAGTCTTAGGGCAGATGCAGTTTATAAAAAGCGAACATAAAGGTGGCAGACACTGAATCCCCAAGCAACATCCACATAGTATCACAATCGGTATTAGGATAAATGAAAACAGCCTCCATCCCCAACTTTTAATAGTGTCCCAAAACCAACTCCCAAGTGACCATTCTTCTTGCTCTTGATGGACCTCTGCGGATAGTCTGTGGAGGTGTTCAATTGCTTTGTAGACTGAGGGTGAGTTATCCGGTACGTAGGTACAACAGCTGGACCCAATGATGCGGCATGCTCCTCCACGATCAGCCAGAACCACATCTAGAACGAGGCGGTTCTGAAGGGCCACTAAGCGGACGGCCTGGAGCTCGGCGGTGTTGTTGGCGAGGGCGCCAGCCGTAATGTTCATCGCCGTTTCGACTGCCTGGGTTAAGTGGCGGATGGCACGGCTGTTTGCCATTGGACCCCAGAGTGGAACAAGGCCTTTTACTGCGTCCATGAACTGTGCTCCGGCGGAGTCGGCTTGCACGATGTCTTTGGCCCGTTTCTGTCGGTGATGGTTTGCTGGAGCCACATATGTCGGAGGAAGGACAAAGGCGATGTAGCAGGTGCCTCCCCAACCTTTCGGAAGCCAGGTGTAGGCCTTAGTACCACAGACGAAGTACATATTCGGGGAGGCAACAAAGGAGGGTGGGTCAACTGAGTCCAATGTTCAGGTGATGAGGCAGGAGCTGTGGCCCACCAGCTGCGCCCCCAGGCCTTCGAGGCACACAAATCCAGTGATGTTGATGACGGACAGGGCCACTGTTAGGGTGGCGGCCGTCCGTTTCCGGAGGTAAGAGAAGGTGGGTCTGGCTGGGTTGTTGAACACTTGCATTTCAACTCGTTCTTTGGCAGGGATGTCCATGTGAAAGGAAGTGTTCGATCTCAGAGGGCAGAAGAGGGCAGAAGTTCTTCCAGTTTTGTTCAGCCAGAACCCATGGTAGAAGTGTGACATGGTTCTGCTGGAAGTGGCATTGTCCTTGTAGCTTTCTTGCAGGAGGATTAGCCAGGCGAGGCAGGAACCATGGACAGAAAAAGGTGAAGGGATGAAAGGGATAGAGTGTCCAGTAGCATGTGGTAGCAACCCACAGATCCAGCAATTAGTGGCGTTGGCGGCAAGATTGTGTTGGTGGAGCAACTGCACAAAAGAGTTATTCCAGAACTCCTTACGCCTTTCTCGGAATTGGGGTGAAAGTGAGATCAGATGGTGTTCTTTCGTGGTGGTAGGTTGAACGGTGGTCAGCAATGTCTTATGAGCGGGTGTGCTCTCCTCCATGATCCAGAAGGTGACCACGAGGAGAAGGCAAAAGAGAAGGGTAATGAAAAGTGCAATAGTCTTTAAGCTGTGCATTCGGTCAGTCTTTGGGTTTTTGTAGTGGATCTTCGGACGTCCGGTTGCTTCCATCATCTTCATGTCGGGCGCTTCCATCACCTTCAAGAGACTCGGTAGCGGGCAGAACCACAGACTTTGTTTAGTTTCTCTCCTGGTGGCCTTTGAGGTGACTAGGCTACCGCTCTGAGATTTCCACTTAGCCTGTGGTCTGCTTAGCCGAAGTTCTCTCCTTTCGTCGCAAGTTATACCCTTCCTTGGATGGCAGGGTGGGATCAGGATATCTTACTAACGCAAGTGTCTCTGTATCTGGGCAGCGGCTCAGGGATGGTCGGTCTTTGTCCAGAAGTTCTTCTTGGGCGGTGATGTTGTCCGTGGTTGTCAGGGTCGGTGATACCTTCTTGCAGTGGTGTGCATGCAGCCAATTGCGTTTCCCCTCCACTCGAAGAGCTGTTCGGGTGGTGATCAGGACTTGCAGGGGGCCCGTCCACCGGGGCTCCAGACTCTTGGTGCGCTGGAAGTTACGCACTAAGACGAAGTCACCGGGTTGGATGTCGTGTCCGGGGCCCCTGGAAACATCGGGAATGGCGTGCAGCACTTGCTGATGGATGACAGACAACGTTTTAGTTAGGTTATACAAATAGTCAGACATGAGGACGTCCGGGACGTCGTGGATGGATGTTGGCTTTGGAGCAGCCCAAAGGTTCATGGGCCGCCCGAAAACGACCTCGTAGGGGGTTAAGTGGTGTTTAGTGGGGGTGGAACGCATTGATAGCAATGCTAGCGGGAGAGCGTCTGGCCATCTCAGTCCTGTGGTGGCGACTATTTTTGCTATCTTAAGCTTCAATGTGGCGTTGTGTCGCTCAACCAAGCCTGCAGATTGGGGATGGAAGACCGCATGGAATTTCTGTTTTACACCCAACCCTTTTAAGATGAGTTGGATAACTTCGGCTACGAAGTGGGGGCCGTTGTCGCTCCACAAAATTCGACAAAGGCCGTATCGGGGGAAGAATTCCTTCAGTAGTACTTTTGCGGTAGTCATAGCGGTGTTGTCATGGGTTGGGTAGGCTTCCACCCACTTGCTGAAGGCACACACAACGACAAGTACGTACTTCAAACCTTGGCATCTTTCTAACTGGACATAGTCCATTTGTAGGACTTCAAAGGGGTGATTGGGGACCCCAAACCCTCCCCGGGGTACAGCAGTTCCTTTCCCAGGGTTGTGTTGGAGGCATACTAGGCATTGTTGGACCAGACGTTTGGCTGAGTCTGGGATTTTGTCGTTGTGCCAGACTTTGGAGATGAGCTCGATCATGGGGGCAGACCCTATGTGTGCGGGGGAGTGTGCCATGGTCAGCATGGGGATCAAGTATGAATCTGGTAGCAACCATTTGTTCAAGTCTTTAGTTCGCCAGCAACCGTCATCGTCCTTCAATCCCACCCGGGCCCATTCAGTTAATTCGTGTGGTGTGCTGGCTAGTTGGATATCCCTAATTGTTTCCCTAGCATCCTTCCATTTCTCAGTTTGTGACCTGGTCACGTACATACGGGTCGTGGACCTATTCTCGGCTGTGGTTCGGGCAGTATTGTCAGCCAGTGCATTTCCCTGTCCTATAATGTCTGTCACCTTCTTGTGTGCCTGGCATTTGATCACAGCTAACCGTGTGGGGAGGAGGACTGCTTCGGTCAGGGCAGAGACTAGATCTCCATGCAGGATGGGTGTGCCATGAGAAGTCAAGAATCCCCTCTCTTTCCATAAGAGCCCAAAGTGGTGAACTACCCCGAAGGCGTACTGACTGTCTGTGTAAATGTTTGCGGTTGTCCCTGCTGCCAGGATGCAGGCTCGTGTGAGAGCAATTAGTTCCGCCGCCTGTGCGGATCGCTGTGTGATGCGGGCTGTCTCAACAACTGTTCGGGCTGTGGTGACTGCATAGGCAGCTGAGGTGGAGCCATCGGGGAGCTTGATGCATGAGCCATCCACCCACAGTTCTCCGTCAGGGTCCGGGAAGGCAGTATCCCGGAGGTCAACCCTACTCTTGGTTTGTTCGTCGGTGAGGGTCACGCAATCATGTATAGGGGACGCATTGGGGTCAGCGTCAGGGAGAGGCAGTAGAGTAGCTGGATTCAGAGTGGTGCATCGTTTCAATGTGATGTGGGGTGCAAGCAGAGTCAGTTCGTAACCAGTCAGTCGTGCGCTAGTCAGGTGCTGAGTCTTGGTTTGGTTCAGGAGGGTGTCAACCGCATGGGGTACCAATACTGTGAGGGGGTTCGAGAGCACGATTCCCTCACTTTGCCGGATAGAGTCAGCAGCGGCGGCTACTGCTCGAAGGCAGGCGGGCAAAGCTCTGGCTACAGGGTCAAGAGTGGCAGAGAAGTAGGCACAAGGGCGTTGTTTAGGGCCTATGGACTGGGTTAGGACAGACAACGCACATCCCTCCCTTTCATGGGTGTAGAGGGAGAAAGGTTTAGTGTAGTCTGGGGTTCCTAGGACTGGGGCCGAACAGAGGGCGTCTCGTAATTCTTTGAAGGAGGATTGACATTCGGGTGTCCAGGGGAGGGGGAAGGGGACATCTTTAGCCAGCAGGGAAAGCAGAGGTTTTACGATAAGACTGAAGTTTGGCAACCATTGTCGACAAAAGGAGGTGAGGCCTACTAGGGACCGCACTTGCTTCTGAGTTTTGGGAACAGGGGTTTCTAGGATGGTCTGAATTCGGTCAGGGGTAAGTTTTCTCCCGTCTTTGGATAGTAGGTGGCCTAGATATGTTACTTGTGGTTGGCAGAATTGCAATTTCTTCCTGGAGACCTTGTGACCGTTCTCCGCGAGGAAGCGGAGGAGGTGAATGGTGGCTGTGACGGCAAGTGGAGTGGTGTCGGCCGCCAAAAGAATGTCATCGACGTACTGTATCAACACCACTCCATCGGGTGGTTGGACTGCATCTAGTTGCCTCTTGAGGGCTTGGCTATAAATACTGGGACTCTCAGTGTAGCCTTGGGGTGCCCTGCAGAATCTGTACGAACGGGCTTTTAAAGTGAAGCCGAACAGGTAGCGGCTGTCTGGGTGGATGGGGATGGAAAAGAATGCGTTCTTGAGATCAATAACAGTAAAGGTGGTGGCAGTGGATGGAATCAGGGTGAGGATGGTGGTGATGTCTGAGACCACGGGGTACTGGGGTATGACTACTTTGTTAACCTCTCGCAAATCAACAATGAAACGGTAGGCTTTCTCATCTCCCTCGCCTTGCTTCTTTACAATGGGTAGGATAGGGCTGTTGCAAACATTACTGACTACTTCTTCTACCACTCCTGCCTCGACTAGGGACTCGATGATTTCCACCAATGCCTTCTCGCCTTCGGGTGATATCCGATACTGTGGAAGCTTTGGGAGCACTGCGTCCGGTCGGACGGTTATGTGTACCGGGTCGATCACCATGCGCCCTACATCTGAGTCGGTTTTAGCCCATAGATGTGAAGGTAATGTGTCGAGTAGGGACATGTCAGCATCGGTTATAGAGAGCATACGCCGTGTGTGACAGGGTCTGGACAGATCTGGGTTATCGTGTAGGATGACTCGAACTCCGTCTGGGGAGCATCTGATGGTAGCTCGAAAATGTTTTAGCAAATCAAGTCCCATAATAGCATCGGGGGTGTTGGAGGAGAGCAGAAAGGTCGTGTCAGTGGTGTTATCTTCTAAGTCAAAGGAGATTGGTGCTGATAAGGGGTTAGTGGAGGGCGTTCCATCGAAGCCTATTGAGGTTACATGTGAGCCAGACAAGGGTGCCCTAGGAATCAGTCGTTTGGATAACGCACTACGTGTCGCCCCAGTGTCTACCAGGAATGGAGATTTTGTGCCCAAGACCTTAGCAGTGACGTAAGGACCTTGCTGGTCAACACGGAGTTCGACTGGATCCCTCCCTTGCCCCTGGCGGTCCTGTGCGAAGTCATGGGTGCTTTCATAGTCGGACTGTTGACACTGGTTTTGTCGGGGGCGATCAAAGGTGTTTGGTCTGCCTGGCCTGTCGTTGATGGCGTCGTTCGTGTACCCTCGTCCCTGTCCTCTATTTCTGGGGTCATATGCTGTGTCTCTGGGGTCCCTATTTTTGTTCATTTCCAGAAGGACCGGGCACTGGGATTTCCAGTGTCCGAACCCTCTACAGAACGCACATTGATTCCCATCTAAGTCTCTCCGTCCGTTGTAGGGTGCAGGGGTATGGTCTCTAGGGGGTAGCTTTCTAGGGGCGGTTGGTTGGTAATTCCCTTTCGGGGGTTCTCTTCCTATGGTCACCCCTTGCAACTGTGCTATCATTACCCTCTCCTTTAGTTCCTTTTTCTTCCTTTCTGACGCCCTATCGTTCTCATTCTTTTGGTTTTCGTAGTATTGGGCCATCTGGAGGATAGCTGCGGGTTTGGAGGCTGCCCAACTACTCTCGCTGGTCTGCAGCTTCTGAGAAACTTCTTGTGATAGACCCTTCACATAATTCTGGACAAAGAGGTGATGTCCGGTTGCAGTGGTCATGTCCTGGCCACTATAATCGGAAAACACAGTCTCGAACCGAGAGAAGTATTCAGACACATCCTCCTGGGGTTTCTGGCGACAAGCCGTCACTATTGACCAATCTACCTTTCTTTCTGGGATTAGAGTCTTCAACTTAAGTACAATCTTGTCTGGGAGCTCTAATATGGCTTTCGGGGGTTTCTGTCCCGGTTCTCGCTGTTTATCTATGGTATCGAGTTGTACCCAGGTATATCCGAACGGCTCAGCGTGGTCAACTTTCCGGATTTGTTTCCACACATCAGCCGGCAGACATAATCCGAAGAACAAGTTGATATCTGCTAAAGTCAATATTGTTGAGCCTAAGGCTGTACCTAGTTCGGTGTAGAAGGCAGTCGGGTTCTTTCTTAAGTCGGGTAGAGTTTTTCTAAAGGTCAAAATATCTTGTCGGTCCCATGGCTGGTAGACCCAATTATATACAACCCTCCCCTTCGCATCTTGGTGGTTGATGTCGTCATGTGTTCCCTGACCTCGTGGGGGGACCCAGTAGGGGGCGGCCTCTTTGATGGGCATCATGGTATCAGTCCTTCCTTCCTGGGGCTTAGCCGCTATGGGGGTTTCTGTTTTGGTTGTCTGCCTGTGTTCTTTAAGGTATCGATAGACCTCGAGTGTACGAGTGAAGAGGTTCGTCACATCGCCCTCTCCTTCTTCCCCAATGTCTACCTTCCTATATAGGGCCGCTAAGCCTTCGGGACCTTTATCGCGGTACCTATCCTCATATGCATTCAGGGCGTGGTAACAAAGTCGTATGACAAAGTGTCGTCTACGGCTGTCGGCATACGAGTTATACACATCTGTTATATACTCCTCACTTTCCTTTCGCTCCACCAGTGTCCCTACTATCTTGTCAATTCCTGCTCGTTCATCCCTTGTTAATCGATTCATTCTGGTGGAATCTTTCTTTCTCATCTCAGGGTCATCTAACGTTATAGCCGACGTTGGGTTCAGTACAAGAGGCTCAGCCGGCGCGGAGGCCGTGAGGACCGAGGCCCCTGTACTGCTGTCGCTCGTGTTTGGGGGTTGTGGGTGTTGCACTACCGATTGGGAGGGTGCGTATGGAGGGGGCATGTAAATGATCGGGGGACCTAACAGTAATTCATCATTCGTTCGTTGCTTAGAGGACAACTCAGGGTAGAGCATAGAGGGGGTCCTAACAGCGTACTGGCCTGAGGTTTCGGGCTCCTGTCTTAGTTTAGTTTCCCTTCTCTCCTTTATTTCTTCTTCTAACTTTCTAGCGGCAAGGTGAGCTGCCTTTCGTAATTCCTTTTCTGCTTTTACTTCTTCCCTCTTTTTCCGTTGCGTTGCTTCTTTGCGCCACATGCCGATACTGTCAAGCATAGTAGGCGTCGTCTTATTGCTACGCAGAGCCATTTCTAGCACTTCTATCTTATGGTCGTCGAAGGATCCCATCAGTGGCCACTGACTCTCGGGGTCCTTCCTTGTATATTTATGCCATAGCTTGCTATAAGCTACGGCGACTAGTCCATATTTAGTGAACATGTCCTTATTAGGGGTGCCTTCCAGTGGAGCCGGATGGTCCACCTCTAATAAGCGGTCCGGGCAGAACCAACTACCAATCAGTGGGGAGAAGATAGGCATGACGGGTTTCAATGGGGACAAAAGTCAGCACTACCTATCTTTTCACTGCTTGCAAAGACTAGACAGAATATCTCTATTCCTCGTTATTTGTAAGCAGAGAATACCTCCAAAGAACCAATATCGAACAACTAGTGTTCGGACAATCAATCAATCAATCAATGGGGAGATAAAGATAGGCACGACGGGTTTCAACGGGGACAAAAGTCTGCGTTACCTACCCTTCACTATTTGCAAAGACTAGACAGAATATTTCTATTCTACGTTATTTGCAAACAGAGAATATCTCAAAGAGCACTATTCTTCAAAACAATCAATGTTCGGACAATCAATCAGTGGGGAGATAAAGATAGGCACGACGGGTTTCAACGGGGACAAAAGTCTGCGTTACCTACCCTTCACTATCTGCAAAGGGAGAGAGAGAGAGAGTATTTCTACTCCTCCCCGTTTGTAGACAGCGAATATCTCAAAGAGAACAATCAATGAGCAATACTAGTATTTTCAAACCTTCAAACAATCAATCAATTATTTCGCAATTTGTCGTGTATCACGACCTTACCCGGACCGCGTGGACAGTTTCTCGTCTTCCGCCTCCAGCGCCCGATCGTCCTCTACTCTCCGTTATTGCTGTGGCACTCCTGATGGTTCCCAGTCAGGACCGTAGATCACTCGAGAGAGGTCTGCTCGGAACCAGTGAAGTTCGGATGATCGGCTGCCAGACGAGGGTCTATTGGGCAGGAGCTCTCCCGATCGTTGCAGTCGTTCACTCTGTCGTCAGGACCTCTCCCACTGGATCCACGTGTCTCTGATGGGCCCCACGTTGGGCGCCAATTGTTAAATGGTAGCGGCAGTTTCAGTCGATAACCTTTCAATTATTGCCCGGCGTTAATCGCCTCTCATACCATTCGATAATTTACCAATGCAAGAGGCAGGCGCCGGAGACTGGAAGGCAGGAAACAAAGTTTTATTCCGTCGGAGCAGAACACATCAGATCAGACAGCAAGGTATCGTCACGAGGTGCTCTAACTGCATCTCTGAGGCCTGGCCTCTTATACACAGGTTTATTGCTTTGTTACACATGGTACATTCTTATTGAGACTTTGAT
This sequence comes from Triturus cristatus, assembly GCF_964204655.1. Classification (NCBI taxonomy): domain Eukaryota; kingdom Metazoa; phylum Chordata; class Amphibia; order Caudata; family Salamandridae; genus Triturus; species Triturus cristatus. The sequence goes on along the minus strand of NC_140588.1, from coordinate 932,918,108 downwards.
GTACGGAAAGACATCCTTGGAACCCCCACTTCAAGCTCGTTCCCACACATATCTACAGTAGAAGTCCCCACCCCACCCACAGTAGGAGATGGCTATCACGCAGCTGGATATTCCGCCAATTCCCGGGGGTGTGTGCAACCGGCCTGGTCTCAGGGGGGTAGGGGCTTTGATCCACTGTAATCCCTTTGATGTGGGGTGTTTCCCTTACAGTAGGGGCAATAAACTGCATCCGCAGGGCTAGGTGATGGCCTGGGACCGGTTCGGATAATGGGGCGCAGAGGAAGGGGGTTATCAAAGAGATGCATGACCATGTATGGGATGTCGGTCGGGCGTGGGATGTGGTTCCATGGCAGGGTCGCGCAGAAGGAGAGGGTTTATGGCCTGTGTATGAGAGAGCGGGGGTGGCCGGCGCGCGGGGGATGCTCGCAGCGCCAGGGGAAAGCGCTGGCGATCGAGAATGAGCGGGGAGAGAGTGGGGTGCCTAAAATGGCGGCCGTGCATTCGCTGTGCGTGTCGCTGGGGAGAGGCAAGATGGCGCAGATAATGTTCAGTTACAAGCTAAATTTCCACAGGTTGACCGGCTTATCTCACTCAGCGCCTGCAGACTGTTCAAACGTCAGCAGCTCCTGTCATTCATGGGCATCTGCACTGTCTCATCCTAAGAAAATAAACTGGCTGCCTATGGTCAAATGCTTGATCTGTTCATCATAGTCTCAATCTGCTGGCAACCCCCAAAGTTCACCACAGCTACGCTGGTAGTGGTTCCCTGTCTTACCTCTCATCTTGTAATTCTCATCCTTTGGACATTAAAAATGCTTCCAACTTGAATTTATCAAAAAAGCTTCAACCCTGGCCCTTTGTCCGACCTTGAGGAATTATTCTGTTCTCAACCTCTTACAGCACAATGAGGTCTGCTTTGTTGCCAACAGTGGTGCTTATAAATCTCTTAACGTAACATAACATGGGGGATGCACTTTATCACAGATGAATGTCAAAAACAGGCGCCATGTTAAAGTGGCCTGCTCAGTATTCATTTTTGGGTGTTCAGATGTAAGCCTAAAACTGTGATTATGACCAAAAGCAAATAACAATAGTCCCAAGATGTGGCAGATTTTCTCCCTGCGTGTCATGGTCATTGTTTATTTCCCTGCCCAGACAACGTGCCCTAAGTGATGGACATGGGCAGGGAAGGTATGCATCGGTGGGAGGTCCCTAATTAGCATAAACCTCCAGATCCATGAAAGGCACAAAACCTCTGGCGGACCACGTCACAGACTTTCTCCCCTGCTGGCCAGTCGCACTGTTCCCCACTTTAAATAGAGCGGGGGTCAGACGTGTGGCAGGGTTGGAAAACAACAAATGATGGCAGCTCTCCCATCCTACTAAAATCTAAGTTAACCCTCATGATTTTGCCATACTAGTTTGGTTTACTTCTGTTTGCATGTGTAGCATTTCATGAATAGACCCGCGTTCTGAAGAGAAAGAGAATAGTAGGCAAACGTTTGAAAATAATTGATATGTCTTGCAGATAAGTAGGTGAAAGACTCGTGTCACAACCAATCAACTGGGAATAGGGACAAAAGCGCATCCTCTTGGAACGCCAACTCATTTTGCGTCGCATCATTGTTTTCTTTGTTTGTTTTCATAAAAACAGGAGAAGGAAGTGATGTTGATGGAAAAGGTCATGCGTACGTTATTAGTTCTCACCACCCATGAACTCAGTTCTTCTACTTTTATTGAGGTCCTACATTTCATGGCACCTCCTTATTCCTCTGCTCTAAATGTCTTAGTATTGCTGTTGTAAATACGGTTCAACTAAGAGAAAATAATTTTAAACCACTATTGAAGATAAAATACGTTAGAAGTGTGTATGCTTTGAAAAAAAACTTTGTTGGGATTTATAATCACTGTTGCGCCACTCTTTCTTTAATTTCCAGGAAATGTAACTTGCGATTTTAAAAGTATAAAGAGAGAAGATGGAGCGATGTTCAACTGAGAGTTGATTTCGTACTATATTCTGAGAACTTGGAATGGGTTTAGAGGGCTTTTGCTGAGGATGCTGCTACAATTTTTGCCACTCTGCTGCAGGGATAATTGTTTGTTGGTGTCTTTTTTATGTGGAAGGAAGACCTGCTGTCATGGTGGTCGATGACCCACAATGGGCAACAGTCTACTGTGCAAAGAGAACAAAATCTGAAGTGGGCAGGGGAGCACATAGCATGACCTGCTTTCACTAGAAATTGTTGATGCCTTCTCCTGCAGGGAAACGTGTCCTGAAGAAGGCCTATTGCCTTCCGTTCGCATCTATTATTATGTAAGAGAGCAACTATTAGTGATTCTTGCCTGCAGCAGCAGACATTAATGCTTAATTGGTACATTAACCGGCACTTGAAGAGGAGCTCAGCTAATCATATTTTTTCCAGCATGCAGACCATGTGTACTGGTGAAGAGCTGCTGGGAAGTCTCCCTTAGAATGCATTGCTATTGAACGTACTGGCAATTAGAAAATGCTGGATAGAAGGCGCGGTAGTGAGCGAAAGGAAGAAGTTGGAACGAGACGGAGACAGTGCTGATGCATCACAGCACTACAGCCAATAGCACTTCTTTTTGTATCTCACCCTCAGGTAAACCCCCAATGTCAGGAGTCCTAATTAGGAAATGGATTGGAAGGAGGAGAGTCAGACAGCCTATCAGATGGATCGGGATGCGGTGCATATTTTCTGGCATAGGCGTTTCCTCACCTAAGTGAAAGAGCAATGAGCGATCTTACAGGAAATAATGTGGTCTCATCCATGTGATAATATCATCCACCTTTGGATTTAGTCGGAAGCTCTTGTCAATGTTATTACTCTCCTAATGTAGCGAGGACCAACAACTTCTGTAGCATTATTGGTTGGATCCATTGTCAGAAAAATTACATTTCATGGTGATGTGCTAATAGAACAAGTTGTAATTGTTTGATAAAAATATTTACCAACATAAAGGGGTCAGATTATGTAAACGGGGAATGTTCCATGATTCGGACCCTGTGCACGCACATTGGGCTCCCTCATTACTGACAGGTACCATGCATCTGATGGCATAAAAAAGTTTCTTTAGCCAGTTAATGTATTGAATCTCAGAGTTGGCACTTGCACTGGAGAGTGAAATACACAGTGCTACTTCACACTGCGATTCTGTGTTTCACCGCAGTCCAAGGCCTAAGTGCTTTTAGCGGGTCGCCAAGGACATCCCACTGGAGGCTGCAGTATGTTACTGCACCCTCCTGTGAAGACATTGCTGGGGGGCACTGCCTGCTTTCAAAAAGCTCCTTGGGAGACCACCTCTGAAGTTACTCTCAGTTAAAGCACCCCCAACTCCCAATGGCGTCTTTGCCCTTGGAAAGTATCAGCCTTGTGGCACTGGTTTACATTGGAAGACATTGCTCAATTTGCAATAGGCTAATGTCAAATTCAAATGAAACAATCACCTACCACATTGCATTGGGAAACAAAATGTGCATGCATGCAAAGCACCTTATAGAATGGGCTGCACAAGGATGTGCTACCCCCTATCCAGTGTTAGTTTGTGAAAAAAAGAGTGCCGGTGCCCAAAGCTCTGCTCAGAAGCCTGCAGTCGGTGCAATTAAATGTCAGCGTGCCCAGTACCAAGGCTAAGTCCGCTTAAATCCACCTCATGCCTCTTTAATCGACTACCAGACACTACCTGCTCCTTTATCTCACTCTTGTGGTTCCCTGCTTTCTCCCTTTGAGATGGTTTTCCCATCTTTATCCACCACCTTTTTTCCTCTTCGTGTGTTTTTCCATCTTTTGCTTTTGGGAAATGTCAACTGCTGAAAATAAGTGCTGGTCCTCAAAAATAAGTGCCAGTACCCCCACCAGTAGCCCCCGGCTCAAATTAAGCACTGCCCGTATCTAGAATAGGTGTGCCCTAGTAGGGTAAAATGTGGGTTCACGTGTGCAGTTTACAGCATGACTGTTAGTTGGTGCCAGAAATGCAGGCGCTTGCTAATCTTTTCCTTGCGACTGACACAAAAGTTATAACACTTGTATCAAAAAGAGTCACTCCCAAGGCTCTTGGGTAATAAAGTCCAGGGTATTTGGAGATACATGTGTTTCACTGAATGTAAGTGTTTCATTAAAGGGCTTCACTATTACACATGCAACTATAATATAATTTTCATTTTTTAAACAATGAAAGATAAAATATGAAAATAAAGCTATGATTGCATTTAGCAGGGAAAGCAAATATTTATAGGAAATAAAACGGAGAGGTGATGCCAGGGTGTAGCTCATAATGAAAGTGAACATGGACTGTTTAATGAAGGTTTCAGGCCAGAGCTGCCTTTTTTATTTTATTGCTCTAATTCCTGTTCTCAATATATTAACCTCACTCCAAACCTCAAATTATGAATTAAACAGCGTTTCTCCTGGAGGCCAGAAGGAACATGTACATCTGTCATTCAGAGAATTAGTTTGATTATTCTCATTAATAACAATGGGGAGAGTTGTTAGCTATCTCCCCTGTTCACATCACTCACCATTAACCCTCTGGGCAAAGACCTAACTTGGTTTAAATATACTAACCGGTTTACTGCCCCTCATTCTGTTCTCTGTGGAAACCGGTGCTTTAAGCGGAAAACTCACAATTCACACACAGTTTGCTACTTTGTTCCAATACCACGGCCTGCCTAGGTGGGTTGTGACTGTTATGTGGTCCTGGTGTACAGGACGATGCTATTTTGAATACAATTCCTCTGTAGGTGTACTATTGCTCTTGGGTGCAGATTTACAATCTCTCTGTTAGAACCGGGAGTCTCTAGTTGGCTGAGGTAGGTACCTTAGGCCAAATAGGGACCCCTGCTTCTAAGTCAGGGAAAGGAAGGACACCTTCTCAGATAGCCCCTGCTCACCCACTCTGTAGCTTGGCACGAGCAGCCAGGCTTATTTTCAAGGCAAGTGTGTAAAGTATTTGCAACTACACTATCAGCAACCCAATGATGACACCACACGAGTTTCATGAGAAAAACAATTATATGTTTATATAAAAAGATATACGATGAGACCACACGATAAAAGTCCAACATATGCGTACTTGTAATAATTCACCTTGCTGGTTATTAGGCCAGCAAGCCCTTGTAGGTTCTTGCAGTATTAATGAGCAGTTCTCTATGATCCCATGCAGTCCTAATGCAATGCTATGCAGTTCGTAATGCAAGAATCAGGCACTTTGTAAGGTCAGAATAATGCAGTTCGTTACGCAACAATCAGGCAGTTTGTAATGCCAAAATAATGCAATGCATAATGCAACAATCAGGTAGTTCGTAATGCAAAAATATTGCAATGCGTAATGCAGCAATTAGACAGTTCGTAATGCAAAAATAATGCAATGCGTAATGCAACAATCAGGCAGTTCATAATGCAAAAATAATGCAATGTGTAATGCACTACGGCACCGATCACGGTGCCTTGGATGGTGCCTATGCCACTCGTACTGACTCGCGGTCAGCCTCTGCCAACATATGCCCCCAACACGGGTATGGTGTAAACCAAAGTGCAACTCCACAGTCTGGCCCCGGTACTGCCACTCCACTGCAAGCACGGGCCGCAATACGAGCTTGTGCGGAGGCTCGCGCTGCGAGAATGGGAAAGGCCGAGAGCGTTTCTCTCCGAGCTCGCACCCCGCCCCAGGCAGCGACACACGTTACCTGGGGGGTGCGAGCTCTCTCTCCTCCCCTCTCCTCATGACTTGGGCCTCCGATGCGACTTGGTTCGAGGTCCTTCTTTGGCAACGGCTGCCTCGGGCCGGCGGCACAGCTCCACTGGGGATGCCGGTCCGGGCCGATGGCAATGACGAAGATCTCAGGCTGCAACAGAGCACACGCACACAGCGTCACTGATACTCACTTGAACTCCGGGTGTGCACGGTCACAGGGCAATCCTCATGAAGGTCTCAGGCTGCACGATCAAGCACACGCACCCAGCGTCGCTGAGACTCACTTGAGTTCCGGGTGCACACGATCACAGGGCAATCCTCATGAAGGTCTCAGGCTGCACACAGCACACGCACACAGCGATGCTGAGACTCACTTGAGATTCGGCTGCACACGATCACAGGAGCGTCACGAAGGTCTCAGGCAGCAAAAAACACACGCACAAAGCGTCGCTGAGACTCACTTGGATTCCAAGTGCCCCCGATCACAGGGCAATTCTTACGAGGGTCTCAGGCTGCAAAAAACACATGCACACAGTGTCGCTGAGAAACACCTGGAAACTTTTGTGTTCCGGAGTTTCCACAACAGGGAGCCAGCTCTCCTCGAGCCCTTGGGGACAAGTTACTTCAGGACACAGCACACAGCAAAGTCCTTTCAAGCAGGGGGACACAGCACACAGCAAAGTCCCTTTAGCCTCTCCTTGGTTAAATCAGCAAACTGCAGGCCAGACCCAAAACATACAGCAAGGGTCAGTCCTTTCCTTCTCTTCAGCTGTTTCTTCCTTGGTAGAGGTTCCTCTTGACCACGAAGTAGCATCAATCCTTTTCAGTCTTGATCAATCCAATGTTCAGGGGTTTCAGCTTTCATAGTTATACCCCTCAAATTCTTTGCAGTCTTTGTTTTCAGGGAAGCACTGACCCCTGTTCAAACCAGCTCTGGGTGTCTCCCTGTCAGTGACACCTTCTTCCTTTGATAGTGGGGGTCTGGATCCTTAATCACTCATCAGGAGATGGAGCCATGGTTTTATGGCGGCAGCCCAGGCCTCTTCACCTCCAGGGGCTGCTCCTCCTCCCTACAGATGCAGGTCAGCCTGTGCTGTCTCACCTCCTCCCCTGGGTCAAGACATTCCCCAGATCCTATCGCGTTCAAATCCAGACAGTCAATCCACAACCAGGCAGAGACACACAGAAATGTTAGAACACAAAAAAACAGCCAATTCTAAAAGAGTGGTTTCTAAACACACAATGCAAAAACCACCTTCACAAAAAGATGTGTTATTAAATTGTGAGTTCAGGCATACTAAACTTCACCTCTCCATCTTAAGCCTTTGTGAAGATAGGCTGGAAACATATTACACAGCCTCCCCATTCTGTCCTACGGGCAAGATGGCCTTTCAACAGTGAAAAACAAAATGGAGAGTATTTCACTGTCAGGACAGGGTACACACCTCAGTACGTGTCCTACCTTTCACCTACACTGCACCCTGCCCAGGGGCACCTTGGACCTACCATAGGGGTGTCTGATGTGCATAAAAAGGGAATGTTAAGGCCTGGCAAGTGGGTGCACTTGTCAGGACAACATAGCAGTTTAACAAACTGCGCGCAGGCACTGCAGTGGCAGGCCTGAGTTCTCTCTTTAGGGCTACTTGTGTGTGTGGCACAATTAGTGCTGCAGGCCCTCTAGTAGCATTTGCATTACCAGCCCTGGCACACATAGTGCACTTTACTAGGGACTTTACTAGTAAGGCAAACATACCAATCATGGACAACCAATTACCATTACACTTTACACAGGGAGCACTTGCACTTTGACACTGATCAGCAGTGGCAAAGTGCCCAAAGCATCTAAGCCAGCAAAAACGAAATCCATCACAGCATCAAAAATAGAGGAAGTAGAGGCAAAAAGTCAGGGGTAATCATGCCGAGAAATGCCAGGTCTAACACTCTCCTTTTGACAAAATTCCACAGTAAAAGGCCTAGAACGGTGCACCAAGTGTAGCTATCCCAGTTTGCCATTGAGTGAGTCATGTTATTTTTTAATGGCTATTTCCCTAATGCATATTTTTGTATATTGTGCACGTATGCACAGTTTTCAACGCATTTAATGTGAAATGTTAATTTTTGCCACCCGCTCCCCCCTGTGCCCCGGTGAAACATGTTTGCCCATCTACATACCTACAAGACTGTGGGTGATCCATTCCACTTTTCAACCTTGAAATGGAACTACATCCGACCTTTACTGACCATTTACAGTGACAGTATTGAGTCAGAGAAGAGATTGTGAATGTCCATAAACTTGTAAGGCAAAAAGTACCTTGGCCCCACTCCCCACTCGTAGTACATAGTCGTAGAAGAGATTTGCTCAGGAGTAAAACCATTTTCATCCAATAGGTATCCCTTTACGGAAATACATCAAATGTAAATGGACGCATTAATGGCTGTAAACGCAGGTTTATGGCAGTAAATTGCCATTTGAATCCATCCTTAGGTAGGAGCACAAGGCCTACTTTGGAGACCAGAAATGGATTTCCGCCTTTTTATGAATGCACGCTTGCAGCTCCATTTTCCACATGATAACCGCTCATTGATATGTTTCACTGTTCCCTTAGCACAGAGAATGGTTTACCATAACTGATAGCGCAGCACAGATTAGCAATTAAAATGTAAATTTTTCTCATGAAATAATTAGTATTCTAATATGTAACTGCACTCCAAATAGCAAGAGCACCTGAGGCTGATATATAACTATTTGGGGCTCGAAAAAAGCAAAGGAAAAACTTGTACCTCGGAAAAACGCATGTTTTGGAACATTACTCCTCATTTTGAACGGGGCACTTTGGAAAAAATGCAATTGGAAAAAAATGAAAATGTCCTTCACGATCACAATGTAGTGAATGCTTTTATCCAAACACACTTAGCAAACTAGCGTTTTTCGAAGAATATAAGAATTACTCAACAATAGCATGTGGGTATTTTGCAAAAGCATCCTTGCGCCAGCCACGGTTAGACGTTTAGGTTTAACAAAAAAATATGTATCAAACACACAGGTATGTAATCATTACTGCGAAAAAGCCTGATTGTTCCTTCCTAGTTTTAATCTTTAGGCGCTACCCTGCATCGTCACAATCCTAATAGTTTTGACGTCCTCCTTTCGAAACATTGTCAGGGCCGGACTGGCCGTAGCGGGCACCGGGCAATCCCCCGGTGCGCCGCATGGGTGGGGGCTGGTTTTGGGCCCCAGGGTCCCGTTTTTGTTACAGGGCCGTTTTTGCAGCAAAATCGGCCCTGTAACAAAATCGGCCGAAAACCGGTCCTGGCAAAGAGCTCGGCGGCACCCCCAACCCCCGGGGGGGGGGGGGGGGGGGGGCGGCCTAGCACTTTGCCAGGGCCGGTTTTGGTTCCCAGTCCGGCCCTGAACATTGTGCATAATATTTTAGCTTTCAAGGAAATACTACTGTTGCCCACGCAATGGGCTGTTGGTCTCCCTTCCTTTTCTATAACATTGCTTTATCCCGTGTATGCTTTTTCCCCTCACCTTGTTTACAATCCAAGCAGTTCCCATGCCTAAGGCAACTCGGGGCGCGGGAAACACAGGACTGTGTTGAGAAAAGAAAGAATAGAACTCATGAGTAAGGGAAATTATAGTTAAGTAATCAATTGTTGGATGTAGCCAGCTGTAGCAGCACTCCTATGTGCAAGTGCTTCCCTCCAATTAATTATTCATTTAATTTCTTCTTGTGTGAAAAGAATGCAAAAAACAAAAATACTGCATGTAGGAAATTGGGTTACTGGCTGAGGGGAGTGAAACCTTTCTCAAGCAGCAACACCAATTCCTGTCCAGGTGAAGTCAGGAGCAAACTCCAAGTTAACCTGTGCTTAACCCTCTGGTGGCCTGGCACAAAGCAGTCAGGCTTAACTTAGCGGCAATGTGTAAAGTATGTGCGCTGTGCTTCAAAGAGTAATAAAGTGAAAACACAATCCATGAAAATCCCACACCAATGTAGAAATACAGAATTAATTCTAATACATTATTTGAGGCCAAAACGACAGAACTCCTAATAGTAGAACCAAAGATTTTTAGGCCTGCATCAAGGATGCGTTATGCAACAGCTGTTCCAATTAATCTGAGGGCTGTGATGAGAGGTCAGGCATAGGGGATGCATCGCACTTCAGTGGTTCTGAAGGGGAGATGCGTTGCACTATGTCAGTTCTAACCACAAGATAACAGCTGGGCTGGCAGAGCACCTTCATGTCTTTTCCAAGGGGCTAGGACTGGGGTGGAACTATTTGGGGGGTTAGGGCTCACAGCCGACAGGGTCCAGGTGCTGGGTTCCAGGTGGTTGGAGCCTTTTCTGTCACTGATCAAGAGGCCAGAGAACTAGAGCTTGAAGCCACTCTGGTGGGCTTGGGTTCAAAATGCAAGTACAGACCTTTTCACTCAGGCAGCTGGGCAGCAGAGCAGAAGGGCAGCAGAGTAGCGGTTCTTCTTACAGGAGTGCAGCATGTCAGTCCTTCTGAGTCTTCCATAGATCCAGATGTGTACTGAGGAGTAGGGTTTGAGGGTCAATTATATACACCTGGTGCCCACTTTGAAGTAGGAGGTGGTTTTGGAGGTTTCTACCCCCAGAGGTGCTTGGAAATTCTTGCCTCCCTGCTGCGGCCCTAGCTTGTCTGGGATCATAAAAGACTAGTGTCAAACCCTACGGACGTTTGCTCAGGCAGAGCCATAGAAATGTGCAAGTGTGGTAGGTGACAGCTCCTTCCCCTCATTAAGTCAAAGATGGCCCCTCTTGCCAACATACATTCCCCTTTGTCTCACTGTCTTTGAACATGCACATGTAATTTACTAAAATGATAAATAAAAAAGTGGAATGTTCTCTAATGGATGGCAGCAATGCCTAGACTACAAAAGTAGAACAAAGTACACTACATTCTCCAGACAGTCACTGAAGTCCATCGGACGTAAAATGATAGCTAGCAACTATTGTAAACTATCACCTTTGTGTCCGAGTTCATCCCTGAAGTGCCCCTATTGTCATGGATGCTTGCAAAAGAGCAGCGGGGATGAGTTGGACAGTGGAAGGAGCCTGGATCTAAAACCATAGATATATTTTTTTAATCCATGTTTTTCTTGATCCTCTAATATTCATCCTTCTACCTCACATAGTCCCAGCATTGTGCTCTTAAAAGGCTGCTGCTCCAAAAATGACTCTCCTACACGTTCTACAACCGTCTCACAAGTAGCATGAGGCAATGGAAGCCAAACAAATATTGCCGCATGTAATAAATAGTCCAGCTCTTAAACACTTCAACACATGACACCCGAAGTTCAAATGTAGTGTGGTAATCCCTGGAGCACAGTTACTTTTAGCACAGCTTGGTGTTAATGTGACAACAATTCATTTATTTCACTGGTTGGTTGTTCAACCATCAGGGTCACCACCTTTTGTTCAAGCCAGATTAGTGAAGTGCTGCATTCAACTTTCTCCTGTCCCAAACGAATAGTACAGAGAAGAAACTGTTCTTTTTGACCCACTCAAAGATTGATCTGCACACCTCAACAAAATATAAGGCCGTACGAGGTATGTGTTCTCCCAGACCTTCACAGACCACCTCAAACCCAAACTGCTTATGTTACAGTCAGGCCAGTAGCTACCTCCCATTCACAGAAGTATATTATGAGAGGAGACACATTTTAATTTTAATCACAATTAATATTAGAACTTTGGAATGTTGACAGCTCCGTAGAAGAATGTGTCACAGCCGTGAGCTAGAAACACTGATATAGGCCCCTTCCTGCATCTATTCAATGTCCTAATCTACAGCCCCTTACTCTCCGCTCACCTACGTTTCCAAGATATGCGGATTGTTCAAGGGAATAAGTCAGTGTTGCAGAGGCTATGGATGGGGTACACAGCGAGCCCTCCCTCTGTCCTCCCGTAGCTCAGAGTTTCGTTTGAGCCTCAGAAGAAAGGAGGGGGGAACTCCTTGATGTCCCTCAGATCTGCCAAACAAAGGAAGGCAGAGAGTTTGGCTGAGCCGAGGGACGATAGGTTTGACTTCTGCCTCCTTTCGCAGCTCATACTGTGCACGTTTGATCTTTGCAGATGCTGCTGTGACTCTGCGTGTGGCATTAACTGTCGGGCACATGCAGCAGGGCCTGTCAAAGACATTGATGCTTCCGAGGTGCGAGGAGTTCTACACCTCCTGTATCGACTGGGAGGTTGCTTTTTATTTAATTAGGACTTTCTGCCCTCATGGTGCAGTATTTTCTAATAGCATTATAGCCTCCTGTAGGTGGCTGCACTGGCCATTTTTTGAAGGCCAACTCACTTGTGAGAGGTCCCCCTTCCGAATAGGTATTATAATGCTGGAGAGGGTCTTTAATGGCTGGTATAGCTAGATACAGCGAGCTTTGAGACTATAAAATTGACAATTGTAAAAGAGCACCACTGAAGAATGGTGCAGGACTTCTGATACAAAATTCCAATGTTTGCCTTTCTGTTTCCCACTTTTTATTTAGAACATTCTACCTCAGTTATAGCACTGCTGCCTTACCATATGTCAGTTGCTATAGGTTCTCAGCTTCATTATAAAAAAAACTCAGGGTCAGGCCTTTAACAGTCATTTGGACATCAGTGACCTGTGCTGTAATAATAAAATATGTTCTTAGTGGCAAGTGTTTGTTGATGAACTCCAGTCATTGAATAAGTCATACCCTGATGGCTCTTTCTGTATTGCACTTGTTATTGAACACGTTTATTGTCTGCTCTATTCAGTATGAAGGCCCAGAACATATAGAGATTAACAAAACGAAGGGGCACATTAGCAAGAAAAGGCGTTAGAATTATCGCCGCTTTAGCGGCAGGAAACTGCCGCTAAAGCGGCGATAATGGGCTTGATTATATGCCCTTGAGAATTTCCATAGAAGCCCATGTTCTGGTGTCAACATGGGCTTCTATGGGAATTCTCTGCGGCATATTATCGCCGATGTCCTGCACATCTAACCAGGGCTTCTATTGGAATTCTATAATGCATATTATCAAGCCCATTATCGCCGTTTTAGCAGCAGTTTCCTGCCGCTAAAAGGGCGATAATTTTATCGCTGGTCTTGCTAATATGCCCCACAGAAACAAGAGAGACATGTTTGAGCCTAAAAGAAAGACACCTGATTATCCCTAAGGTTAGAAAACGCTGCTGAATCATATATGCAGCTGGAACTATTCGCTCTGACAAATGTGTGTGCTTGCTTGATAATATTTTCGTTTCAGTTTTGGTGGCGGTATTTACCCATTTGCACTTTCGCGTGAAAGGATGCGATTGGCTCACTCTTGTCCCTAAAGCTACAAAGTGTGAAAAGAGAATTATCTTACCCATTAAAAATGCTAAGTGATGCAAATGCTGAACTGCGTGCATGCCAACTCATGAACCTACTGTGATATGCCAGCTGCTGATGGGCCGCAGGCGGCCCTATAAAGAAAGCAGTCATCACTAGTAATTGGCAAAGCTCTCCGGCTGCACACTCTTAACACCACCAACAACTGTAACCACATGCAATCACAGAGATGCACTAAACAAGGATGCTAGCCACACCCAAACTACCACTGAGCCAATTCAATCAGGTAACAGGCGGCAGTCTGTAGCCAAATCCTCAAGACCAAACGTGAACGTACTACAGAGCTTCAAGGCCAAAATAATGCTGATACAGCACTATACAGACGTATATAACATGACTCAGCATAAATCTGGAACCGGTGTGGGGTCCATCTCAAGTGGTAGATCCGCATTGGTATTTTCGCACCATGGCGACCATTTCTTCTGGGAATTATGAATGCCAGCTCTTTATGAGTATACTCCTGAGCAATGGGGAATAACACACATGAATCAGTGTTTTTGCGCTGATTCCTGAGTGGTATTCCTCATTTCCGGGTAACTTTTCCAACCTTCCTTCTGGCTGCCGGCAGAGTTTTATTCTGCAGATCTTGTTATTCCCGGTTTCACTGGGCATTTCTCTTACTTGCTGAACTGGAAATGATGGACCCCCAGTATTTCGGCCTCAAACTGAGATCTAAAAGGAAGAGAGGCCAACGTGTTTCCTTCAGGAGTGGCTCTGAATCATAAACAGATTCCAGAGACAGGTCTAGCATAGATCAGGTGGCCTGCGGGCCCACCTACCACGTGATTATATGTAAGTTAATTGTTTGTTCTATGGCATTACAAATTAAGATTTCATAAAACCTGCCTTGCGTTATGTCATCAGGGTCTCTAAGCGCCAGGATACCCGTGGGGTGATAGCTGCGCTATACAAATATTTTATACAATACAATACAATACAACAACATTTTTTCTGGTCATGCGTCACTGGCAATGATGTTATAGTTTCATCAGTCAATGTCTGCCTACAAAATGTGAAAAAAAAATTCTTTAAATCGAGTTGAATGTTAATAATGTTGATTTTCACTGTTCTCTTTTTAGAAATTATGGACGATTGCTCTACTAACTGCAACGGGAACGGAGAGTGCGTGTCTGGACACTGCCACTGTTTCCCAGGATTCCTCGGGCCAGACTGTGCGAGAGGTAGGAACATTTTACTTCTCTGCCTTTCAGAGTATATGAGCAGGCTGCAACCAGGTCCAGATATTGTGCCAAATAAACTGAGGCTGGGCATTGCAGCCCATGCAAACTGTGGCTCAAAGATGACCTTTACTAACCCCCATGCTCACCAATTTTCACTAGTCATATTTCAAATTCTTATTTAGAAAGAAAAAATGTCTATGGTCTAAACTCAAATTGTATTCGGTGAGATGTTTGAATGGAAGATAGAAAAGATTCCTTGCGGCGCTGCCCTGTGCCAAAATCTCATAAATGAGGCCCCTAGGGGCAAACGTACAACAGAATGATGGAGCGTGGCGTTAAGCAAAACTTGCTAACACCACGCTCCGCCATTCTGAAAATGCAGGGTTTCACTGTATTTACAAAGATATGATCCACCCCTGCGTTTGGCCTAGCACTGGCGCTTAATTAAGGTGCCCAGCGCTAACACCATTGCACCACACTGCAAGGCTGTCTGTGTTGGGGGGAATGATTGTTTACATGCAGGAAGGTGTCACTTTTTGCACATAAACAATCACAAATGGCAATTTATAATTCCTGTGTGTGCTGCATTGTGCAGCACAAATAGACGTTGCACATCGTCATTTTTTAAAAATGATTGTTTATATGCTGGAAGGGACACCTTCTTGCACATAAACAATCAATCATTACGTTTGCTGTTTCTGTGTGTGCTGCACAATGCAGCACACATAGAAACGGCAGAAACAAAGAGAAATAAAGCTTTTCTCCTCGTTTTGCCATGTTAAGAGTAGGTTTTCCCTAGTCTCAATTATGGCACTGCCCCATATTTACGCCACCCTTGTAAATATAGGGCAGCGTCCCACCGCAACACCCATTGCCCATCACTTTCATGATTAGTATAGCGTGAAAGGGTGTCTTATTTGCAAGGCAGCACTAAGCCACATTAAGTGGCTTAACGTCGCCTTGTAAAGAAGGCGAAGCCCCTAGTGCCACAGTGACATCGTAAAAAGTGACGTTCCTGTGGTGATACGGGCTTGTAAATATGCCCCTCAGTTTCTCGAGAAATCTTTTAAGGCAATAGGTGCCATGAAAAACCGTGGGTATTGTAAAACTTGAGAAAAACTCCATGGCCCTCTGAACGATTTAAATCGTTCAAGAAATTGTTTACAAAATAAATCTTTATGGATTCTTTAAGAGTAGTTTGACTCATTCCTTATACCCTAGACACTTCTGATGGACTAATTTCTAGGTTCTTTATTTAGAGGACATTGATAGTGACAAGGAATCGTGCTATAAATGTGCAGTCAATGTACTTCCAGGCTACACATTCAAACTGTTTTTCTGTTTAGTTTCGGCTGCTATTACTGAATCAAAAATGCAGTAATAAATTTACATTACAAACAAAATATTTGATCTTTAGCAGCAGTGAAATTGCGATTCTCCTATTAACATGACTAGAGAATCTGGATTTCATTAAAGACACGGAGGCTATCATTATGCATTAATCCTTTTAATGCATCCAGACAGCCGCACTACATCACAAAGAAAGGAAACAGTTCTAGAATGTAGTGCCCAGGATACAAATGGCATGAGACACAAACAGACTGCCTCTTTTAAATGCAAATAAGAAAAATAAGTTCAGAAGAGTGGTCCAACTTGGTCCTGAAATTGTAGGTAGCGACGAGTCCGAAGGAAGGCTGAAGGATAGATGATTATGAAGAAATGTCTGAAAAGAAAGAGAGATCGGATGTAGAAAGGGTAATATAATACGAAAGTCACAGTTGATATGCAAAAGATAAACATCATCAAAAGAACATAGCTTCAAGAACATCATGAAAGAACATAGCTTAAAGTACATAGTTCATCAAATATACCAACCAAGGGAGTGGAGCAAAAGGGAGGGATAATGGTAGCCTCCGTGTCTTTAATGAAATCCAGATTCTCTAGTCATGTTAATAGGAGAATCGCAATTTCATTACAAGACCGGAGGCTACATTATGCATGTTGGTAGCCATGAAGTACTACATCCGACATGTGTTCGATAGGTTTACAGTAGTGGTGAGCGAAGGTTGAGGCATTAGACCAATCTGCTGCTTTAAGAATATCATCCAACTTTCCTCCGGACCAGAAGGATTTGCTTGCCATAGCACCTCTGAGAGAATGAGCTTGGAACTTAGAAAGATCAATTCCAGCTAGATTCATTACACATTTGACCCATCTATATATGGAGGAGGAAGCAACTGGTTTAAAGGGTTTAACAAAAGAGATAAGGAGTTGATTGGCATCTGGAGGACGAAGGTCTTTCGTTCTCAAGTCATATTCTCTCATACAGTCTAAGACGCACAATTTCTTGCAAAGGTCAAAACGAGGATAGAAAATGGAATCTGACATGGTCTTAGTTCTTCTAAATATGTCAAATTTAACACCAAACATATCGTAAGCTCTATGAGAAATATCCATGGATTTCACATCTGAAACTCTACGACAAGAGATTAGGCATGAGAGAGTAGCAAGTTTTAAAGAAAGGCATTTCCTGTTAAGGTATGCGTTATCTGGCCAGGAACAGAAAAGGTCTAGGATAGCTTTAACATCCCACATGGAATTGTATTTAGGTATGGGAGGTCTTTTAAGTCTTATACTTTTCATCACTCTACAAATAATATTGTTCTTACCTACCGTTTTACCATTCACCAGAGAGTGTCCTGCGGAAATTGCAGATCTATAACAATTAATAGATCTATAAGATAAACCCCTGTCAAATTGTTCTACGAGGAAGTTAACTATATTGACGATAGGAGCCTCCAAGGGATCCAAGTCCCTCTCCATGCACCAACAAACCCATTTTTTCCAAATGTTGTTGTATCTATAATGAGTTCCGGGTGCCGATGATTCTCCGAGGAGGGAAAGAGCTGATGACGAAAGGCCAGACAGTTCGTTGGATTGCCTGACACTTTCCAAGCAAGAAGGTTCAAATTCCCTGAAGAGATTAGGTGGTGATCTTCTCCGTCTGCGTTGGTGACCAGACCCCTCTTCGCAGGAATGAGGAAGGGGATGTCGCAAGAAAGTTCGAGTGTGGTGGGGAACCAAGCCTGAGAGGGCCAAAATGGGGTTATCAGGATAATGCAACATTGGTCTATTCTGACCTTCTGTAGGACTCTTTGTATCATTGCAAAGGGAGGGAATGCGTAAGCTCGGAGGTTTGACCAGGATTGAAGAAAGGCATTCACCGCTAGAGCTCCCGGGTCTGGCATCCAACTGAAATATTTCGGGAGTTGGAAAGTTAATCTGCTTGCAAATAAATCCACATCTAATGGACCCCAAAAGAGAGAAAGGGTGTTGAAAACGTTCACATTGAGCTTCCAATCTGTACGATCTGAGAGGAATCTTGAGTTCCAATCTGCAGCAAGATTCGACTTCCCTGGAAGATATTCCGCCTTCAGGGAAATCTTGTGTTCTAGACAGAACATCCAAAGTTTTTTTGCTAAGGCGGATAAATCTGCTGACTTGGTTCCGCCAAGGCGGTTGATATAGGATACTGCAGAGACGCTGTCCATCTTGAGGAGGACAGATCTGCCTTGAAGAGAGTGTTTGAAACTCATTAGGGCATATAATCCGGCTGTAAGTTCCAAGAAATTTATGTGGTGGGAAGATTCCGCAGAGGACCATGCACCACCGGTGTTCTGATTGAGGAAGCGAGCGCCCCAACCATGGAGGCTCGCATCTGATTCCAAGACAAATTCCGGGAGAGATCCGAAAATTGCTTTGCCATTCCACGCCTCCAGGTTCTCTAGCCACCATGAGAGTTCTAATCTCCCTTCTTGATCGAGAGTCACAGAATCCTCGTACCAGAGACCAGAATTCAGAGCTTTCCTCTTTATTCTCTGAAGGGCGCGGTAGTTCAGAGGGCCTGGAAAGATAGCTTGGATGCTGGAAGAGAGGAGACCAAGAAGACGGGCTAACTCTCGAAGAGTTAAAGACTCTTTTTTTAGGACATACCTGATTTCTTTGCGAATCTTGGCGATCTTCTTGGAAGGGAGAAGGAGGAGACAGTTCGAGGTATCTACGGTGAAACCGAGAAATTCTAGGGATTTTGAAGGTGTAAGGATGGATTTCTCTCTGTTTATAATGAAACCGAGACTTTCGATAAGGTGGATGGTGGTAATGAGATCTTTCTGAATTTGGGAGTAGACTTGAGACATGATAAGAATGTCGTCTAGGTAAATAATGAGCCGGATACCCCTCTCTCTTAGAATAGAGACAATAGTCCTCATTATTTTGGTAAAGCACCAGGGTGCGGACGAGAGGCCGAAAGAAAGAGCTTTGAATTAGTACAGATGCTCCTTCCAAGTAAACTGAAGGAAGGGCTGGTGTTCTACTGCCATCGGAATCGTAAAGTAGGCGTCCTTGAGGTCTAACTTGACCAACCAGTCTCCTTTCAAGAGAAGGTCCCTTAGAAGGTGAATACCCTCCATCTTGAAATGTCTGTAAACTAAATATTTGTTCACCTCTCGAAGATTTATTACTGGTCTCCATCCTTTGTCCTTTTTCTGAACTAAGAAAAGGGTACTGATAAATGTTTTTAATGACCAAGGTACCTCTACGATGGCTCCTTTTTTGAGCATTGAAGAGATTTCCTCTTCGACGATCTTCTGATGATCGACAGAAAGAGTTAATGGATTCGGGGAATGACATTGAAAGGGGATTTCTAAAAAGTCTATTTTGAAACCCTGGACGGTCTCTAGAACCCAATGGTCTTGAGTTAGGGACTCCCACATGTGATAAAAGAGTTTTAGCCTGCCCCCTACTTGGGAAGAAAAGGAAAGAGGAGGAAGACTTACTTGCAGGATTTGAGATGTTTTGATTTCCGCGGGATCTGTAGCCTCTATTACGAGGTCCTCCCCTGGCTCGACGGGTGTAGAATTGTTGGTTTGAAGGGTAGAAGCCTCTACCAGAACCTCTGAATGACGAGAAGGGCCGCTGTGAATTGCGGCCGAAAGAACGGCCCATTCTTCCGGCCTGACCAAAAAGGCTTGTGTTGAATACACGTTTCATATTTGATTGAGCCCTGTCGAGGGCGGTAAAAGTGGCGACGTATTTGCCGATTGACTTGATCATGTCCTCTCCGAAGAGAAGACCTTTAGGGTTGTCTGAAGGTTCTTTTTCTGCCAGGTCGCTGAGTTTTGGATTAATCTTGGACAGAATAGTTCTCCTCCTTTCGATATTCAGACTCGAGTTTGCGTTACCAAGGAGGACGATAGCTCTCTGGCTCCATCCGCGAATAAGATTGGTATCAAGAGGCGTATTTGATATATGAGACTCCTCTGCAAGATCCAGGATCCTGGTGAGGGGCCCGAGCACGTCAAGGAGGTGGTCTTGGCAGCCCTTGAGAGCTCTCTCCAGACCCTTTCTAGGGTCTTTCCCTAATTTAAATAAAAATGTAATTAGGTCAGGGTCGAGGTTGGGGGTTTGAGACACCTTATCATGGATGGTGGGTCTCGGGCACTCAGATTTGAGGGTATTCCTGGTCTCTCTTTCCAGAGAGTTCCTCAGCCATCTCCTAATGAACTTAGAAACATGTTCTTGGGGAAACCACTTAGAGCCGTTAGGGTGAGAAATACTTAGGGGGAGAACATTTCCTCTCCTAAAGGATTGAGGATGATATTATCAGAAGAGGAAGGTGATTCTCCTTCGCCAGGGTTGAGATCTAGGTCTTGGTTTGGGACGTCAAGGTCCAAGACGAATTCGTCATAGGGGTTGTTGAAATTTTCTTCCTCTGAATCAGAGTCTGCAACATCCTTCCCGTCATAACGGGATGTACCGCGAGGGGTACCAGTCAAGTTTGTACCGCTAAGGGCACCCATCAGGTTTATGCCGTGAGCGGCGATGTTCGCGTTTGAGGCGCGGGGGCCTCCCAACAGGGAAGAGGAGCTAGGACCTGCTGGGTCAACTGAGGTACTGCGACCTCTTGTAGTAAAATCATAAGGATGTTCGCAGTATTTGAGTGTTTTAGTCTTTTTCCCATGACTTGTGAGCTCGAGGGTAGGGTCATCATGACCAGAGGGTAGAGGTCTTTTAGAGGAGAGCACTTCTTTGAAGGTGGATAGCATGCAGGAACGCATTTCCTCCTGTAAGAAAAGTTTGAAAGAATCATTATCATGGAGGGGTGAGCTAGCAGTAGCATCATCCGAGTCAAGATCTGACATTCTTTAAATTGTAGTTAAAATAGAACAGTTAATATTAGGTTCTCTCCCCTTTATTCCCTTTTTTTTTTTTTTGAGATGGCAAAAGGTAAGTATTTTTTTAAGAAGGCGAAGGTGACAGATAATTGGTTAACCTCGAGGGATCTGCTAATTGGTAAGATGGACTAATAATTATTTGTAAATATTTAGTAGGAGATTTAGAGGTTATTGTTTGTTTTAAATGAGAGAAATCCGTTGAGACGCGATCCCTGGCAGCAGCAGCTGATCAGCGGAGTAAACGAAGCTCTCGCACGAGATCAGCTGTTGCCAGGGACGCGTCATGGTCAGAGGAAAGAGCCCGGGGAAAGGGCTCACAAACGTGCACCGTTTCCAAGGTGCATTCCTCAGAAATATGACGCACTCGCTCCGATTGATGCGAGCGCGTCAGCAAGCCCAAAAACACGAAAAAGGTCGTGATCGTGAGAAAACGAGATTAGGTAAGCACGAAAACAAGGTATTAGTGTCGGTATAGGGTTGAAATGATAGGACAGTTAGGTTATTGATGCCATTGAAAAATAATAAAAACGCACGAAAATTAAAGGGGGTCGACAACCTTAATAGGAAGTCGATCGGTATTAAGGGGAGGAGGGGGTGAGCCCAGAATCGTTATTGGTGCGAGGGAAACACTACAGAAAAAGACGATGGTTAGAAGAAAATGCACCTTTACGAAGAAAACACGGTCAAAGCATGAAAAACGGTAAATTAGACTAATTGTTAACAGTAAATCCCCCTTTTATAAGTATTAAAAGAATAACAAAGCAATACCACACGAGAAGAGTAATTGTTACTTATCTGCCTGTGAGCCGCATTTAAAAGAGGCAGTCTGTTTGTGTCTCATGCCATTTGTATCCTGGGCACTACATTCTAGAACTGTTTCCTTTCTTTGTGATGTAGTGCGGCTGTCTGTGACGCATTAAAAGGATTAATGCATAATGATAGCCTCCGGTCTTGTAATGAAATTCAGGGGCTAATATCACCACATCTTTTTTTTATATATATATACGTTTTTATTGGAATTAAAAAAGAGTACCAGGAGTACAGGCAGCAGAAGGAAGAAAGATAATATTATAAAAACACACATCTTAAAAGAAAACATGATAATAAATATGACTAGTATTAGATAGGTTATCGATTCTCTTTTTACTTACCTTATAGCATACGACTGTACATTACAGTTTCTTCAACGTGACAGTAACATATAATATCACATCTTTAAATCCAGTAAATAAATAA
Source organism: Triturus cristatus (assembly GCF_964204655.1). NCBI lineage: Eukaryota > Metazoa > Chordata > Amphibia > Caudata > Salamandridae > Triturus > Triturus cristatus. Next base: position 932,896,350 of record NC_140588.1, on the reverse strand, counting down.
TGCACCAGCTCCCCATTCATGTTGTCATCATTTAAAGGTAAATCTCTGATGACATCACTATGAGCAGTTGCAGCAATGCATTTACTGAATTGGAGCATTACAATGATCCCAACCTTCATTGAAAGGGGGGTGGGGGGGTCAATGTCTCATTTAACCTAGAAACCATGAATGTCTCTTGCATCAAGTACACATTTCAATATTATTTATATTTCAGAAATGTTTCTGCTCATATCTCCAAAGGGTTTTGGTTTAAAAAAATAAATATATTATAGTTTTTAATAAAATTAAAATCAGTATATTGATGACATTTTGGTAGCTTTCAGAAGAAGCTAGTTTAGGGATCAAGGCAACACTGTTGTGAAAGGGATAAGAGAGTTTTGATGTGTTGATTGGTCTCACTGTATATGGTTGCAGACAGAGGGTATTCCTTGGAAGGTCACTGGAGTTTTATGAAATGCCCTTTTCTTGAGGGTTGTAGCTGATATACATGATAGTCAGGTTGCAACCTGTTCATGGGAAATAACTTCCAAGATTGTTCCTGTTCCTGCACCGAAACTATAACTTGTCCAAAGCTGGTAACAAAAGGGACTTTGCCTTAAAGGAAGATGTTTTAAGTGGTGTCAGAGAAAGAAAACTAAAAAGGAATTATAGCATTCATAGAAGGGGGTTCAAACTGCCAGCCAATTCCATTCTTAAAAAGCTAGTGTGGAACTCCATAGTAAAGATGAAAGAGGTATTTTCAAGAGAAAGGGCTGGTACCAAAGTAAAACGGAAGCATGTAATGATAATGACAATTTGGTATGAAACAAAGTGGAGTTGCCACCATCCCAGAAAGGATTTCAAGAATAATCCTTACATCATGGTAAATGTAGGAGGATAGAGGTGACGAGACACAAGGTTGTATTTATCTGACACCCAGGCTTTGATCATCATCAACTGATTTGCCAAATGATGAGTTAATTGTTGCAGTTCTTATGGCGTTAGCAGTAGACGTGCTATCGTTGATCTTTATGGAGACCAAGGTTTCCTCTATGCTATTCTCAACATGGTACATTACTTTGTGGTAGCACTCTCTTTTCCCATGTACATCAGTATTAAAACAGGTGAGTAGTAACTTGGCCAATTGGCAAATGAACCACATGGCAGAAACTTGTGATACACACTTGATACATGGCCTAGCGTGAAACGTATGGGATATATGTATGTCCCCACTAAAAGTCTTAGCTTCACAGCTAGTGGTCAGACAGGCCTTCCGCTGGAATGCAATGCTTTGCAGACAGATCTTTAAAAATCCACACCACATGTCCATGAAGTTTGGGGCAAATTACAGTTATTATTAATCAGTTGCTTGCAATCTGATATATTCAGATTCTTATTGAATTTACTAATGATAGCTATCAGTTGTGTGGCACCCTGGTATTGGAATGTGTATACATCTTCTGTTTCTAATAAGTTGTCTTGAATCTGATGTTGAGAGAAGCTGTCTCTGTCATGGTGGTTAGTATTCTGGTGTTAGTCTTACCTTTAGGTGTCTGTAAAGTACTGCAATCCCTGCTATATACACATCAACCATAGTACATGTTTCCCAAGTACATGATTATGATAAAATCACATTTCAGCCTATGATGCAGTCTAAACGAAGCTCTTGCAAACGCAGACATATTGGAAGCATGGGTAAAGACATGGACCTACAGAGTAAAGCCTTTTGGCTAAAGATTTACTTGATGTAGGAGCTAAGCATGATGGCAGGAGCAGTGGTACACATAAGTTATGACAACATTGGTTTGAGTGACTCTGGAAGATATCCTTTGTTCTTGCTCTTGATTTATGGATTGATTCTTTCCATAAAGAATTTCTAGCTAAGGAAGAAAAGTCTTTTGATCTTGTGGTGAAATGCCTGCATCACAATAATGTTCAAATTAGCACCACACCGCAGGAGCTCATGACTAAAATGGGTCCATTCGAGATTTCATGATTTGTTGCCGGCAGCCCAGGCCCATAAAGCAGCTCCTTGGCCTCCAACTCACCACAGAAATGCCAGAGTGGCCGAATAGCTAGTGTAGACCTGTTTCTGTGAAAATTCCCAGCTGGCTACTAGCTGATATTTTGTTTGAGAATGTCATCAGTTAAACCAAGTCTATCATCTCTGAGAAAGGGGCTCTTTTGTGTCTTTCATATGTGGATGGTGTAGTAATAATATTTCTAAGCAAATATGTTATTCCACCAAACATTTCACACTATTCAAAGTCTACCAGAAGAAGAAGGAGCTGATGTAGAACAACACCATAGCTTCAGAACACCTTTAATGTTTAATGTAGCACTGATCACAGTAATAATTCTTATTTCTGTTGTGTATACTCTGGCTGACAGTGTGCTGACTGTTATTGTCTTAATTGCCTATCCACCCAATAGATGGCTGCATTGAGCTCGAGCAAAATGAGATATGGTTTGGAAAATGTGCCCCTATAGTTAGAGGAAGACTTGAATATTTGTTGTTCAGAATTAACGGGAATTTCCAGTTTTTGTAGTTGGATGCCAGCCTTAGTGGAACAGAATGGAGGTGCAATAGTCATCAGATGAGGATGGCCATCATAATCTTCCTGGAATGGACAATTACTTTGACATTTGAGCGTACTTCCATCTTTGTGTAGAACAAATCTTCTACTTGACATGTTGTCAGTAGTTGAGATATGTTGGTCTTACCATGGTATCCCACTTCCATTGGTAGAGGTTGTGATAGTAACAAAGTAAGGAGACGATGCAGCTTCAGGGTATCCTTGTCTTCTGTAAGACTCTTTAAAGTCCTCAGTGGTGGTGAGATGGCAATTGTCTGGTGGCTAATGGCACGAAAAGGCAGCAATCACAGTGTGGGCAGTTAAGAGGCCATTTTGTCTGTTAAAGCTGTTTATTGTGGCACTGATCACTTGGGTGTATATTTAAGACTTTCAGTGAAGAGAAAACCGAAGTAAACATTCACATTCCTCAATTAGAGACTGTACCAAAAATCATGGAATATGGGTGAGAAGCAGACTACTACAAATATAACATTAATGTCCTATTTAAAGGGAATCAGGATTACTGCATTAGGAACTAAGGGGCATATTATCAAGGACGGCGGTAAAATTATCGCCGCTTTAGCGGCAGAAAACTGCTGCTAAAGCGGCGATAATGGGCTTGATAATATGTCGCAGAGAATTCCAATAGAAGCCCATGTTGATACCAGAACATGGACTTCTATTGGAATTCTCTAGGGCATATTATCAAGCCCATTATCGCCGCTTTAGCGGCAGTTGTTTTCTGCCGCTAATGCGGCGATAATTTTAATGCTCTTTCTTGATAATATGCCCCTGAATTTTTTCCATTCTACTGCACAAGTCTATTAACATCAGACAAATTCAGTGCTAAGTTCTATCTTTTCCAAAATACATTTTTTGTTAGTTGTCCGCCTTTGAAGCTAGATTTGCAGCAATATCACAAATGCCAGTTGTAGTAAAGCAATTAACGCAAATTTTCTGGCCTACTCTTACTTGAGGGAGAACAACATAATAAACTGGTGAAATATGCAGTTTTGCTTTCAAGGTTTTAAAAACACAGCTCTGTACACAATTGTGTGGATGAAGCCTTTTTGGAATGCTTTTCATAATGTATGCACATCATCATGGCACCAAGTCCACTTCCTTTAGCAGCCTCACAGGATTGTATAAAAAGAAACTGGAATAGTTGAGACAAAAACAGTTCAATTTACTGGCAATTTGATATTCCATCCACTAGGTTTAAAGATAGATGTGCTCATGAATACTTGACACTAATGCTCTTCCTTACGAATAAAAATGCATTGCGGAACGTGATTCTGATACTTGACTACTGTTTTGATACTTTCCAACTCAAGTAGTAACAAGCTGTTTCTTCTGTATTACTTTAGATTCTTGTCCGGTACTATGCAGTGGTAATGGTGAATACGAAAAAGGGCACTGTGCCTGTCGTGATGGGTGGAAAGGCCAAGAGTGTGATGTGCCGGAAGAACAATGCATTGATCCAACGTGTTTCGGTCATGGAACCTGCATCATGGGGGTCTGCATCTGTGTGCCTGGGTACAAAGGTGACATCTGTGAAATAGGTATGTCGATCAAACTTTAAATAACAGAACACTATGGTCAGCTTCCATGTTGATAGAAATCAATTACAAATTTCATATGCCGTGATAATGTTACTAAAACAAAATAAGATATATATTATTAATTTGTTATTTTTGCGTAGATGGTTGTGACTGTATTCATTTTTTCAAATTCTGGCTCCCCTGCTGCATGTGACCTATAATAAATGACACCGCTAGTTGTTATGCTAAGTGCATTTTTTATTTCTGTGCATTGCAGAGGACTGTTTAGATCCAATGTGCTCCGGCCATGGTGTCTGCGTGCAAGGGGAATGCCACTGCTCCGCTGGCTGGGGAGGGGTGAACTGCGAGACCACCCTTCCGATATGTCAAGAGCAGTGCTCAGGACATGGAACCTTTCAACTGGACTCTGGTGTCTGTACCTGTGATCCCAAATGGACTGGTTCAGACTGTTCAACGGGTAAGCGATGAATTCAAGGCTCATTTGTTTAATGTGTTGTGTGTAGCAGCTTTCAGTTTTTTGCTAAAACTTGTAGTTATTAAAATAAATAATTAGAAACCGTGCTGAATCAGTGTGAATGCAAAGGCTACAGTCTCTGCAATCTCCAGTGACGTAATTTCTTCAAAATCATAAGGGAAGGGAAAGTAAAATAACATCACGTGTTCGGCCACGTCCTTTCCACCACATCATGTAATCACAGGAAGTGACATCTCAATGACATCACTTGAAGGGACAACATGATCAATGACAGGCAATCAAATGACATCTAGCAAAATTTATTGAAACCTTGAAACTGAAACATATCATCAAACAGTGTTTGATATTAGACACAAACAGCTACATTTGACACTGTTTAGAGACAATGTTGATTTGCACGTCTAATAGAACCAGTGCTTATTTAGACCTGAGCGAGAAAGGCACTCGCACATAGTTTGCACTTGCAGTTCACCGCCAATCTATAGCTGATGGAAGTGCATGCCTGAATTAGACCAGAAATAATGTAAGTGCTATTTGTGACTGTTATTCCTCATTAATTGCTGCTGTGGGTGTTTATACCCTATTTTATGCTTGGTTTTAAATCTCTAGTGCTTCTATGGGTTGTAAGGATGTGAATGTCCTGCATTAAGAATCTTCAGTGGATGGTCCAGCTTGAATTCGTATAACCCTATCATTTGCAAATAGAGAGGTGTTCACATTGAAAGTATTTGGCTGATCAGCAGGTCTCACTCATTGCTTTTAATGCAATTGTTTACGTACAGTGCAGGAAGCGTTTCAACATTTTAAGTCTCAAATGGGTCATTTATTTTCCAAAGTGGATATTCTCTGCTGTTGCACTCGGTGCACTATAATGATTGCAGTATACTTAATATTTACGATCCAGGTCGTTTCCAACCTCCAGTAATAAGATCAAAACATGTTGCATTGTTCATTTCTAATGCTGTTCTAAGGTAATTGAGGAAGGTGTATACCAATGCTGAAAAGCCTTTTTACTGTCATATTCAATTTGTGAAAAATGGATGTATTCACTGGTCTGTGACTATAAAAGATTTTTTTACTAGGCCTGGGCAGAGTTCAGAAAGTTCTGCTCTGCGGAACACCGCGGAGTGCCGAAAAAACTCTACAGCATTCTGCAGAGTTCGCGAGCGGCATAGTGCAGTAAGTTGTGCTGCTCGCACTGATTTTTAGCCCTCTGAGTTTGTTCCACACTGTAAAATCCCTGTGAACAGCACTATGCATGGTGCCAGAGGGCACAGCTTCTTTCTGCTGCTCGAGTAGATATTCTACTCGAGCAGCAGCTTCCTCAACTCGAGCTGCAGATTTCTCAACGCGAGCACTCGTGACCTGCGAAGACCACCCGCGTTGAGAAATCTCCCCGAGAGGAGGTCTGGAGCACAATTTTTCTAGCTCTCTTTCTCGCAAACTTAACGTTGGCGAGCCACACAAGAGAAAAACCTTGCTCCGCATCACTTCGTCGATGGAGCGGAATTCTTCACCCACCCCTATTTTTTACTTTAATGATAGACTCTCTCTGCAAATAACCCAGAACAAGACATAGCCTTATACTATCCAATTATTCAATTTCAAAGCCTCCATGGTTTGACTTTAAAATTAAGCAACACTGTATTACTTTCTCTTAAGCAGTACGATTTCTGTGAATTCTATTTCACACGCTATTAGTAGTAAGAACATAGTACATAGACTATCTTCTAAGTTCCAACTCTCTTCAATAATTGTAAGTCTCCTCACATAAATATATGTCCTCTCTTCTAGCAACATGCACTTTAAATAAGTGTTAACCTCTTCTCATAAGTGTATGCACACCCTCATAAGATCAAGCTCTATCCAATAAGGTGTTTTACCATAACATTCAATTTTTAATAGTGTCATTCCACATTATTATATCCAGAATCTAAATTACCATAATCTGGGATGTAAGTATATGGAGATTATTATAGATTGAGTACTCTTAACATGACTTCTGCATGCATATACATATATATATTGCCCATTGGCACAGTGGCGGCTCACCGAGGGAGTGCTGCAGGGCAGTGGGGGGGTTCGGGGGAGGGGCAGTGTGGGGGGTAGTAAACTTCGGCATACGGAGGTATGGAGTTAAGTAAATAAATAAAACAATTTACATTGCGCACGCTGCATCTCCAACTCATCGATGCAGGATGTGCAATGTAAATTGTTTTATTGATTTACTTAACTCCATACCTCCGTATGCCAGAGTTTACTACCCAACCGCCCCGCCCCACGTCCCGCAGCACTCCCTCGGCGAGCCGCCACTGCAATGGCAGTAGATATAGTTAGGTCAGAGTTTCCATGGGAAGAACTAATAACTTTGGTGCCATTTGACAACACTGCACAAAAGTTTCCAAAAACAAACGTTTCTCTATCTCGGCTCCTTCGTGGAAGGTTTGGTGCTAATCCATCAGGTGTGGAGGAAGAAAAAGGGGGATCCCAAAACATTGATTCCCATGTAAATTCTCATTGGAAACAGCTTAAAGAAATGACACTGAATTTGGCTGAAATTTAGAACTTCATTTAATAAGCACACTTTTTGTGATTTGATGTAAATCCGTTTAGCAGTTTTCAAGAAATTAGTGTTTATAGGAGCGCTCAGGTTGGACATAAAGAGGTTATAAAGTTAGGTATATTTAGACAGTTAATCTTGCGGAAGTCCATCGGGAAACGAAAATGAAGAAACAGAGCCTTCTGAATGGCAGAGGAAGCTTTTTCTCCCGTTGGCCATTTTGGTACCATGGTACCAGTATCACTGCAGCAGTCAATCTGACTGAATGGCTGCATCTCTGAAGAAAATGTAGCAACCATGATTACAGGACTCAAGGAATCAGTGCTTGTGTCCTGAAATTGTTTTTCAAAAAGGGTATAAGTGGGCAGGGACACCATGACCCTCAGATACTAGTGAAGGGGACCCAGAGGGACCCCCTAGAGGTTAAAATATACATTTTTCAGGTCACGTGAGGTACGGAGGTACTACCACAGGGACCGTTGTGCAAGCTTCCACCCCCATGGTACCAAGGTACCATACAAGTGTACCCATAAGAAGCTTGAATTGTACGGTAGTACCTTGGGCTGAAATCTTTCATATCAGTGCTGGAGCGGTAATCAGTTTAAATTAACCTCGGTTTACCATCACTCGGTTTGATCTCCGCTGGGTTTATTTACTCTCTGGTCAATAGATCTTAGCTATTGTTTTGGAGAAGATCAAGAGCAATACATCACAATAATTAAAAAATCACCATTTCTATTCTAAGTTCTGTCAATAATGAGAGTTTGGTATGTGGTAAGGTGTGTTATTATAATTCTTTTAGTACGTACTCTTTATTAGATCACAAGTAAATTAATACATTTTCATTATTGGGATCTTATTAGAAATCAATAATAAATCAGTTATCAATCAATAATGAAAATGCATTAAGTGTGTTCCATTAAGAAAAGAATCTCATGTTAGAACTGCCATCCTTGATATGGTTTCCCCTGTCTTTTTGCCTCTACCTCCTGTATTTTTGACTGTGTGCTGGACTTTGTTTTTGCTGGATTGTGTACTCTGGGCACTTTACCATTGCTGATCAGTGATAAAGTACAAGTGCTCCCTATGTAAAAAATGGTTATGATTGGTCATCCATGATTGGCATATGGGATTTACTGGTATGTCCCTAGCAAATTCCACTGTGTGTGCCTAGGGCCTGTAAATCAAATGCTACTAGTGGGTCTGCAGCACTGGTTGTGCTACCCACGAGTAACCCTGTAATCTTGTCTCAGGCCTGCTATTGCAGTGTCTGCCAGTGCAGTTTTAAACTGTCATGTCAACCTGGCAAATGAACCCACTTGCCAGGGCAATACATTCCATTTCTTACATGTAAGGCAGCCCTAAGGTAGGCCCAAGGTACCCCTATTGGCTGGGTGCAGTGTACTGAAAGTAGGACATGTACTGATGTGTTTTACATGTCTGGATAGTGAAATACTGCCAATTTTGTTTTCCACTATTTCAAGGACTAGCTCTCCCATAGGTTGTCATTGGAGCTGCTTTGTAACATTTTACAAGTGAAACTTTCATTTGGGAAAATCTAGAGATTTGGAGTTTGGGCTCTCTGAGCTCAGAATTAATAAAAACATATTTTAGTGAATGTGGTTTTTAAATTGTATGTTTGAAAATGCCACTTTTAGAAAGTGGGGTGTTTGTTGCTTTACCATCCTGTGTCTCTGCCTGCCTGTGGAATCAATGTCTGGTTTAGACTGACAGCTGGGTTGTTTGTGTATTCAATCTAGACAGTCACACATTGGGAGCTGAGGTGTGCCCTGCATAGCCTGATGGCCCATCACCAGGTTGAAGGGCCTTCCAAAGCTAAAGTGGTGGGAGGAGTTGTCACTGACACTTAAATAGGACTGTGCCTGGCCTCTCACAATGCTATCTCTGCCCCCTGTAGTTTGTCTGGAGCCAAGACAGGGCAAGGCAGAATCTTGTGGACAACATAGACTTTCCTTTAAAGTATGCCTACTTCAAAGGCGATAGGTATTGGACCTATAACCTTGAAACCCCACATATTCAGAACACTTCTGGATTGAGGACTCTGCCAAGAAGAAGAGTTTAGGAGCTCTCAGGAGGAGTATTGCCCCTTTGCTGTGTGTTGCTTGGCTGGGTTGGCCTGCAGTTGCTTCTTCTGTTGGGAGTTCTGACCTGCCAAGTGGTGCCAATTCCAGTTCAGGGCCTTTGGAGGTTGTTCCTGCTGCATAAAAAAACTGCAAAATCGACGTGGCGCCCTTCCAGCACCTGTTTTTCCGATGCAGCACCTCCATGTGGGAGAAGTTTCCACGCACCAATGCTGTGTAGCCAAAGAAATCGACGCATCGCCTGTTCAAGCGCACTGTGTCTCCGAAGTTTGAGACCATCACACTTACTTCGACACAGGCCCTGATGTGTGGCTGAAAGAATCAATGCATCACCGGTCCGCGGCTGAAAGGATCAACGTAGAGCCTGATTGCCATCACCACATCGACCTCCAGCGCATCCAGATTTCCACACATCCCTCCTGTGACCAAGTTTTCCACCTCATCTCCCGCAGACCAGAACCATCTTCTGATTTTGATGCACCACTTCCCCTTACAGTACAGAACCGACGTAACACTTTATTGCTACCCCAGGGACTCAGGCACCGACGCAATGCTGTGTTTTCTGATGCTTTCCTCCTCTGCGGCTGTTTTTCCTTGTGGATTTTGACGCATCAAAGGTACTTTGTGTAAAATCACTGCATCCATAGTTCTATGGACAGAATTGCTTAAACCTTTTAAAAGTGATATTTTCAGTTATGTTTGTTTTATCTTAGTCATTTTGGTCTTGTTCAGTTTAGATAAAGAATGGTTCTATTTCAAAACTGGAATCGTGTCCATTTGTAGTGTTTTCACTGCATTACTGTGTGTGTTATGTACAAATACTTTACACATTGCCTCTGAGATAGGCCTGACTGCTCATGCCAAGCTACCAAGTAGGTTTGTAACTCCCTTAATCTGACTAGAAGGAAGGGTTCCTACTTGGACAGGGTACATACCACTGCCAACTAGATACCCCCATTTCTAACATCCCTACTCTAAGATTCGGGTGAAAATAGGTGCCAGTAAGAACCCATAAAGAGTCGTAGTTCAAGAGAGAGAGAAAGCATAAAGCTTTAGCATATAGAGCAGTTCAAATAGTCAAAAATCAATCAAAGCAGAACTTCCCATAAAGAGAGGTTCAAGAAACTCAGTAGTCTCAGAGCAATGTGGAATAAGGGACGATGAAAAGGGTCTGGGAAAGTCATAAAAACAAATAGCATGGAATGATGGTATGGAAAAGTGTGGCAGAAATTGGTAACATACTCTAGGAACATGCATTATTATAAACAGCACAAAACAGTGTAGCAATTCATGATGATCCTAATTGCCTGCTCTGAATAATTTAAACACAGCCTGCCTGAGCCCCGGCCCTGTTTACTCTTGGTGAGGGGGGGGGGGGTCTGATCAGGGTTGAGAGAGTACAGAAGAGAGAAAAGATAAGTACAATGACAGATAAGATGGGAATGTAATGAAGGAACAGAAAAATGTAAACCGTAGGAACAAGAGGAAATGTGGCAGAAAGGGAGCAGGAGATAAGGATGAGCAAATTGGATACAAAAGAGGAAGAGAAAGGGGGCCGAAATAAAGAGGTCAGCGAGAGAACAGGGGAAGGAGATAGAAGATAAGAAGTGAAGTGGAGCCACAAGATAGATGTGAAAGAAAGGGATTAATGGGATAGGGAGAACAGGTAGAATAAGGGCAGGTTGGTGAGAGAAGTGTGGGATATAGAAAACATACAGGAGAATGAGGATCTTGGAGACCTGTATCTGCTATTAGTGCAGAAAGTGTAGTGACACCCTGGAGCAGGGGTGTGAGGGGCCTACTGCACCCCATTATGGTTTTCTTCTATTACAGAGCTGTGGTGCAGAGGGGGGGGGGCTTTTTTCAATTCTTGCATTAGGGCCTGTGGCACCAATGCTAGGCCAATTATGTTATTCCTATTTTAGTCCCAGTTTTGGAGCCTTTTTATAAAGGCATGTATGAATAAGTAAATGAGTGGTGAAGGAGTACTATTGTGTGTACTCCTACATGCCTTGCACATCCACCCTTTTGTGAATGACTAGGCGTACGATTCGTGAAGTTACATATAGTGTTGTGTATCAACTCCTGTCTCATTGTGATTACCCCACATAAATGACCCACCAGTTTTGACAAAAGTGAAAAACATGAATAGGTGAAATTAAATATACTGAAGTTAATTGCTAAGAAATATAGGTTGAACAAGGGAATAATATTCTAACCAATAAATAACCTAGAAAGGCAAGATTCAATAAGACGATGTCACTGAAGCAGGCATGGAGGCGACTTTTTAAAAGGCTGAGATTCGGGATGGGTCAAAGTGTATGACCTTGATAGGGAAGTGAGATGTACTGCTACAACAAGAATTGGGTAGCTACAAGACAACACCTGAGTACTTCCTTTGAGTATCTTTTTTCAGCACAAACAATGATGGTGTGAACAGCAAACACACACTGGTCTTTTTCGACTTTACTCACAGGGCTGATTACATGAGCACTAGTCAGAGCTTTTAAGGTGCAGATAAAGTGCCCGCCTTGGCGGGCTGTGCTACTCTCCTCCGGCTTAAACACTTCAAATATGGCTTCCAAACTTCTGGCTCTGCTGTAATTAGCTGCAGCGCCAGCCTGAGACCTGTCAGCTTGACAAGCCGGAATTAAGATGCGAGTTCGCACGTGCTGGCTCAGCAAATACTCGCGTCTCTTTTCCTGACTTGTCTGAGCGCCTGCAAGCTTTGAATGTTGTTTTGAAAACTAGGACACATCTTTATGTAAATCAGGCTGTGTGTGAGGAGTTCTTATCGAGTACAACATGGTATGGATTAGCCAAACCTCGGAATGTTCTGAAATAACATTCCGCTGCTTTTTCGGGGAAAATGTTGATTCAGTAAACAGAACCTTCAGTTCTTTAATCAAGCTGAAAACTCCATCGTGTACCGTGTAAAATGTACTTGAACTGGGTCTCAGTCAGCGCAAATAAATGTGCTACATCTTTTAAATGCGTAATTAGTTCAGCTACGTGTGCAGCACGCATGCGAAAATGCAGGGAAAGGGACTTGTTCACGCAGCAGCGTGCACATGTGTGAACTGCATCATGCATAAATTGCGATAGCGCTTGCAATTGACCATTCCCGTACTACACACATAAATTGCATACACTTGAATGTATCTAGGACCTATGTAGCTATATCATGCTCGTGTGACTGAATCTGTTTTCTAATCCTTACCATGTGCAGTACACATAAGTATGACTTAAAAAAAGAGCTCTTTTAAATACATGTTCAGTTATTTTTTTTAACCCATTGACCATGTTGCTCTCCAGGTCGGACCGCCCTGTCCACCCCTGTTAAAAAAAAAGCCATTATAGTACACTTTTAGACAAATTCTCCACAATCTACACTGACTGCTCTCGTGTACATTTCATGTGCATGAGTTTGGAACGTGTATTTGAGAACACCCAAATGCACACATGTGTGTGTGTGCGTGTATGTGTGTGTGTGTGTGTGTGTATATATATATATATATATATATATATATATATATATATATATATATCTCGCTCCAAGGTTTTCCTCTCTCCCGTCCGGGAAGAAGATAGCAGCACTCACGGGTTAGGTTGGTTTACCAGCTTTTATTTAGCGCTAAATAAAAGCTGGTAAACCAACCTAACCCGTGAGTGCTGCTATCTTCTTCCCGGACGGGAGAGAGGAAAACCTTAGAGCGAGATATTTTACACGGGGCACCACCGTGTGAGCAGCACCCGCCAGCGAGTGATCCGTTTTCGAAAGGTGCATGGGAGCAAGCATATATATATATATATATATATATATATATATATATATATATATATATATATATATATATACACACACATATATATGTATGTATGTATATATATATGAGTGTGTGTGTGTGTGTGCGTACCTTTTTACTGGCTTCTCATTTCACACTCAGGGGAAGGCCTAATTGCACAGCACAAGTTGTAATCTTTGTGTGGACAATATATAAAAATGCAACTGATCCCTGGACTATGTCTTGTGTTGCACATTCAGTATGTAAAAAAAAAATGAATACAATGTACCTGAACCTTTATGAAACGTGCAGCTACAATAAAGTCATAGTTTAAGGGAGCATAAAATATGCATATTTTACAGAAGCAAGAAAACGTGGAAAGTTGCTCATAATGTGAAAATACGTATTTGCAATGAATTAAACATTACCCTATAACAAGCGTGGCTGGTGATCACAGTACTTATGGTGGTAATGGAATGTTGTAGTGTTAATATGATAATGATGGGGCAAACTTGAAAGTGCTGGTTCTAAGGAGTGCAAAGTAAACCCAGTCAGCTGAGTGTATTGTGGTAATAGTCCATAAATTGCAGCACATAAACATCAATGGAACAAAAAATAAACATTTCTATTGACTAATTCAGTGATCAGTGTTTACAATTCCTTGTTTAAGAAATCCTAAGGCTTTAGCATGAGTTGTTTGTGATGAAGGCTAGCAGTATGTATTTTTATGCTGAACACCTTTCTCCCCAGCTTTGAAACATTCCAAGATGGCCACCCTGTATGTTCAACTATGTGCATTGACCATTTTGGAATGATATATATTCATGCAAAAGAAAAATAATTTCAAGATCACCTCTTTTGTGTGAATGCATCCGTAGTAGCCATCTTGGAATGTTTTTTCTTACAATTTAAGAAAAATTATTCCAAGATGGCCACCATGCGTGTATGCGTACTTGGCAGTTATCTTGAAATTTATTTTTTAAAAGCGAAACAAAAAACATTCTCAGGTGGTCCACTCGCATTCATGCATCGGTCATTAATTGGTGGTCATCGTGGAAAGTTTTAAAAACCATTTAAAGATAGCTACCAGGCTGTAAAGATGGGCGCTCTGAACTGCGCACCAGCCAGCTGGAGGGGACATATTTTTTAATAAAGAGAGCATCAAGGGGCAGGAAAGGAGGAGGAGAATAAATAGACTAAGAGAGGGAGAATAGGTTCCCTTATGTACTGCAGTAGTAGGTCTCACATCAGCAGTGTGGGATTACCACCCACTCCCCACCAAAACCCGGTGAAATGCTCCTTGAGTGGGACAAAAAAAGAATGGGGGAAATCTCTTGGATCAGAAGCAGGGAACCGAGATAAAGGAAAAAAACATTGAATCACGAGCAAGGGCATACATAAAGCCCACTCAAAGCCTATTTTGGATACAGTAGGTCTGATGCCACCAGACAGCTAAAGCTGTCTGTTGGTAAGATCTAAAAATAAATATATAAAATAAAAGTATGACGAGTATAGCAAGCAAACTAAAATGTGTGCAAGTGTCCATTTATGACTTTTATTTTTAACCTTTCGTTTTCTCAGAGTGGAATATCTAACATTTCTAACACTATGATGCTATTCATCTGTGCCTTTTAAAAGTGCATCAGCGAAAAGCAAGACCCCAGGCCTCATTTTTGCAAGGAGCTCGAAGTGTGAGATTATAGATGGCCTGTACCTCACTTCCAAGTTTACTCCTTTAAAGCAGTCAGCTCGTTATTGGTCAGAGGTGTATTCCAGGCTTAAATAAAAGAGGGTCATCGCCTTATTTAGATAATTCAAAAAGTTAATGTCTTTTATGTAAAGATCTGTAAGCCATTTCAAAATCACATCACGGAAATGTTATTGGCCTAACATACTTACTGGATTCTGCGGATTAAACGCAATACCACTGAGGTTCTACCCATAATTGGTGTCAAGAGACAATCCAGTTTGCCACATATACCACATAATTGGTTGATATCAGTAACCGCAGTGCGTTACTACATAACTCACGTTTTGTGATTTAAAGGCATTACCTCTTTCTCAACTAAAACTTCATTGGGTTTGTGCTTTTGCTACTAAACCGTATAATTAAGTCGGGGTTTCTGGCTATTAGTGCTCGCGCTAATGTGGAGCGCGATACTGGCTCTTGCACTAATACCGTTTGTAAAGTTGCATTTAAACATACAAAATTGGTTTCACATTTAGGAGTTAACTGCATCTATGATTGTTGGTGTGCTTTGTGTATGTATTTATGATGTATGTATGTATATGGTATTTCTAAAGCGTAAACCTAGCCAAAAGGCAGCAGAGCGCTGTACATGACCACAATCAAATCTAAACTTAACAAGTAATAAGAGAGAGGGTTGTGGTTGGGTAATGCATTGTGATGCAGTGTTCTTTAAAGAGGTGGGTCTTCAACTCTTTCCTAAATTGGAGAAGTGTTGAGGCGGTCCTGATGGATACGGGATGATGTTCTTCTAGATTTAGGGTACATAGGCCTGTTGCTTTGTTTTTTCGTTTTCCACACTTCTTAGTCTGCAGCCTGATAGTGTGCTGGCTGTGGGTGTGTCGACAACCACCAGAGATAATGATCTTGTCTGAAAGATAAGCGGGGGCCCTAGATATGACTGCTTGGTAAATGATGCATCAGGGTTTGAAGGTGGAGCAGTCCATCCTGCTGAGTATTTGTTGTACCACTCTCACTTCTTAAGTGAGCACTATTAGCCCATTTTTCCTTGTTTTCTTCTCAACTTCTTTGTCGCAGTTATATGATAGAGAAACTAGTGTTAGTAGGCATTACCAGCGGGATAAATTCCCACAATCTTCTTCTGTGTCTTAATCGAACAGTATTCATTGAAGTAGTAATTTGCGTATTTTTTGTGGTAATTCCTGCTTTCAGAAAGACTGGGTGATGACTGTCATTCGTTGTCATCACTGCCACCCTTTTCAGAATGTTGCCCAGCTCATTCGATGGCTGTTTCTTTCGCATTGACTAATTAGCATACCATGCTTGTACTCTACGGAACAGAGAACATGAATACGAGATGTAAAACATTTCTACTGCGCTCTCATTCATAGTTTTAAGATCATATATTCAATTCAATATTTTTTAGAAACACGTGTTATGACATTGACATTTTTATTGTGTGTAGGCATATCTAAAATTGAACTGATCTGATAATTGATTTATAAAGTGCTGCAGCTACTCCGAAGGGCACCCCGACACTTGTGGAGGTCTCAGATAGAAACAAAGAGCACGGGGTAAGGACAAGAGCTTTCTCTTTAAATAGTAATAGTTTACTTTCTCTTTAATGTAGCCGCCCCACTCCCCCCAGCGCCTTGAGACCCTTGTGGGTGAGTAGTTGCGCTTTCCCAACCTCGCATTTATTGATTGATTTAACTGGGGCAGAAATTGGTGCACAAATCTGGCTGTGCAGATAAAAAGCCACTTAGCCATAGCAGTGATAAATTTATGGAAATTCACACTAATCTTTTCAAGTTGTCCATCTGGTCCACTAATTGCGTGTCATCTTAGAACAGAGAAAATCAAATCATATGAACAATAAGGGAAGGCACAGTATAGTCTTTTGGAATATGCTTCATAGCCTTTAGCCATTCTGATTGCGATCTGCCATGCAGAAATGAGCAAGAGACGCTGGCCGCCAAGCCCACCCTGAGTGGTCTATCAAGAAGCTGTGGGTGGGAGACAATGCTGAAAACAGCCAAACGATCCAATAGCATCAGCACACCAGGTTGCCTCTATCAGTCTTCCAATACAGATTGTCCAAAATGGCAACAAGAACCAATTTAGTATAGTGCGCTGGTCTGAAACCGATTAATCAGGAACAGAAAAGCTGTTGTTTTCCGTACTGCATGACAACTGAGTGTTGACCAGACTTTCTCTATCTTTAGTGGCAAAAGGCAGGAGTGGTGTGGACCTGTAATTGGAGAACGTCTTAGACGAGGCTCCCTTATCTTTCAATAATGGAATAATCACAGGATTCTTGCAGTCAGTAGTTAGCTGGTCTACCTTGATCAAGGTCCTTATGGTGTTTATAAGCCCCATAGGTGCCCCCCCAATACTTTCACTAGCACAGTAAATGTACTTTATACTTAATGCAGAGGGAATCATAAAAGGATCTCAAGCTAGTCTTTCTACTCTGAATAATTTCCTCTTCCTCAGTGACCTGTTTCAAATACATAACTGAATTGTCCGGGAGTGAAAAAGCCGGGTGATTTGTCTCTAAAAAAGCTGAAAAGCTGATTGCAGAGGGCTTGAATGGGCAAGAACTTCATTTTTTCACAGCATGGGATGCCAGTTATTTGATTGTCCTAAAGACCTTTCATGCTGAACATGATGCGTTGGTTGTTTACCATGCAATAAAAGCACTCATATTTAACAGCCATTTCATAAATTCTCACGGCTAGGTATAAGTAAGTTTCTTGCAGGGGTCAAAGTCCTTCCACTATTGTTCTTCTGCTTTTTGCAGTCATTTTTATGTAGCACCAATTTGCTGTTAACATAAGGTACATTTGGATTAATACAGCGGCATCACACTTTTAACAGAAGCAATAGGCTTTAAGGCATTGTGCATTCACTCGCTAAAGTTCTCAGCAGCCAGATCAAGCCCCCCCTCCTTATTACATTCATTACTGTCGAGCGCTTCCTAAAAGTTAGGGATTGTCATCATAGCTCAGGACCAGCCTAAGTAGGTGAAATTGGCGGTCCTCCCATTGTTGAAACAGTCACTTGGGCGATTCAAAAGACAACGGTCTGACCATGGGACCAGAACCTCAATCTAAAGTAGCCAGGATAACATACAACATATGACCTGCTGCATAGCAGGCCCTTTGACCAACTGTTGTAATCCAAGCATTTTATTGGAATTCCTTAGTTTCTGTAGACGTGTTATTACTCCAGTAATCCAGTAATTCAGGTCTCCAATCAAAAGGAAACCGGCCAATTGGAGAATGCATGTTGATAATAGTTTGTTCATGTCTCCTCTCAACCTCAGTTGTATGCCTACTTCACATCTCACTCGTTACCTCGTATATCTCTGCCCTCCTCTGTTTGTCACTACTAAACCTCTCAATTTAACTCATCATTCCTGGGCTGCACCAACCCACCACCTCCTCTCGCTCCATCTGGCACACCTCTCTCACTACATTACTCCTGTCTCAAATACTTCTGTTTCTGTACTTCTACCTCTTTTTTCACCACCTCCTCTCTCGTCTTTCTTTGAACCTCCTCTATACCAAAATATTTTTATCACATGTTTAAAAATAACTGTTTGAAGAGTATTATTGATATTGATATTCCTGCACAAAGATCTATTTTTTCCAGGAATGGAAAGCACATGTGGAGACTCTGGCCTAACAGTCCACATTAAAGTTAGGAGCCGACTAATAGGGCATGCTGTTTCTTCTGCAAATATCGACTTTGTTTAATCCTGGCGATTCAATTTTGCTAATAGCTGAGGCAGTCTGATATCTGAGCTGTCTGTTCATTATTTAATAGTTAATTTGTTGCAATTACCCCTCACTGAGAGGTTTGAGCACCTGCTGAAAATCATTACATGGGAGGCGGGGGAAATTACCTTTTGTTGGCCTTCTCGCTCCTCTAAGGTCTGAGTGCAAACAAGGCATATTAGGATGCAGGTAACACTACTTTTTGGAGAGTCATTTATGATTGGCTATGGTATTGTAGCACACCTTTCAGTTTCCTCTATTTTTTAGAACAAGAGGTAAGCAAAATTTGCATGGTTTGGTTTTGTGTATTTCCGCAAACATTTCAAGAAAATTTTATGAATTTATGTGTATCGTGGGAAAAGCAAATCCATCAGTTAGTGGCATGATTTTAATGTGAAGACGCATTTCAAGCAAATAAAAGCCCCAAAACACAATTGCAACGAACAACAGTTGCTTGCGTTATGGTTGTTTGCGTTGTTCCTGCGCTCCTGTGCTATAATTTTGCATCAAATCGCAGTGTAATTAAGTGTGACATAATGGCATTGTTGGACCTGGCTCTTTTTGCATGGTTACCCCCAGACTTTATGCCTTCCTCCTGTATTTTTCTGATTTCGTTTTTGCTGGTTTTAGGACTCTCTGCACTTTACTACTTCTGACCAGTGCTAAAGTACAAGGGCTCCCAACGTAAATTGTATTGGTGATTGGTTTATTCATGATTGGCATATTTGATTTACTAGTAAGCCCCTAGTAAAAAGCGCACTAGGTGTGCCCAGGGCCTGTAAATCAAATGCTACTAGTGGGCCTGCAGCACTGATTATGCCACCCACATGAGTAGCTCTGCAAATATGTCTCAGATCTGCCCCTGCAGTGTCTGTGTGTGCGGTTTTAAACTACCGTTTCGACCAGACAAGGGCACCCACTTACAAGTCCCAAACCTTTGCTTTTAGTACATGTAAGTTACCCCTAAAGTAGGTCCAAGGCAGCTTCATGGGGAGGGTGCAGCAAATTTAAAAGGTAGGACATGTACTGGTGTGTTTTACATGTCCTAATAGTGAAATACTGCTAATTCTTTTTGTTGTTTTTGGGAACTATCTCTCCCATAGGGTAACATGGGGATTTCCTTTAAATATTTCCTAGTGTAATTTCTCATTGGGAGCTGATAGAGATTTGGAGTTTAGGGTCTCTGAATTCAAATTCAAAGGTACATCTTTTGGTGAAGCTGGTTTTCAAACTACGTGCTTGAAAAAGTCACTTTTAGAATGTGAGTATTTTCTTGCTTAACCATTCTGTGCCTCTGCCTGTCTGTAGAATCCATGTCTGGTTCACAATGATAGTTGGGCGTTAGTGCAAACACTCTGGATAGGATCACAAAGGGAGCTGAGGTGTGCCTTGCATATCCTGATAGGCCATCACCAAGCTGATGGGCCTTCCTGAGCTAGAGTGGTGGGAGTAGTTGTCACTCACACCTGAATAGGGCTGAGCCTGTCCTCAAACAAAGCTGTCTCCACCCCCCTGTAGTGTGACTCGAGCAAGGTCAAGTAAAGGCAGGGTTTTGTGCACTACAAAGACTTTCCTTGGAAGTTTGCCTACATCAAAGGCAGAATGGGATATACTTATTGGACCTCTGAAACTTCCAAATCAGAACATTTCTGCAGTAAAGGACAATCTGACAGGAAGAAAAGCTGGATGATGTAGGAGGAACTGGCACTCTGCCTGTTGCATTGTTGTGCTGGCCTGCTGCTTGCTGCTTCTGTCCTGGGAGCAAAAAGACTACACTTTTCTTTCTGTGTCCTGCTTCCAAGGTTTTCCAAGGGCTTGGGTGTGCCTGCCTCCTGTTAAGAAGTCTCAGGTCCATCAAAGACCTAGGGCTCTTCTGCAGAGAGTCCTAACTTTCTCAGTGGGACAAATCCATTTCCTGGGTCCTTGGAAGTGGAATCTGGTGAACTGAAGGAGAAAATCCACGCATTAACCCTCAGCGTCTGTTTTTATTGAATCATCATTACAAACTTCGACACATCGCTGGTGCCAGCACCAGATCGTGGTTCCCGATCAGCACATCGACTGCGGCTTTCACAGCAGGCCCAAGCTCTCTGTCGCAGCTTGTCAGAAGAACCGCCACAGCATGAGTTCTGAACAGAGCACCACCAACGTCCATGACGCACTACTACTTTATCGCTGAGCAAATGACGCCGCATGTCTGGATTTTCATTGCATCGTTCCTGGGCACTGATTTTGTCATCAATTTTGCCCAACAGTAAAGAACCAAGGCCTCATGTCCGGAGATCAAGGCATCACCTCCCCCGACAGTAAGGAACTGAGGCATCATCTCCCCTTCACCGCAGTAAGAAGAGACGCATCATCTTCCTTGGCAGTAAAAAACGATGCCCTTTGAGTAAGGAACCGATCCATAGCATCCTGTGACAGTAAGGAACCAATGCATCACCTCCCCAGCGCAGCAATTATCAACCAACACATCATCTCCCCTGGCAGTAAGGAATCAATGCATCACCTCCCATGAGAGTAAGGAACCAATGCATGCACCTTCCACTATCTTTGAATTTTGACGCATCTAAGGTATATTGTGCTAAACGTAACTCATCCATTGATTTATATGGCCTAAACTTGCTCAATCTTTGAAAATTTAGAGCTATTTTTCTAAACTTGTGTGGACTCCTTTTGTGGTGTTTTGATTGTTACTGTGTGTGTATGTACGCATTGCCTCTGAGATAAGCCTGACTGCTCGTGCCAAGCTACCAAGGGGATGAGCAGGGGTTATCTTAGCTGTATCAAAACCAAAAAACACTGTAGCACACCACACCAGACTGTTGATCTGGTACCATCAAGTATATTCAATTCACGTCGAGTTGATAATGATTGATTTTTATTCCAAATTCATAAAAAAACAGTAATTTCCAATTCACAGCCAGCCGACGCGCATTTCGCCCAACGGGCTTCCTCAAGGCTCCAACACGAGAAAGTTATACATCTGTTGGTTCTCAAAAGGTTCCAAATCCTGGTCAATTAATGTGCATATAAAAACGAAGGAAATTGTTTATTTTAATTGAAGTATGCACATCTATTAAGTGACCATGATACGTCCAATCCGTAGTGCAAAGTAATGCCCGTGGATCGTCCGGGTTTCCAAAAGTTAGCTAACTACACTGCTACAGTGTTTTTTGGTTTTGATATGGATTATTGAGAGTCAATTGTGATCTCGATATTTGGGACAGTTTTGGTGGATAAGTATCTAACGTTGTTTAGCACCCTATATATTTCTCATACTATTTATGTGGACTTATGTTTTAAAAACTGAGGATGATGTGCAGGTCAATTTAGCATATCCACTGTGTTTCCGTATATGTTATCTTAGCTGTATGATCGCCTTATCCTAAATAGAG
Organism: Triturus cristatus; assembly: GCF_964204655.1. Lineage (NCBI taxonomy): Eukaryota > Metazoa > Chordata > Amphibia > Caudata > Salamandridae > Triturus > Triturus cristatus. Next base: position 932,874,423 of record NC_140588.1, on the reverse strand, counting down.
TAAGGGCCCCTACTTGGACAGGGTGCAAACCACTGTCAATTAGTGACCCCATGTATAACAGGCAGAATTTTAGGAAGTTCACATTTCAATTGTAGTGCGAAACTTATGAATTTACATGAATTACACTAGCCTAATAAACATTTTGCACGGGTCAATTTAGAACTGGTATTCCTTTGACAGATCACTAAAATGAAAAGTGGAGTGAGAACCATAGGCTGCTTTAATGTACCCCCCAAGTCTGTTTATAGAATTTGCACCCCAGAACATTGGGCTGGGATTGAACCCATTTTGAAAACTCATCAGCAATTATTTCAAACTAATAAAAGATATTTGTAGGAGAGTAGGATCTGCACTTATGTTGCCCCCACTTTTTTTCTGATGTTAACACTGGTTTCTGGCTATAGTCTGGCTGAGTCCCTGCTAATCAGGGCCCCAGCCTCTCTGTTCTCTCTAAACAACTTGGAGTGCATATTAGATGCACTAGTGATTGGATACTGTGGTACCTTATGAGCCCCTAGTATGTGGTACTTTAGGTACCAAGGGCATAGGTACTTCAAAGGCCTACCAGGGGCTGAAGCATGTATTATGCCACCCCTGGGAAGCAGACTAAATCTGACACCACAGGCCTGCTACTGCAGCCTGGGTGAGGTAGTGTTAGCACTCGTCACTGAGATATAGGCTCCCTTTTATCTCACCATACACACACATATAAACCCCTCAGTCACACCTAAGGCAGGCCCTATCAATCCTGAGGGCAGGGTTATTGGTTTCCATGTTAGGGGGTGCCTCTGCCTGAGCAGGGCCCCTCTGCAGCTTTCAGAGTCTATTCTCTGTGGCTGTTTGTGGATGCGGTTAAACCATATACTCTTAAGTGCATTACAACCTAGCGGTAAATGCTAACTTTGGGATGGCTGCATCAAAGCATGTCATGTAACTGGTGTGGGTGTATGATACCACCCTTCTAGAGGGTATGTACCCACTGTGGAAACACAGTAGATTCCTGAAAGAGCCCTGGCATCACAAAATGGATGCCACCAGCACAGACACTGAGCTGCCCTCCTGCTGCTGACCGAAACTCGCAGTGTAGGAGGCTCAACAATAGGCATCCTGTCACAGGGAGGTGTAACCACCTTCCAGACAGGATTTAGTGTATTGGGGCTGGGTGGGTGCACTCCTAGAGTGCTTTGAAGTCCTGCACTGGGGGAGCAGTAGGCTCCTCTGTGCATATGCCAGTTCAAACCGGTTCAGGAGCTACCAGCCCCTGCTCTGGCGTGCAACTGGACAAATGGAAGTGGGTGTAACCACCCACTCCCCTGACCCTCCCAGAGGAGTGGTCATAGAGCTAGTCCCTCCCGTTATTTTAGTATAAGTTAGGGAACCCTTGCCATTGCAAACTAGATATCCCTGGATGACGCTCTGAAGAAGAATCCTGGACCTTCGACGTTCCACTACCTTTGGAAGACTGAAGAATCTCCCTTGGAGTCAAGGAGTGACTCCCCTGCTTGGCAGGCACCAAATTTTTGAATCAACGGTCACAAACTTTCCCGCTCCCGCCGAAGTCCGAAGTCCCTGCAGCCCTGGAAGAGGATTTTCTGACTTCTCGACGGCCATCATGAGTCTCCAGCAGAGCTGAGGCGAGTGAACCCCACGAGTGATGAGGAACAGCAATACCCGGGTACCGTGCCCTATTTTCGAGTGCAATCCCTTTACGACGTTCTACAAACTTGTGCATTGGACCACATGTGTTCCAAGCCTCCAGCAGGATTTCCACTGAAGATCAGAGGCCTACCTTGTCCCGAGTGACTGTGGGCTCCTGTGAAGTGAATCCTCCTGAGGCATCTTCGCGATCCCTTGCCTGTTGGCTTGTGGGTCCTCTGAAGACTTTTCTACAGAACCAAAGAGCTCCTCTGGTTGCTCCAGGCCTGCCCTGACTTACCCTCACTGGGTGAGTCCCTCAGACCTTGTTGGTCTGCACCGCTGACTTACTTCACTTTCCATGAGACTTGCTGTTGCCAAGGTTTATTGGCTCCAATCCGGTTGCCAACACCTCAGTAATCTGCAGACTTTGTGGGACACTCTGAATCCAGCTCCTGGTTGTCGTTGACAACTCCTGGACCTCGTGGCTGAAAAGTCAAGACACCCATGATCACCTGAAATCACCGACTACTGTGGGCATCCATCTTCCTGGGCCCGGGTCACTGGCAAGTGACTTTGAACACTGTCTCCTCTGCTTTCAGGTCTTCTTTCTTCAGAATCCATCCTTGGATTCCACCGAACACTTCTCCTGTCTTCACAAGCAGCAAGTCTTCTTTGGCTCCCATTGAAAATGACGCCGCGACCTGACACCAAAAGACAATATGCACCCGGCTTCCCTAGGTGCACTCCGGTGCTCCTGTGTGTGTTGGCTCTATAACTACTCACCCTGTAAGTGACTTGCTTGTAGACTCTCCCGAAGTATCCTAAAACTTTAAAATTCCAACCGCGACTTGCTCCTTTGAAGTGTATTGGGATCCGCGGCTGTGTTCTCACACTGCAGGCGTCTCCCGTGGGTCCTTTACTTACCTGCCTTGGGTGGATTAGTGAGGCCCCAGCGCTTCTGAAGACCTTAGGCCTTCTCCCTTCTCAAATCATCCTTCTTATACCTCTTTTTTAGTATATGGTCTGGTACGCCCCTAGGGCCCCAGCCATATAAGTGCTTAATTTGTTGTGAAACATTGATTTGTGCATATGTTCCTGACTTCTAATCTCATAAAGAGATTAGTAGAGTGTGTCTAGATATAAATACATATATATTTTATATATATACCTTCGTGGTGTCCTTTCATTTGGTAATTCAAGAGATTATAAGGTAAAACAAGCTGCTTTACATTCCTCAGCGACTTAGCCTGAAGGCTGCTCTCCACAGCTACCACTAGGATAGCTTTCTTTAAAAGGTTGTCTTAAACCTATCTACCATAAGAGTCGAATTGGACTGGTGCAAGGTGGCCACTTTAACTAGTGACCAGCATATGCTAGGCCAACTTCTCACAATATTACACAAAGGTAGCATGTCTCGGTTAGAAAGTGGGCAAGTATCTAATCAGGAGTTGGCAGTCTTTTTAAAATAAGCTTTGACAAAGCCAATATGTCTGACTTTCCCGCAGTGCAAACACAGACTCATAGCTGAAAGAGCCTGTTTACACTGGCATTTAGGAGTACGAAAAAGAATACTCCTGTTTGCCTTTACATACTCTTACATGCCTTTGTGAATTGGCTCCAAAACATCTAAAATGTGAATGACGAAGAACATTTGATAAATATTAATATACAGTTAGTACAACTGGAAAGGACTTCACCCTCTTTACGGCTTTTGCTAAAAGGTAGTTGGATGTTTGCAAAAGAGAACTCCTGTTGTACTAATTCCTGTACCCACCAACGCTTGCTATACATTTAAAGCTTGCAGGGAAGTACAATAAGAGTGAGGATTCACGGATTTTCCTAGTGCTTTTTCTAGGATATTTTAGACTAACTCAGAGAACAATGTGTAATTTGCCAGCCTACTGAGACCTGGGCCTGCCTGCCTTCTTTATTAAGGCCACTGAGAGAGGTGATATGACTAAAGCAACCAAGAAGGTGTATGTATCTTAAATGCGCTCCCAATAAATGCTCAAAAATTCAATTTAATCCTGTATATTCTTTGAGGTAATTGCCACATCTGACAGCCTGGCAATCTGAGCACTCTGCTGGATTTCTTGTTATTTGATTGGTAGCACAAGCCCTAGTACTTATAATATTTCTTCAGATTACCTGCACACTCATATTTTGTGTGAAGTTAGTTAAATAACTGTCTCAACTAAAAAATAACTCCATGTACATAAATACGGGCTGATAGGAGTGTGAGGCGATCAGTGACAGTGTGCACTTTACAAATGCTTGATTGATCATCTAACAGTGTGCTTCACTTTTAAACCCATCAAAGACACCTTGATACCCTGTCGCTGACTGCATGTGGCTGCCTCTCCTCCAGCAACAGTAGGCTGCCATAGACCTGCAGTGATGCAGATAAGGGGTGAGATACCCAGCGGATCAAGCTTGCAGGGACACTATATGCTTATGGTTGGTGAAACTCAATTTCCAGTGGCCAGCAGTTTCTGAGCATTGCGGCAGTGGGGTGGCAGCACCATAGGAACTTGGGAGAAGCGACAGCCAGTAGGATCCACAGAAGTATGCCAATGCAGCAGTCATTCTGGAAAGAAGCCCTTCCTCTTTAAGAGCAGCACATGTCTTCCTAGAATTAAAGGCTTACCTGAAGCCTCTGGTAGGGTATTTAAATTCACTGTCATAGCTATGAGAATTTCTTCTTTAACCTTTTGATTACCGCAGTATTGCACTTACATACTTAGCAAGGTTCATTTTCAAGTAATCTTTTCGCTTCTGTGCCATGTGTGGGTTTTCATGGGAAAGTCTTCTTTCCCAAACTGGCTGCCATTTTTAAGTCATAGTTGATGTCCACATGAACAGCTATTCAATGTTCAATAAAATAACACGTATCCTTATCAACAATATAAAATTAGCAGACTGTTTTCTCCCTGAATGCTTGTCTCTCTCTATGCAGACCCTGACTTAATGGGTCACAATGCCATCAAATGATGCTGATTGACTCTCTCCAGTCGCCCAATGGCTGTCCAGCAGGCTGAACCAAAATGAATAAACAATGGCAACTAAGCAATATGTGAAGCAGACTGCCCGTTGCCCTACTGTGTGCATGCTGCCTTTGTGTTGCAGCGGAGGCTTCTCTGCTATAGCGGAGGACCGTGCCCCCCCCTCCAGCGCCCTCAAGAATCTTGAAAAATTAAACGATAATAAATCGAGTTTTAAACCTGTTTCATTATCATTCCACTCTTCTTCTAAGTGTGCTGATTCAAGTCTTGGGGACAGGGCCAGGGGGTGACAGGCACCGAGGGGGAGTGGTAGGTGCACTGCCTTCAGTGCTCCTGTGGGTTTGGCTGGCAATCTCAGGACGGCCAAACCCAAATGCGCACTGAAGCTGTCTCCAACCTGAGCTGTGTTGCCGGATTGTAGATTGCAGGCGCAGGCTCCCAGTCTTGCAAATCAAGGGTGTCCAGCCCAATCCTGGCACTGCTCTCATGATGTGAGAGCTGCGTCAGGATTGGCTGCCGGAGATTCTGGAAGGCTGTCAGCAGAAGAGTGCAATGTGGCTTAAGGTAAATTCTTATTTTTTCATTTTCTTTTTTCATCCTAATCCCCCTCCTGCCCCTCCCATCCGTCCCGCCACCCTGCCCTGCCACCAGCTGCCACTGGTGTTCTGACTCAAATGTGAATAACACTTCCAGTAAGCAATGGTTGAAGGGAAATGATCCAAAGCCCGTTTAAATGTATTTTTGTTTATGTGTTATTTTTATTTATTACAAAAGCTTTACCCAGGTCTTGAAATAGATTGCAAAATGGAAGTGTAATTATAAACTAAAAGGAACAAGTATTCCCACAGTTACATATAGCAAATTCAGTATAATTATGAATATTTAGGTAATGCAAGGCACAAACTCTATTCTCTTCAAGCAACTAATGATTAGCAGTGGTAAACAACATTTTCTAATTTATCATTCTCATAAATATGAAAAGCAGAGTCAGACTGGGGTTATCAGCTCATTTCATGCCCTCCATTAGTTTTTGAATTAGTCGGCGTTTAATAGCAGCAAAAAAATCAAAGCGTCTGATTCAGAAAACAAATCTTATTTCTAAGGCAATACAAAAAAATAGACATTGCCTCAGTGGCATAACAAGGGTGACATGGGCATGAGGACAAGCCAGGAAAATATGCAGCCTTGGCTCTCCAGTTGGGTAGTAAAGGGTAGCTGTAATTGAGGAGTCCTGAACCCTCACATCCCTTGTTGTTGGTGCCACTGTACCCGCTGCACTTTTGATAACAACACCACTATCCACATGTTAAAATGAAAACTTAAAGACAGGCTTTCACCATTGATCCTGCTCCAATAGGAAAAGTCCAGCCTGAACTGCCAACCTAGGTCACATCTGAACAAGAATATGTGCAACCCCGGACCAGTTTCAATCTAGTTGAGGTTTAACTATAGCTCTATGGTGCAGTGACACGTGTGGGCATACCTGTCACACGCATTGTGTTGCAATGAAGAAAACACATGATCATTGTGGTATAGGTGGAGTCTTGTGGCACAGAGAACATGGGCCAGGCAGAATGTTCCTCTATTACAGTAATAGTAAACGTGATGGTACAGGATTTAAAGCCTCTGTCCGGCACTCTACCAACCATGCCTGCTGTCACATGAAGTTATGTGCCTGTTAAGCAGCTGTCAGAGAGCAGCATTTGAGCTTGGAGCAAGAGGTCTTCTGTTATCCACGGAGTAGGCAGAATATAATGGCCTCTATGACAAGTACAGAATATAGCCTTAGCAGGCTCTCCTGGCCATTTAAGGCCTGCTCCAGCGTTAGGTAAGCGGGCCTTTAATGGTCGGTAGAGCCCGCTCTGGAGTGCTCTAAAGCTATTAGATCATTCCACCCCTAGAGGGCAGAATGTTCTAATCTGTAAAACAAAGGACTCGCAGAGATGAGGGGGTTCAAATCCCATTGGGCTCCTTGAGGCCTTTGTTTGCAGCAACAGCTGTGAACAAACATTGGAATGTTGATGCTCCGGGCTTCTGTCAGTCATTAGAAGCCCGGAGCACTCCACTGTCTTCAATTGAGCACTCAACATTGCAATGGTCTAATATGAAGTACATTCTTTTCTCCTGATTCTGCTGGGCAAAGTAAAGCTGCGAGTTCTTCTTGGCTTGAGTTCAGGACACGAGCTGTGCAGCCATTGCTCTAGCTTACTTGACTATCCAGCAGTAGAAATAGGCAACCAAACAAGGACAAATGCAAGGCAGGGGCTGTGAAGATTGGCATCAAATATACTATGACAGTCAATGAAAGTAAAAGGTCACCCCAGGGTTTTAGTTTTACTTTTAAAAATGTTCTGTCCTCAATAAGCGCATTAACTAATAAAACAACTAAGATGATGCTTTTTAGTGAAAACGAGCAATCTCAATCTTGCATGATTGATGCCATATGACCTTATTTGTACCCCATCCTAGCATATGAGAGCAACAATAGCAGCTACTGATGATGAAATGTGTCAGGTCTATTTCAGCTATGAAGGGGCTTTGTAAAGCCCCTCAAACACTCTGGTGTACCATCTCAGTGAAGCGGTCAGGTCTACCTCTCCATAGGCAGTCATTGGGCCAGTGTTATGACAGGAGACTCAGTACTTTGTGATCTGATCTATTCATATATAGGTCGGTGCAGGGAGTACTAATGCATTTGGTAAAAGTCAGGGTGGGACTTTTACCGAAGGCATGTTTAGCACGATGCCCCATATCTTCTGGCCATCGCTCCTTTTTAGTTGCCACTGCTAAGATGTGAACCCTTTGCCTCTTTCTGAAATCTGTACTGTCTTTTCAACGGCTTAGAAAGCTTTTGAAACGTATTTATTCGACAAGTAAGTTACAGTGTGGTGTTTGTTTCTAGTCATAAAGCATCATGAAACTTCGGTGCACGTGCTCTATAGAAACAAACAAAAGCCTAACGTAACGTGTATCAATATGGCACCCCTAGAGGGTGACTAACAAAACCACAGGACTTGTGCTTAATATTAAAAAAAGTGCCACATTATATATTTGATTTACTTTGTCTCCACAGTGAATAAATATCCCAAAAAGTGGTTTTCTCTCTGTAGACTCGGCTCCAATCTCCGTGAACCGGCGTAACTTTGTGTGTGAAAATGCGAGCACATTAAAAATCAAAGCGATTTTCGCCTCAATTTGCAAAATCTAACGTAATTCCTTAGCTGCTGAGGCTTTTCCGCTCCCAGCCCTCTCTTGACGTCTGTGGCACTTTGTGCTTCGGCCTTCATAACTTGTTTTGTCTCAAGACCTTTTTTTCTCCATATCTTGGGGATTTCAAAGCTATCCAGTGTTTGTGCATTCCCAGAGGAAACCGAGAAATTAGCCAATATGTAACAAAATGTTGGTTTTATTAGAAAAATAGGAACATAGTTTGCTGTGCTACAATCACCATTGTTCCTGTTTTCAAAAGCAAGCAGATTTGCAAAAGGAAAACTATTTGATCATAGTTACGTTCATTTTTCTAACTGATCGTCCATCCTTCCCACTCATTGCAGTTTCAACCTACTTGCAGTTTGTAGTGGAAACAGGTGTAAGACCCCACATACTGTCCATTTCTGAAAACTAGTCGAAATTCTGAATTCAGCAAGGAGTCACTTATGTAGATTACTCATGGTTTTCTAAAAGAAACCAATTATTGAAATAAAAATAATACAAATGTGGCAACTTTTTTATCTGTAATACTTTGCCTGTTGGCTGCTATACAAAAGTGGCATGCAGTTATGTCTGTCGTAGGGATTTCTAGTGCTTGTTGGTTGTCAAAAAGATGTGATTTCCAGAGCCCAGAGCGAGGCGGCAGCAGTTCATATGGTCAAATCTAGCGAATGATAAATAGGCATGAAGGAAGCCTATGTTTATTTTTAAATGTGCACAAGAGACTGAATTTAGGAGTGATTGGTTTTTGTACACCTCTGTATTTGGCGTTACCGATACTATCATGAGATTCAAAGGGCAATTTGTAAAATGTGATCTTTCTTGAACACTGGCTTACCTGTGGAAGTCATTAATGGAGATAAATTCAATTCATCATAATACAAATGTTATACTATTCTGCGTTCCCATTCTTCTCCTAATAAAATGCTACCTCCTCTGCTGTTGCTCCTCCTAGTGCCCATGCCACAAAAGGCTCCGAACCTAATGTGGAGGCATCAGCATTTCCTAGTAAAAAAAAAATGACCTGTTTGGCAATTGGGGTAGTTGTGGTATTTGGACCTGGGATCAACAGCCACAAAAGGAAGCCTCCTACACCCAGACATTTCTTAAAGCTAGACACATGGGAAAATCTAGGGTGGGGTGTCTTGTATGGATACCTTGATGTGTTCTTACCCTAAAAGTCCAGCGAACCTCAAACCTTCCTCAAAATTTCAAAATGTCACATTTTCTTCACATTTCGATGACAGAAACTTCTGCAGCTGTAAGGATCCACAAAATTCCTGCCATCCAGCATTCCCACATTTCTCCTGATAAAAAGGTCACCCCACTTGTGGAGCTTTGCCTAGAGCCTGTTACACAAAAGTCCCCAAAACACAATTTGGGGACATCAACATTTCTTGTCAATACAAATACCTGTTTTGGCCATCGGGATATCTGCAGTTTGTGGGCCAAGGCGCGACCTCTTTCCAGACAAACCTATCAAACCCAAAAGCGTTTGAAAACTGAACAACTACATGAGTACAGGGCGGTGTGCCTTGCATAGATCCCATAGTTTTTTCATATTCACAATGCCCTGCAAACCTTACATTTCGATTAATGCATATTCTTTCCTCTTGGTTCAGTGATGGAAACTTTCAGAATCTGGGAGGATCCACAAAATGTCTAGCAACTCATCGTTTCTACACTTGTACCACTCAAAATGATGTCCCACTGCATGGCTCCTTGTAGTGCCTGCAAAACAAAAGGGCACTAGGCACTGTAATATATACTCCACTGCTTCTTACCTAGCTGAGCACAAACTCTAGTGACTCTTTGGCCCTGTAGCTGGAATGCTGATAGCAAAGTGCCAATTTGGCTGCCTTGAAACATCGTCCGCAACAGATCAAGCAGAAGCTACTGCTTATACAACAGTAAAGCTTTTATTAACAGCCAACTAAAAGTCAAAGAACTATAACAGTGTACCCATGGTTGGCATTCCAATAAACAATATATGCAGTGTATGTTGCCAAGTGATTGTGTGGGGAGCAAATTCCTATACCATTTGCAGTTTTTTTAACTTATATTATATCGTTAAAGGAACCTGGTATTTTTTTAGCCACTTTAATCATGTGCTTAATGTAATCAGGTATACAGGTGAGCTTGTGGATTACTGCCAACTGACTCCAATCATGACTGTAAAAATGCTCTCATTGTGCTCTCATACTTCCTGCCTATCTTGTTCACAACTACAGTCTTTCCAGGAGCATACATCTATGGAAACTTGGCAGTCAAATGTTTCATAACAGACTAAAATGTGGACAACTTTTCATGGTCTTTGTGATCGGGGTCAATGCAGCAGAATTATCATTGAAATGCAGCAGCTGCTGCAAAATCAAAAACCTGTTTCTGCTCAAGACCACTGTTAAGTTGGGTGTTGTCCAAATCATACAAGTAAACCAGTGGGACTATATGGTTGGTTTGTGCTCTATTTCCAAGTAGAGTGCGAGGCGCAGACATTTTTTCAACTGGGAGTCCTCACTTGGAAACATTTTGGCATACACATTTGTTTGGAGCAGCATTTACTCATGGAATTCTTCATCCGGAAAAAGATGGATGTAGTCAATAGGCAAAACATTTGCAGTAATTGGCCATACATCCAGCATCTGCAGTGAATGGGGAACCTTTTGGCAAAAATAAATTAAGAGACTGCCAAGTGAGCACTGACTGTTCTTGGTGCTTTACTGACTGCAATCTGACGCTCCAATGCACATACTGCGCTTGCGAGGGGACATCATGATTGCCATGGGTATGTTCCTCAGGATCACTAGAAAATGAGTCACTAGCAGACTGAAACATCACTTCCAGTTTCTGATCCCTTTCCCATCGAGGTATTTTCAGTAACAGACCCTGGCTTAGAGCTTTCCTCCAATATTTGAGCTAGACACAACAACATCCTTGATTTCATCCAGAACCTTCTATCCTACAAAGAATGCAGAGGTATTCATGGGAATGAATGCTTTGTGTGTGCTACGAACTGTAAGAATGGAATGCAAAGCTGTGAAAGTCAAAGTACACCAAAGTGTGAACCTAGATCACTTATTTGGCTTCACACTGCAATGTGCGGAAATGCTCCAAGAAGTTAAAAGGGAAAAAGAATAAAAACAAATTACTTCAAGTTGTTACATACACAATTAGGCAAAAGCGCATATTGCCATTGTCGTCCCTGATGGCAGGAGAAACTTACCGTCTGCTTCTGCTAACCACTGCATAAGGCAATGTGTCAGCCCACTTCAACCACTGATCAGTTATTGTGTTATTCACATTTTACTTCCACCCGCATAACATACACCATGGTGCAATGGGTGGACCTCTTCACCCTCTGATCAGTTATTCAGTTATTTAGATTTTTCCTCCACCCACAACAGCATAGGACAATGTGTCAGCTAATGTCAGTGTTGGACCCAGCGGTTTCTGGCAGGCAGGGATGTATCAAAGCCAGTCAGAATCCACCGCTCTAGATAGCATGGGTATTATATACAAGTATGATAACCTTTGCTCACCCTAAGGTAGCTGGGCACCGAGCAGTCAGACTTATGCTCAGGGCCCAAGTGTAAAGTTTTGGCACACCACTACAACACCCTGCGTATGTATAAAACACTTGTCTTTGTATTGCACACACACTGAAATCATAACAAGATACACATTGTATATACACTTTATAGTTATATGCAATTGTCAAACGTCCCCATTCAAATCAAAACGAGATACACGTATATACACTTTACAGTTGTATGCAAATGCCGAACTTTCCCATTCACAGAAAGGGCAAACAGTCACAGGTCCTTGACCACGCCTAGTGACCCAGCCCCTCAGTCGCTCAACTACACCAGCCAGCGATTCACGTTGCGCCTGCTGGCGCCCTGTTGACTAGACAATTGGAACCACATAACATGGAAAGAAACAGTTACTTAGTTTCGTCCATCCAGATTAGACCTCCAGGCACCCGGTGGCACCTGCACGAGTGCGGGATCATGATCCCCCCATAGACAAAAGGTTGTAACCCAGGAAGCAGACGCGCTTCCATGTGTTGAAAAATGTTTCCCCTTAGGGGGCGGTGTGAACTGCTGTAACCCCAGACAGTCAGCTGCAGGTGCCCACAAGGCACATAAAACCCTTCAGGCCTTGTTATGATGCCCTCCCCAACAAAGTACCTTGTGGTATGGGTCAAGGGAGAGGAAGCCAACAGCCTTAGACAGGGGGTGCAATGTCAGGCACTGTCGTCCTCCCGAACTGGAGGTCGAAGATAGTCTCAGCTCCTGGCTCAGAATCCCCCAACCCACTCGGACACCACACGCTCTGGAGCGTAAGCTAGCACCGGCCCCTTTGGTTGCAAGTACAGGTCCCTCAGACTCTGCAAGCTTCCCCTGCACTACTCGAACTCCTCATGTTTTGGCACCTCAGGTGGTGGCTGATCATTACGAGCACACAGTGTGATGATGGTGTATGTCAGGACGGTCTTTGTCCCAACCAGCTGTTACTTCCACCCGTTTAAAACGTTCAGAATTCGTATCTTCTTTTATCTGGGTTTTATACTTTTGTGCCTTTTTACTCATTAAATATTTCCTTTTTTTCTTAAATTGGTATGGAAAATTAATTGTGTTGTTTTCTTGACTTTAAAATTGTTGGTGCTGCTTGAGCTTGCATTACTCTGGATAATTGCCGATTGCGTGTGCCATAACTATCTGGAGTTGAGTAGAGTTGGGCAGAGTTTCTTTCAGAACTGTGATTTGACCTAACCAGAGTTGATTTATTAAGCTGCTATGGATACACCCTATCAAAATTAATAACCCACTTCATGACAGTCTGGATTTATGAAACATGTACCAATCGGTCTAACTGTGGAAGAGAATGTGTGCTGCTGAGTGTTCTGTGAGTGCGAGCAGTCAGTTGGTGAGCTCAGTAGCAGAAGGACAGATAAGGCTGTGTATTTTTGCCTTTCTTGAGCTTCTGCCTGAACTTTAACTGTTAAATATTAGATTGAATATATGGAGAGTGTAATCTACAGATATATAGCTTGTCCTATTGATGGAAAATGTAAAGATCCTGTTGAGGAGTTGGAGAAGGTTTATGCCAAATTTGTTTGTTAGATTTCTTCCACTATAATAGTGTAGTGATATATATCTACATCCTCTTTATTTTTCTTTGAACCATGGTGTCGGAACACCTTTCAGAGAGCAATGGGCAAGCAGGGGTTACTGGGGCCAACAGTAGGGGTTGAAGCCTTTTACTCTTCATTTTCTGGGGCCTGACCTACTATGGATTCTGAGCCACTGGGCTAAGAACCTCGTCAGCACTTGATTCTCCGGAATAGCATGGTGCACGTAGTCCAAAGCTCACCTTGGGGAGTGAACATAGGCTCACAACTCAAAATGCATGCAACAGCAGCAATAAATCATTGTCCAGCTAAACACTCAGTTTTATAAAAAAAAAAAAGAAAATAATTTTATATCTACCGCTACTAACATGAAAAAAAATGTGACATTCACCAACAACTACTCAACTCCCCTGAGGTCAGGTCTCTATTGTTTCTGTAAGCGATCCCTCTACGTCCCACTTGCTCCTTGCTCCTAGCGATAGCGGTTATTCCCCATTTACTAAAGACAACATCCAGTATCCGTGGCTTAAGAGTCCATGCTGGCTCTATTTTAAAGTGAAAAGTGTTCCAATGCTGAAGCGCTAACTAGCAAGTAAGTTCCCGTTAGGCTGACTGGCCCAAAATTAGTCTTATCCACACCTGCAGACTTGGAGTGCATAGAGTTCCTGAGCGCGCCCCGTCCATGGGTGCTTGAAGTGACAGCAGCAGGCACAGAGTTCCTTACACGCAGTAGTGCCACCAAAGCAACTGGAGGTTCTTTACGGCTCAACCTTGCAGGGTGAGTGTTCGATCTGTCCCACGGTGTGAAGAGGGGTCTTGTGACAATCCTGAAGCAGGTCCCTCGCCTTGTTGTTGGTGCAGGTGTTCCCACGGCAGACTCTCTACTCTGGCAGGGGGGGTTGTAGACCAGGTCACATGTCTTTTTGGTCCCAGTGCCCTCCTCTGACATATGGGGTCACCATATCTTCTCTGTACAATGGCTCTGACCCGCTCAGTACAGTGAAACCCTGAACTGCAGCCCCTCCTGGCATCCAGGATCCCAGCTCTCCATAGCTCAAGCTTATGGCGCTTACTGCAAGGCAATTTTCATGCGGTGTCCCCATCTGGTATACAAGATCGCAGCTCCTCATTAATCACAGGCTCCGACCCGATTGACGCAGTGATGCAAACTGCTAAGTTCATGGCAGCCCTTATTTGGCACAGGAGGGTCGCCGACTTCGTCCAGCACATGAGCAATGACCGGATCGCTGCAACAGCCGTTTCCTCACACCTTGCAATGGGAGTCCGCTTGACTGGACCTAGCTCCCTCCAACACCCATGACTAAAAGGTCAAACTGATCTTGGCAAGCAGGCTGCACTGTTGCTCTAGGCTCCACAGCAGGGGTCTTGGATTTCCTGGGTGATGTCCCCTCACCAATAGGTGAGACCAGAAGGCCTTAGCCTCCAGTTCTGGTTACAGGCAGACGTCTTGCAGAGCTTCCCCTCTTCACACAGCCCTGTTTGGCTGCTTGGCAGATGACTATTTTGGGGGTTTCACACTCTTTTTCTTATTGTCCATTTTCAGACACCAAATGTGATTTAGATCCTGAGTCTTTGAAGTTTATGTTGGGGGAATGCTTCCTTTGAAGTGCCCACTCCACTCCTCTTCTCTTTCTTCCTCTTGAAAGTAGTCTGTCACAGCAAGAGCTACTTCAAATCTGATAGCCCCACAACTCAGTCCAGGGGAGTGACTAGACCTCACACTTGGATGTTATATATGCACCATGATGGTTAACCCAGGATTCCAGCCCTACTCTTAATGATATTCTTATCAGCCATATTTATACCTACGTCCTGAGATGTGCCCAGGCCCTGTCCTTGTGACCTCTCACCCTTTAAAGTTTGCAGGGAAAGACTGACTCTCGCCTTTCCAGTGTGTACCCCACCCAGCTTACAGGAATGCAGCAATACACAAATCTGGTCTAGGAGGATTCCTCTACCTCCTCTCCATGTTTCAACAAGCAGGACTGGATCTCCCAAAATGGAAGCGAGGCACATTCACCCAGTGCATGTATACAGCCTACACATACTGCACAGCACTGTATCCTTCGTGAACTGTACCACTCATAGGCACACATACATCCAGCACATGCATTCACGATGCACGCACTGCGCAGTACTGCATCCTCCATTTACTGTGCCCCTGATAGTCACACACATGCATTCACCATGCACGCACTGCACGGTACTGCATCCTCCACTTACTGTGCCACTCAGAGGCACACATACATCCAGCACATGCATTCACCATGCACACACTGCTCAATACTGCATTAACCCCTATATTGTACTCTTCCACATACACCCAGAGCAGATACTCCACTCATGCACCACGCAGCACTAAACACCAACCCGATGTAGGACAGGGTGAGTCAAGCACTCAGCAGCAGAACTTTAACTGAGTGAACCTGTCAGTCTCACTCCAATGACAAATGTTATAAAGGGACCTGCTCACTCCTACTGATCACTACGTGGTATGCTCCCACCATTGCACTTGTGCTGTTCAACTGCTGGTGAAGGCAGTAGGATCTCACCACTATAAAGTAGGGCTTTGGGAACCCCTTACAATCCAACAAGACCACAATCCATGAGACAGGCCTAGGTCACGCCGCACACGCTTGATCGGTGTTTGCCCATGACAGCAAAAATCAGCATAAGGGATCCAGACATCCGTACAGTTGATCACTTCGGGCAGAGGTGCACGTCCATTACCATGGAGAGGACCTTTTTGTCCCAACACATGGGATCCTAGGATAATAGGTGTGGCACATGGTCCTCTTGCTCAGATTGAGTCATTTGAAGCCTTCAGAAAGTATTTTGTAAGGGGTGGTGGTACCGTGGGGAGATATGAATGAGGTACTGTGAGGTTGAGTTTGCTCCAAAGCCTTCAGATGGTCTTGTTGATCATCGCTTTTGAAAGAGTTGTAATCATGCAAAGGTTGGAAACACAAGAGATGAGGGGCCCGATTCACAAAGGTAAACTTACACTTTTCGGCATTCACAAAAGTAAACTTAGACCAAAAGTCCAACTTTACTACTTTTCGGTATTCTCAAAGGTAAGTTACTACTTGTAAAGTCCAACTTTACTACTTTTCGGAATTCACAAAGGTAAGTTACTACTTGTAAAGTTAGACTTTTGGTCTAAGTTTACCTTTATGAATACAGAAAAATAGTAAAGTTAAACTTTTGGTCTAAATTTACCCTTTGTGAATACTGAACAATAATAACCTTACACAAAAGTGTACGTTTACCTTTGTGAATTGAGTCTGAAATGGTAGTTACTTCATATGGGGTGAGGATATAGCCTAACGGCGAGGGCGGTCGACCTTGGATCTGGAGAACGGGATTCGAGTCTCAGCAATGATGCTGAACATCCTGTGATTCTGGGCAAATCCCTTAATCCCACCCGTGCCTAACAAAAATTAATGCTCATGTAAAGGGCTCTGAACCCGGGACCTTCGGGTCAAGTTCACGCCATATAACATTTTTGAAAAAAAAATATGATGGTTACATTTTCTGGCATGGCTATGGACTCAGGAAGGGATAAGATTGCGTCCGAGGTGTTTAGCTGACTGTGTTTATTCAGTGACCAGGTAGGAGAATTTGAGGTCCGCTAAATTTATCAAGAACGATTTTTGTGGGGGTTGCTTTCTCAAACCAGAGATTTCGACTCCCAGGATACAGAGGTTGTTGTGTTTTATGGTGATTTTTATGAAAGCCTCTATAAATGCTATCACGTGCAGCAAAGGTTTGTCAAGCAGCAGGAACACGCTAGAGAAGGTAGGCGGGGGCAAGCAGCTGACAACAACTGATTTGAACTTGAATAAAGTAAAGTGAACTAAGCAGACGAATTAGCATGCTCTTGAAAATCACTGTCTTGCCAGGAATGTCATGTGTTAAAATATAAGATGCATAAGTATTTTGACTTTGAGGGTGTGGATCTTTAAGAAAGAAACATGGCACTTAATGCATACCTGATATTAGGACTTTTCAACTCACATTTATGAGTGATTCCCTGAAGTGCATTTAGACATCCAGGAATTAATAATAATTTAGGAGCAATATCAGGAAAACAGTATTGTGTCACCTGTATCTTAATTTGGCCGCGAAAAAGGCTGTCAGAGAAACAACATTAAAATGTGTGTTGCTTGATGTTAGCCTCATGTTGTCCTAAATATTATACTGTAAGTTGTTGTGAGTGGTATTTCAATAATGAAAATGCTGCACAACAAATTAAACACAGACATCAGCTTTTAATGACAAAATTCAAACACCACTGGCACACATTTGTTTACAATTTCTGTTCAATACCAGAGACAAACTAAAATACAGCTGCCACAACCCAGATTATGTGATGAGGCTCTGGGGCTATATGTGCTTCTCTGTGTATAGGTCAGAGGGCATCAGTGTAGCATAGAAAGAAGGACACATTCCACCTCCACACGCTATTGGCTGCATGATGTAAATACTTTGTGTCAGCATCATTTCAATTTGTTGGAGGTGTTGACCTCATTACATAAACAGATCTGTGTTCGTAGAATGAAAATGAGGATTTTTTTTTTCATTTGTTGCGCAAAATATTATTTTCTGAAAAAAGTAGTGCTTCCCTAGGCTGAGCTAAAATGAGAAGTTTATGGCCCACCACTAGGTGCCCCCAAATTACAAGGACAGGATAGATTAAATAATTCCTCTCAAAGGATGCACAGTGCTCCAGTGGAAAAATACAATTTTGCCTGGAGTGCCAATTATCCCTGTGCCATTTATATAGGTAAAGTAAAATGGGCAAACTCGGGCAATTTTCCTGATGCTTTTTCATTTACTGTGCAACAGTCATGCAAAATAATCGCAGTACACTTTTATTTATAACACTTTTAAATGTAGGACTTCACGTTTGGTAACAACATATTAGCAAAGACATTTACTTCAAGCAGGTATCGCCACAAAAGATTAATATTCACTACTAATTAGATATTTTTATTTTGAATTCATTAAGAGGACAGTGTTGTTGTTACTTCTCTGGTAATTCCTCTGTGCCCTTAGATTAAATAATATTGTGTGAATTAAAACAGCGTTTTCACATGCTGAGTTTATCACGCTCGCGAGGGCTGGTTCACAAATTTCGGGTGGCTTATGGTTTGCATATTTATCTGTGTTGCAGTCCCTTTTTGAAATGTTTCCAGTTTCGAGCAATGCTACCCAAGCGAGTTCTATGTAAAGTCTGGAACTCTCTGTGGCGCATGTACACTGGAACAACTGTTGCCCTAAAATTCGGAATCCACCCAACAATGCCAGTTTGCATAGTTGTGGCAGAATTACCGCAACTCTACTTGATTAAAGACAAGCATCAGAGATCTGTTTGACATCAAATGCAAAAATATCCTATAAAAGATTAACAGCAATCACAATAGTAATGGCAATAATAAATACAATTAGTATAACTGTAGCCTGGATTCTACCGGCCATTAAAGGCCTGCTCTAGCATTAAAGGCCTGAGAAAAAGATGAGGGCCTTTAACAAGAGTGCGTGCCTTTAATAGCCTGTAGAGCCCCTAAGGGAGGCTCTAAGGCTATTAGAACATTCTACACCTAGAGGGCAGAAAGTTCTAATTTGTAAAACAAAGGCCTCATGGAGCCCAGTGAGGCCTTTTGTTCACAGCCACAGCTGTGAACAAACATTGGAATGTTGGAGCCCCGGGCTTCTACCAGCCATTAGAAGCTCGGATCACTCCATTGCTTTCAATAAAGCTCCCAACATTCCAATGTTCTATTAAAAAAATAAAAAATGCGTATTATTATTATTATCTTCATCATTACCAATACTGATATTAATATGCAAAGCTGAAAACCCAATTGAAATTGGCACTCACTGTAGCAGGCTTGGAAGTGTAATACACCCAGTGGCCCTTACTGGGATTAAAATCTGTGACTGCCAGACCTAGCATACGTCTCAGCATCAGCTACTTGGCTCAATGAGCTATCATACCAGTCCCTTAAAAGTCACTTGGACCGGTTAAGACAATCGTTTACAAGTGAAGGTGACTAAAAGGTCACACATTGCTGGTGTATCTTCCATCACTGAGACACATCATGCGTGCCCTAATATATAAATGAAGCATTGAGGGCGCTGGAGCGCTGTGGTACCAAAGCACGGTAAAGAACATGGATGTAAAATTAATCAGAAAGGATGACCGAAAAACAGACGGTTGCTACTGTACAGAAAAATGCATTTTGTTTCATGTGGTCAGTGTTTTTACGTTTGGGCTTCACTTTTGACTTCTGCTTCACTTAAACATTCCTGCTCCATGTTCAATTTGGTAACGTTAAATTATTCTTGAAAAAAATTATCAGCCTTACACATATACCGTTTTTGAAATGGGAGTTTGTTAGAAATGGGGCTCTCTAGTTGGCAGAGGTATGTACCTTTGTCCAAGTAGGAACCCTTGCTTCTAGTCAGAGTAAGGGAGTTACACACTTAAGATAACCCCTGCTCACCCGCTTGGTAGCTTGGCATGAGCAGACAGGCTTTTCCCAATGGCAATATATAAAGTATAGGTACTTCAAACACACAGTAACATAGTGAAGACACCACAAATGGACACCACACCAGTTTAGAAACATAAAATATCTTTATCTAAACCAAACAAGACAAAAATTACAAAAATTCAACATATATTTATTAATAAATCCCTTGTAGAACAGTTACTTCACAAATAGCACTTGTAGAAACAGATAGCTCCACCTGGGGCTATCACGACGTTGTGACATGCATGAACCCGAAGTTTGGGCCTACAGCGAGGTGCGCGGCATTGGGCACGGAGTCACACGGACCCCAAACAACAGTACCTTGAAAACTAAGTCTATGGACGATGCAGGGTGTCAGGGAGGTGAGACGTTGGTCCCACGGTGAAGCCAGTTCCCTGGTTATCACAGGGAAGGCGAGGTCTCAAGTCCATGAGGAGGCAAGGCGTTGTAGCCAGAACAGGGGAAGTTAGGCAGCGTGGGGGTAAGGCGTCAGTTCCAGTGAGGCGATATGATGCGAAGAGTTCGTGAGGTCACCCTCCTCGGTTATCGACTAAGTTATAACGGGATGCTGGTATTGGCAGTGATGGTGTCGGTGCAAGCGCTGGTGTCAGGATGGCCGATTACTGCAGGCGTGGAAGGGTGTTGGAGCTACGGTGCAGGCAGGGTGTTGCGTCGTGCACTTCACGAGTGCTTCCCTCGGTGCAGGCCGTGCTGTAACGAGTGGCATTGCTTGCGGTGTAAGAGTTGTTTTTCTTGCTTTGCAGTACCAACCAATTGACACCCTTTTGAATACAGGAGTCCAAAGAGGAATCCAGGAGCTGGTCAGTGGGTTGCACGTGAAGTCTTTGTGGCCCTGGGACTTGAGAACATGAGGCCAGCACACACAAGTCCTTGGCGATTCTTCTTCAAGCGCGATCACATCAGAGTTCCGGTCTTTGTCCTCTCCATGGCAGACGAAGCCACTGCATGCCACCCCAGCAAAGCACACACAACACCGGGGCAGTACTCCTCCGTACAGTTCTCCAGCTCTACTCCTTGGTAGAAGTTCCTCTTGAGTCCAGAAGTGATCAAATTCCCTGGGATTTAAGGTCTAATACTCATGCCACATTTTCTCTTTGTTCTCTTTGTGGCAAGGGTCTCTGAGCCCAGTCCAAACCAGTTCTGCCCTCTCTGGCTCAGGTTCACTACAAGAAGTGGAGACAGCAATGTGCAGAGGAGACACTGCCTATTGTGCAGAGGGAACATTGCCTTCTTTGGTAATTCCTTTGTGCCCTTAGATTAAATTATATTGTGTAAATGAAAACAGCATTTTCACATGCTGAGTTGCTAGTGAAACTCATCCCACCCCTCTACATGCAGCCAATGTCTACTCAGCCCAGCTATGAGTCAACCAAGAAAGGCAGGACACATCTCAGCCCCCTTGTGGCTGTCTACAGTGAATGCAAATCCCCAGCTTCTGTCACTCCAAAACCCGACAGTCAATACACAAAACAGCAGAAGAACACAGAATGGTTAAATAAGAAAATGCCTACTTTCTAAAAGTGACATTTACAAACACACAATTTAAAATCCATCGCCCTAAAAAGATGTGTTATTACATTGTGAGTTCAGAGAACCTAAACTCCATACCTCCATCTTGTCCCAAAGGAAAGTTATACTTGTAAGATGTTACAAAGCAACTCTAATGTTAGCCTATGGGACAGATAGCCTTTCAATCGTGAAAAACAAAATTGGTAGCACTGCACTGGGACATGTAAAACACACCAGTACATGTCCTAACTTTTACATACACTGCAGCCTGCACCTAAGGGTACCTTAGGCCTACCTGAAGGCTGCTTTACATGTAAGAAAAGTGAAGGTTAGAGCCTGGCAAATGGGTGCACTTGTCAGGTCGTCATGGCAGTTTAAAAACTGCACACGCAGACACTGCAATGTCATGTCTGGATGCATTTACACAGCTAGTCATGTGGGTGGCACAATCAGTGCTGCAGGTCCACCAGTCGCATTTGATTTACAGGTCCTGGGCACACATACTGCACTGTACTAGGGGCTTACCAATCAAATGTGCTAATCATGGATAGCCAGTTATAGTGATGATTTACACAGGGAGCACTTGCAGTTTGATACTGATGATCAGTGGCAAAGTGCCCAAAGCATCTTAGCCGGCCACAACAGGGTCAAAAAATAAGAGGCAAAAGGTCAAAAGTTTGGGGATAAACCTGTCAACCTGGGTCTAATAGAGTTTGTTATTTCAAATTAGATGTTTTACAAATAAACCTCTTATGTTTCTGTTTTGAGTTGTTAGAGTGTCCCTGACAAGGCTAACTTGAAGTCTTTCCAGAGGAAAAGAGATTTTTGCCAGCACAGTCACGTCCATTTTGCATTGCTAAGTCTGATTGCTTTGTCCAGGCTTAATCAGTCATTTATTTATGATTCAAAATGAAAACATTCTTGAATAATGGAGCTTCTCTCCAGGTGGCATCACGCCGAGCCAGAGGAGACATAACCCACGCACACATACACTCACACTGTCCTTTGTTTACTTGATTGGAAATGTCCTTCAGCGGTGACCTCGCTTCTTTAAAAGCACGATTTCTTCTCTCTTCGGCTGATAAAAAAAAAGCACTTTGCAAAAATGCCACCTCAAATACCAGCTAGTTTAAAAAGGATTTTTGAATTATCTCATGAATGAAGCATTAAAAATATATTGGTATAGAATGGATCATATTACTGTTCAACATTATGATATCCAACCTTTTGTTTCAATTATAGTCATTTTTTTTTAACTTGATAAAGCCATTATGTTTGCCCTATAATAGAAATTGGGTATCTGATTGGCAGAGGCATGCACCATGTCTAAGCAAGAACCACAATGCCAGTCAGGGTAAGTCAGATACATACTGCACATTAACCTGTGCTAACCCTATGGCGGTTGGCACAGAAATAGTTACGCTTAACTTAAAAGGCAATGTATAAAGTATTTGTGCAACACTTCAAACAGCAAAACAGTGAAAACACCACTCACAAAGATACCACACATGGTTAGAGAAATATAGCTTATTTAAATGAACATAAAAAGACCAAAATTACAAAATTACAATTAGTATAACCAGAGGTATGAATTTTTAAAGAATAAACTGAAATGTAGTGCTTTAAACCATAAAGCACCAATCGAGGCTATCTGGTTGCGCTAGACCGGATCAAATCCAAAAGTTCAGGCCAACCACTATGGAGCACGGGTCAGATACAGGGACCAGCCTTGGCCCGCTGAAAAAGTACCTTGGTTTGCGGTTGTGTCGACATTGAGGACGAGAAGCGAAGAGCAAAGCAGGCGATGCTTCGGCATCGACACTTTAGGATGTAGGCAATGCGTCGGCTCTGAGCCGCACAAAATTGGAGGTGCGTCAGGAATGACTTCGATGGGCTCGCAGCAGCAGTGACGTATTAGTGTCAATAGAGATGTGATGCACTCAATCCTTTCAGAAGAGATGATGCGTCGTCATCAAAACTCGCAGCAGTGGTGATGCATCGTCGTCAAAGGAGATGTGCCAGTTCCGAACTGAGCAATGGCATCAATGCATGGGTTTTTACAGGAGCAGCACTTTAAACCCACTTCCAAGGGCCCAGGAATTTATTGGCATAACTAGGGGTGGGCGACAATTTCCGTTCCGCTCGCGGAAATTGCGACATTTCGACATTTTCGCATTCCGCGCGGAACGCGAAAATGTCGAAACTTCTGCGATCTGCAGCCGGAACGGACATATGCAGGTGCAGGACAGGATTCATTCTGGCACGATGCTCCTGTCACAAAAATTAAACCTCAGCAGGAAGCACTTACAGATATAAATAAAGCAGGGGACTTAGTTGAAGCTCAAATTCAGTAACGCATTAATCAGCACAAAACATTCGGGAGCTAGGTCGAGGCTGGGCAGGTGTGCTTTTCTCCCCACATCTACCGTCAAAAATTAGCTGTGATCCTTGGTGGAGCTCTGTGCATCCACGACTTTCTCGAGCGCAATCCCTGTGTAGCTCCTGACGCCAGGAGGTTCTGTCTCCTCATCTGCTGCTCTGATCGGTCTCTGGCCCTTTATAAACAAGAGGCATGTGAACTGCGATGGACAGCTGACTCGAGGGACCCCAGGGCCCGTCGGCGTGGTGGCAACGGTAGAGACACACATAGTCACCGTGGGCAACTCTTCTGGCCCTTTACGCAGCTGTAGTGTGGGAAAAGCACTAAACATTTACCCAACGAGGTAGCACTTACTGATTAGCCAGTAGAAAGTACTCCAGTTGAGTAGAGGTATTGCACAAAAAGGTGGCATCTTCTTGGGTAAATATGCAGGGTAGGATTCATTCTGGCACGATGCTCCTGTCACAAAAATGAAACCCCAACAGGAATTCAGTAACGCTTTAATTCAGCACACAAAAATCTCTGCAATCACGCGAAATTTCACGTGATCGCGGAGATTTTTTGCCGTTTCGCGATATTTTGCGAAAGGCACTTTCGCAAATTCCGCCCACCCCTTGGCAGGACAAGATTCACAGATGGCAGGGTCTAGCTGCTGCAGCAGGTGAGTTGGAAGCCTTTTATGTTCCTAAGATTTCAGTCAGGAGGCAAGCCAGCAAGCCCTAGGAGTAACTTTTGTTCTGGTTGGAGAGATGCCGGTCCAGTCCTTCTCACTCCCAGGACAGATAGAAGCAGGTCAGCACAGCAAAGCAGGAGTCCAGCAGAGTACCAGTCAAGCAGAGTGGCAGTACCTGTAGCAGCACAGTAGTCCTTCTTCCTGGAAAAGTATCTACAGGTCCAGAAGTGTACTGAGTTGGTGGTGTCAGATGTCCAGTATTGATACCCAGTTGCGCCTTTGAAGTTGGGAACACTTCAAAGAGAGGCCTTTGAAGTGCAGAGTCCCTACCATTCCTGCCCTGGCTCCTGACTCACTACAGGGGTGGTATGCAGCTCTTTGTGTGTGGAAGGACACAACCTATTCAGGTGTAAGCGAGGCAGTGCTCAGCTCCACCCCCCATCAACCCAGTTAAAGGCCCATTAAGGGCCATCAAGTCACACCTAAGTTTCGATTGTGTGTGGCTGTCTAGAGGGAATGCACAAAAACAATGTGTCACCCACCCCAGACATGTATTCAGAGACAGGCAGAGGCACCAACTGTCTAAAGTAAGAAAATGGCAACTTTCTAAAAGTGGCATTTTCAGAATTACAATTTGAATATGACTTCACCATAAGTTGTGATTTTAAATGTTGATTCCAGAGACACCAAACTTGGAGGTCCAATCTCTTCCCACTTGGACATTACACATATAAAATGTAATAAGGTAATACCAATGTTGTCCAATGGGAGAGATAGGTCTTGCAGTAGTGAAAAACAAATGTAAGAGTTTTTCACTACTAGGAGACATGTAAAATTGAAAAGTACTTGTCCTACTTTTTACATACACTGCACTTTGCCCTTGGACTGTCCAGGACCTGCCTTATGGGTGACATATGTCTTAAAAGTAAAGGTTTGGGTCTGGTAAGAGGGTTAATTTGCCAGGTCATCATGGCAGTTTAAAACTGCATACACAGGCTCTGCAGTGGCAGGCCTGAGACATGTATAAAGGGCTACTTAAGTGGGTGGCAAATCAGTGCTGCAGGCTAACCAGTAGTTTTTAATTAGCAGGCCCTGGGTACATGTAGTGCACTTTACTAGGGACTTGTAAGTACATTATATATTCAATTGTGGATAAGCCAATCTTGCCATGCTTTAGGCAGAGAGTGCATGCACTTTAGCTCTGGTTAGCAGTGGTAAAGTGGCCTGAGTCCAAAAGCCAACAAAAACAAATTCAGCAAAAAGGGGAGGAGGAAGCCAAAGCATTTAGATGTGATCCTGCATAAAGGGCTATTTCCAACAGCCTTTATCAACAAATATAAGAAATGAGACAAACTTCTAGAGCTTTTGAGAAAGGATGTAAACTAATGAAAAACCTGCTTATAGGCAACACAATTAAATTAATAAGGCTATAAAAATACTCAATGGTCTCACTTGAGCCCTCTTAGTTTTATAATTGTCTTCTTACTGCGGTGCTCAGACATCATCAATACATTGTTCTTACAACCACAGATCCATGTCAGAGAGGTGACGTTCCTAATACTGAATCTATTCACTGGCTTTCTGTAGTTGTTAGACCGTGCCCCTTAGACAGGTTTATCCCCAAATGTTTTGCCTTTTGCCTCCTACTTTTCTGACCCTGTTTTTGTTGGCTATAGGATTCTGGGCACTTTACCACTGCTGATCAGTGCTAAAGTGCATGTGCTCTCTGCATAAATTATGATATGATTGGTTACCCATGATTGGCATATTTGATTTACTGGTAAGTCCCTAGTAAAGTGCACAGTGTGTGCCAGGGCCTGTAAATCAAATGCTACTGGTGGGCTTGCAGCACTGGTTGTGCCACCCACAGAAGTAGGCCTGTAAATGTATCTCAGACATACCACTGTAGTGTCTGCATGCTCAGATCTCTGTACTGGGGTGAATGTATGACATTGTTTGGCACTCTGTCCATCAATTGTTCTTTTGTCACCCCGAGTGGGACGGGTATTCCCAGACGTAGGTCCCGTGCTTTCCATGCCACTGGAATCAAGCTATCCTGGCTGATGAGGGGTGAAACCCCGAATCCGGTCTTTGGATGCTTGTTTCCAGTCCAGGGAGTACCTGGCCTGGCAGTTCGGGGTGGACTGTTCCCATTGGGCACAGGGTCAAGACTGATTTGCATATGGCTGGGTTCAAACTGGAATGGCATGGTGAGCAACAAAACGATGGACTCAGGCCCAGATCTCTCTACTAGGGTGAATGTATGACATTGTTCTGCATTCTGTCCATAAATTGTTCTTTTTGCATTTGTGGAAATGCATGGCATCATTTTGCCAACTGTAACAAAAAACTGGCCTTAATCTGGCAATTCCTGGCATTTCTTTGGACAGCTTTGTATTATGGTGGCAGAGCACAATTGTTTTAAACACATTCAAGTTCAAGGAGTCTAAGAAAATGGAGGATCCAGCCAGTGCCAGTAAACATATGTGACATCGGTATTTTACAAGACAAATCAACCCATTCTCCAAAACCATGGACGGATTTGTCTTTAACAAGGCCAGGATTTTGGTGAGGGCTAGTAAGACAAAGCAATGCAAATTTACTTATAATTACAGATGCCTGCTAAAAATGACCCCACTACATTCTTCAATTAAATGTTAACACAATATGTGTTGACGCACTTGCACAGTGGCTCGCTCCACATTTTAATTAGGGTTCATTGAAGATTTGAATGATCAGTGTATGTTATTTGCTCTCCTAGGATCATATTTCACTTAATTCTGAGAAACACCCATTTCTTGTTAGTATTTCTAGATGTTTAAATAGCGACTCTATAGATAAGGCATGGGAGATCCCAGCTGTTCTTTGACACCTTCCTGATTAAAATTTCTTGATTTTCTAGTGCCTCGTCTAGCAGTGGTAGGTGGGTTGAAATTGTTAAAAACAACTGAAAAGTCTCATCACCTCTGCCTGATGCATTTTGCAAAGTTTGCCCCTTTATATACCTCTCTATCGTAGGCCCGTTTATTTGATGTCAATTAGAATTTCCAAATTGTTCTCAGTACTATTTAAAGGCATTTCTATGAATCTAAGCCCCAAAGTCAGGGCGTCTTACGATGATGTAGCTCGAGCTTTGAATCGCCTTTAAGCCTAGGAGCCTAATTACGTTAAATTCATCAACCACTGCTATCTGTACTGGCATTGGTGACATCAAGGTACGTGGGATCTAGTTGTTAGTACACATTTCAGAGACAGGACCCATATTAATTAACGTTTTCAGGGGCGGCTGCAGCATAACTCAAGTGAAGAGGCAGGAGGGACGGGATGAGGGATTGGGGAAATAAATACGATTTTTCAAAAACGCACCTCTTCCGATGCTGCCGGCCGCCTTGGTGCTTCTCTTCTCTCGTAATGGTGTCCCAGCAGTCCTTGGGACACCAGCACAGGCTCAAGATCCAATCCCAGTGCTGCTCACAAGAGCATGAGAGCAGCGCCAGGATTTATCTGAGTGGCTTGGTTTGTTGCTCAGACAGTGCCTGAGAGTCTGTGTTGTTTCTCCAACCCAGCCTATGCAACACAGCTGGGTTAGAGAAACCTAATTGCGCATGATGGTTTGGCCAGCCTATGATGGCCGGCCAAACTGCCATGCGCACTTACAGTGTGCACTACTCCTCCCCTGTCCCGCCCAGACCTGGCTGGCTCTAGAGGGAAATGGGAAAAATAAAATTATAATATAAACAATTTATTATCATTTTATTTTTCCCATTTACCTCAGTTGACTCACAGCAAGGGGGGACGATCCTCCTCCGCTGAAATTTCTGCGCAATTTGGTGCCCATGTCAGTTGACATGAGCACAGCACAGCACAAAAATCACTTTACAGAGTTTAGCACCAACGCCCTATAATGAGTTCCACATAAAGCCAGACTTACTATTCCAGTGTGTCTTTGTCAGGTGTGAAATCCTCGGGTCATATGATACCAGGTGCAAACAATGGGCACCTAGAATAGTGCATGTTTTTTTTTAGCAAATTCAGGTCCAGCAGCTCACCTTTAATGTCAATCTATTGGTACCCTTTGACTTAGTTGAAAGGTCCGAGTTCATTAATGAGACAGCAAAAATAACCATAACATGGAAATATTTGCAGAACATAACATCTATGCGCCATCAATCAATCAATCAGAGGTTTTTAAAGTGTGCTACTTACCTGCGAGGGTCTCAAGGCTCTGGGGGGGTGCAGCCCTGGATCAGTCGAAGAGCCAGGTCTTGAGGCTCTTCTTGAAGGTGTGCAGAGTCGGGGAGCATCTGATGTTGACTGGGAGCTCGTTCCAGGTCTTTGCTGTGATGTAGGAGAAGCCTCTTTCACCTGCTCTGGTTCTGTGGATGCGTGGGTTCTCTGCCAGGGCAAGGTCGGCGGAGCGGAGGGTCCTTTTGGGTACGTGGAAGGAGACACCTTCATTGACGTATTTGGGTCCGATGTTGTGGAGGGCTTTGTAGGCATGGGTGAGTAGCTTGAAGGTTACTCTCATCTCGATGGGGAGACAGCGTCTTGTAGGTGCTGGGTCATGTGCTCATGTCGTGGGGTTCCGAGGACGAGTCTGGCTGCGGTGTTCTGGATGGTTTGGAGCTTGTGCAGCAGGGTTTTGTTGATTCCGGCGTAGAGGGTTTTACTGTAGTCCAGTCTGCTGGTTGTGAGTGCGTGGGTGACGGTCTTTCTGCATTCGGGGGGGGTCCACTTGAAGGTCTTGCAGAGGATGTGGAGGGAGTTGAAGCAGGTCGAAGCAACGGCGTTGATCTGGCAGGTCATTGTGAGGGAGGAGTCTAGAATGATGTAGAGGTTTCGGGCATGGTCTGATAGAGTGGGTGGGTTTCTGAGGGCAGAGGACCACCAGGTGTTGTCCCAAGTGGAGGAGAAGGGTCCAAGGACGAGGACCTCTGTCCTCTCCGAGCAGAGCTTAAGGCAGCTGTTGTTCATCCAGGCTGCGATGTCTTTCATTCCTTCCTGGAAGCTGAATCTGATGTCTTCGGGGTTCTTCATGAGAGAGAGGATGAGCTGGGTGTTGTTAGCGTAGGATACTATGCTGAGCCCATGCTGTCTAACGATGGTGGCGAGGGAGGCCATGAATTGGTTGAAGAGCATGGGGCTGAGCGAGGATCCTTGGGGTACTCTGCAGTTGATCTTCTGTTTGTTCGGAGAGGAAGTCTGATCCTTTGGGTTCTGCCAGTGAGAAAGGAGTTGATCCAGTCGAGGCAGGTTCCCCGTATGCTGGCGTCGTGGAGTCTGGCTGCGAGAGTGCGGTGGGAGACGGTGTCGAAGGCTGCGGAGAGGTCGAGGTAGGATGAGGGTTGCTGTGTGGCCCTGGTCAAGTAGCATGCAGATGTCATCGGTGTTCAAATGTTCTGTTTATTTCGTTTATTTGCATATTAAACTGCCTTTGTCCAGCTGGATAACGGCTAAAATATAGTACCGATTGGGGCTATATTGATTCCTTTTTCACTCCTTTCTTACTCAGGGACCACTGTCTCTTAAAATAAGCATGGCCCCCCTGACATCCAGAGACAAAGCCCACCCTAGACTTGCCCACTGTGGACCTCCGGACGACACCTGCATTCTCTGTTTGCAGGCACTTTCTACTGCGAGTGCTCCCTGTTATGAAAATCAAAGGCCTGAAGACACCTTTACACCAGTCTCACGTGGCCCATGAAGAAGAGGACCAAAGGTGTCCCCAAGCATCATGAGACCTGAGTCCCCCTTGTGGTTCAGACCGACAGGCTTCGCAGTCCAAGCCTGCAACCTCTATTCGACCTGACCAATCCCCATTGGATAACTTTGAGCACCCGACGCTGAAAAGCACCTCTGCACCCGGCCTCCACAGTGCCGACTGAGGTGACCTGTGGTTGCTGCCTTGGACTTCACCTTAGGTCCAGGAGATTGGTCTCGTAAGTCGCTGTACAGTACCTGAATGCCGAACTTGTTTTACCTCCGATAGGATAACATTGCAGCTTCTGAAAAATGCACTGTCAACTTTTTAAATGCAAAAGTATCCCTCTTAAATGACATACTTACCTGATTGTATTGATCCTGGTGCCTAAACACATATAAATATTTGTGTTATTTTTATAAATTGGTGTGGATCTCCTTATTGAGTTGTGTGCATCATTTGACCATTGTGTGTATTTTCAGATGTCTAACACGCCTCTCTGATAAGCCTATGGCTGCTCGACCACACTACTCCCTAGAAGAGCACATTGGGAGTGCTAGAGAAAGCCCCATTCCACTCATAAGGGAACCCCCTTGGACTGTTTGTACGGTATGCCTCTTTTTGGTATAGCATATAAAGAGCCAGCTTCCTACAGAAAGAATTTCTGTAGATATTCAATCAATCAGCATTTGTAGAGTGCGTCTCTGTCACCCCTGGGGGTATCTGGTCGCTGGGGTGCAAGGTCTCTGTCAAATAGCCAGATCTTGAGGAAACGGTGGGAAGCGGGAAGAAACTAGCAGTAAAAGGCAAAACAGAGGGCTGAAAAACGATCGAGCTGAAAAGGCAAAACAAAGGGCAGGAGAATCGTCACAGGGGGAGCTGGTGTGAGAACCTTAAGTACAAAGAGAAAGTATTACTGTAGATATTAGGTATAGGGAAAGTAATACTGTAGATATAAGGCACACAGGGAAAGTATTACTGTAGATATTAGCTATAGGGAAAGTATTACTGTAGATATAAGACACACAGGGAAAGTATAACTGTAGATATTAGGTATAGGGAAAGTATTACTGTAGATATAAGACACAGGGAAAGTATTAGTGTGGATATTAGGTTTAGGGAAAGTGTTAATGTAGATATAAGACACACAGGGAAAGAATTACTGTAGATATTAGGTTTAGGGAAAGTATTGCCTTAGATACAAGGCATACAGGGAAAGTATTACTGTAGATATTAGGTATAGGGAAAGTATTTCCTGTAGATAAAGGCACATAGGGAAAGTATTACTGTAGATATTAGGTATAGGGAAAGTATTTCCTGTAGATAAAGGCACACAGGAAAAGTATTACTGTAGATATTAGGGACATAGAGAAAGTATTACTGTGGATATTATGTACACAGAGAAAGTATTAGTGTAGTTTTTAGGTACACAGAGAGATAATTACTGTAGATTTTAGGTACATAGAGAAAGTATTCCTGTAGAAATGAGGTACATAGAGAGATAATTACTGTAGATTTGAGGTACATAGAGAAAGTGTTATTGTGTGTATTAGGTACATAGAGAAAGTATTACTGTAAACATTTTAATGTAAATATTTCTTTTGGTTTTGTGTCGGAATCAAAAATTATGACTGAATATTAATTGAAAATGTTTCCAATTGGCAAAAGGCTGTTTGTTGCGAGGGTGATGTTTTCAAACAGCATTTAGAGGTGAACCAGGGACTGATTAAAATAATTCCAGCAGTTTGAAGCACGATGCAACATTAGGGATGCACACAAACTGAAACAGAAAGCATTAGGAAACATCTGTCATCCTGTAATCGTAAACGTCACCTTTCTCACCTTGATCACGTTGTCTAATGTTCTTTTAAGCTATATATCTTTTAAATGCTTTGACCTTTCAGCATTTCTGCGCTGCAGTGTTGCTTAGCCTGACACCCAGCATCAGCCTTAAATCCACAAGAAGGCAAGATCAGCTGCTGGGGCCCCTTGTGAGCCAGCCGTAGCATAATTGTATTTTCTGCTTCACACCTGCATCATGGCTGGGTAAACAAAGATATGCCCAGTGGTGAATGAGTAATCTGTTTCACTCATATCAATTTCCAGAGCCCTGGCCCATGAAATGACATATCTGTTCATGTTTACTATTGCTGGCCAAACTCATGAGGCTTTATTGATTAGATTTTTTTTTTTGCACTGGAAAAAATACAGTTTCAAAACAAGACACGGTGGAATCCATACGTTTTCTGATACAAATTGCTTTTGCTTTATAAGGAGTCGTATTCCGTGGAGCCTGCGAAGGCGTCAGGATAGGAAGCCGTCTCTTCTTTGAGTAAAACTGGCACGCGCAGCATTCTTTCGCCACGAGACAGTATTCCGGAGTTAGCAATGGTAGAAACATTAATACATTTATGAGCATAAGCAGTCATGAAATATACATGCTGAAATGAAATAGCGGTGCGCGTGCACCGGGCTGCCCAGTGGCTCGTGGGTTGGCTGCGCGTGAGGCCGCGCAGCGTATCGGGGCTTCCTGGCATCGTCCGGATGCCGAGAAATAGTTAAGCGGCCTGGAATGGGCTCGAAATTCCTTTGGGCGAGGGGCAGATAGAAAATCACTTTAATAATGATTGCATGCGGCTGGGAAGGGATCATTAGAGGAGGCAATGAAAAGACGGGCAGTCTGCCTCGGAGACAGGGGGAGTCTCAGTGTTTCTCAAGTGGTGGGTGGGATCGGGAAGCGCTTGAACATAATTAGGGCCTGTCCTGAGTGTGGCAAGGCAGCGTGAACAGAGCTGGAAACTATACCACAAGGAAGGTGCCAGACGAGCAGGGCCGGACCACTGGGCATTTCACCAGCAATATGGACACCTGGGAGGCTGTATTGAAGAAACACAAGGCCGATCGTGCTGTTTCTGTCTGTTTCACCAGCTGCCTGAGGTTAATTGCAGCAGGCACGGAAGGCTGCAGGAGAGATAGAGAGGGCGAGAGAGGGAAGGTAGAGAGAAAGAAATCTGAGAGGGAGAAGAGTGAGAAGAGAGAAGGAAAGAGGGAATGGGTGGATGGACAGAGATCCTATATCCCTGACCTATTCCTGGGTTAGACCCAGAGGTAGGTCAGGAACATAGGATCCATAGCCATACCTCACAATTACCTAGCAGTATTTTTTTATCATACCCAGGACGCCACAGCAATAATGGACATTCTTGTGGGAGCGACTGAGGTACTCGAAGAACACCCTCGGGATAGCTCAACTCAAGGTTGAGTACGCGTTGTTAGTACTATCTCACCAGGGTGGGTCACGCTGGGCTGTGATGAAGCATGTCACATTACGTGAGTGAGCCCACCTCGTCCAATTCTTGGAATTTCCTCTTTGTGTAAAGGACATAGAGGCATCAAGGGAGGCCTGCATGTCTCGCGGGTGGCAGGGTGGGAGGGTGTAGCAGGGAGGGGAAGTTACACGGAGGGAAGAGTCGCGGGGGTGCGGGTTTATTGAGTGCGCATTATAATTTTTTTTTAACTTACCTTGCGCCAGTATCGCGTCTCTGCGCCTGCTCTCCCCATCTTGGAACAGGAAGCCCCACTGACCAGCGTTGTGATTGGTTAGCACCCAGGCTCCCCTGACCAATCACAAAGCTGAAATGCAGGGTTGTGATTGGTCTGAGCTCCGTGACACGGTGCTCAGCCAGGGGCTGGAGTGGTAGGCATGTTCTCCATGCAGGCTGTAATACAGCCTGTATCGTGAACAGGTAAAGTTTGCATGACTGATTTGGGCAGCCCAAGAGGGCTGACCAAACATTCATAACACACTTAGGAGTGGGCAAACCCCTCCTCCCCTGCCCTGCTCCAAGAGCAGAGCAGTCTCGCCCGCCCGCAAAGCTGCATGAAGCATAAAATGATAATAACATAAAGTTATTGTCATTTTATGTTTTGTGCTTTGCGCTGCTCAAAAGCAGAGGGGCAACACTCCTCGGCCATATTGGAGGAGCAGCCACTGAGAGGCATTGTTGGAAAGTGTATTATTAGTAGGGGCAAATGTATATCTGCCACCGGCAACAAGGCCACTAACACAGTATAGGGCTGAGAATAGGTCTTTGAAAATGATTCCTATGCTCAACCCTTGGTAGCTTGGCTGCGAGCAGGTAGGCTTAACTTCAAAGACAGGTATGTGAAGCATTTAAAACCCCCATTTCTGTAAATAATTGAGTCACAATGCACAATAAAATGTATACAAATAGTAAAAAGATGTATCTTTAAAATGACACCAAAATGACAAAAATCCAATGTAGAGAAGCGGAGATATGAATTTTCAAAGATTTAGCAATTTCTAGCACATAGATACCTTTAACACCTGGTCGCGATAGACCGGGTCAAAGTCAAGGTTTCAGGCTGACTGCGATGGAGCCCTGGGCAGCTACCACTCGCCGTAGGTCTCGGTCAAAGTTTACTTTCTGACTTAGAAACTTTTCTGGAGCTGAGCTTTTCTCGAAGCTCTCAGCCAGTCCAGATTCAGTGAGGGTTCACCAGTTCGCTTTGCAACAAGTTCCCGGTCAAACTTATGGAAGTCTGACATTCGGAGCACTCCAGCAGGACAAACCAAGGATCCAGGCGGACACGCGGTTGAAGGCAGGCGGCTTGGCTTTCGCGCTTGCTCCTGGTCACCTTTTCTTAGTTCGAACTTAGAAACTTTTACAGAGCTTTTTCTCGTGGGGTCCCTCAATGCTCTTCACCAGGCCAGATTTGGTGAGGGTTCGCCGGCCTTGGATTTTGACTACTCCTGGTTAAACTCTGGAAGTAGGACCTGTGGAGCTTTTCAGCGGGACAAACCTGGACGGCAGGCCGGCTCGCAGTTGAAAGCAGACGCCTTGGCTGGCCAGGTTGAGCTTTGCTCCAAAGTTCTCCAAACTTTAGGAACTTCTTCCTGAAGTTCCCCAAAGGGTCCCAAAGTGTCACAAACTCACTCCAATGGTCTGGAAGCCCCAAGATGGCCCTTGAAATTTGAGGACTTCAGTTCCCACAATCCACTTGGACAAAACCCTTACATATCCACTAGTAGTTCTCCAGGTTGAGAATTCTTGGTGGTGATGTTCCAGGTGATCTCTGTTAACCTGTAGCTTGCAGGGAGTCTACTCTTTAGTCCTTTTTACAGCAAGGGAATCCGCAAGCTGAAGTGTTAGATGGTGCAGAAGGTGCAGTCTTCAGAGCGCAGGCCTTAGGAAATGCACTTCAAACTTCCAGCATTGCCAGTCTTGGGGGCATATCATCAAGGGGCGACGATAATATTACCTCCGCTTTAGAGCCCGTTAATGAGATAATGAGATGCAAAAGAGGCGTGGCTGTGAAAACAACATGGGATAATATCGCGAAGGCAGCTTTGTGATATAATCAAGGAGGGTTAGCGATATATATAATTGCGTTAAGTATGCCTTAACGCAGGAATTTAACATCTGTTAAATTCCTGACTAAGGCATACCTAACATGGGGGGTGGATTGTGTGGCTAAGACCACAGGTCCTATCATCAAGGATATCGCCGTTTTCCACCATGGAAAACGGCGATATCCCAACTATCTCTGGAATTTTTATCGCCCTGGCGATGCGCGTTGTTGATAACGCGCTAACCAGGCGATAAATTCCAGAGATAGCCGTCGATAAATATGCAAGCGCTAAGCGCGCTTTGCGATATTTATCGCCGGCCCTTGATAATATACCCCCTGCTTTCTTAAATTTCAAGCAGCAAATCTGAGGGGCTCTGCCCTTCTCAGATATTTATTCCAATTTGCTGGGTCAAGCAGGAGGTCACTCCTGTCCAATGGACTGCAAGGTACCACCCAAAGGTCTCACCACTTCCTGCAGAGTGTGGCATTATTCTCTCCCAGAGTGCACCAATTCTTCCAAATTCATAAGGCCTGATTTTCCAGCAAGGGAGAAGAGCTGGCTAAACACACCCCTAGGATGGCTAATCTCCATAGTCTCACCCCCTTGCATCTGCTCATTCCTTCCTTAATCCTAGCATCTGGCTGGGGTCAGAAGAGTGGAGTTGTAAATGACACTGATGTCTTCCCTTTCCCTTGAAGTTCATTGTTTACGACTCCTCCCCCTGCTCTGGCATTCCTGTGCAACATTGCCCTCCCAGCAGAGCTGGTCAACCTCAGCTGCTCTTTATCACCTCTTCAAAGAAGCCTGGCTAATCCACTTAATTCTGACCAATCAGGACAGACCACTGGAAGGCGGAATCTGGGTTTATAAACAAGAAAGTCTTATAACTTCTTGTATGTACATTTTAGGAGAAATTCAACAATATAATACTGTTGGATTTATTAATACTCTTCCAGGAAGTCTTTGAATGGTGTTTTTAGCCTTTTCCTATCAAGTGTTATTAGTTAATAACGTCTTGCCATGTTAACCTATGTGGCAGGGGATTTGCAATGGGAAAAATGACTTGGGCCATTTTTCCAGCACCAGGGCTTATAAAAACATATTTTATAAATACTCTACATATATCTACAAAACCCCCACCCCAGGAACACCTAGGGAAGAACTTAGGGTTTCTGAATATGCAACAATATTGCCGATCCCTCCTCCACAGTGCTCCTACCACCAAGGTCAATTTGGGCAGCACTTTATTGCAATGTGGGGAGTGAAATGTGCAATTTCACTTAACCCAGGGCATGTAAAACTAATTTTATAAGGGTCCTCCTTATAAATACCTGATCCCCCAGCCCTGGGACACCTGGGGGGGACTCTGGGGGTACCTAATATGCCCAAACATTGTAGGTTACCCATTTTTAAGTGCCCCAAACACAACAGTCGAGTTTGGGCACAATGTACTTTTTAAAAGCAGTTCTGCAAAACAGAGCCACTTTAAAACTGACCTCAGGCTTCAGCAGTGCACACACGCAAGTGCAGAAAGAGCTGCTGGCCTCTAAACTGCCATGCCCTATTATATACTAGGGACTGATAGGTAGTTTCCATCTCCCTGCCCTATTATGTATTAGGGCCTTAGAGGGTAGTTCATGCCAATTACATGGGTGCCCCAAACCATAGTGTACCCTGGTGTATGTAGGTGTTTTCACTGTATTCTAAGTGTGTCTCTTTCGGCATAGCACTGGCCCTGGGCCTGGTTAGGTAGAGCCCAGGGTCAGTCAGAGTCAGTTACCACCAGTACCAGTCAGCAAAAAGTTGGGTGGTACCCAGGGCACAGGAGGACTTTCCAACAGGCGTCTAGCCAGAAAAATGTTTAAAACAGGAGATTCTGCAGCTCTGTGGTAATTCCCTTAGGCATTAGAATAGAAAGACACCACACAATCTTTTGTGTTTTGTAGTATTTTCTGAGGCAGGCGTGGGCCCCTTTCATCCTCTTTTTCTCTGTTTGTGTTATACATGGATGGAAAGAGCGACAGCGTGAGGAGATGAACGGCGCAGGCTGGGGTGACCATATTTTCCAGGGCTGCTTTTGGTTCCCAAGTCGTGCCCTGCTGATGGCAGTGCATGAGAGCTGAGCGGAGAAGGGATAGCGGGATGGACGGAGAGCAACAAAAAAGCAATGTGAAACAACAAAACTGTGATTCCCGCTAAAAGATTTCTGTGCACAGCATTTGGTTCATGGGGAAGCAAAAAGGTAAATCTGTACATTTTCTGTTACGAATTGCTTTTGCTCCCAAAGTAGGGGCAGACTTTCTTGTGCTTTGTCCCAGTGGTTAGAGGTATTTTGTGCAAGAGGGCAAGGATAGTGGATAATGTTTGGTTGCACCGCTGGTAAAAAGTGACAATCTGGAGGCAGACCATGGGGCATATTATCAAGCCAGGCGATAAAATTATCGCCGCTTTAGCGGCAGAAAACTTCCTCTAAAACGGCGATAGTGGGCTTGATAATATGCTCTATGGAATTCCAATTGAAGCCCATGTTAGATGTGAAGGACGTCTAACGTGGGCTTCAATTGGAATTCCATAGAGCATATTATCAAGCCCATTAGCGCCGTTTTAGCGGCAGTTTTCTGCCGCTAAAGCGGCGATAATTTTATAGCCTGGCTTGTTAATATGCCCCGTGGAGACTTAAACATGTTGTTGACTTTTCTTCACTTTTGAAATCTTATGGACATTTATTGGGAAGTAGTGCAGTCTTTCACATTCCAAATTACCCGTCGAAATTAAGGGCGCGAATATAAAACTGGGAACCTGGTGCAACCCAAACTGGAACGCAAGGTTAATCAGTCATAGTAATCCCCATGAATGGATAAAAGAAAAGAAAATGAGAAAGGGTGGGCTGGAGTGGTTAGTCACCATCAGGAAAAAAATATATATAAACCATCTAACTAAGAAAAATAATAAAGCAAAATCATCAATGCAATGACCCAAGGTTATTTGCACCGCTATTGTTCTGCTGATAGTTTCACATAGAAATGTTCTGCCATATTACAGTAAACCACTTTACATTCTCAGCAGAAAACAGATTTCATTTAGAATAACAGTAGCCCATAGGCCATTACATTTTCTAGCCTCTATAGTTATCCGCTGACATGTTTGTCAAGTAAATATATTTTTATTTCTATTTTATCAAAACCATGTATCTTATTTTTTTTTCGATGATCATTGTGAGATGCTGACTTTTCTATGACTTAGGTCCCCCAACTACAAAAAGTACTAATAGTGGAATCTCGCACCTTGAAAATTGTACCACTTACTGTCTGCCAAGTCTCTGGCCCGGCGCTTTTCCCCTCCATTAGAACGCTTTTGCTTGACCCACCCAGCCCACCCTACAACCCTCAGACATATCAATAATTCTCCACTTTCTCAACCTCATGAATATCCCCCATTTCAGCACCCAGAAAACACAAGAAGTACGGATGCCTTGATGCATCACAAAACCTCCGTTCTCCAAACCTAATTGTGAACAGTAAACCAATTTACAATTGAATAAACGGGGTATAAAGTCCATTAATCCTCAATGCACAATGAATCCAATTATCTATCCAAGCATTTATTAATTTTAAATGTCGTACTTTGAAGCACCTCGTGCTGAAAGGGGCAATCTGATCGATTTTAAGAAGAAAACATGGCCTCGTCTGTACTCCAGGATGATGCCTGTGCTCCAAGTGAGTACAGTGACTGCGGTGGAAAACACTAAGCGAGCTCCAGGAATCACAAAACCCACTTGCAACATGATTAAGTGATGGAGGAGTTCTTGGACCCCTAACTCGGCTGGGGTGTATGAAGGGTTGAATGTAACAATACTAAGAGAGAATGGGCCTAACCATGAATGCATACAAAACATATTGTGTATTTGTAAAGCGTACGTTCACCCAAGGGTTTCTTGGCGCTGAAAAATATATGTTTATTGAGGTCATTATATGGACCTCAAAAGGATAAAAGGCTGAGTGGACCTGCTGGGATTTGAACCTGTGGCCATTAGGTTAAACACAGGCTCTTTCAGTGTGCAAATCAGTCCACTAAACCACCAGACCAAGCTACATATTGAAAACCTAGTTAGAAAAGCAATTCAGCACTGTACAAGGAATAAAATGTAAGAAAGGATGTGAACAACACAAAGAGGAGAAAGGATAGAAACGGTGCCGGGAATCGCAAAGGAGGTGAGAGATCCAGAGTAGGCACTTAGCAAATAGCTAAACCGAGTTAGGTAGTTTTCAGCCCTCTCTGAAAATTTAGAAACTCTTTCTCAAATTCCTAAACGTGTAATGAGCTTTTTTGAGTTGCCTTTCCATGCAGCGCCATACCACCAAATTGGTTTTATCTGAATGGTTGGGTCAAAGTTGGTTTTAGTGGGCTGAGCTCCTGTGTCTAGGGGAGAGAGAGGGTTTCACAATCTCGCAGGGATATTCTGAGGCATGGTAAATGTGAACTATTACTTTTCTTTGAATGGCAACAAGAGTAGTGTTTCGTGGCCAGCAGTGAAATGGTCATTGCATCTAAGATTGACCGTATGGTTCATGGTACTTTCGGGTCTTTGAAACTCCTTCCAAACAGACCTTTGTAGGACCAAGGCTATTTCGTGGGGAAGGCACAATAATGGGAAGTTTCTAGGACTTATTGATTACATTAACTTGAGGTTAGTGGTATAGCATCACTCTCAAATCACACTCCTAGATTGTGTTTCTTCTGTACTCCCCTTTGCATAGGGCCCAGGTAAAAGGTAGAGGAAGATCCTCTTGAGTCAGCAGCAGCAGGAGCTCACTCTTCATTGAGGCACTGGACATTCCCAGGCTAGCTAGAGTCACTCCGGAACAAACAGAATACTCATGACCTTGAACACAGGTACAAAGGGTGCATGGGCAGCCTTGTGTACAAGGAGGAGAGGGCAAGTCAGGGCCAAGTTTAAGCAAGGTGGGTGCAGAGTGGCTCAGTCTTATCTCTGGATGGGGTGGGATGTTTCAGGGGTCCAGGAGCTGGGCATGGTCCAGGTGAAGACAGGCAGAGATGGACCTGCCTCTGGCATGCCTTTGAAGCCCTGTCAGTGCACCTGCAGTGCCCACAATTTGCACTTGCCCACTGTGCTCATGCGCAGCGACCTCCATTCATACCTAATTCCTTCCAGAAAGGCTAGACTGCCCAGTCAGCACTAGGCAAAATGGCCGTCACATTAAACACAAAAAAAAGACCTTTGTGCAAAAAATCACCCCCTAAGCAAAGAAGAAAGACTTTGTAATAAGAATTGCCCTGGACTAATTAAAACAAGCTTTGCACACTGTATATAATGGTATATGTCTCACACTAGTTGATATACATAAGACTTCAGGTAGCTTAAACTAATTTGCAAACACCTTGAATGGCGCTGGCGTAGTTTACATACTATTCATGATAAATGAACCAGAAACAGACCGGACGCCTCTCCATGAGTTCCCATATCCATGACAGTGCCAATTCCACTAACGAAATCACCATTGTAAAGAAATTTACCACTCCCTCTGCGTCTTCCTGTTCTGTCATCCCATCCCAGGACATCTGCTGTGACTTTTCTAGTTACTTCCATGATAATCTTAATGACAACCGACAGCCCACTAAAGATCTCTGAACTTTACTAATATTCCCTTTTTGACATCTTTGGCGACATCCATGCCCAGCCTAACTCCACTTATGAAAGAAGAGGTCACAAGAACCATGCTTTTGATTAAATCTGGCTCCCTCGTCGACTCCTGTCCACAATACTTATTTTCCCTCTGTTCCTTGGAGCTGCTCTCAACACTCTTTAAAATGTCACTGTTGACTGATGTTTACCCCATGGAATGGAAATATGCCATGGTCTTGCCATTGCTTAAAAACCTTCTGCTGATCCTGTGGAACTTGTCCTACTA
The DNA here is from genome assembly GCF_964204655.1 of Triturus cristatus. Taxonomy (NCBI): domain Eukaryota; kingdom Metazoa; phylum Chordata; class Amphibia; order Caudata; family Salamandridae; genus Triturus; species Triturus cristatus. Next base: position 932,833,291 of record NC_140588.1, on the reverse strand, counting down.
CAGGCCTATATCTTTACTTCCTTACCTATCCAAAGTCTTGGAAAAACTAGTCAACCAACAACTCACCAGCTACCTTGAGTCTCACCTTCTGCTCACTCCTTCACGATATGGCTTTGAAGCCATTCATAACACGGAAACTGCTTTCATGGCCGCCACGAGCAACATTCAACATCATCGATAGGGGTGCTACAGCTGCTCTTATTCTTTTAGATCTTTTTGGCAGTGTTTGACGTGGTATCACACTCCATTCTACGTAGGTGCCTTTTCACTGCAGGTATCTATCTTTCTGCTCTTCAACGGTTTAGTTTTCTCTCTTCCAGTGGACTCAATTAGTATGTCTCCTGCCCTTTCAATCTGATGCTTCCAAGCATGTGAGCATGTGCCCCGGAGATCTCTCAAAAACGCATTTTGTTTATAGGACACAGCTGACATCTGTCATTAGATCTTTCAGTTTTATTATTTTCTCCCACTCCGATGACACCCAGCTGATCCTCTTGGAAGACACAGCAATTACCCAGGCTAATTTCACACAATGCATATCTTCCTTTAAGACATTGTGTCTGAAATATGGTATGTTTGTTGCTCGACATGTCATGTAAATGACATGTCGAGAAAAACATTGTGGAAAAGAAATTGGGGAAATTATATTCTCAAAGGTGAAACACTGACTAATCGATATTTGATGACATTTTAGAGAAGTTGGGGCCATATTTACAGATTTTAGGAATAGCTATTACCAAATTGTTATTCTCTTTTAATCACAATTAGGAAATTGCTATTCTAAGGTATGAAACTCATTGAGTTTCATTTAGGTATTATCAAGGGAGTTGCAAATAGACCTACCTCTGAATATTAATGAGGTAGGTCGCAATTTGTAGCCATCTCAGGGATGGTGGCCTGCTGGGGTCAGCACAGTACCATGTCTGTGATTGCTTATTAATAAAGCAATCTTTTTTCTTTCAAATGCAGCTCGTTTTCCTTAAAGGAAAATGGGCTGCATTTAAAAAGGAAAAAAAGAAATGTTTAAGCTTTATTTTTTTAAGTGTAGGTAGTGGTCCGTGGAGCCACTACTGCTCTTAAAAAATATTTGTATCAACATTCACAAGGGGGAAGGGGTCATATGGGGACCCTTTCCCATTTGCGAACGGTTACCACCTCCTAAGAGGCGTTGGTAAAAAATGAATGTTTTGCTACCATAATTTGGTTGCAAAACATTGATACAAACCACTGTAGATCAGTGTTTGTAAAGGGCGCCCCATACACTCCCCTTCTAAATACAGATTCGTAAACCCAAATTGCAATTGGGTAACAGGTAACCAAATCGCAATTTGGCCTTTGTAAATTTGAAAAATAAAATCTTTTTTGCGGTCCAAATGGCTCAATTCTGAGAATCGGTCTGTTTGCAACCTCAAAAACGGTTTTGTACATATGGCCCTAAGATTTTGATAACAATTGGTTTTGTCTTAACAGAATGACACTCTCCCTGCTCCTTGCAGTCTCCTACACTGTGAATGGACCTCTTCGTGACGGACTTGAGAAGGTAACTCTTAAAGCAAGACTAACTTGGTCCCTGCATCCGACCCTCCGTCAAATGCAGTCAATCGGAACCTTTGACTTTCTCCTGGTCGAGCCCAACTAGATGACCAAAACTGATGCTTCGAGCTGTTTTCACTAGGGATGAGCAGAATGTTTCATTCCGCCCGCAGAATAGATGAACCTTTGCGACTCCGCATTACTACTCTTATAGCGTAGAGCTCCAGTCAAATTCCGCCAATAGCCGCGTGGTGGAATTTTTTTCCGTGAGGCTCTAGATATTCGAGTGTGAGCAAGACTTGGTGTACCATAGTGCCATTTTGTTATGCAGGTGGTTGAGAGCAGTCACGGTCAGAGAGCTGCATCTCTAGTAGATTTGCTGCAGCTCAAGTTCAAAATCTACCAATATGCCTGCTCGAATAGCCACACACTCTTGAATTTGAATTTGAATTTGAATGAGTACTTGTAAAGCGTAATAACTTTGAATACAAAAGAAATCGACAGAAAATATTTACTTTGGTGAGTTTCATTTTTCTTAAAAATCTCCAAAAAACGAATTGCATTTTTTATAATACACATACCTTTATTACAAAGTTTATTAAAAATGTATTTAATAGAGCAGTACTATTTAGAAATAAAATAAAAATAAAAATGTAACATACGAAAAATCTGTATTTTGTTAAACTTGTATAAACTTTTATTAATTCCCATACACTTTACACTAGGGAGATCTCTGCCCCAATTTTAAAAGATGCTGCTAAGCGCACAGAATAGTACATTTGGTTGTAAACGTTACTACTGGTTGTAACTTTCCATTCATATTGGACTTTATGACTGACTCCACCTTATATTTCATATCATGTGGATGTGTAAGTCTACACTTTTGAGTAACTTTATTCTCCTAAATTGTGAATAGCCAAATGTAGTAAACTTACCCAAAAGTGCAAGAGTGACTTCACAGTTGTAGATTTATTTAAATTAAAAGTTACCTTTGTGAATAACCTCCAGAATGTTATCAATGCCAGAACCCAAGGATTTCATGCTTAAGACGTCTGTGTGGAATTAGTCAAACTTTAGTTTATTTCTACGTTTGGAGTTCCATTTGTGTTTCTGGCTTGGAGAGATTAAAATAAAATCACATTTTGGGGGACATAGCAGGGGGAAATTGATTCCTCTTTAATAAATTAATTCTTGAGAAGTAACTTCAGAAATCTGATTTCATCGGTATAGGAAATCTTTTAGTGCAACTGTATGGCATCAGAGTATTAATGAATAATGACACCAGAATCCTTCACATTTCCTGAGAGTGGTTACAAGTAATTAATGAATAATGCTAGTTCTAAAATGATGTTGCAAAGGATTGACGAGCTGTTAGGGCAGTTTCTAATGTGTGATCTCCAATTTTCATAGCTGGCAACTGGCTACAAAGAGAAAGGTAGTAGGAAATGAGTTTAGAATTTAGGAAACAAACTCCATAGTGCATTGTAAAACTGTCAACAGCCTGAAATGCCCAACAATGTCAAATGCTATTAACAGATCAAGTATTACAGTGGTCATCCTCATCTCGGATGTGATAGATGTAATTGAGCACTTTCAATGCAGCAGTTTCTGGTTTTAATCCAGGTCTGAGAACTGAGAGTTTTTGAGGCAATTGTTATCTCTGATATATTTAGGCAGTTGCGTGTATAGCCATGGTAGGTTAGTCATTGGTCTGTGTTTTTGTCCGGGTTTGTACTGTGGAGATTTGTTTTGTTTTAAATATCGGAAAGACATGGACCATTTTTAGAATGCTGTGGGATGTCTCTTGAGATAGAGATATCTTGATTGCTAGAAGCCAGAAATTCAGCCAGAGATGGGCACCTTCTGCTGCTTTTCAAATATAACTTCATGTTTAACCACGATTTTCAATCAGCACATTCAGTCACTATGAGTGAGTACGGGAACCCCATCCCACTGATGACCATTATGCTCCAAAGAAGTCATTACATCTCAAAGGAACTTTGTACTGGTCCAAACGCACCACTATTATTTGGCAGCATGTACTAGCTAGCCAAATTATTTTTTTACCAAGTTCCAACTTGGAAAATTAATTTTGTCACCATTTTCAATGGTTTCTGTAGACTTTAATAGGAACTCATGTCAGAGGTTGCTTCTAATGATAATCACGGAAAGATGGACTTTGTTGTTTCTCCACTTACACTTTATACCTTTTTGGCAAATTCTTTATGGTTAACAGTTACCAAGTATTCCTTATTTTTATGGACATAGCCTAGCCTTTATTTTCATTATTCTTTAACTATGGAGCTATTAAATGTGTTGTAACCTTGCACCCCCATCAATTTCATCAAGTAAGTCTTCAACAATGGATTATTCTACAAAAGGGTCACTCAAGGATAACTAACGGCTGTCTTGGGTTTGCAATATGGATTGCAGGATGTGATCCACATTTCATATAAAGTCTTTGACCCATCTCCCGGTCAGCCTGCTCCTTGAATTTCTTAGAGTACCAGCACTATTATTTCAAGCATGGCAAATGTTGCTGAGACTAATATTGCTTCACATCATGAAATACTCCTGTTCAGAATAACCTCTAAGTTACATAGGGCAAGAAAGGGACGGGCGGGTGATAACAAGGCTAAAGCTGTGTACCACATGGAGCCATATCATGATCAGCTGTGCTGGCTCAATGCATGGCAGAGCAACAGGTATTTTATGTTTACACCTTCTAAAATTCATGCATTTACCTCGAACTTTCTCTAAGTTATTGTTGTACCCACAGATTGCGCAAGTCAGAATTAGTGATCAGCAATTGCACCTCTCCGTTTCCAAACTTTGCAGACTTATATGTAAGAACTTTTGACACGTCAAACACATAAAAGCACATGCTAAGCTATGTGCTGGGCTAGTATACCTGTCAATAATACAGCCCATAGGGAGAGCAATTTTAAAGATAGGTAGACAGATAGACAGACTGGACTAGCCTTCAAGCCCTAAAATTGAATAGAATTCAGTTAAAATGTTATTCTAACTACATGTTTTGATCATGTTAAATTTCAACATCAGACTTGCAAAATGTTTCCCAGATGTTATCCATGGTTGAAATGATCTTCAGTTCACATATAGCTTCAGTTTGATTTAATGTTGCTGAATATTAAGCTCACGCCCAGTTCTGAGACTGCCTTACACAAAGTGCTCTGGAGGTGCAACTGGCACGTGTTCCAACTTTGTGCGCTCCTCTGTTTCTTTGGTATTACTGAGGAGCTGCAGACGCTTTTGCAGCCCCTTTTGTAATGTGATTCAATCTGGTGCACATCCTGCCCCATCGTGCACCCAAGGGGTCATTCTCTCTCTTGCATGGGGCTGTGCCCACATGCAGATGAGAAGCTACTTTGCATCTGAGTACAGGTATATTATAGATGTGGGCACAGAATTTAAGGCAATGTCAGGAGGCTCACTGACTGTGCACGACAAAGAGATGCTACATAGTCAGTTCCCCTTAAAAACGGTAAGGTGGGTCTTCAGTCACCCATGCATCCCCCTACAGGCAGCTGCAGTCACTCAATGCACCTGCCTGCAGGGGGATCTCTGCCCCCTTTCTAAAGCAGGGCATATTGCCGCCTGCACTGTGAAAGGCAGACTTGCTGCTTTAAATAGTCAATCCTCCAGTTTGGGCCTCCCTGGTGGCATTGCTGTATCTGCATTAGGGCACACTTGCCAGGTCTGTGCCCGGTGCACCCTGTTAAAGATGTGCCGTGGTGCAGACCAGGGCAGTTCGCCATTTACAAAACACAGCCCGTAGTGTGTAGAAACATTTCAACGGTGGAATTAAGGTTGCTATTGGATAGCTGTTAGAGCATTAAATTCAGAAAGCGAAGAGGGAAACCATAATGCTATTAGTTCCATTAGCTATTTCTTGATGTGATGGAAGGTGAGGCTCATATATAATACATATCTTATATAAGACATTATCTGGTGCAGTTTACAAAATAAATCACACAGATTAATTATGTGAAGCATATGATTCAGCCTCATAAATCTTCTTCAGTAACCTCTTTTTAAAGGGACATTACTGGCATTGAGAAGATTGGTTTGAATCCGCAAAGCAGCATTCCTGCTGCAGACAGGAAATTAGAAATGTATGTAACTCAATTAAAGCTCAGTGATTGGTGCCAGGTAAAATCCCAGCAGTGAGGACAACTGTAGTTACAAGTCGGAAATTAAAGTACTATCAAAGGCATAATGCCGTACAAACCTGCAGGAAAGTGAAATACATGTTCAAACTTTCAGCGGCGGTCTGTGCAGGTAAGCACGGTTGGGTGGGGGCGGGGTAAGGTGGGTGAGGGGTGAGGGGAGCCGACAGCGACGAAATAGGGAAAATTAAATAAATAAATAATTCCTATTCCATCGTCTGTCAACATCCCCCCTGCCCCGCCCCACGGCGCTTACCTGCACAGACCACTGCTGCAAAGATTTGTATTATTTGTGAATGCCTTTCAGCCTAAGGAAATCTATCGCATTTATTCTGAATTGAGGTCCAGGTGAGTAAGAATCATGCCAGAATGTTAGGATTCAAACCATGTGAACGATTCCTAATTACATTATAAACATATACATTCATATAGATATCCTAAAAAGGTGCCATGATCAGGTCTTTCTGGACCTACATTGGACACCTGTGGTCCGTTTCCATTTTAACCCTAGTATTTCCATTTTAACCCTAGCAATATCACCACTATAACTGAAAAATAGGCCTTGGCTCCCACACTGTCATACCCTTCATTAGACATGCACTGATTGAAAATAAAGATCTCAATTGGTTTCCTCTCTGGCAAAAAGTGTGTAGTCTGCATTCGTAAGAATATTAAGTAGGAAAGTATTGTCCTACCAAAATGTTGACTACCACAATATCTTGAAGGTAAGTATACATGGGCAAGGTTCCATTTACTCTTAACTTCTCAAATACCTACCTTCACGATACATATATTGTCGAGATACATATAAGTAAGGTTAGGCATTGTCAACCTGTACTCACCTTCACAATACTGCGGCAGTTAAAATTTTAGCTGCGATATTTTGGAATAACGATGTTAACTCTCAATATTCAGTAAAATACCATTTTACCCTCTGACTTTACGCATACCCTTCAAACGAGCCCTAAAGTCCTATATTATGGTACTACAAACTCCCAGTACAATGCAAGAGACCATAGCGAGGACTGTCTTCAGGGTATAGTACACAGATACATTTAAAAGCTGCTGAGCATTGTTCAAACGAGCACCCAGGCATGTAAAACCCATGCACATTTAAATTAAAAAAGGAGTTTTATTAAAAATAAGAATGGGTTTTTCAACGCCTTTGGGATTTAATTATATAGAGCCAATGATGAGCTGCCCTACACTTATTTCTAATGTTTGCAGAAACATTTCCTGAGCAATAAGACATGAATATCAGATTGAAAAATTTCACAATTCCTGCTCTGAATATTTGTTACAGTAGACAATTCTTGCAAAAGTTAGATTATTTGTCTCTTGGTCAGTATGTTGTAAAAAAGGGATCCTAGCTCCTTACTAAGGGCCTCATTTACCAGGCCCCTAGCGGCACATTTGCGCCGCCTGAGCGTCACTTTGCGTGGCTTTTCATTGCTTGGTAAATATGTGCCCCCTTCACACAGAACACTGCGCGGAAGGGGCATACCATCACAACACCCATGGAATCTGAAGCATTCCCAGATTTACGAGGAATCGTAAACCTGGGAATGCGTCAGATTATAACGCCGTCCCAGAGGTGGCGTTTGGGAATCGCAATGAGAAGAAAAGTCCTTATTTCTACTCGTTTGTTCCTCTTTCTATGTGTGCTGCATTATTCAGCACACAAAAAAAGAGGAAAACACACCTCTTGCGGTTGCTTTTTGAGCAGGAAGGTGCCCATTCCTGCACAAAAACAATCACCCCGACAATGCAGACTCCCTTGCCCCAAGGGTGCCTGAGTTTGTGCATGGCAGCCCATTGTATGCCAGTGCAGGGGAAAATGACAGGAAGGCGCAGTATCTCATAGTTACGGCGCATTCCTGCCCTTTTCTTTTGGCACAGGACAGCTCAGCAAGATTCCTTGTGGCACTGCCCTGCACCAAAATCTCATAAATGGGCCCTTAGTGCTTAACCTTCCACAGGTTTCAAAAATCGCAAGTTTTTTTTGTATAACCCTCACCCACCAGGGTTACCCCTTGGTGGCATGCTTCATCATGGAGGTATTCCCGTTCCGATGCAGAACAGGGTGTGCTACTACCAGAAAACACAGGAGCACTGAATGGAAAGTACCAAATGATTGATAGATAGGAGTTGGAGGGTTTATTTTGAAGTGAGTTAAAAATGCCTGCCTGGTAAGAGAGCTATGCTTTATTTCATCCTCCAGACATTATGATTAAAAAGGGAAGAAAAGAAGAAGGTGTGCATTGTTTAATGACTCTTCCTTCTACTAAATCTACATGTTTCAAGCCACCCTTACCACAGCTGTCTTCAGGACCAAGGATCTAACTCTTGTGCAGTACACATCTACAGTCAGAAAAAACTTAATCTGATCTTTAATACCCAGTATATTTTGCATGGTTGGTTTGAATCAGGGCCATATCATCTCAGAAATGTACTTCCACTATCTAAGTCTGTATAATAAAGATCTGTTCTTTATACAGTATGTTATGTTACATTATGTTATGTGTATTATCACTCACAAGATTGTCTTAGCACTGAGCAGTTAGGTGTGCCTAGCCCTGCCTATGGTAGGTTGGTTAATTGAAAAGCCAGGTCTTCAGCTTCTTGCAGAATTCAAGAAGAGAGGATGAGGCTCTGATGTGAATTGAGAGACCCTTCCACGCTTTAGGAGTGATGTAAGAGAATACATATCCTCCTGATCTGGTTCGGTGTATGTGTGGGATGTGTGCGAGTAGGAGTCCTGTGAAGCGGGGTGTTTGGGTGGTTGATGGAAGGACATGTGACTGTTTAGGTCGATGGGACATACGCTTTGTAGTGCCTTGAATGTGTGTGAGAAGTTTGGAATTAGCTTGTTTGTGTTTCGGTAGCCAGTAGAGCTCCCTGAGTGGGGTGTGCTTTATGCGCAGTATAAAAACAATACCATGTCTGCCCAAGGTTTTGTCACAAAGCCAGCAGCTGGTGCTATCAAAGGTGAGGCTGCCAAATACCAATTCTTATTCTTGATTTCACCTCTTGCCTTTTTAATCCACCACCACCAGACACTCCCTGCCACTTTATCTCACTCTTACGGGTTTATCCCTGCTCTCTACCTTTGCCACTGGTTTTTCGGTCTTTTTCTTCCTCCTACTTTCCCACTTTTTTCTTTTTCTTGTTCATGTTCTTAATTAAAGCCCGTTGAGGAAAGATAAGTGCTGGTCTGAGAAAATGAGTATTGATAGGTCCAACGGAAACCACCGGCTTAAAATGCTAGCTATTTAGAAGGTAGGTGCGATAAGCAGGTTGGAAGTTAAAATCTCTGCAAGGCTGATTCAGCCCTCCATCCTCTCCAGAGGTTGGTAAATGGAGTGATACTAAATGTGGTTGCAGTAATTCTGTTTTTACAGTGCTTGAAAGAGTATTAACCATTCTTTAAAATGAAGTTATTCCAATTTGATAAATTAGAAAATCATGAAAAGAGACTTCAGACAGACTGAAAAAAGAACTAAAGTAGACAGCAGTGTATAAGAGCCCTTTTTAAGTAGAAGCCTACAAAATCTAAATGAGCTTTAAAAGGCCAATTGAGCAATGGATAAAGAATAAAAGCGAATTGTTAGAACTGCCATCCTTGGTATTGTCTTTGTTGGAATGAGAGTTTTAGGGAGTGGTAGGTAGGCACCTAACACCAGTAAAAAGGCCACCAACACGGTACTGGTTCCTAAATATGGTCTCTAGAAATGTGTCCTTTTTTCAGCCCTTGGTAGCTGACACCGAGCAATAAGGCTTAACTTAAGAGACAGGCATGTAAAGCATTTACAAACACCAATACAGTGAATAAGTAAGACACAACACACAATTGAAATCCCACACCAATTGATAAAAATAGAAACATTTGTATCTTTAAAATAACACCAAAACCATGTAAATCCAATATAGGGAACTGGAGAAACGAATTTTTAAAGAATAAATACTTTCTAGTGCTTAGAAACCAATAGCGCCACTTCTGGACATCTGGTTGAGCTTGACCTAGACAAAGTCAAAGTTTGAGGCCAATCGTGATTGAGCCCTGCTCGGATACCCCACACAGTAGGCCTCTGTCAAAATTTTACATTAGAACTTGGAACCCTTTGTGGGGCTTTTTCTGCTGAGGGCTCTCACTGCTCTCCACCAGTCCAGATTTGGTGAGGATTCACTGGCTTGACTTTCAGGGAGCTCCTGGTCAAACTCTGAAAGCTGGACCTCTGGAGCTCTTCAGCGGGACAAACCTGGAATTCAAGCCGGGTCGCGGTTAAAAGTGGTCGAATTGGCTCACTCAGTGGGTCGGTCACCTCCTGGAGCTTTTTCCAAAAAGTTTCCAAAACTTTAAGAAGTCTTTTCCAGAACATCTCTTAGTGGGTTTCAAGTGTCCAAAACACAAATTCCAGGGTCTGGAATCTTCTAGATGGTCCTTGACAGGAATGGACTTCACTTTCCACAATGCACTTGGTCAACCCCTTAAAACACCACTCGGCACACTCCAAGAGGGGGACTCTGGCTGGAGCAGGGTCAGTTAAGCTTTGTTAACATGTATCTGCAGGGATTCCACTCCTTAGTCCTTCTTGAAGCCAGGCAAAGTCCTCAGAGCTGTAATCCCAGATAGTGCAGCAGGCGCAGTCTTCACCAGGCTGGCCCTTGGGTGAAGCTTAGAATGTCAGCAGGACAATCCTCCTTCTTCTTGTAGTTTCAGGTACCAGAGCTGAGAGGCTGTGCACCTCATACATGTTTACCCAGTGTTCTCTGGCAACAAGCATAGGAGTACTCCTGTTCAATGAGGTGCAGGGCAACACCCCAAAGCATCACAACTTCTTCCAAAGTGTAGCATAGTTTTGTCCCAGAAAGCACTATTAGCTCAAAATCCATCATGGCTGAAATTTCAGCAGAGCAGCAAAAGCTAACTAAACCAAATTCAGCGTTAGGCTTATTTCCATAAACTTCCCCAACTCACATCTGTGAATTCCTTCTTTTAACCTACCACCTGGCAGGGAGAGGGAGTGGCCCTGGCTGACAGGCTTGCTTGACCTGTTCTTCCTTTATAGCTGATGCTTTATGGCCCAACCGCCTCCTCTGTTGTTGCTGTGTCCCACAGAGCTCTCTCCATCAGATAGCCTCTGCCCGGCCAGGCCGCCTATTACCTACTCAAGGCAGCCTGTCTAATCCCTCCATGCTGACTAATCAGAAACGAGTGATAGGGGCTGGCCTTTGGCTTACAGAAATTTCTTTTCTGTACAAGTTATGATAAATTCAACAATGCTAAGTTGCTGGATTTATCAATACCATTCTGTTCAGTCTTTGAATGATATTTTCACACTGTCCTAGTATTAGTTATGCGTCGATAACATATTGCCATGTTAGCCTATGAGGTCAACTATCTTCAAGGTGAAAAAATAAAATGTGCAGTTTCTAAAACCACTTTTATAAAGCCCCTGCTCATAATTACAGCCCCCATCCCACCCCTGGAACACCTAGGTGGGACCTGGGGGGTTCCTAATATGTAAAAACGATTTTGGTTATCATTTCATAGTGCCCACAGCACCAAAGTCAAATTTGTTTCGGATTTCCTACACTGGGGAACAATAAAATGGGCAGATTTCTCTCACCAGGGTTCATAAAACCTCATTATAGAGACCCTGCTTATAGTTTCATGAACCCCCACCCCTGGAACACCTAGGCGAGACATTGGAAGTACCCACAATGTAATAATAAGGTACATTATCGCTTTTGAGGTGCCGACAACACCAAAGTCGAGTTTGCAGTGAATGTTACTTTTAAAAGCAGTGCTGCAACACGGGGCTGCTTTTAAAATTACTTCAGGCTCTCAGCAGGCACACATGCAACTGCAACAAAGTCTTCTGGCCTCTAAACTGCTATGACCTATTATATACTGGGCACTTATAGGTAGCTTTAATCCCCTTCCCTTCATTATATACTATTATATGTTATATATATTAGACTAGGGACCTACAGGTTAGGTCACCTCAATGCATGTGTATGTGTTTAACATAGCACTGGGCCCTGGGCCTGACTAGCAGAGTCAGCTACCACCAGTTCCATACAGCACCAAAAAATGGGGCTGAAAAAGTCAAAAAGGGTCACTTTCTCACAGTCTTCCTCCAAAAGTTTTACCTTCACCCTTCTATTTTCAGAGTTCGTTTTTGTTGGTTTTAGGACTTTGTGCATGTTACCACTGCTAAACTGTACTAAATTGGTTGTGTTCTCTCATACAAACATGGTAACACTGGCTGACACCCAATTGGACCATTACATTTACATATAAGTCCCCTGTAAAGGGATACTACATGTACCCAGTTCCTGTAAGTTCAATCATACCAGTGGGCCTGCAGCACTTATTGTGCCTCCCACTAAAGTAGCCCTTTAGAACATGTCTCAGGAATGCTATTGCAGCCTGCAATGCAGTTTTAAATCTGCAAATAGATCTGGCAAAATAAACCTTTTACCTAGCCTAAACCTTCCTTTTTAAAACATACAAGTCATCCTTAATGTAGGTTCTAAACAGGCCATAGGACAGGGTGCCTTAAATTTAAAAAGCAGGACCTGTGTTTTTAAGTTTTACATGTCCTGGTAGCGGCAAATTCCTAAATGCATTTTTCACTACTGCAAGGCCTATCACGGCCATTGGACAACATTGGGTGACCTTATTACATTTAATAGGTGCTAAAGTTTGATTGGGGACAGATAGGAATGTCAAGGTTGGACTCAAATGAAACCCTCTTAAATGGTAAATTGGATTTTAAGTCACAATGCTCAAACTCCTGCTTTTAGAAAGTTGATATTTTCTTGTCCTTACAATTTGAGGCTGCAGTCTGTGTCATCTTGGCAGTTGGCCTTTGTGTATTCCTCCCAGACAGTGAGACAAAGGGGGGATTAGGTGTCAGGATGGTTGGGGTGCAGCTGTTCCCTGTTCCACTTACATTTCAAAGGGCTGGCTCCAGCACACTCACAAAGGGACATGACACCAGTCTTTTGTCACCCTAGACAGTTTAAACCTTGTCCGGATGTCACATCAACTTCAAATGATGGCACCAGGTACAACTATTGTACCTCCTGAACCACCTCTTCAGTACTCTTTTGAATCTGTAGAAGACTTCAGAAAGACTGCCTTGCTCCATTGAGGACTGACCTGTTGAAAGAGAACTGAACTATCGCCTTGTTCCCAGGAAGATCTGAGTAGCTCTAAGGGTCAGTTGGATGACCTAATAAACTGAGCTGCAGGGACACAACAAGCTCCAGAGGCCTCCCTGCAACTGCCTAGATGACTACACGTGCAACTGGACCTGCCTGTGCCCTGATGGCCTCTTCTGGAGTGTGTCGCTGAACTCCAAGCTGTGCAGCTCCAGGTTCTAGGCACTTTGCAAGCATATGAGAGAACTTCTCCTGGCTTAACTGAAAGTTCCATCAAATCCGGCGCGAAGTCCCACAAAGACTTGCCACACAGCTTTAAGATTTGCTGGCGCAAATGGCAAGCAACGCAAAGGTTCGCCGCACAGCTGAAACTTTAATCGGAACAGACGTCGAGCTACGCAATGCACCACAAAGCCTTGCTGCACAGCTAAAAGCTCATCGCAACTGACACTCGGTGACACAAAACCCCTCAAAGCTTCCCTGCTCAGGTGAAAGCTTCATCAGAACTGATGCCAAGAGACGCAAAGCCCTGCAAACTCTCGCTGCACAGCCTCATCGGTATTGACGTAGGATGATGAGAAGCCTCGGAACGTAATGCCCAACAGACCTCGCACCAAGAACATAAGGTACAATCCTCAGCAGGCGGAACTTGGTCCTATGTCCGGCCTGTACTCCATTTTGGCCGGCCTGACCTTGAGGCTTTGTCCCGGTCCAGCGGAGCAGATCCCCACAGTGAGTGGTTTCTGCTTTTTGGTGCTATACTCACTTACACCTTTCAGATTCAATATCTCCAGTTCTACTGATTTGAACTTTGTTGTTTTGGTATCATTTTATTTATTAAAATGTACTCTATGTTTATACATTGGGTTGACGTTTTGTTTTTCTTGTGTTGTGTTTTCTCTTTATTACCATGTGTGTGCTGTATAAATACTTAACACTGTGCCTCTAAATTAAGCCTAACTGCTTTTGTGGCACGCAGCCAGAGGGTTAAGCACAGGTTAATTTAGTTACCTTTTGTGGTTCACCCTGACAATGATTGTGGTCATTGCTTGAGAAGGGTTTCACCCCCCCCAACCAATAACCCAATTTTTTACACTAATGAAATAGCTGAGTGTGCATAAGTACTTGCTTCAGCAGTGTTTGTACAATTGTGCGGATGTCTGTTTGATTTTATGCTACAGTTTAAATCGTTTATCTGTGATCATTTCATGTTATGTTTGGTGTAAAAAACTCTTGCTGCTAAATAGAAATTTTTTAACAATTTTTAATCTCATGTATAGCATGCTTTTAAGGTTTTAAATAACCGAATAAAGTACTTTGACTGACTGACATGAAGCAGAAAAAACACACCTTTCAAGATTAAAGAATTTATTTAAGATTTAGATCTACAAAGAGATTAACAGTAATACAATAACAAGATTCAAAGCATAATACATTAAAAGAAAATGCTTTTGCAGCATATCAGATCATTTACTGGACAGAAAAAAGAAAACGATATGCCTATAACAAGTTTTGAACGATTTAACCTACATGATTCAAAACTTAATACATTTAAAAAAAATGCTTTTTAATTCACAGCACGTCATTTTGTTAGATGAACTGAGAGAAGCTGCTCTAAAACTTAATACCACATTTCACAAAAAGAGGTTTTAAAAAAGAGCATCTAGTGGATTTTAAAGCAGGGCAAACAAATAAAACATGATCTACCGTTTGTTCAGCACCCTTACAGAGATTACATAATATGTCATCCCAACTTATTTGCCACCAAGCATCTGTAAAACAAGTTAGAGGAAGATCGTTCGGCCTAAACAATAGCATATAGTGGTGGACACTATGCTCTAGGCTGCATCTTAAATAAGGTTGTGACGAAGAAACTCGTACTGTCTGTATTAATTCCCCCAGCGCCTTTATCTCCCACAGAGGCGAATGTCATATTCCATAGAGTTATTATTCATAAAAGATTTCCATTAACCATTAAGAGTAAAATAACAAATGTTTTGCAAAATACCTTTCATAACCAACCTCCCTATGATATGTGCCACTAAACCGAAACATTTGAGACTTCCAAAATATTTTAAGGTATTTGAATAATTGTTCTTTATGTTTGCAGGACATATAAAACATGCATTGATAAAAAAAGACAATAGATAAACATAGAGAATGAAAAGTATGCCTAGGGTCACACTGTTTGCTTAAGTGGAGAAATAGGGACCATACCTTTGGTCTTTAGGTTCACTATAACCAAATCATTCACTAAGTTACACCTTATCACACCACAGGAGATAGAAAATTCCTTCAGGAAAATTATATGGGAAATAATGTGCGGGAGCAAAAGGACCGATTGCCTTAGAAATATATTATGATTGGCATTTTCTTATTCATATATGATAAAGCGAATGGGCCCTGTCTGGGTACGGGAGAGAGTTTTGGACATTTGTTGTTGATACGCATTTCTTTAAATGTATCTCTGTGATAATTTCCTTCAGAATAGAGTAATACCAATCACACTGACCTAAGAATCTGGCAACAGACTTAGCCAATAGGATGCTATTTTGCTGGGGTGGATACTCACTAAAGAATGAGAATTTTATTTTAAACCTAACTCCGATTGGAATTAGCCCAAATTTTGTGGGAAAGGAGAGCAACTGTTCATTTTCAGTTTTCCAGTCAGCTTTTAGGGAATAATAGCTTAATAGTTTGAGTTTTGTACAGTGGTACATGTCACAATTCGTCAACTTCTAAGTTCTAGAAACAACAGATGTTACTATGGTACTCAATTTACAGACAATGGAAGGATGGAAACCTGAGGCAGAGTTGCTGCAATTTAATTCAAGCCTTCCAGAACCCCGTGGTTTGTCAGCAGAGCATGTTCGATCACTGAACCATCCTAATAACATGGGGTTCCTAGGAATGCAGGTTGACTGGCCTTTGTTTCAGGTTGGCATAAAGTCAGTTGTCATTATCATAATTGGTGATCAAGGTTTAACTACCATGGTGCGTGGTTGTGGTGTCTGTAGGTGATGATGTGAAATGGTCTTTGGGAGAAGGTTTTTCTTAGAATTTGTAAATAAGAGACTTTGCATACATATCTTCCAGATGACTGAATTCTTCTTCAATTGTTGTTTTTTAAAGAGTTTGAAAGTAAGTACTAAATATGAAATGTGACAACTGCTCAAGAACATATATAGTGTCTAGTCAAAATAATAATTAATGATCATAATTTTACCTACTACACATCATAAATATTACCCCTTCCATATATAAACAGGCATAAAGATAGTAATAGCAAATTAAGAATCTGTGTCTCCCTTCTCTGCAAGAAGCACCTTAATAAGTGATAAACTCTAGGAAAATATGGACACCGCTGCACTATGTCAGCAAATGTGACTTTGGCTGTCTGTTAGTTTGACTTAGTACACATTGTTTGTAATGATGCTCTCCACCTTAGAACAGCCTAGATCCAAGTTAAAAACATAAATGCTTTTGGTTTCATAGCCCTGTTTCTCTCTGGATTCCTGGACTTTCCTCAAAAAAGATACCTCTCATTTGGTTTCACATGATATATCAGCTTTTCATAATCCTGCTAAATTCCTCCCTTTCCATAACCACTGTGATGTAAGTTGAATAGCCCCAGTCACATACCAATTAGACGGAAAGCTATTAATCCTTTAGACTAGCAGTATTACATTGACAATAAACATTACACAAAAATCAATATAAATAAATGAATGTTATTTTGCAAGCTTTGAAGTATTTCCACCAGACCTTGTTTATCTCTCTGACCCTCATGGGCTTCATCAGGGTACTTTAACATTGTAAATAGGTAACTTTTAGAATTGGGGGTCTGATTGATGTACTTATAGAGCGCAGCTATCACCCTACGGGCATCTTGGCGCTTGCATTGGGAACCCGTCCTGGTTTTTCCCTGTAAGATAACCCGTACTGGGCATCCCCAAGGTGAAAGCCAGGCATCCCGCCGCGGGGGGCCGTTGTGGAGATTAAGCAGGCTTGTTGCCCAGAGCTGCATAGTGTGAACTCGTGGTTAGAGTGGGCACCGAAGCGAGAATTATCGAGTCCGTGGACAATTGGGCTCTGGACCCTGCCGCGTCGGGAATCGAACCCAGGTCCCGGGTCTGATCTCTGCTTCAGGGTATGCCTCCTCTAACCAGTGAGCTATACTTCTCCACATACTTCTCTAGTTGGCAGTAGAATACACCCTGTCAAAGTAGAGACCCTTCCTTTTAGTCAGAGTAAGAGAGTTACACACCCAAGATAACTCCTGCTCACCCTCTTGGTAGCTTGGCACAAGCAGCCAAGCCTATCTCAGAGGTAACATGTAAAGTATTTGTACATAACACACACAGTAACACAGTGAAAACACCGCAAATGGACACCAAGTCAGTTTAGAAAAATAACCAATCTTTATCTAAACCAAACAAGACCAAAACAACAACCATCAAACATACATAGCTCAAGATATCAATTTTAGGAAGATTTACTGCAAAAAAAGCTCTTAGAAGACAATCCAACAGGGGATATCTTGACGTCATCACAGGTACAAATCCCGAGTACAGCAAGGACCATGAGCTCCCCTATCTTATCTGCGCTTTATATAGACCCCTTAATTAGATCTACGTTGAATGACTATGCAATTAAACCGATAGAGGTCCTGGGCTATAATACTAAGGTGCTAGCCTACGCAGACGACATCGCGGTCGTTACCCCCGATCCGCAAGGCGCAATAGATAAGATCGAAAGGCTGGCTGTAGAATTCGGGAAACAATCAGGCTATTGTCTAAACACCGACAAAACACAAATTGTTTTTACCAGGAATATGCAATTCCAGGACACACGCAGGACAGATTTAGCCACTTATTTAGGGATAGCTATCACAGTTAAGGTAGGCACGACATGGGAAATAAATTCGGCTCCTCTCTTTAAAAAAATGGAGGGAGACTTGAAGAGATTGGATAATTTACATCTATCCATTATTGGCAGAGCAAATATCATAAAAATGACGATGTTTCCTAAGTTATTTTATCTATTTCGGTGTATACCTTTGGAGCCGGCAAACTCGATATTTAAAAAGGCAGATGGGATTTTTTCTCAATTTACATGGGGGTAAAGAAAATTAGGAGATCGATAAAATGTATGATCTTACCGCAACATCGAGGGGGGTTGGCAGTTCCTAATCTTCTATATTATTTTTGGGCGGTAATGTTGCAACACATAAGTATCTTATTTTTTTATTCCACAAGTTTGGGATCAGGCTGGGCCAGTGGAGGTGGATATCGAGACTCCGCCATCTATCTATGAATTGACCATTGGTAAATTAGCACCAGGGTTAGTTCTGAGGCAGATGGAAGGTAGCTATTATAAAAAAAAAAACACGCTTTAAGATCATAAGAGCTGCCTGGAATATATGGCGGAAGATCAGTAAAAGCATGGAAATACCTAGAATCCAAAGATACATGCTGTTATGGCGATCCTCAGCCTTCTCGGCTCCATTGTATGATAATATAAGTAGAACTTGGGAAAAAGCAGGAATAAAAAAATATAGGAGATATCGCCGACCAGAACGGAGTTGTTTCATTTGGGGAACTCCAAAAATGATATGGGCTAGATCCTAACACTTTTTTAAAATATATGCAATCAAGGGAGATAATAAAAAAGTTGGTCGTACATCCTACTAACCTTGTCCGAATCCCGCTATTAGAATACTTAACGAAAAAACAGCTTTGAGTTAAGGATTCGTACTCAATATTGATGGAGGCTACTCCGGATGATATCGCCAAAGTAGAAAGTGCGTGGGTGATAAAACTGGATAACCCGGATGTAGACATCTGTAGATCTCTAGAGTTATCTAAAAAAACTTTTTATCTGCTAATCTCAAATCCCAATTCTAATAGTATTTAGACTCTATTTTACCCCGGCTAAACTTTGGGCATGGGGGAAAAGGGATAATAATAAATGTCCAAGGTGTGATCAGGGTCCAGCTGATATGGCTCACATGTTTGCTGATTGCTGTAAATTGGATGTCTTGAAGGAAGGTATCGAACTGCTTTTATGTCAGAATTTGGGGCGTGCAGTATCTTTAACATCAACCATGCTGTTATTCGGATGTGATGAAAGATTACAGTTAGGACCCCCGCAAGTCTATTTATGCTTCATGGCTACAGCTATTTATCGTATATTGATTTCTACTATGTGGAAGGACGTAGACCCTCCAACCTATCAGGCATGGTACGCTAGATTTTTTCATATATTTAATTTGGAGATTTTATTGTATAAATGTAAAGGTAGAAGTGGGAGGGCAAGGGGTCGACTTATATGGGGACTAGTGATGGAACTGTAGTGGAAATTGAAGGAGAATTCCTGTGTATTCATTATGATTTTTTGTCTTTTCTTAATTTATGTCCTTTTTTCGAATGAAATCTGATTTATACGGACCGATGTAAGAAATGGTATGTCTCACAGAAATTAATGTAATTACTGCTTCCGGGAAAAAAATAAAAAAGAACGTAAAATATTGAGAAAACAGATAAAGGAATATCAGGCAAATGTAATGCTTCAGGTCGATTAACTGGCATTTAAATGAGTATTTGCAATCCTATTTCATTAGCGGCATGCATATCCACTTGGGTGACAGGGTTAAAGTGACAATTTAAACAAAAAACTAAAAATAGTCATCCAAAACAGGATCTCACGAAATTAAAAGTAGATTGTGTGTATAATGTATAAATGCACACACTTTCCAAAAAAGAAAAGCTTATTTGGGACCACAAGAGAAATTCTATAATATGATTTTATTTCCTTTGAAGAGGTTGAATTAGATACAATTCTGCTGGCTCTGACTGTCCCAACACTACTGTATCTTTGTAAAAGAAAATGTAAAGCCACGGTGGAAACATTATCTTTCTCCGAGTCTACTTTAAAATATATACAGCAGTGGTTGCAGGTATTTTCCACATAAATAGTGAAAACTATATATGAAACCTCTAGAAAAGAAAGTATTATTTATCGTTTCTTATTTTATTTTTGCAGGTTAATTTAGATTGAACGTGACCAAGGGGTGTCAGAGTACTTTACCAGGGAAGGACACATTAACAGCAATATAATAATAGGACATTAATAGATATATGTATGGCATCTTTGCAGAAACAGAATGATAATTACAAATGTAAAGTAAAACTAGGATCACAATGCACAATTGGCAAAATAACAATGAGAAGTGAGACTTAGAGCATATACTTAAACAAGACATTTCAAGATTAATTCAATATCAAACGAGAACTACCATGTAAGAAAATCGAGCCTGTCAAAATTAACGGGTGCGTAAGGGGAAAGGAGTAAGTAAATGATAGTGATTTAGCAATGGTGCTCAGGGACAAGGGCCATTTCAAGGTATCATAGGGGCATATCAACAAGGGCTTTAAAACTAGTGCCTTATCAACAACCGGGTGCTAACATGCAAATTTGCATGTTAGCACCCTTTTACTCTACGCTTCCCCTTGCATCTCTAATGAGATGCAAAGGGGGCGTTCAGAGTAAAATAATAGGAGAAATGTCGCTAAGCGACATTTCTCCTATTATCAAGAATGTCGCTAACCCTGTTAGAGACAAAAAAAGCAGCGCTAACCGCGGTTAACGCTGCTTTTTTACGTCTGGTATTTTTCAGACTTAGCCATGATATCCTATGGAAGGAGGATATCATGGCTAAGTTTGCCTGTCCCTATCAACAAGGTAATGTGAGATTATCGCTGGGTTTCCAGCGATAATCTCACGTTAGCCACTTAGCGTGAGGATTTTTATCGCTATTGAGATAAGCGTTGCTAATAGCACGCTATCTCAGCGATAAAAATTCACGCGAGCCGGCAATAATTATCCTAGCGCTAAGTGCGCTTAGAGATAATTATCGCCGGTTGTTGTTGATATGCCCCCAAATTCTTGCTGCACAGCCTAGGTAAGATTGAGTCGTAGTACACTCTGTTTTGAATTTTGAGGGTTCCAAGAGAAGATGTTCAGCAATGTGCATTGTATAGATTACATTTCCGCCAGGTGAAAAGGTGTGCTTCATCTTAAAACGTTCATGATGATAGAGGTCGTCCTACAGAGTGACCTAGCTTCAATAGGAAGCTACTTTAATTATTTTTTGTCGGGGAGGGGTCATAAAATTGCTTTCTTTTATTGGCAAAGCAAGCAGCCATGATCAAGGCTTGAAATAATAAGGTCTTTTTCTGGGATAGAATATGTCATCCCCTGATAAACTCAAATGGAAAGGTTCACTGCTGACATAACATGAAAGTGTAAATGGAGATTCAGAGTCTTGCCAAGAGTAAAGCCAGTAAAGAGGATCATGAGCTATACATTATCACTGGATAACAACCAAAGTTTTTGAAGATGATCAGATATTGAACAGTAATGAAGGAATTCCTAGAAGAAATTAGGAGAAACTCAGGTTTCAAGTGTGGATCATCTTCAAATCTTGTCATGTGCACTTCATGTGCATCCCATGTCAGGGCACTCAGTGCTATTGTAAATGTGCATCTAGTGGAAGGAAATCTTTTTCCATTTCCATAGACAAACAGAGGGCTAAGTCCACATTTTCAGCCCAATCTTTTATGTGAACAAAAAATGAGAGTACATAAGAGCAAACATCCATGAGTTTACATTATGTACATTGGCTCTTTATAATTCTGCTTTAAGAAAAAACACAATTCAGTATTTAATGTGTACAGTAGTTCATATGTATACTTACTAGCCTCCACTCAGATTCAATCCCTGTGGAACTGGAACTACATCTGCAGTACTGCAGTCCCCTGTCACCATACCTTTGCTTTAAACAAGTTCCTAAATTAGGCTGTTAGCTGTGGCAAATCACTACCCTAGAGCTCCCACACAATCCAATGTTCATCTGTCCTGTAATGAACTTAAATTCATTTAACCTCTTCTTTTCACTTGAGGCATAATCCAATTAGTATACTTATTGATTTAACGATCTCACAAATTCAAATTATATTTCTTTCAGTCCTTTCATTTTTTATTAATTTTTGTATAAAACATTTATTTAGACACCATTTGTTTTTCATCCACCTTTTCCCGATTTTCTGTGCAATAGGAGACCTCAGGTGCTAGGTACCACCTAAGAAAATGTGCTTTATAAAGTCCATAACTCTTGCCAGAGATTTACAATACTCCAATGATCACATTTATAGTAATGTCAATCCTCGACCATTTCAAATATCTGCACTGCCAAGAGAGGTTACAGCGTGTTTATGGTAAAGTTAATTTAATTTTAGTACATCTTTAACACTAATGTACATTAAAATTATATTGCACACTGTGCAATAAAGCATGAAAGGGTAAACAAAGAACAGCACACATTTCAGCTACACAGTTATACCTCGTAACGTGGGCATGTGAGCGAGGGAAACAGTAAGACAACATAAATTCAAAGGTGTGTTTTGTTGGTTTTCATTTTAGTTTGGTGGGTATTTGGTTGGTAATACAGTTTATAAAAATGTCAAATTGAGTATGTCTAGGTGTTGCCCTTTGTTTCATACTAGTTATTTCTGTATTCATTATGGTATTTCAAAATCACCTGCATGCTTTCTTTGAAGCATTTTCACCATCTTTTAAAGTTGTTGATTGTGTTGAAAGCATGTGGGAGGAATCAGCTCTTTGGACTAGTATGATGCGTCAGGAGGGTGGTATTTGTAAAGGCCCAGGCCCTTCTCATTGAGACTAGAGATGGCCTTCTTGAATGTCAGACAGAAATGGTTCTTCAGATGTGGGCCTAGACCACTCTAGAATAGGGATCTCCATGATGTGATGGTTCTTCCCCGGTGCTTCTTTTAATTCAATTTGGCTCTGGAGATCAGTTTGATGCTTCGCATTTGGCATGTGTTGTGTGCACACAATGCTTTCTCCCTTTAATTGTGGGATAGTTCTATTACTACATGGCAATCACAACTAGAAAAACATATGTTTTTGAAGGTTGGCCTTAAAAAGGGTGGTTCTTCGTATGCGGAAACACCAACTGCCCTGTGGGATATGGCCACCAGGTAAGACTTTTCAGTGGCCATCAGAAGCACAGAGGGTCAATCCACCTCTAAAAAGGTGCGAGAACCCATTTCTACCCGTCTCTTAATGATAATGAGACTCAAAGTTCTTGTAAATGATACAGTATTTTAAGTATAATGATTCGCTCCACTGGCAGCCAGTGGAACTCGATAGAGGATAAACACTGTAGCTTGATTTCTTCAGATGGAGACAGATTCTCGCTGTTTGTTTCTGCAAGCTTCAGAACATTGAAGCTCAAACTTAGGAGAAACACCATATCCTCATGGGAAATGTAGTTGAAATTTGCGCTGTCAATGTGAGCCATTTTCAAAGATCCAGGGATTCCCATTTCGCTATCCCAAACTGGCAGGTTAATACAGATAAATATAATTGTAGAAGCAATACTTATACTATTTAACAAATAATTAAGTAATCATATTTAACAAGACAGGCAGACAAAACGTGCATATGAAGTCCAGGCTATCGTGGTTAAGGATCTGCAGAGTGATCAACACTAAACTGTTACTGAGCTTCAGCAGGAGTAAGAGCTATGGAAGGTGGCTTTTTACACCTTGTGCTAAACGGAATTTGGGAGGAAATGGGAGTTTGTGACTTTCTGCCCAAATCAAGATTACAATTTCTACTGAAATATCGCCATTTTACTCGAAACACAACTTATGCCAGCATACTCTGTGCTGGAAACCCCTGCCCTCATGCCTTGTAGTTCGACATGGAAAATCATCTGGTATAGCCTCATTAAGCCTTATCTGCATTGGAGAATTCGGATGAGGCATCAGAATGAGGCCCAGCACATGAATGAATGAATTAATGAATTAAGTCATTTGTAAAGCGCTGGCTTTCACTCCGAAGGAGCATCTTGGCGCTGAAAGCGGGTAAGCTGAGTGTCAAGGAATGTGATCTCTGATGGCACCATAATCAGATGAGAGATAAGGCCAGACTATCTGGTACTGCGAAGATCCAGGTTTTCAGTCTTTTCTTAAACATGGACTCCAGCTGTGAGAGTCTCAGTTGGGTGGGTAGATAGTTCCATGCTTTTGTTCCCAGGACTGCCATAGACTTTCCTCCTCTGGACGTCAGACGGAAATGCTAATAGATTTTCCGTAGAGGATCTCAAATTGCATGCAGGTACATAAGCTTTTATTCTAGTCCTGAGGTATTTGGGGCCGCTTTGTTTTACAGCTCTGAAGGTTATTACCAGGATCTTAAAAATAATCCTCTTGTGTATTGGCAGCCCGTGGAGGATTTGGAGGGCCTCAGAGGCAGATGACCCCCTTGGTAGTTTCAGTACCATTCGAGCTGCTGCATTTTGAACAGTCTGTAGCTTTTTCAGAGTACACTTCTTTACTCCTGCGTAGAGACTGTTACAATAGTCTAGGCGTGATAAGATCAAAGCCACTGCCACGGTCTTACCAGCTGTAGCTGGAAGGAGGTCAAATAATTTTGTAAGAGTTTTTATCCAATAGAAGCAGGCGCCTGCCACCGACAGCGCCTGCTGGTGAAAGCAGAGGGAGGTATCAAATCTGACTCCTAGTCTCTTAATAGTATCCACTGTATTAGGGGGGTGGGGCTGTATCTGTTGGCCACCACAGTTTGGGTGTGAAGATGTTACATTTTCCCTGCAGCATAATCTCTGTCTTTTGGCTGTTGCACTTGAGATGATTGGCCTTCATTCATTCATTCAAAAACGGCAGAGAGACATTGTTGTAAATGTTCTTCTGCTGCTGTGGATTCTTTATCCAGGGTTAAAATAAGCTGTGTGTTGTCAGCGTAAGACACAGTCTCGATGTCAAAAGATGACACCAGGCCTAATAAGGGCACCATGTATATATATTAAAAAGTGTTGTGCTCAAAGCTGAGCCTTGGGGAACACCCAAGAGCAGCTGCTTCTCTGTTGAAGTGTAATTGCCGACTGTTACTATTTGTCTTCTGTTCCCCAAGAATGATGTTAGCCAAGCCAACGCTTTATGCGAGATCTCCACTCTTCTTAACTGTTCACCCAAGATAACATGGGAGACAGCGTCGAATGTGGCGGAGAGATCCAACAGAATCAACACTGCCATCTTTCCTTGATCCAATGCGAATTTTAGTGTCTCCGAAGTGTGTAGCAGCGCTGACTCAGTTGAATGCCCGGCCCTAAACCCTGATTGCCTGGGGTGTAACACGTTGTTTTGTAGGAGAAAGTCATTTAGTTGTCTGTTTACAAGTTCTCCATTATTTTACTTAAGCAGGGCAGTAAAGAGATGGGTCTAAGATTGGGCAAGGTGGTTGGATCTCGGAGGTGTTTCTTTTGAAGTGGTTTAACACAGGCAGTTTTCCAACTATCCGGTACTACAGCTTGCCTGAGTGAAGAGTTTATGATCTGATTGATTATTGGATTAATAGTATTAATAAGTGCATGTAGGATCTTCGGGGCAGGGATCGCATGGAGAACCTGATTTGCATGTCATGATAGCATGTCTGGACTGCCTCAGTATCAATATTTAATGGGGGAGATATTGCCAGAAACAAACGATTCTATTTAAATGCAGCCACTAATTGTATTCCCTTGTAGTAGTATTATTCTCAGTCGAAGAGGTCATCTTCAAATTAATGTCCAATAGGCCACACAAGAAAAACCAGACATCATCAAAGTATAAATTTCGGATCTTTTTACCCAGGATAATTCGGGATTTAAGGCTGCTTGAAGAGAACTGTACTTTTCCTTGTCACTAGATGGTCTCTTTAACTTGGCGAGTGAGCCCATTCACTACAGACTGGTGATTATTCTAAGTTATTAGTATCAAGATAAAACAAACCCTGACATGTTTACCATCATCTTACACACAGAGGAAGCCATGTCTTCAGGGCAATAACCATTAGGGCGGTGTTAGAAATGTGGGTCTCTAGTTGGCAGCAGTAGGTACCTTTGCCAAGTAGGGACCCTTCTTCCTAGTCATGGTAATGGGAATACACTTCTAAAATAACCCCTGTTCACCCCCTTGGTAGCTTGGCACAAGCAGACAGGCTTATCTCAGAAGCAGTGTGTAAAGCATTTGTGCATGCACACAGTAACACAGTGAAAACACTACAAATTGACACCACACCAGTTTAGCAAAATAAGCAAACTTTATCTAAACCAACAAGACCAAAAATGACAAAAATCCAAAATACAATACAATAGTTACTTTGAAAAATAACCTCTAAATTGCAGGAAAAATATGAAAATGCAGTTCCTTCGACTCAGTAGCTCCGCCCAGGGCTACCGCTATACTGACTAAGACAGAGTCTAACAATTCCAGCCAACCGCGTCGATACGGGTTAGCAAAAGTGTCAACAGACCCGGAGACAGTAATTTTTGTTGTTGTGGCCAACACGATGGTACGAGCCGGTCCGCAGCAACCGTCGTGGTTGCAATGTGAGAAGGAAGAGTTGCAGCATGCGGTGTCCTCACGGCTCCGTGCAGGTAGCGGCTCATTGACAGAGTCGGTGAGACCAAGGCTTGCATTGCAGGGTGAGGCGGTGCTCGATGTGGTGCTGGCAGGTCACGATGCGGCGATGGAGCTGATCGGTGTTCGAATCTGGCTGCTACAGAGTCAATGATGTCAGTGCAGCTTGTAGCGAAGCGGTGCAGAGTGCTGTACCCACAGGACGCAGTGCAACCAGGCAACTGAAACCAGCGGTTCGAGAGACGGTGCCCAGAAGCCTGGTGAGGTCTTCGATGTTCCTGAGACCTCGTGAACAGGGAACAAGCTGCACTTCAAGCCCTTGGAGATCTTCCTCAAACAGGGGACAAAGCAAACAGCAAAGTCCTTTCTCCTTTCCTTGGCAGCAAGTAGCCACTGCAGGCCAACCCCAGACAGCACAAGGGCAGTATTCCTCCTTAGCTTCTTCAGCTCGTCTCCTTGGCAAAGGTTCCTCTTGATTCCCAGAAGTGATCTAAAGTTCGGGGGTCTGGGCCCCAATATTTATACTACTAAATCCTTTGTTCTCTGGTGGCAGAGAAGCCCTGTGCTTGGTCAAAACCGGTTCTGTCCTCTCAATTGCTGCTTCCTGGCAGGAGGTGGAGACAGCATTGTTGAAGGCAGGTCAGGCCCATTCAGGTGAAAGGAAATCTCCTCCCCCTACTCTAAATGCAGCCCAGGTCTATACAGCCCAGCCCTGACTCATCAGTCTCTCCCCAGCCCCTGTCATCCAAAAGCCAGACATGTAATATACAAACCTGGCAGATGCACACTGGATGGGTAAGCAAGAAAAGACCTACTTTCTAAAAGTGGTATTTTCAAACACAGAATGTAAAAATCATCCGCACTAAAAGATGCATTTTAACATTCTGAGTTCAGGCATACTAAACTCTATTTTCCCACCTTGTTCCAAGGGGTAGTTATGTTTATAGGATGTTATAAACAAACTCCCCATTCTATTCTATGGGAACAGGTAGCCTTACAATAGTGAAAATCAAAATTGGCAGTAATTCATTATCAGGGCATGTCCTACCTGTCACATACACTGCACCCTGCCCACATGGGTACCTTGGGCCTACCTTAGGGGTGACTAACATGTAAGAAAAGGGAAGGTTAGGGCCTGGCAAGTGGGTACACTTGCTAAGTCGACATGGCAGTACTAGACTGCACCCAAGCTCTGCAATGGCAGGCCAGAGTTACATTTACAGGCTGCTTATGTGGGTGGCACAATCAGTGCTGCAGCCCACTGGCTACATTTGATTTAAAGACCCTGGGCACACACGCAGTGTACTATACTAGGGACTGACTAGTAAATCAAATCAGCCAATCATGGAAACACCAATCCATAACAACAATTTACAGGGAGGGCATATGCACTTTAGCACTGAACCACAGTGGTAAACTGCCCATAGTCATAAAACCCAAAAAAACAGGTCAGAAACAGGAGGTCAAAAAGGAAAAAGCCTTGGGATAAACCCGCTGAAAAAGCCAGGTCTAAGAGGTCGTATTCGCGATTTTTTATACAGTACAATGTTGCCAGCCTAACTTTGTCTTCTGTTTCAGTTTAGTTTTCTCCCTAGACCAGGGATTTCTGACATTTTCTGTAATGAGAGCTACTTGTGGTTAACGAAAATCATCCTGAGTTACTAATATTATTAATTCTGTAATAGTGACCACCTGAGACAGGATTATATTAGTGTCCACTACGTGCAAGATTACCAACAATGAAAACTTCTCTGCACCAGGCAGGGTTGAAAGCAGTAATGTAAATAAAAAAGAATTTGTTGATTTAGAGTGCCTTTACATGAGTAATACACTGTATCCAGGTGAAAAACATTGCAATTATAGCTATATATAGATGTGCATATATTAATTTACACCATCTTGTTTAGGTAAAGAAGCAGATGTTCACAATCACAGTTATCGCATTAAACCAAATCAAAACCCATGTTACAATTCATAGACAAAATATTCACATTTTGCACGTGTGATTTTATCTAATTGTCATCAAGTATGCACTCAAGTTGCAATTTCTAATTATAGGAAGACTCTTAAAAAGACTTGCAAGTAGCATATTTGTAATGTATTTTTATAATGCATGGGATTCTGCAATCCCTGGGCACACCTATTCGCCTTAGGATGTAGCTAGAAAAATAGAATAACCCCCACTTTGATCCCAATATAGCAATAATAAATTGAGCAACCCCAGCCCTTCCTATGCAGT
The DNA here is from genome assembly GCF_964204655.1 of Triturus cristatus. Lineage (NCBI taxonomy): Eukaryota > Metazoa > Chordata > Amphibia > Caudata > Salamandridae > Triturus > Triturus cristatus. Next base: position 932,804,648 of record NC_140588.1, on the reverse strand, counting down.
GCCATGGGAATTTCACCCCTGGGTAAAATATGACCAAATGCTGAAACTATAGCATGATTTGAAAAGAATTTGGCAAAAAAATACACTTTCTCCTGTATTGACCTAGTTTTCTCATTCATACATTTCATCCTTTTTCATTCGTTTAATGTTTTCTTTCTTTCTTTCTTCTTATCTCTTGTTTTCTTTTTCTTTCTTTCTTTCTTTATATATATGATCTTTCTGTTGTTTTAATGTGTATTTCGTTTTTTTTTTTGCATCTTTCTTTCATTCTATTCTCTTTCCATCAGTCCATTTTTTCTAGCTTTCTATCCGTCTTTCTATCCATTAATTGATATGTTGCTCCTTGCATTCTTTCACACCTTTCACATCTTTTCTTTTCGTAGTCCTTCCACTCATTAACTCTTTCTCATCTTTTCTTTAATTGCCCATCATTTCATCTAACATTTCTTCTTTATTTCATTATCTTTTTCTGCATTCCTACTTTCTCTCCTTTTTTCTTTTGTATTTCTTTGATCTTACCTTTTCTTCCTTTTACCCTTCATTCTTTCTTTTCTTTCTTCCTTCCTTTTCTTCTTGTACACCTTTTTTCCTTATTTACCGTGTTTATTTGTACCCTATTTCTTTCATTCTTTCTTTTACCTTCCTTCATTATTTGCATTTTACTTGCTTTCCTTTGCGCTGTCTCCCTCCAATGGCCTCAAACATCATGTCATTTTAATAGTTTGCCTTCTCTCTGTCACCGTTTTAGGCAACTTTTACGTTTTCTTTTGGTCCCCACCCTACAGCTGTGTTATTATAGCTTATTCTTGCAGGAGTTATAATTTTTACTTCTGACTTGGGATGACCTGTGAGACAAAGTTAAATGTTAAGAAGGGTCATAAAACAATTTAATCTTAGTCAGTAGTAACCCTGCTTAAGGTGGTATAGCGGGTGATTCACTATGTTCTGGTTGTCGTCTATTATTAAGAAATGACATCAAAACTCAATGCTACAGTTGAGTTCTGATATCACATTGCCTGCTGCCAGAGCCAACAGATGAGGGGAATGGCAGATCAGGTCAGAGAGCATATTTAAAGCAGCTGTGTAAGGATGAAAATGAAACGTAGCTGTTCTTTCTTCTGGTTTGTTTTTCTAGCTGTATAGTGGCAAGCAGAAAGGAGGTATTATGGCAAAACAACTTAAACTAATTCTAATAAACTTTGCCAACAAATATTTATTTATTTATTTATTTATTTATGTCATTTATAGAGCGCATGAATCACCCCAACCGGGGTATCTCCGCGCTATGACGGCCTTAGACAACGGGACCAGGCGATCAGAACAGTGTGGGTTTTAACTGCCTTCTGAAGGATGTGTAATTGGTGGAGAGACGGAGGTGGATGGGCAGCTGGTTCCAAAGAGATGGGGCTACATGAGAGAAGGAAGTTCCCCCCAGCCGGGTTTGTTTTATGCGAGGCGTGAGAAGTAGCTCTTTGGACCCAGAGCGAAGGGTTCTGGAAGGGTTGTATTGGATCAATTTATCTGCAATGTGTTTAGGTCCCAAGTTGTTAAGGGCTTCATAGACCATACAGCAGATCTAACAGCTTTGTTGATGTGTTTAATTTTGCATTAGAATTTCTATTATTACTCTTCATGTTTGCAAACATGCTGTCTCTTTCATATGAAGAGCTACGCGCCAAGAATTTTAATGATTTGTAAGAAAGGTGATAGTGTCACTGTGTTTTACAAGCAATATAGTACCCACTTACATACATGAAAAGGATATTGTCACCCCGGAGATCTATCACCTTACAAAGGTACTCGGCCTTTGGTCTCAATCCTCTATCTGGTTGTGAAAATCCTCGGTGACTTGCAATATCCGTTTAATGTACAGGAGGTGATGCTTTATCCCATATATTATTCCTCGTTTAGTAAAACCATCAATAGTTAAATATCACCATCAAAACCATATCTGGGGAAGTGTCAGTTGATAAAACTCATGCTCTTGGCATTGGAAACATCATTATTTACAGACATGCCTCTATCAGGCCCAGTCTCATCTTCTTTAGAAAATCCATAAGTAAATTAATCTTTAGCCAAAGGCAGTACAAAGCCACACTTAATGGTGAATAATGGGGATTGGTAGAAAAACAGGACAATAATGACTAGTGAGTGCTCCATAGACACTTTCAAAATACCTCTGTCAAAAACCGAGACCCTTTTATAGCTGAGCACCTGCTTTTTCTAAGATAACCTTTCCAGAGTACTCTGCACTTGGAGCCTACTACCACACCATGGCTTGCCTCCAAGGACATTCCCCAACAATAAAGCCTAACTCACAGTAAAGGAGTAGTAAATAGGCTGCATCAGAAATCATTGGCAGCAGGGTCAACTTTACCTTTATCAGAGCCATACTAAAAACAAGAATAAGGAATAACTGATGTGGCATGTGTCTCCTCTCAGCACTTCACAAATATGTGTTTTGTTTCATGTCCGAGGCACTTCACTCTAGAGACATTGATTGCTGTTCAGAAACTGTGATTGAAAAGCTTAGATAATCAGGTATGAACTTTCCATAAATTCTGAATATTTCAGCATTGTGAAATGAGTTAAACCCAAATAGGCCAATCTTCAGTTCACCGGATGGCTATTTCCCTTTGTGTGCATGACTGGTTGAGTGTAGGATAATGTAGCAGAAGGGGAAAGAATCTGGGCATCATGCGTGGAGAGGTGCTCAAAACGTGGCAAAGCACTCTTGTTCAGCATTCAGTGAAGCAGCTGTGTAAGTGAGATACAATTGCATTTGCACATGCTTACCTTCTTCTAGTATGAGGCTAATCCATGTGTTGGCAAAGGTGGCTTTATTGAGTGGTCTATGTGGGAAGAGTTCGAGGGTCGTGCTAGGGTTTTTTGCGGTGCTTGAACCGCGCAGCAGCAAAACTGTTGATGTGCTTCAGCATTAAGTAAGGCAGGGACATGTAATAGGTATAAAGTTGTGTTTGTGTGTACTTATTGCCATGGAGTACAAAGCTACTACCTTTCTTATGTATGATAGAGTGTGGGTCAACAGGGTGATATGTGTGGAAGGAGTCTGGGTATTGTGAGTGAAATGTGAAGAGTGCTCCAAATGTGCGGTGGTGAACTTGCGGCAACACATAGGCATTCGCTGAAGCAGAAACATAGAAATACATTCATGGGTGTATGCTTACCATCTTCAAAGGGTTGGGTAGGGAACTATGTCAGTGCTTGTGGTCAGTTGGCAGTGCATGGATTGCTATTCTAGCATTGGTGGGAAGCGTAAGATGTTGTTTAAGCTGATGGTGTATACACCTATTCTCTTAGCTCTTTATTAGTTAAAAAACAAAACAGAGCATCCACTATATGCTTTTTAAAAATGCTATTGCAGGGGAGGAGCCTAGCGCGCAACCAAGATGGCCGCGTAGGTGCGAGGCTCCCGAGGACCTCCGCGACCTCCTACATAAATCCTGACCGAATCCTGTCCTGAATGAGGGGACTGAGTTTGTGAACCCGAGCTGAGGTGACACCCGTTTTCCGTTTTTCAATCGGACTTCGGACACCGGCGGGAGCGCCGATTGAGGTTTGCGGCCTTCTCCACACCGGCCCCCCGTACTGGAGTAGTGGGGCGATCCGGCGACAAAGCGAACAACAGCGGCGGGCAGGGCTGGGCGACTCGCGTGCCCTGCACTTTCGCTTTCGCTTTTGCGCCCTCCTTGCTGCCAGGCGAGGTAGGGTTGCGGAGCGGTGTGCGGTGCTGTGGCCTCGTTGGGGTGCCCTGCCGGCCCGCCGGCCGTGATCCGTCCTGAGGAGCGGTGGTCGCCCCCCCCGGAGCCCGTGAACGGGATTGTCTACCCCCTTTCTGAGGAGATTGGCTCGATTTGGGGATTGCGACCATGGCCACAAAACAAGATGGCGACCGGGCCAAGGTGAAGTCGACCCGTCGTGGCACGGCCCATCAATCTAATAACATGGACCGCTACACCCTCCAGAAGGGATCTCCAGAGGCGCCGCGTAGGTCCCCCACGGGCCCGACTGATGCTCCTGCTCTGCCCACGGACCTGACCCTCCGGGATGTCATGGGCGCCATCGCCGAGATGAAGGCCTCGGTGGACCAGCGCTTTGACACTCTGGCGCAGAAGATGGACTCGGTCCTCGTGGACGTGGGCCTCGTGAGAGCCGATCTGTCTAAAACAAATGACCGGGTCGATTCTTTGGCCCACTCTACCTCGGGCCTCACAACTGACGTGGCGGCCCTCCAACAGGAGGTGCGCAGGCTTGGCCAGGCGAGCGCCCTGATGAATCGTCGACTGGAGGATTCCGAGGGTCGGGCCCGGAGAAACAACGTCCGCATCATCGGGGTGCCGGAGGGACGAGAGGCAGAGGCAGCGGATCTGTTTGTGGAGGACCTGGTCCTCACCCATCTACAGCCCCGGGGGCTGAGCAAATTCTTTGCAGTGGAACGGGCCCATAGGGTCCCCGGGGGTAGGCCTAAGATCGGCACCCCTCCGAGGCCTCTCATCGCCCGGATCTTCAATTTTAGGGACAGAGACGCTATCCTGCAGACTTCTAGGCTCCAAGGGCCAGTCAGACTTGACAACATGGATATTAATTTCTATCCTGACTTTACTCCGGCGGTCCAAAAGCAGAGACTGAGCTTCCTGGGTGTCAAACGTCGCCTACGGGACCTGAATCTCAAATATTCGATGCTTTTTCCAGCTAAGCTGAGGGTGGAGGTAGATGGCCGCACGCACTTTTTTGATCGTCCCGAGGCGGCCGGGGACTGGCTGGACACTTTGCCCGAAGATCGGGGCCGGGGGGGCGGGGGGGGAGCGGTTGGTGGGGAGGGCCCGCCGGATCAGGACTAAGGGACTAATGGTATGCCTTGCTCCGTAATGTGTTATTGTCACCATTGATTGTTAGGGTAAGTTCCCCTCCTGTGGAGGTCGTGTGGGGTCTCTTGGGGGATCTCCCTCCTCCTCTGGGGGACTAGTTAGTTTTCTTCTATGGGGCGACAGGCACACTGCACTTTGGGGGGGCTGTTCGGGCTCATGCAGGGGTGCAGGGTGGGGGGAGTTCTGTTGGGATGGGTGGGTTGGGGTGGGGTGTGGTTCGTTTCTACCGCAAGGCAAACCCTTTATTGTATTGGTGTTTTTGAGATGCTCTCGGGGGGACAAATGATGGCTTCTGTATGTGATGGGGGGTAGGGACCTGACTTTGTTGTCCTGGAATGTTAATGGACTGGGGGATAGGATTAAGCGGGGTGTGGTCCTGCAGTATCTGAAACGGATTTCGCCTGATGTGGCCTTTCTGCAGGAGACACACCTTATTGGTAACTCCTTTTGTGCCATGAATCGACGTGGTTATCGTTTGGTGGCCCATTCGGGCTTTACATCAGGCTCACGAGGGGTGGGCATTATGGTCAGGACCTCGCTCCCGCTAGAAATAGACGAGGTGCGCCATGATGAGAGGGGACGCTACACTGTTTTGGTGGGGAGAATGGAGGGCAAAGTAGTCGTCTTTGTCTCAGTGTACGTCCCACCGGGGTTACAGTCCACCACCTTTGCGGACCTGGGACGCCTCCTTCTCGACCTTCCGGGGGGGCTTCTGGTGGTTGGGGGGGACTTCAACGCGGTGGTTTCTGGGACTATGGATCGTTATCCCCCTAGGGACCTCCCCCGGGCACAGGCGTGGCTGTCGGGCCTTTTGGACACACTGGGATTGGTGGACTGTTGGCGTTTAAAGCATCCCACTCAGCTGCAGTACACCTTCCATTCGGGTGCCCATGGTAGCCTTTCGCGGCTTGACCATATCCTTGTCCCTGCGGCCTATGCCGGGAGAGTGGGGGAGGTGCGCCATCTGGCGAGGGGCATTTCAGATCACTCCCCACTCCTGTTGCACTTTGATGTCTTCCCGAGGGGGGAGGGCAGGGTAGCTCCAATCAATGCTTGGTACCTGCGCGACCCCACTATTCGCGCTGACTTGACTAAATCCTTACAACGGTATTTTGAGGAGAATGTGGGGTCAGTCCTGTCGGCTATCTCCCTGTGGGAGGCTTTCAAGACAGTGCTTAGAGGGGAGGCCCTTTCCTTTATTTCCCATGCCCGGAGGCGCGCACAGGAGGAGGTGACCCGGGTGGAGGCCGAAATTACTGAATTGGAGGGTGATTTGGGGAGTGAGGTGACTGACGCTGCGCTTCACGTTCTGCACCTTAAGCAGGCGGCCTATAGGGCCCTCGTCACGGAGGCGGCCAGGGGCCTCAGCAGAGAGCAACAGGGGCGATTGTATGATGTGGGTGATAAGGCGGGCAAGTTGATTGCGTGGTTGGATAAGAAGGAGAGAGCTAGTCGTGTGGTCCCGTTGATTGAGAGGACGGATGGCGTGCGTGTCACTGAGCCGGAAGGCATAGTTTCTTGCTTCGCGGATTATTTCCGCGAGGTATATTCCCCGGTTTCTCCCTGCTTGGAGGAGGATTCCCATGCCCTGCTGCGTGACATCGCGCTCCCCTCCCTTTCTGTAGAGGACAGGGAGTCGCTGGATGCCGCCCCCACTTCGGACGAAATCGCCCTCGCCATCCGCTCGGTCGCTTCTGGCAAGGCCATGGGCCCGAACGGCATTCCTATCGAGTTATACAAGCTGCGACCGGATGTACTGGCACCCCACCTCCGCGCAATGTTCCTTGCGGCCCACTCGCGGGGCTCCCTCCCGCCGGACCAGCGTCTGGCTACCATCGTGGTCATCCACAAGGAGGGGAGACCGCGAGACCGGGTCACATCCTATCGGCCTATCTCGCTCTTGAATGCGGAGCCTAAAATTCTCGCCAAGGTGCTCGCCAACCGGCTGGTCGGCGTGGTGGGCGACCTGGTCCACCAAGACCAGTCCGGCTTTATTCCCCATCGCAATACGGCTCTTAATCTGCGACGCCTGCACGGCGTGCTAGCGCGTGTTCCGTTCGTGCGGGAGCCGGCCATCTTGGCGTCTTTGGACGCCACTATGGCGTTCGACACACTCGAGTGGCCGTACATCTGGGCGATGCTGGCGAAATTTGGCTTTGGGCCGGGATTCATCAGCTGGGTCAAACTGTTGTACTCGGACCCACTTGCGCAGGTGGTGGTGAACGGTCGAGTCTCGGCCCCATTCGGGCTGGGACGGGGCACGCGACAGGGTTGCCCCCTGTCGCCGCTCCTGTTCGCACTGGCCTTGGAACCCCTGGCAGAGTGGCTGCGGTGGCACCCTTCTATCCGAGGTCTCCGTTGGACCCCCGAGTATGAGGACCGCGTGTCCCTCTATGCAGACGACATCCTTTTGTACTTAGCCTCCCCGCGCAAATCACTGATTGTCCTGGTCGATGTGTTGCGCTCTTTTGGCCGCAATTCAGGCCTTGTCATCAACTGGGCCAAATCCTGTGTCTATGTGCTTTCCGGGGAGGCTCCTGTCCTCCCGCAGGGCTGTCCGATCCAGATTGCCTCGCAGGGATTTCGATACTTGGGTGTCTACATTACGCTGGACCCGGTGGCCCGCTACGAGCGAAATTTGCTTCCCCCCCTCCAGCGCTTGAAGGAGGATGTCGCGCACTGGCGGCGCTTGCCGCTTTCGCCGCTTGGCCGGGCGGCGTTGTTCAAGATGATGTCACTGCCGCGCTTCCTGTACGCCCTCCAGAACACTATGGACTTGGTCCCAGCGCGCTACTTCCGTGAAGTGGAAGGTTTACAGCGCCGCCTGTTCTGGGACGGGAGGCCGCGTATAGCCTTGGCAAAGTTGACGCTCCCGTGGTACGACGGAGGGATTGCCCTCCCGGACATTAAACGGTATTACTGGGCCTCCCAGTTAGCTGCAATTAATCATGGCCTCTATGGGCCCGCCCTAAACCCGGCATTTGAAATGGACAAGATGCTCCTGCCCGGTGGCGACTACAATCGAGAGCTCTATGCTAGCGTGCCCGATTCCCGCTTGACGGGACCCACGCGTGTCATTGTGCGAGTATGGCACGCGGCTAATGCAGCTATGGGCTGGAAGGACCGTTTGACCCGGGCGTCACCGCTGTATGCGTCTGAGAGGTTGGGCTCTTTGTGGACCTCGAAGGGCTTCGAGCAGTGGGACACGATAGGCATCAGTACAGTGGGGGATCTCTGGACGAGGGGAGGATTCAAAACATTTGAGACGCTGCAGGCGGAGTTTCAGCTGCGGGGCAGTGAATACTTTCGGTACCTGCAGGTCCGTCACGCACTGGGCTCCGTCTTCCCAGACGCGGCCTCCATCCCGGAGTCCTCCCCCCTGGAGGATCGAGTGCTAGATGGCCATGTTCCGGACAGCACGATCTCCCTCATTTACAAGAAATTGATAAATGATCGCACGGGCTTACTGACTGGCCTCCGCGAGGCCTGGGTTGCCGATGGGCTGGAATTGGACGACGAGGACTGGATTTCCGCGGTGGCCTCTCCGAAGGAGGTGGCCATCCCGGCTCGCCTTCGCTTCGTCCAGCTTAAGATACTCCACCGGGTGTACATGACGGGGCCAAGGCTTCTGCGTATGGGCTATGCCGAGGACGGATTGTGTAAGCGTGGGTGTGGTGCTTCAGCGACATTTTTACACATTCTGTGGGAATGTCCGAGGGTGGAGCGATTCTGGCGTGGTGTGCATGAGGTCCTGCGAGCGGTTACGCATGTCGCGCTGTTGCCTGAAGCGAGGAGATGTTTGCTGAATGTGTGGGAATCGACCGATTACTCGGTTCCGCAGACGCGATGGGTGACTCTGGGCTATATGGTGGCTAAACGGGACGTTGCACAGCTGTGGGGATCCCAGAGGCCCCCGGCGGTGTCGGCCTGGAAAGAACACATGGATTGGTGCATGTTCCGAGAAAAGGTGGTTATGTGGCGCGGGGTAAGCCTGGGGCATGGGTGAAGATATGGGGCCCCTGGAACGCCCACCGCGGGGGTATCTGCGAACCGCCGTTGTTGCCACCCGCTTCACCAGCTCCATCCCCCTAGTTTACTCCCTCCCTCAGTCCCGAGCACAGTGTTCTCCCAGTCCCGGACCTGTTTCCCTTCCCCTCTCGGGGGTTTTTTGTGGATGGATTGGGGTCCCCCATTTGAGGAGCACGTGCTGCCACTTTCGATCGTGGGTTGCCTTGCGGGTGTGGGGTTTTTTATGTTGTTGTGTTGTATAAAATGAAACCGTATTGTGGGCTCAGAGCCATATGGCCCGCGTTGTTGATACCTCCTGCCTTAATGTCTATGCAAAGCCAAGTGCCTCGTTGTATGTATGTCATTTGCTATCGTCACTTTAGCGGCCGGCCGGAAGGTTGTAGGCCCATACCTGTATATATTTGAGATTGCAATAAACGGTTTCAAAAAAAAAAAAAAAAATGCTATTGCAGAATAGTGACAAATAAGTTTAATAGTAAAGGTTCATATTATTTCATTATTTTACAATTTCAATATAAATCTAAAATCTATTGATATTTATGAAGAGATATAGTTATAGTTTGGCTGACAAAGATAGTCACAAACAGACAGATTAATCATATTATTGTTTATGCTTCATTTTGTATCGATTGAGATGGAATGATACACTACTACACTTTACGTACATTTCATTGAATGCTTTCCAATGAAAGCTGAGTGAAAGTTGCATAAAGTGTAAATTCTTTCTGCGGAAATAGCAAATATTGAAAAGCATATGAATATATTCACCATCCAGAACAGAATAAGCACAAACAAAGATGGTTGAATTTTAACATACACAGTTGTCAATTGCTATAACATTGCTTGTAAGGTTAATGCATTTTTTTCAAAGTTAGATGGAATACAGAACAGAGCGAGGTGTAGTTGAACGGGAGTATTCATGAGTCTGGTGCATAAAGAAGAAATTACATTGCTTTTCAAAGGCTGTAAATCCAATAGCTACCTCCAATTCCATTTCCATCTCTCAAGCTTTGTGACAGAATAGTGATTGGAGAGGAATACTCAGCACAGGTGTGTACCCAAGCACACCTCACTGAGTTTGATTGTGCACGATGGGCGCATGCATAACATATATGTACTTTTTTAATTTTTTTATTTACATAGAATAGCTGTGGTTGGAAACGTATATTAATCAACCCTGAATGAGAATGTCTGATGGCAGTCCCCTATTGTGCCGTTCTTTAACGCAATTGCTGTACATCGACATATTTGCATATTTTTCTCATGTTAATATGACCAATTTGTATAGTAGTGTTAATTGTTAATATATTGTTAATATGTAACTCATTTCTCTTCATGCAGTATGGTTATCTGCAAAGTGCTCTGCACCTATTTTGCTCTACTTTCTGGTATACAAAACCGTAAATAAACACATGACAACATTTAAATACAATATATCAAGATGATAGCCAACAACCTAATGTAGTAAATCACTGAAAAGAAGCAGACTGTTTCAAAACACAAGGGGCTCGATTTATTTTCTGGCTCATAGTTTGTTGTTTTGCCAGGGCACGTGAGACAATTACTCCATTGTTCTGGGCGAGGGACCACCCGCTAGATTTATAAATGACCACAACTCAACAGTTTTCTGTTTTTATTTTCAAAAAGAAAACCCCAAAAATGATGGAAATAAAAAAGATGCGTGCTCCCCTCACCATGGAAGCCCTCTCACATGGCTAGGGGAGTGTTTAGCAGTTTTGACTGCCCTTACCAATAGGGTTTTTCATCTATCTAAATCTGGAGAGCAGAATTTTAGGTCTGCCTCTGACGGCCCTTACTCAACAGGGCCGTTGAAGGGGTTTTAATAACGGCGGAGACAGAGTAGTCTCCATCATGGTTAAACCTATGGTCCACCCGCATCTAAAAAGGTCAGAAGGACCATTATCTTAGTGGTAAGCATGCTCTGTTGCCATTGCAGTGCACTATGCTTACCACCAAGAAAAAAATCAGGCCCAAAGTTATCAACGGTGTCATTTCATCAAAATCACAAAGAGTATGGAAATAACCCTCACACCACTTTTGACCCGTACCCCCTCTACATAATGTGAAACTTTATCACTCAACTATGACTTTAACCAATATTAAGATATTAAATACTTGATATTTGAAAACAAAAAGTCTATGGCGCAGAATTTTTATTGAACATTCTAAGGTGTGCGCAGCATATCAAACAGAGACCAATGACAGACAGAAACAAACCTACACAATAAAAAGAGTGATTAAGTTTTAAAGTTCAGCTGTCATGGTTGTCAAATGACATCAGTGGTAAAATAATTGTTGGGGGTTGTAATCATCAACTTAGGAGTACAAATTGCTAGTTTAAGTTACCACTAAGCCTGGGCGGTGAACTCCACTTGCGGAGTTTGTGGAGTTTTCTGCACCCCGCGTTACACGGAGCTCATGGAGTTCTGGAAAACTATGCGGAGCAGAGTTTTTTTTCTCCTTCGCGCTTGTCAACATCAAGTTGGTGAGGAGCGAGAAAAATCCAACTCCTGGCAAGATGTTTTCCCGTTCACGATCGTCAATGTCAAGTTGGCGAGCGAGAGCGTGGAAAATCGAACTCCCAGTGAGATCTCTCAATCCGGGCGGTTGGATTTCTCATTGAGAGTGGTTGTGTATGCTTGTGACCGCTCGTGTTGAGAAACCGTCCGTTCGTGTTGAGGAAACTGCTGCTAGAGTAAAGAATCTACTCGAGCGGCAGAAAGGAAGCAGCACCCGCTTGTGGCCACTTGCTTTGTGCATTGTGCTGTTTGCGATAATTGCACAATGCGGACAAACATCAGGCACTGAAAATCACCACGAACGGCATTTATCTAACGCACTCCGCCGCTTGCGGAGCTCCGCGTAGCGCGGTGGAGTTTTTTTTGCACTTCGCAGAGTTCTGCATAATTATTTTTACCATCTGTGTGACCGTCTATGCAAAATGTACATTTGAAAAAGGTTTCAAGGTTTTGCGCTTTGCTTACTTATGCAAAAATCATGACTTTTGCAACAATTAATGTTGCAAAATAAAAACTTGCAGAGGCACATTCTACATCCCATTTATATTATGCAAATAAACACTGTTTTAAACTTGCAGAGAAGGAGTCAGCATACAGCTTTCATGCTCGCTGGATTTGAAGAGAGAGAAAAAGAATTCTGAATGTGAGAAAAATTATTTTGCAGTGCTCCATAAATCTTTGCGTGTATGAAGGTAAAGGTAAATTGGACCATTTTATGAAAAAGTGAAAATCAGGAACCTTATAAAAAAAACTTAGTACATCATTATCTTAAGTGACCCTCATGATAATGAAAGTGTTGAACCTAAGAAAAGCCACCAGGGTAACATTGACATGAGCAGTTTAAAATGGTGCTTCCCTGAAATGGTGACTCTCATATGAACTCTAGTGATCGCCTTTGTAAAGAGTATTCACATTTTAAGGATCCTGCAAAACATGAAAGTTTCTGATATACAATTCTAGCAAAAATTATTAATTCAATACCATAGTGGAATGCTAGTTCATTCCATTATTGGTGCTGGGCTCATTGGTGTTTAAAACCAATTTGTTACCAAACATTGCAGTGGTACATGGTTTCTTTGCACTTGAACTGTTTGGAATGTGTTGCTTTCATCTGCACAGCTAGCAGTATGTGTAAACGCCTGCAACAATAACAATACAACAAAACTGCAAAATAACAATAACATTTCAGGAGAAAATCAATATCATGACAAGAAACAAGACAATGATGCAACACAACCAACATAGAACAATAAAATAACAACACACTGATAATACAAAAACAGTACAACTTAATAAAACAGGAGCACACCAATAGCACACCGCACCACACTACAGTGACACAGCCTTAATTCAGAAAAATTAAACATACCGCAAGTTCAATGTATTGCTGTGTTAGGTTGTGTTACACTCGGCTGTGTGACGGAACCACGCATGCTGATTCCATTCGATCTTACCCATGCAAGTATTGATCACACATATGCTTTTACCACACATACCTTTACAATGAAATATGCATTGTTAACGCATGTACGGCAAAGACATATTAGTGGTTAAGACTTCCCCCCGCCCTGAGCCCTAAAACGGGTCTCAAAGCCATAAAAAGTACCCCGATCCCTGCCCCTCGCTCTGAGCCCTTAAACGGTCGCTGAATCCCCCACCCTGAGACCTAAAACGACCCCCTTTCCACCTCAAAACCAACTCTTTTCCCCGAGCACTAACAACTTGGCTGCCCCAGCACTAACATGTACCCTGATGGCTGCCCCCCAACCAGGGCCCTAAAACGGTTTGCCAAGCCCCGGCCTTGAGACCTCAAATTCCCCCTCCCTCCTGAAAACCAACTCCCTCCCTGTGCCCTAAAAACATCCCTGCTCACCAAGCCCTAAAAACTACCCCAACCCCCGAGCCCTAAAAACTACCTGACCCCTCAAGCCCTAAAAACTTCCCAATTACCCCAAGCCCTAGAAACTACCCTGACCCCCCAAGCCCTAAAAACTTTCCAGGCCCATAGCCCTGAAAACTACCACCCAACCCTTAAAAACTACCCTGACCCACCCTCAGCAAAACATGGCTCCAGCCCCACTTACCTCACGCGTCCTCTCCCGATCCTTCCTTGTCCTGGACCCACCCATTCCAGCAGCTAGACCGCGCACTGCCTTAACCACGCATATGGGTGGTTAAAGGAACCTTTGTTGAGCTTGCATTGTTCGGACATGCATGACTCTACCTGCGTTGTTCTGACCATCTCCCATTACACTCTGTTGATTTGTTGCATAAAGTTGTGTTGTATTCTTTTTTGAGCTGATGTGTCATTGTACATAGGTGTATATCAGTTGAAGTCCACCTGACTAAAGATGCAGACTTTCATTTTTTGCTGGTCTTAGGACTCTGCATACTTTACTACTGCTTGCCAGTGCTGAAAGACTCCAGTAAAGTGGAAGTACATGTGCCCAGGGCCTATGAATTAAATGTTACTAGTGGGCCTGCAGCACCAGTTGTGCCACCCACTGAAGTAGCCCTTGAAGCACGTCTCAGGGCTGCCATTGCAGAGTCTGCATGTGCAATTTGAAACTGCCATTTCAACCAGTCAAAATAAACCTTTTGCCAGGTCAAAGCTTCCTTTTTGTTACATATAAGTCACCCTTAGCATAGGCCCAGGGCAGCGAAAGGGCAGGGTGCAGCATATTTAAAAGGTTGGACATGGCCGTTTAAGTTTTACATGTCCTGGTAGTTAAATTCATTTTACACTACTGCAAGGCCTTTCTCTCCCATAGGATAACATTGAAGTTACCTTATTACGTTTTATGAGTGTAATTTCCAAATCAGAAGAGATCACCAGTTCATTTATGGTGCCTCTGGAACCCTAATTTAAAATTCTAACTTATGGTGAAGTCAGATTTTAAATTACAGCTCTGAAAACTGCCACTTTTCGAAAATTGGCATTTTCTCGCCTTAACCATTTGGTGTCTGCAACCCCGTCTCTGGGTCGCATGACTAAGTGGCGTTGGCAGTTGGGCTTTGTGTATTCCTCCTAGACAGCCAGACACAATGGGAGATAAGGTGTGACTGGATGGGTCATCACTGGCAGGGTGGGAGGGAGGAGCTGGGACCAGCCTCACTTACACCTGAATAGGCGGTTTCCTGTCTCCACACAAACAGCTGCATACCCCCATGTAGTGAATCTGGAGCAAGGGCCAGAAGGCAGGGCATCTGTGCACCTCAAAGACATGCCTCTAGAAGCTCCTCCCCACTTCAAAGGCACAACTGTGTATAAAAGACCTCAGATACCAACTCTTCAGTACCCTACTGGATCTGTGGATACTCGGCTAGGAAGAAGGGCAGCAGTGGCGCTGCAGGGACTTCCACTCTGCTGGACTGCTGCACTTAAGGAACTTCAGCCCTGTTGTTCTGACCTGCTACTTGCTGCCCTAATGGGTGATGAAGGACTGGACCTGCATCTCTTGAAACCAGAACCCAGAGAGCTTATGGTTCTTTATCAGCCTCTGTGGATCCAGTGGTACCGACACATCTCCTATGCCGTGTAGCCTAAACAGAAGCAGAATTGACACATCGCCACTGCTGCTTGGATTGGGCCTGTTGCAAAGACCCACATCGCAGCTCTTGGAACTGGTGCATTTTCTCAACTGTGCTACGCATCCTCAGTGCAGGCACTCGCAACCCTGGTCAATGGCAGATTCGACGATGGAATCGGACTCCGCATCGCAGCTCTATGGAAAAAATCCATCACCTCGACTGCACTCCGCATCATCAACACCGTCCTCCACATTAACAGTTCTCATCGACAGGATCCTCAGTGATGACACTACAGGACCGTACATCTCAGCCTCGCAGAATTTCAGAACCAATTCACTGCTTCGGCTGCGTAATGTATCTTTTACGGGGACCTACGCACCATTCCGCAATACAGGATTTAAGGTACTTTTGTTCAGCAAGCCTAACTGGGTCCCTGTAGCCGGCCTACGTTTCATTACAATTGGCATGAACTTGAGGAGGCTTTGTCCCAGTCAGGCACGTACAGATATCCACCGTTGGCGCAGTTTTCTCTAAAAACTTTCAAATTCAATATCTCCTGTTCTACTAATTAGATATTTGTCATTTTGGTCTTCTTTTATTTATTACCTTAAACTCTATTTTTCTAACCTGGTGTGGGGACTTTTTGTGTGATATTTTCACAGTTTTACTATTTGAAGTGTTGGACAAATACTTTACACATTGCCTCTAAGTTAAGCCTGACTGCCCTGTGCCAAGCTACCAAGGTGTGGAGCGCAAGTTCATTTGGGGGTTGCTTGAGCCTTACCCTGACTAGGATTGTGGTTGCTGCTTGACCAGGGCTCACACCCCAGTCAACCAGTAACCCAGTTTCTAACATCAAGCCAATAATCTTCACTTTGGCAAAACTGCTCAAGTGATCTTGGAAACATCCAGATTTATAATGCAATCACACCATTAATAAAAACAGATTTTATTATTGGCAAGTCCAACTACATATGCACTATTCTGCAGCAGTAACTATCTCGTTTAGAAGCCTGACACAATCTAAATAGGCACCAGAAAACATGCTATTTCAGAATTTTTCGGTGAGCATTTATGTTACACTTCTATCTTGGATATGAATTACTTGTGGAATTTTGTTATTATTATTATTAAAAATGTCTCACTGTAGAAAATATGAATAACACATTAGCTTGGAGTAAGACACAACTACTCATATAATATACTTTGCGGATATGACAGTGGCATTCAGATTCAGGTTTGAGAGGAAAGGAAGGCAAAACTAGTCACAAAAAACAATTGGTAAATAAGGGATGAGCAGTAATACATACCTAACACAGAGGTAAGATACAACTTCTTACGTATAAAGTTTGAATCAGGCCCTTTATGCCTTCATCCAGCTTGCTAACTGATCTGAGTAAGCATGTCTTACTCCAGGGAATTCATGACTAAGAAAAACCTTAGTAGAGACTAAGAAACAACTCCTCACAGAAAATGCTTGGTGAATAATTTCTGGAAATTGGGAGTGATTCAAATAGAAGACAGAAATAAATTGCAAGTACTCCAAGAAATATTATTGAATCTGGTCTGTGGTGTCTTAATCGAAACTTATGTATGACTAGATCAACAATTTATAATAGCAAGACATGCTTACTCATTGATCTGATTCATAAAGCTTTTTTACTGTGAGTGAACATCATTCTCTGAAAGAATTCGCAGGTAAGTCATGCATACTGTAGAATAAGACACAACATCAATTGTTAATCAGTTCTGAAAGATTAGTAATTCACACCAAATTAGAAGTAAGACACAGTTGCTCACAGGAAAGCTTTGTTAATCAGTTTGAGTGTTTTCACTGCACAAGTTTAACATATAGATTTCTCTACCATGTTTTAATGGGTTTATATTCTTCTTTATTTAGAGGTGTGCTTATTGGACTGTGGCAGTCATGGCATCTGTTCCGGAGGGTTATGCCAATGCGAAGAAGGTTGGGGAGGAATGAACTGTGATGAGCGTGCATGCCACCCACATTGTGCTGAACATGGCCAATGCAGAGATGGAAAGTGTGAATGCAGCCCCGGCTGGGAAGGAGACCATTGCACCGTTGGTAGGATGATTTGATAGATTATTGTATGATGCTGTATAAACTTCATCCGAAGCAAAATGCCCTATGAATATGCAGTGGCTTGTCAATTCATTTTCAAGTGATGCCATTTTGAAAGGAGAAATCATGGGGCAGGATGACACTGATTGCACCAGCAAATAATCCTACCCCCTCTAAATTTCTATGCAGCAATAATGTATTAACAATTTGTTTCCCACTGTACCACAAAACATTGCAATATAGATTTATTTATTAACATTATTATGAAATATCCAAGATTATTATACGTCAAAACGATTATAATTCATCAGAAGATTTTTTTTAAAGTAACATAGTCCTAAAATTCATATACACTAACACACATTCTAAAATATGATTTCTATTCCATATGCAATCCTTTTACTTAGTTGAGAAGTACAGGAGTTTAGAAATAACAGTTTTTGGAAGATCGTGTGGTATGAAAGGAAAGATTTTCCTGAGAATTTTTTAAATAAAGGTGGACGAGGTGATAGGTCTCGTGTGATTTAGGATGTCAACCTTTGTGTGAATTGGAACTTGGATGTCAGAGATCTTAAGTATAAAAGTCAATATAGACCAAGTTGACAATGGAAATAAAAAAAAGACTCCAAAAGTCAAGGTCAACCATGAAAGAATGTGGCAGAACTTAGCGAGCTTAGAAGTAGAGAATAATTTATATAAAATAAATATATAAGCAACTTTTGTACAACATAAATGTAATCATTGTACCAGTGTCAGACATTTTTGTCTGCATGCATAACATTTTCACTGATTAATTCAGAATACAATTTTTGCACTGGTCATCCTTGAAAAGGATTTTTTTAAGGACCATTTGTTGCAAATGGCAGAGCAAAATAGCCCAAGTAATGTTCACCATCATGTCCTTTCATGTACATTCTTTATATGTGTGTACATAAAATAAGAAACTTCCCCTTCAGAAGATTAGGGTGTCAGACAGAATATGCCTCTTTGGGCAGGAATATTTAGTAGATTTGACTTAGAATGATAAGATCAGGCTGGAGGGTGGGGTATAATTGATTTTCTAGCTAACATCTCTGAGGAAATCATCCTTTTGCCTCGTTACTTCCAATTCCATCAAATTTAATATGCTATTATATTCTCAGATATTTTATATTTGAATTCATGTGCACCGAGGCCTACTGATCAGCATCTAAGTACAGGTGCGGTTTGTGAAAAGAAAAAACATTTACGGTATAAAGTTGTCATGAGTGACTTTTTGGTATACCACGTCTAATGACTAAAAAAAGATTTTTGTAGTTGCAAACTATATTGAATACAAGAATTATGGTATAATTTCTTCATGTGCATCTAAAAAAAGTAAACATTTACTGCAATGATGTGTGAATAATTGTTGCAGTTGCCCAAAGTTCAGAAGTAATATTTTCTCTGCTTCCATCTAAAACAGCTTACATGCTAACATGCTAAAAACTCTATTTTGTGCAGCAAACTTGAGAGGCCTGCTTGTTCAAAGTGTGACATTGATAAAAACAAAATGTTTACATTCTGTTATGAATATGTTTCGAAATTCACATATTTTGTGTATAGATAATAAAGTCTAACAAAAATAAAAAAAATCATCCAGGAGCTACAATTGATGAAACCTCTACATATGTGTTACCTAGGTGTCAAGATAGACTCCAGGGCTACATTCACACCCCAAAAGGAGTCTATGAAAGCAAAAGCGCAAGTCCTTAAATATAACTTTACATTGAAAAATCCATCTGGGAGACCAATCTTCAGCCAATGGCCAAAGTAATGAAGGCTAAATTGATACCTGCATTCTCATCCTGAGCAGAAATAATGATGGGTGTGGAGGCCAATCTCCTGGACAAAATTGTGATAAGATCCTATTATCAATTTTCCTGCTATTGAGACCAGCATCGCCTACCCAAATTAGGCTAGAGTTTTTGCTGATAAAACAGTCCCTTGCTAGGCCTGCAGCATTTGTCAAATGCTGCCACTAACTGTGGTCAGTTACAGAGGGCTCATTGGCTGACTTAGTCTGGTCTTCAAAGGGGGAATTGTGAATATAAAAATTACCTCGAAAGAAGCATTGAAAAGCTTGAATTGGGAAAGCTATGGAAATTAAATACATCCGGTCAAATCTTTTGAAGAGCGGTAAATAAATCTATCATGGTGCAAAGTTGGTAGGACAATAACGTGGCTAAGCAGTCACATGGGTGGCTGGTGATAAAATCCTACGATGTCCAAAAAGAGCTCCCCCTTTTGGAAGCCACTTACTCCCTGAAGATCAAACAGGAATTACTGGTTCTGAGACTTTGTGACATTCCAATCTAGATTTCTTACCACAATGTAGGGGAGAAGGCCAAAGGAGGTACCAGAAATGCTGGTTATGTCATCAGGCAGATGAAATCCTGCAGCACGGCATCCGCATTTGCCCTATTTTGGTCATCAGAGAAGGAGTATTAATGCATTAGGAATCAGATCTTTTAGATCAGCACTAATTGAGATGTTAGATCAAAGAAACACAATGCTCAATATTCGATTGGTACATTTCTTGGACGTCTTTAAATCAATTGCTAAAGTGACCACTTAGACATAGGCAGGGGTCAAAGTGGACGGCTAAGAAAGGCTCTGTCAAGAATCCCAGAGACACCTTTCGCAGCACGTGGGCTGCTAGAGATAACTTGTGTTTGTCGGTTCCCTATCCTGTCAGGTTGGATATTTGCTCTAGTTTATCTGTACATCTCGTCTGACCAACTATCAGCACTATTGCACTTTACGCGTAATTTTGTACACAGCATAGGCCTTTGTCAAGCTTATATTAATGGACTGGCACAGGCAGCTACATGGAATTAGGGCTCATCAGCTTTTACTTTATACTGGCTATTGGCAAACAAAACAGAAGTGCAGCACTGTTGCACTTTATTCGCTATTTTGCAAAAACTGTCATAATCAGTCAGCACCTAAAATTGCTCCTGCTGACAGTGATTCGATATCAATGCTTGTTTTCCTTCATTTTATCTTTTTATTCATGATGTCAATCATACATTTTATAATGTATATGGTTTTTATTGACTAATAAATGACTTTATACTATACTACTATTAAAGTTTGATTGTATATTCTATTCATCCATGTATTGAACTGTTTAATATCCCTTGCCTGAAGGTAAGGTACTGTGTTAAGCAAAAGGAGGTTTATATTCCTTGGCAGGGTGTCTGCTGATTACACTCCATTAACATTTTGCTCTGAATGTTTCCTGTGTCTTGTTCTGTAGCTTAAACCTTGGGTCTTGTTCTTTACCCTGCTTGACCCCCTTAATCAGAGAGCTGAAGAATGCAAAGAGATTTGGTTTCCAGCTCTTCATGGCAAAGAACGGTAGCCTCTTGTTGACCCCAATGACAGGGAGTCAAGCCATTGGACCATGCTTCCTTTGTGGACCAGATTGTGTATGTCTAGAAAGTGCAGAAGGAACCAGAGACAGAGATCATTGCATGCCTAATGCAGAGAACAGGAAGACTAGCTCCTACTAAACTTTCTACTCCAGGCCCATTCAACATTTTTTCCTTGTGTTTATGAAGTGAAGAAAGCACTGCTGAGAATGGGAACTGATGCTGCAACAGAAGAAACCCAATTACCAGGTGCAAATTGTCATTTTGATCTAGAATTTATATGGAGCTGTGGGAAGCCATCCTACAACATAAACCATCCACTCTCTTAGAATCATTTCTGGCAGTTTGAATACATCTGGAACACCAGAAAACAAGTTGCAAAGCTTTTTCAATTAGATATTACTTTTCTGGAGAACACAACATAGTGACAAGAGCCCTATAACAAGATTATACTTTGGTTACTACATAGGAAGAGTTTGTCTCAGTCAGGGGATATTGAAGGACCATAAAAAAGCATATTCATCCTGGTGCATTCCTGTACAGCCACAGATTGCAGAGGTGCCTTAAGGAAGGTTTCCATCCGACAAATGTGTTCAAAGTACAACTAAAACTGTAAACGTTTTTACGGGAATGAATCCACACCTTTTACTCAGGTAAACCTCCATCATGGTTATGCGATGGTGAATGACAAGGTCTTGGTCTTTGTAATCCAAAAGTAACATTGAATTCTACTTGTCCATTATTTCATATGAGGAGTTTTTAATTATACGATAACTCCTGATCTCTGAATTCAATTTTATTCTTTTTTGTATATTTTTTAATTCTATGTTTTCTCTCCTTATCAAGTCTGATTTTGAAACTTTAGGTTGTTTATTTCATAAGCTTATTATTGTTTTGGTGCTATTGCTCATGTTTCACATGCATTTTTCTGAATAAAGCCTTGCTGCTTAACTTGGCTAACAATGGTGACCAGGATTTCTCCACAGAAACCAGTTTACCGCTAAGGCTTCAGGTATTTTGGGCTGTGGGAGATCACGCTTGTGGCCTTTATCCCCATAGCTCAACATTCAATGTCACTACAACATTCACTTATGAACCAATGTGTACAGAGCTGCGAAAATGAAAAAAGTCATCTGTCAGTTCATCCTTATTGAAAGCATTAGGCTAAAAAGAAGTTAATGGGCTCAATTTACAGAGAGCAAAGAAAAAAGTCTGAAATGTGTTCCAAAAAAGTTACTCTAAGGCTTTGAGCAAGTACTCAGCTTTTATGGGATCATCAAACAATACCATGAATATTCTTGAAAATTTGCATCAGTCTTTGATATATGGGGCTATTACGAGTAACATATATCCAAATTAAAATCAACCAGGTTGAGGTTTTGGTGCAAGATATGTAACAAAAATATACTTTTCTTTACTTAAAGATTTTTTTTGTTTTTCCATTTGGAAAATAATTTACCTATGGAGGAACCCCTTCCTATACATGCTCTTAACAAGGGGGAGGTGGTTCCCTTCCTATTTTCACCCTGAAAATGCATTTAATCTCTTGCTTGCTAGAACAACATTTACAACTATTTCCAGGGTGGGGAATGGGAACATCTAAACAATTACACATTTGTGGATGTTCACCTTTATTTTCAGTTAGAACTGAGCCCATAAACCCAACTTAACTTTAAAATTGAGATTGAACAAATTCCACCATCCTGTTAGAATTGCTGCACCCACAGATTGCGTGCGAGTGTGGGCGAGCCATCAAATTAACAGGGTGAGCTGAGCCAGAGGCGAGCCAAGGGACTAGCTCGGATCTTAGAGCCTGTGCACGAGCTGAGCCCTCAAGAAATTTGATATGTAAATCCTGCAATAAACATAATGTAAATTATGATAAATTCTCTTAAAATTTCCCAAAAAGTGTAATTTATTAACAAGGAAGCTTTGTCATTTCTAAGGCACATTATAGCACTAAACTGAGAAGTACTTGTTAAAAGGATAGCTTTGTACAACTGGCAGGCTGAACTCCCATATTTGAATGTGCTTTTATGCAATTTATGAGGGGAACAAGCAATTTAGTAAATGGCTTTGTTTTTACAAGTTAGTGCATTTTTCGGAAGTTTTAAAATGTGGCACAAACTGGACACGAAGGCTGAGCACTTTATTTGAGCACCAGTTACACTGCACAGGGTCGCGTGCATTGTTTTTAGGCTTGGGGATATTAAGTGATTTGGCCACAATCACCGGATTTTGAGCCGACGTCGGGACTCGAACCTGGTTTCCCACTTCCACAGTCAGCAACTCCGTCAGTCAGCAACTCTGGCCATAACACCAGATCCTGAGAAGAGGGAGTGAGGCAGGCAAAAGCCACGAGAAAGCTCGGCTTGTTATGGGCTTCGGGTTCCAATGGGCCCTCGAGCTGAGCCAGAGCCAGGTTTCTGGCTCAAGCTTTCAGTGGTTAGCCCACTTCTACATGGCAGGACCTGGATGATAGGCCCTTCGCCAAGAATCATGACTGCCTTTTATTGCTCTAAAATTTTGTATCATGTAAAAGGCATATGTCAAATGCATCCATAAAGATTCAGATCAAATTCAATCAAGATAGGGGTTTGTCCCTGCAAGTGCACAAACAAGTTTGAATCCTCAGTTTTTGAAATCTCTGCAAATCTTAATTCCTCTATTAATGTGTCCCATACAGTATTTACATTTTTTGTAAGAGCATTATATCAGCTGCTCCTATTCTCTACTTCTTACATTTTGTGTGATTCCTGGGTACCTGAGATACAGAATAATACTATTTAAGAGAATAGATGTTTGTATAATGATAATTTGGAGATAAGTAAAGGCATGGCTGACTTTACCGCTGACAGTGCCGGGTGGGACAATATTTTTGGCACCCCCCATAACTCGCTTCTTCTTTTGTATTTCCTCACTACCACCCTCCAACGGTGCCCCACATCTCCCTAACTCCTTTCTAATAGGATTTTGGTTAGTTTTATAGTGCTACTCATACTAGTGTAGGATGTCAGAGCACTTTACATCACACATGCATTATACAGAGTCAATGAATCATACGTGTGTAAATCAGTCTACAGGAAATGTTAAATAAAACAATGAGGATTACAAGGTGTAGGAATCATGTGCCATCCATACTTTTAGGTAGCATTTTTCAAGAGTGTTTGGTCTGGAGAAGCACAAACTAAGGATTTAAAGCATACTGCAGTGGTTGGGGTTGGCTTTACTAATAAGAATGCATTTCTAACCAAACAAACTACTATAAACAAAATTGGGATAATGAAAGATGGTGGAAAAAAACATAACGTTCTAACATATACCATGTAGTTTGCATGC
Organism: Triturus cristatus; assembly: GCF_964204655.1. NCBI lineage: Eukaryota > Metazoa > Chordata > Amphibia > Caudata > Salamandridae > Triturus > Triturus cristatus. The sequence continues at coordinate 932,780,842 of NC_140588.1, read as the reverse complement.
AGCTCTTTCATGACAGTTCATCGGTCACTGCGCTATATAGGATAGTAACTTATGAACTACAAGTATCAAAAGGATTTCCATGGCAAAAGCAGTAGCTCACTGGCCTATCCACATACAATTCAGGCATGTTATCTGAATGCAGCAGGCATGTTAACACTATGCGCTACTTTATGATGAGTCACAACTGCTATTAGAGAAAACTCCATCTCTCTTCAGCAGCAACATTAATCACCAGAGTTATCTTGGTATTTTATTGGTTGCCTGAACACTGCTGCTCAAACAAGGAATTCAACAGCAGGGTCTTTTTAACCCATAAGGTATTTCTAAAGACCGCCCCCCACCGTTCAGCGTCAGGTGCCACTGCACCGATCCCTCCTCCCGAACGCCGGCCCTGAATAAAGATGTATCGATAAGATTTGGAGAGAGGTATTGTGAATACTGTGGATTGTGTGCTAGTGATTAGAGGTGTAATCAGAAGACCCAACACCAGAATCAAGATGGACACCAGGAGGAGTTTTTTTTCCAACCTGATCCACTTTAAAGAGGTTGTGTTAAAAGAGAAGCGAAACATAACCCCACAAAAAAAACTCCAACTCCTGAGTGGCTCTTTCAATCCCTTTCCCTGCAGCTTCAAGTTCAGATCAGTAAAGGTTCTGGCAGCAGGCTGGCTCAATTAGATGCTATATTTACACGTGCAGAACAAAATGGCACTGCAGAGCACAGGCTGAGATTTAGATTGACTACCAAGACGAGAAGCTATTCTTAGAATAATGCAAGATTCTAAATTACACAAAAACCTAAGAAATTGAATGCCTTGTTTAAAGTTGTTCTTTCCTTTCATCTCCTTGTAAAAAAATTATTTTTACATTAATCATTTCAACTAGTACCACTCTTTTTGAAAATATGGTGGCGAATGACAGAAACAGTGACACTTAGCCCTGTTAATTGCACAATTGCCATGCACAATATATGTAGCCACATATACTGGGTCATCGCAGGTGGGGGGGGGGGCAGTTGGAACACTTTACCAGGTGCATTCGGTGGAATAGGGAAAATAAAATAAATAAATAAATAAAATCACTTACCTTGCGCTCGCCGCTATTCCATTGTCTGTTGACTTCCCCTGCCCCGCCGCTCTTGCCTGCACCGGCCGTCCCTGCTCTTTGCCCCTTTTCCCGCACACTGGGCCCCCTCTGTCCTACTACAACTTGTATTTAAATAATAAAACAGAAGACCTGTCATGCTCATTCTTGATGCACGTAACATGGGCCAGCTACTCCAAGAAGCTAATCCATTGTTTTCTTTCCTGGAGTACCTACCTTCAAAACTAAGAGCTCCTCCTCGTAAGAGAGGTCACCTAAAAACGCATGACATGCCTGCACATACATAAGATGTAACATGGACCACACCATGAGGGAACAGGAGAATTCTGAAAAACATTGTGCATTATGCACATTGGCCTTTGCATCACCTGGCACTGGGAGGTACATCTATCATAGGGATGCTCTCCTCACTCAAAACCTGCTCAAGGACCCACTCCCAAAAAACGCAAGCATCTCTCCATCTAAGAACCAATGGCAACAGGCTAGAGTGACTGCCAACCCATGGGTGCCAGGAGAATGATAATACGTGCAGGTTGGGCATGACCTCATACGTAAAGTGCTTTTGCACGCATTATCCATGTGTCTAACTTACATTAGGAGCAAGGGGCAGGCGCAATGTGTGTGCTCCTGCTTTGTGCGCTCCCCAACCTTTCTATTCAACAGACAAGACAAAGTGCAGGGAAAGCTACAGTGCGCCGAGGGGACACATTACTGCATGGGGACTGGGTGCAGCCATATTGTAGTGTTGGGGCAGGCTACATAATGACGTCGTGAAGTTGAAGGCAGTGAAAGAATGGAGTTTATTTAAGAAGGATAATAGCGCAAAGACCCACAGCCATTTGCTGCCTGCTCAGATGAGAAGCCAGTAACGTCTGACGCTCACCTAGCAACCAGAGATGGATGCTCCATTAAAGAACATAGAATCTCCACACATACAGGCCTTCTAACAGGGTAATACAATGTGATGGACTGACACAGCACATTATGTACATATGAAGGAACGAAAACAGTAAAACAGCACACTAAACGTATGAATTATAGAGAGCTTATGTGAGCTGTGTTGACAGAAAATAGGCCTGGGGGGTGAGGGGGTCATAAAAAAAAGCCTCCATTGCTAAACCAGATGGCTAATGATTAGCTAAAAAATTGGCTCATATTTACGAATGGGGCATGTTTGTAGGTGTAAAGACATGCTGCATATGCTGCATATGTCTGTTGCAAGGTATAGGAGATTGCATGCATTTTGCTTTCTGCAGGCAATGCTGGTGGTAATTAAAATTGGGAAAATCAACAGTAAAAACCAGCCCACCAGACTATAAGACAGGTCCACATAAAGTCAAAAACTGATCCACCCACTGACCGGCCAGATCAGCCCTTCTGGCAATGCCAGATTGCCCTCTAGGCCAGTCCGAACCTGTCAGTTAGCAACATTTATCCTGGCAGCTCAGCTACCCCAACACACTTCAATACGCCCAGTCACACATCTGCGCCTAGCACACTGCTCTCTGCAGATGGGTGGAGGATCACTTATGAATCTAGCCCAGTGTGCTCTCTACCACCTTAAGCAACTAAACTTACACCAGCATTATTTTCCTATTTCAACATTGAATCCTCCCAGTTCTAAATGATTCTACCACTGATAACTGCACAGTTTCTTTTTGAGGTTCGGTCTGCTCATCACAAATGCAGAAATAGAATAAAACAAAAATAATTAAGTTGACATACTGTTGTGATTTCTATCTTGCATTTTAAAAGGAATATATAATATACATGTTTAAGAGATGAAAAAGACCCTGAAATACATTTCATGGTTGCCCTATGCCGCTAAAGATATTGGACCTGATGTTCAAATCTTTTTCAGTGAATGTTTGTGTCTTACTTCTGTGTCGTATAAGTGAATTACTGCTAGTGAGCAACTTGCTTTTTTTCCGTCCTGCTTAGAAGTGTTTGGAGCAGTGCCTTCTTCACCAAGTAAAACATGCACACCTAGGTGCAAACGTACATTCTGCTCTTCCTTTTCTCTTTCATTAAAACATCAATGAATGCTGTAGTAACTTACAGGAGAGTGGTTCTCACTCTCTAGGCTATCGAAGGCTAAATCAACCCAAGTTCTTTAATATCACCTTGATATCATGGAGAAAAATGCATAACCATAATTGACATCAATGATGTATTGTAAATAAGTATAGTGCCTCAACTCTGTGTTAATTTAAAGTGTGATCAATGAGATACACAGGGACACGTGTAAAGCATAAAGCAGTGCATGTGAATTACTGTACACACAAGATGTGGGTGTAAAGCAATCACTCTGATATGTAGCTAGGAATTATTTATCAATTAAATACTTCGGACTTCAGGTTAGGATTTCACGACTGCATCGGGCAGTCCACTCCCCCATGGATATCTTATCCATCTAACATTCTCTGCTACTGATAAATATCTTATTTTGAGAATACTAGTCAGGATCTGCTGTCATCTCGGAGAATTATTTGGGAAACTCCACCCAACAAAACCTTACAATAATATCAATATATGGATGGAATATATTAACTACACCTCTCCAATTAACACTAGAAGCACCCACTACCACTCTGCACCTGAAGACACACAACCTGCTTAATGACATGAGGGACTCTGACAACAGCTTCTCCCTAACTTCATAGACATAGTAGGCAAACAATGTCTACCGTACCTCCTACCTCTAACTACACGGTGGAGAGCAGATAATTCAGTTTGGATCATGGCGACATCCCTGTATTAGTTTGTTATGTAATTCATGTCATTATACTGCATCATATTATCAATGAGATAAGTATATCTTACTGAAAGGACTTATGGAACCTTGCTGACTTCTGTATGGTACAGAAATAGACTAGACCAGTAGGGTAGCTGGGTTTTCCATATCTCACTCTTCGAGCGTAATCATTGAATAACCCCCACAACTGGTATATGGACCTTTGTTCATTGACAAGCAGAAGTAAGGAGCAAGCATCTACAAAGCAATAAATCATTAATGACGTTTAGCTCAGTCATAAAAAGAGAATTAGTGTGAATCAAAGGGTTTATTTTCAATTCTTTTAGTCTTTCACCTTTGTATGCATTAGATATTAATCTTAAAATGTCAGCATTAAAAGTTAACATACTCCATCAATCGATATTTGATTATGGATCACAGTTAATATCATAATAATACAACAAGTGTTTTCCATAAAGGAAAATCCCTAATCTAAATTAGGCTGGAATAATGAGAGAAAAAGGTGTCGGTTCAGATACCCATAAAGAGTACAGATGAGGCAATCAGTGCACAAGCATACTACCTTGGCATAATAAGCTGGAAAGTGTTCACAGCTCAAGTTATCAGCGGACAATTCAGCAAAATCTAAGTAAGGCAACCTCTCATGAAGAAAGGCATCAGAAACTCAAAAGCCAGTCTCCTGCCAGAGAGTTGGGGATGGAATCATGGAATCTAGCTGCTAGGAACATACCCTAGTATAAACACTCAATATTATATGTTGTAAAATTATTTCTCCCGTCTTCTTTACCCTCCAATAGGATTTCAGAAAACTCCTTGGAATAGGCAAACTCCTCATCTTCCCTTACTGGCACAATAGACTTTCAGACATTAAACCTTGAAAAGTTACATTGTTGACATTTTAGGGTCCAGACAGTTTTTCCTAAAAATCATATTTCTGGTCGCTTCTTCTCCTGGTGAAAACTCTCTATCAGTTGTCTAATTCAAAACAAGTATCTATTCACTAGCTAACGGAAGGCATCTGGAAAAATACATTTGAAACAAAGAGAAAAACATTGTTTGCAAACAACTATTCAATGTGAAAAACAGGCCTTTCAGTGTTAATGCATTAGTTTTCAGTTAACATGGCATTGACAGTTGGCTAACTAACATCAGCACTTTTATTTATTTGCAGGCCTAAAACATTTAAGTATGATTACGTACTACAAATTTTGCATTTAGCACAGGTGTTACTTAAACATAAGCTTTGCACATTATTACTAAAAGCATATTGTTAGCGAATAAAATTCACTGAACTGACCACTCAATACTAACCTGACAGGCCTGCAGAGAGCAAAGACAGCTGCCTCAGAGTGCAGGTCATCAGAGGACTCTTACATTTTCAACTCTATGGCTCCAAAATAGACACATACTCTGAGCATGGACATCTTATAATGACAAAAAAGATAATATTAATATTAACACTTTTCATCCCGGCAAATCTCTCCAATTGTCACTAAAAGTGACAAATATACGAACGAGGTTTGTAACTGAGTCTATCCAGGCAGATCTCTAATCCCCCTCCTCACTCCTTATTTAGACCTGTCACCTCTTGCAGATCCATAAGATTTCAGAGCAGATGACATCCTGCCATGTAAAGAAGTGAAATTCATATCAAGAGAATAAAAGATAAACTATCAAATCAATAGAGGTAATCAGATCTGTCAGCATAAACATATCATAAAAATGTATGTCTATCTCTCACACTTCCTCATCTACAACACCAGTAAACACTGCATCGTATTTATTTATCCATTTGTAAAGTGCCTGGTTACACATTCGGTGTGTCCCTGCGCTAGAGCAGACTCTCAGTAAGGTTGGCAGAAGCTATTGAACAGTATCCAGAGGCAAACAGCAGCACTTGAGGATCACAATACTATTTTGAAGGTGGAAACAGCCATGTCTTTAATCTCTTGCGAAAAATATTTTCGCAAGGTTCAATTCTTAGATCCGCAGGCAGTGTATTCCAGAACTTGGCTGCGAGATATCCAAAGGAGCATGCTCCTATCCTCGCTTTCTGTATTCTCGGCACGGTAACCAATGCCCTTCCTTTAGACCTTAGATTCCATGCCGGTGTGTAAGTTGTTATCATAGACTGGAGATAGCGAGGACCTTTTTTACACAGGGCCAGGGCCCTCGCAGCTGTTGCTCTTTTTGGGAGGTTCAACACTAAGCGAGCTGCCCCATTCTGTATCGACTAGAGCTTGGTCAGTCCTTTTTTCGATGCTCTCTGATAGAGAATGTTCCCATAGTCCATCTGGGAGGTGACCATGGCATGTACAATTGTCTTGCAGTGATGAGTAAAAGGTCAAGGAGTTTTCTTAGGACTTTAAGAGTCCTGAAACATTTCGCCACCACCTTCCGGATTTGGCTTTCAAACATTAGTTTTGAATCAAACCAGACCCCAAGGTTCTTTACTTCTGCTTTCAGGGCAGGTATTTGTCCTAACGTCTCAGGCCACCATGCTGATGTCGATATTGAGGGGGCCTTTCCGACTATCAGCACCTCCGTTTTGTTACCATTGAGTTTCAAGCAATGGTTGGACAGCCATGCTGCTAGCTCCTCTAGACATAGCGAGAATTGATGAGCCATCCGTTCTGGATTCTGAGATAAAGTGACAATCAGTTGTGTATCATCAGCGTATGATACAACAGTCACGTTGTGTCCTTCCACTAACTCTACAATTGGGCCCATTTAGAGATTAAACAACGTGGAGCTTCGAATTGAGCCCTGTGGGACCCCCTGCAGCAGGGGAATGCTCTTGGATGTATGTGGGTGCTGTACAACTTGAAAGCTCCGTGATGAGAGAAAGGACGTCCTCCAGCATACAGCTGAGCCCCTGACCCCGCATTTACATAATCTTTTAAGGAGAAGACCACGAGATAAGGTGTCAAATGCTGCGCTGAGATCCAACAGGATCAGCGCAGCGGTCTGCCCTGCATTTGCACATTTCCTAGGGTTTCTGTAGCAAGGAGAAGCACTGACTCTGTGGAGTGGGCGGCTCTAAAACCAGATTGTGAGGGGTGAAGCAAGTCATTCATGTTAATATGATTAACTTGTTGCTTGTTGGTAACTTTCTCTGCGATTTTTGCAAAGAATGTTAGTAACGAAATGGGGCGCAAATTTTCTAGCACTGAGAAGTCTATTAGAGGTTTTTTCTGCAATGGTCGCACTATCGCTTGTTTCCACTTCTGGGGAATTTCACCCAAATGAAAAGAACAAGCAATTAGCTGTGAGACATAGGGCACTCCTGGGTTGTTATCAAGCACAAAATGAAAATAAAACTCATGTAAGCTCACAGCAAAGACAACAAACAGTCTTGCAAGCACACACCCACACAATGTAGCGTATTACCCACTTCGCTTCAGCACACCAAACTGGGGTAGTGGCTGGTATACAAATACTATAATGCAGTGCTAACAAATGAATAGATAAGAGGTGCCATTTTTTTTGTAGAATCACAAATCTTCTGCAGTGTTAACTGAAGGCTCTCAGTAAATCCTGTCCTGCTAGCTTATTCACTGAATCACGACAACCTATTGGTTATTTTATTTCTATTGTCTAATGGATTCTACTTTTTACAAACATTTATTCATAGATCTAAACCAGACAGAGCTTTTAGAACCTTTGAGCGCAATATATATCCTCTGATCTTTGCCTAGGAGCAGAATACTTGAACCTAAACAAGTTTAGTTTAATTCAGAAACAATAACAATTTTTCCCAACCCAGTCTGAGTTTAAATTTACCACTTGGATGAATGGAATTATTTATGTCCACTATCAAGAGATCTGTAACAATTCACAAATACAGAAGTTCCACTGACAATCGTCAACAGTAACTCTGAAAGAAAATAATTATATTTTTGTATTCCTGAGGACGATGGGGGACTCTACACTGATGGTTACCCTTGATGCTGAATGCAGCTCAACATCTCTAAAATAAAGAAAATTCTTACATGTATATTGCTGAAACTGCACTAGCATGGAGCTAGGTAGTTCTGTCTCTCTAAGAGTGCAGTCAGTCCTTCACATCCATGACCTCACTCATCGGGCGAGAGGGCACAGCACACACACTGACCACTTGTAGTGTGGAAAAGGTTGTTTTAATGAAGCAGACGCACAACAACAACTTAAACATTTCTAGGCAATTTGCCTTACACAACTAACAACTTCACTATACATAAATGCCCACCTAACATTTCCTAACCTTTACCACTAACTGCCCCCCTTTCCCACAATCTGACTACCTGTCACCATATCTGTAATCTAAAACCTGCCCCAACCTTATTTCATCCAACTATGAACATTAATGTCTTGCCTTCTGCAGTTAAACACTTACTCCACCCCACCCCTACAAACTTCTTCACTCATCCCAACAGCAATACAGCAGATTCAACCGCTAAAAACCTGTGGGCAAAAGGCCAACCAGAAAAACTCCTCCAAACTTTTTCTGCCCCCTTTCTTCTTCCCACAAGCTGTGTTCTTAAATACTTCTCTACAACTTGATTCCCAATGCTTGTGCCTGAGCCTCACACAACTGCAAAAAATAAAGGTCCATTCCCATCATTGATAAATGGACCCCATCGCTTCTGAAAAAATGCTCCACCTCAAACCACAATTCCATATGCACAATGTGCTCTACCCTTTCTTCGCTGCAAAACCTTATCAACTCTCTGTTCAAATTTAGCCTTGCTTTGTCTATGGCCCATGGGCAAACCTCACTGCTTTACACTCTCCGAGGCATCAACTCTATCCACATAACAAATGTACCAGCCCAAAGATGCTTAATTTCCCAAAGGTCTGCCTTCATCATTTTTAGTAATGGCAAACCTTTTTCCAGCCCTAAATCATTTTCACCTAAGTGAATGGCTATCACATCCAGACAGCCTGTGCTTCCTCAAATCCGATTAAACATTGGCAACAATTCCTTCCACCACATTGCCCCCTTTCCCATGCTGTGCCATCTGTAACCCAGGCTCCCAAAGACTCAATTGTTCCCCGAAATTTCTTCTTGCTGCCTGTATCCTTACCCATTTTGCAAACGATTGCCCAACTATCCATATGTTAAAACCAGAATGCTGAGGGCCGGAAAGGGAACCTACAAAGAGAGGAAAAGCAGTTAAGGTCTACCCCATCAATCTATCTCCTCATTCTGGGGATATCTCCTGTTACAACCTGATGATCATCTCCCCAAACGCTTCTTCATTATCCTCTCCCTGGCCTTCCCTTTTTGCCTGCCTCAATTTGCTGCCCCTATCCTAAAGTAATGTGTCCTATTCTCTACAGCCAGCAACCCCATTGTCCCCAGCACATTTCAAAGTATGGCCAGTAACTGGTGCACAAACAACCAACCTGACCCACTTTCCGTCTGCTGACTCAAACTGTCACCCCCCAAAAATAGGCAAAAACAATGTGTTGTGTAGTTTTAATTAATAGGAAGGAACTGTGTTTGAGGACAACATAAACTTTTGGATGGTGCCAGACTCATTCTGTGCACCCCAGCAGGATATGTTGTCCCATAGACTAGCTAGCTCACACTGCCACCCTAAGCCCCCCTAACCTGGACAGAGAGTGAACAGTTCGGGCAACCACTGAACATGACAACCCTGTTCCCTCACAAACCATGGTGACAAAACTAGAACCTTTTGCTCACACACTCCTGCTCTCTTTTGCCTAGAGAAAACTACAAAGAATACACAGAGGGACGTTTTCAATATTTATTGACCCAACATGATTCTTCTATAGCATATATTTGCTGCAATGATCAATAGACAGAAGCAGATGAAACTTATAAGAAGTATCAAGACAGTGAACAATAGAAAAAGTTTGCCATCATGCTGAAACAACGTATAGATGCAAGCATATAAAATAATATAACAATCTGGTGTACTCCTACTATGCAGACCTTAACCTGTGTGTATGTGGATGATCTGCCAAGAATCCCCATACTTGATTATCCAACCCCATTACCTGGTGGATAAGAATGTAGGACCTGTTACATAGGGAGACCTTTCCGGATATCAGCAAAATTATGCTAGAGATGGCACCTAGGACGAGCGCAGGGTTCACCATGCAAGTGGCGAGAACATGTGTTTAATGTGTCTTGTCAACATGTATGGAAAGTGAGCAAGCAATGATGTCATTTAAGTAAATATAATTCTTTGAATGTTAAATAAAAACAGATAAAAAAGAAAAAACGATACTAGAGATGGCCCCCCCGGGTGCTCATACTAGGTGGGATATGAATGCGGTAATGTCCCACGAGATGGACAGAATGGTGGCAACCGCGCAGGAGGTAGGGAGGGAACCACTACGAGCGTTTGTGGAGGCGATGGACCTTTCCGACTTATGGAGGCTTCATAACCTGATCAATAGACAATATACACACATCTCCGCAGCACACGGCACACAATGCGCTCATGTGGGATACTTTAAAGGGGCACAACACAAGGCGAGAGGCATCTCACACCACACGCCGGTTGAGATACAGCTTTAGGGCCCTAGTAGGGACTACACCCTTCCGCCACGCATTGCCCCATGGCACTTTAAAGATAGAGAGCTACAGGAAAGGTTCAGAGAATGAACTCAACAATACTTTGACGACAATATGGGGTCGTTGCCTCTAACTGCACACTGTGGAAAGCATTTAAGGTGGTAGCTAGGGCGTACATACAGGCAGAAACAGGGGGGCTGAGGAAGTGTCGCACTAGATGTGAGGAGATATAAAAGGACATCGATATTATGGAGCAAACAGTGCAGGATAGCGAATCAGATGACCCTGAGATGAGACACAGGATATGCCTTAGGCAGAAGCAGCTCAGGGACCTGTGGGAGAACGCAGCCCATCAACACATTTTAGCCACACAAAGATGACTGTATGCCGTTGAGGATAAGGCCAACAAGCTCATTGCATGGCTGGAGAAAAGGGACAGAGAAAGAAACTGGGTAGCAGAAATTTTAACAGACAAAGGCACGACCCATAAGACTGGAGCAGGCATAGCTGAGGTCTTTGCATCATACTACGAGTCAGGGTACCAACCAGCAACGACCAGGACAGAGGAGGACAGTAAGAACTTGCTTAGAGATATCTCCCTGCCAACCCTCTCGGAGGAAGATAGAAAATCCATTGACCAGGACCTGGTGAGGGAGGAGGTGGAATGGGTCATCAGGGACCTACAGTCTAGGAAAGCTGCTGGTCCCAACGGACTACCCACAAAACTCTTCAAGTGCGTGGCAACTGTGGTGCCCCAGCCTATGCTGGATATGTTCCAGGCCACACTGCAGGAAGGGTGCCTACCTGATCTGAGATCAGCCACTATCGTGGTAATTCCAAATAAAGGTAAACCCCCCGGAGCTATGCAGCTCCTACCAGCCCATATCCCTACTTAACTTTGAGACCAAGGTCCTGGCAAAGGTACTGTCGAACCGGCTGACTCCCCCTTGTCTCCACCATAATCCATCCAGACCGATTGGGTTTCATGCTGCTAAGAAGCACTAGGTTGAACCATAGGTACCTGCATGGGGTAATGCATGCCACGGCAGCGAATCCAGCTGAACCGACCGCACTACTGTTCCTCGATGCCTGCACGGCGTTTGATAGTATTGAATGGTCCTATCTGCACGCGGTCTTGGCTGGTCTAGGTTTCGAGCCGAACTTCCGTGAATGGGCCTGCCTATTGTATTGTGACCCAAGAGCCTGTGTGCAGGTCAACGGAGCGGTGTCACGGTCCTTCCCGCTGCATATAGGTATGCGACAAGGGTGTCCACTCTCCCCAATCATCTTTGCGATGGCGCTTGAACCACTCGCATTATTGATCTAAGGGGACACCATGGTCTGGGGTATAGATGTTGGGGGGAAGGGAAGAGCGTATTTCATTATATGCTGACCATGTACTACTATATGCATCCAGACTAACCCTGGGCGAAGTTTGCGTAGTCGCGCTACACATAGCTACACGAAGTGAACTTTGCACTACGCACGCTACGCATAGCTACGCGAACTGCGTAGTGCGGTAGGAAAATGCTGTTCGCAATGATCGCACAGTGCCGGATGCGTGTCCGCACTGTGCAATCATTGCGAACGGCATCATGCACAGTGCAAGCGGTAGTTTTCTGGTGCTTGAGTAGATTTGTACTCGAGCGGCAGCTTTCTCAATGCAGACTGGTAGTTTCTTATAGCGAGCGGTCGCGAACATATGCGACCACTCGCAATGAGAAACCTGACCTCCCTGCGTTGAGAATCTCACCGAGAGGTTAATTTTTTTCCACGCTCGCGATCGGCAACTTGATGTTGCCGATCGAGAATGAGGAAAAAGTTTTGCTGGGATGTTGATTTTGCTTGCCCGCGGTCGTCAACTTGACGTTGAGGACCGCGAGCGAGCAAAAAATGCCCACTACGCTACGCTACGCTACGCTACGTGTTTTTGCACTGTGCTACATGCAATTCGCGTAGCACGTAGTTGCGCAAACTACGCACACTCCGCGAGTGTAGCGTAGTTTTCCGCCCAGGCCTAATCCAGACCAAGACAAACGTTCCACAGGCTCAACAATATAATCCGACTCTTTGGCTCATATTCTGGATACCAGATAAATTTGGATAAGTCCTTAATTTACACCCTATCAGGGGAACTCCCACCGCTCACATCCAACTGCAGGGCCATGGTACAACACGACAAGTTCAAATACCTGGGCATATGGATTACGGGATCGGCAGAGGAATTCCTATGCCTAAATATAAACCTTCACTGATGAGACTACGCGAGGACATGGCACACTGGAGACGACTGCCGGTGTCTCTTGTAGGTAGAGCAGTGCTATTTAAAATGATGGCCCTCCCGCACCTGCTCTACACCCTACAGAACATACCATACAAGATTCTGACCACCGTCTTCAGTACCGTAGAAGGGGAGCAGCAAAACCTCCTGTGGGAGGGAGGTGAACCACGCATAGCACAGTCTGCAAGGGGGGACTAGCGGTCCCATACATCTGAAACTACTAACTAGCGGCCCAACTTATTAACGTCAATGGATGGGCCTTAACACCACACTCTGAGCCGGCATACCAAGTAGATCGATCCACTATGGCAAAAGGGGGGCATCTAGCAGTTCTTTATCGTAGCAACAGGAAAGGGCCTCTACCCACACATACACAAGCAGTGGTGAGTGCATGGCATATGGGCACAAAACTGCAGGGATGGCAGTCCAGACAGACCCAACAGACGCCACTCTGGTAAAGCGACTTACTGGGTGATGTGGGGCACTTACAGGGATTCCGTGGATGGCACCTAATTGGAACAGACACACTAGGGGATGTATGGAGAAAGGGGACTATGCTTACCTTTACAGAGCTCCAGACTGAATATCATGCTCCTTAACAGACTAAAGGTTTTCCACCCACCACCTGCAGCGAGGTCCTGTTGATCTTATCCTTAACCCTGTTTGAAAACAATCAAGCAGTAAAGCTGCATCTTCTTGTTTTCCATATCGCTGTAGCCAGTATACCAGTCTATGCACTTTAATTGAAGTAAGAGACTTTCCCCGCAAATCCCTGTGCCCCCCTATGCCCACCTTGCTGCCTTGAGACTGCGACACCCCTCCCAACATCCTTTTCTCTACTCCGGCCTAATGCATTCAATGAATGACTAGGTGCTGTGCAGAGCATTTGGAGCCCTTCTGTCTAAACTTACAGTACTCTCTCCTAAATAAGCCCATGATGAATGCCCAGCATGCTCCGCCTTGCCCTGCCTGTCCTCATCCTTCTGTCTCCACACCTCCTTAGGTGGGGCGCCCCTGAAAGGTCCAGTACACTGGTAAACCACTGGCCGTGAAGACCGAAGGTGCTGGCCTTGCTGGACCCATCGTGTGCAGACAGATATCGTTGTCCAACTCTCACCACTTTTCTTCCACATCCTACACTATCCTGGCATGAAACTCTTCATCATACCTGACCCAGGTTTACCCTCCAAACATTATATGCACCTTTTGTATGACATCCATGTATTTAAACCAGACAACACATCTCTATGGAAATATTTCATAATATACGCTGGTATAAATTAGAAATGCTGCCATCCAGTTTTCAATTATTACTGGGATTCTCGGCATCTTATACTCCTCTTCTTTGGACCCCTCCTTCACCCTCATCTCTCTTTTCCGAAGTTTAAAAATATCCATGTATTCCCCTTTCCTAATTCTCTCCTAGGTAAACCCTATAAAATGGGCCCCCAAAGGCTATGTTATCCCCAAGTATGTCAATCTCTTAACGTCCAATTCCATACTTTCTTTTTTATCCTTGTCCTCTAGCGCAGCTGTGTCATTTTGATTTTCCAAGCCTGTTGCCATAAACTCATTTCCACCCTTCTCCTTTTTTATTTTGCCCATCCATCTCTAGGTTCGTCACAGTCTGCTCCTTGTCAGACCCGATCCCTTTGTCCTTTGCATATGTCCCTTTCCGTTGCCATACCTTCCTAACTATACTCAGGTAGCCTCCCCCACTTTCCACCCCTGTGAAAACCATCAAAGGCAGCCCTGCTGCTGCCTCTTTCTTACCTAGCTTCAAGTCGGCACCCACACAGAAACTTGCCACCGCACCAGTTGCCTGTCATCTGCAGCCTTACCTCTCAACGTCTCCAAGGAAATGCCTTGCACTGGCTCCTGCAGTACACTAGCAACTGCCTGTTAATCACACTCCCCACTGTCCCCATGCTTCCCATCCCACACCTCAGACAGCTCCCCTTCTCCCAATTCATCCTCCTCATAATCATGTTGCCAGTTAATCTCCCACATCCACACAGCCCATCTGCACACCACTCGTGCCAGGCAACTCATCATCAAAAACGCCCGTATCCCACCAATTTTGCTGTCTCTGACACGCTCAGCTTCCTTAAAAGGCCACGCTAGAGCTTCTCAGTGCTGATGGTGAAGAGGCCCCACCAGACCTTACTCACGTTGTCACGCTGCGGTCCAATGACGCCGTCCAGTTGGCCGCCCTGGATGGAGTCATTGGGTACGTGAGCTACACTAGTCTCTCCCGCTTCCATGCTGAGGACCTGCCCTGAAACTGAACTGTCATGTTTTAGTCCTGGTGTACTGGAGCTCCCATCTACTCGTTTCACCTCCACACTCATCTCATTCACCCATACCCAGCACCCCAGCCTACCCTCCCCATCCTGAGTCCTCGATATCTCCTCTATCTTGCATCTCAACCTTTACCCCCTTCTCTCCACTCTTCACTTCCCCCTTTCCCCCAACCTTGCATCCCACCACATAGCACCCCTTCTTCCGCCTATGAGACCCAACCCCCTCATCTTTCTCTCATACACCTTAATAGGTTTCGCCAAGGCCTCTCTTAACACAAAAGGGTCCCCAACTCCTTCCCTTCTCCAGCATCACCCACAGTGCCATCTTCTTCCTCACTTCATACCAGCATTGCCTGCACCAGTGCAGAAGTCGGTCTGACCCTGGGACCTCCTCTTCCCTCCTCCCAACCGTTTCTTCTCTCCCATCCCACTCCCCTGCAAAGCTCCTTCCTCCTGACCCTTTTCCTCCCCTACAGTGACCCCATGCTGTGTCCTCTTATCTTTCCCATTCAGCAACTGGGGCATCCCTGTCCCCACACAGCTCTCCAGGCCTCCTGTCACCTCACCACAGTATTGCTTGCAGCAAAGGCCATATCCCCCTCAACTTCTCAGACTCCGCCATTGCTTAATGCTCTACTGCCCACCCTCACCATGCCCCTCCCCTGCACTCCACTTGGAAATGCTGGGCTCCTGGAGCAAGTCATAATTTCATCAATGTGCTGAGCACCCCCTTAACCCCAACTTCACTGATTCAGGAACCCCCGTCCCCCACTGCTCCAATGTGCCCCCCTTACCCATTCTACAAATGTTTCCCTGTGGCAGTAAACAAGCTAGTACCGCCACTGCTTTCACCACCACTCTGTCTACAGCACAATGTGCAGGCCACACCCTGCCCCCACTGCACGCTCCCACCTCTGTGCCAGCTGCAAGGAGGTCAACCATCCTGCTTACCACAGGAACCACATCTCCCCTGTGGCCCATGGGTCCATGCCCAAACTGCCCAAAACTGGATTCCCTGAACCTCAAAAACTGAGTTCCATGACCCCCTTTTTCTGGGCTGCCAGCCACTGTGTCACCTAATAACAAAATGGTGTCCGGCAGCCCAAAAAAACACCATTTTACTAGCCCCAAATCGCCTCTTCCTACCAAGCACAGCTCAAGGTGAGCTCCACCCCAAGCCCCATTCTGTTCTGTCTGATGCTTTATTTGTTGGTGTCTGGGGAGGACCTTTAATGAGTGCCATGTAATTTGTGATCCTCTTGGTTCACCTATATTATTGTCATAACATTGCCCAAAATTTGACTATACCTGGAATTACATGAAAGAAGGCACTTCGGGAGGCCTGGATGACCAGCTCCGCCCCAGCCATTAGCTGAATTCCACCCTGGGTCATTACCTAACCACACACAGCTTTCAGTCAGAACAGTGCTCCCTTCTGTGATGGCATCACAGACCCTGTGCAGCTCTGACTGGCACTAGACCCTTTCCTAAGTGAAAGCATTCACAGCATTCAGACTGCAGGCACTAGTGAAAATGTAAGCACCAAACAGCAGCATGCCTCAAATACATGCTCACGTGAAAAGACTTTTCTGAAGAACAAGAGTTATATCCATCAGAAAGCATATCCTGCATCTGAAAATGCACAAGTCTCCCTCACTTATACCTAATGCATGGGCAAATCACACATGTGCCTGTAGAAAGGTTTAACTACCCAAAACTTTGTAAAACCGACCAAGAGTATAGAGCAAGACATGTTTGGGTCCTGGTGGTAATTGATTGATGAACGTCATCTTGAGAAATTAAGCATAAGTTCCAAAAGAGAAGTGAGTGTAGAAAGCACAGCACTGGACATCCTTGGGAACACAAAGTAAAAGGCATGGCAGGCTATGACGGCATGTACTGGTATGTACTTGAGGATGAGTGCTTTGCAAGGACTCTACCGACGAGGAAAACAACTTCGCTCATTAAAAAGTAAGCCACTACTCTACATATGCCAATCAGCTGCAATTAGCAGCGCTATTTTAAACTGCACTTGCCAAGCAGATTGTCATCATCCTGTGGCGCCCCAGCACAGGTGTCAACTTGTGACTTCAGAACATATGTAGAATAACTCTTCCAGAGGGAAAGCGCATTGTGAGAGATATATTTAATGTTCAATCAGTGTGAACGTGTGTAAGTAGAGAGAGACATCACTTACTTATGCATTCAATTGTATTTTCCTTTCAGTGATGATTAGACACATTCTTCATATTTCGTTTGGCTTGCTGCACCTGTTTAGGCATGTGATGTAGATGAAGAGTGGGTGTGTGTGGCGGTGAAGGGGGCTATGTATGCACCTATAGCTCAAGGTGCTGCTAATGACTGGGGAGGTGTACATGGACAGTGTGGGTGGGTGTAGTGATGGGTTAGGCATGTGCCTACGTCTCAAAGTGATGCTAATGACTGGTGAGGTGTAGATGGACAGTGAGTGTGTGTGCAGCAGTGATGGGGGATGGTATGCACCTACGTCCCAAGGTGATGCTTATGAGTGGTGAGGTGTAGATAGAAGATGCGGGTGTGTGTAGCTGTGAAGGGGGTTAGGCATGAACCTACGTCTCAAGGCGATGCGAATGACTGGTGAGGTGTAGATGAACAGTGTGAGTGTGTGCAGCAGTGATGGGGGATAGTATGCACCTACGTCCCAAGGTGATGCCTATAACTGGTGAGGTGCAGATGGACAGTGTGAGTGTGTGCAGCAGTGATGGGGGATAGTATGCACCTACGTCCCAAGGTGATGCCTATAACTGGTGAGGTGCAGATGGACAGTGTGAGTGTGTGCAGCAGTGATGGGGGATAGTATGCACCTACGTCCCAAGGTGATGTCTATAACTGGTGAGTTGCAGATGGACAGTGTGGGTGTGTGGCAAACAGAAAAGAGATATTGCGTCAAAATTTATGTAGCGTTTTTTGGGTGCAAAGGATCTGAGGTTCAATACCCCTAAACCCCCTTAGAATCAAAGATCCTATAAATCATAAACAAAACATTGTGATCCAGCACTCCACAACATAAGTTCAAAATACAATGACTTACAATAAAAATTGCCAATTCATTCAGCAGGTCTGATTTCAGATTTTCTTTATTGAATGTCTTCTTTCTTAAAAGAACAGCGTAGCTGGTGAGTTGCAGATGGACAGTGTGGGTGTGTGCAGCAGAGATGGGGGATAGTATGCACCTACATCCCAAGGTGATGCTAATTTTAATTTTAATTAATTTTAATATTTATAAGGCGCAGCGAATCATCCCCAAGGGGATCTCTCAGCGCCTGGGAGGCAGATTACAGGATGGACAGCGCTCTAACAAAACAGTCACGTTTTGAGAAGTTTCTTGAATTGTGCCAGGTTAGGACATGCTCGCAGCTCCTCTGGTAGACTATTCCAGTTGGCGGGGGCTAGATTGGAAAATGCGCGCCCTCCCATCTTGGTTTTTCTGATTCTGCAGGTGCGAAGCAGCCTTTAGATCTCAGGAGGCACCCTGGTGAGTACCATTGCAGCTTTTTGATTAAGTATGCCGGTCCATGTCCTTGCAGGGCTTTGAATACCAGACGAAGGAGTTTAAAAATTGATCTTTTTCTAATAGGAAGCCAATGTTATTGATGCAGTATTGGAGATGATGGGTTTCGTGCGGGCTTTTTTAGGGTCAGGCGCGCTGCCGTGTTTTGTACAACCTGCAGCCTTGATAGCAGATCTTTACTAATCCCAACCAGTAGGGAGTCCCCATAGTCTAGTCTACGGACTAGAAGCGCCTGAATGAGAACTTTCCTGGGGGGATCCGAGGAAAGACCTTTCTCAGCATGCGCATCATGCCAAAGCACTTGCCTGAGGTGATTTTTACATACTCCTCCATCGAGAGTTTGTCGTCAATCATCACACCCAGGTCCTTAGCCCATTTTTTTGGAATAGGGGCCTCTCCCAGTTCCTCCAGCCACCACTCCGTGGACCATAACTCCTCAGCTTTCCCGAATAGCAAGATCTCAATGACTGGTGAGGTGTAGATGGACAGTGTGGGTGTGTGCAGAAGTGATGGGGGATAGTATGCACTTACGTCCCAAGATGATGCCTATAACTGGTGAGGTGCAGAGTGACAGGGTTGGTGTGTGCAGAAGTGATGGGGGATAGTATGCACCTACATCCCAAGGTGATGCCTATAACTGGTGAGGTGCAGAGTGACAGGGTTGGTGTGTGCAGAAGTGATGGGGATAGTATGCACCTACATCCCAACGTGATGCCTATAACTGGTGAGGTGCAGTTGGACAGTGTGGGTGTGTGCAGAAGTGATGGGGGATAGTATGCACCTACATCCCAACGTGATGCCTATAACTGGTGAGGTGCAGTTGGACAGTGTGAGTGTGTGCAGCAGTGATGGGGGATAGTATGCACCTACGTCCCAAGGTGATGCCTATAACTGGTGAGGTGCAGATGGACAGTGTGAGTGTGTGCAGCAGTGATGGGGGATAGTATGCACCTACATCCCAACGTGATGCCTATAACTGGTGAGGTGCAGTTGGACAGTGTGAGTGTGTGCAGCAGTGATGGGGGATAGTATGCACCTACATCCCAACGTGATGCCTATAACTGGTGAGGTGCAGATGGACAGTGTGAGTGTGTGCAGCAGTGATGGGGGATAGTATGCACCTACGTCCCAAGGTGATGCCTATAACTGGTGAGGTGCAGATGGACCGTGTGGGTGTGTGCAGCAGTGATGGGGGTTAAGCATGCAACTACATCCAAAGGCGATGCTAATTACTGGTGAGGTGTATATGGACAGTGAGTGTATGTGCAGCAGTGATGGGGGCTAGTATGCACCTACGTCCCAAGATTATGCTAATGACTGGTGAGGTGTAGATGGACAGTGAGTGTGTGTGCAGCAGTGATGGGGATAGTATGCACCTACATCCCGAGGTGATGCTAATGACTGGTGAGGTGTAGATGGACAGTGAGTGTGTGTGCAGCAGTGATGGGGGATAGTATGCACCTACGTCCCGAGGTGATGCTAATGACTGGTGATGTGTAGATGGACAATGTGGGTGTGTGCAGCAATTATGGGGGATGGTATGCACCTACGTCGCAAGGTGATGCTCATGAGTGGTGAGGAGCAGATAGAAGATGCGGGTGTGTGTAACTGTGAAGGGGGTTAGGCATGAACCTACGTCTCAAGGTGATGCTAATGACTGATGAGGTGCAGACTGAGTGTGGATATGTGCAGTGGTGAAGTGACCAAAGGGTCCATGTTCAGGCAACAAAGTTATACAGTGCATCGCCGGTAATGGACGGGACTGCATCAAGAAATTAAATCTTTTAGTAAATACATATGTCTTCCCCCTTCTGTTAATGATGCTATTAAAAAACGATTTTCTTTGCAGAGTATACTCTAAATGGTTGCGTGCAAAAATTCAGAGCACACATTGCATTTGCAAAATAGATCATATACTAATTTTAAGAAAACAGTTAAGGCCTGATTAACACAAACATTTTCGGTCAGTAACTGTGTCTAACGCCTGCCTGTGTCTTAAGTGTATCAATTATTTCTGAATTTCCCAGGTATGATTCAAAAAGCATAATCTGCAAGCAGTTTAAGCTTATTTAAGGCTTAGGTGTGACTTACATGTGAATTTCAGTGACTAGGACTTGCATATTGTATGAAAAAACACATGCTGAATATTGTCTGTGAATAAGCAGGTCTTACTTCTGGATCCACATGAGCACTTAATACTAAACTTAGGAGTAAGACACATCTACTGATGAAAAATACTAAGGCCCTCATTTACAGGATTTCGGCATAGGGCATGGCAGCTAGTCACCTTGCTGCGCTGCCATACGCCAATGTGAAAGGGTAGGAATGCACGGTATTTATGCAATGTGGTGCGTTCCTGTCTTTTCTCCCGCTCTTGTGCCGTTTCAGCAGCCTCTATTTCATGCAGGATTGTTTTTGTACAGCAAGGGGCACCTTCCTGTACAGAAAAAATCCTATGAGGGGCAGTACTCCTCTTTCTAAGTGTGCTGATATTTCTCCTTGTTACTCCTCACCTCGGGAGGCATAAGAAATTGGTGATTTCCCAGATGTACATGATTATGTAGATCTGGGACAACTTCAAAATTCATGAGGTTTGCGTGGAAACACCACTGCAATGTTCGTGGATCGCCTCCCGAGCTCAGAGTCAGGTGACTTAGCAATTTGAACTGTGTCGCCTCTCTCAAGATTTATGAGGCCATTCAAAGCCACGTAGGGTGGCTTTGTGTGGCTTCATACATTTGATTACGAGCCCTATGTCATACATGTACCACTATACATGGTGCACAATTGATGCAAGGCTCTTATAAATAACCCCCTAAGGATATAGACTTGACATTCAGGAGTAATTTTCAACTGATATACAATAATACACAGCTGCTCAACAAAAGGTTTTGGAAATTTGCCACATGCAGTTTTGTACCCACTGTCAGGTTCCGATCTTCCTGGCGTCCTCGGAGCTGGGCTGATGCTTAATGGGGTCCACCTCTTGACTGCCCCAAGTCCGGAATGCGAAAGAACGCGGACTAGTGGAATAGTCAAGTGAGGGAAGGAAAGGGTAGGGACAGCGGGGAAGGAGATCTGAGGAGAGAAATGAACACAATCAAAAACGGTTGAGGAAGAACAGTCTCGTGCTGTGTACACGGTCTAACAGGTGAGTAATGAATTATGTCTACACTCTACCTGAAAAGGAGAAAATACGAAGCTGGAATGCCTGAAGAGAGAAGCGGAGGACTACCCTGGTTTTAGCCTGCAATGTAACCAGAAGAGAGAACATTCAAGTTACTCGGATTACCAGCCACCCCTCAATGAACTCCCTTTATACCGGAACAACATGGGGGAGGCTCCTACGTACCCGAAGATTTTGGATCCCAGGGTTCATGAGCAACACAGTGACCTTCTCCACTCCGTATCTCTCTAAGCCCTAGGCAAAGAATAGACAATGAACAAAAGCGGTGTTAACTGATCAACAGTGATGGGGCATTACTATATGGACGCTTACGGAAACAAAATGGTGAAGGCAATAGTGGGACTACCCGATAGGGAAATACGTCTTTCCACTACCTGAGCGAGTAGCGCTTACGGTGGGCGTCAGCAAAGTTTTGCTCTGTAATCAAGTTTATACAGAGCCCTATTCTTGCTCTATCCCCGCTACAGAGTACACAGTAGAATAGTTTGACAAATATATGCGTCTCCCACCAGGGAGTGTCTTACGGTATCCAGTCGTGCAGGGGATCTCCCAAAGAACCTTCCGGGATGTTTTTCCGGCCTGGGATGCCGCGGGCAGTGAGGAAAGCGGGGAGTCTTGGAGAGGCTTCTCTGCAAGAGAGGCGAACGCACTCTCACCAACAGAGGAGCGTAAATAACCCAAAGACCGTTCCTCTGCACGAGACTCGGAAAGTGAATCTCACCAACAGAGGAACCAAGATGTGTGCAACAAACGCTTTAGCGTTCCTCTGCACGAGACTCGGCAGTGAGGTCTCTCCAACAGAGGAACGGGGAACAAATAATACAACGGGCGCGCCTCTGCATGAGACTCGGAAACGAAGTCTCTCCAACAGAGGAACGTGTCAGGGATCCAAGGTACGCTTTAGCGTTCCTCCGCACGAGACTCGGCAAGCTGGTCTCTCCAACAGAGAAACGGGAGAGGCAGACCTCCGGAACGAGGACCAGGAACGAGGAAGCTGGGTAGTACTCACGGTGCATAGATTTGGAATCCAGACTTGCTGGCCGTCGGGTTGTCGCTTCGTCGGAACTC
Source organism: Triturus cristatus (assembly GCF_964204655.1). Lineage (NCBI taxonomy): Eukaryota > Metazoa > Chordata > Amphibia > Caudata > Salamandridae > Triturus > Triturus cristatus. The sequence goes on along the minus strand of NC_140588.1, from coordinate 932,758,066 downwards.
CGTGACTGAGGGAATAACCAGCACTGAGTGTTCTTCCGGCCTTGTAGATAACGGAAATGCGCTCCGCGTCAGAGTCACGTGGTCCGTGTCTCGGGCAGAGCGTCTTGGGAAATGTAGTTTTTTCTGGCATTGTTGGAGCGGGAAGATTAGACAGTCAGTGATTACCGGGTGCTCGGCCTGACAGTATATCCACCTTTTCGAGGACACTGACTGACACCAGGCTTCCCCGGGTACCGAGCCGCATGTACAGCTGCAGCCGGTTCCCACGAGTTCTCCTCTGGTCCGTAACCCTTCCAAGCCACCAGGTACCATAACTTGCCCCGTACCACTTTGGAGTCCAAGATACCCTGGACCTCGTACTCCAGATCCTGTTGAACCCAGACGGGAACGGGCGGTTTCTTTACTGGACTGTGAGAGGGTTTTAGTAAGGAAACGTGAAAGACGGGATGGATGCGCAACTGTGCAGGCAATTTCAGTTTCACGGCTACAGGATTGACGTGTCGAATGACACGGTACGGGCCTATGTATTTAGGGTGGAAAGCACTGTGCTTTTTGAACCGGATATTTTTTGTTGACAGCCAGACCCATTCTCCCTGATTGTATGTGGGACCTTGTCGTCTATGCTTGTCTGCTTGGGCCTTGTACCTACTTTTGGCAAGAAGTAAATTGGCACGAGTGTCTATCAAGGTGTTACGGATGTGTTCTAGTCTGTCTTGTAAAATGGGCATGTTGGATGTGTGACTCGGAAGGATCAATGGGGTGAACCGGGGGTAAAAACCATACGTGCTAAAGAAAGGGGAGTGTAGGGTGGAGGCATGCTTGGCGCTATTGTACTCTATCTCAGCCACCCATAACCACTCCACCCACGCTTCTGTATTGTTATTGACATAGCACCGAAGGAATTGTTTTAGAGTCTGATTAAGTCTCTCGGTTTGACCATCGGTCTGTGGGTGAAAACTTGTGGACATCGAGGATTCTATCTTGAGTTCGGAGCACCAGGTTTTCCAAAAACGGGCGGTGAACTGTGCCCCTCTGTCCGAAACGATGACTTTCGGGAGACCATGGAGCCGAATGACATGAGTCAACAGTAACTTGGCCAATGCACTTGCCGTTGGAATCTGTTTACATGCGACAAAATGTCCCATCTTGGATAGATAGTCAACCACCACTACTATTGTGGTGTACCCCTGGTCTCGGGGTAAGCCCACGATGAAATCCACCGAAAACCTTTCCCATGGGGTGTCTGGTGTAGGTAAGGGTTGTAACAATCCTTGCATGGGGCGATGATCGGTCTTCATTTGGGCACAAGTGACACAGTGTTTTACCCAGGACAACACATCTGTGCGAACCGTTGGCCACCAGAATTGTCTTAACACCTTTTCCAGGGTTTTCTTCCCTCCGGGATGTCCTGCACAGGGAAGATCATGGCACCAGGTGAACACCATCTTTCTCAATGCTTGCGTTGGTATCAACAGTTGGTGTCCTTTCAGCAAGAGGCCTTGGTGTTTTCTCCATTCAGGGTGATATTTCGACCAGGTTTTCCAGGTAAAGGAGTTCAATCCTCGCTTGGTTTTTTGGAGGAATAAATCTGTATGGATGGCACCTATCACTCTGTTCGGTTCGATAATGGCCCTTTCCGGGATCCCGAGTGGTTGCGCCGGTGTCTCTTGTCTTGTCAGAGCATCTGCTTTTTGGTTCTCTCTGCCTGGGCGGAACGTAATGAGAAAATGGAATTCTGCAAAAAACAACATCCAACGAAGTTGACGAGGGGTAAGATGGCGCGCTGCTCGCATAAATTGAAGATTGCGATGATCCGTGTAAACGGTGATTTGGTGAACGGCCCCTAATAGCCAGTGTCTCCATTCTTGAAACGCTTCCTTGATGGCTAGAAGCTCTTTTTCCGCGATAGTATAGTTCTGTTCCGCGGAATTGAGCTTTCGAGACATGAAGGCGATCGGATGAAGGTGTCCGGTGGTTTTGTTTCTTTGTGACAATACTGCGCCCACTGCCACCTCAGAGGCGTCTGCTTCTACAATAAAAGGCACCTCAGGACGAGCATGGGCCAAAACAGGGGCCGACGTAAAAGCATGTTTTAGGAGATCAAATGCTTCTTGTGCCTCGGTAGACCAGAGAAATTGGACCTTCTTTCGAGTTAGGCGGGTGAGCGGGGTTACTTTATCAGAGAAATTGCAGATAAACCGCCGATAAAAGTTAGCAAATCCCAGAAAACTCTGGATTTCCTTCACGGTCTTTGGCTGCGGCCAATCGATAATGGCTTTCACTTTTCTTTCCGCCATAACCTGCCCTGAGGGGGTAAGCATGACCCCAAGGATCGCCACGGTGGTCACGTGAAATTCGCACTTGGTTATCTTACAATATAACTGATGATCCTGAAGTGCTTGTAAGATCTGTCCCACGTGGCCTCTGTGTTCTTCTTCGGTAGTGGAATACACTAAGATGTCATCAATATATACCACTACGAAATGGTCCAAGAACTCTCTCAGGACATCATTCAGGAAGAATTGAAACGCGGCTGGAGCGTTACACAGCCCGAAGGGCACGACCAAGTATTCGAATAGGCCATACCGCGTCTTGAAGGCCGTCTTCCATTCGTCGCCTTCTCGAATACGGACCAGATGGTATGCCCCTCGTAGGTCCAATTTGGTGTATATCACCGCCGTCCTCACTTGTTCGAGGAGAACCGGAATTAGTGGCAACGGATATTGGTTTTTGACAGTGATGGTGTTCAACGCCCTATAATCAATGCAGCATCGCAATTCCCCGTTAGCTTTGGGTATAAAAAATAGGGGTGAGGCAGCCGGTGATCTGGAGGGGCGGATGAACCCCAATTTTAGATATTTCTCAAGATAGTCCCTGAGGTGGAGGTTTTCGGGAGCAGTTAGCGCATAAATCCTACCGCATGGTATCTCTGCCCCTGGAACCAGATCGATCCTGCAATCATAGTCCCTATGTGGGGGAAGTTCTTCGGCCTTACTGTCACTGAACACCTCTGCATGTTTCTCGTAACATGCAGGAAGCGTCACGTCTTTTTCTGCCGCGGTAGCAACGTGGTGACTTGTGGCTAAAGTCATTGAGGGCCGTGTGGGGGTTTGATTGCACACATTCTGACAATAAGGGGACTGCAAAGTTAGGGTCTTATTGGTCCAGTTGATTGTGGGTTCATGTTTTTGCAGCCAGGGAAGACCGAGGATGATTCCATAATGAGGGGCCTGAATCACTTGAAAGGATATCCATTCCCGGTGAGATTCACCGTAGACGAGTTCATATTCCTGGGTAACGTAGCTGATAGGGCCAGACGCCAATTCCTTGCCATCCACAGCATAGACTCTTTCGGGGTTTGTCTTTCGGATTAGCCGTACCTTGAGTCTCAGAGCTTCTTCTTGATCCATAAAACACCCCGTGGCCCCAGAATCCACCATGGCTTTTGTGGGTTTGCTTTCTAAGTCCACTTGTATGTGTAATGCTATGTAGAAGTGAGTCGTCTCTACAACACCGTGGCTGTTTACGGAAGGGATTGTGTATTTGCTTGATGGTTTCCCTTCTTGCGCCTTCAAGCTTTGAAGTTTTCCGTCTCCTTTTCGGTAGTTGCGGCGGCCTTTTGTCCTGGTCGAAAGCGGCCGTACTTCGGTCTAACCTGGCAGTCACGGAGGAAGTGTCCCTTCTTTCCACAATATAGACAAAGGCCTTGCTTTCTTCGATGGTCCTTTTCGCTTAGGGTTAAAGAGGCTCTAACAGCTCCTATTTCCATAGGTTCCGGTTTGTTACCGGCGAATTCCATCACCGGACTACGTTCGTGCTGCGTTATGTTTCGGTCTTTTCGCTTATGGTCCCCTTTCCTTTCTCTGAGACGATGTTCCAGCCTTAAGGTCAACTCAATAAGGGCCGTACAGGTTTGGAGCTGAGGGTCTATTTGGGCTAGAACGTCTTTCAGTTCATCATTCAACCCTTGATAGAAGATGGCAGCTTGCTTTGATTCAGGCCAGTCTGTCTCTGCCACCAACTGCCGAAAGTTGTTTAGGTACGTAATCAGATCAGAATTACCCTGACGGAGCACTAACAAATCTCGGTCTGCTGCAAAGGACTCTGCCCTACGATCAAACGTTTTCTCAAATTCGATACGAAAAGTGTCCCAGTCGTATAGCATCGGGTCGTCTCTTCTTACCAGTGGTACCGCCCACTGTGCCGCCTCTCTGGCCAGATATGATAACACGAAGGCCACCCTGGCTTGATTGGTGGCGAATAATTTGGGTTTGCAATTGAAATGAAGCAGTGCTTGTGTCATGAACACTTGAACCTTTCTGGGATCCCCATAAAAGCGCTCAGGAGCGGCTAATGGAATTTGCGTAGGGGTTTCTACCACTACTGGGACTGGGGCAGAACGCGAGGGTCCCCCCGCATCGAATGGGTTCCTTTGAATGCGATCTACACGAGCCTGGAGAGCGGCGGTCTCAGTACGTGAGGCCGTTAGCTCCGCCTGGACTAAAGCAAGGGCGGCCATTACATCCTCCAACGTGGCCATTACAGCACCAGCTCAACCAGGAGGACAAAAATTTGTGGGCTGGTTATTCTGTCAGGTTCCGATCTTCCTGGCGTCCTCGGAGCTGGGCTGATGCTTAATGGGGTCCACCTCTTGATTGCCCCAAGTCCGGAATGCGAAAGAACGCGGACTAGTGGAATAGTCAAGTGAGGGAAGGAAAGGGTAGGGACAGCGGGGAAGGAGATCTGAGGAGAGAAATGAACACAATCAAAAACGGTTGAGGAAGAACAGTCTCGTGCTGTGTACACGGTCTAACAGGTGAGTAATGAATTATGTCTACACTCTACCTGAAAAGGAGAAAATACGAAGCTGGAATGCCTGAAGAGAGAAGCGGAGGACTACCCTGGTTTTAGCCTGCAATGTAACCAGAAGAGAGAACATTCAAGTTACTCGGATTACCAGCCACCCCTCAATGAACTCCCTTTATACCGGAACAACATGGGGGAGGCTCCTACGTACCCGAAGATTTTGCATCCCAGGGTTCATGAGCAACACAGTGACCTTCTCCACTCCGTATCTCTCTAAGCCCTAGGCAAAGAATAGACAATGAACAAAAGCGGTGTTAACTGATCAACAGTGATGGGGCATCACTATATGGACGCTTACGGAAACAAAATGGTGAAGGCAATAGTGGGACTACCCGATAGGGAAATACGTCTTTCCACTACCTGAGCGAGTAGCGCTTACGGTGGGCGTCAGCAAAGTTTTGCTCTGTAATCAAGTTTATACAGAGCCCTATTCTTGCTCTATCCCCGCTACAGAGTACACAGTAGAATAGTTTGACAAATATATGCGTCTCCCACCAGGGAGTGTCTTACGGTATCCAGTCGTGCAGGGGATCTCCCAAAGAACCTTCCGGGATGTTTTTCCGGCCTGGGATGCCGCGGGCAGCGAGGAAAGCTGGGAGTCTTGGAGAGGCTTCTCTGCAAGAGAGGCGAACGCACTCTCACCAACAGAGGAGCGTAAATAACCCAAAGAACGTTCCTCTGCACGAGACTCGGAAAGTGAATCTCACCAACAGAGGAACCAAGATGTGTGCAACAAACGCTTTAGCGTTCCTCTGCACGAGACTCGGCAGTGAGGTCTCTCCAACAGAGGAACGTAAATAACCCAAAGAACGTTCCTCTGCACGAGACTCGGAAAGTGAATCTCACCAACAGAGGAACCAAGATGTGTGCAACAAACGCTTTAGCGTTCCTCTGCACGAGACTCGGCAGTGAGGTCTCTCCAACAGAGGAACGGGGAACAAATAATACAACGGGCGCGCCTCTGCATGAGACTCGGAAACGAAGTCTCTCCAACAGAGGAACGTGTCAGGGATCCAAGGTACGCTTTAGCGTTCCTCCGCACGAGACTCGGCAAGCTGGTCTCTCCAACAGAGGAACGGGAGAGGCAGACCTCCGGAACGAGGACCAGGAACGAGGAAGCTGGGTAGTACTCACGGTGCATAGATTTGGAATCCAGACTTGCTGGCCGTCGGGTTGTCGCTTCGTCGGAACTCCGTGACTGAGGGAATAACCAGCACTGAGTGTTCTTCCGGCCTTGTAGATAACGGAAATGCGCTCCGCGTCAGAGTCACGTGGTCCGTGTCTCGGGCAGAGCGTCTTGGGAAATGTAGTTTTTTCTGGCATTGTTGGAGCGGGAAGATTAGACAGTCAGTGATTACCGGGTGCTCGGCCTGACACCCACGTTTGTCTCTTTAATAATATTGGTGATTGGTACTACATAGTGTGGTTATGCCCTCACTTAAATACCTTTTGGGGAGAGATTTTTAATTTTAAAATATTTGTCCATGTTACAAATTAAGTTAAATCCTACTATAAATCTGCTAGGCAGTACTTTTTAAGATAAACGTCTTGACAAACCTAACAGAATGTTTATTTTATAGCCAAATTAACAATCCTTTTTTGGAAATCTGATCCGCCTCATGTTATTTTCAATGTGGTTCAATGTGGTTAAATAAAAAAAATAGAGGTAGTAAATGTGAATATTTATATAGCCTCTAAAGTAAACAAATGATAATTGTACTGCATAAGTGTAATAATCCTTATTGTAAGAATGTGTTATTTAAGATAACCTGATAAGAGAAAAGACATAATTTATATATCACAAATCAAATGTATTGCTGTTTCTAAATACTAAATGTTACATCTATGTATGGTATATTGCATAGTAATTCATGATTTAACCAATAATATTTGTAATAAGAGGATCTCAGGTTATCGGTGCTTCATTTTCTGTATTGTGTTTAATGTACTCGTGTGAAGACAATAAATAAATGGTGATTTTAGGTACATACATACAGTGCTTCTCACTGTTCTTTTCTTTCCTTTCAGCTCACTACCTAGATGCAGTCCGAGGTATGTTTTAAAATCATAATTTAGGAAACAAAAGCTGCCATGGTGTCTATGTATAACATTTCATTGTCTAGCTGAGGTTCTTTGGTAGAGCTGGATCAAATAAAATTTGTATTCATTCATAAAGTAAACTGTATTTAATAAAACTCATGCATGATGAAGAGATTTTGACCAGAAACTGCCCCACTATTCAGTATAAATACTCTCATTTATCTACTCACAGACAAGAAACAAATTGACACTGCCTCAGAAAATATTAATCTCAGGAATTGGGATTAAACAAGACCCGGTCAGGGTTATATATTTTCAAACTAGTTTAGTGAATCTGAGTTTTATGCTAGGGAGACAACCTTCCTTCAGTTTTGTGTAACTATTAAGTATATGTTGCCCACTGATAAAAATATTCACACCTGTGCTTTAATCAAATGATAAATATGTATATAATAGAATAATATAATGTACTTTATAGAATCTTGATTCAAAGACAGATCTAAAGATTATGATCCTGCCTTATCAACACTATGAGTTACCACCATCTCACTGTTGGAGTCATGTGTAAGAACAATCACCTATTTTTAGGTAATGTGCTTCAATAATATTCTAAATATGTGACTAAAGAAAATATAAATTCAATAACTACAAAGGATAGCAAAGAATGTTATCTGGATGTAACATATCGTGACAAGTGAGGAACAAATGTTTTGAAACACTACATTGTGGATCAAAGAACTACATACCTAACATTGTTCATCAAACATAGGGATTCAAGGGCTGCAATTATCAGCAGAAACCTGCAACCACACAAACCCCAACCAGAGATACCATGATAATCTCCAATGCAATTCAACCACCTCCAGCAAACATTGGATTGCCTCAGGGAACAGTGTACCACACTCTGGAGTATCTCAGGGCTATTACTGTGATTGCAATCAAACTTTTTAGATTATCCTTTGGACACTTATTCATCAAAGTGGGCACAACAGGCCAATTCACCCTCTGTCCCATAGCCCATGGCCCACCACGCAAAGTAGCTGCCAGCAGTGAATTGATGCTCAACTGAACGCAAATCAAATCCTCTACAGTACACATCACACCTACATGATGTTGGGCAAGGGCTCAATGTCAAGAAAGTAGACTGCATTGACCTACACCTTCCTGAAACATAGCAATTAAATAACAGACAAGATGTGCCCTAAAACGTCTAGCCTTCTGACCCAAAAACTTGGGCTCCTCATCAAAAATAATTGATTGTGGGCAACATGTTTTATATTCCGGTGCTTCAGCCTATAAATATGCGTTACAAATAGAACCATGTTTAATGTGCAGAAAAACGCATAATGCATATCCCCCATATATGCCATTTCCATCGCATCCTGGTTTTAGTCATTAATAATCAAATAAACAACATGTAGTATACTCTTTTATGCAAAACTCTTCTTATTTGAGATGTTCACAACCCACAAAAAAAGGGCTGTGCTGCGCCTTAGCGCTCACTACATCAAAGTACTAAAATAAAAAATATAATTTTATTGACAAACTCCAATTGCCAATATACTGAAATGTGTGGTGCTGTTAAGAACAAATACATAAACACGTATGTCCCTTTACTATTTTGGGGAAACGAACAGTCTAAATGAAGAACTAGACATCTGTATCTTTGAATGTTTTGGGGTTCTATCACAATATCGAAGTTTACATATAGATCTACTCTTATACCCACTCCACAATTTCAATTGCCAATATATTGTCATGGTAAGTAGATTTGGAATCAAGTATAGCATATCTACGGTTCTGTATAAATGGTTATCCTGAATATATGTGTGTAGTGGATATTGAAAATCAGGTATAAATCAACAGTTTTTATATAATTGCTTTTGACATTCCGACATACAACAAAAAAATTTACATTGTGTGCGTGTATTTCCTACATGTGTGTTTTTGCTGTTTCATAATACCATGCAGAATTCTACCAACTGTACCAATTTAATATATAAATGATTAAATATGTAAATAGTAGCACCATTAGAGCAGCACTGTAGATGTTCATACTGATGAATACAGGCCCCAGCTAGGCCCGCAGGACACAAGGGTTCGCTCTCCTGTAATGGAATCTATAAGGAAGTTGGCACGGAAACTGCAAAGTACAAAGACAGCATTTATTAACCCTTAAGGGTGGTCCTACAATCCACACAACACTCTTCAGTATTGCATAGAGTAGCACACAGAACTTTCGTACATGGTCCCCTTTTATACACAGTAGAGGGGCTCATAAGTGGGTGGATACAACATGAAAACGAAGAACATTACCATTTATGGTCATTTTCGATACTGAATCAATATGTGGGCGGAGCTAACGCACTCCTTGAGCCCGCGAAAACATGGTCAAGCAAGGCTAACTGATAACAGATGTGGTCAAGTCTGGGCATGTGCCAGATAGACAAAGGAGCTATTTATAGACTGTTACTAGGCAGATTGCAAGAGCAACTAACACAGAGGTTGGACTCTTCTCGTGGGAAACACGTGGAAGCATGACAATACAAAATGGAGTCCAAGCTTCAGTCAACATAACAGAGAAAACACGATCTATAACAGAGGAATTAATGTCTTTAGTAAATGCTTAATCACATCGTTGTTTCAATTTACAACAGACGACCCTTTCAGCATTTACTGAAGACATCCGGTTTGTTAGGATAATCATCATATATGTCAATTGTCATCATTCCTTCAACTTCTTTAGCTAAACGTTTTTGGTGGGCAACATCAGCAATAGCTTTCTTATCGGGGATACAGAATGATACACATAATGAGCAGAGCAAGGGACCACATTGAATACAAATACAGCATGAAAACAGAACCGCTACAAGAATGCAGAGACCAGTTAGAACCTTCCATCCCCAGGCGGTAATTAACGCCCAAAACCATCCAGAAAAAGACCAAGTGCCGTTTTCTGTATGGATCTCAGCTGCAATTTTATGCAGTTTATTGATGGCATTATAAACTGATGGCGTATGATCAGGAATAAACACACAACAGCTACTTCCAATAATTTTACATGCTCCTCCTCTGTCAGCTAGCATAACGTCTAATACCATACGATTCTGCAATGCAACAATTCTGGTAATCTGCAATTCCTCCGTAAGATTCCCAAGAGCAGCAGCAGTCTGATTTGTCACAGCTTCTACCACTCTTGTTAATCTTCGGATCTTCCTACTGTTCAGGGCAGCTCCAACAAAGAAAAACAGTCCCAAGTTAAAATCAATATACTGTTGCAGACTGGTGTCAGTCTGATCTACATCATCAATTGATAAAGTACGTTTATACCTATTTACAGTCACATTATTTAATAATTTCAAATCCTTATGATAAGATGCGGGAGCTAAGAATACTGGAGGTAATAGAAATGATACATAGCATACCCCAGACCACCCAGCCGGCAGACGGTAATAACCTTTATTTCCACACACAAAGTACGTATTATGGGAGGCTAAGAAGGTACTATTGTTCAACCCATCAATATTCAAAACAGTAATGCAATCACTGACACCAACAGGGATGAAACCCACACTCTGGACACACAGGTCCGCTTGAGCTTGTGCTACTTGAATCACAAATTTATCTTTTCCCACAGTGTCTCTTGTGTTCGTAAAGATGTAGGGAATGGATTTATTGTCTGGTCGGTACTCTTCCCACTCCCAAATTGTCCCATTCGCTTGTGGATACCCATTCTTGTCTTGATGGCATTCTTTATTAAGTCTAAAAAGCAATCGTCCCACTGTCGGTTTCCGAGTGGCAAAAAGCAAAGTATACCATGCTCTACAAGAGCCATTATGAGAGAAAGGAAGTGGTATAAATGGCGTTCCTCCTTTCTTCTGATGAGCTGGCATCATCCCACATATCCAACAGTTCGTAGCATTCGTAGCAACGTGGGTATGATGCAGCATCTGGATGAAAGTGTTATTCAAGTAAGATTGTCGATGCTTCAACTCTTGATACGGTAATGTATAAAAATAGTGCTCCTCAGGCACCGGAGTTGTCAACACAAGAATCTTCCGAGCGGGAGTTACATCCTCCACGAACCATGTGGTTATCCCAACAATGGCTACTGTCAACATGAACCCTAATGCACAAAGTATTTTCTTTTTCTCCATATCAAAGCAAAAATAAAACCCAATATCTTCCTGAAACTAGAAGTCTGTCAGAACTCTTCCCCTTGGGCAGCGGTTGATTTCTTCACCAGCGGGCCAAGACGGGTGTCGCTACACTAATGCAGGGCTGATCCCCCCCCCTTGCCTCATTGGCTCTCCGTTTCACTAACCCAAGGGCCGTTCTGACAGTATGTCCCGGTACTGGAAAACTCACTTCCTTGGTCGAAGATGATATCGCCTTCCTCCAGGAGTCGCGTGGTCCGGAAAGAGCTCCTCAGTGGCGTTGGGCTCCGCAGCACGGCCTGTCTCTGCAGCCAAAATTTCTCGTTGATCGGTCAGCATGGCAGGTTCCACCAATCCGGGCGGCACCTTCCTACAGTGCAGGGAGTGGATCCAATTCTTTCTGTTGGAGACTCGCACAGCCGTCCTCGTTGCGAGGAGGACCTGCTCAGGGCCCACCCATCTCGGCTCCAAGCTGTTCGTTCTGTTGAAGACTTTCACCATGACATGGTCACCAGGCCGGAGACCATGTCCTTCGCCGGTAGACCGATCAGGGAGCGCCTCTCGGACCTGTTGATGGATAGAAACCAAGTTATCCGTTAACTGTGCCAGATAATCGCTCATCATTACACAAGGTACATCATACACAACCTTAGGTCTTGGTGGACCCCAAATATTCATTGGGCGTCCAAAGACGACCTCGTATGGCGTAAGGCCAGTTCGAGAGTGCGGTACTGATCTAATTGACAATAACGCCAGTGGCAGAGCGTCTGGCCAAGTCAAAGACGTCGAAGCTTGAATTTTGGCGATCTTAAGCTTCAGTGTACCATTATACTTCTCAACTAGGCCTGCAGACTGAGGGTGAAACACGGCGTGGAACTTCTGAGTGATGCCTAGACCCTTCAAGACATACCTTATAACGTCCGCTACAAAGTGAGGGCCATTATCACTCCACAGAAGTCTACAAACACCATATCGGGGGAAAAACTCCTTCAGCAGCAGCTTCGCAGTAGTCATCGCAGTATTGTCTTTCGTAGGGTACGCCTCAACCCATTTGCTGAAAGCACAGACCACTACTAGAACATACTTCAGATTATTACAGCGCTCAAGCTGGATGTAATCCATCTGCAGAACCTCAAAGGGTGCAGTGGGTGTCACAAATCCTCCTGCTGGAGTTCGAGTACCCTTTCCTGGGTTGTACCTCAGGCAGATCATACAGGTCTGCACCACCCTCTTTGCCGTGCTAGCAATCTCTGGATGCTCCCAGACTTGGGTAAGCAATTTCACAATTGCGGAAGCTCCAACATGTGCTAGCCCATGTGCCATCTGAACCATAGGTTGTACAAAGGCCGTGGGTAATTTCCATCTATCCATCTGCTTATTTCTCCAGCAACCCTCGTCATCCAGTTCTCCCTCGCTAGCCCATTGTTCCCGCTCTTTGTCAGAAGCGGTCCTTTGCATTTCTCGCACTTCCTCCTTCGCATCATGCCATCTCTCCACCTGTGACTTCACTACATACATGGCAGTAGTACCGGGCTGCATCGCAGTCTCCCGTGCTACTCGATCCGCTAACGCATTCCCTTCTCCAACTTTATCAACCACTTTCCTATGGGCGCTACACTTAACGATGGCAATTTTCTTTGGGTATGTCAATGCAGTTAAAAGATTATGAACTAACTCTCCATGCATTATCTGTACTCCATGTGACGTTAAAAACCCTCTCTCCTTCCAGAGTAGGCCGAAGTCATGCGCTACTCCGAAGGCATAGCGGCTATCTGTATAAACATTCACACATAATCCTGTACTGAGCTCACATGCTCGTGTTAATGCTATCAGTTCCGCTGCTTGGGCTGATTTCTGTGGTATGCGTGCTGTCTCCACTATCGTTTGTAATGTGGTAATTGCATATGCTGCTGAAGCCGTACCATCTGGTAGCTTCAGACAGGATCCATCCACCCACAGTTCTCCATCTACATCTGGAAAGGGCGTATCCTGGAGATCAATACGACCCTTTGTTTGTTCCTCAGTCACGAGAATACAATCATGCGCTTTCCGCGCCTCAGGCTGGGTTTCGGGGTATGGCAACAATGTTGCCGGGTTTAACGTTACGCACCTTTTCAACGTAATATGAGGAGCCAAAAGCGTCAACTCATATCCCGTTAAACGGGCACTGGTCAAATGCTGCGTCTTTGTTTGATTAAGCAGGGCATCAACAGCATGGGGAACTAATACCAACAGCTTATGAGATAACACAATTCCCTCGCTTTGGCGTATTGACACAGCTGTCGCCGCAACCGAGCGAAAACACCCTGGTAATGCTCGGGCGACAGGATCAAGTACAGCCGAAAAATATGCACAAGGGCGCTGCTTATCACCGTGCATCTGCACTAAAACTGACAATGCACATCCATCTTTCTCATGCACATACAACGAAAAGGGTTTTGCATAATCAGGGGTCCCTAACACTGGTGCTGAACAAAGGGCCTGTCGTAGTTGCTGAAAAGCAGTATCACACTCATCTGACCAAGGGATTGGGATAGGCGTGTCCTTTGTCAAAAGGGCTAACAATGGCTTAGCTATGTGCGAAAACCCCAATATCCACTGTCTACAAAAAGAAACAAGGCCCAAAAATGCACGCACATCCTTCTGTGTGGACGGTCTCGGTGTATCCAAAATTACTTGGATACGGTCCGGTGTGAGTGCACGTCCCTCCTTAGACAAAAGGTGACCCAGATAAGTCACCTTTGGTCTACAGAATTGCAATTTCTTCCTAGATACCTTATGATTGCGGGACGCTAGAAAGGAAAGTAAGGATAACGTACTTTTTTCACACAACTCTTGGGTGTCAGCCGCCAGCAAGATGTCATCAACATATTGAATGAGGGCGACCCCCTCGAGCAGAACAAAGGAATCCAATTGTCGTTTGAAAGCCTGACTGTAAATGCTAGGGCTTTCTGTATAGCCCTGGGGAATCCTACAGAAACGATAAGATCTATTATTCAATGTAAACCCAAAAAGATATCGGCTATCAGGGTGAATGGGAATGGAAAAGAAGGCATTTTTCAAATCAATCACTGAGAACATGGTCGCCGTAGGCGGGACCAAGGTAAGCAACGTCGTGATATCGGAAACCACTGGGTATTGAGGTATCACGATCTTGTTCACTTCTCTCAAATCAATTATGAACCGATAAACTCTGGCATCCGTATCCTTTTTCAGTATGGGAAGAATCGGGCTGTTACAAATGTTGTAGGGGACTTCCTCGACTACCCCAACCATTATCAAATCCTGCACTATCTGTATGAGAGCCTCCTCACCCTCCTGGGAAATACGGTACTGCGGGAGGCGTGGTAACACCGCCCCCTCCTGGACGCTAATGTGGACCGGCAGAATCACCATTCGTCCCACATCAGTATCCGAAGTTGCCCACAAAGCATGAGGGAGGGTAGCTAACAGCGCATCCTCTGACATCGTACACATCCGTTCAGATCGGGGGTAATTGTCATTCAATATTACCCGCACACCAGCAGGGGAGCAGCGGATAGTAGCCCTAAAGTGCTTTAACATATCAAGACCCATAATATTGTCCGGTGTGTACGGGGCAAGCAGAAACGGACAGGGTGCAGAAAAAGAATCAACCTTAAACATGAGGGGCTGTGAAAGAGGGCTTCGGGAGAGTGTACCATCAAACCCTACCGATGTGACCATTAAGCCGGATGGGGGAGCCCCCGGAACCAATTGCTTAGATAGCGCACTACGTGTCGCTCCTGTATCCACTAGGAACTGATCAGTAGAGCCCAAAACCTCAGCCGATACATAAGGGCCCTTCTGATCGACCGGCACCTCAACTGATTCTAACCCCCATCCAACGCAATCCTATGCATGCTGAGAGTCATGGTACCCCGACCGGTCAATTCCTGATGCTTGATACTGATGCTGGCGATCGAAAACATTTGATCTATCTCGGTGCTGCCCAGCAGACTCAAGACGAGCCTGTTCGTTAGAATTTCCTCGAAAGTTCGAGAAACCCCCTCTACCTCGCGGGCCACCGTGAGTATGCCCCTGACGCGATGCATGCAACACCGGGCAGTCCCTAGCCCAATGACCCGCTTGCTTACAATACGCACATTGATTCCTATTCAAATCAGACCGGCCCGAGGGAGGACCATAAGATCCTCCCCTACCTCTATTACTACCTCGTCGAGGCGGGCCATAGACTTGCGCCAACATCACCTTTGTTTTCAAATCTTTCGATTTCTTTTCCTCCTGGCCCTTTGCTTCTTGCTCCTGACGCTCATAATACTGGGCGATAGTCAGGAGGGCCGTCGGTGTAGCGGAGGACCAAGAATTTTCACTCGCTTTTAGACGGGCCGCAACTGCCGGCAGCAGATTAGCTACATATTTATCCGCAAAAAGGTGGCGTCCCGTATCGTCGGTAAGCGACTGTCCACTAAAATCATGAAACGTCTCCTCAAAGCGCGTAAAGAAGTCCGCAACTGACTCGTCAACTTTCTGTTTACATGCAGCTAACATATTCCAGTCAATTTTTTTAGGGGGGATAATTGTCTTCAACTTAGCCACAATAGCAGCAGGGAGATCTAAAATATTCTGGGGCGGTTTCTGCGCAGGCTTCCTCTCCCTATCCTCATCCTCCAGTTCAGACCATCGAGCCTTAAAAGTGGCAACATCATCTACCTTCCGCACAGATCGCCACATGTCTGGTGGTAGAATAAGCCCAAAGAACAAATCTATGTCTGCTAAAGTCATGACGCAAGAATTCAAGGCCCCCTCGACTTCTTCATAGAAGGCCGCTGGATTCTTGCGGGGGTCGGGCAGCGCATTCTTCAATGCCATAACGTCAGCCCTATGCCACGGAGTGTAAACCCAATTATACACGAAATATCCCTTAGCATCGGCGGAGGTAATGTCCGAGCTAGTCCCCGCTCCTTTAGGAGGAACATACAAAGGCGCCGCCTCTCGCATTGGTTTAACATGCACTATGACATCCTTATCTGACTGGGAGGTGGATGAGTGGCCCTCTGTTGTGCACGAATCCGACTGCTTCTCCTTCCCTGCTCGCTGGCGCGCTTTCTCTTTATAGACCAGCACCTCGTCCCGCAAGGCGAACAGCCGCCGAACCGTATCTGGAGCCTTAGAAAAAGAGAAAACACCATTACGCAATGCTTTAGCATCCGATGATACTTCGTCGGGCTCAAAAACACCAGAACGTTTCCGGAAAGCATCAATCACTTCATCCGCGAAATGACCCAGAAAATACACTTTATCTCTCTCCTGCCACGCCTCCCAAGTATGAAATAATTCCTCTATAGATATCTTGCCGTTAAGTGCACGGAAGGAAATTTGCCGAAGCTCAGCCATTTGGTCGGCTGATAACATGGACCGCGTTTCTACCTTACCCGGACCCGGGCCAGAATCTTGCGGCCTCGGAGCAGATGCGCCGACATAAGGGGGCGGAGGGCGATCTAGTAAAGAAAAATCATCATCAAGATTATTAAGGACAGGATAAAGTGGCTGCCGAACGACGTATTGACCCGAAACTTGTAGCCTACGCTCCTTCTCTTGCCTGTCCGTCTGCTCTCTATCCTCCCGTCGCTTCGCTTCCTGTGCTCGCACATGATCATTCTTTCGTTGTTCTTTATCAAACAGCGCTTTCTCACGCTTCTCTCGCTCACGCACCTCCTTCACCCACAACCGCACACACTCAAACATATCCTGACGAGCACGCCGCTTACACATACACTGTTCCACATACTCAATCTTACGTATATCAAACGATCCATACAAAGGCCATCGCAACTCAGGATCCTTTTTTGTATATTTCCTCCATACTGTGCTGTACATTATGGAAGAAAGACCATGCTTCACATACATATCCCTATTAGGAGTCCCCTCTGGGGGAGCTGGAGCAGATTCCTCGAGGTTCAACCGGTTTCCGAAACAGCAGCACCACTTACGGAGTGCGCTGAAAGCAGGCATGCTCAGAAATAATGCAAAATATGCAATATTATAGAAAAATGGCACTTAATCGTTGCGCCGTTCAAAGTTACACAGCTCTGGAGAAATCTCTCCACATTACCTGCCTATATGTGTTGCAACGCATATATATTCACAAAGACAAATTCAAAATATGACTAGTCATCACAAATCAAACTCAAATAGCCAGATCAGGCTTCAAAAACTCGGAGCAAGTACCGTACACCGGTTCTTACCAATCAAGAGTCCAGATTCCAACTGCCAAGCTCCACAATCGCCCAAACGGCTTTCACGGCAAGACCGACAGAAGAGGTCTCAGTCGAGGACCGGCGCCACCCAGACGGTCAGCTCGGAAGGGAAGGAAGAAAAACCTTGGGATGCCAGGGCTAAGACGCCACTGGCAGTGATCACGTCCCCGGCCCAATTCCTCACCTTCGTCGCGACCAGTCCTTCGAGCATCCGAGTCGCCGATGAGCCCCACGTGACGGGCGCCAATTGATGAATACAGGCCCCAGCTAGGCCCGCAGGACACAAGGGTTCGCTCTCCTGTAATGGAATCTATAAGGAAGTTGGCACGGAAACTGCAAAGTACAAAGACAGCATTTATTAACCCTTAAGGGTGGTCCTACAATCCACACAACACTCTTCAGTATTGCATAGAGTAGCACACAGAACTTTCGTACATGGTCCCCTTTTATACACAGTAGAGGGGCTCATAAGTGGGTGGATACAACATGAAGACGAAGAACATTACCATTTATGGTCATTTTCGATACTGAATCAATATGTGGGCGGAGCTAACGCACTCCTTGAGCCCGCGAAAACATGGTCAAGCAAGGCTAACTGATAACAGATGTGGTCAAGTCTGGGCATGTGCCAGATAGACAAAGGAGCTATTTATAGACTGTTACTAGGCAGATTGCAAGAGCAACGAACACAGAGGTTGGACTCTTCTCGTGGGAAACACGTGGAAGCATGACAATACAAAATGGAGTCCAAGCTTCAGTCAACATAACAGAGAAAACACGATCTATAACAGAGGAATTAATGTCTTTAGTAAATGCTTAATCACATCGTTGTTTCAATTTACAACAATACCAATGATACACTTACCCTTACTGGTATTTAAGCTTCTGTATCCCTCCTTATTTATTGTTAATGTAATTAAGGATGTGCTTTAGGTCATCAATCACAAAATAATTTCTTACTTTCCTCTTTCTAGATGGATGCCCAGGTCTTTGTTATGGTAATGGAAGATGCACCCTTGATCAGAATGGATGGCATTGTGTTTGCCAAGTTGGCTGGAGTGGAGCAGGCTGCAACATTATCATGGAAATGGCTTGTGCTGATGGCATGGATAATGATGGTGGTATGTGCTTCACATTTCAATTCTTACTATCAATAGTGAATAGCAATGTTTTGTAGCATACAGTTTACATTTGTCATAAACCAGATAACTAATAATTAGTCGCCTGACTTCTGGGAACGGCAAACTTGATTATTCTAAACCGTGCTTCCCCACCCTGTGCCATATCCTCTCCCCCCCAATCTCTTTTATACTTGTTGCTGTTCCTACTTTTCTTCTGTAAACGTTTTTATAGTACATGGTCCAAACTTTTGTTGCTTGATTTGGACATTAAAGTGTTTGTATACATACATATTAATAACTCAGTGGCACTCAATTTGTAAGTAGAATAATAGGGACAGGCTGGAATTCTCAGTATGGAACATGCAGGGCGAGATATACGACCCTTGTTTGCAGCCGCAAATGGGAGAACATCCCGTTTGCGGCCACAAAAAAGGGTAATAGCATGTACAAATGTTATTTTGCGAGTCCCTCCCTCGCCAAAATATAATTTGCGAATTTCGCTATTAGGATGGGGCGTCCCTTCCTAATAGCGAGTCAACATGCTATGTACTAGTGTTTTGCGACCGCATTTGCGGCTGCAAAACACTCGCAGTTTACCACTGTTAGAAATGGGGGTCTCTAGTTGGCAAGGGCTTGCACCTTTGTCCAAACAGGGACCCTTCTACCTAGTCAGGATAACGGAGTTACACTCCTAAAATAACCTCTGCTCACCCCCTTGGTAACTTGGCATGAGCAGGCAGTGTGTAAAGCATTTGCACATAACCAACAGTAATACAGTGTAAGCACTACAAACAGACACCACACCAGTTTAGAAAAATATTCAATATTTTTATATACTTAAGACAAGACCAAAAATGATAAAAATCCACAATACAGTACTTAAAAATCTTTAGTTATCAAAATAACCTTGTAAAACAGTTCCTTGATGTCGATAGCTCCGTCCGGGGCTATCACGGCGTCATGAGCAAACAAATCCAAACAGTTCTGGTTGACCGCGGCGTCGCGGGCCAGCCACGGCGTCGGGAAGACCCGCAAACAGTACCTTTCAGAAATGCAGGCCGTCGATCACCTCTCGTTGAGCTTCCGAACAGACGGCGTCCGCAGGCGTCGGTTCCGGAGTTCGGTGCAGGAGTCGTCGGTGCCCTCGAAGTCACACGCGTTGTAGATCGAACTCCTCTTTGTTGATGTTAGGAGCACTGGTGTCTGCCCTTGTCGGGTGCTGCAGTGCAAAGTGCAGCGGTGCGGCGTGCAGTACCCTCAGGTCGCGGTGCGAGCAGCGGCTCGCTGGCGGCGTTAGATGGCATTGTCGGTGAGACCAGGGTCACGGTGTGAGATGAAGGCAGTGCTTGTCACGGTGCTGGCAGGTCATGGTGCAAGCAGCGGCGGAGGCGGCGCTTAAGCACTGTCGTCGGCTGACGAATGGGAGTCGATGGCACTGGCGTCGGCAGGCCAAGGCTGCGGTGCGGGATGAGGGCGGGTCATCGTGTAACTCTACGAGCGGTGCCCTTGAACCACGGTGCAAGCAGCGGCGTTGATTCCGGCGTGGAGCTGCGTCATCAGGGCTACCACGGCGTTGTCATGTAGCGAGGCAGTGCGGAGTACGGTGCCCACAGGTCGCGTGTGAGCAGCGGTTTGGTGGCGGCATCAGCAGGCATCGTTGGTGAGACCAGGGTCGCAGTGCGGAATCGCAGCGGTGCTCTTTGTGGTGCCTTCAGGACACGGAGTCGGCAGCGGCATCGTAGACAGTGTCGAGCTTGAAGTCTTTGCTGTTCTTGAGACTTCTTGAACAGGGAACAAGCTCTACTTCAAGCCCTTGGAGAAACTCACAAAAGTAGATTGCAGAAAGTTCAGTCCAGTCCTTTCACTGCCCAAGACAGAAGCAGCCACTGCAGGCCAACACAGCAAAGCACACAGCAAAGTGGTAGGTCCTCCTCACACCTTCTCCAGCTCTTCTTCTTGGCAGTCTTCATGAACACAAAAGAGTTCTTTGAAGTCTTTTCTGTCCCTGAGACTCCCAACAGGAGGCGAGCTCTACTCCAAGCCCTTGAAGAAAACTCTAACAGCAGGATGATGAAAGCACAGTCCAGTCCTTTCTCTACCCAAGACAGAAGCAACCACTGCAGGCCAACCCCACAACACGCAGCGTAGGGACAGTACTCCTCCTCCAGCTTTCCCAGTCCTTCTTCCTGGCAGGTTCCTTAGTTCAGAAGTAAATTAAAGTTCTGGGGTCTGGGCCCCAATATTTATACCACCAAATCCTTTGTCCTCTGAAGGCAGAGGGCCTGAACCTAGTTCAAACCTGTGCTGGGTGCATTCTGCCAGTGTGCACCTTCTTCCTTTGCCAGTGTGGGCCGGGATCATCAGACGCACCACAGGAGGTAGAGCCAGCATTATGGAAGGCAGGCACAGCCCTATTCAGACCCAGGTGCGACTCCTCCTACCCATCTACATGCAGATAGGTCTATTCAGCCTGTCCTGACTCACCCTGTCTCCTGGAGTCTCCCCCAGCCCCTGTCACTCACAAACCAGACAGACAATACACAGGCTAGCAGAGGCAGGCTGGATGATTAGGCAAGAAAATACCTACTTTCTAAAAGTGGTATTTTCAAACACAGATTGTCTACACTAAAAGATGTATTTTATCATTCTGAGTTCAGGCATACTAAACTCGAATTTCCACCATGTTCCCTGTGTCAGTTAGGATTATAGGATGTTATAATCAAGCTGCCCATTCTGGCCTATGGGGAACAGGTAGCCTTGCAATAGTGAAAAACGAAGTAGACTGTAATTAACTATTAGGACATGGCACACACACCAGGGCATGTCCTACCTTTCACATACAATGCACCCTGCCCACAGGGGTACCTTGGGCCTACCTTAGGGGTGACTAACATGTAGAAAAGGGAAGGTTTGGGGACTGGCAAGTGGGTGCACTTGCCAAGTCGACATGGCAGCCCCAGACTGCACACAGGCTCTGCAATGGCAGGCCAGAGTTACACTTTACGGGCTGTTTGCGTGGGTGGCACAATCCAGTGCTGCAGCCCACCAACAGCATTTGATTTATGGGCCTTGGCACTTGCAGTGTACTTTACTAGGGACTGACACATAAATCAAATAGGCCAATCATGTAAACACCAATCCATAACACACTTTACACAGAGAGCATATGCACTTTAGCACTGATTAGCAGTGCCCAGAGTCCTAAAACCAACACACACAGGTCAGGAAAAAATAGGAGTAAAAAGCTAAAAGTTTAGGGATAACCCTGCAAAAAGGGCTATTTCCAACAACCACCTACTTCAAGTAGGTGGTAAACCACTCGCATAGGGGAAGGGGTCCCCAATGGACCCCTTCCCCTTTCTGAGTATGTTGGAACATATTTTTCAGAGCAGGCAATGGTCCCAGAGACCACTGCCTGCCCTTAAAAAAGATGAAACTGAAAAGTTTAATTTTCCTTTTTTAAACGCATCTAGTTTTCCTTTAAGGAAAACAGGCTGCATTTTAAAAAACACAAAGCTGCTTTATTAAAAAGCAGTCCCAGACATGGTGGTCTGCTGAGCCCGGCAGGCCACCATCCCGGGGAGAGCTGTTACAGCCAATGGGCTCGCAAATTGCGAGAGGCTCATTAATATTAATGAGCCTCGCAATTTGAGACCCGATTGGGAATCGCAAATAGTGTGAAATACACTGTTGTACATCAGCAATTGCGCCTCGGACATCTGGCCCAAAGTTTCTTCAGGTTGGGGATGATTTGTCGGAAGAAGAAAAATGTAACTGACTGATGAGGAAGTTGGGTTCTAAGATGGTGTCCTGCTAAACACAAGCTACAGTATGTCCTTATGGATGGCATGTTCATTGGGGCCATATGGTGACACTTCCTGGCTCAAAAATAACTTCAAATGACATCTGACAGTTTTAGGTTCAAGGATATGGAATTCCTATTTTATGTTTAAAATCAATCACTCTGCACTGGTTGTCTGCTCTCATTAAGGATAGTGCAGGTGTTACAACACGGGTACAATAAGGTATGATTTGCAGGAGATTTCCCTATGGTCACATCTACGTGTCCATGCCTAATAAGCCTATTTGGTCCATGGCATTTCTTCAGGATGGGGTAATACTGTATGGTGTCAGGCTTGTGTATAAAGGTCAAACACTTAGTAGATTTATAGAGCACTTCTTGTCACCACTTGAGGGTATCTGGACACTGGTAGGATCCAGTTAATTAGCCCAATAGCCAGGCATTCAGGGACTTTCAGATCTCTTGAAGACATGAGGAGGTCCAAACATGAAAGGGTAGCTCGTTCCATGTCTTCAATGCTAGGAAGGGAAAGGAGAAACCTCTACATTCTACACTGGAAGTGGGGGTGAGGGTTAAAGAAAGGGACACGGAGAGGAAATGTTTGGTGGGCTGTTGGAAGTTCAGGCTTTGGTTCAAGTAGGCGAGTCCTCAGTTGTGCAGGGCCTTGTATACATGGGTCAAGAGTTTCAAGTGACATCTTTTCTGTACAGGGAGCGATGTGGGTTTGTCTAGAGAGTTCCAGGACAAGTCTGGCAGCAGCATTTTGTTTGGTCTGTAGGCATCGCAAGGAGCTGCTATCCCTACATAGAAAGCGTTGCCGTAGTCCAGTCAGCTGGAGATGAGGGACTGGGTGATTTGCGTCTTGAGTTTTGGGGTAGCCATTTGAATATCTTATGAAGCAAGTGGAGGATGAAGAAGCAGGAGGAGAAGACGGAGTTGACCTCGGTCATCATGGTTAGCTATTTTTCCAGAATGATGCCTAGGTTCCTAGCGTAGTCAGTGGAAATAGGAGTAGGTCTGAGATCTGAGGGCCACAATGGGGAGCTTTTGTTTCAGAAAATCAGTACCTCTGTCTTGTCTGTGTTGAACTTCAGGCAGTTATTCTTCATCCAGTTGGTGACATCTATCCTGCAGTTGTGGAAGTTGGTCTTGGTGTTGATGCTGTCTTTGGAGAGGGAGAAGGTTAGTTATGTGTTGTCGGCATAGGGTATGATGTTGAATCCGTAAGTTTTGGCAATGCTGGCCAGAG
This sequence comes from Triturus cristatus, assembly GCF_964204655.1. NCBI lineage: Eukaryota > Metazoa > Chordata > Amphibia > Caudata > Salamandridae > Triturus > Triturus cristatus. The sequence continues at coordinate 932,734,592 of NC_140588.1, read as the reverse complement.
GAGTCATATAAATGTTGAAGAGTGTTGGGATGAGCGAGGGCCCTTGGGGTACGTCACAGATTATTTCTTTGGGTTTGGAGGTTAAGGGGACAATGTGCACTTTTTATATTCTTCTGGTGAAGAAAGAGGATGCCTATGTTGTGCAGCTTTGTGATGAGAGTGTGGTGGGAGACTGTATTGAAGACTTCCAAGAGGTCTAGGCGAATCAGATATGCAGTCTTCTCTTGGTCAAGTACGGTTCGGGTGGCATCTTTAGCCGCAATGAGGTCTGTCTTAATGGTGTGGTTGCTGCAGAATCCAGATTGGGAGGAGTTGAGTAGGAGGTTCTGTTCAAGATGTGAGGAGAGCTGTTGGTTGATGGCTTTTTCTAATACATTGGCCGGGCGCAGGAACAGGTAGATTGGTCGGTAGTTGTTGAATTTGCTGGGTCTGCCAATGGGTTCTTTAGTACGGCGTTGTTTCCAGTCTTCGAGGAAGATGACCATGCAGTTGAGGTGTTGAACAAGGTGGTGAGTACGTGGCTGATTCTGGCTTCACCTAGGTTGAAGATGTGAGGGCACGGGTCAGTTAGGCCCCTGAGTGGACCAAGTTCATTATGGAGACGATGTCCTGTGGGGCGAGCTGGCTCCATTCGGTTAGTTGGATATCTGTGGTGGTGGGTGGGTCGCTGTATTGCTTGAAGAAGTCAGTGGTGTTGTGCTGGGGTTTGAAGTTTCAGTAGATGTTGGTGATCTTCTTGAGGAAAAGTTTTTCAAGGTTGTTGCAGAGTTCTTGTGAGGAGTTAATGTTGTTTGTTGCAGCTGAGTGGTTGGAGAATTCCTTAACAATTTTGCAGAGTTATTTGCAGTTAGTGGAGCTTGATTCAATGCTTGAAGCTAAGGCCTGTTTCTTCAATTCTCTCAACTGTGGTCGAGATTTTTTTTTTTTTTTACAGAGTTTTATATAGCGCCAACTTGACCCGAATCGGGTATCAGAGCTCTTTGCCAGCCCTTACCAGGTTAAGGGCTGTTTTGAAGGTGGTCTAGTTGATTGTGTCCTTGCTGGTCACCATCTACTTTCCAGTTACTTACAGTGTTGTTTAGTGGTTCTAAGGTCTTCAGTGTACCAGCTAGCCTGTTTAGTGGACTTTCTGTGCGTGGTCTTGTTGATGGGAGCAACACTATCGGCACAGGTGGTGGTCCAATTGTTGAGGTTTCTGACGTGCTGGTCTAGGTTGTTGGAGGAGATGGGGTGGGTGGTGTTGAGGGCGTTGATCCATGTGTCCTTTGAGACTTTGCTCCAGCTGCAGTGGGGGTTTTATGCAGACTAGAGGTGGAGGCTGGTGATGTTGAAGTGGACAATCGAGTGGTTCCAGGTGAGTTCCGTGGTGTGGGTGCACCTGATGCAGGCATTGGAGGTGAAGAAGATGCATGTGGTCTGCGGTGTGTGTGGGGTCATGGATGAGTTGGGTGAGTACGATGTTGTTCGAGCTGTTGAGGAGGATGGCAGTGTTGATGTCATTGTGGATGTTGAGATAGAAGTTGAGGTCACTGAGGAAACTTTTGTGGATGGAGTCTATGGGGAGGGGGCGACGAAGCCCGTGATGAAGTTTCAGAAGGCTGGATGTGGCCCTGGAGGCCGATTGGCAAGGGTGCCTGGTTTGATGGTTTTGCTGTCTGTATCAAGATGGAAGCTGAGGTGTTCCATGGCTGTGGTGAATTTGTCATTTGTGGTGGTACATTGGATGGACTCCTTGTGTATGATGGCGATCCCTCTGTCAGGTTTGTTGATGCAATTGTGGTGGGTGATCTTGTATCGTTTGAGTATTGTGGTGGTGATGTCAGGTGCAGAAGTGGGGTTGAGCCAGGTCTTAGTGAAGAAGAGGACATTGGATGTAAGGTTGGAGATCAGGTCCCAGATCGCAGTGGTGTCCTTGCTTAGTGATTGTGCGTTAAGAAGGGTGCATTTGAGTTTGTGTTGTCTGTGGTGTGTCCCGGGTGGGGATTGTTGGCGGGCTGGTGTGTGTTCTGTGGCAGGCGAAGTGGCAGCAGTGGGTTCAGGTGAAAATTCCTACCGTGAAGTGTGGGTCAGCACAGTGGCAGTGGTTGTTGTGGCGTCTGGGGTCGAGGGTAATGAGCTTGACAATGCTGTATCTGCATGGGGCGTAAGGGCCAAGGGTCATGCGCTGGGTGCAGTACAGGCATGGACAGGCAAAGCTGGACTTGTCTTTGGCTCGCCGTTGGCATGCCAGTGGTGTGCCTGTTGCAGTAGTCATAGGAAATGCTAAATTATGTCAGCCTACAATTGTAATAAAACCTTAAGTGGGTGAGTGTCATTGAAAACTGACCAAGTGCTGAAAACCCTCCAAAATCAATAATTTAGGCACTGAACTGAAGTTCTTCAATTCTCAAACGATGTATTAGTTATGTTCAATTCACCCTTGTTGTACGGTGGACTAAACTCATGTTTAAAGTGTAATGCATTGGTATATAATGATGAAGGACAAAATGTTACTTCTGCATGGTACCGTTATTTAAAGTCATGACATTTTGTACATTATTTTACAAATGTTTATTGAAATATTAAATAAAGATACTTTTTCATTACATGTGATAACTGATTATAACTGTTGACCCGGGATCCCTGGTTGACTGAGGTAGGTACCTTAGGCCAAATAGGGACCCTCAGTTCCACATCAGAGAAAGGAAGGACCCCTTCTGAGATAGCCCCCGCACACCCCCTTGGTAGCTTGGCACGAGCAGCCAGGCTTATCTTCAAGGCAAATGTGTAAAGTATTTGCAATCCCTCTCAAAGCAACCCAATGATGACACCACAAATGGACTTCACACGAGTTTCATAAAACAAGTGTAAATTTATATAAAAAGATATAAGATAAGACCACACGATATAAATCCAACATATGCGTATTTGTAATATTCCTTCTGGCCGATTGTTAGGCCAACCAGCCCTTGTAAGTTCTGGCGATATTAATGAGCACTTCTAAACGTTCCACTGCAGTCCTAATGCAATGCTATGCAGTTCTTAATGCTAGAATCAGGCACTTTGCAATATAAAAATAATGCAGTTCGTGATGCTAGAATCAGGCACTTTGCAATGTAAAAATAATGCAATGCGTAACGCTGGAATCAGGCATGTTGCAATGTAAACATAATGCAATGCGTAACGCAACAATCCGGTACTTCGTTATGCAGAAACAATGCAATGCGTAATATACTAATCATGTAGTTCGTTATGCAGGAATAATGCAAAGCGTAGTACACTAATCAGGTGGGTCGTTATGCAGCAATAATGCAATGCGTAATACACTAATCAGGTAGTTCGTTATGCAGCAATAATGCAATGTGTAATACAGCAATCAGGTAGTTCGTTATGCAAAAATAATGCAATACGTAATACACTCCAGCACCGATAACGGTGCCTTGGGCGGTCTCTCTGCCACTCATGCTGACTCGCAGTCAGCCTCTGTCAACAGTTGCCCCCACACGGGTATGGTGTAACAAAAAGTGCAGCTCCGCACTCCATCCCCGGTAATGCCACTCCTTTGGTTGGTATGGGCGCGACACGAGCCGAAGCAGAGGCTCGCACTGCAGGAATGGGAGAGGCCGAGCGCGTCTCCCTTTGAGCCCGCACCCCACCCCAAGCATCAACACACGTTACCTGGGAGGTGCGATCTCACTCTCCTCCCCTCTTCCAGCGACTTGGGCCTCCAATGCAATCTTTGTGAATTCCGGGCAGTGGGACTCAGACCCTCCCCCGAAAAGGTTGGCTCGAGGTCCTGCTCTGGAAACGGCAGGCTCGGGCCGGCGGCTCAGCTCTTCCAGGGTTGCCGGTCCAGGCCGCTGACGCTACGAAGATCTCAGGCTGCCACAGGGCACACGCACACAGCGTCGCTGAGACTCACTTAAGCTATGGGTGCCTGATCACAGGGCACTCCTCACGAAGGTCTCAGGCTGCACGAAGCACACACACACAGCATCGCTGAGACTTACTTTAACTCTGGGTGCACGGTAACAAGGCAATCCTCACAAAGGTCTCAGGCTGCACAAAGCACACGCACACAGCGTCGCTGAGACTCACTTGGATTCCGGGTGCACGATAACAAGGCAATCCTCACGAAGGTCCCAGGCTGCACAAAGCACAGGCACACAGCGTCGCTGAGACTCACTTGCATCCCAGGTGTGCATGATAGCACGATAGCAAGGCTATCCTCATGAAGGTCCCAGGCTGCACAAAGAACACGCACACAGCGTTGCTGAGACTCACTTGTATTCTGGTGCACACGATAACAGAATAATCCTCACAAAGGGCTCAGGCTGCAAAAAGCACACGCACACAGCGTGGCTGAGACTCGCCTGGACTCCAGGTGCCCACGATCACAGGGCACTTCTTACGAGGGTCTCAGGCTGAAAAAAGCACACACACACAGCGTCGCTGAGATTCTCCTGGAAACCTTTGTGTTCCTGAGTTTCCGCAACAGGGAGCCAGCTCACCTCGGGCCCTTGGGGACAAGTTACTTCAGGACATAGCACAGCAACGTCCTTTCAAGCAGGGGGACACAGCACACATCAAAGTCCCTTCAGCCTCTCCTAGGTTAAAACAGCAAACTGCAGGCCAGTCCCAGAACACACAGCAAGGGTCAGTCCATCCCTTCAGTTGTTTCTTCCTTGGCAAAGGTTCCTCTTGACCAAGAAGTAGCTTCAGTCTTGTTCAATCTTGATCAATCCATCTATCCAAAGTTCAGGGGCTTCAGCTCTCATAGTTATACCCCTAAATGTCTTTGAAGTCTTTGTGTTCAGGGGGCACTGACCCCTGTTCAAACCTGTTCTTGGTGCCTCCCTGCCATTGACACCTTCTTTCTTTGGCTAGTGGGGGTCTGGATTATCACTCACTCAGCAGGAGATGGGTCCATTGCTTTATGGCAGCAACCCAGGCCTCTAGGGGCTACTCCTGCCCCTACACTCCAGATGCAGGTCAGCCTGTTGCTGTCTCACCTCCTCTCCTGGGTCAAGACATTCCCCAGTTCCTATCACTTTCAAATCCAGACAGTCAATCCACAACCAGGCAGAGACATGCAGAAATGTTAGAGCACAAAAACCCAGCCTCTTCTAAAAGAATGGCTTCTAAACACACAATGCAAAATCCTCCTTCATAAAAAGATGTTTTATTGCTTTGTGAGTTCAGGCACACTAACCTTCACTTCTCCATCTTAAGCCTTGGGGAAGATAGGCTGGAAAACATATTGCACAGCCTCCCCATTCTGTTCTATGGGGAAGATAGCCTTTCAACAGTCAAAATCGAAATGGAGATTATTTCACTGTCAGGACATGGTACGCACCTTAGTACATGTCCTACCTTTCAAATGCACTGCACCCTGCCCAGGGGTTACCTTGGGCCTACCATAGGGGTGGTGTCTGATGTGCATAAAAAGGGAAGGGTAAGGTCTGGCAAGTGGGGGCACTTGTCAGAACAACATAGCAGTTTAACAAACTGCGCGCACTGCAATGATACACCTGAGTTCCCTCTTTAAGGCTACTTGTGCGGGTGGCACAATTAGTGCTGCAGGACCACTAGTAGCAGTTGCATTACCAACCCTGGCACACATAGTGCACTTTACTAGGGTCTTTACGAGTAAGGCAAACATACCAATCATGGACAACCAATTACCATTAGAATGTATACAGGAAGCACTGGCACTTTTACACTGATCAGCAGTGGCAAAGTGCCCAAAGCATCTAAGCCAGTTAAAAATAGAGGAGGTAGAGGCAAAAAGTCAGGGGTAATCACTCCAAGAAATGCCAGGTCTAACAGTAACCACTTGCCCTTATCTTTACTTACATATCTTAAAATCTTTCCACACTTCAGACACAACTTTCCATTTGCCGGGCAGCCTCTGGGCGAGTGCTTCTCCAACCCGTAGTTGTTGCACCCCCTTCTGCTGTGACAGATGCCCCCTTTCCTCGACCATAACCTCTCTGCACTGCATCCACGCGTTCTTCCTTTATCGCGGCCGGGCACGCGTGGCTGGTTTCTGTCGGCTTGCATGCTAACGCCACCTCCATTTCTCCTGCCCTGGCATTCGCCAATTCATGTGACCTTCCTGGTATGAGTATCTCATCCAGAGAGATACCTGGTTGATGCAGGATGAGCTTCCTCAACTCTGATGATCTGCAGCCCTGATTTCCAGCTGTCTGTCTATGCCCGTGCAAGAGCTTGCAAGCCTTCTTAGCCTGGCATAAAACATATCCATGGTTTCCTCATCCTGCTGCCTCGCTTGACGCAGCTTGAAGTGCTCAAAATCAGGGTTTAGTTGAGGGTCAAAGTGCCGATTGAGCACAGCGACCGCCGCCGCATAACCAGACTTGTTTCCAGTGTTCCACAGATCCTGAAACAACTCATACAGCTCCACTCCCCCCATGTGGAGCATGGTAGACCACTTGACAGCGCCATCCATCTCTTTAACTACTTGAAAGTAATTCTCTAAGCAGCCAATCCACTTTCTCCACCGTGGCGCTGCAGTAGCAGGGTCTGCCAGCTGGCTGAATGGTAGTAATGCTGCCAGGTTGGGGTGTGACCGATGTGGTGCTCCTCCTCCACTAGCACCGCCTACATCGTCTCCTGCTTGCACCAACATTTCACTCCCCTCTTCGTGTTCCTCTGCAACACAGGTCACTTCTTACTACATCTCTCCCTTTGCCTCTTGCCTTTGCCAGTGCTTATTGGATGCTTCTCCTCCTGCATGTGCTATTGTGGGGCTCCACTCGCCTTCCCCATGACTGCCTGTATAGAAGTGCACTTGCCACCCGCTCAGCCTGCAGTGCCTCCAAGGCGTTGTCATGTCGTGGGGGTTTACAGCCTTCCTGGGCCTCCTGTGACACTCGTGCATGATGCTTGTGCGCGTTGTGCGTGTTGTGTGTGCTCTCGTCTCTTCTTTCCCGCTGCCAGACACAGCCTTGTGGCTCACCGTTATGGGCGTTCCCCCGCGCTGATATGCCGCCTTTCACATGCGGTCACACCTTCCCGCCTCCTTAGGCTGTGCAGAGACCGCCTATGCACGGAGCGGCCCTCCGCTTACCTTCCGCACCGGGACTGCTACATCTCAGTTCCCTCAGGCTGCAGAGGAACAGGTTCACCAAACTGCACCTGTCGGACCTTCACTCTCCACAGCCGGCAGGAATGCCGCGGGTCCAGACACCCCCTCGTCGCCAATGTGGAGCGGGGTTGTCGCTAAGGGAGGGGCACTTCAGGGAATCACTCTGGACCTAGTAACCAAGGGCAATAACATACAGGACACACACGCTGCTACTGGGTAAGGACGACAACCACGAGCGGATGTCGACCCTTTATTTATAACTTTCCGTCCGCGTCCTGCCGGGAGGGTGAACTGTAGACAATGTATAGCAGTGGCCGGATGGCTTACTACATCTGTTGAAACAGAACTGTAGAATTCCTCTTCTTTAAACTCAGGAGCAGGCAACCAGGTAAAATTCAGAATACATAGATGAAGAACAAATACTGTTAGAACAGCATACATTACAAAATAAACATGTTTATAAACAGCCCACTAACCTTTTGCAGGTTGTGAATTGAACATATGTGTCAGTGGCACTGTTGTGGTGTGTCTGCACAATGAGCTGTATTGTATTCTACCTACACGTTCAGTGATGCGCTCTACAGTTGTTCCTAAATGAATATACCATTAACTTTAAATGGACTAAATAATAAATAAAAAAATAGCATACTGGCCATCCAGCCAAGACTTTCATTGTTTCAAATAAGCGTTTGCTTTTCTCTATGAGGTGTTGCTAGGAAACGGCACGCTTGTCTCATCTGCCCTGTAATCACAATAAAGCAAAGAAATTCATTCTGATTGGACCAAGAATGATTGCCCTAAGTGATGCCTGCACTCTTTGTCTCTAAACACCCCAAAAAGAATACATGTAGGTCCTGATTCACAATCACTTTTTAAGCGTGACTTGAAAACAGAAAAAAAATCAGCTCAAATCTTAACAGGACTAGATTAGTAATGCGTATGCGGGAGAGTGCACGCCTGGGAAAAATGTGTATTTTCTAACTCCATGCATGTCTAAAGGTGCCAAAACAGATAGGAACACCTAATATTGCATGTAGGCATTTGCCCACTGGGTGGCTAACACGTGTAGCAAACAATCATCCCTTAGAACTAATTCAGAAAGCATTTCATGTGCCAGACTTCCAGTGCATCTACCAAAAAATACTTTCCAAACATATACCCCAATCTTGGTTAACAAATCAGGACAACAGCATTTATTGCGTAAATATACTTACTAAAGTCGAACGCCACCAGTCTGACAAAATGCCATATACGCAAGATTGAGGTGAGGATCAGAGTAGTGGACTTTTTCGAGTGAGTCACCATGCAAAGACTGGCGAAGACACATAGGGCCCAATGTACGAAGGGTTTTACCATCTCTTAATGGTCAGAATCACTATTTTGGGGCGTTAAGGAATGCTAAATGGCCTTTCCAGGTGTACATCCAAATCGCGGTCGAATAAGTGATTTCCACATGGTAGAAATCGCAAATTGTGACCACGATTCAGGAATTGCAAATAGGGATTACCTATTTGCGATTCCTAAAGCACATGTACAAAGCATTTCCAAAATGTGAAATGGTCAATTAGGGTATGCTATTACCATCGACTACAAGTCCACAAGTAACCATGTGTAAAATAAAAAAATGCATTAAAATGCATTTTTTTATTGTGATCTAATGTGCTCTTACATATGCACTAGGAAATTTGGAGTCCCTCTAAGCTTTGCACTTCTTAGATTGAGATTTCCTATTAGGAAATCGCAATTTAGGAAATGCAAACCCTTGCCAATTTTGCCCAAAGGCAATGGCATTTCCTATTTCCGATTCCCTAATAGTGACTACTACTTTGTAGGAATCTCTATTAGAGAATCGCAAATTTTGTACATATCCGTTCGCATTTCTTAAATAGCGATTCCTACAGAGTCGCTATTTAAGAAATGCAAATGGGTGTCGTACATTTGGGTAATGAGTTTGTAAATTTGTGGGAAGTATACACATACCCTTTTGAGGTAATTTCCAAATCTATACTGCACATTTGGAAGAATTTGAGTGCTTTTGGGGCACAAATGAAGTGGGGACACTCTTTTTTGAAGGTATTGGGAAAGGCCAAGGACTTTCTCCATAGACAAAAATATTTTCCAGTCCAATTAAATAATATCTGCCAATGCACGTTTTTTATCACATCAACACATGGAAACCTTTCAACTCGATGGAAATTTGCATGGACACATGTTGCTCACTGGAGTATTCAATTAATTCTATTGTTGTTGTTGAATTTTAACTCTAGGGTTTGTGAATCAAATGAAAAATTAGATTTTTAATCCAAAAAGTAGTACTACTTTTCCTAACTGAGTAATCTATGACTTTTTGGAATTTGCATTTTTTTAAATAGGGTGCACAGTCCCGGGTCTGTATTATTTTTCGTTTTCTTCTAATCTATGTCCACATGTTTTCAATCTAATTTTTTTGCTTATTATGTTAAAGGAGCTGATGACTATTTTGCACATAAACATATAAACACTTATTCAGGGCACAAGTATGGCCTAAATTGCTTATGTTTAAAAAATACACTGGAATTTACGGGGGATTAGCATGCCATTGGTAATTAAAAAGATCACATTAAAATTGGAGGCTCTCATCAGAAGCTGTTTCATTTGCTTTGCCCAGTACAGGCATTCATTTCTGAAGAGTTGTCAAATTTTCCTCCCATGTGGGGTGTGAGGCCCAAATTCATACCTACAGGCATTTTGTGATTTGTTATGTCAGGGAAATGTGTTACGAACTGCATTTTCGTGGTCCAAATTATGGTCCATTGCTCCCCTAACCACTTACAGGACATTGAAGCACTCCAAAAATACTCAAATTGAATCTCGAATTCCTTTGCATGAAAATCTTTCATTAAATTATATTCACTCAATTGGGCTCTACACAACAGTGCACAGTCCCCATTCACACCAACGGTAATCAAATGCACCTACAAGTCACACAAGTCAGCATCACCACTGAGCCTGAGGCTCCAAAACCCTTCAAACCAACTCCTGTCTTCTTCCCTTCAATGAGACCAAAGAAGCTAAGAAAACCCTGTGAACATCTCTTTAAAAACTTCTCATCAGAACAACCTGTAGAGGCTTTCCATGCCTTCTTACCAGCAACACTGAACCTTGCAGAGGCCATTATCGTTTGAACTCTCAAGTCCATGTACAAAATTGTTCCAAGCAAAATGAACATTGTTGAATAAAAGCATCAAACTGCAAGGTACCCTGCAGAACTAAGCTCAAGTGTAGAAACAAAAAAGACACCTGTAAAAATGCATGGCATTGTTGAAAACCTTCAGATACCCTTTCCCTCAAGTAGGGCATACAACTCCTTGATTGAAAAGGGAGGGCAGTGGTTCAAGGCTCAAATTATAGTAGCATGGAATGAGAAAGACAATATTCTTCAACATAAAAATCTGCATAAATCATATACAGTGGGCGTGTATATTCACAAACCAATTACAAACATTTTTGTGGAATTCAATTAGAAAATTAATCAAACTATTAAATTGGGCAAGGCATGTACAACTAATATCCAAGCCCTTGTACCAAATCAACATTGGAATTTCCCACTATCATCATTACAAGGAATCAATGTCACCACTCTTAAGCTAAGTCTATAATTGCTTAAAAAAACCCTCATGCTAAATAAAAAATGATTCCTGCCCAATTCTAAAAAGATGTTTGGGTCTTCACCTCCCCTCTTTCTGTGTCACTTCCATCTTGTCCATAGATTTCTGATCACCACTTTCCTTTACCTATTCTCTCTCCACTTACCAATGTCCACTTTTACTTGCTTCTTCTATACTGCCCTTGTATCCTCCCCTCTCTGCACCCTGTTTACCATTCCACCTTACATCTTTGCCACATTCCTCTCCTCTCATTCGTCACCATCAATTTGTTCATCATTTCCATTTCTGCATCTCCATTTATATTGAAAAGGACAGCATCATCATACTCATTGACAAACTGTTGCAAAGTCATCCATGTGCTCTGGGCACCCCCATTTTTTTGCTGACAGGTACTGGTGGTAAATGTCTCTGACTGTCCCCTAACCAGGCCCAGGGTCAGTGCTAGGCTGCAAAGACACTTAGAATACAGTGAAAACACCTATTTACACTATGGTACACTATGGGTTAGGGTACCCCTATGATTGCCATGACCTCCCCTATAAGGCCCTAGAATAAGTATTTTAGGGGGCAGATCTGCTGCTTTGTAACTACAGAAGAAGAAGTGTACATGCTGGAAGTTTGATTTGCAGCAACCAGTCCCTGCACTCTGACTGTCTGTGTCTGCTGCACAATCTAGAACTACAGCCCAGTGGATCAAACCTGCTTCAAAAAGAGAGGTTAACAGAGCTCATGTGGACCATCACCCCCAAGAATCCCCAGCCTGGAGTACTACCAGTGGATTTGTAAGGGTTTTGTCCAAGTGGATTGTGGGAATTGAAGTCCCAAACTTTCAAGGGCCATCTTGGAGCTTCCAGACCCTTAGGGTAAGTTTGGGACACTTTGGACCCTCAAAGGAACATCAGGAAGAAGTTCCAGAAGTTTGAAGAAGTTTAGAGCAACCTTGGAAAAAATCTCCATAAGTGTACCAACTGAACCTGGCCAGCCAAGCCAGAGATCCTCAACCACCAGCCATAAGTTTGACCGGGAGCTCATCACAACGGAAGCCAGCGAACCCTCACTGAATCCAGACAGGCTGAGAGCTTCGAGGGACCCCAGGAAGAAAAGCTCCAGGAAAGTTTCTTAGTCAGAAGGTAAAAACTTTGACCAACACCTTCTGCAAGGGGTAGCCACGCAGGGCTCTATCGCAGTCGACCTGAAACTTTGACTTTGTCCCTGTCTAGTGCGACCAGATGTCCCAATAGGGGCTATAGATTTCTATATTCTATATAGTGCTAAATCTTAAAAAATTCATATCTCGGGTTCCCTACATTGGATTCTTTTTGTTTGGGTGTCTGCCGGTGGCAGGTGCATATTTACCACTATTAATAACCCACTTTCCACACAAACTAATCGTGCATGGATCAAAGTTTATCTTTTTGTTGTTTATGTTCCTATCTACCTATCTACCTATCTATCTATCTATCTATCTATCTATCTATCTAGCTATCTATCTAGCTATCTATCTGTGTACCTTTAACTATTAAGAAGTTTGTTACCTTGTGAATAAATTATTAAATATACATATTTATATATTACTAAACTAACCCCCACAGCAACACAATAAAGTATTACTAGCACTTAAATTAAAAATTCTACAACACTTAAAATTAAAAACTATTTAAAAATATGAATAACAATTATACAAACAATAGTAATACATAAAATTAATATATGCACAAAAACACATTAAAATAATTAAAAAACTATATTTTTTACAACTATATTATTCAGCAACGATTACTTAACTGAAAAAATGATATTTTGGACAACGATATTTCAGCCTCACAATATTTTTGTATCACAATATTGTTTTCCAATTAAGAATAGTTTTAAGCACTTCGACTGGTAACTTGTGTAGAAAGTGTCTAAGCCAACAGCATATTCCTTGTTTCTTCACCGAATGCCGTATCTATTCGAGTCTGACTTTGGGAGCGGATGGGTAGTAGCTGTCAGAGAAGGTGTTCGTGTCTTCACTGCCCCTCTACGTAATTCTTATGTTCACTGTCAATGAGTGCCTTTGAAATTGCGCTCCCAGGTCTCTGCAGTAACCTTTCCAAATGTTTGTAAGGAACTCAAAGGTTCACCAAAGAGAAGAAAGTACTACTTTTTCAGAGTAAGACAACATAGAAATCTCAAGACACTGGACAACCAATGTTGCAGAATAATGTAACACCTAAAAAAATGGCTTATAGGATATGTTTTAAGTCTTGCATTTCTAGCTCTTTACTCTTTTGCAGAAGTAAGACCTTCACCTAGGCTAGCTCAGCAAGTTGAGTCTCTGCTGCTGAGATCTGTGCAAGGTCTGTGTAAGGTGTGTGTGCATTATGCAGGTCTCAGCTTCGAGCTCCAGCACATTTGATTCAACCTTTATCTTTCTGAGGTCAAAAAAATGGGCTGGCTAATAATTATTGCATATAACATTGTCTTACACAAAGCATTTTGATGAAAATACAACATAAATAATAGATTACATTAGTATTATTTCCCTGTAGCATGACCGGAAGTAATTGAAAAAGTTTATTGAGAAGTTAAGCTCACATATATACTGACACTAAAGGAGAATAAGTCTCCATCAATTCTATAATTGCGGCCATAAGTGAATTATTTTGATTTTTAAATCATTTAATACATCACACCAATTATTCTGTCATGTTATAATGTACAGCAGCCACTTTGAATTATCTACCAGTGGAACGCTTGGAAAGAATTTGTATCTATGATCACCAGAGCTTTGCGGTATGTAAACTCACTTTCATACAAAGACACATCATTTTAATAATAGTTTCTAATAATGTGCTTGATCAGTACTATCATAGTCCAAGTAGTGTCTAACACACTACAGTGATGAGTACTCTTATAGGGCCCTTTACTCTGTTGAGCAGCTGCCATGATGCTCATACCAATCAAAACAATACTGGACTAATCCAATCAGTGGATTATATGACCTTATCATGCTGGTGGTCAGGGTGTAAAAGGTCATCTTTGGCAGTGTAAGGATTTGTTCTCTGCATCCTTGTTTTTTACCTTCTACAACCAATCCCCCTCACAGCTAGTCTCATCATCAGGCCGCGGCGCAGCATCATTTCTGACACAGGATGTTGTCCCTCATTGCGTTCAAAGATTGAATTCATAGATACGCAACACGTTTTATTTCTCTCATGTTCTGAGCTGAGCCAGTACCATGCGAGAAAATAATGCTTCTTTGAAAATATTCATCATTTTTATGGTGGGAAAGATGCAATTTGTGAACTGCCTGAAAATATCATAAAGCCTTTATGATACCACATTTATATTTCTTAATGCACACAGCCACAGGGATAGGGAGTGATCTTAGACCTCCAGGACTCTTTATGTATGTCTTTCCTCTACCTAGATTAAAACAATAATATTTGCTGTTTTGCTTGAGCACATTGCTATAACGTGCTTCAGCTAAATCATTTTTAGATGCAAAGTCCAGAAAAGGCCATAAAACCCCAAGAAATTAGCAGTTAAGGAGTCTCATTCCTCCAGAGGTTTAAGTTTGTTTTAAATATCACTTCCATTTTGGAATCTAAGAAGTATCTATGAATAGCCAATAGAAATTATTTTCACTTACATTTCCCTAAAGCCCCCTCCTGTGCACAAATCAGGACTCTTACATCCAGCACGCCTAAAATTTTGTTCTCAGATTTTAAGAATAGATGGCAGAAGAATTCCACTGTGCACCAAGCCACATATGGATTTACGTTTTCTTTGATCAGCAAGTCATTTCCTTCCTATATTTTCATCTTTGAAGTATATATATGTTCCAAACAACCAAATAACTAATTTATGTACTGAACCAAATAGTTACTAAGCACCAATAGTCCACCAGAACCCACCCTCTTATCCCTGGTGATTCAAAACGTAACACTACCTGTATAGATATAACTTGGAAGTCCCATTAAGTGTAGAGCGAGCTGACAAAGCTCAGCATTCTGGGGGAAGGTCTCCTCCAAAGAGATGCTTGAGAGAGCCTTTATTAAAGTTTCCCCTCTTTTCTCTGCTGTGAACACTTGAGGGATGCCCTTTTCTTTTTGCTAAGACAGTATTTTTCATGGATTCTTTTTTTTAAATCACACTAAGAATGCTTCCCTTTTTAAGTAGTTCAGTATTTCTAGTCGTGTGCATGTTAGGATCAATAATGATGCACAGTGTGGATCTCTGAATCTAATGGATTGGCAACACTGCCAACAGTCTCTTCTTGACCAGCACTCCAACTTCCAGCCCTGAGACCCGCCCCTACACATACATAAGCTCCCCAACATTCTGAACATTCCCAGTGTTCTCTAAGTAACAATAACAACAGACTAGTGTACAGTACTTTGGCACACAACAGTGCACAATTGGTAAACTTGGGAATTCCACAAGCTTTAATGTGTAGCACAGACTAATTACCTACACTCCACACCCTGCACCCAGGAGCCCCATTTCACTTTTTCAGAGAGCAGCCCCACCGTTTACCACCCTGAGACGTGCAATTTTGACAGGGGAGGTTCAACGAGTTCATCCACAGGCCAGTGAGGTTTATTCTGACCCTGGTCAGATGATGCCTTTGACTTCAACCGGGTAGAATGCTGAGAGCTACGCAATGGTGCACACGGGCGTGATTTACAAGTGAGCAAACAGGGCAGCCATCAAAAATTAGCAACTGTCCTATCCACCTGACTCTTACATATCCCACATCCTTTGCCGTTCAGTGAGTGGCCTTTTTCCTAAAGGAGAAGCAGCAGCTGCTTAGATCTTGGAGAACCAAAACAGCCGCAAATTAGCCCCTCAGACACCATATATGCAGAGGCGTTTCCGGTCAGTTTACACCTTATAAATAATGGTGATCCTGGAAGGAAAAAGTGAACAGATGTCCCTCAAACACAGGCATAAAGCTCTCAGCATGTGGTTGACATGAGTTATGGTCCTTAGGAGGGCCTGACCAGTGTAAGTGACTTCTCTTCCTGGTTGGGTCAGAAGCTATTAGTATCATGCTTGATGGCTATAAAGCTAAGTGTATCTCAATTTCCATGTTTGGCTGTGTGATCAGGGGCTATTTTAATACAGCCCTGATTCTGGAAGTGGGAAATACATTTTTAAGGGGCTTCCTAATCGTAGGGCAACCCACATTCTCTGAGATTTTACACAGTATGAGCTATATCGCTGTTTTTATTCATCTGCAGCTGCTCTTATTATGGTGTGCAGACTGGCTTAAAGGCGGAAATAAGCCTTTATAGGCCATTAAACCGGGATTATGTGAATTTGGACAATATGTCCAATATACCCTGGTTGCACTTTTAAGGGAAAATGTTAACGCCCTTGTGAGACCTGAGCTATTTCGTTACCCGGAAAGCATTGTGAAGCAAGATGTTGTTTGGTTAAGACATGCATTTTGTCTTAGGGTGGCAGCCGATAGGGAAGTCTTTGCCTTGGCCAAACAGAGACACTGTCAATTTGCCATGGTAAAAACAGTTTTCAAGATAGAACCATATCTTCTACTTGAAATGACTATCCATGCACAGTGCTTTATGACCGATTTCAGGCTGGGCACATTCCTCCAGCTACTTTTCTCTAAGAGCACCTGGTATAAGAATATGGATCTGACATCATGTACCTGTGACCAGGTCTCCATTGCTATACTTTGGACATCGTACTTATATTCCATATATTCATAAAACCCTTTGTCATAAGTATTTTTAGACCTCTTCTTTTAACTATGGATTTTAAGGCACGTCAGACCTACTCTATTATATTTACTGCTCTTAGTGACACCCGAAATCTGTTTTTATCTGTCACGTACCTATTAGGGGTCTTCAGCTCAAGACATTAGGGAGCATATGTACCAGCCCCTATCGCCACCACAACGTCACCTATAGTGACTTTGTGTTGGCGATAGGGGTTGCGCCTTATGTACAAGGCAGCGTTAAGCCATGTGGCTTTACGCTGCCTTGTACATAAGACCCCTTTCACGCTATGGTTAGCATGAAAGGGGTGGGCAGTGGGTGTTCCACCGCAACACCTATTCATTTTGACGCTGCCCCCTATGTACAAGGATGGCGTACATATGAGGCAGTGCCAAAATTAAGACCAGGTAAAAACTGGTCTTATGATTGCGAAATGAGGAGAAATGCATTATTTCTCCTTTTTTTTGCTTTTTCCATGTGTGCTGCCTTGAGCATCGCACATGGAGAAAGCAAAATGCCATTCTCTTTCATGTGTGCTGCATGAAGCAGCACGCATGAAAGTGACATAATGGCATTTCTAGGATTGTTTATGTGCAGGAAGGGACACCTTCCTACACATAAACAATCCTCCCCTGCACGCAGACACCCTTGCACCAGTGCCTGCGGAGGGGGAAACGCAAGGCTGAACCACATTCTTGTAAATATGGTGCAGCCTTGCTTTTCTGAAGTGGAGTAGAGAGGCGTTAAGCCAGGAAGGCTAACGCCTCTCTCCTCCACTTCCTTGTACATATCCCCCTACGTCTTGCCAACCAGCTTCTTTTTCCCCAAATAGACTTAAATAGATGGACCAATTTTGTGGATTTGGAAATATTGATGATGTTTGTTATGGTGTCTTTTGTGTTGTGTTTTTTATCTTGTACTCTTGTATGATCTTATTTTGTTAATGGAGTTACTATGCTAAATGTTTTTATTCATGAACATTCGTGATGGAATGTTCTTTGGTCTTTGTACACTTGTATGATTTTATTTTTTAATTGAATAAAGTCATTGAACTGAACTAGTTATGTATTATAAAGACAGGTATGGCTTTGGAGAAAGCATAGGTTAATGGACTGGTGAACTTACCATCACTGCTTTTCCCACTGCACGAGGGTAGCTAAAAAGACACCTGCCATAGTGCCATGAGCTGTTTAGCAACTGTCACAAATGGACTTGTTAATTTAGGAGCAGGTACCACTGCAATCCCCATAGGCTATGTGCTAATTTCAAGCAGTGACACCAATTGTAAAGTAAACACACTAAGAAACACAATAAGATTTCAAACTATTTTTAAAAAATGAGGAAAGGTTCATGGTCTAAAAGCCACCAAGATAATCAAAATAGGTTAAGGGGAACCAGAGTTATGGATTAAAAAACATTTAAGACAAACAAAACTAGAAAAAGTCAAGCAACATGGATAAACACCAGTTCATGGTGCACTGAGAACTAGGCACAATTTTAGGCCAACTCCAATGAATTGGAGGTTGGATAAACTAAGTGAATGTGTTGGTCAAAGGTTTTACCTTCAGTCTTAGTCTAAAATGCAGGGAAGCTTCTTCTGGTCAGTCCTGAATCCCCTGGCTGCTCAAGGCACACACTTTCTCTTCAGCCAGGTCCCCTGTAGGATCCAGTCTTCATTAGTAAACTGGACTATGCTGGAGTCAGGAGTTCTGCTTTTTAAGTCCCTGAAGCAGGTAATGAGGAGACCAACCACTTAGCCTTTAGAAAGCAATTCTAGAACCAGCAAGATTCCAGAGTTCATGGGTTCCTGTGTGAGTCCTCTTCTTTCATTAGTAGTCAGGAACCAGAAGTCAGAATTCTTCTTCCAGCAGGGCCTGCATCTTCATAATCGAGTCTTCCTAGGTCCATGATTGGTCTGAGGAGGTGGTGGTGGAGTCTCCCAGATTTATCCTATTTACTAACCACTGATTGAAGAAATATTTCCATTTTATCCTAAATAATTTTTTCACAGTCCCCCACTTCCTTTTGCAGCACTTCCTTTTCACCCTACTGTACAATTGCCAATCAGCTGCTCTTTCAAGATGGCAAAACCAAGCTGGTATCAGTCCAGCTCTGCTTTAGCTCCATCTCCAGTTTGGGTGAACCCTGACAGGGGCAAAACTGGTTTTCCCTCATACCGTGACTGGAGCCTGGCAATCTATGAGGGTACTGCGAATGAATAGGAGAAACTCTCCCGGAACATCTGGGTCAAAAGAGGTAGTTCTAAAGCCGCCCTTTGTTCTGCAGCTGTTCCGGTCCACTCCCAGGTAGCTGATCTCTGCCAAGTGCTCAGCCGCTGACATCCTTTGGTCCTTCCTGGGCTCAGAGGAAAACAATTGTCCCCTGAGCCAAAACCATTAGCTCTGCCAGTGTGCAATGTGTATTTAATTTCTGGATGTCTGATGAGGGGCTTAACCGGTTTTAAGCTATTTCTGACTCAGGCAGCTTGAAGCACATTTTTATAAAAGTACATATAAACCAACATTTATGATTATCTAATTACAAATCTGATTTTACCATTAAATTATATATGTTTGCAACTAATCAGGTAATAACTAGAAACTTTTTTGTAGTTTGTTCTAATTGGCGATGGGGAGTTAAAATTTGAAACACCTTCAAGCTTACGTGGGGAAAACTCCAGCGAACACAACACAGTGAAATAGCTTTTGGCTTTTGTTTTACTGCGAGGTCATACCAATCAGTGTCCTATTCTATACATTAGCACCTTACCTTGTGGGCTTATGAGGCACACTTTAGGGGTAGCGTGAATATATATAAATAGGCTTCCACCTATATGGCAAAGGCATTTTTCCCAGTCACGTGTCACTGCACTCCATTTAAAATGCAGCCCAGCCAGAACGCAGTCATGCTTTTGCCAGGAATTTCATTTTGTATATATGTGGCTGGTGTAAATACACACTGCCACCCACATATGGAATTCATCATTCCGTGTCATAGGTGCACTTAAAGCACCATTTACTAAGGCCTCATGTGAATGTTATACAGGCCAAACAGGGGTAGCATATGCACTCTACCACTGCGAACAAGTGGTAAAGACTTTTAAGATGAGCACAAATAGACTACACAAAAAGGCAAACAATCTAAGGTAACAATGCAGTATAGGCATATTTTCTACACCAGGCAGCGCCAACCATTTTTGCAACTGCCGCTGCAGGCATCCACAAGCAAACGCCAGTGCGTGTATTTTGTTCATATTAACATCATATGAACAGTGTTATTTTCCGCTGCCAAATAGCATTGGTTAATTCTTACAAATATGTAAAGCAATTTTAGCACCTCATGGCAAAATAGCATCAGAGGGGCAGTCAATGCCATCCAGCTCCGGGGAACACGCATGATGGTGCGCTGATTCGTTGCAGAGTTGTGCATCTGTTTTTTGTTTTTTCTGAGACTGCAATATGAAAAAAACATATATTTAACTTGAAATATCTTCAAGTTAGCGATTAAAACATACAGAGAAAACCACAGCTCAATGTTTCTGAGCTGTATTTTCTTCATCTCGTGCATTAACTGGAGGATTCCCGAGTTAAATACCTCTGTGTTTGACACGGCAATCACATGAAAGCGGCGTTATGTTATTTGTAATTCTAAACCCTGCATCTCGCCCGCGAGGGTGTGAGCCCTTCTCTGTCCCAGCACAGCTGTTGCTGATAGTGTTTTGTGGATCTGAAAAGTCCAATCTATGAAACAATTGTGAATGGTAATCAACAGGTATTGGGCCTGAAAGTGCATGACAACTTACCAATCACTCGGCTACTAGTACTCAAGTACTGCAGAAAATATCAAAATAGTTACCTAAGAAGTTACTCACTTCTCCAAGCAGGCGAAGTGAATTCTCTGATTAATAAAACAGAACGTGTAGTTCAGGTTACAGGGACTAAACTGAGGCCAGGGTTCGAATCCAGTCCACGGAGGTCATCGGGGACGAGAGATGACTGAAGGCCACGTTTGCAGCGATAAAGCAAATGCCAATCTCAAACCCTCACCCCTGGGGGGGGGGAGCCGTGACAAACATGCGCCATGCCGAATTTTCATGTCTGCCCCCACCTGCTCCCTGTGACAATTTCTTTCACTTTTCCTGCAAACTTCAGGAACGCGCCGCTTCTTCCTCCCTTTGGGTCCGCGGCGGTGATTTTCAGAGCTTGTGACTGTGCGTTTAGTGCGTTTTATGCCTGCCCCTGTTGCTTTCTGCTCCGGTCTGTGATTTCCGCACACCAGGCCTTGTTTGGGAGGCAGCGTACATTAGCACTCCATCACCGCATGTTTCGGGCTCGCAGCTGCTTCCTGGGCGCTTTTTTCATTTCTGCTCTAGAAGCTCCTCAGTGGGTGCATATTTTAAAAAGCCAGGTTGCCTTGGCAACAGCCAATCACACTGCCCCTGTATAATGACCCTCATGCATAGTCAATAAGCTGTAGCCAGTATGTCTCTTCAAAGATACATAAATACATGCGGCATTAGTTTTCACTGGAGGCCTCTGTGAAGAAAGTCCTTTATGAGTTTAGTCGTTGGGTTCCGGCTGTCACGTTGTCACTGCAGGCTGAGCATGTATACAATGGGGCGTCCAGTCTTAAGTCAATCAGCTATGCACACTCCTCATTCGTTTGAATTGTCCAGGACTCATACTTTTGACTTCAACATTTTAAGTACCAAATGTGATACGAAATTGAAAATTTTGCATGTGTCCCAGGCAGGACCATCTGGCAAATGATGTCTCAGTAGACCTCAAAACCCCTGCTGAACTCATCAAACTGAAAATAAATTCTAAAATGCCTATTGTTGGTGATTGTTAAGACTGGCCTAAAGGATTTTTTTGTCTACCCTAGATATCCCACTTGGAGTTTATTAGTTGCTCAGTAGTATGGCAAAGACTGCCATGTGAGATGTCATATTATCAAATATTACCCAGGCAGCAAAGTTAATGATCACCCTCTAGGTGGCTGTGATTGACTCACTTTCAGCATTCTGTGAGGTGTACCAGTGATTTATTGCATAGAGATTGTATCTGAAGAGTATTTGGACAAAGGTCTATCTCAACTTACAGCCCTGGGGTGAATTGTTGCTGATTGATGCCTTCTGAATTTAGTGGAAGGACCGACCTGAAGCAGAGAGAGCCAGCTGGGTTGTTTGCCTGCTTTTAGGGATTGAGAGTTGGAGAGAGGAGTGTAATAATGATTGTTCAGAAAGTATCTGTTTTGCTTATACCTCACGGTTTGAGATGTTTGATTAGTGCGACTTTACATGCATTTAATCTTTTTTAAGGTATTATAATCCATGGTCTGGACAAACCTGTTTCTACATCCACCTGTCTGATGTTGACATCAGCCTAGTGCTGATCCCTTTAGCACAGTGTCTCCGTTCCCTACCAACACTAAGCATGAAGTTCTGCAATGAGTGACTCCTGGCGGAATGTTTTTTATTGCTGCACCCTTCAACGGGAAATGGAGAGCATCTTTCACAATCTTGATACATAGTCTTCAACAAGACCAGTTCTTTAGTATATCAAATACACCTCATCTCTATGGCACTAATTTAAAGTGGACTTTGGCAATTTCACGTCAATTTCATCTACCTATGCAGTGTTCTTTACTATCAGTCTCCCCTTCGACATTGTGTCTTGTTCAAGATTACTTCAATTGGGTGAGCTCTTCATCTAGTCAGTAACTTCTAGTCTGAAGGATTATAAGGTCTTTGTTTTAGGGGGCAGTTCCACATCTTTCTGCTGAATTTTGCATAATGGAGAAGAACCCCTAAATTCGTTTTCTCAGAGTAGGTGCCCCTTCCTGGGCTAGTAAGAACACTAGTTAAATGGTGAACAATAGAATTCTGGTCAATTCTCAGCTGGGTTTTTATGATATGTCAGACAGTAATACGGTTAGTAGTAGATAAACATTATCACTCAATATGCAGTGTAAAACTCCAACCATTTCATTGTTTGAACTCTTAACTAAGTGCTCCCAGTATGGGCGAGAACTATTAAGGGACATCGGTCTGTAAATAATCGAGTAAGAACCAATTCTCTGGAGAAACAATAATATCCAGGATTTATCCAATTGGGCGTATAACAAACATTTTTTAAAAAAAATTCAAAAACCTTTATTGAGGCGCTGAAATACAGACATTACATCGTGCAATAATACAGCTCAGATGAACACAGTATAGATCAAGTCAGACATTAGGGAACAATTCGACTGCACCTTGAGAGAGACTTGAATATGTTAGGGCTAAATCACAGCGTTTGCACACTAGGGACAAAACAGTAATGGTAAGCCACATGAAGCAGCGGCCAGCACCGGCGGCCGCCGCGGGCACATGGCCGGCGGAGAGCGTGGGAGAGGCAGCACCGCTGGGGGGAGTGCGTGAGTGGATATAAGTGATCAGAGGCCCCAAATGTCCACTGGATGGGACCTGGCGGGCAGTAAGTACCAGAACGCCGATAAAAGAGTCTGACACCGAGAGGCGTCCTCCAGCCACCTTGTAACAAACTTTTTTACTTCAAAACCTTTAACAATAAAATATAGAGTATCAACCCCGCCGGGGTAATCCTCAACAAGTGTTAGAACCATGGGAAAAGGCAGGCAAAGAACATTATGTGATCACCAGCAATGTACATAATAAGGTCACTATTCATAGAACGGAAAACTGCCGCACCCAAAACTTATATATATATATTGGTAGGGTCAGAGTGTCTTAAAGTCAATGTCATTACGAGCCCTACAAAAAAAAAAAACCTGGACCCGGACGACCTGGGTAACTATTGCCCAATATCCCTGCTCCTAGTGATGTGGACTCAGCCATTGCACAGAAACAGGTTTCCGGCCTCTACATGACACGGAAACTGCCCTGCTCGCCGTGGTGGAGGAATCTAAATTGATCCTTGATCAAGAGGGAGCAGTGGCCATCATCCTCCTAGATCTGAGCTCAGCCTTCAATACTGTGAACTTTAATATTCTATTGGAGAGACTCAGGAGGAGAGGTGTCTCTGGTGAGGCTCTAAAATGGATCCAATCCAACTTAGAGAATAGAAACTTCCAGGTCTTCTCAGGGGGATCTACCTCTAGAGCTCTGGCGATCAGCTGCAGAGCCCCTCAGGGATCCTCCTTGAGCCCCACATTATTTAATGTATATATGCAGCCACTGGCTGATATCATCATGCCTTACGGGATAAAAATTGTCCCCTATGCAGATGATACCCAGCTGGTAATCACCCTCAATGGCGCACATAACCACCCCTCAGACTTGGAAACCTGCCTGGGGGAAGTGGCTTCGCGGATGGAACACTCCTGCCTTAAGCTGAATGGTGGAAAGACAGAGCTGATGCTTGCACCTCAAAGAGATCTGGCCTTTTGCTTGGGGCCTGCCCCTTCTTCAAAGACCAAGATAAAAAGCCTGGGCATCTGGTTGGACAGCTCTTTTAAGTCTGAGGACCAAGCAGTAAGAGTAACAGGAGCATGCTTCGTGCCGATGGACTACTTCGCAAGATCCTTCCCCTCCTTCTAATGAGTGCTAGGAGGACACTGATACAGGCCCTGTTCCTATCACGCTTGGACTATTGAAACTCTCTATACCTTGGCGCACCCATAGCAACTTTAAGAAAACTCCAAGTCGCAGAGAATTGTGCAGCTAGACTACTGTTGGGTGTACCTAGAATTAAGTAGGCCAAACCGGCCCTAAATATGCCACACTGGCTACCTGTCTCCGACAGAGTCAAATTCAAGGCTCTGTGCATAGTCCATAGGACCTACTGGGGTATTGGCCCAGCAATCAATAGACCACTCATTACCCCATACCACCCCTGAAAATGCCTCTGCTCTACTAATCTTCATTTGGCAGTCACTCCGAAAATAAAAAGAGCAAGACGCGGAGGCAGATAATTTGCTTACAATGTGGCCAGACTCTGCTGAATTCCATCATCTTGCCTTCTGGAAACTTCTCAAGACCTGGCTATTCCATCAGCTTGATAAACCTTTGCCGTAACCTCTGGCTAGATCCTATCACTGGGATGCCCTCAGGTAGCTATGCACGCTACAAAAGCTAACAATAATAATAATAATAATAATTAATAATACAGGATCATCATCAAGACAACAGAAATCTATGTCTGATTACATGAATTACATACAAACCATATAAATAGTTAACACTTATCCAAGAATAACTCAAAGTCAAATTGAGAAAAGAACTCAGTAACCGGGCGGGTAATTTACCGAAATTACAAGAATCAAGAATCCGTAACCATACAAAAGTAGGCGCATTCAACTTTGGCCTCAATCAGCCATATTGTATACTTCAAAGGAAAGGGTACGTGCAATTCATCAATATCAGGTGCCGATCTCCAGGCGGGAACATGACCGCAAATGTGTGCAAGGAAGATCGGCCTCTGTTTGGAGAGGGGAATGCCTTCTGAAAAGGGGGAAGGTCCTTCTGATGTCAGTCACCACTCTCCCTAAGTATGTCCTCGTGGGACATATTCAGTGGTGCTGGAACAGTTTTCAGAGTGGGGTGCTACCAATAATGTTTTTTCACTGAATCATAGGGCTAGGGAAGAATCCAGTGTCACACAAAAAACAAGTGCGGCAAATGTGCCACGCCCATTCAGCAGAAGAGTGATAAGGGTGTTTTCAGTAGTGCATTTTGGTGCACTGGAGACATATCACACTATCATTTACAGAAAGCACATTGTCGATTGAAGTGATCACTAAATTTGAATAGATGTGCAGTTTTGCTGGTAAAACTATATAGTGCACAAATTATTATGTATGGAAACTGGGTACTCCAAAATGTTTATCATTGGGGAGAGGATGTGGTTTAACGGCTAGAGCTGTCGACCTCAAAGCTGGGGAACTGGGTTCGAGTCTCGTAAGGGACGCTCAATATCCTGTGGTTCTGGGCAAATCACTTAATCTTCCCCTGCCTAACAAAAAAAAGTTAATGTGTCCCTCTGTAATGCAACTGGTGGTCATGTAAAGTACACTGATACCTTCAAGTCTAGTTTGCGCTTTATAAAACTCCAAAACACAAAAAAGAACAACATTTGTGCATCACCAAATATGTCTTGATTTGTTTTGTCCTACTAAAATCTTTCTTTCCATCCCACTTCAGAATGACAAAATATGTGCTTCATTTGTGCTTTCTTAATTGCTGATATATTTTGAAAT
The DNA here is from genome assembly GCF_964204655.1 of Triturus cristatus. Classification (NCBI taxonomy): domain Eukaryota; kingdom Metazoa; phylum Chordata; class Amphibia; order Caudata; family Salamandridae; genus Triturus; species Triturus cristatus. The sequence goes on along the minus strand of NC_140588.1, from coordinate 932,708,910 downwards.
ATGTGTATAGTTATTTTACAAGTATTTTAAATGTTGTGTGTTAGTAAAAAACTGACAACCTACAGCCTTTCCAGCAAGATTGTAATCCTGGGCCACTTTTTTCTAAATCCTCTCACTTTAAAGTTAGAGAAATATAAGTAAACAACAGTTTCTAAAAAAACAGCAATTTGGCATAGCCTGGCAGTCTTTAAATGGGCAGCAAAATATGACTAGATAAAACAATATCTAAAGGATTCCTTATTGCTCATTCAACTTCTGTACTCAGTCATGGTTATTATGGGGATGCTGCAGCATCCCCTTGGACCCCTACTTCCAGTGCCAATGGGCACACTGACCTTTCACCATCTCAATGTGGTGCACAGTCAATGGGCTTCTTGACAGCTTCTTTGTCTCTGCACCCACATCTATGATTTACCATGGTTATACAGGCGAAGTGTGAATGCCCGCGGTGATCGCACTGGCGCAAGGTGTGCAATGTGGCTTCATATGCATCTGCAGGCTCCACAATAATACCAAAGATCCATGGGGGTGCAAGAACTGGGAGCAGATGTCTATTGCACCCCAGCTGCTCTTTCCGAAATATCACCCTGGGATGCTGTCCTCTGTGCTGGTAAGGCAGGTTAAGCTATTCTCTGATGAGGCCTTGCCTAAATATAGGAATCTTACAATTAAATTGCTACATTTGACCTTTCTGCAAGTAAGCTGTAAAGTTTGCACAAATGACAGAGACTGCAGGAAACTCAAATTCTGAATGTTAGCCTTAAAATAAGGCTTTCTCTTCTCAATCTACCACTTGAGCGTAGAAACGGCCATGTGGTAGCTTTAGATAGCTCTGTATGTCAAAAGTAAATATCAACCCAATTTTGAAGTGAAAATTGCAGATTTTACATCTGCTTTAATAATGTCTTGAAAAGTGTGGCCCAGCTGCTTAAGTTTAAGCCACCAACTGTTTGTACACACTTGTATTTAAACGTATACGTAATAAGAGACTGGTAGCGCTGGTTGTAAGCATTCAAAAGTGTACAGTTTTTCTAAAATTTAATTTCACTCAATAATATAGTGAAACCTCATCCTCAGTGTACCGTTATAAAAGTAAAATTATAATTAGTTTCAAAGTATTTTTACCATTTCTACCAGCGATTCTATGCTAGTCTCTCAGTCCCCTTTGCTGTAGCAGACAGAACACTTTGGGATACTCCCAATCATGTCAGAAGGGCTATTATAACAAGTATTTGCAATACAATCGGTCTTGCCTTTGGGACCTTAAATGTATTTAGCGATGCATTACATTAGCCTGGGAGCGAAAACATCTACTGTTCTTTACCGTGGAGGGAAAGTAAGCACCAAACTGCGTGACGCACCAGGTATGGGAACACATGGAGAGAAATATTTCCTTTCAGATGGAAATGGAATAGTACAAAGCTCTATTTTTAATATAAAAGCAGGTCCTTCGGTGGTCATATCACTGAAAATACAAGATTTGAAAAAAATATTATTGCCTACGGGTGCTCGTGGAAGACAATTTCCATGGACTGGAATCTAGAGAATGCAAAAGTGATTCTGATATTTTACTGACCTCTGCTGGTCGTTTCCTATCAAGAAAGTTAAATAGAGGCAGTTGCCAGAAAAATTAAAAAAAGAAAGTCCCTCAGCAGAAAGCAATTCTGGTATTTTACTGACCTCTGCTGCTCGTTTTCTATCAAGACAGTTAAATAGAGGCAGATGAACAGAAGAAAAAAATCCCTAAGCGAATGCAGACAAGTCCTAGGGCTGATCTCCAGAGCCCACAAAGTACATACATATATAAGTATGTAATAAAGTATATACTAAAGTATATATACTAAAGTATATACTGAAGTATATACAAGAGGTCTCGAATGCTTGACCAAAAAATGGGGCTCAGCCACTTTTCAATTAGGTGAATGCATATCTGCCTTGCCTTAAATCTCTGTAACTAGAAAAACAGCCCTGCATGCCGGAAAAGCTAGCTTTCTGCACAACAACAAGGGGGAAGAGAATCCAAATTGGGAAATACTTACTGCCAGGATCCTCTTTCCCTAAGACTTGGAAAGTGTAGAAGGTCCCAATGAATAGAAACAGTTGCAATCTGCCTGGAGGAAAGTCAACAAGATCCGTAGTTTTGGTGCTTTTGCCAGTATTTGGAAATAGTGAACATCTTTTGCCTACTTCAACCTACCACCCAGAGTCCCAGGAACCTTTTCCATAAGTGTTTTGGGACTCATGCAGCATGAAGGAAGAAGTTGCAGATCCATCTATCTGGACATTTTTCTAATGAGCTACTTTTAAACTGGCATATTGGCCAATTGTGTTTGTCAAGGACAGCATCTTCTAAAAACTTATTGAGGATTTATTTATTTTGCTGCCAAAACAAACACACTGCTGTCCTTTATTAGTCTTTGTGAGAACAACAGCCAACACATTGGTGTATTTAATTTTGTACTTGCAAAAACTCATTTTGAAAAGAGCATGACAATTTGCTTTTTTACTATTGTTCATCAGTACATCATAATTCAGTTTTTTATGTGTGATTGAGAACAATATTTCTTGTTCTTTTGAACTAAAACTATAATATAGTTTAGGTCAGTGGTCTACAACCTTTTCTGTAAGGAGAGCTACTTAAGTTCAAGGAAAGTCCTCCGAGCTACAAGCTAAATTTTATAACCGTAAAATATTGACAAAGCGTGTTAACAATACCTTATGATCACCCTAAACAGGATTATCAGCAGTGAGCACCCACGTGGTCCAGGTGAAGTTACCAGTGGAAATGCCTGGAAAATGTTTCTCGATATTAAATCGTATTCACCTGACTAATAAAATAATATTCAAATCTTCACATGCCTTGTGGTGCAAAAAACATGACCTCAGCAATAAATCTGCCCAATTCAGCATGAATTATCATTCAACCATCAACTTCAAATGTGTTTTGGAATTGCAACCTTTTGTCTTCATCAGTATACCAGTTTCTGAAAATACAAATATCTTTCTATCAAAAATCTCTTTCCATTTTGGGCAAAAAACGAATTTTTCCAGAAGAAAACCTTTGTTTGAAAAAAATGTCTTTAAAATATCAGTTTTCATTTTTAGGAAATACACTGACCCCGAACATCAGCTTGTCATTTTAATTGAGTATTCACCTGTACAAATGCCTCACATGGACCGGCTGCTTTGAACCCTCAGGTATTCCAGTCATAAGCCATGAATGCTCACCAAAGCATCAAGGATGCCTGTATTATGCCAGTAATACCCACCATTATACAGCGGCCACAATTGTACCAAGACTTGACACTATTAGGAACAGGATGGCCACCATATTATCAGTCACAGCCATATTAAGCGAGGAGCAGCCACGTTATGTCAGGGATAACTAAAGGTAGGTCAGTCATGCTCTTAATATGTTAATGTTGGCTGCCAGTATGCCATCACTAGACCAGAAATACCCTAATTAGTTAAGGATGACCATTATTATGCCATTGGCACTATTATGCCATGAACTGACACTATAGTGCCACAGATAAAACCATTATAATGGGGACTAGCATACACCCTTGGTGGCCCTTGACACCAGGCGTAGCTTCTTGGAAGCCAGAGTGTTTTTAAGGAGGCACACAAAAATGAATGCAGATGAGGCTCTTAGTTTTCTCTGCTCTGGATCATAGATTTCCTTAGCTCTTGGGCTGATTATGCACCCAAATGACATGTTCGCTCCAACTCCTGCAGTCCTTCATTTTGGTGGGTCAGCACTGATTACTGCTCAGGCTATCACTGTCACTCTTCTTTTATGGTCCACTGCTCACATACATGTTACAACTGATAAAGCAGGGGATTACAACATGGCCAATCTCCTTGTGACCTAGTTTAAGACTGGATAAAGGTGGCCATGTGACAGACCCGCTAGGCTGGCACAGTGTGCGTTTGATTGTTAGTATGAGTCCCTGCCATAGGCTGGCTCTCTGTCAAGCTAAAGGTCTTGAGATCCGCAGTTCTGCCTTCTTTAATACGCATAGACTCTCTGAATGACATACTGGGATTGACTTCACCTCTGAGAGCTACCAGTAGCTCCCGACTACTCATTGGAGACCCCTGGTTAAGGTTTTGCTAGTTAAATACTACATGCAGTTTTCTCTGAGGAAGCCCCTGCTGCTTGTGCGAAGCTACCAAGTGTAGGCTAGCAATTTCTCACAGACACCTATTTACATATTTGCAAATACATTGTTTTCACTTTGCAAGAGCTTAGCCTAGCTCTTTTTAAAACTGACACCTCCCTCCCCATATGTTACCCAAGTGGTTTCCTACACGTGTATAACACATATTTCTTTAGAACGTTACTCCAAAGGTGTAGACTTTAAATCATTAACGTACTTACTAGATAGCTAACTGCTAACATTTAATATTGTATTGGCAGCTGAAAACCTGCATTCTTTTTGTTCAGACCACTTCTGTCCTCTCTTTATGAGCCTGTCACAACCTCTACACCTAGATAAGTGTTCATTCTCTGCTCTGTTTACAATCTCTATCAAAGCAATTAAAAATAGTAGACCTGAATTCTACACCCAATTCACTGCTTCACACCATCCTTCATTTGCCATCTGAAAACATCTTCTGCATCTTCATCACCACCGTACTGATCCTTTTGAGCCACTGCTACCCCTGCATGCATCTACACCCCAGTTACATTTTACACAGTGAATCAATTTATTATCCAAATTATTCAAATCACTAAATCGGAAAGCAGAGTCAAAGTAGTTAAAGCAATGCAAACTCGAACACAGAAGCATCAAGGGGGTATATTCACAAGAACGTGTGATAAACATCACCAAAAAATGTTAACGCAACTATACACATCACAGCCTATCGCGGGAAAATAACCCCGTGTCAACGTGGAAGTCACAACAAGGCAGTATCATGTGACTGTCTGCCTACACCGCAGACAATGTCCGCGATACAACCACGTCGACGGAGATAAAAGCACAAACCACAACGCAAAAAAACATGTGACGAACCCATTCGCGATGAGGAAAGCAGGGATAAGCACCGCCAGGCCCCCGTTACACACGGAAGGCGAGAATAAGCAAAATAAAAGCCTGAAAAAAAGACAAACCAAACAGAAAACAACAGCTAAGCACAATGGAGGCAACCCGAGCCAGCAGACAACCCCACAAGCCCCATTGGCAACAAAACATTGTACATGGCAGGCCAAGGTGAATGCAGCCGGAGAGCGGAGGAGGATAATCGAAGAAAACCTGAACATCCAGAATGATGTGAAAGGCACAAACAAGCAGAAACACGCCAACAACAAGAAGGCAGCAATGCACACCTGAGGTGGGAGTCCAGCGCCACGCCAGGAGCTGGATGACATGAAGGAAATGGTGTCCACCACATCAGTCCGGAGATGGTGGCAGGACTCGGGGAACGCAAACTGCCCAAAGCAACAGACACAACAGCAACAGGAAGAGGAACAATCAGGGACTGGGGGGACGGGGGGAGATGAGTACAATGGCACACATGCACAATTAAGCACAGCACAACTGCAGACAAACCATGCCCAAGAGTAACAACACCAACCAGGAGCACAAGTCACACAACCCAGCAAAATCACACCACTGAACAAGCACAGAAGTGAAAACCACACTGCCTGAAAAGGAGAAGGGTGAGCCAAATCAGAGCTGAAGGGACATCTCACACACAATGCAGCACGCACACATAGGAAGCAAAGCACCCCAACATCGAACACAATGTGATACAAACAGCCCAATCTGTACAACCTAACACAGGAAACAAGTGCACCCGCCTGTGGCCGGTAAACAGCCATATGCATCTGGCTAAGCACGAAGCAGGGATATGATAATGCACAAGTACAAACCCACAGTCCTGATGGGGTAGCAATCCACGAATGGCAGGGAGCCAGAGAGTCTGTGACACACACATTGGCATACAAATCAAGACACAACACAATTGGAGACAAGTGAAAGTGAGGAAACTTTATCAACAAGTGTGTGTCAGTATGGCCAAAAGAAGTGCCACGAAATGCAGACCAATGCAGCAGCATGTCTGAATGAGGAACGTAGGAAAGTTCCCATGTCCACATTGGGAGAGTCCATCACCAACACAAGTCAGTGCCAACCCACGTTAGTTGTCCGCGCCGGGAACATGAGTTCAGGCCAATGCAGCTATGGCCACTGTCATCTTGGGACATGTGACCAGATTCCCAACACGCAACCAGGCGTCGGGACACGTGCAATGGGTCACATCCAGTTGTGGCTGCAGGTACCTTGTCACTCGTCCATGAACTCGAGTGCAGCTGCATAGGCCAACATCTCCAATGAGCGATCCTTGTCCACCACATCTGACATGTCTTTGATGTAATCCATCAGCTGAACTTGACAGATGTGCTGACTCCAACCACTGGAACCAATGTGCACCAAAGCCCAATCGGGTAGTGGCTCAATGTGCTCACTGCACACGACGACTCGCGCAATCTCCAAGGTCCAGTTTCCAGCCTGCATGCCAAACATCCATGCATGCCATAAACGGGCATCACGGTGACACCCCTGGTCGTGGCCCAACAGGGGGCACACACACACATCGTAATCCAGGTCAGCTACCGTTACGTTGGAGAGGCAGACATCCATGGACCACTCGAATGTGCACGTGTGACAATGCAACACCGGCTGAACGCAGGTGATGTCCGCAAGGCGAAAGCTCAGCCGGTAACTGATCCACAGCACTGCCAATGGCAGTGCCCCCAGGACATGCAGCAGACGTGCACGGTACAGGTCCATGTGATTGGAGTCGAGCATGTGTCCGGGATGGTCTGCCATTGCGTCAGTGGCTCTGCTTGTAGCCGCTCAGGCTTGCCCAGCGCCAGTCCTGTGGATGAAATGGCACAGCTCGGTGCAATGAGCAGTGTCTGTGTGCAACAGGTGCAGGCCTGAGTTGGGGTGGGAGTACGTGTGGAGGCCAGTTCACGCACGGTAACTACGGCCAAGGACGTCTGCGTGTGGGATGTGTTACACATTGGTCACATATTGGGCAGTGCGTAGTATGGGAGTTGCAAGCAAATGCTATCGTATCTGTCAGGGTGTGCTGGCCACATGCAAGTTCCTGCTCGGAGCTGCAGATGTGCTACCGCCTGATAGTTCAGACGAAGGACCTTTCATCCCTACAGTGACTTCACCATCTGCATACAGGAGATGGACAGAGGACTGTCGTGGGTGTGGTGGGATGTCTGCGACCTTGGGAATCATGGATGATATGCCCAGCACGGGGCACATGAGCCATGCGTGTTACATTGCCACACAGCTGCTCCTCACTCCCACGAGCCCACAAACTTGTGTATGCTGCCTCTGCGGTGTTCCCGGGGGGGAAGATGGGTTCTGGGGGTGGTGGCGGGCCTGGGGTGGTTGCGGTGGGTGTTGTGGCCCTCATGGGTATCCACGTTGCATGATCATTGGTTCCATGGCATCTGTGGGTCTTCTGGTGTGGCTCTTGGCTGGGCTCCTTTCATGCTGCAGGTAGTCGTCCTGCTTAACACCAGCAAAAGGCAGGTGTTAAATACCTGCTGCTTCCGCAGCCTGTCGCATGGTTTTGACTCGCATCGTAGATCTGGCAATTCGTTGTGAAAGTGGTGTTGTGGTTTTCTTCATGTGTTTTTGCACGGGAACGCCTACTCTGCATCTCATTACGGTTAGTTGGTGGTGTCCACTGTGGAGATAAGTTTTGGGGAAGTTATCGCGGGAATACTGGCGATGTCTGCAGTTTGCACCATGAATGCAGTGTTAACTCTATCTCCACTTTTGATGCGTTAAGGGGGAGATACATCGGAGATAAGTCCTTGTGACTATGCCCCTAGATCTTTTATCCCCCAATTGCAATAGAATGAGATAGGAAAATTAAACTTTGCCCTGAATGCCAAAAACCTATGAACCTGCCCTGCCCAGACCTCTTTACAAAGGGTGGCAGGCGACCTACATTAGTGCAACTTCAGAAAAAATATAGAAGAATGAGGAAATGGTGAGTGAGCAGATGACTTACTAATGGGTATGATGAGGACACTAATTTTTTTTTAGTGCCTTTTGGAATGCCACCTAAAATAGTCAGCACTTTCACATAAAAGCAATAATCTACTGTCTTGCATTCACGTATTGTATTGTACGCACATTGTAATTCAGTTAGAGATACCAGATATAAAATCAGCTCTGTTTTTCAGGCTGTATTAGCTGAAATTTATTTTTCTTCAATCACATTTCACAGTACACATCTTTCCTTGTATCTTTGTAAATATATTTATTTGCCTTCCAGCATTTCACTGTGCCAAAAAATTGCAGACTCTACCATAAAATGAAAAATGCTCTTTTAGTAGGCATCTGTTCATCTGGAATGCCCTATTTCCACTCTACATCACCGCAAAAATTATCTGCTATACTGTATTTTATAACATTTGCATCTCTTGAACTTAATTTTACTATAATATGCAAATGTCAGAAACCCAATAAAGTACGTTTAAACGTTTTTTGTTTTGAGCGGCTACTTTTATTACTGACTCTCTAGGTATCAGCAGTTTCTTTTTCGAAACATAACAAACATTGTCAAAGCCAATCAGTCTGGCTTTAACCCCTTTGTTTGTGAAGCTTTTCCACCCCCAATGTTGAGGGCTTGTTTGATGTTTGGTACTTTGCGCAAAAGTTATCCAGGCCACATTTATGTCTTTTTTTCCCCTCATCTTGTGAATTGTAAAGGTACTCAGGTTTTGTGGATTCCCCTGGAGGCAATTGGGAAAATAGCCAAAGTATTACAATATTGTGGTTTTTGTTGGAAAAATGCGAAAGAGGTGCTGTGGGACAAAGTATATTTTTTCCCTTAAAAAGAGCATCAACAAAAGGATTGCTGTGCTAAGCTCACCATCTTTCCAGCTTTCAGAAACAAGCAGAGTTGTAAAAGAAAATTAATATGTTACCATCACTTTTGCATTTTATCTAAACTGGTAGTCCACTTTTCCTGTTTTTTTAAGTTTCCGCATACTTGCAGTTTGTAGTAGAAACAGGTGTGAAATCCAACAGGGAACCCAGAAACCTTTATATTTTTGAAAACTAGATAAAATTGCAAATTCATTTGTGTGGCTGGCTCTTGGTTTTCCAAAAGAAACACATTGTTTCAATTAACACATTAGGAAAATAAGTAGGAGAAAATGGTGACAATGTTTTTGTCTGTAATTTTTTGCCCCAATGGCTGATTTACAAAGGTAACAAAACTGTTATGTCCGTCAGGCCCATCGGGTTACAGAGATATATGGCATTTGTTGATTGTTCAAAAAGATTTGATACCTAGAACTAACAACTGAGCTGTAGCTTGTAATGTTTTTTCTTTGTGTACCGAACATGCAGCAATTTCTATGGTAAAATCTAATGAATGAAAAAAAGAATGTGAAGGAAGCTTATGTATCTTTAAAAGGGACACAAGATAGTTTTGAAAAGTGGAGACACCTCTGAATTTGGGGTTATTCATACTATTATGTATTCTGAAGGCAATTTACAAAATGTGATCTTTGTTGCCACCGGCTTAGATTTGGAAGACAATAATGAAAATAAATGTAGTTAATTATAACAAATGTTGTTCTATTCTGCATTCAAACACTTCTGTCAATAAAAATACTATCCCATTGGTGTGGCTTGGCCTAGCACCTTGGACGCAAAAGTGCCCAAAATGTGGCATGGAGCCATCAGCACTTCCTGTCAATAAAATGGTGTGTTTTGGCAATAGAGTAGCTACACAATATGGGCCTGGGCTCATCCGTCACCCAGGGAAACCTACTAAACCATATATATATTTTTTTAAATTCTTTTATTGAGAATACCAAGAGGCAGCGGCACAGCAGTAGAGAAATACAGCGCATCTATCACTTGCAAAATACATATAATAAACGTCAGTACTACATTTCAAGACAGTTTCATGACATGGACTCAAGAAGACAGGTCTTCGTCCTCTGTTGGTATCTAAGGTGCCTCACATATATCCCCTATTAAAGCATTCCAGTTACCCCAAATTGAGGACCACTTCTTTGGGCATCCCCGTGCAATGTATACAGTCTTTTCTCTAAACATGCACCAGTCAAGGTTTTGTTATCAGTTTAACAATGTAGGTGGCGTGTCGGACCCACATTTTTGTGCAATATCCTGTTTTGCTGCTGGAAGACCTAATGTTAACCAGGTTTTCTCAGAGGTGTTAATGTCAGTAGGCTCCAATATGTTAAGGAGGCAGCGCTCTGCTTTGGGGTGTATAAACCATATATATTTGATAGCTAGACACGCAAGATAGTCAAGAGTGGTGTGCTTTGTGTGGATTTCAGACTGTTTTCCTATCCACAATGCCAGGGCCGGACTGGGAACTGAAACCGGCCCTGGCAAACTGCTCTGCCGGCCCCCCTGTGGGGCATGGGGGTGTGGCCGAGCTGTTTGCTAAGGCCTGTTTCGGCCGATTTTGTTACAGGGGGCTGATATTGTTGGCCCCCGGTAACAAAAATGGCCCCCCTGGGGTACAAAACCGGCCCCCACACTATCAGCACACAAGGCCCTGCAAACCTCAAACTTTGCCTAAAATCGTGCATATTCCATATATTTCTGTTACAGAAACTTCTGGAATCTGCAGGGATAGACAAAGTTTCAACACTCAGCATTCCCACGCTTCTTCCAATAAAAATGGTATCCCACTTATGTAGCTCAGTCTTGCACCCAGGCCAGTAAAGACCCCAAAGCACAATATGAAGAACTCAGCATTTCCTGTCAATAAAATTACTTGTTTTTCAATACGGACAACTATTGTATTTTGCTTGGGCACCACACAGGAAAACCTACAAAACTCACACATTTTGGAAATCTAGACATGAGGAGAGTTAAGGACTGTGTGCCTTCTGTGGATCTCATGAGGTTTTCTTATAATGCCCTGCAAATCTCAGCTCTTTGCTAAAATCACACATTTTCCTCACATTTCTGTGATGGAACCTTCTGGAATCTACAGGCATCCACATAAGTCCTACCATTCAGATGAGCTCAACAGAATTCCTACCATCCAACAGTCCATCACTTCTCTCAATAAAAATGCTACCTCACTTGTGTAGCTGGGCATTCCACATGCAATAGGAATGGATCAAAGCAGGGACCATGCGAGTTCTACAAGCAAAATCTAGTGAAATGTAAAAATTGTTTTTGAGTGTATTTAACTCTATTTTTGGATTTAGGGAAATGTATTGCACTCCATGCCTACTAGTTGTTCTAGAATACAAGCAAAAAGCTGGTGCTAATTTTACACCAAGAGTTGCAAAAATATTTGGTCTGTATTGATATTAGCTATCATTATGAGAAAAAGGAAAGCTGTTGCCTCTATTTGGACTGGTAAGGATCCCACAATTACAAAAGTCATTAATAACTTCTTAACAAAAGCTATAGATGAAATAAATACAGAAATTGAGTTAGTTGAAAGTTGACTGGGGCAACCCAAAAAGCCCTATCTGAAGTTATGTTAATATATTCTGAAACAGGACATCTCTTTCTGCTGATCAGGAGGGGTGGCATCGTACTAGTATAGGGCATGATAAGCTAAGGGTTAACTGCATCATTAACCCCTGCATTCATGTGGACCAGCTCACCATTGAAATAGATCCCATCAAGCAATGTATGAGCAGGGCTTTGGGGTCATAGCATATTGAGAAGAAAAAAAGACACTCACTGCCTTACTACAAGAAGAATCAATGGACGTGAGCTGTGAGTAATGCAAGGTGTGGCAGGAGACGAGAGACGAATATGAAGGAGACGCCACCGAAGCGAGGACCATGAATGCCCAAGGATGTGAGACCTGCCTACTTAAGCAGGGCTGAAGTGGGAGGCATCAACATCCAAACCGGGGGCCCAAAGGGGGAAGGCAAGTCAAATTGGTAGGCTGCCTCCTCTCCTCCCTCCGTCTACCACAAAGATAAGGAGCAGGCCTCACACGTTATTTTGGTAGGAAATTTACACTACAAAATCTCCACCAATTGAGTGATGTAAAAAAAAGAGGAGGCATTGTGCACCCCCCATTGTGTTCCCAACAAATGTAATTTTTAACAGGAGACTGCCATCTGACTCTCCAGCAAAACCGACGCATACATCTCCGAAGGGGAGGCTATTATGGATTGTATGGTTGTTGGATGGTCCTTGCTCTTTGGTGGGCGATCTAAAAATAGTTGACTCCACCCTTAGTGACTAATGTTTGTTGGTCTTTACCCTGGGAATAAATCATTCTTCCATCTCTTCTTGGAATTTTGTTGGGGCCTTCTCTAATTTTGATTAAAAAAACAGGAAGAACCCGGCGGGATCCTAGAATGATTTTCATCCTAAAGGGTAAATCTTGCAAGGTTTTAGCATGTTTATAAAGCAGATCATAAACTCTACTCAAAGATTGTCCAAGGGTTATTCCAAGCCTATTCCTCTTTCGATCTTTCTATAAAATGGAGAAATATATGATTTAGTTAGTAAACAATTTATACTGGATTCGCCTGAGAGGAACACCCATCTGTCCCTATTAAAAAGGCGAAGGAGCCGTTGAAAGGCTCGACTAAAAAGAGAGGCTAGTGATCGGCTATGAGTGGACCTAAGGGAGGCCATTGTTAAGGGACAGATGAGAAACGTTTGGGTTTTAGTAGCTGAAGGTTGCAGCATAAAGGCTAGATCCATCCCCATAACAATTGAGGAAGATAGTTGGACTCACTTAATTTCCCCTCTTTATGCGGCAAATGGAGAGTTCAATAAATTCCCTCTTCCGTAAATGAGTATATCTACCCATAACTCTCAATTGATAAATGAAATTGAGGTTGACACCCAAGGAATGCACACTTCTGTAGTGATAGGTCCAGATGAAGTCCTAATTCCAGTAGTGGAACAGAAAGTAACCCTCTGGAGTAAAATGTTGTTTCCGGTCTTTAAAAACTGCTATGAGAATAGGAAAGTCCTCCTCTCATGGACAGGAAGTATAATTGTCCTGCAATTCAAAAAGGGAGACTGAAATCAATCAGGAAATTACGGGCAGCTCGTTCTTTTAGATGCTGTAAGGTAACGTTTTCACAAAATGCCTGTTGTCACTGTTAAGCGCGTGGGTAGAAGATAACAAAATTATACCTCTTGATTAAATGGAATTTAGGAGAAATCACTGAACCACTGACAATATAGCTGCCCTACGATTAATTAACGAAAAATTTGTAACTGTTAGTTTGGTGGGGAACTATGCAGCATTTATAGATTTCTCCACGGCATTTGATAAAGTGGACCGATCAATGCTGTGGAAAAAATTGTCAGGATTAGGTATGTCGAGCATCCTTCTACACTTAGTTATCGCCCTTCACTCTTCTACCTGGTGCAGAGTATTATAGGTGGGGATCGAAGCCTCTCGAAGGAAACAATAACAAAGAATGGCTAAAACAAGGATGCCTTGCAGTCCCTCTGCTCTTTTCTTTATATATTTCTGATTTAACCGCACTACTTACACAGAGTAGAGGTACAGCCTAGACTAGTGAGAGAAGATCAGTAGCATGTTTATTATATGGGGATGACATAGTAATTTTGGGTCCTACCCCCAAAGGTCTTAATAGTCAACTGGAGGTATTGCAACAATTTGCTGGTGCACATTATTTGAAGATTAATATTTCTAAAAGCAAAATACTGTGCTTTCCTGGCAAGAAAAGAAAAACAAATATGCAAAATGCCTGCGTCATCTGGGGGCCAAAAATTTGAAGTAGTGAAGACCTCAAACTTTTGGGGGAAAATGATGTGCAGTAATTTGAGCGATAAGGCTCATGTTGTGAATAACATGTGTAAGGCACAGTCTCAGGCCTTGGGTTTGAGAGCTCTCTACAGGGAGACAGGCAGAAGACACTTTTCTTACCATCTAGAGGTCTATTGGGCTAAAATCCCTGTCCTGCAGCTTTAGACTATCGAGCCCATAGATGTGGCTAAATGTTTTTTTTTAAATAATATAAAGCCCAGGAGTTAAGAGATCTCACTTCTTGCATTACCTCGATTTTAGTTGCAGCATTGAGGCAGGAAATGGGAATTAAAAGTGCCTTTGCTCAGGGTCTGGTGGAGTGGTCTTCTAGGTGGCTTGCTTGGAGGAGAGTTAGGAATGAAGAGGACACACTATGTATTTTATGGGAAAATAAATCTTAACTAGACCAAAAGAAAAAGTAATTAGTGTACATAAATTTCACAAATGCAGCAGCCCAGCCTGGGCTAAATTCAAACATGGTCCTTTCACTCCTGTGTTACAACTAAATGCTAGCCTAAAGCAGGCCTCATGGGCCTTAAGCTTTCACCTGGACAGTGAGGTATGACTTAAAATCAAGATATACCAAACAAAACAAAAAAATTATCTTAATGAAAAAAGTACAACCTTATATAAAATGGAATTTGTCCCACTGAGTGAGACGGGTTTGTGTCCTCTTGCGGTTAGACATGCTTCATTTGAACTGTCTTACAGCGAAATGGTTAGAAACCTCTGCAGAATGTAATTTTTGTCATAATGGAACCCAACACATGAACCACATCCTATTTGTCCGCCCAGTTCTTTTATTATACCGTTGAAAATGGCTGAGGCCTATGTTTCTGAATTTGTGTGTACTACCTTCCTCGAAAGTTCTGCAGTCACAATACAACCCTCCTACTGAATTGTTCTGTTATAGAATTTTTTACTTTTTAAAGTGTTTTTAAATATGTATTGATTTTATTGTATATCTGAGATCTCTGTTTTGATTTTGTATGGTCTGTAATGTATTCCATGAATCTGAAGGTCTCAGAGCATTTGTGTAGGGGACATTTTATATGTAATACTATCTGAATGTTTTCTTTTATGTGGATCTCCTTGGATTTCGGTAACATGAATAAGATAAACTTGACTTTCTAATCCTTTTACTATTGTGGCTCGCATGCCTGCAGAGAAAGCACATCTAGAGAGCTGTTCCAGCTCATCTCACTTTGAGCTCGCCCTGCAAACTGGCTTAAACAAATGTTAAGCCTGTGGCAATAATTATGATACCTGTGTCACAAATTTGTCAGATACCTTTTGACAAGATCATTGCAGTTAGACGAGTCTCTTGGATTAGCATCTGAATTAAAACACAGGAGGGGAATTGGAAAGTGGTAACTTTTAGAGACCACTGGCTTGTTGGTTACTTATTGTACAGGGTAAATTGTTTAGATGTAAACCTCTATTTTCCTGAACAGGTTGACTGACTCTATAGCGAGTCTGGTTTTGCGCCCCATTATCCTGATCCTGTCCCAACATTTGCTTGTTCCAATGATGATATACATTTGTCGGTCAATAAGAATCTTGTGGCAGGCACTATTAATACATAGGTTGTTAGCCCTACAACATATCCAAATACTGGATATGCTTCCCGTCTATCAATTCCTGCTCCAGATGCCTGTAGGACCACCATATGAATATTAGTTCCAATTTCCTGTGGTTTACGACAATTAAGTGGGCAGAATTTAAGTTTTGTTTCATGAAATTATTATCAAGTTGTAGGTCCCAGATTTGGTTTCATCTGTAATAAATGTTAATGTTATTTGTCGGCAGGAGACTTGGGCATTAGAAACTCAAGTTATGGATGGGCATATCTCATTTGCTACTCCAGCAGTTGCGTCTAGAACGAGATTACCAAAGAGGGGATTGTTTACTCTGATCTCAGATTCTTTCCCTGGGAATGATTTATGGCTGTGTGGGATTCCCAGCATTTTCAAATACTTTGTATTGAATTTAAAGTTGTAGAGAGAATTTACTGATAAACTTTTAGCATAATAATTTTATTTGGCTAAATGTGAATATTGTAAAATCTATTGGGATGGCATTTGGAATCAATATCAGCTCTTCATGATAGATTCTCATTTATTTGGGTAGCGAGTTTTAATGCATATCTCTGTTCAGTTTCTAACAATGCAGTTTCAAGTACCTCAAATAATGAAGAAATGGACTATTTGCACTTTTGGCTCGATCCTTGTGGATAATAGTGTATTGACAAAATGTAATCTAATTTTTGCACTTGAACTTCCCCCTTCATCTGCACATCTTACTTTTACAGAGTAGGGTACATTTAGCATATTTGATTATATTACTGTATTGAACAATATCAACCATCTCATTCTAACGTTTTTTATTAGCTTGAACTGCATAAACCTTTGGCACTTACTATAGTCAGCAATGCATATTACCTTGGCGCTTACTAGAGCTACAGGAGGTATGTCAACACAAATAATGTGTGTCACCTTTAAGGCCTATAACAATAAAGGTATTTATTTTTGGTTAAATAGGGGTCAGTTGATTCTAGTCAAGAGGATCATCAAGAGTCAAAGCATTCAAGTCAAAGCAGATGCACAAATTGAGATCTTATTATACAAATCCTCTCTTTCCGATGAAGTAGCTCATGGAAATGTTCAAGTGCAACTCTCTTCAATCACCCAAGACTCTACATTGCTTAAAGAGACTCATGAAACCATGGAACCGCATTCTAAGAAAGATATTTTGTGATACAAAATCATAACAGAAAATCAAGAGGACCCTAGACAAATTGCAGAAACAGATTTTACTCTATCAGATATTAACTGTACCTCATTACACCAATTTGCTTTCAAAGAGCAGTTGAAACAGTTAAAACAACCAGCTCACTTATTATTATTGAGTACCCCCAGTAATCTGATCTGGTAGAGGAGGTACATAACTTTTCCCGATCTTCGGCATTCCCGTCACCCATCATACCGCAATCTGTAAGTAGGCAAGACCCCATTTCAAGTACTATTCTATCAATGCAGAGAATCATGGACTCTGTACTAACACTTTGAGAAAAGAACTTGGAAAATACGGATCAAATAATGGAAACTCAATCAGGAATACTTCAATATCTAGTGGACAAAAAAAGGAAAAAACAAAGTACTCATCTCATCCAATCTGTCCATATACCAAATCGCAATCGCATTCTCAATTGTACAATTTACAACCTGTTAAGGGCAGTGATAAGGTATATGAGAAAGACAGAAAAGATAAGTGCGGTCTGAAATCACCAGTTTCCAGTAACTTTCTAATGCAAAAAAAGCAGAAGGCAACGCAGATGGGTGGGCCCCAAATTAAATGAAAACAAAAATCTAATGGCGCCGCTAGCGGAGAAATTTACTCTCTACGAATACTGTTCAAAGAACCTTGTCCAGAAAGTTTCAAGGGGAATGTCTCTCAAAAATCCCATTCCTGTATTTTCAATTTTTCAAATAAAAGATCGACCAGAAGGCCCTTCCCCTCGAGTAAACTGCAGGCGAACACGTGGGGATGATCTTATCTCGAATCAGATAATTCAATCAGATCCCACAATTAAGTCACCAAAAAAGGGGAAACTTAAGAATATACAAATCTGTAAAAAGAAAATGATGAAGAAAAGATCTAAATGAAGAATAACGAAAAGATCTTCTCGAAAAGTAAAGTTTCTTCAAACAAGCTCTGCAGAGCAAGTAGTGGAAGAAATCAGCCATGTTATTGAAAGTAGGAATGGGTCCTCAAACATTTGCCAGATGTTGGCTCTGACAGCTCCCCAAGCAGACACAAAATATATGAAAGGCTTAAATCCTTTTGCACAAAACTTTAAAACAAAATGTATAAAATGTAACGAACATAATTTAGAAGATCAACTTGATAGGACTTGCATGGCCGATGAAAGCTCAGTCTCCAACACTCTAGAATTGACCGATTTATTTCCTAGCGGCAACAATCCACTAAACTGTGGAAAAGTAATTGAACTACTACATAAAATTCGACAACTACAATCTCTAACTTTAGAAGAAATACATTTAGTTTCTTTTCCAAATACATCACAGTGTTCGGCAGCTCACATTGAATTTTGGTCAACCGTAGTCCCAGTCATCATAATGAAGGAGCGAGACATTCTCCATAAAAATGGATACAACATCATTATTGTCAATCAAACTAGTCCTGCCTTTAATCAAATAAAATATGATGAAGGAAATCTGGCCTCCATTAATAATAACAACCAGCAGCTTTTGGACTACAAAATAAGGAAGTACAGGCAAGATAGCTCTTTGTTGATCTCCGTCAGAGATGGAGTGCGTAGAATCTGGAATGGCTCTGACTCAAGACAAGTGTCATAACCGGATGAAAATTCGTGGGCTTGGATTGCGGGATCAATAAATAGGAATAGGTCGGGCAAGGATCGGAAATTGCCTTTTTAGCGAGAAGCAAATAATAGTGTAATGGAATTTCGCAGGAAAGACTACTGAAAAGATGTCTATTGTACTGGAAAATTCTCCATCTATTATACTATCACAAGAAAAGTGGTCCTTAGCGTCTTTTGCTCAGAAGGGTTACTTTGTGTTTGTTAAAGCAGCAAAAGTCTCTAGAAGAGGCCATTCAAAAGGAGGCCTAGCAACCCTACTGAGAGAGGAAACTGACTGGGACCCGGAAGAAATTGAGCTTTCTCTCCCAAATATGCAATGCATCAGCATCAAGTATCGGAAAGAAAGAATGGCCCCTTTTTCAAGTTTTTTGTTTTTTAATATTTATTTCCCGCCTGGCACTTCAAAGGATCACTTAGTGACTTGTGTCCTGGGTCACTTAAAAGACTGGGCATTTGCGAATAACGTGATCCCTGAGACACAGGCCGGATTTCGCTCTAAGCACTCGACATTGGATAATATAGCTGTACTTCAGACAGTTCTTGACACGTATGTTACGTTAAATGCACAAATCTTATATTGCGCTATTATTGATTTTTCGACTGCGTTCGACAGTATAGATAAACCGACATTGTGGAGAAAATTGGAGAATCTGGGTATCCCTTCTGCTCTTCTTACGATAATAATTTTCCTACATACAGCAACTTGGTGTAGAGTATAGATGGGGGAGAAAAAGGTCTAACTAAACCATTTCTTATGAAGAATGGGCTGAGGCAGGACTTCTTATTAGCCCCCTTATTATTCTCTATTTATGTCAGTGATCTACTGGGGTGCTTCTCCCAAATTAAGAATTTCCCTCTATAGTTAGCACAAGTCGATATACACTGATTAATGTATGCAGATGACATCATCATACTCAATCGTACTCCAATTGGCCTGCAAAGAAATCTAAACAAATTAAGTCAATATGCAACTCAAAATGTTCTGGTCCCGAATATATCTAAAACTAAAGCTCTCCCTTTTAATGGCAGAAGGAAACCTTTACCTTTCACTTGGTCATTGGGAGGTAAGCAAATTGAGACAGTAAAAGAATATGTATGGGCCGTACTTTTAAGAATAATCTACAAGATCAGCCCACCTCCCAACATCTAGGGCGGAAGGCAGAATCACATGTTGGGGCTTTACTGAGATTTTATCGTTCTATGGGAAATAGCCACTTCAAATCTTTGTTGGAGGTCTATGGCATGAAAATCCCACCGATAATATCCTATGCCATGGAATATACTCAAATCAAAACATGGCAGCAGATAAAAATAAAGGAAGGGAGTATACTTCGAAAACTGGTAAAAATTTCCCAATCTGTCCCAGTTCAAGCTCTTCGCCTTGAGCTATCTATAACAGGAATATTTGCCCGAGTAATCTCTAATATCGTAATGTGGGCATATAATCTCTTACATGCAGCGCCAGACTTTGCTAAAAGCCCTTGAGGTCTCACAATGCACCTTAGCACTTTTACAGGATTGGTCTCGGGCTCATCTGAAGCTCTTTTTAAAACACATGGCCCCAAGAATCAGCTATGAAAGGGATAAAGAATACTGTGTTCAACTAAAGCATTATAAAATCTTTGCAGAGAAAATAGTATTTAAAACACCTCAGCCTTATTTACAGTTCCAATTAGAGCATGGGGCTCTAATGTATCCTCCTCCACTTACGATTGGGTATTCTCCCTTTAGCAACTCTTATAGCTAAGTGGGAAGGTACAAATAACTCTAAAGGCATATGTGATCTATGCAAAGGCGGCCAACAAGATCTGCATCATGTTTTATTAATTTGCCCCAACCCGAGATTGGTAGAGGCTAGACGACCGTTTATATCACCTATTCAGTTAAGATACAATGCTGTGTTAGCTCAAGATCTAATTATGCAATGTAACTCTCCCGCTAATTAATTAGTCTGTTATTACTTGTTTATTTTTTTTTAAAGTTTTGGGATGTTATTTTAAGAACGTATAATTTTTTGCATTTCTATTAACTGTATGTTGTATAAAACAATACTAATTAATCATTTCAAATAGAAATCCGATAGTTTTATTCGTGTCTCAAGAATAATAATTTTAAATATCTGAATTTATTGATCTCTTGTGAGGTCTGAATCAAAGAAAAAAAAAATTGAGTTTGATTCTAGTCAGCTCTTATCCACTCTTGTAAAACAGAACGTGGTAGACTTCATACACTTTTAGTGCTATTTGTACAACAGAAGTGAATCAAATGACAATTCCCTTTAGACACAAGAGTGTTAAGCAGCTAAGACGGTTCAATGAGGCCTGTTCTATGGCACATCAAAGCCTTATGACAAGAAATTACGGAGAGGAATGAGCTTATCGGGCAAGTAGCCTGGGAAACCCTAAAAGTAGTGAGTCAAAGAAATAATACTTGCTTATTTTGGAAAAGAGTTAATGCATCATATTTTAAAGGCACACGTAATGTTACAACTGATGTATCTATAGCCACTGATAAATGGGTCGCCCATAATTCTGGCGTATGCAAACCAACTGCTTCAGAGGGATATCCTTTTTTGGTCCAGAATGAGGTGGAAACAGCCCAACAATCTAGTCTAACGTTTAACCCTGCTGAGGTGATTGCAATCATCACGAAAAACCCACAGGATAAGGCCCCCTACGGATATGTTTGCAGAACACATTTTTCTATGGCCCCTATTGCTATCAACCGCCTTCTACAGTGTTAATGAGACAACGTTATGCACAAAGATGTACTTCTTCGGATGCTCCCTGGAGCTTTTTTGAGACAACTGCACACTGATGTGATGGCACAAATACGTTATGGTCCCGTGGATGAGTGCTCTGATTTGATCAAAATAGGGAGAGGGGTCAGGTGTAAAGAAGAGAACACTTTTGTAAAAGTACTCCGCATGTACGTTTCTTGATGTCATTACTACAAAGTAAAGTTTGACAAAGCAATGACGACAGGTCTGTGGGAAGGAAAAAGCAAACTGAGCCAGGAGATTAAAAAATGCCTCTCTATGCCTTTTTTCTAAAGCCAATACATCTTTAAATTAGTACATAGAAAGTAAAAACACCATGTTGTCAAGGAGTATCATGTCAAGGTATCTGTTTTAAGGGTAAGCACTATATCTGTGGAAGCACACAGCTTTGGCCAAATTGAAAGTTGTACTCAGATAAATGAACATCTGTTGGGAGCAAAGGTTCCATCTGCAAGCTCTTGTTGTACCACAACACGTATGGTCACAGTCTGCCCTAAAAAAGTGCATACTTGTTTCTTTGACTAATGTGTCTATATTGTGATCCTTATGTGCATTAACTTTCACATCATTTTATACATGGGCTTGGGCAGATCTGAAGTGGAATAGCATGACAACCTTGATCAGTTGTCTACCACAGAGATCTTGAAAGGAATAGACAGTCGTTTCAAGATGTATTGCACAGACGTACATATTCCAATCCCTATCTCTTTCTGAATGTCGAAGTTGCTGATTACCAAAGTTGACTAATACTTATCTCACCTCTTCCTTTTTATCCTCCAACCTAAACTTCCTTCTTGTTTATCTCACTCTTTTAGGTTAAGTTTCATCCCTGATTTCATCCACTGTCACTGTTTTTACTTTTTTCTATTGCCCTTTCTTACCCCCTTTCTATCCTATCTGTTGTCCTGCTGTGTTGTGCTGCGTCAAACAATGATAAATCTGGCCCTGAGTGTGAATGCAATGACTTTGAAAAAAGTGCTATCCTCTCTGGCAGTGAGCACATCTATGATAGAGCCCAAATCTTTAGGTTGGTGTTCTCATTGATTAGAATTATAACATGCCTGTTACCTGAAATCCCTTAATGTGAGATATAGTCTCAGTGCATAATACCTTGCATGGCTGTAATTAAACACCCCACATCCCAGGGGCTGTCATCAAACGTCAAACCTTCGTGCATTTAAGGTTCCACTATAATTATAGCTCACAACAAATAGGGGGAAAAACACGAAGATTGTAGATAAACTCTTCTAGTTACCGGCTATGTTTTAGTTCGTAACAACAACAGTTCTTGTAGCAGTAAGAGAAGACATATTAAGTGAAAGTCCTAATTGTGTAAATATCAAATAATTTTCAAAAATAAATAATTAATCTTTTATTAATATTTACTATTTGTATTCAATATTAATTTTAACATTGTTAGTATCATTATTGTTAATATCACTATCATCACTGGTTTAAATAATAGTAGTAGCAGGAGTCGCACTAGTAATATCAATGTACTTATTTATGAAATCTGTATTAGTATGTTTTATTGTCCTCACTACCACTGCTATTAAAGTCAATTATGTGTATCATTAGTATTAATACTATTATCAACAGCAGTAATATTTTTATAGGAAGTTTGAAACTCTAGGTGTTTTCCTTTATTAAGGCACGTTTAAGAAAGCAAAATAGGCTTATAATTAGAAAATGATATCATGTCACCTTTACAGTTATTTACCTGTGACTTGTGACTTCAGAGCAATTCAGAAACAGAAAAAGCCTTCTGTTGCTGCACTAAAAGGGTGTTTCCAAAAGCACCATCTTTTTCTCTAACTTCTCATCGAGTTCCTGTTTTGTTTTGATCATTGCAGTATTGTAGAGACATGTTTTGTTGCAGCTCTGTCAGAGATGTGACTGACTGACTAAGAACAGCAAGTTGGATACTTATTGGAGGTGCAGGCTGAGACCGGTAACTAGCACCCTAGGAAATGCAACAAGTGAATAGCACATTGCAAAAGGTAATGACAGTGCTCAATCCACTATGTGGGCATCAGTTATGATTTATGAGTGAGGATGTAAATGTGGTACGTGAGAAGCGGCCTCATATACAATAGCAATCAATGAGAGCAGTTGGTGGCTCTCATATTGAGCTTTCTAGAAAAGTCAACAAATAATATGTATTTTTAAAGATTATGAAAATAGGAGACAGAACCAAACATGGGGCAAATGACTATTACACTAAAACAGAGAAGCAGGTGAAATAATGGATTTAAAACAATATTTAGAGAAAAAGGGGTTAAAGAATGGGCACAACAAGGAGAGTGATTAATGGTGGACACACAAATCATAAGGCATAAAATAATCCCTCAAATGAATTTGCAAGTTTTCTTTGAGTTACCTGATCTAATGAAGGCACTCGGAGTGCCACATTTTACCTCTGTATGGTCACATTACTCCTTTTGAAGCACAATAGCCTTATAATGTATAGTTGGGTTTACCTTATCTCTTACATAACACATAAGATAAGCGATATCCCTATCAAAACCTGCCCATTGTTTTCTTACTAAAAGTGAGTTCTGATGATGCAGCTTGCTTGTAATAAGAAAACCCTCCACTAGTTGCCAGCGATACTTGATTACAGTTGAAGAGTCATAACACAGCAGCCAGCTGGCTCACATACCTGTAAGGCTTTGTCTCTCACAAATTGAAAGTAAGATTGCATTCTTGCTACTGCTGTCGGGGTGCTGCATTTGATTTCATTTTCCATGAGACTGCAAATGAATGAGAGGTGAAGCAAATGGTTGAATAAAAAAAGCGGTTCACTTTTAGACACTGCCCTGAAATAGCATTGCTTCATGCGAGGGAGGTTCGACTGTAAAATGCATCTCCATTAACAAACAACCCTGTTTCTTTTTGTTTTCAATTTTTATTTGCTTTTATCGCCTCTGAATTTCAAGCACCACTTCCCCAGCACATTAAAAGCCACATATATATATTTATATACCTGCAAATGTTCTCATCGTGCTCGGTGTATAAGCAGGCAAAATTGACTACATTAACATTAATTCAGAATGCTTTGTTTCTCTATTTTCAAGAAAGTTTATTTTACATTCAAAGTGTATTTAAACCCTTATTTCAATATGGCAGAATCATTCTGCCACCAGGACAACCTGTTTTCAGTTCCTTAGCTACTCTCCTATTTAGGTGAGCACTCGTACCTGACAGGGTCCAAATTGGTTTCCTACCCCACTGTGACTGGGGTCTGGATGTCCAGAAGGGTCCTGGAAATGGATATGAGAAGACCTCCCTTACATCTCAAAGTCAAAAGTGATAGTGCTTAGACTGTCCTTTGTTCTACCAGCTATTCCTGTCCCCTGTCACATAGCTAATCCATACTACATGGTCTTCAGTTAACACCACCCTGTTCTTCCTGGCTTAGAGGTAGGCAATTGCTTTTTAAGCCATTGTGGTTATCTTTCTCAGCTAAGGATGTGGATTCCACCCCTGGAGCTGTGATGAGTGGCAGAACTTTTCCACTCAAGTTGTCAATATCTAATTTCACCGATACATCCTAGTTTGAAATTAAGTAGAAAATAACTTTAAATTACTTTTCTAGCATTTTTACAGGCGGTGATGCAAAAATAAATATTGAAATCACACATAGGCCTTCAGCAACTCTAAGTGCACACATTTTAAAAATAGAGTGCGCCACTTTTTCTATATCAGGCACCCTACATTGTTGGTCAATAAAGAACACTTTAGGGGTGACTACTTACTATATAAAAAATATTTTCCTACATAGCGAAGACACTTGCCCTTATGAGGAGTTATTGCAATGGCCTTAAACTACAGCCCAACCAGAGGACTAAATTGCTCCTGGCAGACATATAATTTTGTCATATATGTGGATTGTATAAATGCACACTGCAGCCCACATGTCATGGGTGCATTTTAGGCACCATCTACACTGGACTTATAGGGAAGTGAAACAGTTGAAACAGGCAGTTCCAAAAGCAAACTACATATTTTAGATGGGAAGCACTTTCACCTTACCACTGTTTAGTGGTGATAAAGCACTCACAGTTCTACATCCATCAAAATCATCCTGGAAAAAAAAAATGGATTACAACAAAAATGATGCCATTCCATATTTGCAATCTGGTGGTATCTTGCATTAGTGGGCAAAAGAGATCAACTTTGAAAGGGTAGGGTGAGAGTGTGCCCATGGCATATATGGACTAATTATCCATGTATTATATAGAATAATGTTCTCGACCTTATAAAGGAGTTTAGAGTGTGGCCTTGTTCTCTTTTCAGTCAAGGAGCTCCTTGGTAGCTTGCAGTATCATTATAAAATATAGTGGCAAGACCTTATCCCAAAATCTGTTAGTATTATTATTATTATTATTATTATTTATAGAAGTAATGTCAGTAGTAGTTTTAATATTAGTAGTTGCAGTAGTAAAATTATGTAATCATAATAACAAGGATTAAGGTACTCCTTAGCATGTATTATAATGACATTGAAAGTTGCTGCGGAGTACTGTAACTAATTATTATTGTTATGATTTTCACAATGATATTAGTTATTGTTGGTTCTGTTATTTGCATCATTTTTAGTATTAGCAAGATAACAATACCACCTCCACTTCTACTACCACTACCTACTACTACACCACCTTCTGCTAATAATAATAATATTAACAGCAACAACAATAATAATAATTATAATAATAACAATAAGTATTGTTCATACTGTCCCATCACAATTCGTTTAGGTAAGATTTTGTAGATAGAAATATTGCAGCGTGAAGCAGTGCATAAATTTCAATTGTATGCTTACTCTCCTTACCACTCTAACCGTACTGGACCCTCTATGATTAGGCAGTCTGAAGCATTTCCAATACCACAGAGGCAATGATCTTCTGATGAATCTTTCTCTGCCAATAGGAGAGGTAGACATTAGGATTACCAACGTCCACGTTAGCTGTCGATTGAGGACAATTAATTGACAACCAACTAACAAGTTAGAAATCAAGTTCAGATACACCACTCTCAATACCATGCTGTAGAAATAAAGAATAGCAACTGGAAGACCCAACCTCCTGAAGAAGTTAAGTCGAGTGAGAATTATGCAAACCCAAAATCTCAGCAATTGAGACACAAAACAGGGAAAGTAATATCTGATGTTCTGGCAAAGCTTTCTGATTCCCCCTTCAACTCATTTAAAACATTGGTCACATTCAAAATGGAAAAACCAACAGGACTCAATAATAGACTAAGACAAGATTTAGATTAATTTGGTTATTATATGAAAGAATCAAAATTCATTAGAATAAGCAATTTCTTAAGGAATTAGGTCAATAATATTACAGCTTGCATCAAAGCACCAAACATTTAAGCAATCTTTAGAGGATGGTTATTAAAATGTTGTTACAGAGTTACAGCGCCCCACTACCCTTTAAGGCAAAAGGATGGCTCAAGGTCTAACAGCTCAGGTCTTACGAAAAGGGAGGGATTCGGACTTATAGTCCATTAGGGGCAAGTACATTAGCATATAGTTAAAGATATAATGTAAAATGAAAATAGAAATGGTTAGGCAAAAAAGGTCTCAGTCCATCAGCTACCAATTGTTGCATCGACAAACAGTTCAAAGCAAAAGATCGATGAGCATATTATCTGGATCCCAAGTAGGAGAAATCAGCATGGCGTTTGTTGACCCTCCACTGGGTTTTCTTCTTTTATAGAATTTTAGAAAAGTCCAGTGGCATATGATCACACCACCATCAAAAGACTATCACATGTCCCTGTTCACATCATGTCGCCTGAGATGATTGAAACATCAGGCTGGTTTCCCATGGTAGTCATGAGAAAGTAACGTTTGTGAGTTCAAACAGGCCTAACATTGCGAAAAATGAAATACAAAGTTGTGACTCATGGCCATATCTGAAATTCTGTTCCCACAGGAATATTTCACTGTGAACCTCAAAATAACATTGAAGAAAGTCAGGATGTAGTCATGTCCAGGACAATACAAGCAACATTTTACTTGCAAAGAATGATCCAATGTTTTAAATCAAGGAAAAGGTCAACACTAACAAAAACATTTCATGAAGGCCTTTAAGTTAGCATCACATGTTTAAATGAAATGAGCTTATACTTTACTTCAAATATGATGAAATTAAATAACTTCAAGAGAAGGATATATATAGATATAAAGAATTTTACAAACTATTACTATATAGAAACAGCTAACGTTAGAAATACCCTACCACAAAAAATTACGAAATTCATATAAATGCATGTTTTACAAATTTCGTTTTTCTAAAATCATTTCTAATATTTCGTAAACTATAAGATCTCTAGTATCAATGTTCAAAATCTCAAGCCTGTACTTCATTGGTACCAATTTTGCACCAACTTTTCAAACTATTGCATTCTCAGCAAAAAGCATAAAAATCATTAGGCCACTTCACATGTGCTCTGGTCAGATTACCTATTGATTGAGTTTTTCCTCAATAGGACAGACATACTCAAGCCCAGTACTTCTTGTCCCAAATTGGCCAGACAATGGTCAAAATGTAATATTTTGCAGTTGATAGAAGTACTACATGCCTTATGGTTCCCACAAGATGGGGACGCCTATGCTGTCTATAGGGCATTTGAGTCATCTTTAGAGACTCAGATCCCATGAAAAATGCTGAAGTCCCACCGTACTAGGACAAGTGTCAATGGAAAAATGCGGTTGTCAGTCCATTGCTGAAAAATCCTTCCTCGGATCCTGACAAGGTAGAGAATTTTAGTCATATACCGCTGCTTCCTTGTGTAAGCAAGATTTTAGAGAATGTGGTCAATGGTTACTTGACCAGTTTTTTGGACTCTTACAAACCAATTTTAGACTGGGGTATGATGCGGAGACGGCTCTCCTATAGCCACGGAAGACCTTAGGAGAACATTGGATCAAGGTGGCTCAGCTGCGCTCATCTTTTGGGTTTGAGCTCAGCTTTAGACACTGTTTCCCAATCATTTCTTCTAAGTAGGATGGTGGCGCTAGGAATCACAGGTAATGTGCTAAATTGTCTGGTCACCTTTCTGGAAAACAGAAGCTCCCAGGTCAGTGAGGGACCTTGCCTGTCGGAGGTCTATCAGCTTAATTGTGGAGTACCCCAGGGCATGTCCTTGAGCCCCACTCTCTTTAATATAGATCTGCGCCTCCTAGTGGACATTATCTGCTCGGCAGGTTTAACGATGGTCTCATACTCTGACGACACTCAGATTGTCATTTCTCTTGCATTTAACATCTGCCAAACTGAGGCCAATGTACCTGCCTGCATGAAACAGGTGAATACTTGGATGTATAATCGTCGCACTAAACTAAACGGCGACAAGACAGAGGCCATGGTGGTTGGGAACAACCCCTCCCTCTGGGATATTCTTTCTTAGCCCCCATGCTTTGGTGATCGTCCTTCTCCAAAAGAGGTAGTTAAAAGCCTGGGGTCATTCATACATTACTACCTCACCATGGCATCTCAGGACAAGAAATTGCCAGGGACGTGCTTTGGCCTTCTGAGAGCTGTTAGGAAGACAAGTAAATGGCTTCCTATTGAAAACCGTAGAATAGCGATACAAGGGCTTATCTTGTAGCATTTGGATCATGGCAATTCACTTTATCTTTGCAGCCCCGTGTAAGTCATCAGAAAGCTGCAGATTAAGCATAACGCTGCATGTAGAACTTTGCTGAACGTTTCCAAATCACAATCAGTGCGTCCAGCTCTGGTCAGTCTTCATTGGTTGCCAGCAAGGAAGAGAATTGAATTTAAAACTCTTTGATTTCTAAATAAAGTAAAGCATGTCCAGAGACCACATATTGTGAGGCAAATCATTGATTTAAGTTCAAATATTCAATTTTTTTCTATTCCCAGAATGAAAAGGGCCAGTCGTGGAGGGCGATCCTTTGCTTACCTGGAACCTAAGCTTTGGAATTCCCTCCCAATTGGTCTGAGAGCCAATAGCAATTTGCTCAGTTTTAGAAATCACCTAAAAACTCATTTGTTTACCTGAGCAGTATGTCTCTCCTTATGTTTCCTATTAACGCTGGGAAGCCCATTTTTGGGTAGCCTGCGCTCTGTAAGAATTCGTAAATAAAACAGCATCACATTCTCATTAATATACGTCTATAAGCAACATATGCATTACACTTCATTATTGCAGCTTTTTTATATGTATTTATGTTATCTTATAAAATTGTTTTCTTCATGTCACGTTTAAAAGCACGCTTTTACAATGCCTCTGCTCCACTTGTCTCTATGTCTTGGGTTACTGTGTCTAACGTGTGCAACGTGTACTTTCTGTTTTTCGTGTTTTCTGTAAATAACATGTCGTGTAATACAATATTTTTAAAATCTTGCTGGATCAGAAACGATCACAACTAAATATGTTCTTGTTTGGCAACAATGTGCCTTCAGAATGCTTCAAATGAAAGGAAAGGCTATGAATGGCATACATATTTAAAGAACGACCTTGGAAAAGAGATATTTGTTCAGGCCTTAATAGCGTGAAACTTTGATAAATTGGTATGCCTGCCTGTCAGTCAGTTAGCAAACAGTAAGGCATGCCAGAATGTGAGGAGAGAACTCGGAATATGAACGCCTCATCAAACTCAAGAAAAGGCCGCCTCACAAAGGAAATCGAGTGTGCAGCAAAAAAGGATTTTCAATATGTGTTTTGCCTTCCCGATCCAGTTGAATTCGGCTGTTTTCAGCGTTACTGTCTCATCAATGTGTGATCTTCCTCTTCCAGAGTAGGATGCATTTTTAGTTACGCTTTTAATGTATTCCAGGATATTTGCTGAGCGCCCGCTGGCCCGTTCCCTCTGCCTGAGTGCTTTGAAGGATGTGTTTGCGAGGCTGACGTTACACAGGATGGCATTACACAGCGTTTTGTCGGGGCAAAATTATCCTGCTGTGGGTGGGGAGGGATAGCGACATCATTGACTGACACTTCAGTCTGGAGTTTGCGAAAAAAGTCCAAATAAATGTAAATGCCAAGATTGGCATGCACACAACTTGAGTTTATTTGTGTACTGCAGCTCATAACTGAGAGTCAGGCTCTGGTAATCGTGGCTAGAGCACAAACACCTGTTAGTGTCTCAAATTTGATTATGGGTCTGATGCATATGCCATCAAACGTGCAAAGTTGCACCCATTTCTTGTGGCAAAAAAACACAAATTGTGAATACAAATTGTATGGAATTTTGGTTTTGGCAGCCCAGGCAAGTAAGATCAGGCACAAATTATATGTAATTCCCAATTCTCAAGATATACAACTCAGAATAGCGGTAATTAGTGGGTGTGCAGTTTGCACCCGTGTGTGTCCCGAGACACGTAATCAATTCATCGTTGCTTAAGGCCGTATGTACGAACTCACATCCCCTTAGACACAGAGGGGCAGATTTACAAGAAAGTGACGCATCTATAGAGATGCGTTACTTTCCCTGTGCCACCATGCAAAACCCTTGCGTCATCATGGATGCGCCGTATTTACAAGACGCATCTATTGATGGAAAAGTCAAGCATTGCTGGAGTTGTGTCGCAAGCACGGCGCAACTCCAGTAATGCGTGATGCAGCCTATTCCCAATACACTGTGTCACTCCTTACGCCTGCTTCAAGCAGGCGTAAATTTTGACGCAGTGGCGTCTTAAAAGTCACGCAGTGAAATCTTGAAGCTTTCACTGCGTCACTTTTACGAGGCTTTCCTGCGTGGGAACGCCTACCCTGCATACATTATACCTGATGCAGGTATAATGTCACGCAGGGCTTTACAACGTGATGCATCTCCCTAGATGTGTCATGTTGTAAATGGGCCGCAACTTTTACGCTGCCGATGCGTCACAAAAGTGACGCAACAACAGCGCAAAAGTGACGCAAGGGGCTTGTAAATCTGCCCCAGAGTGTGTAAAACCCTTTGATACATCTGGCCCCTAGTTATATGTGGTCAAGCAGTTCTTGCAGCAGCCACTGCTTGTTTTCTGACCTCATATGAACCTTAGGGAACCAACAGTTTATGGTTAGGATCAAGGTTAGAATAGAAATTATGTTATTTTTCTCTTGTTCTCACCACTAGATAAACTGAATGTGGAAAACCATTGGAATGCTTGTGAATACCACTTTGTGGTTGTTCACTATCGTCCTATATGGTCCAGTCTTACATTAGACATGTTCCCACCTTCAGATTCGTTGAATTAGATTATACTGGTAGTTTTTCCACAATCCTAAATTCTATTCGCAGGAAGACTAATGCAGGTGAATTTCTGCTTGTAAGGTCTGTCGTGAAGTGGGCCCTGGGATTCTTAAATTGGCTGTTTGGTTTGATGCTTGGACCGTCTAGTGTGAGCCTGAAATGCCTTATATGACACTTCAGGGTGGACATGGGTTCCTGGAATCCGAATCTAAAACCTAATCCTCAGCCAAAGTGGTTCAGCTGCAATTGGACCCATTATGCCTACAGTCTTAGAAGTACTCTCTCTCTCAAACTGATGCCTTAGAAAAGCAACACAGAAATGATTTAGAGAAAGAAATCAAGCGGTCTCACAGGTATAGCTGTCCTGTGTGCTGAAATGCTCAAATGCTGGATTTCATTACTGCAGAGCTATAATTTCATTATCTCTTTAATTAATGTCTCCACTAAGGTGTCCATTCTGCAACCCTATCTAATTATGGGATGATAGGCGACAGTGTTACATCACATTGCATCTCTTGTAATTAATGCATTCCATTCTGTACTTAACAATGTGTTGACAATCTCTTAGATTTTCCATATATCACGATACATAATTTAAAATGCATATTAAATGGCCGCATTTGATTTAGTCCCTAGAAAATGCCTGTGGGAAACAC
The DNA here is from genome assembly GCF_964204655.1 of Triturus cristatus. Lineage (NCBI taxonomy): Eukaryota > Metazoa > Chordata > Amphibia > Caudata > Salamandridae > Triturus > Triturus cristatus. The sequence goes on along the minus strand of NC_140588.1, from coordinate 932,677,042 downwards.
TCAGACAATATGCTAGCCCTGAAGATCTTCGACACATTTTAATTGAATTACATACTGATACATACGCTCACATCAAGTGTAATGGTCTTAGAGACCTCACTGATAGGATTTCCATCAATTGTGGGGTCAGACAGAGTTATGTTCTCACCCCTACCCTGATTTGTCTGTTTATAAACAGACTGGGGAGGTGGATGAGTGCCTGGTAACACAATGCCCCTATATTAGCAAACATAGGCACTCCTGTGCTGATGTTAGCTAATGACATGCTACTCATGCAACATACCCCAATGGGCCCCCAAACTTTGTTGGGTGAATTCCAGATGACTTGCGCAAATAAGGGCCTTGAAATAATACTGGGAAAACAAAGTTCAGGGCCCTAAATCCCCATCGCTCTTTCAAAAATAAAATAGAGGTAGATGGGACATTGATTGAGCAAGTTACGTTCTTTGATTATCTAGGTGTCAGACTCTCAGACAACATCTCAGGGAAACCCCAACTTGAGAAGAGTAAATCTTTGTTGCTGCACGGATCTGCATCAATTTAAAAAAAGTGCAGATTCACTTCATGTAGGGTACTATCTCCTGTCCTTGAGGTTTATAGATCTGTTGCATTGGGTGGGGCTCGCTATGGGGTGGAGCTCTAGGGATATAATGATGCTACTCTATTAATAAGAATGGAAAATAGATTCTTGAGGTCACTATTACATTTGCCTAGTGGGATCCCTGTGTTTCCACTGAGGTGGGATTTGAATCTTCAGAGGGTGGACCATTGCACGATGCAGAATCCTAAAGTTTTCAGTTAGATTAGGGACAGCACCTGAGTCGGTTGCCTATAGAATGGCCCTAAAGGAGTTGATTGTTCTTGATAAAATACTGTTCCACGCCTTGACTCAATGCGGTTCAAGAGATCTGCATTAGTTTAGGTGCGGTGTGTGGTGTGTCTGAGGTGTGGGAAAACCGAGAAAATATGAGAAGTAATATAGGCACTCAGATCAATCGTGGGACTATATCCTTTTAGAAATCTGGCGTGAACCCCGTTCATGAATAGGATTATTCCCCATACCGCCAAAACGTTGTATTTTCACTTCAGAATAGTTTCCCTTCCTCTAAACTCGATGACTGCCAAATGGAAGAGAAGAGTTGGTGATGCAGGGGATTACTTTCTGCCCGGAAGTCAGGGAAACCGCAGCCCATTTCATATTTTTATGCCCAGTGTACATTTTACCATGCTCCAAGTGGATTATTCCAATTTGACACCACTTGAGCATTGGCCATTCTATGGAAGTGCTGCGCATTCTCAGTCAAGAGACACATGAACCGATATTCTTTGCGACCTCGAAAATCTTATAATGGGCATGGCACATATGGGCTGGAAGTGTTAACTAGATTTTCCTTAATCTCCTCAAATTCACCCCTGTGGTTCGCGGTGACACTATTGTGATGGTATAGCTTTAGGTGCAATCATTATCTTATTGTTCAGGTATCCATAGGTCGTCTCTTGCTATTTCTTATTGGGTGTTGTAACTAAGAGGCTTTCCTATATTTGTCCCTCAGTGAGCCGCTCCCTCTAGGACACAGTACGTGTTATTTTTTTATACGGTTATTAATATGATTGTGCTACCTTTTCTTATTATGAGCCACTCTTTCGGACTTGAACTTTCAAATGCTCATCTGGCAATGGAAATCCCTTGAGCTTTTATTAAAATGAGTTCCCAAACAAGAGGGTGCCACAGATCTATGTCCTGATGAACGTTTTTACATGTAAATGCATGAGTCACTTGTCCTTGATTCCTTGTCCATTGTTATGTGACGTTGGTGCATTTAGTGGTACAAAAGGAGGTGGTGATGGATGGAGCATCAGAACCAATCAAACACTCACACCCAGTCAACAGATCTGGGTTTGATCCATCACCGTTCTTTAGCCCACTCTGCCACCCCAGTTCAGACATGGCCATATGCAAATCAGTCTGACCCTGTGTCTCATGGGAACAGTCCAGCCCGAACTGCCAAGCCATGCCTTCCCTGGACCGGAAACAAGCTTCCTAGGACCGGTTTCTGGCATTTCAGCCGTCTTCAGCCAGGCTTGCTTGAATCCAGTGGCAAAGTGAGCAAGGGACTCACGTCTGAGCATGCCCTGCCAACTTATGGCGAACAAAGCGGTACAAAGGGGGTTGGGGATGGACGGAGCATCAGAACCAATCAAACACTCACACCCAGTCAACAGATCTGGGTTTGATCCATCACCGTTCTTTAGCCCACTCTGCCACCCCAGTTCAGACATGGCCATATGCAAATCAGTCTGACCCTGTGTCTCATGGGAACAGTCCAGCCCGAACTGCCAAGCCATGCCTTCCCTGGACCGGAAACAAGCTTCCTAGGACCGGTTTCTGGCATTTCAGCCGTCTTCAGCCAGGCTTGCTTGAATCCAGTGGCAAAGTGAGCAAGGGACTCACGTCTGAGCATGCCCTGCCAACTTATGGCGAACAAAGCGGTACAAAAGGGGGTGGTGATGGACGGAGCATCAGAACCAATCAAACACTCACACCCAGTCAACAGATCTGGGTTTGATCCATCACCGTTCTTTAGCCCACTCTGCCACCCCAGTTCAGACATGGCCATATGCAAATCAGTCTGACCCTGTGTCTCATGGGAACAGTTCAGCCTGAACTGCCAAGCCATGCCTTCCCTGGACCGGAAACAAGCTTCCTAGGACCGGTTTCTGGCATTTCAGCCGTCTTCAGCCAGGCTTGCTTGAATCCAGTGGCAAAGTGAGCAAGGGACTCACGTCTGAGCATGCCCTGCCAACTTATGGCGAACAAAGCGGTACAGAAGGGGGTGGTGATGGTCGGAGCATCAGAACCAATCAAACACTCACACCCAGTCAACAGATCTGGGTTTGATCCATCACCGTTCTTTAGCCCACTCTGCCACCGCAGTTCAGACATGGCCATATGCAAATCAGTCTGACCCTGTGTCTCATGGGAACAGTCCAGCCCGAACTGCCAAGCCATGCCTTCCCTGGACCGGAAACAAGCTTCCTAGGACCGGTTTCTGGCATTTCAGCCGTCTTCAGCCAGGCTTGCTTGAATCCAGTGGCAAAGTGAGCAAGGGACTCACGTCTGAGCATGCCCTGCCAACTTATGGCGAACAAAGCGGTACAAAAGGGGGTGGTGATGGACGGAGCATCAGAACCAATCAAACACTCACACCCAGTCAACAGATCTGGGTTTGATCCATCACCGTTCTTTAGCCCACTCTGCCACCCCAGTTCAGACATGGCCATATGCAAATCAGTCTGACCCTGTGTCTCATGGGAACAGTCCAGCCCGAACTGCCAAGCCATGCCTTCCCTGGACCGGAAACAAGCTTCCTAGGACCGGTTTCTGGCATTTCAAGACTGATTTGCATATGGCTGGGTTCAAACTGGAATGGCATGGTGAGCAAAAAAACGATGGATTTAGGCCCAGATCTCTGTACTGGGGTGAATGTATGACATTGTTCTGCATTCTGTCCATCAATTGTTGTTTTTGCATTTGTCACCCCGAGTGGGTCAGGTATGCTCAGACGTGAGTCCCGTGCTCTCTATGCCACTGGAATCAAGCTATCCTGGCTGAAGAGGGGTGAAACCCCGAAACCGGTCCTAGGATGTTTGTTTCCAGTCCAGGGAGGACCTGGCTTGGCAGTTCGGGCTGGACTGTTCCCATGAGGCACAGGGTCAAGACTGATTTGCATATGGCTGGGTTCAAACTGGAATGGCATGGTGAGCAAAAAAACGATGGATTTAGGCCCAGATCTCTGAACTGGGGTGAATGTATGACATTGTTCTGCATTCTGTCCATCAATTGTTGTTTTTGCATTTGTCACCCCGAGTGGGTCGGGTATGCTCAGACGTGAGTCCCGTGCTCTCCATGCCACTGGAATCAAGCTATCCTGGCTGAAGAGGGGTGAAACCCCGAAACCGGTCCTAGGATGCTTGTTTCCAGTCCAGGGAGGACCTGGCTTGGCAGTTCGGGCTGGACTGTTCCCATGAGGCACAGGGTCAAGACTGATTTGCATATGGCTGGGTTCAAACTGGAATGGCATGGTGAGCAAAAAAACGATGGATTTAGGCCCAGATCTCTGTACTGGGGTGAATGTATGACATTGTTCTGCATTCTGTCCATCAATTGTTGTTTTTGCATTTGTCACCCCGAGTGGGTCGGGTATGCTCAGACGTGAGTCCCGTGCTCTCCATGCCACTGGAATCAAGCTATCCTGGCTGAAGAGGGGTGAAACCCCGAAACCGGTCCTAGGATGCTTGTTTCCAGTCCAGGGAGGACCTGGCTTGGCGGTTCGGGCTGGACTGTTCCCATGAGGCACAGGGTCAAGACTGATTTGCATATGGCTGGGTTCAAACTGGAATGGCATGGTGAGCATAAAAACGATGGATTTAGGCCCAGATCTCTGTACTGGGGTGAATGTATGACATTGTTCTGCATTCTGTCCATCAATTGTTGTTTTTGCATTCGCCACCCCGAGTGGGTCGGGTATGCTCAGACGTGAGTCCCGTGCTCTCCATGCCACTGGAATCAAGCTATCCTGGCTGAAGAGGGGTGAAACCCCGAAACCGGTCCTAGGATGCTTGTTTGCAGTCCAGGGAGGACCTGGCTTGGCAGTTCGGGCTGGACTGTTCCCATGAGGCACAGGGTCAAGACTGATTTGCATATGGCTGGGTTCAAACTGGAATGGCATGGTGAGCAAAAAAACGATGGATTTAGGCCCAGATCTCTGTACTGGGGTGAATGTATGACATTGTTCTGCATTCTGTCCATCAATTGTTGTTTTTGTATTTGTCACCCCGAGTGGGTCGGCTATGCTCAGACGTGAGTCCCGTGCTCTCCATGCCACTGGAATCAAGCTATCCTGGCTGAAGAGGGGTGAAACCCCGAAACCGGTCCTAGGATGCTTGTTTCCAGTCCAGGGAGGACCTGGCTTGGCAGTTTGGGCTGGACTGTTCCCATGAGGCACAGGGTCAAGACTGATTTGCATATGGCTTTGTTCAAACTGGAATGGCATGGTGAGCAAAAAAACGATGGATTTAGGCCCAGATCTCTGTACTGGGGTGAATGTATGACATTGTTCTGCATTCTATCCATCAATTGTTGTTTTTGCATTTGTCACCCCGAGTGGGTCGGGTATGCTCAGATGTGAGTCCCGTGCTCTCCATGCCACTGGAATCAAGCTATCCTGGCTGAAGAGGGGTGAAACCCCGAAACCGGTCCTAGGATGCTTGTTTCCAGTCCAGGGAGGACCTGGCTTGGCAGTTCGGGCTGGACTGTTCCCATGAGGCACAGGGTCAAGACTGATTTGCATATGGCTGGGTTCAAACTGGAATGGCATGGTGAGCAAAAAAACGATGGATTTAGGCCCAGATCTCTGCACTGGGGTGAATGTATGACATTGTTCTGCATTCTGTCCATCAATTGTTGTTTTTGCATTTGTCACCCCGAGTGGGTCGGCTATGCTCAGACGTGAGTCGCGTGCTCTCCATGCCACTAGAATCAAGCTATCCTGGCTGAAGAGGGGTGAAACCCCGAAACTGGTCCTAGGATGCTTGTTTCCAGTCCAGGGAGGACCTGGCTTGGCAGTTCGGGCTGGACTGTTCCCATGAGGCACAGGGTCAAGACTGATTTGCATATGGCTGGGTTCAAACTGGAATGGCATGGTGAGCAAAAAAACGATGGATTTAGGCCCAGATCTCTGTACTGGGGTGAATGTATGACATTGTTCTGCATTCTATCCATCAATTGTTGTTTTTGCATTTGTCACCCCGAGTGGGTCGGGTATGCTCAGACGTGAGTCCCGTGCTCTCCATGCCACTGGAATCAAGCTATCCTGGCTGAAGAGGGGTGAAACCCCGAAACCGGTCCTAGGATGCTTGTTTCCAGTCCAGGGAGGACCTGGCTTGGCAGTTCGGGCAGGACTGTTCCCATGAGGCACAGGGTCAAGACTGATTTGCATATGGCTGGGTTCAAACTGGAATGGCATGGTGAGCAAAAAAACGATGGATTTAGGCCCAGATCTCTGCACTGGGGTGAATGTATGACATTGTTCTGCATTCTGTCCATCAATTGTTGTTTTTGCATTTGTCACCCCGAGTGGGTCGGCTATGCTCAGACGTGAGTCGCGTGCTCTCCATGCCACTAGAATCAAGCTATCCTGGCTGAAGAGGGGTGAAACCCCGAAACTGGTCCTAGGATGCTTGTTTCCAGTCCAGGGAGGACCTGGCTTGGCAGTTCGGGCTGGACTGTTCCCATGAGGCACAGGGTCAAGACTGATTTGCATATGGCTGGGTTCAAACTGGAATGGCATGGTGAGCAAAAAAACGATGGATTTAGGCCCAGATCTCTGTACTGGGGTGAATGTATGACATTGTTCTGCATTCTATCCATCAATTGTTGTTTTTGCATTTGTCACCCCGAGTGGGTCGGGTATGCTCAGACGTGAGTCCCGTGCTCTCCATGCCACTGGAATCAAGCTATCCTGGCTGAAGAGGGGTGAAACCCCGAAACCGGTCCTAGGATGCTTGTTTCCAGTCCAGGGAGGACCTGGCTTGGCAGTTCGGGCAGGACTGTTCCCATGAGGCACAGGGTCAAGACTGATTTGCATATGGCTGGGTTCAAACTGGAATGGCATGGTGAGAAAAAAAACGATGGATTTAGGCCCAGATCTCTGTACTGGGGTGAATGTATGACATTGTTCTGCATTGTGTCCAACATTTGTTGTTTTTGCATTTGTCACCCCGAGTGGGTCGGGTATGCTCAGACGTGAGTCCTGTGCTCTCCATGCCACTGGAATCAAGCTATCCTGGCTGAAGAGGGGTGAAACCCCGAAACCAGTCCTAGGATGCTTGTTTCTAGTCCAGGGAGGACCTGGCTTGGCAGTTCGGGCTGGACTGTTCCCATGAGGCACAGGGTCAAGACTGATTTGCATATGGCTGGGTTCAAACTGGAATGGCATGGTGAGCAAAAAAACGATGGATTTAGGCCTAGATCTCTGTACTGGGGTGAATGTATGACATTGTTCTGCATTCTGTCCATCAATTGTTGTTTTTGCATTTGTCACCCCGAGTGGGTCGGGTATGCTCAGACGTGAGTCCCGTGCTCTCTATGCCACTGGAATCAAGCTATCCTGGCTGAAGAGGGGTGAAACCCCGAAACCGGTCCTAGGATGCTTGTTTCCAGTCCAGGGAGGACCTGGCTTGGCAGTTCGGGCTGGACTGTTCCCATGATGCACAGGGTCAAGACTGATTTGCATATGGCTGGGTTCAAACTGGAATGGCATGGTGAGCAAAAAAACGATGGATTTAGGCCCAGATCTCTGTACTGGGGTGAATATATGACATTGTTCTGCATTCTGTCCATCAATTGTTGTTTTTGCATTTGTCACCCCGAGTGGGTCGGGTATGCTCAGACGTGAGTCCCGTGCTCATCATGCCACTGGAATCAAGCTATCCTGGCTGAAGAGGGGTGAAACCCCGAAACCGGTCCTAGGATGCTTGTTTCCAGTCCAGGGAGGACCTGGCTTGGCAGTTCCGGCTGGACTGTTCCCATGAGGCACAGGGTCAAGACTGATTTGCATATGGCTGGGTTCAAACTGGAATGGCATGGTGAGCAAAAAAACGATGGATTTAGGCCCAGATCTCTGTACTGGGGTGAATGTATGACATTGTTCTGCATTCTGTCCATCAATTGTTGTTTTTGCATTTGCCACCCCGAGTGGGTCGGGTATGCTCAGACGTGAGTCCCGTGCTCTCCATGCCACTGGAATCAAGCTATCCTGGCTGAAGAGGGGTGAAACCCCGAAACCGGTCCTAGGATGCTTGTTTCCAGTCCAGGGAGGACCTGGCTTGGCAGTTTGGGCTGGACTGTTCCCATGAGGCACAGGGTCAAGACTGATTTCCATACGGCTTTGTTCTAACTGGAATGGCATGGTAAGCAAAAAAACGATGGATTTAGGCCCAGATCTCTGTACTGGGGTCAATGTATGACATTGTTCTGCATTCTATCCATCAATTGTTGTTTTTGCATTTGTCACCCCGAGTGGGTCGGGTATGCTCAGACGTGAGTCCCGTGCTCTCCATGCCACTGGAATCAAGCTATCCTGGCTGAAGAGGGGTGAAACCCCGAAACCGGTCCTAGGATGCTTGTTTCCAGTCCAGGGAGGACCTGGCTTGGCAGTTCGGGCTGGACTGTTCCCATGAGGCACAGGGTCAAGACTGATTTGCATATGGCTGGGTTCAAACTGGAATGGCATGGTGAGCAAAAAAACAATGGATTTAGGCCCAGATCTCTGTACTGGGGTGAATGTATGACATTGTTCTGCATTGTGTCCATCATTTGTTGTTTTTGCATTTGTCACCCCGAGTGGGTCGGGTATGCTCAGACGTGAGTCCTGTGCTCTCCATGCCACTGGAATCAAGCTATCCTGGCTGAAGAGGGGTGAAACCCCGAAACCGGTCCTAGGATGCTTGTTTCCAGTCCAGGGAGGACCTGGCTTGGCAGTTCGGGCTGGACTGTTCCCATGAGGCACAGGGTCAAGACTGATTTGCATATGGCTGGGTTCAAACTGGAATGGCATGGTGAGCAAAAAAACGATGGATTTAGGCCCAGATCTCTGTACTGGGGTGAATGTATGACATTGTTCTGCATTCTGTCCATCAATTGTTGTTTTTGCATTTGTCACCCCGAGTGGGTCGGGTATGCTCAGACGTGAGTCCCGTGCTCTCCATGCCACTGGAATCAAGCTATCCTGGCTGAAGAGGGGTGAAACCCCGAAACCGGTCCTAGGATGCTTGTTTCCAGTCCAGGGAGGACCTGGCATGGCAGTTCGGGCTGGACTGTTCCCATGAGGCACAGGGTCAAGACTGATTTGCATATGGCTGGGTTCAAACTGGAATGGCATGGTGAGCAAAAAAACAATGGATTTAGGCCCAGATCTCTGTACTGGGGTGAATGTATGACATTGTTCTGCATTCTGTCCATCAATTGTTGTTTTTGCATTTGTCACCCCGAGTGGGTCGGCTATGCTCAGACGTGAGTCCCGTGCTCTCCATGCCACTGGAATCAAGATATTCTGGCTGAAGAGGGGTGAAACCCCGAAACCGGTCCTAGGATGCTTGTTTCCAGTCCAGGGAGGACCTGGCTTGGCAGTTCGGGCTGGACTGTTCCCATGAGGCACAGGGTCAAGACTGATTTGCATATGGCTGGGTTCAAACTGGAATGGCATGGTGAGCAAAAAAACGATGGATTTAGGCCCAGATCTCTGTACTGGGGTGAATGTATGACATTGTTCTGCATTCTATCCATCAATTGTTGTTTTTGCATTTGTCACCCCGAGTGGGTCGGGTATGCTCAGACGTGAGTCCTGTGCTCTCCATGCCACTGGAATCAAGCTATCCTGGCTGAAGAGGGGTGAAACCCCGAAACCGGTCCTAGGATGCTTGTTTCCAGTCCAGGGAGGACCTGGCTTGGCAGTTCGGGCTGGACTGTTCCCATGAGGCACAGGGTCAAGACTGATTTGCATATGGCTGGGTTCAAACTGGAATGGCATGGTGAGCAAAAAAACGATGGATTTAGGCCCAGATCTCTGTACTGGGGTGAATGTATGACATTGTTCTGCATTGTGTCCATCATTTGTTGTTTTTGCATTTGTCACCCCGAGTGGGTCGGGTATGCTCAGACGTGAGTCCTGTGCTCTCCATGCCACTGGAATCAAGCTATCCTGGCTGAAGAGGGGTGAAACCCCAAAACCGGTCCTAGGATGCTTGTTTCTAGTCCAGGGAGGACCTGGCTGGGCAGTTCGGGCTGGACTGTTCCCATGAGGCACAGGGTCAAGACTGATTTGCATATGGCTGGGTTCAAACTGGAATGGCATGGTGAGCAAAAAAACTATGGATTTAGGCCCAGATCTCTGTACTGGGGTGAATGTATGACATTGTTCTGCATTCTGTCCATCAATTGTTGTTTAGGTCTCGCGAGCCAAAGGCTCGAAGAGGCATTTTATATCTGGGCTTTTCAAAGTGCTGCCGTGGCCTAAAGCTACAGTGCACGTGAACGTGCACGCGCGCAGCGCCATGTGTCTTTCCTCCGTAGCGATCGTAATCACGATCACTTTCACTTTCGCGGGCTCCTCTGTTGCTGCCATTCCCCCCTCCCTTCTCGCCCAGCCCTTCTTGTTAACAGGAGCTTTGGGACGGCACACAACTGCTTGTTTTTGGAGTAGCTGCATGCCTGGTTGCGCACAAAGTTCACGAAGAGACCAGCGCCGCCTCTCACCACGACACACCTCGCACTCCACCAACACACCATTTCTCCCCTGCGGGTCACCTCGTCGGCTCTTTGTTTTGTACCCAAAAACGGCGATCTTTCTGGTCGTTCTGCAGCAAAGTCTCAGCGCTCGTGTTCCGTCCAAAAACACATGTTTTTTCCCATTAACCAGTGTTGCTTGTTTTAGCGTGGTGCAATGACAGACTAAGTTAGTCTTGTGGAGATTCTTGTCTAATCATTGTTCGGAGGAGTTTTGGCCTCTAGTCTGTGGAGCATTTTGGCCTCTAGTCTGTGGAGCATTTCTTTCTCTCTTGGCAGACAGCACTGTGCACTTCACAGTAACGAGACACTTAAGAATCGAATCCAGTGCTCTGTGAGTGGCGCAGCCCCTTTCAGTGAATCCACAGGCCAGACTGTGAAACCGAAAGCAGCTGACAAACATGCTGTAGCCAGCCCCGCTTTCTTGCCTCTCCATCCATCATTCTCTCTCTCCTTCGCGCCTCTCTCCTCCCTTTCTGATCTCGATCTCTCTCCCCGTTCCCTCTCTGTTTCTTGAAGCTCCGTGTGCCTGCTGCTACTAATCTCTGTGAGCTGCGGAAAGAGCTGCTAGGGGTACCAGCAGCAGCCCCGGGCTTACAAACTTGGTCTGAGGCCTCCAGAGCTCCAGTCCACCTCACAGGATAAAAGGCCAGGCCGGGTGCAGGACGCATTTCAAAACAGGACCGATGGAGCACGGAGGTTTTCTGACAGGGCAGTGGGACTGGGAGAGAGTCAGCCTTATATGGCATGTTAATATATCCCGATAGGTCGGTGCCTCAGAATCCTTGTGCGGATGGGTGAGCGCCATGTCAAGCAAGATCTTTACTAGCCCCTGAAGAACCTAAGGCTCTTGAGAAATGGTCATTTTTTTGACAGTACACAGGTCGGTGTTTTTTAAATGCCAGTGGGCTGGGTCCGTGTCAGACGCACATCAGAACGAAGAGGTATACGAATAGACGGCTACCTCTAAACGACCAGTAGGCCTGCCACTGTGTCGGTCGCCTGCCCGGCTTTCTTAAAAGACCTCTGCCGAGGGTGGGCACATACAGGGTTCACGTACCACGGCTCATATGAAATTGTGCACTGATGCAATGAAAGAGAGACTCTATTTCCAACATTTTTGATGCTTATGTAAGACGAAATAGGAAAACGATCTTTGCACCATGACGAAACACAGAACAATAGCTTTTTCACTATTTTTGTTAGCATGCGTACAAAAACAACTAGGGAAAATAAATGTGATTCATTTTTAGCATGGACATGACTAGGCTCGAAAAAGACACTATTTATCTGCCACCTGGTGGGACCTTTAGTGGTATAACATGTGATCTTATTCAATTTGTGAGTGGGTGAGGTTTCTTGTAGGGGGTAACAGTAGAGTTATTTGGTTAATCTGAAAGAGTCATGGACTGCACAGGTGGGCCTGGCACCCTTAAGTCGGTTTATATACATACCATGTGTGTGAAGTGCCTGTTTATTTTCACTATGGGAGACTCTCCTAACACGAGACAGCACAATACGGGCCTCCTCCCATGATGCTTTAATTAAACAGCATATATTTTGTTGTTGCATACATCAAAGCAGTATCTGTTTACATCATAGAATAAGAACAAAGGAAGCCCTGCTGCAAAGAAATAGGCGACGAGGCTGGTAACATCTCTGTGTAAGGTGGAAGGAGTGACAGGGTGTTTCTATTTAACATCGTAAACTCTGCTACTACCGTAAAGCACAATTTCGAACTCCTCCCACCCTGCTTTAATTAAACAGCATATATTTTGGTGTGTATTATGCACGTAAACATTTTTTTTTAGTGAAAACATTGTTGTATTAAGTTACAAAATATATAAAATTATTTAAACAACAAATACACTGCCCTTTAAAAACCAGAGCAGTCCGCAAGAGCTACTCCTTTAGCAGCATTTTGCGTTCACCTAGCACCTACTGACATTATAAATAACAAACCTTTTATTTATTTGTTGGTTTTAAAAACCAATACATAAAAGACATTGCCATTTACAATACCAATAACTTTAAACTTTGAAAATGCGAGACCTATTGCATTGCAAATGCTTGTTTTGCATTTGTCACCCCGAGTAGGTCGGGTATGCTCAGACGTGAGTCCCGTGCTCTCCATGCCACTGGAATCAAGCTATCCTGGCTGAAGAGGGGTGAAACCCCGAAACCGGTCCTAGGATGCTTGTTTCCAGTCCAGGGAGGACCTGGCTTGGCAGTTCCGGCTGGACTGTTCCCATGAGGCACAGGGTCAAGACTGATTTGCATATGGCTGGGTTCAAACTGGAATGGCATGGTGAGCAAAAAAACGATGGATTTAGGCCCAGATCTCTGTACTGGGGTGAATGTATGACATTGTTCTGCATTCTGTCCATCAATTGTTGTTTTTGCATTTGCCACCCCGAGTGGGTCGGGTATGCTCAGACGTGAGTCCCGTGATCTCCATGCCACTGGAATCAAGCTATCCTGGCTGAAGAGGGGTGAAACCCCGAAACCGGTCCTAGGATGCTTGTTTCCAGTCCAGGGAGGACCTGGCTTGGCAGTTTGGGCTGGACTGTTCCCATGAGGCACAGGGTCAAGACTGATTTCCATATGGCTTTGTTCTAACTGGAATGGCATGGTAAGCAAAAAAACGATGGATTTAGGCCCAGATCTCTGTACTGGGGTCAATGTATGACATTGTTCTGCATTCTATCCATCAATTGTTGTTTTTGCATTTGTCACCCCGAGTGGGTCGGGTATGCTCAGACGTGAGTCCCGTGCTCTCCATGCCACTGGAATCAAGCTATCCTGGCTGAAGAGGGGTGAAACCCCGAAACCGGTCCTAGGATGCTTGTTTCCAGTCCAGGGAGGACCTGGCTTGGCAGTTCGGGCTGGACTGTTCCCATGAGGCACAGGGTCAAGACTGATTTGCATATGGCTGGGTTCAAACTGGAATGGCATGGTGAGCAAAAAAACAATGGATTTAGGCCCAGATCTCTGTACTGGGGTGAATGTATGACATTGTTCTGCATTGTGTCCATCATTTGTTGTTTTTGCATTTGTCACCCCGAGTGGGTTGGGTATGCTCAGACGTGAGTCCTGTGCTCTCCATGCCACTGGAATCAAGCTATCCTGGCTGAAGAGGGGTGAAACCCCGAAACCGGTCCTAGGATGCTTGTTTCCAGTCCAGGGAGGACCTGGCTTGGCAGTTCGGGCTGGACTGTTCCCATGAGGCACAGGGTCAAGACTGATTTGCATATGGCTGGGTTCAAACTGGAATGGCATGGTGAGCAAAAAAACGATGGATTTAGGCCCAGATCTCTGTACTGGGGTGAATGTATGACATTGTTCTGCATTCTGTCCATCAATTGTTGTTTTTGCATTTGTCACCCCGAGTGGGTCGGGTATGCTCAGACGTGAGTCCCGTGCTCTCCATGCCACTGGAATCAAGCTATCCTGGCTGAAGAGGGGTGAAACCCCGAAACCGGTCCTAGGATGCTTGTTTCCAGTCCAGGGAGGACCTGGCTTGGCAGTTCGGGCTGGACTGTTCCCATGAGGCACAGGGTCAAGACTGATTTGCATATGGCTGGGTTCAAACTGGAATGGCATGGTGAGCAAAAAAACGATGGATTTAGGCCCAGATCTCTGTACTGGGGTGAATGTATGACATTGTTCTGCATTCTGTCCATCAATTGTTGTTTTTGCATTTGTCACCCCGAGTGGGTCGGCTATGCTCAGACGTGAGTCCCGTGCTCTCCATGCCACTGGAATCAAGATATTCTGGCTGAAGAGGGGTGAAACCCCGAAACCGGTCCTAGGATGCTTGTTTCCAGTCCAGGGAGGACCTGGCTTGGCAGTTCGGGCTGGACTGTTCCCATGAGGCACAGGGTCAAGACTGATTTGCATATGGCTGGGTTCAAACTGGAATGGCATGGTGAGCAAAAAAACGATGGATTTAGGCCCAGATCTCTGTACTGGGGTGAATGTATGACATTGTTCTGCATTCTATCCATCAATTGTTGTTTTTGCATTTGTCACCCCGAGTGGGTCGGGTATGCTCAGACGTGAGTCCTGTGCTCTCCATGCCACTGGAATCAAGCTATCCTGGCTGAAGAGGGGTGAAACCCCGAAACCGGTCCTAGGATGCTTGTTTCCAGTCCAGGGAGGACCTGGCTTGGCAGTTCGGGCTGGACTGTTCCCATGAGGCACAGGGTCAAGACTGATTTGCATATGGCTGGGTTCAAACTGGAATGGCATGGTGAGCAAAAAAACGGAGGATTTAGGCCCAGATCTCTGTACTGGGGTGAATGTATGACATTGTTCTGCATTGTGTCCATCATTTGTTGTTTTTGCATTTGTCACCCCGAGTGGGTCGGGTATGCTCAGACGTGAGTCCTGTGCTCTCCATGCCACTGGAATCAAGCTATCCTGGCTGAAGAGGGGTGAAACCCCAAAACCGGTCCTAGGATGCTTGTTTCTAGTCCAGGGAGGACCTGGCTGGGCAGTTCGGGCTGGACTGTTCCCATGAGGCACAGGGTCAAGACTGATTTGCATATGGCTGGGTTCAAACTGGAATGGCATGGTGAGCAAAAAAACTATGGATTTAGGCCCAGATCTCTGTACTGGGGTGAATGTATGACATTGTTCTGCATTCTGTCCATCAATTGTTGTTTAGGTCTCGCGAGCCAAAGGCTCGAAGAGGCATTTTATATCTGGGCTTTTCAAAGTGCTGCCGTGGCCTAAAGCTACAGTGCACGTGAACGTGCACGCGCGCAGCGCCATGTGTCTTTCCTCCGTAGCGATCGTAATCACGATCACTTTCACTTTCGCGGGCTCCTCTGTTGCTGCCATTCCCCCCTCCCTTCTCGCCCAGCCCTTCTTGTTAACAGGAGCTTTGGGACGGCACACAACTGCTTGTTTTTGGAGTAGCTGCATGCCTGGTTGCGCACAAAGTTCACGAAGAGACCAGCGCCGCCTCTCACCACGACACACCTCGCACTCCACCAACACACCATTTCTCCCCTGCGGGTCACCTCGTCGGCTCTTTGTTTTGTACCCAAAAACGGCGATCTTTCTGGTCGTTCTGCAGCAAAGTCTCAGCGCTCGTGTTCCGTCCAAAAACACATGTTTTTTCCCATTAACCAGTGTTGCTTGTTTTAGCGTGGTGCAATGACAGACTAAGTTAGTCTTGTGGAGATTCTTGTCTAATCATTGTTCGGAGGAGTTTTGGCCTCTAGTCTGTGGAGCATTTTGGCCTCTAGTCTGTGGAGCATTTCTTTCTCTCTTGGCAGACAGCACTGTGCACTTCACAGTAACGAGACACTTAAGAATCGAATCCAGTGCTCTGTGAGTGGCGCAGCCCCTTTCAGTGAATCCACAGGCCAGACTGTGAAACCGAAAGCAGCTGACAAACATGCTGTAGCCAGCCCCGCTTTCTTGCCTCTCCATCCATCATTCTCTCTCTCCTTCGCGCCTCTCTCCTCCCTTTCTGATCTCGATCTCTCTCCCCGTTCCCTCTCTGTTTCTTGAAGCTCCGTGTGCCTGCTGCTACTAATCTCTGTGAGCTGCGGAAAGAGCTGCTAGGGGTACCAGCAGCAGCCCCGGGCTTACAAACTTGGTCTGAGGCCTCCAGAGCTCCAGTCCACCTCACAGGATAAAAGGCCAGGCCGGGTGCAGGACGCATTTCAAAACAGGACCGATGGAGCACGGAGGTTTTCTGACAGGGCAGTGGGACTGGGAGAGAGTCAGCCTTATATGGCATGTTAATATATCCCGATAGGTCGGTGCCTCAGAATCCTTGTGCGGATGGGTGAGCGCCATGTCAAGCAAGATCTTTACTAGCCCCTGAAGAACCTAAGGCTCTTGAGAAATGGTCATTTTTTTGACAGTACACAGGTCGGTGTTTTTTAAATGCCAGTGGGCTGGGTCCGTGTCAGACGCACATCAGAACGAAGAGGTATACGAATAGACGGCTACCTCTAAACGACCAGTAGGCCTGCCACTGTGTCGGTCGCCTGCCCGGCTTTCTTAAAAGACCTCTGCCGAGGGTGGGCACATACAGGGTTCACGTACCACGGCTCATATGAAATTGTGCACTGATGCAATGAAAGAGAGACTCTATTTCCAACATTTTTGATGCTTATGTAAGACGAAATAGGAAAACGATCTTTGCACCATGACGAAACACAGAACAATAGCTTTTTCACTATTTTTGTTAGCATGCGTACAAAAACAACTAGGGAAAATAAATGTGATTCATTTTTAGCATGGACATGACTAGGCTCGAAAAAGACACTATTTATCTGCCACCTGGTGGGACCTTTAGTGGTATAACATGTGATCTTATTCAATTTGTGAGTGGGTGAGGTTTCTTGTAGGGGGTAACAGTAGAGTTATTTGGTTAATCTGAAAGAGTCATGGACTGCACAGGTGGGCCTGGCACCCTTAAGTCGGTTTATATACATACCATGTGTGTGAAGTGCCTGTTTATTTTCACTATGGGAGACTCTCCTAACACGAGACAGCACAATACGGGCCTCCTCCCATGATGCTTTAATTAAACAGCATATATTTTGTTGTTGCATACATCAAAGCAGTATCTGTTTACATCATAGAATAAGAACAAAGGAAGCCCTGCTGCAAAGAAATAGGCGACGAGGCTGGTAACATCTCTGTGTAAGGTGGAAGGAGTGACAGGGTGTTTCTATTTAACATCGTAAACTCTGCTACTACCGTAAAGCACAATTTCGAACTCCTCCCACCCTGCTTTAATTAAACAGCATATATTTTGGTGTGTATTATGCACGTAAACATTTTTTTTTAGTGAAAACATTGTTGTATTAAGTTACAAAATATATAAAATTATTTAAACAACAAATACACTGCCCTTTAAAAACCAGAGCAGTCCGCAAGAGCTACTCCTTTAGCAGCATTTTGCGTTCACCTAGCACCTACTGACATTATAAATAACAAACCTTTTATTTATTTGTTGGTTTTAAAAACCAATACATAAAAGACATTGCCATTTACAATACCAATAACTTTAAACTTTGAAAATGCGAGACCTATTGCATTGCAAATGCTTGTTTTGCATTTGTCACCCCGAGTGGGTCGGGTATGCTCAGACGTGAGTCCCGTGCTCTCCATGCCACTGGAATCAAGCTATCCTGGCTGAAGAGGGGTGAAACCCCGAAACCGGTCCTAGGATGCTTGTTTCCAGTCCAGGGAGGACCTGGCTTGGCAGTTCGGGCAGGACTGTTCCCATGAGGCACAGGGTCAAGACTGATTTGCATATGGCTGGGTTCAAACTGGAATGGCATGGTGAGAAAAAAAACGATGGATTTAGGCCCAGATCTCTGTACTGGGGTGAATGTATGACATTGTTCTGCATTGTGTCCATCATTTGTTGTTTTTGCATTTGTCACCCCGAGTGGGTCGGGTATGCTCAGACGTGAGTCCTGTGCTCTCCATGCCACTGGAATCAAGCTATCCTGGCTGAAGAGGGGTGAAACCCCGAAACCGGTCCTAGGATGCTTGTTTCTAGTCCAGGGAGGACCTGGCTTGGCAGTTCGGGCTGGACTGTTCCCATGAGGCACAGGGTCAAGACTGATTTGCATATGGCTGGGTTCAAACTGGAATGGCATGGTGAGCAAAAAAACGATGGATTTAGGCCTAGATCTCTGTACTGGGGTGAATGTATGACATTGTTCTGCATTCTGTCCATCAATTGTTGTTTTTGCATTTGTCACCCCGAGTGGGTCGGGTATGCTCAGACGTGAGTCCCGTGCTCTCCATGCCACTGGAATCAAGCTATCCTGGCTGAAGAGGGGTGAAACCCCGAAACCGGTCCTAGGATGCTTGTTTCCAGTCCAGGGAGGACCTGGCTTGGCAGTTCGGGCTGGACTGTTCCCATGATGCACAGGGTCAAGACTGATTTGCATATGGCTGGGTTCAAACTGGAATGGCATGGTGAGCAAAAAAACGATGGATTTAGGCCCAGATCTCTGTACTGGGGTGAATATATGACATTGTTCTGCATTCTGTCCATCAATTGTTGTTTTTGCATTTGTCACCCCGAGTGGGTCGGGTATGCTCAGACGTGAGTCCCGTGCTCATCATGCCACTGGAATCAAGCTATCCTGGCTGAAGAGGGGTGAAACCCCGAAACCGGTCCTAGGATGCTTGTTTCCAGTCCAGGGAGGACCTGGCTTGGCAGTTCCGGCTGGACTGTTCCCATGAGGCACAGGGTCAAGACTGATTTGCATATGGCTGGGTTCAAACTGGAATGGCATGGTGAGCAAAAAAACGATGGATTTAGGCCCAGATCTCTGTACTGGGGTGAATGTATGACATTGTTCTGCATTCTGTCCATCAATTGTTGTTTTTGCATTTGCCACCCCGAGTGGGTCGGGTATGCTCAGACGTGAGTCCCGTGCTCTCCATGCCACTGGAATCAAGCTATCCTGGCTGAAGAGGGGTGAAACCCCGAAACCGGTCCTAGGATGCTTGTTTCCAGTCCAGGGAGGACCTGGCTTGGCAGTTTGGGCTGGACTGTTCCCATGAGGCACAGGGTCAAGACTGATTTCCATATGGCTTTGTTCTAACTGGAATGGCATGGTAAGCAAAAAAACGATGGATTTAGGCCCAGATCTCTGTACTGGGGTCAATGTATGACATTGTTATGCATTCTATCCATCAATTGTTGTTTTTGCATTTGTCACCCCGAGTGGGTCGGGTATGCTCAGACGTGAGTCCCGTGCTCTCCATGCCACTGGAATCAAGCTATCCTGGCTGAAGAGGGGTGAAACCCCGAAACCGGTCCTAGGATGCTTGTTTCCAGTCCAGGGAGGACCTGGCTTGGCAGTTCGGGCTGGACTGTTCCCATGAGGCACAGGGTCAAGACTGATTTGCATATGGCTGGGTTCAAACTGGAATGGCATGGTGAGCAAAAAAACGATGGATTTAGGCCCAGATCTCTGTACTGGGGTGAATGTATGACATTGTTCTGCATTGTGTCCATCATTTGTTGTTTTTGCATTTGTCACCCCGAGTGGGTCGGGTATGCTCAGACGTGAGTCCTGTGCTCTCCATGCCACTGGAATCAAGCTATCCTGGCTGAAGAGGGGTGAAACCCCGAAACCGGTCCTAGGATGCTTGTTTCCAGTCCAGGGAGGACCTGGCTTGGCAGTTCGGGCTGGACTGTTCCCATGAGTCACAGGGTCAAGACTGATTTGCATATGGCTGGGTTCAAACTGGAATGGCATGGTGAGCAAAAAAACGATGAATTTAGGCCCAGATCTCTGTACTGGGGTGAATGTATGACATTGTTCTGCATTCTGTCCATCAATTGTTGTTTTTGCATTTGTCACCCCGAGTGGGTCGGGTATGCTCAGACGTGAGTCCCGTGCTCTCCATGCCACTGGAATCAAGCTATCCTGGCTGAAGAGGGGTGAAACCCCGAAACCGGTCCTAGGATGCTTGTTTCCAGTCCAGGGAGGACCTGGCTTGGCAGTTCGGGCTGGACTGTTCCCATGAGGCACAGGGTCAAGACTGATTTGCATATGGCTGGGTTCAAACTGGAATGGCATGGTGAGCAAAAAAACGATGGATTTAGGCCCAGATCTCTGTACTGGGGTGAATGTATGACATTGTTCTGCATTCTGTCCATCAATTGTTGTTTTTGCATTTGTCACCCCGAGTGGGTCGGCTATGCTCAGACGTGAGTCCCGTGCTCTCCATGCCACTGGAATCAAGATATTCTGGCTGAAGAGGGGTGAAACCCCGAAACCGGTCCTAGGATGCTTGTTTCCAGTCCAGGGAGGACCTGGCTTGGCAGTTCGGGCTGGACTGTTCCCATGAGGCACAGGGTCAAGACTGATTTGCATATGGCTGGGTTCAAACTGGAATGGCATGGTGAGCAAAAAAACGATGGATTTAGGCCCAGATCTCTGTACTGGGGTGAATGTATGACATTGTTCTGCATTCTATCCATCAATTGTTGTTTTTGCATTTGTCACCCCGAGTGGGTCGGGTATGCTCAGACGTGAGTCCTGTGCTCTCCATGCCACTGGAATCAAGCTATCCTGGCTGAAGAGGGGTGAAACCCCGAAACCGGTCCTAGGATGCTTGTTTCCAGTCCAGGGAGGACCTGGCTTGGCAGTTCGGGCTGGACTGTTCCCATGAGGCACAGGGTCAAGACTGATTTGCATATGGCTGGGTTCAAACTGGAATGGCATGGTGAGCAAAAAAACGATGGATTTAGGCCCAGATCTCTGTACTGGGGTGAATGTATGACATTGTTCTGCATTGTGTCCATCATTTGTTGTTTTTGCATTTGTCACCCCGAGTGGGTCGGGTATGCTCAGACGTGAGTCCTGTGCTCTCCATGCCACTGGAATCAAGCTATCCTGGCTGAAGAGGGGTGAAACCCCAAAACCGGTCCTAGGATGCTTGTTTCTAGTCCAGGGAGGACCTGGCTGGGCAGTTCGGGCTGGACTGTTCCCATGAGGCACAGGGTCAAGACTGATTTGCATATGGCTGGGTTCAAACTGGAATGGCATGGTGAGCAAAAAAACTATGGATTTAGGCCCAGATCTCTGTACTGGGGTGAATGTATGACATTGTTCTGCATTCTGTCCATCAATTGTTGTTTAGGTCTCGCGAGCCAAAGGCTCGAAGAGGCATTTTATATCTGGGCTTTTCAAAGTGCTGCCGTGGCCTAAAGCTACAGTGCACGTGAACGTGCACGCGCGCAGCGCCATGTGTCTTTCCTCCGTAGCGATCGTAATCACGATCACTTTCACTTTCGCGGGCTCCTCTGTTGCTGCCATTCCCCCCTCCCTTCTCGCCCAGCCCTTCTTGTTAACAGGAGCTTTGGGACGGCACACAACTGCTTGTTTTTGGAGTAGCTGCATGCCTGGTTGCGCACAAAGTTCACGAAGAGACCAGCGCCGCCTCTCACCACGACACACCTCGCACTCCACCAACACACCATTTCTCCCCTGCGGGTCACCTCGTCGGCTCTTTGTTTTGTACCCAAAAACGGCGATCTTTCTGGTCGTTCTGCAGCAAAGTCTCAGCGCTCGTGTTCCGTCCAAAAACACATGTTTTTTCCCATTAACCAGTGTTGCTTGTTTTAGCGTGGTGCAATGACAGACTAAGTTAGTCTTGTGGAGATTCTTGTCTAATCATTGTTCGGAGGAGTTTTGGCCTCTAGTCTGTGGAGCATTTTGGCCTCTAGTCTGTGGAGCATTTCTTTCTCTCTTGGCAGACAGCACTGTGCACTTCACAGTAACGAGACACTTAAGAATCGAATCCAGTGCTCTGTGAGTGGCGCAGCCCCTTTCAGTGAATCCACAGGCCAGACTGTGAAACCGAAAGCAGCTGACAAACATGCTGTAGCCAGCCCCGCTTTCTTGCCTCTCCATCCATCATTCTCTCTCTCCTTCGCGCCTCTCTCCTCCCTTTCTGATCTCGATCTCTCTCCCCGTTCCCTCTCTGTTTCTTGAAGCTCCGTGTGCCTGCTGCTACTAATCTCTGTGAGCTGCGGAAAGAGCTGCTAGGGGTACCAGCAGCAGCCCCGGGCTTACAAACTTGGTCTGAGGCCTCCAGAGCTCCAGTCCACCTCACAGGATAAAAGGCCAGGCCGGGTGCAGGACGCATTTCAAAACAGGACCGATGGAGCACGGAGGTTTTCTGACAGGGCAGTGGGACTGGGAGAGAGTCAGCCTTATATGGCATGTTAATATATCCCGATAGGTCGGTGCCTCAGAATCCTTGTGCGGATGGGTGAGCGCCATGTCAAGCAAGATCTTTACTAGCCCCTGAAGAACCTAAGGCTCTTGAGAAATGGTCATTTTTTTGACAGTACACAGGTCGGTGTTTTTTAAATGCCAGTGGGCTGGGTCCGTGTCAGACGCACATCAGAACGAAGAGGTATACGAATAGACGGCTACCTCTAAACGACCAGTAGGCCTGCCACTGTGTCGGTCGCCTGCCCGGCTTTCTTAAAAGACCTCTGCCGAGGGTGGGCACATACAGGGTTCACGTACCACGGCTCATATGAAATTGTGCACTGATGCAATGAAAGAGAGACTCTATTTCCAACATTTTTGATGCTTATGTAAGACGAAATAGGAAAACGATCTTTGCACCATGACGAAACACAGAACAATAGCTTTTTCACTATTTTTGTTAGCATGCGTACAAAAACAACTAGGGAAAATAAATGTGATTCAGTTTTAGCATGGACATGACTAGGCTCGAAAAAGACACTATTTATCTGCCACCTGGTGGGACCTTTAGTGGTATAACATGTGATCTTATTCAATTTGTGAGTGGGTGAGGTTTCTTGTAGGGGGTAACAGTAGAGTTATTTGGTTAATCTGAAAGAGTCATGGACTGCACAGGTGGGCCTGGCACCCTTAAGTCGGTTTATATACATACCATGTGTGTGAAGTGCCTGTTTATTTTCACTATGGGAGACTCTCCTAACACGAGACAGCACAATACGGGCCTCCTCCCATGATGCTTTAATTAAACAGCATATATTTTGTTGTTGCATACATCAAAGCAGTATCTGTTTACATCATAGAATAAGAACAAAGGAAGCCCTGCTGCAAAGAAATAGGCGACGAGGCTGGTAACATCTCTGTGTAAGGTGGAAGGAGTGACAGGGTGTTTCTATTTAACATCGTAAACTCTGCTACTACCGTAAAGCACAATTTCGAACTCCTCCCACCCTGCTTTAATTAAACAGCATATATTTTGGTGTGTATTATGCACGTAAACATTTTTTTTTAGTGAAAACATTGTTGTATTAAGTTACAAAATATATAAAATTATTTAAACAACAAATACACTGCCCTTTAAAAACCAGAGCAGTCCGCAAGAGCTACTCCTTTAGCAGCATTTTGCGTTCACCTAGCACCTACTGACATTATAAATAACAAACCTTTTATTTATTTGTTGGTTTTAAAAACCAATACATAAAAGACATTGCCATTTACAATACCAATAACTTTAAACTTTGAAAATGCGAGACCTATTGCATTGCAAATGCTTGTTTTGCATTTGTCACCCCGAGTGGGTCGGGTATGCTCAGACGTGAGTCCCGTGCTCTCCATGCCACTGGAATCAAGCTATCCTGGCTGAAGAGGGGTGAAACCCCGAAACCGGTCCTAGGATGCTTGTTTCCAGTCCAGGGAGGACCTGGCTTGGCAGTTCGGGCAGGACTGTTCCCATGAGGCACAGGGTCAAGACTGATTTGCATATGGCTGGGTTCAAACTGGAATGGCATGGTGAGAAAAAAAACGATGGATTTAGGCCCAGATCTCTGTACTGGGGTGAATGTATGACATTGTTCTGCATTGTGTCCCTCATTTGTTGTTTTTGCATTTGTCACCCCGAGTGGGTCGGGTATGCTCAGACGTGAGTCCTGTGCTCTCCATGCCACTGGAATCAAGCTATCCTGGCTGAAGAGGGGTGAAACCCCGAAACCGGTCCTAGGATGCTTGTTTCTAGTCCAGGGAGGACCTGGCTTGGCAGTTCGGGCTGGACTGTTCCCATGAGGCACAGGGTCAAGACTGATTTGCATATGGCTGGGTTCAAACTGGAATGGCATGGTGAGCAAAAAAACGATGGATTTAGGCCTAGATCTCTGTACTGGGGTGAATGTATGACATTGTTCTGCATTCTGTCCATCAATTGTTGTTTTTGCATTTGTCACCCCGAGTGGGTCGGGTATGCTCAGACGTGAGTCCCGTGCTCTCCATGCCACTGGAATCAAGCTATCCTGGCTGAAGAGGGGTGAAACCCCGAAACCGGTCCTAGGATGCTTGTTTCCAGTCCAGGGAGGACCTGGCTTGGCAGTTCGGGCTGGACTGTTCCCATGATGCACAGGGTCAAGACTGATTTGCATATGGCTGGGTTCAAACTGGAATGGCATGGTGAGCAAAAAAACGATGGATTTAGGCCCAGATCTCTGTACTGGGGTGAATATATGACATTGTTCTGCATTCTGTCCATCAATTGTTGTTTTTGCATTTGTCACCCCGAGTGGGTCGGGTATGCTCAGACGTGAGTCCCGTGCTCATCATGCCACTGGAATCAAGCTATCCTGGCTGAAGAGGGGTGAAACCCCGAAACCGGTCCTAGGATGCTTGTTTCCAGTCCAGGGAGGACCTGGCTTGGCAGTTCCGGCTGGACTGTTCCCATGAGGCACAGGGTCAAGACTGATTTGCATATGGCTGGGTTCAAACTGGAATGGCATGGTGAGCAAAAAAACGATGGATTTAGGCCCAGATCTCTGTACTGGGGTGAATGTATGACATTGTTCTGCATTCTGTCCATCAATTGTTGTTTTTGCATTTGCCACCCCGAGTGGGTCGGGTATGCTCAGACGTGAGTCCCGTGCTCTCCATGCCACTGGAATCAGGCTATCCTGGCTGAAGAGGGGTGAAACCCCAAAACCGGTCCTAGGATGCTTGTTTCCAGTCCAGGGAGGACCTGGCTTGGCAGTTTGGGCTGGACTGTTCCCATGAGGCACAGGGTCAAGACTGATTTCCATATGGCTTTGTTCTAACTGGAATGGCATGGTAAGCAAAAAAACGATGGATTTAGGCCCAGATCTCTGTACTGGGGTCAATGTATGACATTGTTCTGCATTCTATCCATCAATTGTTGTTTTTGCATTTGTCACCCCGAGTGGGTCGGGTATGCTCAGACGTGAGTCCTGTGCTCTCCATGCCACTGGAATCAAGCTATCCTGGCTGAAGAGGGGTGAAACCCCAAAACCGGTCCTAGGATGCTTGTTTCCAGTCCAGGGAGGACCTGGCTTGGCAGTTCGGGCTGGACTGTTCCCATGAGGCACAGGGTCAAGACTGATTTGCATATGGCTGGGTTCAAACTGGAATGGCATGGTGAGCAAAAAAACGATGGATTTAGGCCCAGATCTCTGTACTGGGGTGAATGTATGACATTGTTCTGCATTGTGTCCATCATTTGTTGTTTTTGCATTTGTCACCCCGAGTGGGTCGGGTATGCTCAGACGTGAGTCCTGTGCTCTCCATGCCACTGGAATCAAGCTATCCTGGCTGAAGAGGGGTGAAACCCCGAAACCGGTCCTAGGATGCTTGTTTCCAGTCCAGGGAGGACCTGGCTTGGCAGTTCGGGCTGGACTGTTCCCATGAGGCACAGGGTCAAGACTGATTTGCATATGGCTGGGTTCAAACTGGAATGGCATGGTGAGCAAAAAAACGATGGATTTAGGCCCAGATCTCTGTACTGGGGTGAATGTATGACATTGTTCTGCATTCTGTCCATCAATTGTTGTTTTTGCAGTTGTCACCCCGAGTGGGTCGGGTATGCTCAGACGTGAGTCCCGTGCTCTCCATGCCACTGGAATCAAGCTATCCTGGCTGAAGAGGGGTGAAACCCCGAAACCGGTCCTAGGATGCTTGTTTCCAGTCCAGGGAGGACCTGGCTTGGCAGTTCGGGCTGGACTGTTCCCATGAGGCACAGGGTCAAGACTGATTTGCATATGGCTGGGTTCAAACTGGAATGGCATGGTGAGCAAAAAAACGATGGATTTAGGCCCAGATCTCTGTACTGGGGTGAATGTATGACATTGTTCTGCATTCTGTCCATCAATTGTTGTTTTTGCATTTGTCACCCCGAGTGGGTCGGCTATGCTCAGACGTGAGTCCCGTGCTCTCCATGCCACTGGAATCAAGATATTCTGGCTGAAGAGGGGTGAAACCCCGAAACCGGTCCTAGGATGCTTGTTTCCAGTCCAGGGAGGACCTGGCTTGGCAGTTCGGGCTGGACTGTTCCCATGAGGCACAGGGTCAAGACTGATTTGCATATGGCTGGGTTCAAACTGGAATGGCATGGTGAGCAAAAAAACGATGGATTTAGGCCCAGATCTCTGTACTGGGGTGAATGTATGACATTGTTCTGCATTCTATCCATCAATTGTTGTTTTTGCATTTGTCACCCCGAGTGGGTCGGGTATGCTCAGACGTGAGTCCTGTGCTCTCCATGCCACTGGAATCAAGCTATCCTGGCTGAAGAGGGGTGAAACCCCGAAACCGGTCCTAGGATGCTTGTTTCCAGTCCAGGGAGGACCTGGCTTGGCAGTTCGGGCTGGACTGTTCCCATGAGGCACAGGGTCAAGACTGATTTGCATATGGCTGGGTTCAAACTGGAATGGCATGGTGAGCAAAAAAACGATGGATTTAGGCCCAGATCTCTGTACTGGGGTGAATGTATGACATTGTTCTGCATTGTGTCCATCATTTGTTGTTTTTGCATTTGTCACCCCGAGTGGGTCGGGTATGCTCAGACGTGAGTCCTGTGCTCTCCATGCCACTGGAATCAAGCTATCCTGGCTGAAGAGGGGTGAAACCCCAAAACCGGTCCTAGGATGCTTGTTTCTAGTCCAGGGAGGACCTGGCTGGGCAGTTCGGGCTGGACTGTTCCCATGAGGCACAGGGTCAAGACTGATTTGCATATGGCTGGGTTCAAACTGGAATGGCATGGTGAGCAAAAAAACTATGGATTTAGGCCCAGATCTCTGTACTGGGGTGAATGTATGACATTGTTCTGCATTCTGTCCATCAATTGTTGTTTAGGTCTCGCGAGCCAAAGGCTCGAAGAGGCATTTTATATCTGGGCTTTTCAAAGTGCTGCCGTGGCCTAAAGCTACAGTGCACGTGAACGTGCACGCGCGCAGCGCCATGTGTCTTTCCTCCGTAGCGATCGTAATCACGATCACTTTCACTTTCGCGGGCTCCTCTGTTGCTGCCATTCCCCCCTCCCTTCTCGCCCAGCCCTTCTTGTTAACAGGAGCTTTGGGACGGCACACAACTGCTTGTTTTTGGAGTAGCTGCATGCCTGGTTGCGCACAAAGTTCACGAAGAGACCAGCGCCGCCTCTCACCACGACACACCTCGCACTCCACCAACACACCATTTCTCCCCTGCGGGTCACCTCGTCGGCTCTTTGTTTTGTACCCAAAAACGGCGATCTTTCTGGTCGTTCTGCAGCAAAGTCTCAGCGCTCGTGTTCCGTCCAAAAACACATGTTTTTTCCCATTAACCAGTGTTGCTTGTTTTAGCGTGGTGCAATGACAGACTAAGTTAGTCTTGTGGAGATTCTTGTCTAATCATTGTTCGGAGGAGTTTTGGCCTCTAGTCTGTGGAGCATTTTGGCCTCTAGTCTGTGGAGCATTTCTTTCTCTCTTGGCAGACAGCACTGTGCACTTCACAGTAACGAGACACTTAAGAATCGAATCCAGTGCTCTGTGAGTGGCGCAGCCCCTTTCAGTGAATCCACAGGCCAGACTGTGAAACCGAAAGCAGCTGACAAACATGCTGTAGCCAGCCCCGCTTTCTTGCCTCTCCATCCATCATTCTCTCTCTCCTTCGCGCCTCTCTCCTCCCTTTCTGATCTCGATCTCTCTCCCCGTTCCCTCTCTGTTTCTTGAAGCTCCGTGTGCCTGCTGCTACTAATCTCTGTGAGCTGCGGAAAGAGCTGCTAGGGGTACCAGCAGCAGCCCCGGGCTTACAAACTTGGTCTGAGGCCTCCAGAGCTCCAGTCCACCTCACAGGATAAAAGGCCAGGCCGGGTGCAGGACGCATTTCAAAACAGGACCGATGGAGCACGGAGGTTTTCTGACAGGGCAGTGGGACTGGGAGAGAGTCAGCCTTATATGGCATGTTAATATATCCCGATAGGTCGGTGCCTCAGAATCCTTGTGCGGATGGGTGAGCGCCATGTCAAGCAAGATCTTTACTAGCCCCTGAAGAACCTAAGGCTCTTGAGAAATGGTCATTTTTTTGACAGTACACAGGTCGGTGTTTTTTAAATGCCAGTGGGCTGGGTCCGTGTCAGACGCACATCAGAACGAAGAGGTATACGAATAGACGGCTACCTCTAAACGACCAGTAGGCCTGCCACTGTGTCGGTCGCCTGCCCGGCTTTCTTAAAAGACCTCTGCCGAGGGTGGGCACATACAGGGTTCACGTACCACGACTCATATGAAATTGTGCACTGATGCAATGAAAGAGAGACTCTATTTCCAACATTTTTGATGCTTATGTAAGACGAAATAGGAAAACGATCTTTGCACCATGACGAAACACAGAACAATAGCTTTTTCACTATTTTTGTTAGCATGCGTTCAAAAACAACTAGGGAAAATAAATGTGATTCATTTTTAGCATGGACATGACTAGGCTCGAAAAAGACACTATTTATCTGCCACCTGGTGGGACCTTTAGTGGTATAACATGTGATCTTATTCAATTTGTGAGTGGGTGAGGTTTCTTGTAGGGGGTAACAGTAGAGTTATTTGGTTAATCTGAAAGAGTCATGGACTGCACAGGTGGGCCTGGCACCCTTAAGTCGGTTTATATACATACCATGTGTGTGAAGTGCCTGTTTATTTTCACTATGGGAGACTCTCCTAACACGAGACAGCACAATACGGGCCTCCTCCCATGATGCTTTAATTAAATAGCATATATTTTGTTGTTGCATACATCAAAGCAGTATCTGTTTACATCATAGAATAAGAACAAAGGAAGCCCTGCTGCAAAGAAATAGGCGACGAGGCTGGTAACATCTCTGTGTAAGGTGGAAGGAGTGACAGGGTGTTTCTATTTAACATCGTAAACTCTGCTACTACCGTAAAGCACAATTTCGAACTCCTCCCACCCTGCTTTAATTAAACAGCATATATTTTGGTGTGTATTATGCACGTAAACATTTTTTTTTAGTGAAAACATTGTTGTATTAAGTTACAAAATATATAAAATTATTTAAACAACAAATACACTGCCCTTTAAAAACCAGAGCAGTCCGCAAGAGCTACTCCTTTAGCAGCATTTTGCGTTCACCTAGCACCTACTGACATTATAAATAACAAACCTTTTATTTATTTGTTGGTTTTAAAAACCAATACATAAAAGACATTGCCATTTACAATACCAATAACTTTAAACTTTGAAAATGCGAGACCTATTGCATTGCAAATGCTTGTTTTGCATTTGTCACCCCGAGTGGGTCGGGTATGCTCAGACGTGAGTCCCGTGCTCTCCATGCCACTGGAATCAAGCTATCCTGGCTGAAGAGAGGTGAAACCCCGAAACCGGTCCTAGGATGCTTGTTTCCAGTCCAGGGAGGACATGGCTTGGCAGTTCGGGCTGGACTGTTCCCATGATGCACAGAGTCAAGACTGATTTGCATATGGCTGGGTTCAAACTGGAATGGCATGGTGAGCAAAAAAACGATGGATTTAGGCCCAGATCTCTGTACTGGGGTGAATGTATGACATTGTTCTGCATTCTGTCCATCAATTGTTGTTTTTGCATTTGTCACCCCGAGTGGGTCGGGTATGCTCAGACGTGAGTCCCATGCTCTCCATGCCACTGGAATCAAGCTATCCTGGCTGAAGAGGGGTGAAACCCCGAAACCGGTCCTAGGATGCTTGTTTCCAGTCCAGGGAGGACCTGGCTTGGCAGTTCGGGCTGGACTGTTCCCATGAGGCACAGGGTCAAGACTGATTTGCATATGGCTGGGTTCAAACTGGAATGGCATGGTGAGCAAAAAAACGATGGATTTAGGCCCAGATCTCTGTACTGGGGTGAATGTATGACATTGTTCTGCATTCTGTCCATCAATTGTTGTTTTTGCATTTGTCACCCCGAGTGGGCCGGGTATGCTCAGACGTGAGTCCCGTGCTCTCCATGCCACTGGAATCAAGCTATCCTGGCTGAAGAGGGGTGAAACCCCGAAACCGGTCCTAGGATGCTTGTTTCCAGTCCAGGGAGGACCTGGCTTGGCAGTTCGGGCTGGACTGTTCCCATGAGGCACAGGGTCAAGACTGATTTGCATATGGCTGGGTTCAAACTGGAATGGCATGGTGAGCAAAAAAACGATGGATTTAGGCCCAGATCTCTGTACTGGGGTGAATTTATGACATTGTTCTGCATTCTGTCCATCAATTGTTGTTTTTGCGTTGGTGCATTTAGTGGCATATGCTCTTTTAAACGCTGTTTTTGTCCAAAGTAATCTGTCGATTAAATTAGGCTATGCCTAGGGTTTTTATTTCTCATGAAACCTGTATGTACTGTATACAAAAACCTTTTCTGTTTACGGGAATTGTTCGAGCTTTCTTCCAAAGTAAGTTAAAAAACAAGATGGTTTTCCACCAGTATATTGGGTTGTACTTCCCATTCCAGGTTAAAGCAGGAGTCACTTCAATATGATTCTACGTGCATTGCTATGTAATGTTGGGTTATTACAGTGGCATTGGTACTCCCAAATGCTGAATTTTCTCATGGAAATCTTTCGTTGGTATAAATCAGGTCAAGCCCAGTGTACTTAACTTCCAATGAAAGCTGTATGTTTTGTATACAATCATTTTTATGGTGTTGCATCTTTATTGTCATCTATTGTGACTTTGTTCTACTGTATTTTTAAATGGACGTTTGTGGTTATATCTATGTAATAGAATAAAGTTGTCACTACTAAATGGAAAATGGAAACTCAGTCCTTTAAATACTCTATGTATGTGTACATAAATTAGGGCAATATTTTGCCTCGTTAGTGCCACTTAAAGTGAACACAACCAAATAAATATTTTTAAGAATATTTTCATAGAAAGGCTTCTCGTCATTCCATTATGAGCTTGGTTACTGTCAGACCCTCCAAAATGTTTTTGTTAATAATGAAATATTTGTCTTTTTTGCAGATGGTCTGACAGACTGTGTAGACCCTGATTGTTGTCAGCAGAGCAGTTGCTTCTCGACCCCTCTTTGTCATGGGTCACCAGACCCCCTTGACCTCATTCAACAAAGCCAGCCCCCTTTCTCCCAGCATCCTCCTCGGCTATTCTACGACCGCATCAAGTTCTTGATTGGGAAGGATAGCACGCATGTCATCCCTGGGGAAGCGACATTCGATAGCAGGTTTGTAATGTGATATTATCAGCAATAATAATAAGCACTACTACCATCATCATCAAAATACTGAGGCTAGTGATGTCATCATGAAGAATGACATACTCATCATCATTTCTCATACATCATCATCAAGCACGTAATATTGAACACCAGCGATCAGAGGAAGCTGAGTTACCAGAAATACCTGAGACTTACAACAGCCATGATTATCAAAACACCCAAGAGGGCTGGGGCACAACCAGTCACATATCTCACCTCACATGTGGAGGAATCTGCCACCTCCCGCACTCAGCTGATTATCCTTTGTCTAGGTAATGCACGTACTGTATGACAGATGATACAATTACCGGCCTTAAAAGTGCTCATTTTTATCAACCTCAAGTTGTAGTAACAGTACAAGATTATACATTACATCCATTCCAAACTCCAAATACACTAGGTGAAAACAATTTATTTAAAAACCTATCACCAACAACAGTTTCTTAACAAATGTTTGATCTTTTTGCCACAATATTTCAATCATCTTACAAATCAACAATTACTGGAAGGTATGCTGGGTTGGCACAAGTATTTTTGGTCCTACACTTGAAGTGGCATTTTGTCACTCCATCTTGTCCATGTCCTCCAGGAAATGGGTAGCATTTCAATATTGAAATAGTGAAACTCAATAGTGAAATTTTCTGCTGATGGTGATTGCTGATTTGGCTAATTTTCTGTTGATGGTGACAACATAAGATGCCTCTTAGTTTAGACTTGCATAGAAGGGATTCTTTGTGAGAAGTAAAAATAGAAACCTGGCTATAATGCAAATCAATTTAAATTGCGAGAATCTAGCAGTATGGTACTTATAAATGTCCAGAGCCTTCATACTGACAGTATAATTTATTTTATACTAGAATCACCAGGGCCATCAAAGATTGACTTCTCAGGAAACTTCTCCAAACTGAACTTCTACAGCGATGGATTAATGGTAACCATGCATCCATGGGTATAACCACGGGTAGCCTGGCTATTGCCAAGAGAGTCCTTAGAAAAGAAAAAAAATCCCCATTAGAAAGAGAGTAACACTTTACAATCGTTGAACACAACAGTTATAAATAGATTTGCCAGATAACAACACTATAAGGGTTCAGATGAAAATAGAAATGCTGTTCAACAAGGCTGAGGGTCTAATTACGATCTTGAGGGATGGGTTACTCCTTCACAAAAGTGATGTATATCTCATCCGCCATATTACAAGTTTCATTATATCCTATTGAACTTGTAATATTGTGGATGGGATGTCCGTCACATTTGTGATGGAGTATCCCATCTGCCAAGATTGTCATCAGGCCCTTAGTGTCCTAGAATAATGTTGTACTATACTAATTCACAAAAGTGTGGAACAGTAGAATAATATGCACTAAAAGCACTGTAATAGATGTTCTTTAGTAGGAGAGGGATAAACAGCCAGGTCAAGTAGTCCGTGAACTAGGATTGCATGTTTAAAGTTATGTTTAAAAAACATTTTGGGGGGGAATTCGGCTCAGTCAAGCGTGAGCAAGTAATAAGTGATCCAAAAATTGGTTCTACAGACTTGAAACCCCTTTGCAGGTACTCATTTCCAAGAAGAATTAGAATGAAACCTCAGGCTTGGTCCTGCATTACTGGAGGCCGATGATGGATTCAAAGTTCTTAGATCAACATTAGGTCACCTCCAGTTATTCTCTTGAGGATGGCCCTGTTCTTTTAAGGCAAAGATAGGTTTATGCTTTAAGATATCCTTACTGAAACACTTGGTAAATAATAGAACTGTATGCTTTTGGCATTTCTTCAGAACAAGACTACTAGGTAAAAAGAAAGATTAGGAAAAAAACACTACCATAGTGTCTATCCAACTTGGCATTGTTTCTTGAACGATGCCCTGTGTCTATGATGGGTGAGAGGTGCGGTGCAGCGGCCAGAGCGACTGACTCCGGACCTCGGGGTTCACAGTTGGATCCCCAGCACTGGAGGCAGATCAGCTCTGCATCATGTGACTCTGGGCAATAGCTCACTTAAACTCCCCGACGGCCCCCAGCGCCTTGAGACCCTTAGGGGTGATTAGTGCACGGTTTACAAATACTGGGTTATTATTCAAGTTCCTGGAGCTTTTTTGATGGTCTCCACTCAAGACTGTGCAATTTAGATGGCAGTTGTGTGAAAGTGTCTCTTTTTGTGTGGTTACCCTCATTTTTGTGCTGGCTGATATTGCAGGTCTTTTAACTCTTCACACTGGAGGACTGCTGCCCAGGCCCCAGTGTATATAATCTGGCCCTTAAACCATGGCAAAATTGACTAACTTCTAATTGGCCTATGTAACTTTCCAGGAAGGCCATAGTATATGATGGAGGAAAATACACCAATGACATGGAAAAGTTAAATGTCTCCTGTGGACTGTATCACATGTTGCGCGTTTCAATAGGCTGGCAAAGAAAAAAAAACTGGCTTCAGATATGCCTGTGTGGTCCGACTTCTGCAGCTTTTAAACCTGCAGGAGAACCTGTCAAAATATTCCTTTTTAAAAAGGAAAGAAACCTACTTTTAAATATTAAATATGTCATCCTTACGTAAGCTGTGTAGCCCACAAGGTAGGATACCTAGGGGCAGATTTATAATAACTGACGCATCCCTGCATATCAGCAGGGATGCGCCAGTTATTGTGCGCCACAGCTCCGCCACCATGGATGCGCCGCATTTACAATGCGGCGCACCATGGGGCAAAAACGGCACAGATGCGTGACGCATCTGTGCCGTAAAAGTGGCGCATTGCTGGAGTTGCGTCGCAAGCGCGACGCAGCTCCAGCAATGCTTTGGGGGGACCTATCTTCACAATGCTGCGTCAATCCTTACGCCTGCTTCAAGCAGGCACAGGGTTTTGACGCAGCATGGGCTCAAAAGTGACTGAGTGAAATCTTGTAGATTTCACTCAGCCACTTTTAGGAGGCGTTCCTGCGACGGAACGCCCCCCCCTGCACAGGTACGCCTACTGCTGGCGCAGGGCTTTACAACGTGACGCATCTCCCAGATGCGTCACGTTGTAAATACCCCGCAGCATGGCGCAGGATTTGCGCCGCCGCTGCATCACAAAAGTGACGCAACGGCGGCGTAAATGAGGCGGAAGGGCCTCATAAATCTGCCCCCTAGTATTCAAAAGTGTCTGGAAAACTTACATAAGAATATCATACAATATGTCAATTCCGATGTTATGGAAACAAAAAAGTGTATGATCCTTATAGGACACGTTCCATGTTTTATAAAAAAATATTGTCCTTAATTAAACATCAACATTTCCATCCATGTTAATAAGAAAGACTAATACATCAAAATCAGGTGTGAGAGAGGTGCCCAGAAGGAGACGCACCTCTAACGTAAGGTGTAATAGAGGATAAGTATACAAGGGGCAATTTAAGCGACCAGATGATCGAAGTAGTGGACCAAAAGAGGGTCCCTAATCAAAATGAAGAGGTTCTAGGAAAAAACAAAGTAAATAAAAGTAAGAAGGATGGAAATCATCTCCAATATATATGACTGGTAATAAGTATAAGGTGCGAAAATTCAGTTACCTACAGTTCCATCGCCTGAAAAAATGGGTCTGTAAGTGTTTTTGTCCCCCACTGTAATGAGCAAGGGCTATGATAGGCCCAACCACACCTAAAGTAAAAAGACCACAAAGAACATCAACTGTCTCAACTGTACCAATGCACTCATGTCGTAAGTGCAAGTTATATTCGGGAAAAATACAGTTCAAGAAGTCCTGTAAGACTTACCTGTTAGAAACCTGCGGGAACTCTGCTGATTCAAGCCAAAGGCGATGGAGTTTAATGATGGTATTTCAGGACGTACTAATGTGACCACATTAGTTGTCATTGAGAGCGTACCAAAAAGGGGAAATGAAGGCTTTTGGTCCACCTAAATGGTGGTCATGGTGGAAATGAAAAGTTAGAAGAGACATGTCAAAGTATCGTATAGTGTGTCCACTAGTGTTTACCAGTAATAAAACAAAGGTAACAAAAATCAGTATGTCACAATGCTAAATAGACATGCAGGGGCTTCAAAATGTGAATAGTAATGGACAGGGTAAAGCAAAGGGTAAAATAAGCATGAAAGGGAGAAACAGAACATAGTAATAATGCTATAATGTGTGACAAGATTGACCAAAGGCCAGGTATAGAGGAAGATGTTTCATCTGAGAGCTATGTTGTGTTAAATAACAATACAATTATACTAAAGACCATATAGAAAATAAAATAAGAAATCCATAGGAATATCAATTTCATTTTAAATACATTAGTCTAGAAATCGAGATCATGTTGTAGGGTTAGGTTCAAACACAACACCTATAGTCTAAGTAAATATTGTAATTTACGAACTATCAGACAAATTTGATGCTCATCCTTTACACAATAAGTCCAATCGCTATGCCAGAAAGAAATGTAGTTCTCTATCCTAATTAAGACCATGGGACCTCTTCATTTTGATTAAGGACCCATCTTTGGTTCACTACTTTGATCATCCATTTGCTATTGTTGTCCTCTACTACACTCGCCTATTGACCAATGGTTTGGGACTTCTTAAAGCACATCTCTCCAATTCTGATATAATATGAACAACTATAACCTATACCTTTGAATCCATGCCCTCTGTTCCTTTTTTAAAATAGTTGTACCTAACTTGCCTGATATTACTAAAAGATCTTATTGGTTTATGTCTCAACAGTTTTTTTCCCATTTTAGTCATACTTTCTTGTGTACCACATAATAGGGTAGTTTCCTCCCATAGTCTTTTCAATGGAGGAGCTCTTTTCTGTATATTCTATATATGTACACTGATTCAGCAGGTTCATGACACCACTGTGGATACTGGAGTTTTATTTATACTCCATACACTTTAATATTTTTTAGCTGTGATTCTCTTTTTCCTGTACTTCTGCCTTTAGGCACAGTTTCACAATGGTGGTGCATACTATTTGGATGATCGCCTAATCTTTTGACAATTTGCACCATGTTTCTCTACACATGGGATGTATCTACTTTCGGGCACATTATTCACACTTGGTTTCAACTTATTTTCCTTTCCTATTAACATGGAAATGTATATTTTTAATTAGGGACACTATTTATTTATAAAACACAGAATGTAGCATATAAGGATCTTGCACTTTTTGGTTTCTATAACATCAGAATTGATGTACTGTATGATATTCATATGTATGTTTCCCAGTGACTTGGTTTCATCACACATATTGCAGCCTTGAAAAAGTCCCTTAGGACGAAACACGTGTTGGCTGTATGAACATTATCAAATCAAACATATATACTTATATATGCATTCTATGCATTTGTGTTAAGCCTATTTTATAACTGTTTCTAATCTGAGCGCTCTGTTGTTTTCCTTATATTGAGTATATATGCTTTAATCACTCCCCAGGGCAGCTGGGGGGTTTATGTTCTTTACATGGTGGTA
This sequence comes from Triturus cristatus, assembly GCF_964204655.1. Taxonomy (NCBI): domain Eukaryota; kingdom Metazoa; phylum Chordata; class Amphibia; order Caudata; family Salamandridae; genus Triturus; species Triturus cristatus. The sequence continues at coordinate 932,640,253 of NC_140588.1, read as the reverse complement.
GCACCCACACCAACTTTTCAGATACACTTACCACATTTATAACCTTCAGAAAGGCAGCAGTCATATCCCGGCTACCAACCCTTTCTCTATTATATGTTAAGTAATTCCCTGCACTCCTTATCTTTTCTAGGGGTTATACCTTTTTTTTCTAACTAGCAAACCCCAACTCAACCTGTGATCACCCCCTTTTCAGTTTGGCACAGAGCAGTCAAGCTTAACTCAGAGGCAATTTGTAAAGTATTTGTGCAACACTTAAAACAGTAAGACAGTGCAAACACATCACAAAAGGAACTCACAACAGATTTAAAAAAATAGAATAGTCAGTTTTTAATAAATAAAACAACACAACATTTAAGATTTTTGAGTAAAAATAGTGCCAAAAAGCACAAAGGGATATTTGGTTGTGCTGAACCAGAACAAAGTCACAAGTTCAGATTGACCGCGAAGGAATGTGGACTGTCTATAGGGACTCAGCTAGGCCCGCTGAACAGAGTACCTTATATTTTGGTTGAGGTGCATTGCATGAAACTGCATCAAAGATGTGCCATGCAACCAAAGCAATGCATCGGGTCCGAAATGCAGCAAGGCTGCAGTGCGAGGTCCTGATGCATTGTCGTTGAAGACCCCGTCAACAGGCCTTGCGATGCGAAGACTGGCATTGGGAATGCGGCACACAGCTAGCAATGGGTCGGTTCCAAACAGCTGCAAGGCTGCCGTCGATGAGAGATGTGGGTACCTGGGCTATGGATGCACTGCTGGGCCAAAGCATCAGTTCCTAGAACTGTGGTGAGTGGTGCAGGTCTTTGTACCAGAACCAATCCATGCGACAGAGGCAATGCATCGGTTCTGCTCAGCGATGCGCTGCTCAGCTGAGGAGATGCATTGGTTCTGCTCAAGGATACATCGCTCAGCAGAGAAGATGCATCAGTTCTGCTAGCAAGCACCACTTTCAAGGGTCCAGGACTGGGATGGCACCACTTTGCAGGGTAGGCTCACAGATTCGTCCAGGTGCAGGTGCAAGGAGGTTGGAAGCCTGTTATGTATGTGAGGCTTCAGATCACAAGGCCAGCCAACTGGCCCTTGTAGTCACTCTGGGTTCTGAGTTCAAAAGATGCATGTTCAGTTGTTCTCACCCAGGCAAGAAGGCACCAAGCAGCAGGTCATCACAGCAGAGCAAGAGTCCAGCAGAGTCTAGTCCACCAGAGTGCAGTCCAGCAGAGTGCCAATCCTTCAGCAGCACAGCGGTCCTTCTTCCTGGCAGAGTATCCACAGTCCAGAAGTGTATGGAAGTGATAGTGTTTGAGGTTCTTCTTTTATACACAGTTGTACCTTTGAATTGGGGAGAAGTGTCTAGATGCATGCCTTTGAAGTGCACAGATGCCCTGCCTTCCCTGCCCTGGCTCCAGATGAACCACACGAGGAATGCAGCCCTTTGTGTTGAGACAGGACACAGCCTATTCAAGTGTAAGTGAGGCTGGACACAGCTCCTCCTCCCATCCTGCCAGTGATGGCTGACTCAGTCACACCTAAGCTAGTCTACCATTTACACTTGTAAAAAGATAATAAGGTAATCCCAATGTTATCCTGTGGAGATGTAGGCTTTGCAGTATTGAAAAATGAATTTAAGAGTTTTTCACAACTAGGACATGTAAAACTTAAAAGTAGATGTCCTGCTTTTTAAATACATTGCACCCTGCCCTCTGGACTGTCCACGGCCTAGCCTAAAGAAGAATTATATGCATTAAAAAGACAGGTTTGGAACTGGCAAAAGGTTTATTTGCCAGGTAAGAATGGCAATTTAAACTGGACGTACAGGCTCTGCCATGCAGGGCTTGAGACATGTGAAAGGGCTACTTAAGTGGATGGCCCACAAGTAGCATTTAATTTACAGACCCTGGGAACATATAGTGCCACTTTACTAGGGACTTGTAAGTAAACTAAAAACGCCAATTGGGGCTAATCCAATATTATCATGTTTGGAGGACAAACACTTTAGCACTGGTTAGCAGTGGTAAAGTGCAGGAGTCCTAATACCTGCAAAAATGAGGTCAGAAGAAAATGGAGGAGGAAGCCAAAAAGTTTGGGAGCGACACTGCAGAGCAGGCCAGGTCCAACATTGACGACGGCACAAAAAGAACCAGCCCAACGCGAGTACTTTGATATCTGCCAAAGTTTTTTTTCTCCCATTTATGTTTTTCCTGCCAAAACCTCACAGCTTTATAAAGACCTCATCCACTGGCTATCTGGCTTTGAAAGGATTTTGTTGGAGACAGTCTGCAACCTTGCCCTGCTGGAAGATTGTGACCTCCATTTCAGACACTAAGGGCTTGATTTTCAGTTTGACAGTGTGGGAGCATGCCGCCACCCCCCTGACCCACTCCCACATCTCCAAACTTCCTAACCGGCTGCCTGCCAGATTACAAGTTATCTCGTGGTCAGGCGGGCGGCCCTTTGGTATTCCCACGGCTGTGCCTATTGAAAAGGTCACCCAGGCCCTCGTCAGCGGTAGACTGGACTACGGCAACGCACTCTACGCAGGAGCCCTGGCCAAACTCCTGAAACGACTCCAACGCATCCAGAACGCCTCCGCCAGCCTGATCCTCGACATCCCCCACCGCAGCCCCATCACACCCCACCTGAAAGACCTGCACTGGCTCCCCATCAACAAGATCCTCATCCATGCACACAAGGCACTCCACGACACCGGACCAGCGTACCTCAACAGATGACTCGGCCTCTACACCCCTGCTCGCCAGCTCCGCCCCGCAGACCACGCCCTCTCCACCATCCCCCGCATCCGAAGAGTGACCGGCGGCGGCAGATCATTCTCCCACCTCGCCGCCAAGACGTGGAACACCCTCCCCATCCGCCTACGGCAGACCGAAGACCTTCTAACCTTCAGGAGACTCCTCAAGACCTGGCTCCTCGAACAGTAGGAGCATTCACCCCCCCCCCCCCCCACCTAGTGCCTTGAGACCCTCACGGGTATGTTGTGCGTTTTACAAATGCTATGATTGATTGATTGATTGATTGACATAAAATGCCACAGTAGGGTCTTTTGTATTCTATGGGGTAGCAATTATTGCCCTGAACAAACTAGCCAGGATGGATGTAGCTCAAGGTTGAGAAATTAGAGCCTGCCCTGGTATTGGCTAATGCAATATTTTTTCAGGCATGATTTTCATACATGAAATTACAACAGACAGAAGGAGCACACTCTTTTCCAATTTTGGCAAAGAATTGAGCAAAAAGTTGTAGACTGTCTAGGGCCATCGACATGTTCACAATTTCAGTGGACCCTAGAAAGACAATGGATCAGTGGAAAAGAGCTGTAGATGTGGCCTATCTAAGCCATAGGACATTGTATTCTTGAATCTTAATAGAATCTTAATAGTTATGCAGTTCAAAGTTTTACCTTCCTGCTGTATACAAGGAAGGAATCCTCAGTTAAGAGGAGAGTATTGGGTGTTCCATAAGGGCCAACTTCCTTTGTTAGCATTGGTGCATAATCTGCAGAGCATTCCCCCCCCCCCCCAAAAAAAAGGCAGGTGTTGATTGTGTGAAAGTAGCAGTGAGATGGCTGTCCATGTACTTAATTGTACAGGTCTATATGCAAAACGTTCTAATTAAATCACTTCACTCCTGGTGGATACTCAGTCAGAGAATAATACATATGCATTAACTCACTTGCAGTTATTCTAGTGGAAGAATGATGATTGTAAGGGGTCAGGGTTGCACTAGAAAAGCAAAACTTGCCCTGGAGTCCCATATTCCAGCAGGCTGATATTCAAATTTGGCCATGTAGTCTTTAAACTTAAAGCCTAGCTTAAAGGCCATTTGGAAAATGCTAATGTGGAAGAATGGTCAGTCTGGTCCCCAGAATGTTACAACATTTATGCATATGTACACTTTAACGATTATCTAAGCGGAAGGATAAGCTAGATTCAGCATCATCCTTAAAAATAAGTTTGATTGTAGATTTTCCATAAATTCTGTATGTGTTATGCTTTATTTAAGTCAAACTAAACGATTTAAAACCTTGATTTGAATTGTTTTTAACATCTTATGGAATTGCCACAGACAGAGAATCGTATGCTGAGTGCAATGTTAAGAAACACCGAGGAAATTGCATATCATGTTGACTGACACTGGTAAACCACAGACTTTTTATGGTTGTTCTTTAAAATGAAGCATAAAGGGGTTTGACATAGATTGCTTCTGACTAAAAGCTTAGGTCCCAAATGGAGGCACATGGAGCTATTTATATTGGAGATCAACAGAAGGTGTCAACATTTTCTATCAATAAATCAATCAATCAATCATAACATTTGTAAAGCGCACTACTCACCCGTGAGGGTCTCAAGGCGCTGAGGGGAGGGGTGCTGCTACTGCTCAAATAGCCAGGTATTGAGTAGCTTCCTGAAGGTGAGTAGGTCCTGGGTTTGCCGTAGAAGGATGGGGAGGGTGTTCCAGGTTTTGGCGGCGAGGTGGGAGAACGATCTGCCACCGGTGTTCGCTCTTCGGATGTAGGGGATGGTGGCGAGGGCCAGGTCGGCGTAGCAGAGCTGGCGGTTCGGGGTGTAGAAGGTGAGTCATCTGTTGAGGTATGTCGGTCCGGTGTTGTGGAGTGCCTTGTGTGTGTGGGTGAGGAGCTTGAAGGTGATCCTCTTGTTGACGGGAAGCCAGTGCAGGTCTTTTAGGTGGGGTGTGATGTGGCTGCGGCGAGGGATGTCAAGGATCAAGCGTGCGGAGGCATTCTGTATGCGTTGTAGTCGTTTCAGGAGTTTGGCCGAGGCTCCTGCGTAGAGGGCGTTGCCGTAGTCTAACCTGATGCTGACGAGGGCCTGTGTGACCGTTCTTGTTTCGGTGGGGATCCACCTGTAGATCTTGCGGAGCATGCGGAGGGTGTTGAAGCAGGAGGAAAAGACGGCGTTGACTTGCTTGGACATGGAGAGTGTTGAGTCGAGGATGAACCCTAAGTTGCGTGCGTGGTCGGTGGGGGTAGGTGCTGCTCCCAGTGCGGTCGGCCACCAGGAGTCGTCCCACGCTGAGGGAGTGAAGCCGAGGATGAAGACTTCCGTCTTGTCTGAGTTCAGCTTCAGGCAGCTGGTCTTCATCCACTCAGCGACGGCTTTCATTCCTTCGTGAAGGTTGGTTTTGGTGGTGAGGGGGTCCTTGGTGAGGGAGAGGATCAGCTGGGTGTCGTCGGCGTAGGAGATGATGTTGAGGTTGTGCAGTCTGGCGACGTGAGCGAGTGGTGCAATGTAGATGTTGAACAATGTCGGGCTGAGGGATGACCTTGGGGTACGCCGCAGATGATCTCGGTGGCTTTGGATCGGAAGGGGGGGAGGCGGACGCTCTGGGTTCTGCCGGAGAAGAAGGAGGTGGTCCAGGCAAGTGCTTTGTCATGGATCCCAGTGTTGTGGAGGCGTGTGCGTAGGGTGTGGTGGCAGACAGTGTCGAAGGCAGCTGACAGGTCCAGGAGGATGAGGGCCGCAGTTTTGCCATTGTCCAGTAGGATCCTGATGTCATCAGTGGCAGCAATGAGGGCAGTTTCGGGGCTGTGGTTGCTGAGGAACCCAGACTGGGACGGATCCAGGATGCTGTTCTCCTCGAGGTAGCGGGTCAGTTGTCTGTTGACGGTCTTCTCGATGACCTTTGCTGGGAACGGGAGCAGGGAGATGGGTCGGACGTTCTTGAGGTCCTTGGGATCCGCTCTGGGTTTTTTGAGTAAGGCGTTGATCTCGGCGTGCTTCCAGCTTTCTGGGAAGGTCGCGGTCTTGAAGGAGATGTTGATGGCCTTGCGGAGATGGGGTGTGATGGTGGAGCTGGATTTGTTGAAGATGTTGTATGGGCATGGGTCTGACGGAGAGCCGGGGTGGATGGTGTTCATGATTTTGATGGTGTCGTCGTCGTTTATGCCGGTCCAGGTGAGCAGGGGATTGGTGGAAGTAGGCCTGGGCAAAAATTTCGTTCCGTTCGCGGAAATTGCGATAATTTGGCATTTTTGCGTTCCGCGAGGAGCGCGAAAATGTCAAAAATTCCGGTTTCCGCAGCTTGGCGATAATTTGTTTCTTGCTCGCGCTGTAAAATAATACATTCTCGCGCGCGCGCGATCGCCTTACCTGAATCCCTGCGTTCGCCGACAAGTTTTCTTGATCTGGTCGCGTTCTCCATGAGATGTTGTATTGTTTTTAGCCATTTGCGCTGTCTCGCGACAGTTCGCGCCCGCAGTGACGTCATGCGTCGCGCGATCACGTCTTTCTTCTCGCGATCATGCACCGCGAGAACAACTCAAAACAAGATGGCCGCGCCCGCAAGCAACCACATGGGTAAGTTGGCGACCCGCAACCATGCAGAAAATCTCGCGAACATGCCGGAAAAAAACTTCCGCATCTTCGCGATATTTCTGCTTGTTTGCGATAATTTTAAACATTCTCGCGATAATTTGCGAAGGTTAATTCCGCAAATTCCGCCCACCCCTAGGTGGAAGTGGTGGCTGTGAGATCGGAGGTCTCGGTGATTGTTGGGGTGGTCAGGTTGTTGAGGCTGTCGTGGATGTCTGCGATTCTGCGATTGAAGAAGCTGGCGAGGGCATCGCATAGGTCTTGTGAAGGTGGGATGTCGTTGGTGTTGGAGCTGGGGTTGGAGAGCTCCTTCACGATGTTGAAGAGCTCTTTGCTGTTGTGTGCGTTGTTGTCTAGGCGGTCTTTGAAGGAGGTCCTTTTGGCGGATCTGATGAGGTGATGGTGTCTGCGGATGGCATTCTTGTGAGCTGCGTAGCTGTCTGGCGTCTGTTCGCGGTGCCATTTCTTCTCTAGTTTTCGGCAGGTTTGCTTGGATGCCTGGAGGTCCGTGGTGAACCAACTGGCTTTCTTGTTGGTGTGTCTGTTGGAGGGTTTCTTTAGCTGGGCGAGGGTGTTGGCACAGTCGTCTATCCACTGTCTAAGGTTGCGGGCGGCGGTGTCGGGGTTGGTGGGGTCGGCGGATGGGCTTCGGGCGAGGGTGGTGTTTAGCTGGTCTTCGGTGACTTTGCTCCAGCATCGGCGAGGGATCTGTTGAGTGTGGTGGTGCGTTGCAGGTTTCCGGAAGGTGAAGTGGATGCAGCGATGGTCGGTCCAGTGGAGTTCAGTGGTGTGGCTGAAGGAGACGTGGGAGCTTGCGGAGAAGATGGGATCAAGCGTGTGGCTGGCCGAGTGGGTGGGTGTTGTGATGAGCTGTCTGAGTCTGAGGTTGGCGAGGTTGTCAATCAAGGTGGTGGAGTTGGTGTCGTTGTTGTTCTCGAGGTGGAAGTTCAGGCCCCGGAGTAGGATGTAGTCTGTGAAGGTAAGGACGTGCGTGCTGACGAAATTGGCGATGGCGTCGCTGAACTGTGGCCGTGGTCCGGGGGTCTGTAGATGAGGGTTCCTCTGAGGGTGGTGTTGGCATCAGTTCGGATCTGGAAGTGCAGGTGTTCGGCGGTGCTGAGGGTGTCGTCGGTGCTGGTCGAGACTCTGAGGGTGTTCCTGTGGACGATAGCGATTCCTCCTCCTGTTCCATTGGTGCGGTCCTGTCATGATTCGGGGGCCGACGGCGCTGCTCCGAGGATAAGGACTCCAAATCCCAGCAGCCCCCGCGGCCACCCGCCGGAAGAAACGTCATCGCACCCCGGTCAAGTATAAGAGGCGCGGCAACCTGGTAGGCGGGGCCAATGATTCTCGTTCGAACTAGCGAATCCTAACGGCTACGACCAAATCCCCCGCATTGTCCCGCAAATCCCTGTCCTCCATCCAGCCGGTGACCCGACGTGGATATCTCGACAATTGATCTCTCGACGACCCTGAGGAGGTAAGCAGGCTGCGGTTTTCCCGGCGCGCCTCTGCAGATCCTGAGGCACTCTCTGCTCCTCCAGACTTCCCGGCGCTCCTCCGCCCCTGGATTTCCCGGGCGTGAGTGGCAGCGCCACCTACTTCTGCGGACCTCCCGGCGCTCCTCCGCCCCAGGACCTCGGGGCGCGAGTGGCAGCGCCACCCGCTCCCACTGACCTCCAGGCGCTCCTCCGCCTCCCGGATTCCCAGGCGTGAGTGGCAGCGCCCCCGACACTTTCGACGCTAACCTAACAGCAGCGGCTCCTGCGCTCCTCCGCCCCCGGAGTTCCTGGGCGTGAGTGGCAGCGCCTGAGTCCGCTGGTTGTCCTTCCTTGCGCCTCCCCGTGAAGGAACGAAGAGCGCGAGCGAGACCTTTACTCTCCCTTAATCCCATCCGTGAAGTAACGGAGAGGGACTTACAGAGAGCTGCCAAAGGGAAGGCAGAAACCCCAGGTAGGGGGAAGAACGAGTTGGGGGTGTGGGGGAGGTAGAGAGGAGCCTGTGGCTTACCCCGTCTTCTTGTTTCTTCCAGGTCTCTCCCCTGCTGTCCCTTCCCGACCTTCCCTCGCCCACCTGTCTCCTCGTCCGAGGGTGTTTTCACGTGCACCGGTGCACAGGCTTCACGGATGGGATTAAGGGAGAGTAAAGGTCTCGCTCGCGCTCTTCGTTCCTTCACGGGGAGGCGCAAGGAAGGACAACCAGCGGACTCAGGCGCTGCCACTCACGCCCAGGAACTCCGGGGGCGGAGGAGCGCAGGAGCCGCTGCTGTTAGGTTAGCGTCGAAAGTGTCGGGGGCGCTGCCACTCACGCCTGGGAATCCGGGAGGCGGAGGAGCGCCTGGAGGTCAGTGGGAGCGGGTGGCGCTGCCACTCGCGCCCCGAGGTCCTGGGGCGGAGGAGCGCCGGGAGGTCCGCAGAAGTAGGTGGCGCTGCCACTCACGCCCGGGAAATCCAGGGGCGGAGGAGCGCCGGGAAGTCTGGAGGAGCAGAGAGTGCCTCAGGATCTGCAGAGGCGCGCCGGGAAAACCGCAGCCTGCTTACCTCCTCAGGGTCGTCGAGAGATCAATTGTCGAGATATCCACGTCGGGTCACCGGCTGGATGGAGGACAGGGATTTGCGGGACAATGCGGGGGATTTGGTCGTAGCCGTTAGGATTCGCTAGTTCGAACGAGAATCATTGGCCCCGCCTACCAGGTTGCCGCGCCTCTTATACTTGACCGGGGTGCGATGACGTTTCTTCCGGCGGGTGGCCGCGGGGGCTGCTGGGATTTGGAGTCCTTATCCTCGGAGCAGCGCCGTCGGCCCCCGAATCATGACAGGTCCCTGCGGGTGATCTTGTAGCCGTCAGGGATGGCTATGGCAATGTCAGGTGCCGAGGAGGGGTTCAACCAGGTCTCTGTCAGGAAGGTGACATCTGGGGAGGTGGAGTCGAGTAGGTCCCAGAGTTCAATGGAGTGTTTCCTGGCGGCGCGGGTGTTGACTAGAATGCATCTGCGGTGGTTGCGTCCTTTCTCGGTGGCTGGTTTGGTGGCTCGGAGGCTGGTGAAGCTGCAGCTTCGGCAGGAGAAGGGTCCTTAGGTGAGCTTCGGGGCAGCCAGGAAGCAGGGTGTGTTCTATAAACATTCTGAAAGTCAATCCTAATTAAGACCACCAATTCAATGTTTTCCATTTTATTGTAGTTTCTGTTTGTATTTATGAATATTTATATTTTGCTGATTTCATCTACGGTTCTCCACATTTATGTTCTACTCAATGCAAAAGTGAAGTTGTATATTTTAATTTTTCAATTTGATTTCAATGAGGTTGGCACACACTTGGCAGTCTCCAAGTTTGCAATGGATTTTAAAACAAACAACACACAATCAGGTCTCAGACAGCTGAACTATCTCTCACAATATAGGCCATGCATGCTCGGAACTCAGATAGCAGAAGTAGTTCCTCTATTTCATGGATCCTACATGTGTACGCATGAACAAAACAATCAATATTTCTAATTACAGATGTTGTGGACTCCCTCCCCAGGCAACAGATCTATCAGCCCTGGTACAGACATTTCACCCTCTTTCTTGTCCTGGCAACAAAGCTATCCCTCGTGTTATGCACGATGGGTTAACAGTGCCTTATCTCAGGATATACATTAACCTCATTCAAATGAGGTATTTGCCCTACAAAGAGACTTGACTTGACACAAGCAATCTCCTAGGAGAAGATTGTGAAGACTCGGGCCTCACATTTAATAATCGTTGTTTAAAACAAGGAAGGTTTAGGATGAGATAGAAAAGGCACCTCTCATTTACGCCGAATTCATATTTTCTGCATGAAAGATAATCAAAGACAAAATAGAGATTTGGGGAAACACTTTTATGAAAGAAAATATGCATCAATCCCTATTGGAGGACCAAGAAATGTGGGTAGAACATGGCTGTGTTGTTGTGTAAGGGTGCAGGTGGATGTCAGGTGATTACTGGGAGCACAGGAGAGGATAAAGAGAGTTTAGGAAACTGTTGTGGTAAAGAGTGGGGCTGTCATCTCTTCCAAATAAGGAATTGGGTGAATCCCCGCTCCAAGCACAGAAGTTAAACTTCCCCTGCAAATCTTCAGTCTGCTGGTAGTTCTTTCTAAGTTTACATTACATCCTTCTTAAAACCAGGCGCGGCCCGTGCAGTTTAATTTTCCCTCGTCATCGTCTATCGAATCCCCCCCCAACCCCCGCCCCACTGCTCTTACTTATGCTGGACCATATCACCACTGGTTACAACTAAGAGTAAAATGGATGGAATAAGCTTTAATCATAATTCAGGACCGTCTATCAATTTGGTACATATGGTTGCCCCCCCTTGCTTGAAGAATGGTGGTGCTTATAATTTTGAACAGGATCTGTAGGTTTACTTTACTTTTCTGTGCTACGTTTAAACAGCACAAACTATTTTTGAACTTGCATATGCAAAATAACTGCAAGTAATCATATTTTTAATATTTTAGTCTTTATTCTAGCTACTTAATAGAGGAACAGAATAATATTTGCTTATGACTGTGTTTAGAAACCCACCACAGAAGCTACTTTAAAACAATTCCCCACTACAGGACCAAAGAATGCAAGTTTATTAAAAAGGCAATGCACTTACTCTGAGCAGGGTAGAAAAAAATAAAAACTCAAGATGTATGACTCAGTAACTGATGGAGAAAACAATAAATAATAAGGAAGAATGCAGCAGGATATATAAATGCTGAAAGCCTTTAGTATCTAATAGATGAAAGGTCCCTATAATCCAGATAAGTGTAGGATAATGAGTTTTATGGGTTTTATCATGCTGTGAGTCTGTATGAGAAGTAAAATATGAGGAATCAAAAGAGCAGAAGAGTCCAAAGATAATCCTGCCAATGGCATGTGAGACTGATGGCGAATAAAGCACAAGGAACTCAAATGGGTTGCGAGCTAATGGCAAGAATAATGATGCCACTGATGGATCTATCGCGGATCTGCACTTTCTAAAATATCAGGAATATTTAACAGTAAGAGAGTATCAAGACAAGCAAGAGGGGAATGAAAAATGGAATGCATGAGTAAACGAGCAGAGCGCCCGGAAGGTGATGCCTGCAATATGGATGACTCTGGTGACAGCTTCACGCCCAACTCTCCGTGTTTCATTAAGCATAAGACAGATGGAAATGGAGAACAGCATATCACAGGCAGGACTTATGCCTGGGATCCGTGCTGGGAGGTAGCAGAGCAGAGCAGAGCAGCTTCACTGCAAAATCAGCTCAAACCAATTCAGATAGAAGCCTACCATAACCAGCTGCAGAATTACAGGTTGTCATGTCTAAAAATTATATACATACAGTGTATATGTGTGCGTGTGTGTGCACGCATGTGCGTGTATGTGTGTGTTTTTATTTTCTGGTGCGCAGGCCAAACTACAAAGCAACTGAACCTTGTTCAAGATGAGAATCTTTTAAGGTGAAACAAGCAAGGTGATGAATGGAAACAGAGATGTTGCAGGGGAAATTGCAAATGGGGTGCTGATAAGCTGGGTCAATGAACTCATCAGATTACTGAGAAGTAAGTGGAGATGGATGTAAAGAAAAGTATGTGCAGGGATATAGACAGCATGGATAAGAGAAAGGCAGAAGAAAATTGCCTTGAGGTGCCACAAGTAGTGTAAGGGTAGAGTGATACTAAGGATGATATTAGAAAGAAAGGAGAAGGGCGAAATATGGACTAAATTTATCAATAGTTTACAACATATTTGCATTACAATGTGGTGCAAAGTGTTGGATTTGCTTTACTGTGTGCCAAAGGGGGTGTACATGAGCTTACCCATGCAACCAGACATGTGCTATGATACAACTGTCTATCTACTAACATTAGTAAACAGGGATTTGAGCCAGAAATGTACACCTCCTTGAAGGAGGTGTAACTTTAGAGAAACGTTTTCTTTTCTCGAAACTTTTCTAAGTTGTGCTGTAGTGAACAGCACACATTAAAATCTAAAAGTGCTAACCTTTGTCAAACCATTGTATTTTGTACAAGAAGGACTCCCTTTTAGTATAAAACCAATGCTTGATATGACACATATTTGGTTGATGGACTGCATTGTGTGAATTCATTGTAGATGTGCTCCTAATTGTTTTTCAGAGGAGTGGTATGGTGAGGTTCAATGCACAATGAGGCTCCTAAATGTTACAAGAAAAATAAAAACAAAGAAACTTTAATCAGTATTAGATGATGTGTCATACATCAATCGTTGACACATGGAATGTGCAGAATTGAAGGTCTATTTGAAACAAAGTTTCCCGAAGGGCATCTCCTATGTACCAGCACAGGAGCATTGACTTTAAATCATATCATGTTTCCTGGCTGGCAGAAGAATAATGTGAAACACTTTCCAATCCAAATGGTTCTCAATTTGGGGGCACAAAGTAAACATGTTCAAAGTTGCAAAACAATAAACTATAAAGACCTGTTTGCTGTCACCCTCTTGACAGAACCAAGTCTGATTAAGTCTACATACACAATGACCTAAGAATTGTCATTAATAAAGTTGGGTCTGCAACAGAGGTAACACTTGAGCCCTCATGGGATTTAGACACCATGTCTCATGATCTTTTTCTTGCTCTACTCTTACCAACTCTGAATCTGTGTCAATGCTCTGGCTTGGGATTCCTCATATTCGTCAGCTAACACAGGCTGTGTATGAGTTCCTCTTCCACCATCTCTGATTGCCACCCTCTTATTGTCAAGACTTTACCACTGACTAAATTGATTAGTTGTTTTCTTTAGGATGTGGCTACAAACAGCTTTACGTGTCTGGCAAGATCCTCACTGATGTCCTCACTACGCACAACATGCACTGTACAATTTACCATGTAACATACAATATACAGAAAAGGGCTTTGGGGCATTCCTTGTCAGCTGTTGGCTAGTGCATGGCATTTCATAGATGGTGACACATTTCTACATATAGACCTTGAAGGAATGACAGAGCAAACACTGATGCTTTTTTATTTGTTTTTCATTTGTAGTGTGACACATTTTACATTTTTTTAATTTTTTGATTTGACTTTGTATCACGATTGATTTCATTTTTGCTGAGCGCAAAACACCATGGCTCTGACTATCTACCCATTTGAGAACACTACTAGTTGCAAGCCAGTGCTTATAACCCCAACCCTAGTGCCCCATCTGTACTGCACACTGGCCCATTCAGCGTAGCCACCCCTGAAATAACAAGAACCTGATGGACATATGAACACCAGGTGCTGTAGACAATTTAAGGTATTCCTTTCTTGCACCATGACCCGGCACGCAAGGACTGCCACACTACAGAGTATCCCATGCTCTTTATATGGGCTAAAAAGAACTAGGTGGCCGGGGCACATAGCAGAGCCCATGGCTGCGATGGTAACTTCTGCAGCCTCTGAAGGCAACACCCACTGATCACATTTGTTGTGGGGCTTCAGAAGCTTCTAAATGTAAACCTAAGGGCAGGTTGCACATGTATAATGGTGGGCACTACTCTTGATGGAAAAGATGACAGCAGTAGTTCTAAGAGCTACCATGGCAGCAGTTTAAAGATTATGTCCCGCTGCCCCTTTTTCCTCTGCAGGCCGAGTTAGAATACACGTACGATCCAAGATGTTCCGCTAGACACCACACAAGGCTACCAAATTAATATGAGATCTCCACAAGGTCTGGTGCGCTTTGTAACCTGTTACAGTTTCGGTATTTCTGATGATATTCACTTGCTATAAATCCAAGTGGTCTTGGAACAGTAGCCGTTTTAGAGCCAGATGTACGAACACATTTTCCCATAGACACAGAATGGGTAAAAAAAATGTATACATCTGGCCCACAGTCTCTTTGCTATGCCAAAGGTTGCTTTCTGCACCGTACAATAGGGAATACCTTCCGGATTCCTCAACACCACCATGAGACAGACATAAAGAGCCCTTAGTGCTAAGGGCCATGAGCTGCTGCCACCCCTTCCCTTTCTATCCGAAGCACCCTGGTAGGACTAACTGCTGTACTCAGATATAAGGCTTCATTTGGGATCTTTAAAGCACACTGTTAACTTTCAGGCATGTGCGTGTGGCGCCCATGCTGTTAGATTTGACTTTCTCTGCCAGCTTTCATGTTCTCTCTCTCTCTCTGCTGTCACAGTGCCACTCTTCTTGATGCACTTTCTGTGCCACATTCTTCTGCCCTACCTGTTTGCCCATGCTACTCCAACCTTCCTGTCTGCCTGGCAGTCAAGACTGTACCCCTAGATATCACCTGTCAACATGCCTTCTCTTTGCACCATGATGCCATCGTCGGCTTCGGTGACCAAAATTTGATAGTAGAACTTTAATATTTTACTATTAAACTCACAGAAGCTGGTAACCCATTCTCAAAGGCTGAATGTGGAAGATTGACATAAAGAAATGTCATGAGTGAGTCGAGGTCCCTGGGATCGATGCCTTCTCCTAAAACAGGTTTGTATAACATCTTGTTTTTGTATTTAAACACATTCCATTTGCTTTTAAAGGAAAACGAGCTGCCTTAAAAAATACTGCTTTATTTAAAAGCAGTCACAGACATGGTGGTCTGTTGACCCCATCAGGCCACCATCCCTGTGATTGAGCCCACTTGCAATGGGATGCAACTGCAAACTAACTCATGAATATTAACAAGGCACATCGTATTGTGACCCACCGCCATTCTGTATTTTGTGAACCAACCTATTAATACATATGTCAGTTCACAAAATCAAAATCTATTCAGTAAAAGTCGGTGCACAATTTGCGGCCACTTTTACTGAATCTATTCTTTGTACATGAGGCCCTGAGGTCCTTGCAGCCAAACACTGGAACTCTATGCCTCTTCAATTGCACCTTTATAAGTGCTTTAAGACCTGGCTCTTTTTACCCGGGTTGTTATTGTAGTGCGTCAGGTGTGCTGACTTTCACACTCAATGCAAGGACACCCGCTAGGGTGATCTCATCCCCCTTCATGAATATTAGGCATTCATTATTTCATGCAATAAAATCCCCAAACATTTAAACTCAAACAATGTATCTACGGATTTATGATAAATCCATACACATAAAAGAAGGATGCCTGTCTACCGTGGTGTTTACTCCTTGTCTATTAAAGCCCAGACAGACAGCCTCTGAGAGGAAATGGCGTCCCCTGCGACCTGTTTCTCTGCCGTCAATGCGTCACTGCGTAATCGCGCCCCTCACAGTCAATCGACGCTTGGAGTGGCTAGTATGATACTGCAACAGGAAATGGAGTAGTTTCCACGCCGGGGGCAGCACAGCCTTAATTTTCTTTACATGTAACAATTGATTACTTATTAAAACTCCTGGCTTAAACTGGTAATTGAATGCCCAAACAATTACTTTCACCAAGGGCAGGAGCAGCCGATGGTGTTTATTGATTTCCTATAAGGCTCCACATGCCTGCAGTACACAATGGGTTTTTAGTTGTGGCAATGCAAATTGTCACAGACGAGTCTAAGCAAGAGCAGCTTTAACTACAATTATGTTTTTTTTTTTAATGCACATCTGCGTGAATGAAGTGGTCTGAGTTGTAAATTGCTCGTTTGCTAACTTAGACACTTTTATATTGTAGTTTGAAGGCAATTAACCAAGGCACACAGTGCAGGCACTTCTCTGTCGTTTACCGAGCCCTCTGCTACCCTGGAGTGGATGTTTATTCTAAAGGTTATTTCTCCTATCCAGCTGGGCTGACGTTTGCAATGCCTAACCCCATCAAATATGCACAGAAACCATTCTGCAAGGCAATGGGGTTGTGCCACCGGTTACCTGGAAACCCGCCTGTTGATCTTAGTTGACCCTTATTTCTGGGGACTAATAACTATTAAAGTAGCCTTTCAACAGTCTGCTAGGTTCACACTAAACAAATACCAAATCCAAGGTTGGACTGGACTAAAGGGCAATCAGGTAGTTCCCAATGGGCTGGGCTGGCAGAGTAGTGTGTGGGCCGTTTTCTACTGTTTCTGGGCAGGTTTATGACCAGGTGGGCCGTTTTTTACTCTTAAATTACCTGTCTTTGCAACCCAAAACTGGCCTGATTTGAAAATACGGGCCACTTTTTAGCTGTCTGTTTCGCTAATGGGGACCACTTTTATTTCGGTGCACCCGCCTATTTCTTGTCCCAGTCCGACCCTCATCACATACATATGCAAATAATGCCAGAACATGCCATCAGGGCCCGGTTCACAATGATTTTTCAGTACACAGGTTCAATATACGCATGCACCTGTGGGCACCAATGGCAGGGGGGGCGTTTCTCGAATTGGCATTTGCAGGTGGAACTTACGACTCTGGAAGATCTTCACGTCTGCCACATTTTCTTTAGGTTTAGGGGGGGCAAGAACATGGGTGTTCCTAAGGGACATTGCCTCTCCCTATATACATACATTTATGGGGAGAGGCAATGCAGTGACCATTGGAAAGGAAACTTCCTGCCAAATCGATATTACAAGTTGTTCATGAAAAATCTGCAGCTTTATGTTTTTTCACATATTACAACAGTAAAAACTTAGCACAGTACATATTTGGGAATAAGTGCCTTGAATTTAGGGACGACAATACAGAAATTGATGAACGTATACCCATCCTCACAAAAATTGCTAATTTAATTCGAAAAAACTATGGTTTACTAATAAAGTGTATGCCATTAGCCCTATCTTTAAAATTAATCCTGTATTATTGCCACTATCCACAATGAACTGCAAAACAGGATGGCACCTAGTTACCTTCGTGCACATATATTTGGCTTCAAAATATAGAATTATGCACGCTAACCCTGGTGTAAGCACATATATGAAGAACTTGACAGATGAGGTCCTACCATGAAGGATTTTTTTTTTTATTTGCCCTCAATCATTAAGTAGCATTGCTCTAAATCAATAAAGTAATTTGTTTTAATTGATTACTCAATAGTTATAGTTCGAACCTTGGGCGGGATCTCTGACAACTGTGCCCTATGGATCGATCGATCTATCTATCTATCTATCTATCTATCTATCTATCTATCTATCTATCTATCTATCTATCTATCTATCTATCTATCTATCTATCTATCTATCTATCTATCTATCTATCTATCTATCTATCTATCTATCTATCTATCTATCTATCTAATCTATCTATCTATCTATCTATCTATCTATCTATCTATCTATCTATCTATCTATCTATCTATCTATCTATCTATCTATCTATCTATCTTTCTATCTATCTTTCTATCTATCTATCTATCTATCTATCTATCTATCTATCTATCTATCTATCTATCTATCTATCTATCTATCTATCTATCTATCTATCTATCTATCTATCTATCTATCTAGCTAGCTATCTATCTAGCTATCTATCTAGCTATCTGTTAGAAGGTGGTTCTGACAGTCTGAGCCGCCCGGATTTTTTCGCTTTTTGAGCACCTATTTGTTGAGCTTTTACTGTGGAGAGCCTCTTAAGTTGGGCCTCCCTCACAGTGAACTCTTAATGAAAGAGATTGCGTGTGGATTTTACTGGTGTCCCCCTAGCTTGACTAGGCCACTGCGCAGCAGCTGGAGTAAGGGGCACCGGGCTGGTTACATGCAGACACATGTACATGAGTGTGCACACATGTACTGGCTGCGCAGGGGAGATTCCTGGCCTGTGCAGTCCAGGAGCAGCTACAAAGTGAATGGTGTGGCAGGACTTGTGCAGAATTGGGTGGTGACATGGAATAGGCTCTATACAATGGGAAGAAACATGCCTGGGAAAGTCAGTGTGCTTTACAGTGTTTATTCCATTATTCACTTATGAGGATAGGGAGCACATGGGCTAGTTTCACTTTAGTAGGGCCTACAAATTCCAGAGACGCACCAAAGTCCCCTGTAACCTATGCGAGAAGAAGTATTCTGCAGAGTCCAGAGTCATATTTCTCTGAGTCAGCTCATAACCAGGGCCTGGCTGGGGACTGACCCCAGCAGCCTGGATTAATGACCTTTCTTCCCAGAGTGAAGACCTTCCCCCCAAGGAGAGAAGATGGGTGGAGCTACAGGCTAATCCATCAGCAGCTGTCACAGGGTGCCAGGCACCAAGCTGCACCAGGGAGAAGGCAGCCCTGGGGAGAGGAGCTCTCAGAGACCATATGGCGGGAGACCCTGGACTATGCCATCTGGAACCAACCCAGAGGCCTGGGCAGGAAGGAGGGAGCGGGGCAGAGAAGTGATGTGTCGCTGTGTGATAGGGCAAACAGAGACTTCCTGCCAGCCCCCTCCCCAATTTTTTAAAAGTGTTTGCACAGGAAGAGAAGCTCTCTCTGGGGTGTGGTCTGCTGAGGAAGACTAGTGCTGGAGCCTGGCGCAATGGGCAGTTGGAAGGAGGAACCCCCTGCTCTCCCAGGATCCTGAACAGCGCCAAGAGAAGAGACCCGGACCAGTGCGCAGAAGCAGGGGCCTCGGCGCTGGGAGAAGAGAGGCCCAGGAGGAGAGCCAGGGGAAAGGCTGGCACAGGGAGCCAGTGAAGACAGCTCCCTGCTGAATCCACCCTCTGTGAGACCCAGAGGGCAAAAGAGAGAGCTCCCAGTGGCTGGGGAGCGCCACCAGGAGCAAGAAGAGGCCAAGATCACCAAGATCGGACCCCTGGGGGCTGACAAATGCCCCCCCAGAAGGTAGGCGACCTTTGACCTCTGGAAGGACCGACGTCGAAGCTCATGAGGCTCCGCCGCCAGTCCATGATGTGCCCCCAGGGTGGGTCAGGTCCCGGGGGCTGCCCTCAACAAGAAGAGAAAGCCGAGGAGGGCCGTGCGTTCCCCATTAACTGATCCCCAAAGTAGAGGTGCCAGGAGCCCACCCTGGCCCCCCGAAGCCACGGGACGAGGGGGGGCGCCGTCACGCGTCCCACTTGTGGGAGAAGACAAAGCCGGGGAGCGCCGTCACGCTCCCCATGAAAATGACCCAGGCGGGGTGCCAGGAGCCCACCCTGGC
This sequence comes from Triturus cristatus, assembly GCF_964204655.1. Classification (NCBI taxonomy): domain Eukaryota; kingdom Metazoa; phylum Chordata; class Amphibia; order Caudata; family Salamandridae; genus Triturus; species Triturus cristatus. Next base: position 932,620,918 of record NC_140588.1, on the reverse strand, counting down.
CCCCCGGACTGTGGCTGGAGGGGAGCGCCGTCGCGCCCCTCTTGAAGATGTTCAGGGGCCCGGAAACCCAATTCCAGGCCCCGTGTGAGAAAGTGGAGGAGGGGAGCACACTGCGCCCCGACAAAGAGGTCTCTAGGGGCCCGGGACCCCATCTCTGGGCCCCGAAGATCAGCCTGCACGCGGGGTGCCAGGAGCCCACTCTGGCCCCCGCAGAAAAGCAAAAGTCTGGGAGCGCCAGCGCGCTCCCCATGAAGGCGGCGGAGTCCGGGGTAGTGCCGCCGCACTCCCCAGTGGCGTGAGGAAGGCGGAGGAGTGCCGTCGCACTCCCCCAAGGTCCGGATGGACCCGTTGGAAGCCTCGTGTCTGTCCGCCGGAGCGGGCAGACAAGAATAGATGTGCCGGCGCCCGCGCAACATGCAAGGGTGCTGGCCGGGCGGGGTGCTGGCGGCGGCAGCCGTGGGTGGGCTCCCCGACTTGCCCTCCAACGCTGCTGCACTGCGGGAGGTCCGGGTGGGACCGGGCCTCTGTGAAACGAGATGTGGCCGGGGGTGGGCTCCCCGAGCCGAGAACACCTACCTGAGGGTCCGGGTGGGACCAGGACCCCCAATGAGCCTGGCGATGCGGGAGGGCCCGGGTGGGACCGTGCCCCGCGAAGAAAGCAGGTTACGCGGCTCTCCACGGAGCAGCAGGAGATCCGCAGCTCTAATATGCGGGAGCGCCCATAATGCCTTGCAGGCCTGGACCGGCCTGCAAGGAAAACTCATCGTTTTCTCTGCTTGTGGTGGCCCCGGAGTATGGGGTCACCACCACATGTGTGCCAAGGTGCAGGGGGAGCTTCAGGAGCAACGCAGTCTCCCCCAGCACGAAAATAGAAGTCCCTCCCTAAGTCTCATGAGGACTGGAGAAGAATAAACCCTAAAGGGCTCAGCTTGCATTTTAACATCTCCTGGGCTGGAACGTTTGTTCTACAGCTGGGGGTGTATTGAGAAGTGCACCAATTGATGACAAACTGAGCTGGGGATGTCTGGAGAAGGACATCCCCTGGAGGTGACGAGGTGTAATTGCACCACAAATGCATTTAACCACGTTATTTCTTTCACAGGGACTGAAAGTCACATGTGTAATGTGAAGTACATGTGTAATGTGGAGTACCTTTGTAAGGTGATGTCATAAGCCAAATGGGGTTATGTTGCTCAACATTCCAGCTAGGGTGTCAGGGCTGTAGATGCCTAATCCTGTGATCCATCTGTTATGCCTTTAGGGGCTGTAATTGCAACGCATTCTACAAATGTAATGAGTACTGTCCTTTTAAAGTGATGCTTAAACATGTGTTCTTGCTGCTGCGCTTAGGTGAAGAACCCAGACTGGTAGCCCTTAAGATGTAGAGGTGTATACTTCATGGTAAGTAGGAAAGGCTCCGTCAGGGTTGTGTATCACCAGGGCAGGTGTACCTATTTTAAATGCTTGTTGAGGTAATAGGTTGGGTCGCCGCTGGAATTATGCCAGTGCGCAGGGCCCTCGCTCCAGGTTAGGTTCAACTGACTGCATTTGGGGACAAGATGATGTGCATACATGGGAGTGGTGGTACTAGACCCCACCCCCCTGCGGGAGGGGTGGAGATGTTATGCAATGTCACAAATTAATTCCAACAGCTTATGTATATTTGTAAATTGGTGAATAGTATTGAGTAGTGTGTGTGTCTAATAAATGTACTCTTACTTTTATAAAGGAAAGTACAGACTGGACAATCAATTTTTGAGTGTTATTGCTGCGCACCTGTAATGGCGATTACTAGCCCACGCCACCTCCCTTGAGTAAGCCTCAGGCTGCTCTGCAACGCTATCCTCTGAGAGTCAGGCGCTACAATTGGGTGTTTGGTTCCCAGTGAAGGACAAATGTAGTCATGTTATTTGTGCAGGCCTCACAGATGCTGCCTCGTTTTCCAACACTATCTATCCAAGATAGATCTTCAGCTTTACATGTTTACAGTTTAACATTCACATTTTATACATTCAGTACGTACGTTTACAGTTCACATGTAAACATTAAGGAAAGAAAGAGCAGTGACCACAATAGATTACAAGAGATTGGAGAGCTACAGTCAGGGAAAATATGCAATATGTTATGTATGATGTAAAAGATGATGCTATAGTTTTTTTTATGGATTTTTAAGAACATTGCGAGCTAATGTGTGAAGCAAGTGTATTGCAGATTTTAGGATGTGTCCAGAGAAGGAACATTTGAAGGGAATTATTTTCTGAACCTAGAGGTTCTGAGAAGTAATAAAGGTTTGCTCTTGAGTTTTCTGTTTCTTTCTGCTATTTCATATTTTCTTAAGAGACATAGACTGCTCTATTTAGCCGGCTGGCTTTGTATACGAGGCATGCTAATTTGCAGAGAGAAGGTCCCTCAAGACAGAGCCACATGAGAAAGGTATGTACAGTGGAGATCCTAAAACATTTTGTCCTGCTCATGATCATTCCAGCTGCTGAGTGTAAAATTTCCTTCAGGGATGTAAGGTGAGACTTCAGTCAGGAGGGCAGTGCGGTATTCATTGCCTGGAATCACTAGTGCTTTGACAGCAGTTTGGAAGTCTCCAGCTTGGAGGAACGACTTGATTTGACGCAGCAATTTCAGTTGATATATCGGAGTTAACATGTGGCTTGAGGTTAGGAGATTTATCAAGAGTGAGGCAAAGTGATTTTATGGTGATCTTAATTTCAGAGAGGATATTGAGGTACATTTGTGTCTCCATTTATTCATGAGGATTTATTAGTACTTGTGAAATAGAAGACCTTCAGTTTCCTTCTTTTAATTTAGGAACTCTTGAAATCTGCATAATTTAATAGATGAAACAATAGGCAACCATGGCTACTCCACACATTAAATGATATACTTGAAAAATCTAATGTGATCCATTTACAATTTTTTCCTCCAGTGCCAATGTGCAACTGTGCTAGATGGAGATTGGAATGTTCCCAGTAAAGCGCATGGGACTTGTTGAGCCAGGAGTGCAAGTCCTTTTACTCGTTCTGCCCTGGGCCTTCCCTTCTGTGTATGTACCAGTGAGTTTGGGAATTGAAGACTTGCCCCAGTAATCAGTAGAAGTTGAGAGATAGTCATTAAGCTGATCGAACACTGCTGCAGCAAATGAGTGATTGGTAGGTCACAAGTACAAGTCCTGGCAATGACAACTAACACCTCCATCCTTAAAGGTTGGTAAATTAAGTAAGATGAGTGAGTAATGTTAATATCTGTTATTCACAGCACTTGTGTAGAAGTGTAGTTTGAAGCAATATATAAAAATATTATTTTTAAAAGAAGAGTCCTGTTCACCTGTGAGAGGATTACAGATCTTCTCCCACTGCCTTCTGTAATAAGAACTCTGTGGAATTCGGTTTCAGTGGTTCTAGAAAAGGATTCTGGGGCTGTAGTATTTCAACCAGTAATAAATAACAGGAGACTTTATTTTCTAAATCATAAACACCTGGGTCTGTATTACAGAAAGTGTCCTGAGAGCACAGCGGGTGTGTGTGCCTGCTCTGAGTGCCTTCAGGCCAGTTTGGTATTACAGAAGGGGGTTGCAGACACTTGTAGGAACCCTACTGTAATACTAATAGTGCTGGTGCAGGCGCAGCACCAGCACTAGCTTGAGAAGGCATTCCCTCATTTTCATGCGGTTGTGGACTCATGCAAATGAGGGAATCTCTTTGCCTCTGTGCCTGCATTGTATTGTGGACTCGGAAGCAGAGACAAAGAAGATGTCAAAAAGGTGGCACACTGTCAGTGTGCCCCCTCGGGAGAGCCCTCTAGAGGGGTTAAGAGGGTCACATGGACGCCCCAGACATCCCCCTGCAAGTGGGTGCAGTCACTCACTGTCCGCTCTCTAACGTGCAGGCAGGCACCAGCTGCACAGTAAAACATGGAGAGGCTGATTAAAGCAACTGCTCAGTATTTCACTGAATGTGCTGCCCCCAGGGCAGCTATGAGTTTGTGGCTGCCCTAAGGGCAGCGCATTCATTGGAATTTGGCACCCTGTTCATGGTTGCGCCCGCCTCATCTGTTTAAATGCACGCCGTGGTGCAAACATGAACAGTTTGTCAGATTCCTAACATGGACCCAGGTCAAATTAACAATTTTCCACTTTGTCTTCTACGAATCCTCTGATATATGTCCCCGTTTTCTCATTATATTTAAAGAGCGTGAACCATCTTAAAGTTCACTGTTAGAAAATGCAGCAGTGAAGTGCGGAAGGCACTTACTATACACCCATGGCAAAAAGAACACGATGAAAAAGTTTGCTTGCAATCACGGGGCCAGATGTGTTATATGCACAGGTCACATCACAGACACGGTGTTTACACAGCATCTGCAAGATAGCCACGGAGGTCTGTGTGCTGTGCTGGATGTAGCAATGAGGCACAGGACACAAAGCCTTGTCACAAAGATTCACAGAAATCCTGCCTCATCGATATTCATGGCACAGGATTACTTCTTCAACCCCCTCCATCAGCAGCAAATACACGTTGGAGGCATGGAAGGGACAACAGACCTCCGCCAAGGGACAATGGGCCATATTTACAAGGGGATATAGCCAGCAGAACATCACTTTTAGCGACGATCTGGTGGCGATATGCCCTTCTCCATTTTTACAAAGCGGCATTAAGCCACTTTTTGTGGCTTAACACCCCTTGTACATAAAGCCCCTTTTACACGCATCACTTAGCGTGAAAGGGCCGTGCAATCACCTACTGCTTTTGACGCTGCCCCAGATTTACAAGGAGGTGTAAATATGAAACAGCGCCAAAAACGAATGCCAAGAGCAGGCGTTAGAATGCCGAAATGATGAGAAATACTTTTATTTCTCCTCGTTTTTGCTTCTTCTATATGTGCTACAGATGTTGCCCACAAAGTAAGAGCAAATGGTATTCATGATTGTTTATGTGCAGGAAAGTGTCCCTTCCTGCACAAAAACAATCATTAAATATTGATGATTGCTACTTCTATGTGTGCTGCATTCTGCATAGAAGTAACAAATCACCATTAGTGAACACCTTCCTCCACATAAACAATCATTCCCTTCAACGCAGGTGCCCTTGCACAATGGTGCAAGGGTGCCTGCGTTGGCGCTAGGGAGCTACATTGAGTGCCAGCACCAGGGAAAACACAGGATTGCGCTGTATTCTTGTGAATACGGCACATCCCTGTGCTTTGAAATAGTAGGCGTACTGCGCTCTGACATTTTCTTGTATATATACCCCAACGTTTATAATAATCCAGTTGTCAGAAAAATGTATATGAAACGGTTTAATGTGAGAAAAATTATAAACTTTGTACAATGCACTATACAGACTTCTCTCTAGCAACTGGATGAAGAAGAAATCATCAAAAAGTCAATTTGAATATTTTTCTCTTGTAAAAGAAATAAAAACAAAAAACGTTGCAGAACGTATTAACTAACAATTTAAGGAAATCAACAGAACGCTCTGCAATTTCTCCCACCATTAATATTTAAGGGAAAGAGCTGCATTCATCTGCTTCCACCTATTTCTTGAGATGGTGCATTTGTTTAACTGTAACAGGAGGGAGAGGGGCTGTGGTGTTAATCGCTGGCCCTCTTAAGAGCATCCACAGCCTTCCAAAGGTTGTTTTCAGACTCCTGTCCTCTGGCTTGTTACACTCAAGAAGGCTGACATTTTCAATGCATGACCTTCGACTGACTCCTGCCAAACAACCTGTCATTTATCACACTTTCCACACTGTTTCACTGAAGCTGTCACAATGTCAAGTTCACCTTGAAGGAAAGTTCATTTGAAGTGCAGATTGGTTCTCTACAGAGAAGTCAGGTAGCCTGGACAACTCAGAGAAAATAGCAGTCATTTCAAATGACTAGTACAATTTTTGTTTTAATATTCAGGCGGGCTAAATGAGTGTGCAACAAGTGTAAGGAAGCACCGTGAGCTGGACTGCACAGCTCATCTCAGTGCCTGAGCAAGGCTAAGGTGCTGTTTGGAGGGCAATGGCTGTTTCCGTCTATTTGAAAGTGAAATTGCAGTTCTAGCAGTGGTCAGTGCAAAGGTCAGTGCACAGTGACGCAATATAGTGTGGCACAGTCTCAACCTATGTTATGCAGCCCCAGGTGTCGATGGCCTGCCCCCTTCACCTCAACCCTGGCTGTCTTTCATAAATCAGAGGGTTTTTGAAGTTCCATTTATTTCCTGCTGGCTGAGTTGGCATGGCACGCAGCACACGTTTGACCTTGACTGCAGAGATGCATTCTAGATTCATTACCGAACACTGCAGCTGGTTGGATTTTAAATGTGTGCTTGGAATAAATCCATTTCCTCCCCCTAACCCACGAATGAAATACTGATTCATCTCAAAGCACCCCTTTCCAATTCATCAACATGAGCAGTGTATTATTCATCCTCCCAAAATTAGGACATTCTGTTGTTACATATGTTCTTACTCCGGTTTTGCATTCTAATCAGCTGTGGGCAAAATTGCATTTACTTTATGCTCAGACTCGTAATTAGTTGTTTTATGTGAAAATTGTAGGTGACGCACAGAACTGCGTACACAGGGCACCTTAGCAGCTCAATGTATTGTTCACAGACTCTAAAGTCAGGCAATGAAAGTTGCTAGCACGCTCATGCTGACTGTCCAGGACATGCCTGGGACACAGTCAGGGAATTGGGCAAGGACTAGTGGCTGCGTAAAAAAAAAGTAAGCAGAAAGAGGATACAGTGCTGCCCGGGATCACACAGGGAGTCAGAGGAGAAAAGGGATCCAAAGGGGAAGCCTGCACAAGGGAACAGGATGGTTAAGACTCAGAAAGGTCAGGCACTCAAGAGGCAATTCAGCATTCAGAATAACTAACACCCAGGGTGCCACGTGCAAGACAAATATATAAACATATAAACAATAAAGGGAATGTGGGGTAAAGCACTCCGGAGCTCCACGCGGTAAGACTGAAGCTCAGTAAGTTCCTCACTCACAATTGCTGTTAGAGATACTGGCTACACACACCCACATATAGAATATACATGCTAAGGCAGGATCTGTGGAGCTGATAACTATGGTGATGTTATAAACATAACTCAAAGACAATACTCACAGTGAACAAGAAACTCCACCTAGGTTGTCAACTGTGCCCACGGATCTTATCGAGCAGAAACACACAAGGCAGTAACAGCAAGAGTGTAAAACTAATTACACAGCCACAATAGACAAGAAGCTAGCAAGGGGGAGACCTTAACTGGAAAGAAGAGAAAACAAAGGGCACACTTGGCAAAGGGTAAGAAACAAAACCCACAAGGATACAGGATGCTCAGACTACAGAAGCAGTAAGACAGCAGGGTAGAAACTGGAACAAAAGGTAAATGGAAAAAGGCAGGGACTGGGGAAAGGCAAATACAGAAGGAGAGAAGCTTCAAGGGTGCACTAAATAGTACTGGTTCAGGAATCAAGGAAACATGGAGTAGCTAAGGCTCTGGAGTCCAGGTAGCACTGAAGGCAGTGCTAGTTCAGTAACAAGGAATAGCTGCAGCTCAGGAATTATGTTATCTAGGTAGCACTAAAAGGCAGTGCTAATACAGGAACAAGAATAGCCATAGCCAAGGATTTCAGATAACACTGCAGGCAGTGGTAGTTCAGGAACACGGATAGCTATCGCTCAGGAAACAAAAGTCTGTCTCACAGGAACACAGCTGCAATGACCAATACTTGGCTGAAGGGAGCTGGGGCTTAAAAGAGCTCACAGTAATCACATGCATCAGGTGTGAGCAGGCTAGAAGCAGCCAGCCACAGGTGTGCTGAATTCCTCCACCCACCCTGGGCCTGCATGGGGGAAAGGGAGCAGTGAGCAGGGGATTATAGTTAATGGAGTTTCAAGCATGAGCAGACTGGCTTCCACAAAACCCGGCATGGAGGGGGAATGGATGGCAATTTCCAAATAGCATCCAAATGGCTGGAAGTCAGGATATGTATTCATGGGGAGGTACGGAAGCTTATTAGAACACTGGAGAGTCCCACAATTTAGCCATCTGGTGGTGGGTACAAGTGCACAGGGAGCGAGACGCAACACATGCAGCCATGTCACACATCCAGTTTCATAGTTCCCAAGAGGCATTTTCTGCTTGAACTAAGTCTCCAACAAGCAAAAATTATCTGATCAGCATAAACAGAAGACTAACATAACCCACGTGAAATAAATATAATCCAATAATCAGGATTTGTGTGAGATTCTGCTAGCATAATAGTTTTGCAGCGACTGGTCTATGTTGCAATTAAAATTCTATATGACAGGAGAGATGCTTCTAAGAGATCAGGTTCTGTACTTAAAGCAATGGACTGGAGACATGTGAAGGACCATATACACTGATGAGGACAAAACCAGAGAAGGCATTGCATATGTATAACAGAAAACATGCAAGTTTTATACCTCTCTAATCTGACATAATAAGCATTTTTCGAGATATGCCCCTGTGCTGCATACCTGTATCCCAGTCATACTTCCATTTAAAAAACACAGCGATATACAGACTTGCTAGGCAAAGTGCCTTTTTGGAGGGTGAGTGGTGGGGCATGAGTGATGCCAGTTTCTTTGGGTTTTATGCTTGGAGGGTTAAAATGTGGCCTAGTGACTCCAGCTGGTACCTTCAGACCCATGTTCTCATCCTGGTGTCGGTGCTAAAAGCCTAATTCATGTGACTCTGGAGAAATCGATTCATTTCCCTGTGCCTAAATGTGTGTAAAATTTATTTGTGTAATTCCCACTTTATGCACACTGTCTGCGATTGTCTCACAAATCCTCATGTAATGTCCATCGCTCCTTTGCTTCACAGCTAGGTTTGCGTTATATAAGTACCAATGCATGCATACAATTTTCTCCATCATCCATTTGTGTTTGTTTTACCACATTTCATTTTAAAACCTCATGCAATACTATCAGCAAGAAATCTTAAAACCAGCTGGAGTGCTCACACATTTCTCCAGATTTCACAATAATGAATTATTATTAGATGTCTGCGGTGCCTACAGTCTATTATTTTAAAACCAATACGGTTATATGCAAATGATATTGTGTTTTCATTATTTGAGATCCTTTTGCTGCAGCTGACAGTGCAGTTCTCATTGGTCTCATAGCTGAATAAAAACCCAAGCCTTGTTGGAGATCCAATGTGTAGTTTTGCACATATTAATACAGCTTCTGGGCACATACTTATAAGATCTTTTGTTGAAAGAAACCCAAAAATGGCCCAGCCCCCAAATGTTTCCAGTGAAGCTGTTTATGATTCAGTTCTTGTTACTTTCTGGCACCGCGATTACAATATGCCCCTCCCCACTCAATTTATAAGGTGCCGCTGCCTTTGTAAACTCTCTGATTGGCCCAAAAAGCAGCAAAACTGTCCTCCTTAATAGGCCATTGTGTCATATTGCAGACCACTGCCACACGATTACTCATTGAAATTAATGTACAATGTTCAGGTTAACTTTGGTGATCATCCAGTGCTGCTCTGTGCTTTTTGATATAACCTATTTAAGTATTTTTTTTTTTTTTTACATATTGTGTAATTGAATAGGAAACAAAGTAACATTAAGAGCTAAGGACAATATATATAGAGTGAGTATATTTCCTGTGTAGAGACAAGAAATAGAGGTACAATTGTAGGTTTCATTTCTTTTGTGAGCTCGTACTTATACATTTATATCTATTCACACCTAAAATCCATTTTTACATGAGCACCAGTTACATTACATAACATCACATTCATTCTTTGTTAGGCAAGGGGAGATTAAGGGATTTTCCCAGAATCACAGGATGTCCGAGCCGACGCCGAGACACGAACCTGATTCGCTAGTTTCAAAGTCGGCAATGCCAGCCGCAAAGGCACATCTTTCTAAAACCCGTTTTACACTTAATTTCATTACACAAAGCAGACACTTTTTACAGCAGTTGTCTTATAAGAGGCCTTTATCCAGCTTCTTGGTTGTTGGAGTTGAATTCTGGCGCTTGCATCTACAACACAAATAGCACTTCAGTCGGTGTTGGCTCTTGGTAATATTTCAGATTAGAACCATGATTATCCACATCTGAAATCTGTGTACACAATGATTTTGATTCTTACAAAGCCAATAAAAATACTCGAGGATTCATAAGCCATTATGGAGCTTTTAATTGTCTTGTAAAATGTGTTTTTAGATATGTTTTTCGTTCGTAATTTGTAAATAGGGCATTGGCTTTGCGGCTTTGTTTCCACTTCTTTTGGCATATCGTATGAATGTTCATGCCATCAGTAACTTACATTTTACTGTTGTTTCTTTGCATTTATAGTCGTGCCTGTGTTGTCCGAGGTCAAGTGGTGGCTGTTGATGGAACCCCACTAGTCGGCGTCAATGTCAGCTTCTTGCAACATGGCGACTATGGATACACCATCAGTCGACAGGATGGAAGGTAGATTGATTCAATATTTTTTTTATCGTACCAGGATAGCCCTGTATGTTTCAATATGGTGTGTATTTTTCATTTTCCTCAAATTGTCTCGCCAAATGCAATAAAGTACAAAAAGAACACCACATTCATGTCGATCTACTGAATTAGAGCCCGATTCACAAAGGGTCTCTCCACTGGTGGTGACGGCCCACAGGGGCTTCCGTACTTGTGGCGTGACCTCCATACTGCAGTTACCCACTGCAGGGCCTTTGTGAATTGGCCTCAAAGTATCTAAATGCTTCTCTGACATTGGCAGTATTTTCACAGAAATTATGTTTAAGTTTTATTTCTCAGTAACTCAGTTTAGTATATCATTTTTTGGGCAGTTCCTTTCCTCTAAAATGCTGCCTGACCCACTTGTTGCTCGCACTCTCCGTGTCTGTATTCTACCCCATGTAATGTCCAATGTCCCGTGCCATTGCCCTTCAATCTCTTTTTGCCCTAATTACTTCTAGCCTACTTCTAGCCTTCCTACATCTAGAAATACCATGTTCCCCTACTGACTTTGTTACCACTTCAATTTCTGCTTTCAACAAGAAAGCATTGTATACGCTATAATATTACAGGAAAGGACTACAACCCTCCTCTTCACCATATTCACTTACTAAGGTCCTTGTTAGTTCTCACATCCATGTAATGGATCCTTGCTCTATTCAAAATTCATCCAGATTGTTTGCCTTCACTCCTCCTGTTTTGCTGGATTTGTTTTGCTGGTGTTAGGACTCTGTGCACTGTCGCACTGCTGACCAGTGCTAAAGTGCCTGCTCTCTCTCCTTCAAACATGGTAACATTGTCTTACATCTATTTGGCACATTTAACTAATTGGTAAGTCCCTATTAAATGGTACTACATGTACCCAAGGGCTCTAAGTTAAATGCTACTAATTGGCCTGCAGCACTCATTGAACCACCAACCAAAGTAGTATTTTAAAACATGTCTGAGGCCTGCCACTGCAGCTTGTAGTGCAGTTCTAAACTATCATTTGGACCCCGCAAAATAGACCTGTTGCCAGGCCTAAACCTTCCTTTGTAATACATATAGGTCATCCCTAAGGCAGGCCCCATGGGTTCATAGGGCATGGTAAAAGGTATTTAAAAGGTAGGATATGTGTATTTATGTTTTACATGTCCTGGCAGTGAAAAACTCCTAAGTCATTGTTTTCTGCTGTACGGCCTATCTCTCTCATTGACTAACGCTGGGTTACCTTGTTATATTTATTAAGTGATAACTTTGGAATGGGAGTAGATCGAGATATGCTGTTGAGATTTAAAAGACTTGTAATGAAAAATCCTCTGTAATGGTAAAGTCACAATTCTGCAAATACCACTGGGTCTCAAGACTGTGAATGACTCTGCTGTAGGGGTTTGTGATTACTCTGATGTTGGTGTTTGTGTATTGCTTCTACACAGTAACACGAAGGAGGCTTAGTGTGGACAGAGTAGGACATCCTGGCAGGATGACTGGCAGGGGCTGTACCCACAAAGGTACATATAAATATCCATCCCAGCTCCGTCTCACCTCAAGAAACAATGATATACATGTCTCAATTTCAGAAGTATTTCTTCAGTCAGTACAGGCAGAAGCAGAGGAGGTGAGCTTCTTGTATGCTCTTGAGCAAGGTACTGTAAACATATCCCTGCCTCTCCTTAGTCATTCGTGGGAGAAAGACCAGACTATTTCTAGGGTTGTGGAACAATCCACAACTCCTCCATCCATTCTGATGCTCTGTACCTCAAGGTTTCTTCCTCACCACAGTTAATTAAATCTTTACAAAGACTCTCATGGACCTAGGTGGCACATTGCAGGAATAAGATTATCTCAGTATGCCAATGACATCCACGTTTACATTAAAATATCAAGAACATACATCATTACTACCCTGAAGATATTCCTGGAAAAAATGGATGAACTCATTCCTTTTCAAAATAAAACTCTAAAAACTGAAGTCCTTCTCTCGAGGTGCCACACCCTCCTTGGTTTTTAAAGCTAAATCCATTGTATTCACCATCACCTATACTATTTTCTTGGCTCTACACATCTCCAAGCTAGCTAAAACTGTCTCACTCAAGCTTCATCTTCTCAGAACACTTAAATCATCCATTCCATCTGAAGAATTTAGGACCCAAAAAGTGCAACCCCCACTGAAAGCCACCCTACATGCAGCAGCCCACATCATCAAAGGCTTGGAGAAATGAAGCCACACTACCTCCTCATGAAAGAACTCTACTGGCTCCCACATTAAGACGTATTTTATAGCCAAATCTGATAGTTTGGGAACATTACACGCATTTCAAGTTGTTTTCCTCTGAGTATATTATTCTGTATCCATTACATAGCAGTAAAGGGCACTTTAACCCCGGAATTAATCTGAACACTTCAAGCTCAATCGTCGTTTATATATAGCTGTAGTAGACCCTCGTTATTAGACCGAGAGAATGCCTCACACAATGCTAACTTAGATTCAACATTAGGTTGAAACTAGATATTCGTTTTTGTTCTCTACCCAGGCTTGAGGCAAAGCCTGAACATATTCTTTTAAGCTCTTGATAAAATCGCTTCAGTCAAAGCGGATTGAGGAATGAATCGAGCTGCCCTACAGCAGTGACAAAGGGATGAGAAAAAAGGTTTCATGAGCTATTGCTTGTGAAAAACCTGCAAATGTTTAACTGAGACAGTCCATGTTTAGCACTCATATTTTGTACAACGTCTACCACAGTTACAGCAATTAAAAGCTAATACACTGTTTTCAACATAGACCTGTTTGTGTCTTTATAAATGTCCACAAGATGTATTAATAATGATAGTATTGATAGTAAGTATGAAGCCCCATTTCCAATGTTAGGAATGATAGGAAAAAACTGTCTGGAACAAAGGCTTGGAACAATGTAGAGAAGACATAAGTGAGAGCTCTGCACGCATGAGAGCAAACAAGAATATGACTAAAGAATCAAAGAAACGGTTGCACTCGCTGGTGATAAAAGTACAATAATAAAGTAATCCTTGAAAAGTTTTTTGTGGTGCTTGTGAGTACCACCTCCTAATCTCTAGAGGTGTGTGGTAATGAGCAAGAAAAAGCGCCTATAGGAAAAGACGTTCTCACTTAGCACTCCAAATACGACGATACACTCGTCTGAGTAATGAAGGTAACATCGATGTAATTCAATTAGATAAAGTATTTAATCCATGATGAATAATTCATGTATGATAATCCTCAAACATCATCTTTTCTTTCCAAATGAAGATGTGGTTCACATATGTATAATTCATACAGTGAGAAAAATAATTTTCCTAAACAAAATGAGAAATAGGAAAGTCGGCTGAAGTCCAAGCGTAACTGAATGCATAGAAAAACACGTGTCTACAAGATGTTAGTAAAGGGTGCATGATCTCACAGAATCACAGGGAGTAACAATGTAGAGAAGACATAAGTGAGAGCTCTGCACGCATGAGAGCAAACAAGAATACACATCTCACTGTGTGATTAATTAGTAGTAGCAGTGACCAGAGAAGGGGAGTGATTAGTAGGCATCTCTGTATAGGCAAGTACATTATTTTCATTTTATCATTGGAGGCAAGAAGAAAGCATGAGCTAGATCTGTCTTGCGTGGCCTGTCAATTCTAGCTCCCTGATGGCTGATCTGCATCCACCCCTCCTTCTCTACAACTGTCCTATGGTGCCATAAGGCCAGATATGACACGGAAGAGCCACACCCTCTGTAGAAAACACACATATGACTTGCAAGGAGCTGTAAGAACCATAAACATTTGCTCCGTCTCACCTCTCCGCGTGTACCTCCCAAACATCACACTCCCCTGGGGCCTCCATCCTGTTGGGGACCAAGTAACCCTTTTAGCACTTGACGCTCAAGGTAGTGAGGCAAAGCTGCCCACAGCTGGCTCAGAAATTGATGTTGACTACAAACTTAAATTCTGCAACACAACAAATAACACGCAATAAAACAATGTACATCCATTGTTTGTTTCTTTTAAAATGGAAAAGAAAGTTAATATAAGGGATAATTTACCATCTGTCATACCTTATAATAATATTGCAAGCCACCGAGGAGTTCTATAACCATATAGAGGAAAGAGGCCTAAGGCCAAGTTCCTTTATTGGGTTATGGAACTCCAAGGTGACAAGCAGCATCCCTATCATGTACGCCAGGTGGTACTTTATCCCATATGATGCATGGTCGTGCCATCACCTTTCCCACAAACTGCTTAAAGCCCTGTTGCATTTCTCTTTCATATGAGAGAGCAAGCATGTTTGCAAACATGAAGAATACAAATAAAACCTAGAGTGCAAATAAAAAATAAACATGCTCTCTCTGCTTGTCATTCAAAGCTAGATAAACAGAGCAGATGAAAAGCAACATTTATTTTTGCTGCTAAACAGCTGCTTCAATTATGCTCCATATTGCCACGTCAGAACGCGATTGTAATACCTTATGATAGTTGAGTTCTGACATCTTTTCTTTCTAATCGGACTGGATGTGTTACAAATCACAGATTATAAAGAAATTAGAGGCTGGGGTTTATACAGGGATTACAGAACCCAATGTACTGTACACAGCTAAATACTATGCACCATATTGCAAGGATGTGCTAACAGGCATCTGAAAAAAATCCAAATCACAAAAAAGAGGGGATCACAATGTTAAAAGCAAGTCTACATGATGTGTTGATGCTCACCTCAACATATTTGGTTCATTAGGATCCCATCTAGCCTAGGCTTATTTACAGACATAGCCTTTGCCACTCTGTTGGCTTTGATAGTGTGCATTTAAATCAAAATCATAAAGCCACAACCTTTGGCAATGACCAGTCCAAAAATAAAAACCCTTTGCTAATGAAGAGTGAACACAACGTTATGATGCTCATTCGCCTGTGGGATCATGAACCGGCCTTATTGGCATTAGAAACATTTCAATATACAAAACATTGCACAGCAATGAAGAGTTCAGTGATAGACCACAGTTTAACTTTTCTCACCAGATCATCTAGTTGCCTCTCAGGAACCTCGATATCATAGACCCCAAAAGCATGCCCAGGTAAACACAAAAGCTGAGATTTGACAGCATCTGAAGCTAGCTTTACCTTTCATTAGGGTTAACTATCCCGTTTCTCAGGAGGTTTAGGATGAGTACATTTGTGGATTGGTAAGATGATTGTGAGGGTTCCCTGCTGTCTGTCAGTCTCTTGGCTGAGGCTGGGCAGGGAAAGACTTCAACTCCCCCACAGCGGACTATGCTTTTAAAGTCCGGGGGCTCCCTTTGAGTAGAAGAGGTCACTTCTTTAGTCCTGAGGCAGCTGGAAAACAGGCCACACTTCCTCCCACTTCAAATGATGGCATTATAGTTAACACAGCCTACCTACGCTGAAGTTCCCCTGGGGATCCAAGACCACACAGGTTCCTTTGGGGATTATTACAGATCCCGCTTTGGATTCTTTGATGAGGAAGGTGACCCAATCCCTCAGGGCACCTACTGCAGCAATGGTAAAGCCAGACGCTAGAAGCTTCTTCTTTTAGAGACAACCTACACCCCTTGGGGTCAGTTTTCCATGTAAATCACTTTGATGCTTTTGGGTCTTGTACGCACCATTTAAAACCACTAACTAAATACATTTGCCAATAGTGTTAGGCTACTCGTGGCATGCTCCAGCTACCAGGAAGGAGTGTTTTTCTTGAACCTCTTGACCCTCACAATCAAGTTGATGTAAGTTGGTGCTAACTGCATCCTCTAGCACTGCTGTTACTGACTATGTTTGTGGCCCAGGACTTGATAGGTAAGACACATAAATGACCCTACTGTCTCATGTCAATTAAAAGTCTCCAACAAGCCTGTGAACACGTTTGCCACCCCCAATGCCTAAAATACACTCAATTGTAACAACATTAACCCCATCTCTAAAAACTCTGAAAAATCTTTAAAAAGTTGCCATCAACAACAATCACATTCTCCCCTTCTCCATCATCAAATCTTTCAAACCTGAATTACTAAAGCCCTTTTTCAACATTGCCAATTCCTTTCTCAAGGCAGATATTTACTACCCTCTCAACCAAATCCCGTTCTGACCTTCCGAAAACAAATGGCTTACTTGAACTTCAAATTAACCACCGGTCAACCAATGACCCTTCTTCGAATCAGTATTTGAGAAATAGCAATGTAGCTCTAATTTTCTATCCTCTCTCCAGTTACTTTTAATATGCACCTGAAGTTTCTGGGAGAGCTAGTAACGAATCATGCCATAAGAATATAATATGCCAAAAACATCCACCTCTTTCTCAGAGTGCTATCAGCCAGTGATAGAAAGTGATTGAATCCTGGATACTACCCTTATATTTATGGTTTCAAGCAACCAATGGCTAGCCGCGAAAGTCCAATGTTCACAATAGTACTCAGGTATGATTCTTCTTGGCTTCTCCCCCATCCCATTCTCTCCAAGGCCCAAATTGCATATATTTGAACCACTGATGGACAATACTTTTGTCCTGAACAATGATAGTTGGTGCAAATTATGGTACAAGATTTTTTAGCACTGGTGCATATCTATAACACTTGTGTTCCAAACGTGATACATCCACTGGGTTCTACATGGGTTTGAAGTGTACTCACAATAGATGATCAATGAAAATATCATTCAGAAATTTTACACCATGTTGGACCAGCTCACCCTTGCCGACAAGGTCAGACTCTTCTTCCAAAGTCAAACTCTTACGCTATGGTATATGTCCTCATACATTTTACACCAATTAGAGGAAAGAGGCAATTTATCACGTACCATCAGATGCCCCCTGAAAATATTCTTTCTTGCAGATGCTTACATCATCAAAGCTCAAACGATATTCACCACCAAGTGAGATATACAGTTTTCCCCATTTGCAGAACAAGCTTTTTTCAATATCAATTGCATATTTTTGTTTTCCAACAACTCTACCTGCCGCACAATTGCCCAACAAATTGTAAATCACAACTGTTTGTTGAACCACCCCCTGTCATCATGGCCTGGCTTGAAGTCCACAAAAGTAAAAGGCCTTCTCTGTATTTACTCCTACAATCTGAAATGAACAATCCCCAGTATTTAAGATTGGCTCTCACTCTCCCTTTTAGGCTACGGCCATTCATTAAGGAGCAGAAAATGAACATTTAAGGCATTTCGTCCTCTCCTACTCGGGACAAGAACATCACTATGTCACAATCTTTTGGCACCCTCCAATGTCCAGGTGCAATCTGACAGCAAAAGTACATGTGTGGCATGCTTTTCGCACCTAAAATAGAACCAGATGCTTTACCAAGAAGAAATGTGTTGGTAAATAAGACCAATTCAATGACTTGTTGCGGTAATAGTCTGAAATTAGAAAAACGCTGCTGTGTTGTGGTTGTATGTTCTTAAAGAGTTTGATGTTGAAAGCTTCTTCTTTCCTTGGTTCTTTTCAGTTTTGACCTTGTCACCATTGGAGGCATCTCGGTCACCCTCGTCTTCGAGAGATCACCCTTTGTTTCAGAGAAGAGGACGTTGTGGTTGCCCTGGAACAGGTTCATTGTGGTGGATAAGGTTGTGATGCAGCGGGTCGAACTGGACATTCCTTCCTGTGACATCACTGGCTTTGTCAGCCCCAGTCCTGTGGTGCTTGCCTCACCCTTGACAACATTTGCTGGCTTCTGTCCCCAAAGAGGAACAGTTATTCCAGAACTGCAGGTAAAATGATGCCTTCTATTGGTTGGTAATTTCCACATGTTTAAAGCAAACCAGTATTTGCAGAATATATGTACAGTAACCAATAATTGTTAATTAATTACAGTAGTTCAGAAGAAAATTGTACAATAGGGGTGTCAGTGTATCTCCATGAAGGCTGGATTTTCTGTATAACTGCATAAGATACATGTGCATAGAATTATTCTAAATGAAACTCATTTCCAAACTGGTATCATGAACATCTGGCACAGATGAACCCCTCCTGGACCTTCATAGGACAACCAAGGGTGTATCTAATTTTCTTTCAATGCGATGTCAAACACAGAAAGTCTTTTTCTTAATCTAGAGTGTTCTTCTGAGTTAATGTATGGTTCTGACATCAATTCCTGCAAAATTGGATCATTGTAACACTAATAGAAACTGCCACTAGTAGGAACCCTCATAGAATGAACATTTAATGACGGATTTCAAATGAGTGAGTCATTAGCTCACTATGGGACATTCACTGTACATCTAAGCCCGAACGTACCTAAGATATTTCTACTCTCATCTGCAGTTATTCAATTTCAAGGAAAACTCCCATATTTTCTTGTGGTCTTTCACCATAAAAGATGAACCTCAGGACACACATTAAAATTGTTTAATTCCAACTTGAGCTTATGTTGTCCTACTTGCTGGGAGTAGCTAATTGCCACTATGAAAACCCATTGTGCTCGATCCTATGCTTGCCCTTGTATAATCCTCACTGATCTAAAACAGATCTGTCTCTAGATTAAATCAATTTGAGATCCTCCGGGTAAAACAACTTTAAAAAAATGTTTGGCAATGTTTCGCAAAGCCACTGGCAGTTTGGTGATCAATTTCCATATCTAATAAAAGCACCAATGTTCCACATGTTGGGCCACATTTCTCACTTAATGGCACTGAAGTGCAGAAGTGATGAAAGCCCCCCATGAAATACGGCTGACTTTTGCAATTCCTCAAGTGGTCAGGGGGTGGGGAAACGGCACCCTAACCTCCTCACTTTGCAACTGCATGGCTATTACCCCCTGACAACTTTGAGAATAATGGTAAGGGAAGAACCACAATGGGAATGCTGGCACACTACTCGTTATCACATCCGGGACAAACAACCCACAGTATTAAATCCACAGCAGTACCCCTACATACACATAAACTAAAAAATACCAAACACCAAGTGGCAAGCTAAGACGGCGAGGTCCGGTAACACCACTGTGACCCGTTCCACTTTGAGGTACTGGGTGTAGAAGCGAAGATGACGGTCACATTGTTGCAGAATGGCATTCACTCAACTCACTTCCTTGCTACTGACTTGGCCACCGTGGACCTCATTTTCTTTAAGCTCTTTCCTGCTGAGGCTATTGGTTTGCCGGTGACAGTGGAAATGTTTGCAAACCTTTGCAGGAATAAATTGTTTGTCTCATTAGGAATGGAATAAGCCAAGCTTTCCTAGAAGGGAACATCTGAAGAAAGATACCTCATACATGATGAATCACATTGTCTATTGTGATTATATATATTGCACTGTCAGCATTTGTTGATCTGGAGCCCAGTACTGTACATTATAGCTGATGCAAAACGTTTGTATATCTAGGCTTTAGTTGCAATACAATTGAAAATAGACACATCCGGTTAATTTATGAATCCAGAATAACATAAAATATATATGTTCTATTATTTTTATTTTGGCTATTTTCACGAGGAATCCCAAAGCTCGAAGGCTGCTAAATAATTCTAATGTATGTGCTAAAAAAATCGCCTCTTGACACTCATGGCACGTGCCACCGCAGACAATAAACAGTGATAAGAAGAGAGTGGAGTTTATTGTGAATATCTAGGCCTGGTAGGGTCTGTTCAGGGTCCCCTTGATGTTCCATGCACCACCAAGGAGCCTCTATCCTGCGTCAAGTGTCTGAATGTTCAATGAGAGTTGATGGACCCTAGGGGGGTGTTTTCTTCCTCTCCCACAATTCAACTGTCAGTGCTCGTAGCAAATGCATGGTTGAAAATATTAGGGACAGATGACTCAAGATGGAAGAGGCATTTCACCATTTTCTTATACCTCCCTGAAATGTTTAAGTGCAGAGCATAAATACATAGAATCAATAGTATTTTACAGCTGAAAGCTAAAGTCAGGCCAATGCGCTATGCTTTTTCCTTTAACTACTCACACTGTAGCCCCTACAATTTCCACTAAATTTACCCTTAATGTCACACTGTGCTTCCAAGGCTTTTTAAAATCCTGTAAGAGGATGTAGCATTCGAGGGTGAACATAAGGTGTTGTTAAAGTCAGTTGGAGGCGGTGTGCCTGGAGGTTCGTTATTGCTATGGCAAAGGGTCTCCGAGTTGATTGTGATCCACTGATACTTGTGGGTAAACGGGATCTCCTTACAAAGCCCTTATTCTGAGACCTAGTGAACCGCCCCCCCCCCCTGTTTAAGATGAGAGCGTGACTCAAAGAAGACGCCTTCAGTAGCAGAACGTTCAGCAAAGCCAGGCGGCGGCAGCGTCTTCCTACCGGGGTACCTCATTGGTTCATTTCTGCTGGGGCAAGTGCCATTCGCCTGGAGTGCTGTCAGACGCTGAGGGGTGCTCTGCCTTGTTGTCATCGAGGAGGGGGCTGCTTGTTGCTGTCTTGCCTGCGGGGAGTCGAGGAGGGCTGTAGCACGACGCGGGACTCTGTGTGCCAGGATTCCGTGCTCTCTGCCACCTGTGCTCGCTCCACGCCCACCCGCACCGGACAGTTCTTAAATCCTCGCGGAACCCGCTGGCGCGGGTCCCGCTTCGCCTGGAGTGCTGTCAGACGCTGAGGGGTGCTCTGCCTTGTTGTCATCGAGGAGGGGGCTGCTTGTTGCTGTCTTGCCTGCGGGGAGTCGAGGAGGGCTGTAGCACGACGCGGGACTCTGTGTCCCAGGATTCCGTGCTCTCTGCCACCTGGGCTCGCTCCACGCCCACCCGCCCCAGCCCTACCATCCCTCATAAAGGAGGAGGCGCTACCCGCTACGCGGGACGCGAGCGGGACGCGCCGGACGAAGCCCGGACAAAGGGCGGACCGTCTGAGGCCGTCAGAGGCAGAAGGAGGCTGGGCTGGGCCACGTCTCTTGTTTCCGCTAGACCTGTGAGTACATATTCAGGTTTCGTACCCACTAAACTATGTCGACCCGTTCGGGTAAACTGTTAAGGAATGAAGGTGTAAGGGGGCCAAATCCAGCAAGCCCCATTATTGGATCTATGGACCGCTTCATTACCAGGGTGGCTGCGGTGATTGATAAGGAGATCGCAATGTCTGAGCGGCGTTTATCTGAGGTCTACCTCCCTTCGTGTCGTTCATCCCTGGGGGGCGATGCTCAATCATCACTTATAACTGCCAGTTCCCAGTTCCATGGCGATATTGCGCCTAGTGTTTTTGGTACTTCCTCAAACCCACCCCAGTTGGTTGACATTGAACAAAATATAGGCAGGCTAGAAAGTTTGGCTGCTCTTTTTCCAATAGTCACCATGGAGGATGATGGTCTTGGTAAACTGATTGCATCATCGTCCATCAACACCCCAAGTGAAGCCATTAGTGTTGTGGAACCTTTATTATCGTCCACCTCGCACTTGGGATTACCAGAAGGGGAGATAGTTAGGTCCCCCAATAATTCCCAAACAACCATCATTAGACAGGAGAATAGGCCCTTAAGCAAAAAGGTTCGTAAACGTAAAAGGGGCTGCCCAGTTAGACAGGCCGTGCTTTATCAAAATTCAAGAAAGCCTTTTGAAGTGGGTATGAGAACTACAAGGGTCAAAGCTACAGTGAAAAAACTGGCCATACCTGGGGATGTTGTAAACTCTCCTGAGGAGTCACACTCTGGCCCAAATAGTGCGAAACTTTTAAAGTTTACGGACTTAGCAACGGTAGAAATTATTCTTGAGAAGGTCTATAGACTCTTGAATCCGTTGCTAACTCAAGTTAAAGGCCTTGGGGATAGGATTGACAAACTCGAGCAATCAACCCTTGACGGCTTTCACTCACTTAAAGTAGCAGTTAAACAAACAAGTAGAGTGACCAAAGCTAAGAACCTGGTTGCTAGCGGAAACGTGCCTTCATCTCAGCGAGCCTCCAAGCATCCACTAGGCTGTGAGAAGGGAGCTTCTAATAGTCCATCTACCCTAGCTTCCACATCTATTCCAAGTCCCAAAGCAGGACTTCAGCAAAAGGGTTCTCAAACCCAGTTAGAGCCCGATAAAAATAAGCTTAAGTCTTCCCGACAGAAGCAGCCACCGGTAGTGAGTGGCACATTGGAAATTCCAAAAAAACAAGGGGCATGTACCAACTCTAGCAGGTTAGCCTTAGAGAAATCCCCTAGGTCCGTCCCCCATCCTACCACTAGATCAACCCTTTCACTTGTCTCTAGTAAACAAGTACGACAAATTCCCCCAGTAAACCTTCCACCAGACTGTCAACCCTTTGCGGCAGTCATGGTTAATGTGCCTCCTTTAAAGGACGGCCAGTTGGAAAACCATCAATCACTTAAGAATAAGTGTATCCACTGGCTAAAGGCAAATAAGCCAATCCCGCTAGGTGTGGATGGCATTATACTGAGTGTCCGTAGAGTGGACTGGGTTGGACACGGGGAAAAAACACAGGAGGGGGACTGTATAATTGTAAATTTCCAAGACCCAAGAGTGGTACCATCGATTTGTACCCCTGTTCCTAATATGGGGGTCCCGGGGGTCAAAGTGGTAGACCTTTCCTTCTTTTATCCCAGGCAAATCATTGACTTTAGCGGTGGAAGCTTAAGTCCCCCTGTTCTTGTCCAGAATAGGAATGGGGTTTTAGGGGACACCAGGGAGAAAAATTTGTGGCCAGCGGGACCCATCTGACTGGAAGTTGGGCAGAGAGTAGATTCTGTGGAAATATTATCACTTAGCAAAAGTAATCCTATAAGTGGGATAGGTGACCTTATACCCACCTTGCATGACCCTTGCTGTCCTCACGTTTTCCCGAGGAGCTCTACAGGTGGGGACACTCCGGCGCCCTGCAGCACTCCGGCTGTGACGGACCTTGCCCTTAAGGTTTTCAGCTGGAATGTCGCGGGGATTGCAGGAAAGTTGCCCCTCCCTGACTTTATTAGGCAGGTTGATGAGCACTCTCTGTGCCTCTTTCAAGAGACATGGAGTTGTGTGCCGGTCCACAGGGTGGGTTTTTCCTCCTACTTTTCCCCTGCGCATGTCTCATCTTCAGGGAGGGGGCGCCCAGCTGGTGGCCTCCTTATCTGGGTTGCGGCATCTCTTGATTGCAGAATTATGGATTTCCCCACAGGTTCTCCTGACATTCAAAACATAACCTTAATAGACCAAAGGGGGAGAGTTGTTTTAAACGTTTATGATGTTTATGCCCGGGGAACCGTGGGCGGGAGAAAGTCTCCTGTAATATCTTTACTCGAGACTTTGTTAAACAACACCCCATATAAGTCTCGTACATTGGTTGCAGGTGATATGAACTGTACGTTCGAGCCTTTGGGTTCGGACGTTTCCCTCGACCAAGAGGAGGAGGACACTAGGTGGGGGATTCCGGTTCTGGAAATCCCACCGATCAAGAGGTGGTCAGAAGTGGCGCTTCAGTTATACTCCCTGAGCCTTGAATTCAATCTAAGGGCTGTTAATGGGAGGACACCCTCGGATAGGCTGGGCGCACACACGTATAATAGGCCTGGACATACATCTAGGTTAGATTATCTTTTAGTAGACGTGTGTCTATGGCCCTATGTAAAGGATATGCAGGTGGTCCCCTCGGTTGAAAGCGACCACAACCTCCTTTCTCTAAGTATGGCTCAGTGGTGGCGTCACTCAAGTAAGGTTTCTATAAACCAGGTAGCAGCACCATCTGAGGTATCTGAAGTCTCCCCTTGTGGTAGGCGAATTAAATGGGCCAAACTGGTTTTATCAGAGGGGAAGGTAGAAGAAATAAAATCTCTCCTAAACCATACGGTATTAAACCTTGGAACATCCTCGGAAGGTGTGGGCAGAGCGAGTGGGCTCTTCGTCTCCCTGATAGATGCCTTGACTAATGTCTTTACTCTTCACCACAATAAATTGGGTAATAAACTCTCCAAAAAACCCCTCGATGGTTGGTATTCCCAACCATGTAGGGTTCTTAAGGCTAAGTTAGTTGAGGCGATCAAAGTTAAGTCCCGTCTTGAGATACAGGAAGCAAGGAAGGCCTACAATAACTCTCTTAAACTAGCCAGGAGGGAGTGGGAAGATAAACATTGGGATGACCTGCTTCAGGCCAGCAAAAGTAGAGACCCAAGGGCATTTTGGAAACTTATAAGTGCACGGAAAAGCCCCGATGCACTTATGAGACCCTGTAACATCTCGCCACAAAGCTGGGTAAAGCACTTTGGGTCTTTATACCTCCCTCCAGATGAGGATGGTAATGGGGGATGGTTCTTACGCATATAATCGAACCTCATGCCTACGATCTCTTTACTCCGCTAGAACTTGAGGGGGTTATAGGGTGGGTAGCCCCACGCAAGGCTGCGGGTCCCGATGGCCTCCCGGGAGACCTTATGAGGGCATACCCAGTGGAATGGGCACGGGTCATAGCAGCGCTACTTAATGATATCATGATGGGAGGGGCAGTACCTGAATCCTGGAAAGGGGCGGTGGTGGTCCCAATTTATAAAAAAGGGTGCAGGGAAGCTCCAGGTAATTACCGTCCCATAAGTCTGATCGACTCCACCCAAAAGATAGCAGGTAAAGCTATCCTTGGAAGGATTCTCCATTGGGTGGAGGAGAATAAAATTCTTTCAGAATTTCAGGCAGGTTTTCGGGTTGGAATGGGGACAATTGAGCAGGTGTTTAGGCTGGTATTATTGTGGTGGAAGGTGGTGGAACTGGGCAAGGGCAGGCTTTATCTGGCCTTTATAGACCTGAAGACTGCCTTTGACCTAGTCCCCCGAGAAGATCTCTGGAGGGTACTTCTCGAGCTGGGCTTACCCCCTTACATCTTGTCACTTCTTATCAGCCTTCACGCCAATACCTTTGCCCAGGTCCGTTGGGGTAAAAACGGTGAACTTACTGAGAAGATTCCAGTCTCTAGGGGCGTAAGGCAGGGCTGTGTCCTGGCACCAACCCTATTTTCACTTTATGTGAACGGGGTGGTAAAACATCTCCAGCAAGAACCAGCCGACGCCCCCTGTCTCGGAGGAGTCCGGATCCCCACCCTGCTATTTGCGGACGACACACTCCTGATTTCGAAGACCCCTCAAGGTCTCCAGAAATTATTAACACGATTTCAGGAGTTTTGTGATGTAAGAGGATTAACAATAAATGTGGATAAAACAAAATATCTAGTCCTAAATCCTCCTAAGAAACTGGGCCGCCCACCGACTCTAAATTCGACCCCCCTAGAGAAAGTAGCCGAATTCGACTACCTTGGCATCCGGATTACGGATAGGATGTCCTGGGTTAGCCATATTGATAAAATGGTCCTCAGTCATAGGAGAGTGGGAGGTGCCCTTATGAGGGAGTTCAGGGCCTCTCCAAGAAGATCACTCACCCCAGTAGTTGATATTTACAAGGCTAAAGTAGTGTCATCAGCCTTGTATGGTGCAGAATTGTGGGGCCACTGTTGTTTGAAAGACCTAGAGACAGCGGAGAGTAAGTTACTGAAATCCCTTATCTCCGTCCCCCTGAGTACTCCATCCGTACCTGTCAGGTTGGATATGGGTTGCAAAAATATTAAAGACCAGGCCCAGCTTCGCCCGCTTTTGTTATGGACAAGAATCTGGAGGGGTGAAGAATTGAAATCTTATGCTGATGCCTTGGGAGAAATTATGAGTTTGGGGGGCTGGGCTAAAATAAAGTGGCTCAGAGATACTAAAAAGCTTTTGGAGAATGTCGGTCTAGGAGGCTGCTGGTCATCACGTTCAGCCCCTACAAAAGAAGTTGTCAAGGCGCATTATTGGAACTGGTGTGCGGAGCGGTTAAACACAACCTCTAACCACTGCAAGTCGACTGTCGCCTTTTTGCAAATTAAAGACACTGTGGCTTTTGAACCCTACCTGGACCTGATAACTCTCCCTTATGACCGAGCCCTTTATTTCAAATTTAGAGTTGGATGTCTCCCCCTAGGTGCATTGGTATCGAGTTGGTCACTTGTGCCCCGCATTTCTCCCAACTGTGCGTGTTGCCCTAGCAAGGCCGAGTCTATTGTACATGTCTTATTTGTTTGCCCGGACTATGCAAGGCCCAGGAGTGTCTGGTTGAAACCCCTCTGTCGCAATATGGGCACACGTAGTCACCTTGAAGCCCTGCGTATTTTAACTACGGATACTTCCCCCCTTTTAGTGTGTGGAATTGCGAAATTTTTAAAGTGGTCCTGGCTTATTCGCTGCAAGAGATTGTCAGTAGCTGTTTAATTCTTTTTTAGATAATTTATTATGGGAAATTTATGCCCTTTTTATATTTCTTATGACTTTGATACTGGCTTCTTGTAACTGTGATTTTTATGTGTCTACTGTATTTTTTATGTGCTTACAAGATATCTTGCATATCGAATAAAAGCTTATGACTGACTGACTGAAAATCCTGTAACAATGCTCTGTTCCAGTATTTCTAGTAAGGGAGATTTCAATTCAGCTCAAACAAGGGGTGCGGGAAAATGCAGGACATTCCATCCAAATATTTGTAACTTCCTATGGATAATCTAACAGCAAACATAAAATCTCCTTGTTTTTAATCTGCGGGAGAAAAAAATTGAAATATATCTTTTTTTAGACACTTCAGGATGACTTTTTGTTGTTTTTCACTTATTTTATTTAAAAACATTTACCATTTTTTTCATAGAACATTTTGTTACTGTCATTTATTTGCAAAATTGTGGATTTAACAGTTACAGAAATGAAATTAAAATGCCAACCACCACTAATCTTTTTGCAGAGAAATGTTCTCTTGATAATACAGCAAGTTTCCATCACCCTGAGGCCGATTTATATGTTGGCATTGTTTACATACACACCGCCAACATAATGGTCCGCCTGCCTGATCTAATTGCTGGTGGACCATATGTCTGGCTACGCCGGTGACTACCCCGTCAGCGCCACAGATAAACCTCTCCCACGGCCCTTACTCCATGGCTACATGTTCGCCTGCCCAATTTAGATGGGCGGACATGTAGGCATTTTTTTTACTGTCCATCGCCTCCAAACGAACCCTGGTCGTAAGATACAGCAAAATGTAATTAATGCTCACCCACCATGTGAGATTACTCCTGTGACAAGCAGAGCATTTTTAAAAAACATTTTTAAAGAAAAAAACACCTTTTGGAATGTTCTTTTTGAAAATAAAAAAATAAACCTGTTTGGTGCAGGATTGCATGATGCTGATGCAACCCTGCCCCAAAGAGCGATATGCACTGACAGGAACCACCGTAACAGTTGTTCCTGTTAATGCTTTATAAATGGCCACCAGCTTAGCAATCATTTATAAATTTGGAGGGTGGTCCCTTCACCAGGGGGACAGAATAATTTACTATGTCCCCCTAAAGGAACAATGGGACGTCCGCCATGATATAAATCGAACACCCTGTTTTTTGTAATTATATATATTTTAAGGTCATTGTACGACTCAATAATTGCCATCTTTTATGCTGTGCATATTGTGAGGGGAATTTAAATATTTCCTGTATGCAAGGCGTTAAGCATTCTAACACATTTAGAACACATTGCAATCCAGAGTTCAAAGAATTATGTTCCTAACTATATGCAAAATGTTTCTCTTTGCCAGGTGGTACATGAGGAGATTCCAATTCCATCCAGTTTCGTGAGACTCAGCTACCTGAGTAGTCGCACACCTGGATACAAAACCTCACTGCACATCATCTTGACGCACTCAAACCTCCCTGCCGGGCTGGCAAAAGTGCATCTCAGTGTGGCCGTGGAGGGACGGGTGGTCCAAAGATGGGTTCCTGCTGCTTCAAACCTGATCTATGCTTTCGCCTGGAACAAGACCGACATCTATGGGCAAAAGGTTTCTGGCCTGGCCGAAGCATTGGGTAAGTTACATTCCCCTTTTTATTTATTTGCAGTGAATAAATGCAGCCTTTTTATAAACTGTCATAGTTTTACTCCTTCTGAAATGGTTCAGATTTGTCTTAAGCATTCTCAGAAATATCAATATTATTACATACCAAACATCTTCATAAACCTTTGACCACAAAGTACAACATCATTTAACAGGCCAGGTTCTTTGAACAGAAAAAAAGCATAGATGGGAAGCAGTGATGGCTCGGTGGGGAAGGACACAAGGGTGGCACCGTTGAATTATGTTACTAGGTAGCACTTCCTCCTTCTGCAGGTAACACACAAGGAAGTGAAGTATTGTGATTCAGCTTCTGTACTTCCAAGACCATTAAACAGCTAAGCTTTTTTTCCGAATATGAGACACATATGACTTAATGAAGTGATCCAAATTTTCTAGTGCATTTATTTAATGTGACCATTGGAATGGCTTAATATAGAATATGTTATTTCTTCTGTGGGTGCTGTAGATAGAGTTGTGGTATTATCCAAAAATATGGTGTTCCTTTTGGATTTATTGAGTGAAACCTGCCTCTCAAGTCACCATCCTTTAGCGGCTGCCTCTTGCTGTGGAATCATCATCGCCTTCTCAAAAATCCACGTACCTCCTTGAACTTCATGGGGATCTCACTGTGAGCACAACTTCACTACCCTCCCAAAACACCACACTTCAGCACCTGTAGCTTCTACCCTGTGTAAGATGATGCATTGTTGAAGTAGCAACATTCCAGTCGAGGAGTTGGTATCCATGGCAGATGTGTGGCAGAATCATGCTAGCCCTGGTAGTTGTGATTCAATAAAATATGTTAGAACAGTTACCTAAGTCAGGAAAAAGAGTTCTTTGTGTCCAGTCTTGGATGACCCTGACCTACACACAATCTTCACTCCTTCCCTTCTTCTGTTGTCTCTTAGCATGTTACTAATGTTTTTGACTGACCCTTAACTACAGCTTCTGTACATTCAGCCTGGAGCCATGCAGTGATGTTCCCATTGCTGGAATATTCCAATGGGTGGGAATCTACTTGACCCGCGGCAAGCAGCTCCAGGCTTTTCAAAATAATGGTAACAATAGAGACGAGTTACCACTAAGGAGTTTAGAGCCTGCAGCTCCCTCTCACATTTTCTTCACCATAATGGTGTTGGGTTGCCTGTGGTTTGGCTTTTGTTCATGTGTTGTGGGTGAAGACGCCAATGCAGTGTGTGCAGGGTGAACCCTGCTGGTGGTGGAGTGGAGAAGCTACTAGGTAACATTGGTATGGCCTTCGGCAGTATGTCCATTTTGCAAAGGTGCATTGCATGTGCATATGATGTGGTCTGTTTTATTTGTGGTTTTGAAGAGTGACGCAGGTCCATAGCTGCATACTGTGGATGCTGTCTTAAATTCTGAGAATGTGCAGGGACTATGTGTGTATTGTCATCCATTAACGGTGAGGAAGAGAGGTATGTTATCATGAGTTGCCATCAGCATGTTTGCTTACACCGTGCTGGATAAATAGGAGTATGGAGTCATTGTACGTGAGGGCGTGGCAATGTGTTTCATAGATTTGATACTCAATCAGATGAAAGCAGTTACATCTCTTGATGTGAAAAGCAAAAAAGGTCTGTAACCCGTTATGCCCTCATGCTAATACATTTTGCTCCACTGCATACAAAAAACAAGAAAAATGGACGGACAAATTGATTTGCAGTGGTATTGTTTGCACCAGTGCAAAGCTTGCTGCAAGAGATCCTGTGTCTGTGGAATGGAGTTCAGGAGTTTAATGGCTGATATTAAAGAGGGCTTGAAAGCTACTAAAGGAGAAGTTTATTTTCCATCACACACAACTGCATGTTTGTCCATTAATTTTTTATATGCTGTATCACCGAAGTAACGTTTGAAGAAATGATTATCTCTCAGGAAAGGTTATGTTCAAGCAAGTGAGAAGAACAGTGTATCAGCAGAAGTGGATATGTTCAGGGGCCTAGAAAAAGTGCTGGGTGAGACAGGCAGCTTCTGGGCACATGGTTACAATGACTGGAGAAGCAGAACTCACTCCTCTTGAGGACTGAGAGAATGGACAGATCAAAGGGACCAGAGGGGATATTTACAATAAAATTTCAGAGCACGGTGTTACTCCAAAATTAGTAATGACGCTCTCTGACATTCTTTAAACACAGGGATGTGTTGTATTTACATAAATATGGTGCACACCTGCGTCCCCCCTATTGCTGGCTCTGAAAACTGCATATCCCCAGCGAAGGAACCCTTGTGCCATGTTGCAAGGGTGTCTGCGCTGCAGGGGCGATTGTTTATGTGCAGGAAGGGTCACATAAACAAACCTTAAAGGTGATTTGCTATTTTTATGTGTGCAGCAAAATGCAGCACACATAAAAAGAGCAAAATAGGAGGAGAAATTAAAAAAAAATCTACGTATCACCAATCTAAGACTAGGTATTCACTGGTCTTAGTTTTTGACTCTGCCCCTTCCTTGTAAATATGGGGCAGCACCAAAAAGCAATGGGTGTTGCGGTGCAACTGCCACTGCAACACTCATTGCACGCCCCTTTCACGTTAAGTTAAGCGTGAACAGCGGCCTTATTTACAAGGCACTGTTAAGCCATGTTAAGTGGCTCAACACCGCCTTGTAAATAAGGAGAAGGGGATATCGCCACCAGAACGTCACCATTCTGGTGGCGATATCCTCTTGTAAATATGCCCCCAGATGTAAGTGATGATAGTAGAATGCCAGAAATTAGGACTGTAACGAGAGAGAAAGTGAAGGCATGAGATATCAAGTCATGTAATATGCAAGGTGAAGATCAGGGATTGAAAGATGGGATCAGCATTATAGTAAAATGAATAGAGTGAATAGGTGTAGGCGCAAGCATTTAAGGGCGTGCACAAAATGTGAGAAGAGAAGAGATGTAAGAGCAAGAGCTAATGAAGGATGGATTAAAAAAGCTAGAGAGGAGAAATGATTAGGGAAATGGAGAGGGAAGGATGTGAGAGAGGTAAAAACTGAGTTTGAGATAGAGAAGGGGAAAAAAGCACAGGAGAGTGCATGAGACTGAAGAAGAGAGAAGGATGAGATCAAGAGAAGTGTCGGAAAGAGAATGAGAGGGAAGGGAGAGAGATGGAGACATAGAAGGGGTAGAGAAAGAGAAAGAAAGCAAAGGGAGAAATAGAAAGAGAAGAATGGGATATAAGGTAAGAGAAAGCAAAGAAGAGAGCAAGAGAGAGACAGAGAGAAATAGAAGGCAGAGGGATGGAAAGAGAGGAGGGAAGTGAGGGAAAGAACACGGGGTGGAGTGCGAATGCGAGGAGGGAGGAAGACGAAGGGAGAAAGAAAAAGAGTGAGCGAGAGCACGATGAGGCAGAGAGAGGCTGAAGGGAAGGGAAAAGGAGAATAAGCCCCCCAGGCGGGCAATGGCAGGGGAGAGGTATAGTAATAATAAAGCTCATAGTACTCAAAGTCACAAAAGTAACATTTTTGGGAAAAAAAAACATGAAAGGGTGCTATGTACGGGCACATTGTATATAATTTGTGAAGCTAAGCTTCTGTATGAGCACCAGTAAATTTCACTGGGACAGAGACATACCCAGAAAGTGTACATTTATTTGCAAATGCGTCCTGTAATATAACCAAGGAAACCGTTGTTTGTCGAGAAAAATGAGTATGACAGAGATAAAATGGCACCGTCAATAATGGGTGGAGACAACAAGAGAGCAAAAGAGACAGAAGGTTAGAAAAGAAAGTGAGATGTTGAGATAGAAAGAGGCAAACCTTGAATGAGAAAGCGGGTGAGAGGGAGAAGAGGTGAGAGGAGAAAGAGGAAAAAGAGAGAGAGGGAATGCCAACATGGACAAAGACTGTATTCGTCACAAATGCTACCTGCAGGTCCAACACGTCACACCCAGCTTCTCTTTGGACCTGGTGACATAAAAAAACATGGTTTGCAGTGGCAAGGAAAAACAAAAAAGGGACAAATATGTAAACAGTCACTGACTCAATGTTGAGGTGAAATGTATCTACCATCTTAGAAGGGAGTGATTGTCAAGGCTCCACTCTAATATGGCATCTGGACTGGTATGTAAACAAAACATTTGTCGCCATTTTAAAGTACCTTTAATAAGCCTGTTAATCACACACATCTTTTTTATTTAATGATGAGTTGGTGTCTAGTTCCCTTTCCCTACTGTCCATTGGACGTGAAAAAGGAACTAATCATTATAAGCGATATCAAGGGTATTTGACACGACAGAAGGACTACTTCCACAATACCAACACAAGTACTGGTATCATATTGTCATGATCTGTGGGTCTAGCCCTGATCGGCAGGGGCCAAATTCTATCACCCTGGTGAAGGAATTAGTTCAGTGCACCAACACTAATTAGAAATACAGTTGGACAGTGACCCGTGACCCACACACCACCCACTGTGGAGGTGGTGTTTTCTGGACACAATTAGTTCCACTAGGTGAGCTCAGGGACACAGTGGAACTCAAAACCCTCTTTCACAAATGAATAACACACTCAACATAGCACTATGAAACACAAGTTAACACTTTAAAATCTTTATTTATAAAACCAAGTATAGTGCACAAAATATGAATGGTATCTACACAGAATAAGAACATTAATGCAGCAAAGCTTGACATGGCAAACGAAAACAGTGTGAACATTCCTAACATGATTAGTATATTCTTAGCATCCTAACACCTTATCACTACCTCTAAGTGCTATGCTAACCTTTTAGTAGAAGCAGAACATCGAAAGCCTATAAATCAAGTTTCTTAAGATAGAATGGTACACCATACTTCATAAATAAAATAAAAAAAGCTATTCTCTTTCACAGTCCTTGCCCGAGTATGATAAGCAGTGTCGAGATGAAGGCCACTAGAGAACTGGCCTGCTCTGCTCCCGGAGCAGCTCGACTGGGGCTTGTTGTCACGGCAAACTGGCATGACCTCTGGCTTGATAGTTGGGTTGTGAAGCCTCTCAAATTGATGGTCAGCTACCTGAGTTTTTATAGTATCAGATTGTGGATTTTATGTCATGTTTATAAATTTGGAAAAACAAAAAAACTAGAAACTAAAAAAGACAAAATAAGTATGGTGATAAATGTGTCATCTCAATGTACATGTAGATAACTTGCTCCTCATAACTAAAACAATAGGAATGTGCCAGCTTTCACTGTAAATGCCCATAGTGTTATGGAAGTGACCATATTATAAACAAAAATATGTCAGCCTTGAAAGGAGGTGGACATGATGCAGATATGATACTAAAACTTCTGCGCATGTCTAAAACTTACATTTTTTAATAGAAAGTGAAAAAGAAGAGTCTGCAGGCATGCACATGATACGTATATAGGAATAGAAAAGGTCTTAGCTGGGTTTGTCACAGTGCTCCTGACAATAGGCAATAAAGACAGACATCCACAATAAACATGCGGATTAAACACAAACTCCCACAATGTGACGTAATAGACAGAAAAGGGACAGATGCTTGCAATTTACTTTGACCCTGGCTAGTGTAAGGTGCAGGCAGAAAGATATTGTATAAATAGATCATTTCAGCTGGTGGACTGACTTTAAGAGGGTAGTCCCAGAGCCATCAATGAATAAAAAGTAGTTAGGGAGACATGTAAGGGCCAGCTTGTACCCTTGCCATCATTGTAAAAGCTTTAAAAAATATCTACTCTAATAAAAACAGCAGAGCTGAATGGTGGAAGGAAGGGGGTTTCAATGCAGGGTATAGGTAGGGAGAAGGAACATACACAGAGAGGGAGACACATATGGTCCTTCACACACTGTTGACATTATCAGTGGAGGAATACAATAACCAATAACATCTTCAGTGACTACCTTGAACACCTGACTTTCAAACTCAATGTTAGACCTGCATTCCTTGGCGTGGTTTTCTCCACTACCTTTTTGCCTTTAGACACCCTGTTTTGCTGACTTTCTTTTTGCTGGCCTTAGGACTCTGTGAACTTTACCATGCTAACTAGTGCTATCCAGTGTCTCTCCTTAAACCAAGGTAGAATTGGCTTGTCCCTACTAAAGTGGCACTACCGGTGCCAAGGCCTGTAAATTAAATGCTACTAGTGAGCCTGCGGCACTGATTGCGCCACCCACTTAAATAGTTCTTTAAACATGTCTCAAGCCTGCCACTGCAGCCTGTGTGTGCAGTTTTAAACTGCCATGTCGACCTTGAAAAGTAAACATTTTGCTAGGCCCAAACCTTCTTTTTTAATACATATACATCACCCCTAGGCTAGACCCTAGACAGCCCGAGGGCAGGGTGCAGTGTATTTAAAGTAGGACATGTACTTTTAAGTTTTACATGTTCTGTTAGTGAAAAACTCTTACATTTGTTTTTTACTACTGTAAGGCCTATGCCTCCCTTAGGCTAACATTGGTGTTAACTTATTAAATTTAATAAACTGTAATTTCCAAATGAGAAGAGGAAACCCATTCATGTTTGGTGTCTTTGGAATTATAATGAAAAATCCTAACTTTTTGTGAAGTCTAATCTTTAAATTATAATTTCAATAAAGGCCACTTTAAGAAACTTAGTATTTTCCTGTCTTAGCCATTTGGGGCCATATGTATGAAGCCAATTTGAATCGCAAACGCTGAAATTAGCAAATTAGCAGTGTGAAATGTATCACACAAAAAACCCCTCGCAAAATAAGGAATCGCAAATTTTGCGATTCCCTATTTTGCGATTGCAGTTAAGGAATCACAAATTGCCTTAAGGAATCGCAAATTACCACCAACTAAAAGTTTGTGGTAAATTGCGATTTCACGTGAAAATGCACTATTTTGCTTTTTTTGAAGTGCCATGTACCGAACATACATGCCCTAAGGGCATGTATGTGTGCCACATGTGCACACATGCACATTTCAGGGGTGAAACAGGGTGTCATTTTGACACCCTGGCACCCTTGAAATTGCAATTTGCGATTCTCTAATTGCGAATCGCAAATTGAGAATCCCTTCCCATTCATTCCTATGGGCCTCCTAGCCCATAGGAATGAATGGGAAGGTATTCCTTATTTGCGAATCTCAATTTGCGATTTGCAAATAAGGAATATGTGAGATTCGCAAAATTATTAGCAAATCCCACATGCATTGCATTTTGCAATTCTCAAATTGCGATTCGCTGAAAATCGCAAATTTGAGAATCGCAAAACTCTATTTTGATACATATGGCCCCCAGGTGTCTACAGCCTGTTTCTGGGTCACATCACTGTGTGTAGTTGACCAATGGGTTTTGTGTAGACAGTCACACACAATAGGGAACTTAGATGTGCCTGGATGGGCCATCACTAGTAGAATGGGAGGGAGGAGCTGGGTCCAGCTGCACTTACACTTGAATAGGCTGTGTCCTGCCTCCAGATAAAGAACTGCGTACCCGCATAGTTAGTCTGGAGCCAGGGCCAGGAAGTCAGGTCACCTATGCAATCCAAAGACATGCTTCTAGAAGCTTCTCCCCAGTTCAAAGGCACAAATGGGCATAAATATTGGACCTCAGACACTTACTCGTCAGGACACTTCTGGCCCATCGAATACTCTGCCAGGAAGAAGGACTGCAGTGCTGCTGAAATGACTGCCACTCTGCTGAACTGCTGCTCTGATGAACTGCAGCCCTGCTGTGCCGACCTTCTGCCTACTGCCATCTTCCCTGGGTGAGAAGGACTAGAGCTGCATCTCTTGTCGAAAAGTGATTCCAAGAACTAGTTCACTGGCCTCCTGATCGGAAGCCTCAGGAACAAATCAGGCTTCCAACAACCTTGCATCTGCACCTGGACTCTTCAATCTGTGGGTCTACCCTGTAAAGTAGTGCCACCATAGCCCTGGAACCTTGGGCATGGGCCTAAGGTGCTCTGCCACCTTCTGTGGATCCATCAGAACAGAGGCGTCTTCTCTGTGTGCTGTGTGGGACAACCACGAGCTGAGCAGATGCATTGCTGTTGCTGCATGGATTAGGCCCATCTCAAATACCCGCAGCTCCTCCGCAGTATCTCTTACCCACCGCTGCGCAACGCATCCTCAGCTCAGGACCTTGCATCCCTCGTCGATGGTAGCCTCGACGATGACTTCAGACTCCGCATCACAACATCACAGCTCTTCGGAACCGACACATCTTCCTGACTGTGCAACGGATCCTCAATGCCGGATTTTGCATCTCAAGCCCTCATCAACGGGAGCCTCGAGGACGATGTTGAAGCTCACATTTCAGCCTCGCAGCACTTCAGAACCAATGCATCTCTTTGGCTGCGCAACGCATCTTTGACGTGGATCCTGCAATGCTTCGCAAACAAGGATTTATTGTACATTGTTCTTCTGGTCCAACAGGGTCCCTGTAACTGGACAGCACTATCGCAGTCAGCCTAAACTTCTGACTTTGTGGCGTCTGGCACAAGCAGATATTGACAGTTGGAGCGTTGTGCTTTTTGGAGCTATATTCCCTAAAATATTCCCAATTGCATTTCTCTGGTGCTACAGAATTTTTGTCATTTTGGTCTTGTGTCATCTATTCAAAATAACTCTATCGTTTTAACTTGGTGTGAGATCCTTTTTGTGTGGTGTTCTCACTTTATGACTGTTTGAAGTGTTGCACAAATACTTTACACATTGCTTCTAAGGTAAGCTTGACTTCTCTGTGCCTAGCTGCAGGAGGGTTGAGCATATGTTAATTTAGATTTGACATGAACCTCACCCTGACAAGGATTGTGGTTGCTGCTTGACCAGGGCTGACGCTTCAGGCAACCAACAACCCAATTTCTTACACTCAATATCTCTAGCAACACCAGCCCAGGATGGGCTTATTCTACCAACCTCCCAGTCTAGATCCATCTTCAGAAACACTGTTGTTGACTTCATTGCACGTTTCTGCTTAGCTCCTTCACCCACCTTGGCAACCTCAATTCCCACCTGGAGAACCACACGACCGAACACCAAGAATCTTCTGGAAGACCTGAACACACTCTGACTCACCCAATGAGTGAAGGAGCCACTCACGTTACTGGACATCTCCTCACCTTTGTTTTTTTACAAACGTTTCTGACCTCATGGTGGATAAGCCACCCCCTCGCCCAAATCAACCACTGCCTTGTCCGAATCAACCTACACCTACTTCACCAACATGTAACAGCACCCACCAAAACCATCCAACATAACTGGAACAAGCGGCCCAAGAAGACCAGGACTATAGAACTCCATACCCAGCCCGCTTGCATCAAGACAACCCTACCTGATCTATCACCAACTTCAACTCCTGTATCACCACATGCTCAAACACCCTGGTCCCGCTCAAAACCACTGCCACTTAATTGAGGAGACGACAAGCAAGCTAGTAAACAAAAATCCTATGACTTGCCAGAAGCCACTGCAACTAGCTGGAATGCTAATGGTGAAATATCCACAATGACAAATTCACACCCCATCCAGAACTCTCCACCCTCTCAGCCCTTCAAACTGCTAGTTCATCTCCAACCCTCTAGAAACTGCCACCACCAGGAGTTTCACCCACTTGGGAGTTCTTTCAGACCCAAGTCCACACTTCATCTTCACCACAGGACTCTATCTGCACTGCCCTCACTCTGATACTCAATGACTCTCTCACCACTGCCATCTTCCTGAATACATGGAAACACCCTACCATCCTACTTCTACTGAAGAAACCTTCAGAGGACTTAAAGACTCTGGCAAACTACTTGTGAACTAATGGTTGGCTGACTAGCGCAAAACAAATACCTCCTGGATCACTCCCAAACTAAATTCAGGCTGAATAAGAGCACCAAGACCACCCTTTTAACCCCACTGGCATCTGACTCATCATGGATGCAAGTGAAATTGCAGCACTCATCCTTCTTGCCCTCTCTGCTGTATTTGACATCATCTCCCACCCCATTCTAATTAAACACCTCTATGAGACTGCAATACATAGACCAGCACTCCAATGGATCATATCCTTCCTCACAGGTTGCTCACAGTCAGTCTGCCTGGCTGTGAACCCCTCCATAACCTCAAATCCATTTCCTTGCTTAACTTGATGCTCTTCAATGTCTCCATGGTCCCACTTGCCAACACCATCTGATACAACTCAAAATTATCTTGCTCATTCTCTTCCTTTCCAATGACACCTCAAACTTCCAGGCGAAGTTTATCAACTGTGTGTCCGAAGTCATTAACTGGATGAAGACCAACTGCCTGAACCTCAACACCAACAAGATGGAGGTGGTACTATTCAGAAAAGGCACATCTCTCTGGTCCTCATCCGGTGGTCCTCAGAATTAGGACCTACACCTACCCCATTGAACAACCCTAGTTAGTAACCTAGGGATCATGTTCAACAATCAACTCTCAGGGATCAGTCAGGTTAATATGGTCATCTCCTCCGGCTTCCTCACCATCAAACCCCTCATGAAAATCTTCAGAAGGTATCCGCTCAGTAGCCATATACCCATCACCCAAGTCCTGATCACCAGCTTGCTAGACTGCAGAAACGCACTGTACGTTGTCCTAACCACACAGCTCACCAAGAGACTCAAAGTGATTGGGAACACACAGTCACACCTAAACTCCTGCCAAACACTCACATGTCTACATGCCTCATAGAGTCCACTGGTGCTCTCTTCATATACAGACCCTTTTCAAACTCCCCTCACACACATATACAACACTGCACAACTAAGGTCCAGCATACATGAACAGCCACATCAGCTTCCACACACTGACAAGGCATCTAGTCCAGAACAAGCAGCTGACCCACAGCCCATTCTTGTCAATGTAATGTATTGGAAACAATAAGTCTCCTACAGGCAGCTAATGATTTGTATAGCCGAGACCTAAAAAGGTCCATTCACTTACAATTTTATTGAGATTAATAGTCTTTCTGCTACTGCTACATAGTTACAAAACACCATTTAAATTATGAAACAGTATGAAGAATTTAAAATGCCAAACACTCTTCCAAAAATTACTTGAGGGTTTCTATCTGATGAGATATTTATAAGACATCAACTGCCGTGCCGCAGACCAATCTGAGCCAATTCAACTGCATT
This sequence comes from Triturus cristatus, assembly GCF_964204655.1. Lineage (NCBI taxonomy): Eukaryota > Metazoa > Chordata > Amphibia > Caudata > Salamandridae > Triturus > Triturus cristatus. Next base: position 932,581,578 of record NC_140588.1, on the reverse strand, counting down.
GCTGCAAAACTGTGTGTAGTGACGGGGAAAACAGCTAGCAGTGAGACACGCAAGAGTAAATGTGGGTTATTGGAGGGCTACAGCAGAGCTTCAAGTTTACAAGCAATTATGTATATTAAGCCTGGGCTAAAGAAAACGCTATGTTTTTTAAGTATGAATGCAGACTAAACTATTATCAAAATGATGTGAGGTGAAATATGAATGCAGCCCTGGAAATGACAAAGAAAGCTGTATAACTCTGAAGCCGATTATGTTGGCCCTTCAAAATCACCTCTTCCCCCACAATCCTTTAACACAGTGTCCTGTGTAGGGAACTAATGGCATCATGTCTCCCCTATCTCACTCTCTCACCCTATCTCCCTCCCATTTCCCTACCTGGCTGAATGACAGTGGCCGAGTACTTTGCTTATGGTAGACTTAATTTGAGCCCACTAGTTCAAGTTTTCTGATACCACAAAAATGACTTTTCTCATTTAATAATTGATAATTGGAGGAAGGGATCTGTGGGCTTACCTTTCAAGCTTTCCAATTGGTTCTACCAAGTGTATTCAGGTCATGGTATCATAATAGCATGCCAATAAATTGCAGCACACCAAACAAGATGCATATGCAAAAGACCTCTCAATACACACACTAGTTAGTGGAGAATAAAAATGTTCCTCCATGACCCTCCACAGAACGTCAAGGCATCTGCTTAATGAAAGATGCTGATATACTTATTGTTCAGCGGGCCTAACTGGGTCCCTGTAGTCAGCCAGCACTCCATCGTGGTCATCCTGAATTTTTGACTTTGTCCCGGTCCAGTGCAAGAAGATAATCACAGTTTGCGATTTGTGCTTTTTAGCTATATTCATGATTGGATTTTTGTCATTTTGGTCGTGTTTTATTTATTAAAAATAAATCTATTGTTCTAACTTGCTGTGAGATTTTTTGGGTGTGGTGTTTTCACTATGTTAATGTTTGAAGTGTTGCACAAAACTTTATGCATTGCCTCTAAGTTAAGTCTGACTGCTCTTTGCCCACCGACCAGAGGGCTGAGCACATGTTAATTTAGGGTTGGCTTGTGCCTCGCGCTGACAAGGACTGTGGTAGCTGCTTGAACAGGGCTCACCCCTTAAGCAACCAACACAACCCCATTTCTTAAACTCAATTTCTCTAGCAACACTGATACATTGAGCAGGCCATCAGAGTTGATAATTGCACATTGACAAAGGTCCAATCACAAAATGGTTATCGCACAGTGATATAAAGTATCATGAACTGCAGATAGAAAAAAATACCTCTGGAAAAAGATCATTTGATACCAATAGAGCAAGTTCTCCTGTCAAAGGGAAGGCGATTGTCTACTTCTTTGCACAGATTGACATAATTGCATTTGCCAATGATGTTCTGCCAACACTACATAGGATGTATTAGGATATTTCCTTCTTTTCAGACAATCCCCTCTTGGGTATGTGAAGATATCTTAGTTGTGCCAGTTTTTTTTTTATTTACTTTTTATTTTGCAGTTTATTTAGCTTAAAGGTACATTCATTGCTTTAAGTGTTAATTTCTTGCTTTATTTATAATATTTACTTTCAAGTTAGTCTTTTTTGGATATACATTTTTTATGTGTTCTTCTTTGGGCTTTTCTCTTCTTGTAGTGGTTGCACCTGCATTTTGGAAAAATATATGGTATAATTTATTTATTTTTTATATTCATCTAGTTTTATTTCAACTAGAGCCCCATCATACACAGTGTTGTCATCGATGATGTAATAGGGTGTGCGAACACTAAATTCCCTTAACACCCTATCATTTTCCCTGTTTTTTAACCTTGCCGACTAGGGGTTATAATAAAGCACCTTTCCGATCAGCCAGGTAATTTTAAGTACACTCCCTTTAACTTGACTCCTCCACAGCACATCTGCCTCTCATCATCTATATAACCAGTGCTCATGTGTAGGCGTCTGGTCGCAGCATGCCCCGTTCCATAGCAGAACGGGAAGGACCCTATGATGAAGCATGCCACCAAAGGGTGACCCTGGTGGGTGAGGGTTTTACAAAAAACTAAAGGTTTTTCCCAAGATAAGGTACGTCTACCTTTCTTGCTAGAAAGAAGACTGGGTCTTTTGTTTCTATATATAAATCCGATTGGAGGGCGGCCCCAGCCTATTTTCTCTTTCTCCCCCCTTTATTGTTCATATTATCAATGATGTCATAGAACATGTCATGAGTGATTTAATGTGGGAGGTAATTAGCCACGCAAGGGCACGAATTATAGTTACATGAGGGCATGAGTTATAGTTACTTGAGGTAAATATAATTGGTGAATCTTAGTGGTTTTGTTTGTTTAAAATGGTATGTTTTCATTTGCACTTTCACCTAACTAAACTATCACCTCACCCTTTGCTTTTTGCAGAATATATATATATATATATGTATATATCCAGCTCACACTTCCAAAGAGGAGACTGCACTCGTGAGTGAGGAGAATAACTTGATTAAATTGAGTTATTCTCCCCTCTCGCGAGTGCGGTCTCTTCTTTGGAAGTGTGAGCTGGATATTACCTGTGGAACCACCACAACACGATCTGGCCAACACCCGCTCTAGAGTGCTAAGTGCTATCTGGTGGACTGGAGCTGCAATATAAATATATATATATCGCCAAGCACTCTTCCACTCCGCGATTCTTCCACCAGCCACGGCAAAAAGAGCACGGACCACAATCCTTCAAATACCGATAGGTTTATTGTCCTTTGGGTTACATCAACAACAAAGCAGCCATTACGCGTTTCATCCCTGCATGGGGACTTGATCATATATATATATATATATATATATATATAGATAGATAGATAGATAGATAGATAGATAGATAGATAGATAGATAGATAGATAGATAGATAGATAGATAGATAGATAGATAGATAGATAGATAGATAGATAGATAGATAGATAGATAGATAGATAGATAGATAGATAGATAGATAGATAGATAGATAGATAGATAGATAGATAGATAGATAGATAGATAGATATAGATATATCCACAATCCTTGAACGGCTGTTCCCAAGCCACTTCTCACGGCGGGCAACACGGCAGGGTAGCCACCCCTAAATATCCACACAACATCCAGTGAAGAAGTTCTTTTGAAACAAGAAAACACTGGAGCCGCGGCCACGGGCCCGTGAGAAAGGATTGACGTAACTCCGAAACGCGTCGGTACCTAGACGTTGCAAAATAAACACGTTTTGCTATTGTGGCCGCGGCTCCGGTGTTTTCTTGTTTGAAAAGAACTTCTTCACTGGATGTTGTGTGTGTGTATATATATATATATATATATATATATATCAAGGCAATACCATTTAAGGCTTAGAGCGATGCATAAATTATGCAAAAAAGGAAGCAGAATCTAGAAGAACAGACATTTGAGGTGAGCAGATTCAGGGTGTCGGTGGTGTTGTAGGGTGCTCTATATTAAGGAACTGCTCACCACGTAAAACTTGGGAACTAGCCAGAGTTCCCTGCTACCTTTTTTGCATAATTTATGCAGCACTCTAACCCTGAAAGGGCATTGTCTACACTTATACTGGGTGATCCCCTGTGTCTGTAGAAAGCTATATCGCTCTGATGAGCTGTAGTAAGCTCGAAACACGTGTCAGGGATTGCTTTTATTAATTTAACGTTGGTTTGGAAATTATTTTACGAATCCAAAGCTGTAATACTGTGCCTGGAGAGGAAAAAGGCTTTTATAATTTTTCAGCTCAGCTTGGATACCAATACCTAATCCTACGCTTAAAGACTTTGCTGTAAAAACGACAAACCGGTTTGTCACTTTTTAGCTCAGCGTGGATGACACTGAACTAATCCTATGTTTAAATTCAGAGTGTCAGTGGTGTTGTAGGGTGCTCTATATAAAGGATCTGCTCTCCATCTGAAGAGGAGTTGTAGGGTGCTCTATATAAAGGAGCTGCTCTCTATCTAAAACTTAGGAGCTATCTATAGTTCCATGTTTCCTTTTTTGTATGTACAAACACCACCCAACCCTTGCGAGGGTGTAGCGCTGTGCTGGTAGAGCTGCTGGCGTTTAACATAAATTACCATAGAAATATCCAGAAGGAATTCAAGTGTGTGTCACTTCCTTATTTAAGGTTAAATAAGGAAGTGATGCACAGCCATGTATGTGATGAATATAATAGTAAATAATGGTCCCTTGAGGGGGAAGTGTGAACCTCAACATCCACGAACACCTAGTGAATAGCCATCAATAGATCGGTTTTACTAGAAAGAATACATTTTATTTGATTACTCAACACTTTGAATCTCAGTAAAACGAACTGATTCAGCTCTGTAAACATATACATTCGGATTTAAAGAGATGTTCCCAAATGACGCAACAGCATAGTGAATGTGAGGTAGAAGAGTAAAAGGTGTGCTTGTGCTATACAATATCTACATAAATAGTTACTGAGCAGGATGCACAGTTGTTTGTTCTAAACTCTAACAAAGAGTTGCAGACTCCTGAATTACATAAATAATACAGTACACTATTATTGCATCAATGTTTTGACCCCTTGAGGTTATTGGTACAGGGTCATCATCAGGACGAGCAATGGGAAAAACATGCATTAGGTAGTATTCATGAGGCAAATGATAAACAGAGCATTCAAGATTGGATCCACAAATCATAGGTCTTGAAATCTAGAGGATTTAACTCAAGCCTCCTACGAATTTTGGAAGACTCTATGGGACAGGCGTCAGCCAAGGTCCATAGACTGCAACGTGATTGACAGTCTCATAAAAAGGTTCCTGTAACAGATGGGACGTGTGAGCCAGAACGCTTTGTATTTTGACTACGCGCAATTCAAATTGACACAGAAAGCCTTGCCAATAGATTGATGTGGCGATCCAAATTTACTTTGGGTTTTGTGGTCAGAGCAACACACTGTTTGTCTAACAGGATCATTTGCGTATTTGGGGTTACCATTCCTGGATAATATAGACTGAATTCTCCAGCTACGTCCCACCTCTCGGGGGTCTGTGATTTGTGTGCGTACCCCCAGCCTAGCAAATGTTTTTTGATTGGTAGCCTTCTGAACTCACCCCACCTCCACCCATCTTTCTAGCCAGAAACCTGGATTCTTATTTTCATCAGTCTCTTTCTCTTGCCTGTCGGATTGCCAAGGTCTCCTCCTTTTGTTTTCAACAGTTACACCTGCTTCATAAATTCATGAATCTTCTGTCATGTTCAGCCGTCAAATTGCAGTGCAAGCAGTTATCCTTTTATTGTTTGATAACTGCAATCCTCTGTACCTGGGTTGTCTTGTTGCCAGTCTTTCTGAGCTTTCCAGGGTTCAGTACTCTGCTGTCCGGGTCCTTTAACTGCTGTGGTCGCTCTCTCCTCTCTGCATCGACCTCCTGTTCCCAGCAGGATTACGTTCACTTCTCTCTCCCTCATTAACCATGCTTTCCACCATTGCAGTCAGAGAGCTATTCATGTCCATGTTCCCTATTATCAAACTATGGGTCACTTAGAGCCTCCACTCTGTTCCCAAAATGTACTGTTCCGGTGTGAGTGGTCGTTCTTTCTCCTAGTTTGCAGGAACGCCCCTCTCTGCCCCAGTGCCAGGTTGATAACCACTGCCAGGGCCGGCTTTAGCACTGGTAGCGCTTGGTGTGAAAATCATTTCTGGTGCCGCCGCCACCCCCCGCCCCCTTAGACCTCCTCCTTGGAATCCCTCATGACCACCGGGCAAAAGTGCCTTTCATCTCTCCATAGACCCACTCTCACATACATTTAAATTGTTTTAAAGCGCTGGTATAGTCTAACTTTACTAATAAGAAGGTATATACAACATATATAGCAACATTAGGGATAGATAATGAAAGGCAGGGGGAAAAAACATAACGTCCTAACCTATTTTATGCAGTTTGCATGCAGCTGTTTGATGACAGCTTGTAACAGTCACTGTTCTATATTAGGGTTGTTTATGTGCTGGGGTGACAAAGGGACATCTGTGACAAAAGCAGTAATCCACGTAGCTGTCCACATAAAATACAGATCTATGATCTGCACAGTACGAGTTCTTTGCAGCAGGCACATTAACCCTCTGTGCTATGTTATGTCAAGTGAAAACTGCCATTAGACAATCCTCTGATCTCTCTCTCAAGCAGGAACATTAATCACAAGAGTTATCTTTGCATTTTTAATGCTGTCCTAAAACTGTAGGCACAAGGAACTCTGCAACAGGTGTTTTTAAATCATAAGTTATTGCTAAACACAGAAACTCCCGCCCTGAGGTCAGCGCCCCCCTCCCCAGGTCAGCGCCTCAGTGCAGCTGCACCAGTCGCACTGCCCTAAAGCTGACCCAGAAACTGTGCCTTAAAGACGGTTTTAAAAACGTACCTTTTTCTCTGCTGTTCTTTACTATCCTTCGTGCTCTTTGCTTCCTTTATCAGGTACTCCAGGATGTACCTATTGGGCGATAGCGTGCTTCACAAGTTTCTAACGTTACATTACATAGGTAACACTTTTAATGTGTGCCAACAATCCATACAATATTGCCGTTACATTAAATAATCAATTATATTAAATGTATGTATGCTGAAAAAATAACAAGCACACTATGTATTAAAAAAAACATAACGCAGAGCTGTTTTTCAAAAGATACATTATTGCTAAAAAAGGCTTCTCTAATAGTGATAACTTTCTTACTCAATTTTAATACAATTGTCACCACTTTAAATATAATGAATACTGGATCGGAATTCTCTACTGTGAGACAGAACTCACACTGTTCTCTTTTCTTGGTGTATAATGTGTTATTGTTATGCCACCGCATCTGTTTGAGTGGTATTTTGTGACATTCGCTGTAAATTCCAAAAACAGACTGTTAAATGCATTCCCCGAATTATATATTGCGCGGTTCTGGATACAGGACACATTAAAATTCAGTCTTTTGCGTGTACGGATGGCCGCCGAATCGTGTACATTAGCACACCCCAGTCTTAAAAGGAACAAGTGAATTTTTTGGGGCTCCGGCATGAAATGAAATAGTTGAAATCATCAAAACGGGTAGCATAGAGTTGAAATATGCCTATTAAAGGCAAAGTTATGAATACTTTCTATTTTTGCAAAGGATAAAAACTCGGATGTGACTGTCCCACTTTCCCGTGGTGGGTTCTTTTTAAGGCAGAATGTTACATTAAAATCATTTGGCAAGGCATTTTGATTGACAGTGGTTTTCTCATTAAAAATACGGTGTGTAAACTCGTTGTCCTCATTAACTATAATGGCATCATCACTGAATATCTTTCGCAGGGGTTCTTTATCCTGGGTTAGCTTTATTGAAATTCATACAACATTTTTAAAATTCCAATTACATGACCCTTTTTGATGTATGTTTTCTCTGCTTTATGATACTGGGATATATAACAGAGCTCTGTGCTGCATGCATATAGGCTGCCGCAATGGACCCATATAGGAAACCTGTAGAGAGAAGATGAGAGAGTTCCTGGTACAAATAAAGCTCTCATCTAGTTTCCAAGGCCCTGTAGGAATGACTGTAAAAGCTCACGAAGCAAACCTTGGCCTGATTTACCAAGAGTAGGTCGCAAATTAGCTGACGCTCTTTGCAGAACTGATCTGTGAACCTAATTTGGGCACTGTGAACCAGTTGCAGCACAAAATCACCATTTACAAGGGTTGCAAACATGTCTGCCTGATTAATATCTGCGAGGCAGGAGCCATCTTGTGACTCCTTGCATAGGCCTGTTAATGCAAGGATGGGTGCATGCAGGGGACAGCAGACCTTCACCCCTGCATTTCCATTCATTATCTGCTCCTCTCATTGCCCACAGGTGACTTTACAAAAAATGGGAGCGGTCTACAATGGACCGGTGGGTATTTCATCAGTTGGTTGCCACCAAACTTTGCCTTGCTCAATCCCTTTGTGAACGCATCCTAAATGAATCACATCCAGATTCCCTCTCAGGAGCTCTGTAACAGACCAGACTCCTTCTTTCATGATAAAATCATGGGGATTAATGCCGGCATTTCCACTGCCCATATGCCCTTCAAACCTCTAGTTGGTTTGTCCAATCTATGGGAACAGGACCTGGGCTGGTTATCCTTTGACATCCCAGATGTGCCATCAATTGAACACCTATTACAGGAAATTCAATCAGGGTCGCACCTCAGTTCATGTGGAGCACATATATGGAAACCACTTAGCCCTTTATTGTCCCTTAAAATGCAGAAGTGTTTCTAGAGATCTGCTGGGACATATCCGCTAGCTTGGAAGAGGAGTATGATTTCCCCTCTGTTGAAGTAACCTACCTTAGATCCATGGGATGCAATTGCATTGCGACCTGTTCCCTCTCACCTGCCTTTGGGTAAACTCTAGCTTCCTTCATATTTTAGAAGTAAACCATATAGTAGCTGACTGGCAGCTTGGACTTCACACAAGAAGAGGCACAGCAACTGCTATGCGTTTAGCTATTGAATAATGTAAGTGCACCATAGGTGAACGAAACACAGTAGGGCTGATCGCGCTTGACCTCTTAGCAACATTTAATACAGTAGACCATTTCATTCTGGTCAAGCGATTACGGGATATGGGGATTATAGGCATGGTGTTGCACTGGTTTATACCAGGTAGTGAGACCACTGTCTAACTCAGTATTGTATCTGCCACAGGTGTCCTGTCGCACTTGGGACCTAGAGTAAATCGGTTGGGCCTGTGCTGGCCTCATAATTTAATTGTACATCCAAAATTGAATCTCCCAACTTAATGTCAACGAGAGTGTGAGTCTGGAGTGTTTCATGATAAGCCTGTAGTGCTGAACAGGATTCACATTCCAGGTGAAAGCTGTGCTGAATTATTATACTTGTATTGGCTCAAAATAGAAACAGGATTAAAGTTTGTTTCCCTGTTTTTAAAAATGTCCTGATTGCAACTATAATATTGATTCGGTGGAGGGGAGAGTGAGACACATTGGCCACCCTCATTGCCTCATTCACCTTCGAATATTCGCCCATGGCTTTCAAGGAAACCATTCTAACTCAATGATTCAATGAGCTTCCTGCCTAGCACATGACCTCTGTTAACTCTATTCCCATTGCAGGCCCCTTCTCTCAATCCAGAATCCTTCAGAGAGTTATCTGCTCATCATCTTGAAAAGGTCATATCACCTCATCTGTCAGGGCAACCCCTTTTCTTTCTCCAACAATAATTCTCTATCCTTGCCTATTCCTTCAGACACAATTGACTCTAACGTGAAGGACACTCTCTTGAATCAGGTTATGACTTCTGTACTTCTGGACCAACACTCCAATGATTTAGTCCATTCTCTGAGTTGAAATTGCAAAATTCCTCTTTATGTCCTACCTTCCCCTTTTGCTGAAGTGCATTTGTTCCTCTCTCACACCTGTGCTGATTGCATAAAATGCTGCTCGATGACAGGGCCTCGTGTGTTTATTTTGACTCTTTCCACGTGATGCAGTGTGATGGACTGCACTTTAGGAAAGGTTAGATGATGACATGGAATGGAGCTGAATACGAAGCACTACTCCTAGGGCTGCGCCTTCTCAGAGTCCCATGCCATCATCCCTTCTTGCTATCTAAATATCATATACTATAAGACAGGAGACTGTTTTTTTTCTTTGACTAATACTCAAGCATGGACACCCATCTTAAAAGGATGGCTAGTGAGTCTTTGCTGAGAAAAGACCCATTCTCCTTTAAATCACATCATGTATTCATGATACCGTTGTGAGCTTTCTCGCAAACTCTTAAGTTGGACTATACCAATGACCTCTATGAGGTCTTCCTGACCACCTAATTGGAGCAAGACTGACACATTACTGGCACTCTGGTCACTGTTATCAAGAAACACATGCCCTAAACAATGCATATGGGTCCTGGGAAAAGCAAGAATCATATTCAAGCTCCTCAGTTGGATCTGCATTTCTATCCCAGGAATGGCCCACCATAAGTGTGTGAAAGAATCGCCCAGAAAAATGTGTTTCACAGCCTTCCATTCTGCAATGGTGAAAGATGTACAGATAGAATATTTGCTAATATGACCCTGTGATAGTGGATTAAAGTGAACTTTTGCAACAGAGTTTGACCCACCTTGACTTGCAGAGTGGAAGCCATAAAGATGCCGCCCTGTCAGTGATTTCCTCCTGGCTCAGCTTCTCGCCTCTCCCCCCTGCCCACAGGCAATAATAAAGTAAGTTTCATAAATAAAAAATAATAGTAAATAGTTGAATGGTTTCTGGAATAATTCTTTACATAGAATGCCATTTACCGTGCTGGCCATCACGGATCAGAGGTAGTGGGGAGGGAGTGGGGCAGGACCCTTGGAAGCAGGTATTAAAAAATAAAATAAAAACGTACCTTCTGCCGCTTCTTCGCCGCGTCTCTCCTCCGTAGTCCTCCCTCACTTTCCTGAACAGGAAACACACACAGACTCCCAGTCAGCCAATCACAACGCTGCCTTAGCAGCATTGTGATTGGTCTGAGCGCCATGTTTAGGTGCTCAGACACTGACTGGGAGCCTGGGCATGTTCTCCACGCAGGCTGTAATGCAGCCTGCGTGGAGAACAGTCATTGCTCACTCAGGAGAGTGCTACCACTCCTCCCCTAACTGAAGCAGGAGAAAATAAAATGATAATAATGCGAGTTATTATCATTTTATTTTCCCTTTATTTCACTGCTAAAAAGTAGTGGGGCGATGCTCCTCTGCCTTAGCGGAGGGGCCGCCACTGGTCATTTAACTCATTTTGCCCTCTTGTAGTGAGGCTTCCTCTGAACGTTTTTCTTAAATTACATAGGGGCAGTGTTCCTGCCTTTAAATGAATCTCGCACACATTCAATAATGATTAAGATCTAATGTAACAAACCTGCTTACATTATAAGGAAATGTACAGGTTATGACAGGTGTGTTTATAAAACTGAGTGTTATATGTACTGGGGAATAACGAATAAATCCTAAAATGAACAACAAATAATCTTAATTGCAAAATGTCACAAAAATGACCGATTTTGTTTTTATCAATGATAACATGGCACACTTGTGAAGTTTGAATTGTGATTTTGGCTACGTGTAGTTGAGCATTGCATGGTAGGTTTATAAGGACATATTAGCATTACAGAAACATAATTTTATTCTGTGACATACTGGGTTGCTGAAATTCATTTTCAGAAGTGCAAAATAGTCTGTCAGATCTGTGACTTTTATTGCACCCTTCGCTGCAGTGAAAATAATTCGATATAAACATTTTGAATATGTTCCAGCAAGCTCCATAATTCAAAATAATGTCTTAAAAGTGCAAATAGTTTGAGAAAGAGGAAGGAATTACTGTCAACAAAAATAGAGCAAGCATGTACAAGAGTTCCCAGGCAGCCATGCAGCCTCCTAATGGTGGTATTCATTGGTATTCTGTGAGGGCCTGACCCAGTTTTGCCAAAGTATTGACTTCAGACATTTGATAAAATCTGCAAATACCTTCGTTATCCACCGGCCTGTCTCAGCCAATCATCAACATGTGTGAAAATTTCAGTTTATTGCTTTAATAAATGAAAATTGATTTAAGACAGGAATCCAAGTTCTCATTAATGACATTTTCTGTGAAAAGACATAGGGTAGCAAAACTCGTTTACTGCTATAAATGGCTTTAATATTGGTGAGCGAGCGCAAAACGCGAGCGGGATGGCGGATGCTCTGAACTAGCGCACGTATTGATTAGGGAATCAGGATAAGATATATTGGATTATCAAACAACCTCCATGGATGAGTAAATGTTTAGTGGTACCTCAGTTCCTTTTAGGTGCAATCGGAGGTTTGCTCATCCTACCTCGGACTAGCCATGACATTATTTGCAGGCCTCCATCCTAGCAGCAGGGGCCTTGCCTAGTCAGTAAAATGGGGGAGGGGTGGCATAGAAATTAGCAATACAGTTTCACTTTAAATTCACTTTGTATCAACATGTTATGTTAGCAATTTACATATTTGGATATACAGGGAAACGCATGTTTTATATTACTGAATGCTTTTTTAAGGGTTGTGTGATAGAAGCACGCATGGTTAAACTACACGTGCCTGTGCCAAGCAGCCCAAACCACTAATGTGTCTTAACCACGCATTCCTTTACCAAGCATGCCTTTACCATGAAATTTTGTTGTGTAGGCATGAATGTTAAAGGGGTATGCGTGGCTAAGGTCCCCACTTCCCCGCCCCAGCGCTGTCCCTTAAACTACCCCACCTCTTTCCACTGCCCTAAAACTTATCCCGTCTCTCCAGCCCTAAAAACTACGCCATCTAATCATTCCTCTCCCACTGCTCTAAGGCCTTAAGCCCTGCCACTTTCTTGTACACTACCCCGCCCCCCATCACTGTCCCTTAAACTACCCCACCCCTTCCACTGCCCTAAAACCTACCCCAACCCCCTGCCCGAAACACTAACCCAACTACCCATTCCCTTCCCACTGCCCTAAGGCCTAAAACCCTGCCCCATAAGTTACACTGCCCCGCCCCCCCACTTCCATCTTCCAGCAGCTAGACCGCGCACTGCTACGGCATATGCGTGGTTAAGGCAAGCACGGTCGAGCTTGCATAGTCAGAGCACACGTGGTTCAGACCGCAGTGTTCTCACTGTTTCCCTTTTTTCAAGGCTACTCTTTCTTATTTATGGGTGTGGCCAATTTAGGATTTCTCCTAAACAGCATCACAACTGATTCCTTGAGCCTCGTTATATATTTTTAAGTAATTAAGTGAGACGAATCCATTAGCTCGCAGGGTAGTAACTTCCCTAACTTCAGCCGTGTGTGGATGACTTAAATTTGAGTTTCAGGGTTTGAGGACAAGCGGGACAGAAGAACAAAAATAGGTTGAATACAAACTTGACTATCTTTGAAGGCACCAGTTAATTCAAAAGTAATACATCCCTTCATTTAGGACAACAAAGTCACATTTTGTTTCTGTAAAATATAAATTGTGAGTTAAATTGATCAAATCTGATGTTACACCAGTGTTATCTAATACGAGTGAGTAAATTTTCTCCAAGGAGTGGATTTTGAGTGCTCTAGGACTGGGTTCTCTGCAAGCTAGTGGATATCTACAAACCTTTGGCAGACACCTTTCAACCCAGGGTATGGCTGGAGACTCACCACTGTGAAGGGCATAGGTATATCTGTGTCCAGGATGAAAATGGAGAGGGGAGACAAACACAATTGGTGAGGACAAAGGAAAATGGGGTTCATTGAAAAACATATTTTTATGAAGAAAAAATAATTACAAAGTCATTAAGTGCATTTGCACCTGGAAAACACATTTATGCATGCGTCAATTTACACCTGTTAAATTTACTAAATTCAAAAATGGCTGATGCAGTTACTTCTGCAATTCTAAAAAGATTACAAAATTATTACAAATTTACTCTGAATATAGTTTCATGTCTACTGTAGTAAATTGCCTTTTTTGTTTTTATAATCCATTCCAACTTTAGTTACTGTTGGGCACCCTTAAAAAGCCCGTTTGGATTGAATATGGTGTTTTATAAAATATATTAAATGCAACAATCTAAATTAACTGGAGATTACACTAGTGTTGTTTATTATTACACCCAGAACAATTCCTGAATAAAGTGACTTTCATGTTTTTTATGATAAACATTTCAACCATCGCCATGAAAATCAAATGCCAGAATGTGCATTTTATCCTTGGTTTGACAGCCTTTAGCTGTAACATTGGCCTCTCAAAATTCGGTATTGCACAGCGCCATTTGTAATGTGGGCCTAGCTGGTGGTTTCTTTTCCCAATATGTTTTTAGGATGTGATTCAAAGTATATAGCAGAAGCTATAGCAACTCTTTTACCTTAAATTAATCTAACATACATAACTTGTTTGATAGACACATATTTTATGCAAAACAATGCTGAATTATTTTTTCATTTGTTCATTTTCAGTGTCCGTGGGATATGAATATGAGCCATGTCCTGACTTCATATTGTGGGAGAAAAGGACAGTAACTTTGCAGGGGTTCGAAATGGATGCCTCAAACCTGGGAGGCTGGTCTTTAAGTCAGCATCATATCCTGAATCCACAAAGCGGTAAGTGTTGCGGCGGAGTTAGGGATGCTCTGCAGTTTCAGGGGTTGCCAAGTGAGGCGCTGTTCACATATAAAAGACATCTTACAAAGTTTTGCATCAGGACAAAAATTGGTGGAGACTGCACTATTTTTTCTGTGATTAGATAACAGAAGAGGGAGCTTGTATATTTGTGCCACATTTGTGGTAGAATATATGTCATTAAATGGTGCCATAGAAATTAGATTAGAGCGGATTCAAACACCACCAAATTGAACATCAATGGTCCTACTTCTCCCAACAATCCTGTGTTTGCCCTGAAAATCCCAAGTACCAAGCCATCCCCATGTATCGTGGCACCAAAATATGGAAAGCATATGTAAAGCATGCCACGAGGACGAATCCTACAGTGTCAGTAGTCATGATTATACTTATGTATACTTATGTCTAAAAATGTCAGTCTCATTTTCCCGTGATGCTGCCACAGTGTTCCGTTTGAATAAGACCTAAAAATAGTGTCTTTTTTACTATATTCCCTATTAGACATAGAGAAAGAGACATGCAAGAATAATTTGCTGTTATTTTTTTGTTACACCAGTAAAAAAGTTGGCAACATATGATCTTACTGAGCATTAAAGGTTTTCCTTCCATCTTCACCTGATCATATATTTGGACAAAGAGAACCAACTTCACCAAACTACTTGCACACCTAATCGACCAGGGCAAAATCCTACTCCTCATTTGCCCCACCCTGACAGCAGTTGTAGATGTATTTCTGTTAGTGGAAGGAGTACATGTATTTTCAGGGTGGGAATGGGAAGGGAATACCTCCCAAATCGAAGGGGGTCCAGAGAAAGACATTCCTCCATTGAGAAACATGTTTCACATATAGAAAAAAATACAAGTATGCTGCAGATTGCTTGAAGTATGTTTGATATTCTTTATGAACTCCATGAAAGTTGCCAATTTATGCAATGCAGGGTTGTAAGACTGTGTGTAGATTTCATATTGTTTCAACCAACCGCTTTTCTGGTTTTGCCTGCCGACAGCGCATGTGCAGTCGCAGCAAGAGGTATGGTTTACAATAAAGGGCTTGGAATCCACCAAATGCTTACCATTTTTTGGCTTCATTATCACTCTTCTTTGTTGCCTCATAATTGACCAGCATGTGCCTGCCGGCATTTCCTTTTCTTTCTCTGGAGCATGGACCAAGCACAGATTGATTTGTTGTGATTACTAGTCAACTGCTGCTCTTGCTGTGATTGAGCTACTATTTCTTCTTCCCCTCCCTTTCCACATCCCCTTCTCCGTGGTTCTTATTTCCACTCCCACCCACTCATTCTCTGCGTTGCTGCCCCCTTTACCCCACCCGCTCCCCATCATCACTGATCCTATTCCACCAACCCTTCCCATGTGCTTGCTTGCTCACCAGGACATTAAAAAAGCGCTGTGAATCAGCACCGGCACTGGCCACGTCATAGCGATTTTTTTCTATCTTTACTTTCAGCCAAGCGGCACAGCCATGCTTCTGACCTAGGCGAAACCTATTAGATTTATTCATGATTGTTTAATCAGGCATAGAGGCAGGAAACTCAGCATGAAAGTTGACGTGCCTTAAAAATCCAGTGAGGGTTTATCCTCAGGTCACAAATTTAAAAAAATGTTACACCTCTTGTAGATTGAAATCAAGGACATTCATGAATTAAACAAAACATGTGATCTATTGGGGCCTTCTCGAACAATTGACCTAGTTGTTCCATAATAGAAAATGTGGTTCTGTTGGGTATTACATTTGGGGTCGAGCTTCTTTCTACTAGTCAATCCATTTCACATTGGGTTAAGGTCTTTACTAAATTACGAAATTCGTTTTGCTGTTTACCTAATGATATTCAACAGAGCTTTGAGGCATACCAGTGCTGGAGGAGGAAGGAACGGGGGCACTGTCTGGACGATAAAGAGTCCTGATCAAGGAGATCGAGAGGGGACGAAGGAGTTAACAATAGCAGTCAAGGTCTACAACTGAAAATGTAGCCATAAATATAGGCACTAAAGAGCCCTGTCTACACTATATGTCTCAGGAGGAGCAGGTGTATTATCTCTATATTACCAGAAATGGCTGTCCAGAGCATGCAGAAGGCCTGAGTCACAAAGATGTTGTCGTGCTCATGGCTAGCCAAGAGTACTCCTGCCTTACTCCTGGAATTTAGTAAATTAGGAAAAGTACAGAAGCATGTCACACCTACTCATAACAAAATAAATTGTGAATCGGGCCCAAAGATTTTGTTTCAGACTGTAAAGCACTTTCTCACTTCATTGTTGTGTGCTAATTGTTCAGTTCTAAACAAGGAACACATAGTTGCGCATCCTTTAAAGACCATTAAAGTGAGTACCATTGATTTGGGCCACAGCATATGGGGACCAGGCGTCCCGAATTAGACTGGCCAGTCCCGGGGTTCCGAGGACTGTCCCAGCATCACAACACTTTTTACAAAAACAAATGCACGTCCCGATTTTGAGGTCACACACATTTATCACTGTGCTGTGAAGGCTCACGTGCACACCAGCACTCTCATCACAGCAGGGACCTAGTTCACTTGTTTAAAAGAGTCTCCTGATGTGTTGCCTGACCTCATTCAGGCAGCACAGCAGGATGTAATGAGGGGTGAGTCCAGAGCCCATGCCCCAAGGCCGGGATCACAAACCTGTCCTTGGAAAACACCCCAGCATGGCGGAGGAGGAAGTCCTACAGAGACAACATATATACATATATGTATACATAGACAGACAGACAGACAGATAGATAGATAGATAGATAGATAGATAGATAGATAGATAGATAGATAGATAGATAGATAGATAGATAGATAGATAGATAGATAGATAGATAGATAGATAGATAGATAGATAGATAGATAGATAGATAGATAGATAGATAGATAGATAGATAGATAGATCTAGACAGACAGACAGACAGACAGACAGACAGATAGATAGATAGACAGACAGACAGACAGACAGACAGACAGACAGATAGATAGATCTAAAGAGACAGACAGACAGACAGACAGACAGACAGACAGATAGATAGATAGATAGATAGATAGATAGATAGATAGATAGATAGATAGATAGATAGATAGATAGATAGATAGATCTAGACAGACAGACAGACAGACAGACAGACAGACAGACAGACAGACAGACAGACAGATAGATAGATAGATAGATAGATAGACAGACAGACAGACAGACAGACAGACAGACAGACAGACAGACAGACAGATAGATAGATAGATAGATAGACAGATAGATCTAGACAGACAGACAGACAGACAGACAGACAGACAGACAGACAGATAGACAGATAGATAGATAGATAGATAGATAGATAGATAGATAGATAGATAGATAGATAGATAGATAGATAGATAGATAGATAGATAGATAGATAGATCTAGACAGACAGACAGACAGACAGACAGACAGACAGACAGATAGATAGATAGATAGATAGATAGAGACAGATAGATAGATAGATAGATAGATAGATAGATAGATAGATAGATAGATAGATAGATAGATAGATAGATAGATAGATAGATAGATAGATCTAGACAGACAGACAGACGGATAGATAGATAGATAGATAGACAGACAGACAGACGGATAGATAGATAGATAGATAGATAGATAGATAGATAGATAGATAGATAGATAGATAGATAGATAGATAGATAGATAGATAGATAGATAGATAGATAGATAGATATGTCAACGTGTGTCCCGTTTTTTGTTGTTCTGAAAATCTGGTCACCTTTTACAGCAACACCTTTTGCATCTCTTATAAGAGCAGAAGTGCGGTATGAAGCAATATATAATAAATAGCTGAGGTATTTTAATCTTTATTCCATGTTTAGAGTATGTGCTTCAGATTTTGCTCCAACAAGAAAGAATCAAGCCTCGAAATAAACTTTTCTGTGTGCCAATACAGGAATGGAAGCTGAAAACCACATTGTGGTGAGCTTGTAACCTCTTATTTATTTCACACAGGCAAATAATTGAAGCTTAAAGACAAAGCGCTGCTTTAATGGATTGTCTGGCTCTGTAAATGCTGTGCAAGACTCGCTCCCATTTCAAGTTTGAAAGGGCTTCTCAAATCTCCCATCGATACAACAATCAATATATGCTCAGAGTGAAATACAGAAATATATTGGAACCGCATAGGGCAATTCATGGGTTTCTAGGCGGCTGCATGCTTTAGAGAACTGTGCGCCTGAAAATAAATGCATTTAAAGCCACTTTCAGTGCGCCATCTACTGTATGATCCTGATCGACATGGAGTTCAACCAGCGGAGTGAAAACCTGAATTGTGTTCTGAGAGCAGACTGGAGGAGAACGCTGAACCCGGAAGTAGGGTTTCTACATCGTGGAGGAGTGTGGCTCAATGGTTAGAGCGGCAGACCCTGAAGCAGAGTTCTGGCCAGGGACCAGGGTTCGATTCCCGCCTCGGCGGGGCTCGGGCTCAATTTCCTCGGACCTGTCTATTCTCACCTCGGTGCCTATTCTAATCACGGGCCCCACGCTGCAACTCTGGGCAATAGCTTGCTTAACCTCCACACCGGCCCCTACAGCGCTAAGGATGCCTGGCTTCACCCTGGGGGTGCCCAGGAGTGAACACTTCACAGGGAAAGCCAGGAGGGGTTCCACAGCGGTATGAGTATCAGCGCCAGGAAACCGCAAAGGCGACACCGCAAGGTGGCCATCTGGTGACAGTGCGCTCTATAAGTACCTTGACATTTACATTTACATTTAGAAAACGTTACTTTTTGAACAAAAGACTCTAACTCTTAATACAATGCTTGCCTTCAGGAAGAGTGGTTCGCCCCGCCCTCTTGCATGCTCACTACCTTTGTCTCTCCCTCTTCGTCCACTTTTCTTCACCTCCTCTCCCACTTCCTCTCCCTTTTTCCTGCCCCTCACTCCCGATAGGTGCTTCTCTCGTGCTCCTCCCTCACTCTTTCTCTCCTTCTATCTTTTTCTCCTTCTGCTCACTCCCCTCTCTTTTTCTGGCCACCAAATGCCGTCAATTGTGACATCATCTGACATCAATCAGCGCGAACAGCACCATTCAGTGTGCCAGAAGGCGCAGCTGCTTGCTTGAGTTGATTTTGCTATCTCTCGAGTGGATTTTCTACTCGGGGGGCAGCCTTCTGACTACTAACAGTCACGATCGCCCGCGTTGGAAAAATCTCAACGGATGTCCTCCTAGTGACCTTAAATCGCTCATGGGAACGCCACATCTCGCTCACCGTCATCAACTTACCGTTATGGCGCGCAGGCGTGAAAAAAATCAGCCATGCAGTTGTTCACTTGTATTCTAAAAGTTTTAGGTACGGCTCTTTTATGCCCTGTTTTGGACTTAAGCTGGCAATTATTCCATTCACAAATATGCCGGGGATACTGGAAGTGACCTTGCACGCTGTTATGATGTTACAGGAAGTGATGCCATGTGACATTTGCTCTTGATGACAACATAGGAAGTGAAATCACACATGTAAAAAAAACAGAGGCTTTAAATATAAATGAAAAATTGCTAAGGCAGAGTCCGAGTCTATTTTATTCCCCACACATTTACCAACCAGCCACCATAAAGTGCTGAAATAACATTGCAAAGTTCCCTCAGGTATACTTTGAGGGAAAGCATGGGAAGTAGCAGTTCAATGACAGGAGCAGAAGTTCAAGCTACACCCCCCTCGCGGGCAGTCCAAGCTCCCCTACCGATTCCGAATTTAGGGCCATCCAATTGGGCAGAACTGAATTGAACTGAACTGAATTGGCATCCACCAACAGCAGAAAAAACATCATACCACGGGCTCCAGCTGACGTATAGGGCCATAAACAATAGTAGCAAACTGCCTTTAGTACCCAGAAATCTATGGAAAAAGACAAATAATTTCCATTGGTCACCTTGTCCAAGTCTGGAAAAGCAGAAATCAGGGGCCTGTAAAACGTGTTGCCACTACACAAACGGAAAAACACCTATGACTCGATTATCAAATGAGCACTGCAACTAATGTGTGAGAATAATGACAGCGTTAACTAGACTAGAATACATTTTGGTAGTTTTCCTCGTATTTCTATTTGCTGGTATTTTTAGCTGGAAAAGACATGCCCATTTTCTCTTTCCATTTCTGGGCAGCAGCTCCTCAAGTCCTTTTGGTGGGATCACTCTCCCTGATGTCTTTGTGAGGCCTGGATGGTGTGCATAGGCAGCGGGTAGAATAAGGCGAGGGCTAGATGAGTCCTGAAAGAGGAGTCTACTGAGGGTTTTGGCCAGGAATCTGAGACCTGACAGTGCGGTAGGGCTGTCTCTACCTGTGATCGACCGTATGACATTGTCCAAGTCTACTGTTAGACCTGCCATCCTTGGCATGGATTCCCCCTAATGTTTTGCCTTCGGACCTCCTGTTTTTGCTGACTACGTTTTTGCTGGCCTGCTAACACGCTTGTGCTCTTTCCCTAAAACATGGTAACTTTGGCTTAAACCTGATTGCCATATTTAATTTACTTGTAAGTTCCTTGTAAAGGCACACAACATGTGCCCATGGCCTCTAAATCTACATTAAATGCTACTAGTGGGCCAGAGCAGTCAGACTTAACTTAAGAGGCAATGTATAAAGTAGTTGTGCAAAACTTGAAACAGAAACACATTGAAAACACCACACAGAAAGTTCCCACACCAGGTTATAAAAATAAAGCAACATGTAATAAATAAAACAAGACCAAAATGACAGGAATCCAATCAGTAGAACCAGAGATATGATTATTTAAAGAATACATTGTAAAATGGCACCTGCAAAAAGACAGTCCCAACCGCGGATATCTGGTCGTAGACCAGTTAAAAGTCAAAAGTTCAGGCCAACTGCAATAAAGCGCGGTCATTTACAGTCCTACATAAGGCCAGCTAAAGTTTTACCTTCTCAAGTTTTGTGTCATGAGTCCTGTTTGCAGGAAGGAAGTTCTCAGGGAGCAAGGCTAGCGTCACAGGCGATGATCAGTGTGGTGCAAAAACCAGGCCAGGCGTTGTGGACGGCTGTGCTGGAGCCTTGCGGTGGCGATCCATATGGGCGGACAAAGCTTGCTGTGTGAAGAGACAAACTTGCAGTGGCTCCTGTTGATTTCCGGCATGAGCTGCGCAGTTTCGGTGTGAATGGGCCCGTTCGTAGTCATGAAGAGCCGAAAAACTTGACATTAAGAGCTCGAGAACCACACCAAGGGCCCAGGACCATAAAGGTGCCTCTTGGGGGTCAGGAACTTGTTGAAGACTGGTCTAGGAGCTATCGGGAGCCTCATGTCTCTGAGGCTCAGATCAGGAGTCCAGCAGACTAGCACTTTAAGTGACTCTGGAGTCTGGGTTCAAGATGGGCTCCAGGTACAATTCTTCCTCCCCAGGCAAGATGTCTGCAGGCAGCTGGTCAGCACAGCAAGGCAATAGTACTTCACAGTGGTAGTCCTTTCTGCAACACAGAAGTCCTTCCTCCTGGCAGAGTATCCACAGGTCCAGAAGCGTACTGACGTGGTGGTGCCTGAGGTCCAGTATTTATGCTCTTTGGTGCCTTTGAATTGGGGGACATTTCAAAGACATGACTTTGAAGTGCACAGATGCCTTCCCTTCCTGCCCTGGCTCCAGACTCACTACTGGGAGTATGCAGTCCTTTTTGTGTGGACAGGACACAGCCTAATCAGGTGTAAGTGACACTGTACCCAGCAACTCCCTCCCATCTTGCCAGAGATGGCCCATTGAGATGCAGCTAAGCTTCCATTGTGTGTGGCTGTCCAGGAGGAATACACAAAGCCCAACTGCCATCTACACTCAGTCATGTAATCAGCAACAGGCGCTGGAACCAAATGGCTACAGCAAGAAAATACCACCTTTGTAAAAGTGGCATTCTCAGAATTGTAAATTAAAATCTGACTTCGCCATAAATTAGGATTTGAAATTAGGATTCCAGAGACACCAAAACAATTTGGAAATTACAGTTATAAAATGTAATACGGTAATCCCAATGTTATTGTATGGGAGCTATTAGGCCTTGCAGCAATAAAAAACGAATTTAAGAGTTTTTCACTACCAGAACATGTAAAACTGAAAAGTACATGTCATGCCTTTTAAATACATTGCACACTATCCTCTGGGTTGTTCAGGGCCTACCTTAGGGGTGACTTATATTTATAAACAAGGAGGTTTTGTGCCTCTCAAAAGGTTTATTTTGCCAGGTGGAAATGGCAGTGTACACTACACACACAACCCGGTATTGGCAGACCTGAGACATGGTTAGAGGGCTACTCGAATGGGTGGCACAAACAGTGCTGCTTGCCCACTATCAGCATTTAATTTACAGACCCTGGGAATATGTAGTGCACTTTACTGGGGACTAAATTAAATATGCCAATTGTGTATAAGCCAACATTAACATGTTTAGGGGAGAGAGCACATACACTTTAGCACTGTTTAGCAGTGGTAACGTACGCAGAGTCCTAATGCCAGCAAAAATGAGCTCAGAACAGTGGAGGAAGAAGGAAGAAGGCAAAAATTTGGGGGGAAGAGCACCCTAAAGCTGTAAGGTCTAACACATCCATTGTGGTCTCAGACTTAAGGTTGCAAGGGCAGTGCCAGTGGTGCCAAAGGGTAATCCACTGGCATCAACTGCTGCCCCTGGTGACTTCAGTCAATGGGGTATTCGGGCTTTTTTCTGCCAACACTGGGCTTTCCCCAACCACAAAGCAGTTGCTGTATTCGTCTTTTTTCTTTAAAGAGTTAGCGCTCCTTTGAGTAAATTCTGCATTGAAGAATTTTTGGCATCCCTCAAATTTGTGGCAGTGAACAAGGAAGCGTGTCTGGTTTTTGTCAAGACCCAAACCATATCATTGAGAAATCTACTTTCCAGGTCTCTCTGTGTCGCCATTATTCATTCTCCAGTCATTGGTTAGTGAGAATATATTTAGTTATTACTTGTTTTTGTTTGTTTATTAACTCCTTAGTAATACTCATCTTATCTAATGTTCTTATTTCAACTTTTCAGGATGTTGTGTATTTTTGTTTAGCTTATTTTCAAAGCATATCTAGATATCTGGATAATTGTTGTTCCACTAGGAAGAGTGCATCTCACTGATTTGAGTGGTCTTCTTCAGCATCTATTTGAGTAGTTATATGGTTTTGTTCAATTTGTGGGGCTTTGTACTGAAACAATCGTTTTTTTCTGAGGTCTTCTGTGTCAACCAATGATGGTTGCCACTGTACAGCTCAACAAATGTTAATGGGGTCATTCAAATGTTTTTTTCTAGAAAATTAAACAATTGCCACTGCTTACTTTATGTTGTGGTTGATACGCACCCCTAAAATTAACTGGCTAAAGAGTCAGGTTGGCCAAGGCCTAGCCGTTCGCCACGGTCAAGAGTTTTTTACTGACAATTCGTTTTTTTCTGTGAGTCAAAATCTGCCCACAGGTTAAAGCCTGACGCTGCGGTCGAGCAGAGCTCTCCAGGGATTGCTATGTCAATGGTCCTTTCCCGATGGAGCTCTAAAGTTGCTGCTAAAAGCTGTAACTAGAACAAACCTGAAAACCACAGTGATCGAAGTCTAGTCTTCATCAGGCACACATTGGCGCCTTTTCCCATTTTTGAACTTCGACATTTTCCGTGAGGATGAAATCTGGCAATGGAGCAATGTGTCAGGACCTGGATGTTTCTTCATCAGATTTCAACATGGAACCGCTAGCTTCCCTATAACCAAGGTTTCCAGGGCACTATGAGAGAAAGGTGCGCTGGAAGAATAGTGGCACAGGAAAACGGGCGTCAAAATAAGGAAGCAATGGAAACAAAGGGGCATATTTACAAGAAACTGGTGAAGCATGGTGTTACGCCACACTCATGACAGTTTCAAAATGCAGAATTTCGCCGTATTTACAAGAATGCAGCGCACTCCTGCGTTTCCCCTAGTGCTGGTGCTAAGGAAGCTACCTAGTACCCGCGCAGGCACCTTAGCACCATTTTGCTAGGGTGCTTAGGTTGTAAGGGTGATTGTGTATGTGCAGGAAGGGACACCTTCCTGCATATAAACAATCTTTACAGGCGATTTGCTGTTTCTATGTATGTTGCAGAATGCAGCACACATGGAAAGAGCAAAATACGAGGAGAAATGAAACATTTCTTCTTGTATCGCATGCTTAAGACCAGGTATTCTCTGGTGGTATTTTTTGCGATGCCCCATACCTTGTAAATATGGGGCAGAGTCAAAAAGCATTGAGTGTTGTGGTGGAACGCCCTCTGCAACACCCATTGCCCGTGCCACCCGACCCTAAGTGCTGCGTGAATAGGGGCATTATTTACAAGGGGGCGTGAAGCTACATTAAGTGACCTAACAATGCCTTGTAAATAAGGCGAAGGCCTTAATGCCTTAAGAGCGTCAGAAAAGTGACGTTCTGGTGGCGTTAACTCCTTGTAAATATGCCCCATACAGTGCCCTGATACTCTCGTCATTCCTGCCCTGCTGCTTTGGGTTCAACTTTCAATTTCTAACAGACAGATTTCATTTTCTAAATTACTCTGTGTATGTCTGCTGTTTTTAGGTCTCGCTGAGACAGCGAAAGCTGTCTCTTAGAGACATTTTGTAAGTAGGTTTTTGAAAGTGCTTCCCCTGGCATAGAGCTACAGTGCACGAGGCGTGCACGCGCACAAAGCAGCCATATGGCCTTACGTCGTTCTCCCTCGTAGCCCCTCTCCGCCCCCTTCCCTGCTGCTATTTCACACCAGTTTATCAGTACTCCCGCTTCTCTCCCCCACGCCCCCACCATCGCTTCTCGAGCGTCCAATGCTTATTCATTCTCCCCGCCCCCCATCGCGTTTCGCGCAGCCAAAGCTTGTTTTTTTTCTCGCCTATGCGTGCATGGAGTTTCGCTGTTCTTAATTTCATTTTGGTTTATTCAGATGCCTTTCTTCGCATAGCATTCTCCGTTTCGAAAGTACATATTAGTTTTGTCTATGGGTATTATGTAGCGTTCGCACTTGCCTTGCCAAGGAATGTGTTGAGTCAGAACTCTTTTTTCGACCTCTTCCTAAATAGCGCGTTCATACAGACATGTTTGCATTTAAACAAGAAAACTCGCCAGAGATTGCAGTCGGGTGAAGCAGCGCAGCCATAGACCACATGAGTCAGTTAAATGTGAAAGACTGCTTTAAAGAAACTGCTGCAACAACTTCAGAGAACCCTTGGTAGTATGCTTTGCAAACTAGCATTAACGCCGTTCTCACTAGACATTACACTACGTAGCCTCAGCGTGGGCATGAACACGGTGTACAGCGACTACACCTCCTTCGAGAGCTACCTGCGGCGGAGGCTGCATCTCATCCGAGGTGAGTGGGGGGCGACAAACTCCTCTCTGTTGGCTAACCCATGCGTGACCCCTTCTTGATGACCTAATGCGTTCTGTGGAATAAAAGGTGCGACACTTTTATTCTTCCCTCTCATGCGGCCAGAAAACTCTGCAGATATTTATGATATAAAACTTACCCAGTGTGAAAGTGACTTAAAAGACGAGGTTTTCAGAAATCTAACGCAACTTTTTATTCTAGCACAGAAGAGGGTAAAAATTGTATAAATAAGGCTTTTGCTACCAACACATGCTTAATGAAATTTCACCTAGGCTCCGGTGACCATGAAGACGGTGGCTGCTAAGTGAGTGCTTGCCTCCGTCCAGTTCCCACATACAAACACCGAAATGTCACCACGTCGGGTAATATATATTGCTCCTTTGTGGACGGGATCAGCAGAGAGGCCAGGACCTGACGGAGCATGGAACCATAACTCACCCTCCGCCCCTTCTCTCCCCACTCACCCCTGCCCCTGAATTTGAATTTTTGCGGGAACGCGGCACTCGCTTTGTGACTTTTTTTCTTGAAGTGCTTTTTTCTACAATGCTGCGAACTGTTCTGTTTGGGATGTAACTCTGAAATTAGCAGAACCAGATTGAAAACTGGTCTGAGCATTCGAGGTATGACAGCAAAGCTGCGTAACCAAATATACTTTTAAAAGTCATGGACTCTTTTAGTAAAAGAAACTGAAACAAAAATAATAAATCTTCATTTCGAAATGGGCTCAAAAAAGTCTTTATTGAGACATTTAGTTTTCGGGTTATGGGTTTGGCAAAAACATGCATGCTATTGCCAGGACAAACAATATCGTGGTAACATTTCTGTGTGTGTTTTACTTTATTTGTATCCTGAAAGATGTTTTTAGCCTTCGCCAAGACCTTTTGTTTTTACTAGAATTATACAATGTACTTACAGAGGATTTCAGCAAGCCTCTTCATCCGTTGATCTGTTGTGTGTCCTTTACATTTTCTTCCTCCTGTTACTGCATACAGCAAGGAACTCTTGTTAAGCCCACTTCAGTCATTGGATATTTTCACTGTGAGTGATGGCGTTCCTCTCTTTCACAATAAGCACGTCCACACACCATGTAGGTCCCTCCATTGCCAAGGCCTTCCATGGCAATGTGTGCTTTTTGAGACCAAGAACAATTGTGGGTTTAGATGATGTTTATTTATTTTTATATATTGTAGAGGCCCTGGCAGATACCCCTCGAATACATTTTTACAAAAGTCCAGCAAAACAAATCAAGCCTGATCTAAGCCCAAAGGGTGGAACTTGAATGCCAGACCTATTTGCTTTGCAAGTTCTAGTTTTTTATGAAGTACTCTTTGAAATGGCTATTGTTAATACAATCCAGTCAACACGCTGCAAGAGCCCAAGGAAGATTAGATTCTATCTTCATTTTTACCAGGTTGCCTGCGAGGTTATTTAAATAAAGCGAGAAGTATGGTGTGGGTACTCATTAAGTGAGAGGAGATATCCAAGCTATACCTATAATCATTTTTAGGTTTCAACTGAACACTTGCCATGCACGGAGGTGACACATTTTGGCAGAGTTGTCATTACATTAAACCTCTGCTATTAGATTCTCAGTTTACACCACGGCTCGTTTGTGTTCCAGCAAAGCTCTGATATTTCCACCTTTCTGATTATACTGTACTTACCAGAACTCTGTTTCCGGTCGCTGAATATTCAGTCTCTGCATATGCAGATGCTCTGTTATGCCAGCGTAATATTCACTCTAGAGCTCTGCATATGCCAGCACTTTTATCCGACAAGCGTTCTAATTATAACTGAGTTAAGGCTATACAATTCTTACAATTGTACTATTGCACTCTTTCTCACTTTCCGAGGAAGCATTTTATGATTTGTTTTTCTAGTTTTGCTTCTTTTAGGCATGCACTCGGTTTCATAAAATGTTACTGTAAATAAACACAGATTACACTTGTGGTATAGTGCCTGTGTTGCCAACTGATGACCCTTTAAATACTGACTGTTTTCACATAATCACGCTGTTAATTCTTGGACATATCACTTCTTCTCACTGCCTGCCAGTACTCAGGTTTGCCATAATGATGAGCATATAAAAAGCACTAGATTAATGTCTGGACATTTGTTTTTTTCTAATAGATGACCTCTGCAAAGTCTTTTGAGAGTCAAATTAGTATAGGCGCTATTCGCAAAGCATTTACAAGTGTAAGTTTAGTTCACATGTGCAAATCTTGGTTTGGGTTTCATAAAATGATTTACTCTCACAGAGATTTTCATATGACCAAATATACGCCCAGGGCCTAAAAGTGGACAGAAGTGGTACTTTCAAGGCTAGAATGCCCTGTGAGTTTGTGAACTCTCCTAACTTAAGAGCGGATTGCATGGCGAGCACGCACACAGTCACGTGCATCGTGCTGCCATGCAATCCGTTTGGCATCCTACTTCAAAGGGTCCGCTCCCCCGCCTGGACTGGCTCCCCCGCCCCCGTCAAGCGCGCGCGCCACGCTCCGCCGGGCTTGTCTTGTTTGGAGCAAGCAGAGATGTCTTTCATAAATCCTGTAGCAGCACCTGAATGTCCACCTTAGTCGACGGTGTCCAGAGATCTAACAGTGTGGGAAAGTCACCTGTGCTGACTCGGGCACCTCTGTTTTCAAGGTCTTTCTAGAGCTTTATTCTTAGCAGAGGCGTATTTCTCGCCTCATCAACTGTGCAGCACCCATCAGGATCTTACGCAGTTGTTCGTGACACCAAGACTCAATCAACCAATGTTTGGCGCTCATGCATCGTAACACTGCATTTAAAATAAAACCTATGCTGGGAATATATGTTTATAAATCAGAATTAGGAGGGAACTTCACTCTGCCTTATGTAAATATAATCCCACCGAACTTCTTTCTTGCTCACATCCCGTTCTCGATTTTCCCAGAGTCAAGCTTCTTGCTGCTGCTGCTGACCAACCTCTGGCTTGCCATAGGTCGGGCCAAGTCGAGCTTCTTTCTTCTGCTGCTGACCCACCTCTGGCTTGCCGTAGGTCGGGCCATATCTTGTGCCGCCATCCTGTAGTGTCCTCGAGGACACTGTGCTGGCAGAGGGGCTTCAGCTTCGGCCGTCTTTCTCCTTTCCTCACTGAACTTCGCCTGTTGTCACACGTGTTTTTCATACTTGGCTTCAGTTCCTCTTTAGGTCAGTATGCTTTTAATTAAAATATCTGTGTCTGTTCAGTCTCATGAGCCTCACCAGTACCAGCAAGGATATAGAATGTCGGGTCCTCGCATCAGACAGACCTCTGTCCTGCTGTAATTGAGTACTCCAGGTGAAGCCTCACTAACATTGTATACAGCTGGACCACGAGTTCCTTCTTGCTGCTGGTTATACCTGCACCCATGCACTCCTCATGCTCCTTTCAATGTGCACACCATGAATTATTTGACCTCTAAATTCACAAGATAAAATTCAGTGGCAACTACCGTAAATAAACAAGCATTTGCAATGCAAAAAGTCTCGCATTAACGCGAATTTGAGCTATTGACATTGCAAATAATAATGCCGTTTATTTATTTTTTTTTTTTTAAAAACATAAATAACAGGCATTGTTATTTACAATGCCAATAGCTGAAACTCTCGTAACTGCGAGACCTATTGCATTGCAAATGCTTGTTTCACTTGCAACGACCCATTTTCTCTCCATGATATTAGGAAACCTGTTTTAATTACTATGTACACGTGATTCTACTTAAAGCATTCCTGTTAGCGAGTCCACCTTTTCAAATACATTCAAATAAGTACTTTTAAGCCAGAACGAGAAGGTTGTTTGAGCACGGCTCCAAACCTTGTCTGGACTGCACGTTTGCACTGGGTGACAATGCAAAGCCCTTCACACCAGAGATGTCTTTCCGCTCTACCTGCATGAAAGTGAACCCCAGCAGTCACATCCTCCATGGCCTTCAGTGTTCTCAGCAGGCACACTGGAAAACACAAATGAATGTTGCTGCTGCAAGCCAGTGTAGGAGACGCCGGCGCTGGGGCACCTGCCACTCTGATTTACCAAGTTTATTTTAGTTTGTGAACTTTTTTTACTGCTGGAGTAAGTAATTCACACGTCTGGCGCAACTGACCAGAGAGAGGGTCATTGAATGTAACCTGTGTGTATGAGAGTGTTGACTTTAAAGGTGGTATCCAGTGAATACAAAGAATACTGTTCTCTTCACCCAGCCCTGCATCTTCAACAATCAGCAATCAGCGTTCTAGAATGTTGCCCTGTTTGATGACGTCATCTTGGGTTTCACGATGCATTATGACGTCAATTGCCAGATGCCCGCTTTAAGGCTAGGCGCTGGAGCGAATATGTTTTCCTTATGGAGGACAGCACTAGATCTGTGTGGCTAATGAGCCAATGGGAATTGGGACTGTGGCGGCTTTTCCTACAGTGACCTTTGGAGGGGCATAATAAAAACTGTCACGCGCTTGTAGCAGTATCTATGTGCCTTGTATGCCACTTACTTGCCAAGTCCCTGGCCTCTGAAATATGTATGCTGCTTTAATATGAGAAGCCACCACTTCCTGCAATAAGTATCTAGTTTACGTCGCCTCAGTTGAAAACCTTGTCTGGGAACAATATCTTGAGAACTGGTGGCAAGGTTATTCCCCATAGTATCAAGCAATATATAGGCCGCATTCCCGAGCCGAGTCGCTGCGAGCACAGATAGCCCCCTCAGCCTTTGGCCACAGAAGCCTGGATAGCTCATATCAGGCGCGAGGCAATTTCAGTATCAAAACAAGAGGGCCTCAGAAGTTTCTTTGTTTTCCATGGTAGGCCTGAGTCGATTCCGCGGGAACAAAAGGTCAGGCGCAGTGGCGGAATTATCAGCAGCTCCCATTTTGAAATTTGAATTGAAATAGTTTGACATTTAAAACAGCCCGTTATTTTATAACCGCTGCGTATGTTTGTAATGATTGGCTTTTCCCACAAATGTCAGCTTGTGACATTAAGCACAAAGAGACCCGACCTCCATCAGCCCAGCCCCCTGCTGCGAGTTTTGATGTCTGCAGCGACGCGTTGTGCTGCAGTTTCCCGCCAGTGAAACTTCTTCAGAGAGTCCATGGTACATTTTATTTTGTGGACCTCGTGCATGTGAATAGATCATGCCGGCAAGTGAGGAGAGTAAATGCATGTGGTGTTATGAGCTGCCACAGGGGACTTCACTGTTAATTCACCATTAATGATGTGTCTGATAATGGCCGCTGCCGGTCTTACTGCGGGTTTACGCAGTGCGTTTATTGGCGCTTTACTCCAAGGACTCTCGGCGCTGGATCCATTTCACCATCACATTAAATATTCCAGGCTTGTATGATGTATCTCTGCCTCAAAAGATGTCTGCTCGCGGTCTCCAGGAGTCCTGTGCAGACTGCATCTCTTCACACCTCTGAGCCATTCTATTGTCTTTTTGATGTGTGTTGGCTCAGACCAGAAACTAGTGACAAAGCTACAGTTATTATGCACTGGATTTTATTAACTATGCAAATAAAATAGATTAGTGACAGAGTTACAGGTCCACTGTTTCTGTCCAGAGAGGAGCTTTTCTTCTCAGACGAAGAGCACATTTCCATCATTTCAGCGTCAGGCTTTTAGAAAGATCACTGTCCCTTTGTCCAGAGATGTCTCGCGTGTATATTCAAAAAGCCAAGGAAGGTCTCAAGCTAGCGATTACAAAAACTGAAGGATGGGTACAAGAAGAAAGATACTTTTTGTTAGTTGTTTTGTCGTTTTACCCATCTTATTACAATGATTAGGACCAAAAAAGTGTCACAGGCGCAGTGGCTGATCCCAAAAATCCTTTGGTAACCCTCTAATAATAACCAATAATGCGCTAATTCTCGGTGGTCCATGACATTTTTTAGCATGAAGTGTAAGATGGGATTTGGTGATTGGTTGCAGGGAAAGGAAGCGCAGTCCGCAACATAAATTTCCTGAACAAGATGTCTTAATAGTTCGCGATGGCTTCATAACGGGGGACGTGCGAAATCTGAGGAAATGTATGTACACGAAATTCCGTGAAATGTAAATATGGCAATTAGCGCTATATTTTAATGCGAAATGGTCCTTGCAACCCCTTTGAACACGCAGATGCTTTTGTGCAGCCGCGGCCGCTGCAGGTAAGAACAGTGAGGCCGGCGGGGGGGAGAGGGGGAAGGGATTTCGAAAGATGACCACAAGGGAAAATTACATTGTGGTCGTCTCTCGAAATCCCCCCCGGCCCCCCCCCCTCTTACTTGCACTAAAACAAACACCAAAAACAAAGGTACTGTGAATGACAGCTGCGTGCTTTCTGGCATTAATGTTATTTATATGGTTCCCACGCTCCTGTTGTGTTATTTTTCCAAAAATGTGGCTTAATTATGTGACATGGCAACATTTGAGGAATGTGGAGTAACAGTGATACATGATATTCCCGAAAATACACCAATTATGCCAGCGTGATTGAAATGTCACCTGGCCCTACTCATAACCTTTCCAAATTCGCTGCATTCTGTGAAGAAGCATCACCTGCCTCTATTTATGAAGGGACCCGGCCCACCCTAGAAAGACGGGCTTAGTGAACAGGGACTGCAGCCTGCACCATCTTTCAAAAAGGGTTGTGCTGATCCCTCTACATGGCAAAGGTTCACCATATCTTTGCTTGGACTTCTGGACTTTGCCTATGCACAGTTATACAGAGCAAGGGCCTGACCACATGGATTCACAAATGTTCCTGGGCCCGCTGTCCGATGCAAAGATGGATGTTCGTTTACTATTTCATGGGTGCTACCATTGCCCCCGCCCAATTATGAATACAGAGGGTGCAAAAAAGAGGCTACAAAAGCTGAGGAAATATTCATGTTTTAAGAGGCGGGCTAGATTCCAAGGTAATGGCTCACATTATTAAATACTTCTAAACCGGTTTCCAATAAGCACATTTCAAATGAACATCACCGGGTCCTACGGTTATAACGTAACGTAAAGTTGGAGGAGGTGAAAGGACAGCCACTTGTGCTATTTTTCCCTATGACTGAGCGATACACCGAGGTCTCAACTCTGTTAGCTCACCCCAATTTTATAGGAGAGCGCACTGAGCAAATGCAATTTGTTTCCTAATTCTACTAATGGTGGATCCCTCACAATAAAATTGAGCTGCTAAAGTAAAGCTAATAATCCACCTTGAATTAGAGCAACCTTTTGCAGATCCAATGATGGGTGATTTTGTTGCTGGCACCGGCTGAACTATTTGAGAAAGAAATAGCTAAACAAAATTTTGGGAGGTTAAAAACATAATGAAATTGTATGATATATTAATAAGGCCTAATGGTGCGCCTGAAAGGAATTTGATTTCCTAAGGGCAATTGTGTAGGGAAATATCAATTTTTTGAATTTCAGGTCCTGCACAAGGTAGTATTTTGAGTAAAACGGTGGATAAAGATTAAATATTATGTTGCAAGATGCATCTCCTGACTACGCTCCTCCCTGATGCCCGAAAATGAAACCACTCCCTCTCTGTGTTTAGATACTTTTTAAAGACCCTGTTGTTCTCAATCTTCAGTTACTGCTAGTGGTATATTTTTGCAACCTTGTGCCCTAACTAGGATTGCTTGCAGTTCCTAAAATTGCATGTTGATAATGATGGTGGTGAGAGAACTTGTGAGTAAGGCCATGTACAACATGACGCTGTGGTGGAAGGATAACATGGGATGGGTTTATGTGCATGCTTCGCATTGTATTCATGTTCGGGTTAACGTCGTGGGCTCGGGGCAAGCAGCAGGATCACTGCTGAAGGAGTCTTCTAGTGGTAGATGATTGTTGAGGTTTGCTAGGACAGATCAGCGGCTACAACCAGGTCAACAGCACCTGGGTATTAATTGATTAAAATATGCTTGGGTTTCTGGTCCTGACGGACGATTCTGCATATCTGGAAATACTGCTCCAGGTCACTCACTTAGTATAAAATGAGACACTATGACCGCAGTTAAGGGGAAGGAGCCAGGAAAAGATAGATATTGCTAGAGAAATGGAGAGGGACCGGCTCCGGTGGGAGTCTCAAAATCAAATCAAGGAACTTATAAAGTGCGCACCTACTCCAAGAGTGTCTTAGCGCTACAGGTTTGTTAACCGCTGCTCCCACTAGGAAATGGGGAATGGTCTAAAAAGCCAGGTTTTAAGGCTACGCTTAAAGAAGCTCGCATCCTTAGTTGCACTCAGGTACAGGGTAAGAGCATTCCAGCTATCAGCTGCTAGCGCGGAAAATGAGGTACCTCCCCATTTCTTCCTCCTCATCTTAGGCACTACTTCCAGGGCACACGAAGCACATTTTAAAAAATGGCACATCGAACAGCAGCATCTTCTTGACTTTCTTCCTGATCCAAACTGACCACTACACTTGACATGATCTTTCAAAACATCAGTTGTGGAGTAATGCCAAACAGTCCTACTTGCACTACCCCAGAGCAGAGTTATATGTGTGTTTTTTAGTGTGTGGAGTAGGATATTTGTTTCTCACACCCATGCCAGCTAAAATCAGAGATTTTGTACAAAGAGCTCGCAATAACCCTTGCCATGCCCATTTCTGTTCATTCAAAAACTGAAATAAAAGTTGATATTGCAGTCAACTTTTTGGACCTCGAGCAAGGAAAAGAAAAGTTAGGACCAATTTTCTACCAATTTTAAAGGCCATCTAAATTATATCACGCATACTTTATTGAATGAGGCACTGAGAGATTATGTAGTTTTGCCTGAAACACACCTAAGTGAAAAGGTTTTTGATTATTTGCTTTAGTTGTCAAATCATGAGAAATAAATATTCAGAGTGAATTTCAGTCGAGGTGTGCACATTACGATGTTGTGCATATTTTTGTAGATCCAAAGTTAGTCAGCTTCAGACATGTTTCAGTGAAATTGAATTCTCGTCCAAACTTATTTTGGAAGACTTTTTACATGATCTAAAAAATGCTAACTTCTAGAAGGGTCTGATTTTGCCAACGTTTTAAAAAAAAATGAAGTTGATGGAAAGGAAGTTTGTCAACTTCACACCAATTTATTCTCAGATAGACTTAATTAATGTATTAATTACCACCTCTGGGCTGGAATGCAGGCCCATTATCACATGCAAATTACTATTTATTTTACTGTCTGTTGATCTGTCAGCAAACAGCCCTACTGTCACACATCTCTACATCTCCTATCAGTAATACTTGTTCACCCGATCTTCAGTTTCATAGAGTTTTTATCTGCAATTGCCTGTAAGCGAATTACTGCAATTGAGGAAGCCTTATAATGGTATTTAGAATCTAGATAACCACTAAACAACAAAAAAACAAATAACGAGCGGATGTGCAATTTACTGTTCCTGTTTTTAACCCCTTCAGTGCCCATGACGAGATAGTCTCGTCATGAACCCCGCCCGCTAATTCAACGCCCGGCACAGGGCGGGGAAAGGGTGGGGCACTGAAGAGGTTAAATGTTTCACTTAAGATGTGTTATTCTTGTTTTCTCTGTTATTCATTTGTATTTTGTGTGTGTTCCCTTACATGTATTGGGTTCAACTGGGCTGAGTCTCAGAATTTCTGCCTTTTATTAGCTTTACTACCATCTATTTCAGCTTGGGCTATTGTTGTGCACATATCCTACATATGTAAGCAGATATTGCATGTCGGAAATGGCCCTCTCGGCAGGGTCAAACCCAAACCTTTTGCCTTCCTTGTCCTGCTTGTTGTTGAAATCGTTTTTGTTGACTTTGGGGCTCTGTGCCCCTACCACTGATAACCAGTGCTCTCTCCTTAAAACATGTTAACCTTGGCTCATACCCAATTGGTATATTTCATGTACTTATAAGCCCCTGGTAAAATGTACTACATGTGCCGAGGGCCTCTAAATTAAATGACACTAGTGGGCCTGCAGCACTGATTGTGCCACCCACTTAAGTTGGCCTTTAAACATGTCTCAGGCCTGCCATTGCAGAGCCTATGTGTGCAGTTTAAAACGGCCCTGGCAACCTGGCAAGTTAAAGCTCTTGCCAGGCCCAAACCTTCCCTTTTATTTCATGTAAGTCCCTGTTAAGCATGGGCGTAGGAAGTGTGGGGGACGCGGGGGATATATCCCCCCCAGATTTTGGAGTGGGGGGGACACGGGGGACAAGGGTGGGGGGGACGAGGGGACAAAGGAATTTCCCCTCTCCCTCGCAGGGCCATTAGCACACGAAAGCGCTAACTAATGGCCCTGCACTTGACCTGCCTGGAGTCAGAGGCCACCCGCCCTCTGCCTTTTGTTCTGCTGCAGGAAGGCTCAGCCGTTCTGGGAAGGGCAGAGAACGGAGAAAACATAAACGCTGTCTCTTTTCCTTCATGGCAAGGACCGTGTCCACTACTCCTGACCTGCCTCTGGCGGCTGCCCTCCTCTCGTTATTCCTCCATCTCTTTCTGTCTCTGTCTCGCTCCTGCTTACGTGCTGATTTCAAGAGGCAGCTCTTAAGGTACTCTCTCTTGCCTCTCCTTTTCTTTATTTGTTCCCCTGTGAAATGGATCCAAAAAAGGCTGAACACTTTGGCTGTAAATGTCCTCATTTTCTGACCGTTTTCTATTGAAAAGAAAAACCTCGGAATGGAGAGAAAAAATAGTTAAATACCTAAAAAAAGCAATACAGAGTGGACAGCAGACAGGCCAGACTGTTATTTACACCCACACACATTAGCGCCACTTTACAGAGTTTGCCAGTGAAAGCGCTACTTTCTTTTTATCTTCTTTCTTTGAACAACATTGTTTTCCCAGGGTGGGTAAGTGCGCCATTCCTAAAGGGACTGCAATACCTGGTTGATGGGTAGAGTGGAAACGTTTAATATGATCGTTTTCGACTTTTAAATTATTTTAGCTTATAAAATGCGGCTCTGTGTTTGGGGATGTGGTCTTTTTTAAACCAAGCTGCATACATTTTGAACGGATATAAGCAATGGACATTGAAAGGGGTCCCTTCCTGGCCCTGTAGCCATGTCTTGAACTTTTCAGGCAAAATCACTTACTGATTTCTGAATAATGAGTTTAAAACCGTTAAGGTAACCATGTTTTTTTCTGATTACAGTTCACATGCTTCGCTTATTCTTGCATTCCCTATGAGTGTTTGCTTTTTCCAGGGTGTTATTCATTTTTTTTTCAGGCAGCATTTTACTGTTGTCTAGTGCATAATTTGAATTTAGTCGCAGCACAATTGAGTTGTGCTGAAGGCAGTGCGAGTTTCTCTCAGTGGGGCAGTCTGGTGTTCAGTGTGGGAGAGGATGTGGCAGTCTGGCCAGAGCTGCTGAATTTGGAACTGGAGAACCATGTTCAGACCATCATGACCAGTTCACCATACCACACTCCTGACAGAGCTTATTCCGATGCTACACCTTAGAAGGCCCGATAGACCTTAGAAGCCCAGGTGTCTTAGCACCCGCAGGTGGACCTGTCCACCACAATCCATACTGCAGTTCACTTCCAGTCTTACGGGCAGGCATATGAAGAAGCACATCCTAGATCGACGGTGAATCTGTCACTGAGGTCACAAGACCCTTGAGGCCAGTCCACCTCACCCATTGGTACCTCCATTGGCCTTTTTCCAGCACTAGCAGTGCAACTTGCCAGGGGTTGGCAATGTAGGATTTGCATTCACACCAAACTTAGGGGGTGATTATAATGGCAGTGGGACCGCCACGTCACCCCGTCGGTGGCGGTCCCACCGCCATTGGTGACTGCATCACAGCCCGCCATATTACAATGGCGGGTGGTTACCTGGCGGTCGGAAAGACCAACCACCACGCACCCGACGGGCTTCCGCCGGTGTGGTGGAGGGGCTCGTGGTTCCTACAATGCTGGTGGTGCCTACCATGCACCGCAGCAGGGATTACGATGTCCCTTACCCGCCAGCTTATCAATGGCGGTTCACCTGCCATGGAAATACTGGCGAAAGGGACATTGGGGGCCCGTAGCAGGCCCCTTTATCCCTGGCCCCCAAACATGGGTCCTGGGGGGCATCTATGATGCCCCACAACATATCACTGCACCATGTGGCAGGCACCGATATATTTAACATGTTCCTTTTTTTTTTTACTTTGCGGCGGATGATGCAGCCAGCAGCACCTGCTGCAATGTAAAAGATAGGCACTGCGAACACCGTAGTGGCAGTCGCATTGTAATGCCTATCGTGGGGCCTCCACCTTGAAGGCCAGCGGTCCCATTCCCCGATTCGATGGCGGTGGTACTGAAGTCCGCCTGCCATCGTAGTCAGCCCCTAAGTTTGCATTTTATGAATATGATTCAGCGGGAAATAAATTGATGTTTGCAATTTAATTGACTTTGGTTGGCCTCTTATCTTTGAGATTTCCCTGTTGAACGTGCCTTTACATTATACATTTTTGGTTGTATGAATTGATTGCATACTACACTCTCCTACAGGTATTAATTTGAGTGTCATTAGGAGTGTCTGGGACCAATTGTTTTCTTAGGAATTGTTTTCTTTACTAACCTTTGCAAAGGGCCCTAAACTTCACAGCAACACAAGTCACATTTCTTTTAGTAATTTGGGATCCGTTTGAGCTACAAAATTGTTTTGGAGGAAATCGTTAGATTATGCAGCAGATTGTGTATTATGTGGCAAATATGATACAGCCATAGTTAAGTGGAAAACATTTTTCCACTTAATTTTGCCCCAACATTGTAGTTGATCAATTTGTAAGTTCCCCAAACCCAAAAGTCGAGTTTGGGCACAATTTGCATTTTAAAAGCAGCCCTATAACACAGGGCTACTTTTAAACTGACCTCAGGCTACAGCAGTGCACACATGCAAGTGCAGAAAGGGCTGCTGGCCTCTAAACTGCCATGCCTTATTATATTCTAGGGACTTAAAAGTAGTTCTAATCCCCCTGCCCTATTATGTACTAGGGCCTTATAGGAGAGGTCATGCCAATCATAGGGGTACCCTAACCCATAGTGCACCCTAGTGTATGTAGGTGTTTTCACTGTATTTTTAAGTGCCTCTTTCAGAATAGCACTGGCTGTTTAGGCAGAGGCCAGGGTCAGTCAGTCCGGTACCACCAGTACCAGTCAGCAAAAAAGTTGGGGAGTGCCCAGGGCGGCTTTGCAACACTAGAGAAACACAAACTCAGAATGTAAAACATAACACCATGGTTGGGGGGTTCTCTTCAATAATCAGAATTGATTTCTATCCTAATGAACCCATTTTCCAACATTAGGATAGGGAAAGACTGGGGAAAAATCATAACGTTCTAATCTATACATTGAAGTTTTTATGTAGCTCTTTGATGACGGTTAATTGCTCACTGTTCAATGTTAGGATTTTAACTTATAAACTTCAAATACCAAAAGAATATCTCAGACAAAAGCAGTAACTCACTGACCTTTTGAATTAAAACTTTCACTATACAAGCCTTCGATCTCTCTCAAAAAAAGAACATTAATCACTAAAGTTATCTTCACATTTTTATTGTTGCCTGAAAATTGCTGGAGACCAGGAATGCAGCAGCAGGTACTTTTCAAACCATAATGCACTTGCAAACACGTCGCCCCCACCCTAAGTCAGCGGCCTTTGTTTGCTTTGTGCATTAAGATGCAAGATTCATATATATGTTTTTTTTAAACATATGGTCTCATTACTATATGAATGTAAATAACAATAAAGCATACATGCAAACTGTGACTACATGCCTGCTTTTCTCAATATTTCACTTCGACAGTATGCAATTGTATTTGTTTAACGGGCGGTGATTTGTATAGGGTCACTGGAAAGTGCACAAGGTTGTCCCTGTCGCCCCCAGAATTTTAGTGTCTCCTACGCCCCTGCTGTTAAGGTAGGCCCTGGATCATTCAGACGGCAGGGTGCACTGTATTTAAAAGGCAGGGCATGTACATTTAAGTTTTACATGTCCTGGTAGTGAAAATCTCTCAAAATCGGTTTCCACTACGGCATGGCGTATATCTCCTATAGGATAACATTGGGATTACCTTACTACATTTTATAAGAGCAATTTCTAAATGGAAGATATGACTGTTCAAGTTTGGTGTCTCTGGAATCATAATTTAAAATCCAAAATTATGGTGAAGACGGATTTAAAATTGCAATTCTGAAAATGCCACTTTTAGAAAGTAAAAAGAACAAATGAAGGACAGAATGTTGAACAAATCAAACATTCACTGCCAGTCACAGATGTGGGTTTAATCCATCATTTTTCTGCTCACCACACCACCTCAATTTGGACCCAGCCATAGGCAGATCAGTCTTCCCCCTGCTCCCTAAGGGAACAGTCCAGCCTGAACTGACTGGCCAGGTCCTCCCTGGACTAGAAACAAGCATCCTGGGACCCCCTCATCTACCAGGCTTGAATCCAGTGGCACAGTGAGCACGGGACCCAAGTCTCGTCATACCCTTCCCACTTAGGGCAACAAAAACAAAAAGAACAAATGATGGACGGAATGCTGAACAAATCAAGCATTCACCCCAGACACAGATTTGGGTTTAATCCATCATTTCTTTGCTAGCTGCACCACCCTAGTTTGGACCCAGCCATTTGCAAATCAGTCTTGACCCTGCTCCCCATGGGAACAGTCCAGCCTCTCTGGCCCGGACACAAGCATCAAAGGACTGGTTTTGGGGTTATCGCCCCTCATCAGCCAGGCAAGCTTGAATCCAGTGGCACAGTGAGCACTGGACTCACATCTGGGCATCCCTTCCCACTTAGGGCGACAAAAGCAAAAAGAACAAATGATGGCCGGAACACTGAACAAATCAGTCACCCCCAGTCACAGATCTGGGTATAATCCATTGTTTGTTTGCTCCCCACGCCACCCCAGCTTGCACACAGCCATATGCAAATAGTCTTGACCCAGTCCAGCCCAAGCTGCAAGGCCAAATTCCCTGGACCGGAAACAATCATTCTGGGACCGGTTTCGGGGTATCACCCCTCATCAGACAGGCTAGCCTGGCTGCGATGGAGTAGACGGATCCGGCCGGCACATTGTGTGCATTTGATATATTCCTCATATGGGGCAGTACTTTGCCAGGGCCTGCAATTATAAAGAAACCTGACCAAAAGAAAAACCAATCAATTTGGATTTCAGTCGGGGCCATCCTTCAGACGCCTTTTCACATGTGACTCATACAAGAGAAGTGCTGACATTGCACACAGACTATCTGTTTTGAAAAATGATGGAGATACAGAACTCCTGAACCGACAATTGTTTTTCACCCATAATTCCACTATAACTGGCCATGGATGACCTACCCCAGTCATGTCAGTAATCTTTGGAAGCTTTGCTTAAAGTCTGCTGAGGTTTTCCCATGCAACTTAGACTGATACATTTATGATTGTGGATCTTTGCACCCTGATCACCTGGCTCTTGCTTTCTGTATGCTAAGGTTTCCACACGCAATTTTGATTGACACATCAATGGTTGTGGGTCCTTGTACCCCAATCCCTTGCTACTTGATTACAGTCCAGAGTTTTTTCCACGCCACTAAGGCTGAAACATCTACAGTTTTCGGTCCTTGCACCCCAATCCTCTGGTGTCTCCTGTTCTTACTTTTGTACTGAGGATGAACTGTGCTAAAGGGTTGAAACATCAACAACAACATATGTGGATTGATTTTAAATTCTGATTGAGATTCGACACTCACAGTATGAGGGC
Organism: Triturus cristatus; assembly: GCF_964204655.1. Lineage (NCBI taxonomy): Eukaryota > Metazoa > Chordata > Amphibia > Caudata > Salamandridae > Triturus > Triturus cristatus. The sequence goes on along the minus strand of NC_140588.1, from coordinate 932,540,387 downwards.
CATGTGCAATAACATATCATCTCAATCAGTCACATAAATATTTGTATTTAGCACAAGTGCACCTCCTTTTATCACTTCAGTCACTCTCACTGCGCCGTCACTTCATAGGAGCAACTTGTCTGTTTGTCCAATATAAATAGTGTCATATTGTTATGTTTTGTTTCTGCATTATCTGAATGCAATTGCCATTGATAAACACATTGACTATGTAATTAAGAACACTTGACAAAAAGTCTTTTTACAATACTATTGCAGTGGAAGTTCAAGGCTACACTTCCCCCAGAGAGGGCCACCTTGTTGATAATAATTGTCCGGCCCAGGTACCTGGGTTGCCCAATTTTATCAGGGATATGACAGGCTTCCAACAAGTTTGCATCTGCATTCTGCAACTGGACTCTGCTATATGTGAGTCTACCCTGCCATGTGGTCCCACCCCAGTCCTGTACCGTCGGAGTGGGCCTAATGTGCTTACCAGCGGAACCAACGCATCTTCTCTCCAGAGCGGGGCATCCTGGTGTTTTTTACATGGTGTTTTCACTGTTTTTACTGTATGAAGTGTTGCACAAATACTTTACACATTGCCTTCAAGTTAAGCCTGACTTCTCTGTGCCAAGCTACCAGAGGGTGAGCACAGGTTAATTTGGGGTTTGCTTGTGCTTACCCTGACTAGGATTCTGGTTGCTGCTTGACGTGGGCTCACACCCCGTCAACCAACAACCCATTTTTTTTAACATTGCCATTCTGCTATAACAGATTTTCTGTAGAACACTCTACACATGCTTACTTGGCAAAATATATTGGAAAAAGGAGAGGCATGTTGCTCCCTAAGTAGAATGAGTAATGTGTTTCTCTGTTTGTTACTATTTGCCTGCAACTAAGTGCTAAAGCATATTGAAATGAAATCATGTGTGCTTTTTTTGTAATTGAATTTTTATCCTTTCCATCTCAACTCAAGTATTACTTATTATTTATGAGTGTTATCACAATGGAAGAGTTACTTCCTCATGGCCCAAAGCACTTTTGACATTCCTTGCAATATTACTTTAATTATAACGATACCTGTTCACCATTTAGACACTAAGTCTAAGCACTGCATTGCACATCTTCTGACAAGAAACTCAAAATAACATTGAAGGCACTTTGTATGAAAAGGCCTGTCAGTAGTTGAATTTCATAATTACAACAAACTTTGCAAAATATTTGTATTTTGGTAATTTATACTTCCGAAGCACAATCACATCAGCCCAGGGTATCACTGGTTTCACACCTTTTGAGAGAAATATCATAATTAAAAAGTGAAAAGGCGCTCTTTCTCGTTGCGAAGAACCATACTTTTAAATACTACTTAAATGTGAGATGGGTCAGAAATTGATGTGTCGTGCTAATCATGGAAAAGTTTCAATAAAAAGAGTTTAAAAAAAGAAATAAGAAAAACAAATGTGAGATGGGTCTGTTCACTCCAGATTGAAGTTGCCGTTGGGGATACTCTCCCACCAACTGTTAAAACCAGAGATGTGCACCAAACACTGGGATGTTGTTCTCAGTTCACAGGGAAGCTGATCCCAGGAAAAGCAGCTAGACAAAGGAGAACAGTATCTGGTATGAAGAGTTTTGCACACTAGACACAAGGACCTTCAACTTCACACATCTGTCAGTCTGGCACCCGCTGCAGAGACCTCAGCACAGATTCTTTTCATTATGCAAACCCCCAAAATGATTCTAGCCTGGAGTTGGATTGAGGTCACAATTAGGCCCGGGTAGCCAAAAAAAGTGTCCCACTTTCGCAGTTCGCAACCTTTTGCAACACATTGCTTGGTTAGGATCATGGAGCTAAATGTTGTCAAACCTTTGCAATAATGCAAGTATTTTAGAGCTTATAGGGTCTGTACTTATATTGGCAATTAACATTCAAATGGATAAAATATACCTTGGAAGCTCAGAACTATGAAAAATAGTAGAACTCATGTTGCTTTTTTAACCCTAAGTTTGCTGTTAATGGTTTGATTAATGTCCACTGGGAAACAGGAAAAGGCACAGACCTAGACTGTCTTTTACACTTACCCTCAGGCTTTATAGATATTCACTTTATGTTTTACAGCACTTAAGAGAGACCCCTCAATCCTCAGAGACTGGTAAAAGGTGCATCTGTTTTTTTGTTTTACCTTCTGCTAGCATCACACGTAAGGTCTGACAAATGGAATGACGCTAGTGTGTAAGTGCGCATAAAAAAATGTAGTGTCACTTTCCTCACATACATGCAGTTTTATAAAGCACAAAATTGGCCCAGCGGTATTGGAGTGCTTTACATGAGCACCAGATAACATTACAGACAGTCAGATAATTAAGTGATTTGCTCAGGATCACAGGATGTTGAGCTGATGCTGGGACTCAATCCCGGTTTTCCAGTTTCAAAGTGAGTTAAGGCCACAACCTCTCCCTGTTGACTGAAAAAATTGATTTCTGGCAGTCGAATGAGAATAGCGGATATTACTTTATCTCTGCCTGTTCCATGCAGGGGAGGGAGACAAAAATAACTGAAGGGGCCCCCTTGCTGGCCCTTACCAACTCCACTCTCTGCCAAAGTCCCCTGCAAAGCAAGTGCTAATGTCTTCCCATCAGCAACTCCTTGAGGCCTCTGTCACACCTTGAGAGAGTCTGAGGGCGGGAACACCTCAAGCTGTGATAGTCGGAGCGGCCCATTGTCATTCTGCCTCTGACAATGAGGCGGCCTGACTTAATGTGCATTGCATCAAGATCATTAGATGTATGCAAAGGCTTTAACAACAGCCTTTGATGTTCTGCCCTTGCGGTGGAGACTGAGAAGGCCACAAAAAAACTGCCCACCAATGGGCCTCAACCATAGACCCATCGTCCAATGGCTGATTGCCCGCCTTGCCAATCCAAGGCTGATAGTCACCACAATCTGAATAAGCTGCAGATGCTGGCGGCCTTCTTAGGAAGCCCCAGTTACATCACTTCATAATAATCTGCTCTTGCATTTATAACTATCACTTTATGAGGGAAGTTGGAGGATTCAATACTACTTCATTATCAGTCAATAGTATAAACAAGAAAACGTCACCGCAGTAATCAGCTGAGTGTACAGCCTACCTTCACCCCTAAAATTTTCAGACAACTTGTTGAAGGTGGTGCATCAACTAAAGTTTGAGAACTAAACTGGTGTAGTCAAGATGGACTTTCTAATGCCCGTTACAGAATTTCTCCTTTTCCCGGTTTATTTTAAGATAATTCTTATAAACAAAGGCATCTCTTGCAGAAAGAAAGTTTTACAAGTGGTTGCATATTGTATGGAAGTGCTTTATTCATTTCAGAATTATCTGGGTATTTCCTGAATATACAAACAATATCAGATGCATAAGTTAATAAGATATGCAAGGTTCAAAATCTAAATTAAATAGAAGGCAAAGTAAAATGGAATCTTATGGAACACCACCTATCGAGTCCTGAATAGTAGAACTAAAGTTGAGCATAACTACTACTTTAAATCTTTAAGCACGACCCTCGCCATACCTTGGGCATCGAGGCCACCAGGACACGGTGTTAAAACCTGGTGATCTGTGTTGTCAACGTTGGCAGACAAGTCCAACAGGTCGAAGGCCAGGGCGTGGCCTCCTTGCTTGGATTCTTATCTTAGCTGCCATCACCACTGTTTCTCTGCTGCCTGCATAGGGTGTAAGATGTTGTTCACCGCTAGAAATTCTGACAATTAAACAAAGAATGCTCTTCACAGGACCATCATTTCCTGGCTTATTTGCATCTAATGGACGGTTTTTTAAGATGGCGCCTTAATTGCAGTTTTTAATTGCTTTGGAATAATTCCTGCTGTTTAGGAGGCATTAATTACCTATATACAAGCACGGAAACAACCCTGAATAACGTGTTCCTCATTACCACTCTACATGTCTGATTCACGGAGCGACTTAATAATGACAACAGATCCGTGGAGGACAACTGAAGGTCAGCATGTTACATACTTAGATCTTACAGTCATGTACTTCTAAATGAATGCAGAGGACATGAAAAGGTATATATCAATACAAATCGAAAATATTAAATATTGACTGAACAATGACATTTTTAGAGAAAATGCAAATTGGTAAGTATTAATGTACGTGTGCATATGACCATAATTTGTTCTCAGTCACACAGTACCTGCATTCGTACTGGCCTTTTGTATCACTGCATATGTCATGCCTGCCCGATTTTCAGTAAATACAACTTTAGTTGTGCATAGGCATAAATAAAAATATACTGCATTGTGATGTGTTACAGCAGTTGTAGTGGCGAGTTTTATAATTATCAAATGTTGCAATATAGATATGTACAATATCAGTGGGGTTTTAACACATCAAATTGTTAAAAATGACAGTACTTACACAAAAATATATATATATGTATATCACACTGGCATAAAGTGATAGCAAGATGTCACAGTAGAATATAGATGCAATAGAGACAGTAATGCAAAAACAACGTTTCAAAATATACAAAATCAGTTTTTATTCATGAATGTTTAAAAAAAAAATTACAACAGTTAGACATGTATTTAAAAACATATTTGACATCAATCAATGTTTGTAACACACTTGTGTTGGTGAATTAAAAATGAGAAAACTACACAAAACTCGACACGGCGTTTCGGTGAGATTAGGATCCACCACCATCTTCAGGACAGAGTTTTCTATTAAAATATCGAAGATTAATGAGTCCCTTGTATGATTCAGATGGGAAACATTCTTCTAGCTGCTTTCTGGTTAAAGTAAGGAATGTCCTTCTTATGTGGTACTATTCCTTCGTACAATGCATTCGTAGGAGCCACTGATAAATTTGAAGTTATATAATAGTGACCATTAAAAACCAGTAACCTTTCATCAGCAAAAAACAGGTGAGCCGTGATTAGGCCTCCAATTGTTGATATTTCAATATTTGCCATTTTGGCGAAAATTTACTGGTTATGTTGCTATTTTGATGTAGCAACTCGAAAGGATAAAAAATTGATAAAAATATTCCGGCCTCCCAGCTGTCTATGAACGTATCCTGACCCGGAAGACTGAAGTGTTGAAATCATATCTTTTCACCTTACTCTAATCATAAATTGTGTTGGATTACAGTGTAGAATATATATCATGTTCTATTTCAAACCCCGTCAAGGCTACAAAGTATTGGTAATCGACTAACTAGTAATCCCTTTTGATTTCATGATTGGAAGAGTGTCAATTTGAAGTACAGCCATTGTGGAAATTCAGTGTTGCGCATTAGGTTTGCAGTTGTGTGCTGAACATGGTTCAACTCAGTGTACATGTATCTTCACTGTAGCATGTTTGATGAAGTGGTGAAGTATTTATGTGGTCAAAGTAGAGCGACGCCCTGTTTCCTTGTCTGACATTGATTTCTGTTCTACTTCTTCTTTTCTCTGAAAATGGATATAGATTGCTCACTCTGCTCAGAGTATTCATTCAGTCATTCTTCCTATGTTCAAGAAAATCTTTCATTTGTGCCTTGAAGAGTGGGTCTCCAGTGGAGAACGCCTTCCCCACGTTCTTTTTATTGAAGCATCAGGGGTTGTCGACATTTATTGTTGTATCAGTCGTGACATGTCCATATCTTCATCTTCTACTTTGTAGCTGACACTAGGAGTTTAAATTGTGTATCCTGATTATGTTGTGCCAGTCTTATTCATAAGAATTTTTTTCTATTTGTGTTTGTCTCTGCCCCAAAATGATCTTATACTAAAAATATTCTTGGTTTTATACTTTTCAAAACATGGCTTTTGGCAGTCGTCGGTGTTTGATGACTGCCAAAGCTAGTACTGATGGTGCAGGAGACAGGCAATGAAGGATGAGGGTGAGATGTTTCTAAATGGCTTTCTGATTGTATCCGGCTTCTACTTTGCACTTCTAAGAGAGGTTTATAAGTAATATTCATAAGATTAGTCATCAACGTAACTCTGAAGCAGATTGGATCTTTGCATTCTCCATTTCCAGCCATCTAAACAATCCCACGCTGTCACAATGGTTCAGTTTCTCAAATTATTTATTACTGGAAATGTAATAAATCAGAAACATGCTGTTGTCCATTCCTTCAAGAAAATCTCATCATAGCAGGTTTGCTCTTCTTTCATTTATTGATTTCTAATAAAGTACAACGTACACCACCCAAAGGTTCCTTAGCACTAATACTTAAAAAAACTAAAGCAAACATTTCTTGCAAAGGCCAGTGCAGACAACTCTTACCTCAGGTAATTGTAAAGGAAAGCTTTCCTGAAGGCCAGATGATTATGTATTTCTCTTTGGGAGATTACTGCACAGCTTAGCGGCTAGGTTTCAGAAAGACCTAACATTAAACCAAGATTTGCTATATCTGGGAGTCCGCAAAACAAATTGGCCAGATATCCTTGGAGATCTTTTTGGACAAAATTGTTTCAGGTGGCAAACTACCCCTGGTGGACATTGTGTGTGTCAAAAAGGCTTTGCACTTGACCCTTTGATCAATGGGTATCAAGTGCAACCTCCTTCTTGCTGCTGATACCAGGTCAAGTTTCTTTAATTTGCAGACCAATTGCACCACGTACTTTTGAATGTGTGGAAACCTAGCAATTTGTCCAGGTGGCACACTTAAGTACAGGGAATTACAGTTGTCCAGTATCCATGCTTTAAACTTATAAAAGGGCTGAGAAGCAGGATGGGAGTTATGTAAGTCCCAATGGACAGCAGCTTTATGCCATTTAAGAAAACCTTCAAAAGACAAAATTCAGAGTCAAAACCATAAAGGTTTAAATAAATTTAGGAATCACTCCAAAGGTAAAAATAAGTGAGTTAGTCATATTCAAAGAGCATCAATAATGCATCAAATAATACCAATTGCAAGAGGTATCGCCATAAGGTGGACCTTGAAAGCAAGTAAGTAGCCAGAACCAAAATATAATTGTGCAAGAGAACCCAGAATAAATCTGCTCAGTTGAAGAGTCACAGAAAGTCAGACTATAAATCAAATTAGAACATTGGAACGTTGGTAGCTCCATTGAAAACAATGGAGTGCTCCGGGCTTATAATGGCTGGTATAAGCCCGGAGCTCCAACATTCCAATGTGTCTTTGTTCACAGCTCAGGCTGTGAACAAAGGCTTCAGGGAGCCTGAGGGGATTTCAATCCCCTCGCGCTCCCTGAAGGGCTTTGTTTTGGTAGAACATTCTGCCCTCTAGTGGCAGAATGTTCTAATAGCCTTATAGCCCTTCGTAGCAGGGCTATACCGCTGTTAATGTCCCGCTGCTGTTGTTAAAGTCCCTCGCCTTCGGCTCGGGCCTTTAACGCTGCAGCGGGCCATTAACAGCCGGTATAGCCCGCTACGGCGGGCTCTAAGGCTATATTAGAACATTGGAATGTTGGTAGCTCCATTGAAAACAATGGAGTGCTCCGGGCTTATAATGGCTGGTATAAGCCCGGAGCTCCAACATTCCAATGTGTCTTTGTTCACAGCTCAGGCTGTGAACAAAGGCTTCAGGGAGCCTGAGGGGATTTCATTCCCCTCGTGCTCCCTGAAGGCTTTGTTTTATTTGTTAGAACATTCTACCCTCTAGTGGCAGAATGTTCTAATAGCCTTATAGCCCTTCGTAGCAGGGCTATACCGGCTTTTAAAGTCCCTCTGCTTTGTTAAAGTCCCTCGCCTTCGGCTCGGGCCTTTAACGCTGCAGCGGGCCTTTAATAGCCGGTATAGCCCGCTACGGCGGGCTATAAGGCTATATAGACAGGCTAGCATAGTTTCCTCAATTAGAAAGTGGAAATAGATCAAAGTATAAATCAGCATACAGACCAACATGTAGTCTGTCTTTGAGAAAGTAAGCAGAAAGTCTGGCGCATATCCTGAAAAGGGTGCATCTTATAGGTTTCAGACAATGAAAGGCACACTTTGCACATGTTGAGATCTAATATCAGAGGGATGTACTGATAATGGTTCATTCACATAAACCATAATAAAACAAGAAAATATGATTAAGCAAATAGGAAACATTTAGGAACACCTACTTTCATGCATAATCATAAAGAGAAGAACATCAGAAATAAAGAACATAACTTGAAATTTGTTTTACAAGTGAAAACAGTACACAGTGCAACTCCTTAGAGCAGGCCCATGCACAGAGCCTTGAATATGTTGTAAATACAGGAACATTCAGCACATGGCTTCTTTCTCAAGGAACATAACTTTGATTCAGAGGTTAGTGCAGCCACCTGCTGTGTGTTGCCTTGACAAACTTAAGCACCATGGACATTATTGACTGACTAGATGTCAACTGCACAAAACAGAGGGGGAGCAATGTAATTAGAAGGAACAATTAAGCTGCTTTATTTCGAAGTATTATAAGACAGCTGCATTTACAATATTTACTGCCTTATATTAGCTTGACAACACGATGGTCTGATTCTTTATTATTGTTATTGTTTTAGTAGGAACATGTTTGGTCTCCTTCCAGAATCTGTTAAAAAAACACTATTACATAATGATGTGCCGCAAAACATTAGAAATGCAGTGATTTCAAAAGGATTGAAAATCCGTCCCTCTTCCTATTTATATATTTAGTGTATCAAAACATTACAAAATAGAGACTAATGTGAAATATTGTATTCCAATATTGAAAATTTCTGAAATTATTTGTATTTATGATAGATAGATAGATAGATAGATAGATAGATAGATAGATAGATAGATAGATAGATAGATAGATAGATAGATAGATAGATAGATAGATAGATAGATAGATAGATAGATAGATAGATAGATAGATAGATATAGAGATAGATATAGAGATAGATAGAAATAAAGATACAGAGAGGTAGATATAGAGATAGATAGAAATCGAGATAGATAGATAGATAGATAGATAGATAGATAGATAGATAGATAGATAGATAGATAGATAGATCTCCTCATCACAGATGTAAGTGCAAGATCCCTGTACACCTCAACCATAAACATTAGAAAAGACTTACAAACCTTAGTCCTAAACAACAATTTTACTCGGTTTGCAATACACAGCTGTGAGAATTTGGGTTATTGGTTGAGGGGGGGTGAAACTTTACTCAAGCAACAGCCACAATCCTTGTCAGGGTGAACCACAAAAAGTCACTACATTTACCTCTGCTTAACCTTTTGGCAGTTTGGCACATAAGCAGTCAGGTTTAACTTAGAGCCAATGTGTAAAGTATTTATTGAGCGCTTAAACAACATAAAAGTGAAAACAAAACACAAGAAATATCTCACGCCAATTAAAAAAAATTGAGTAAATATTAATAAATTAGTTGAGCCAAAACATCAAAAATCCAATCACTAGAACTGGAGATATTGGATTTGAAAGGTTTAAAGAACCTTCTGTTAGTCCAGGAGGAGCTCTCGCTGATGCCAGCCAAGGACCTTGGTCTTGGGGAGCCACCACTTGAGGATCGGGATTTCACTCCAGCAGAGACCAGCAGGACTCAGGAAGGTCCAGATGCAGGTCCAAGCCAGTCTAGAGCAAAAGGTCTGTCCCTGGAGCCCAGAACAGGACAGTCAGCTGACTCTTGGAGCCACTCAGCCTGGAATAAAGGGAGCAAGTCCAATCTTCCTTCTCAGACAGCAGGGGGGCTCAGGCAGTAGGGCAGTCATCCGGCAGCACTGCAGTCCATCTTCTGTAGTATCCACAAGTCCAGGTGTGTACTGAAGAGTGGATCTGAGGGTATTCTGTTTTTACCTGGTGCCCTCTCTGAATTGGGAGCTTCAGGAGTTTTCCATCCCACAGAAGTGTCTGGAATTTCCTGCTTCCCTGCCCTGGTCCCATTCTGTCTGGGGGGACAATAGGCTGGTGTGAAGTTCTTTGTGAGTGTTCTGCCTTTGAAGTGCAAATGTGGTAGGTGACAGCTTTGCCTATCATCCTGCATTGGATGGCCCATCTTGTCAACACCCATCTCTCTATTGTATGGCTGTCTGGGAGGAACACACAAAGGCCAACTACCAACTACACCTAGATGTGTTTCTCAAGAAACATGATGTAAGCACCAAATGGTTAGGGCTGGAAAATGCCAACTTTATACAAGTGGCACTTTAAGAATTGAGACTTAAAATCCAGCTTTACCATTAAAGACAGTTTTAACTTAAAATTCTTTAGAGACCAAACTTGATATTCCTACCTACTCCTAAACAAATGTTACCACTTATTAAATGCAAAAAGGAAAACCCAATGTTATCCTATGGGAGAGGTGGGCCTTGCAGGAATGAAGAGTTTTTCACTACCAGGGTATGTATGACTGTACATGGTCAACTTTTTAAATACACTGCACTCTGCCGTATGGGGTGACTTGTATGTATTAAATAGGAAGGTTTCAGCCCTGGCAAAAGGTTTATTTTATCAGGTCAAAATGGATGTTTAATTCTGCACACAGGCTGCAGTGGCAGGCCTGAAATATGTTTAAAGGGGTACATAAGTGGGAAGCACAGTGAAGGCTACAAGCCCCATAGTAGCATTTAATTTCCAGGCCCTGTCTACATATGTTACCACTTGACTAGGGACTTACAAACAGGGCTTTAAGTGGGACTGGTCTGTCCCGGTCTGAGCACTGGCAGTAATTTTCAGGGGGCCTCGAAACGGGTCTCTATCGGGCTCTTTTTTCGGGCCTCACAGAGGTAGTCCATTTTCTTTTTTTTTCTTGGACTGCAGATAGAGCATTTTTATCATACATAAAAGGGACTCTGGACTGCGAAGATCCTTTTCCTGGTTGTCATTGGTGCGACATATAACATTCATATCCTGTGCTTTTGTTATGGGACGGTTCATGGTAAAAACCCAATTCACCACACACAGTCTGCTGAAGAAAAAGTACCAGAAATGTAAGATCTGATAGTCTAGTCCAGTTACTTTTTCCCAGGGTGGTTTATGCCAGAGTCCCCGGTAGATCGTGATCTGTGGTGGTACCAGGGCTGTGGATGGGCTCTTCCCAATAACGCTTCGAACACATGGTAGTCTGCGTTCTTTTAGAAAGGCGTTGAAAATCTATTTCTTCACCTAATTGTGGCTCAGGGATCTTTTTCACTCCGATATTTAAGCGCCAAGAAGCCTTAGGACAAATGTCAGAGCTTAATGCATTTAAGTTCAATGAGTCTCTTCTGTAAAGGGAGACATAGGGTTAATGCGAAAATTCTGTTTCCACTCTTTTGGCAAAACTTTGCTTTGGTACTAATATACAGCAAGAGAGAGAGTTTGGGATTACAAACATATCTTCGAGGGGTATTTTTCACAATAGTATTTCAAGGGCATGACAAGAGCAGGGTCCTGGGGACTGCTGGCTGCAGTTGTGTGTGATTAGGGGGCACTCTAAAGGAAAGAGATGCTTATATAGCTTGTCCTTTTCCCACTTTAGAAATCCGACAGGATTCTCCGGTGCTGGTGGCCTCGTGCATATAGGGTATGCTCACATGTCACTATCTATCCTGCATCGTTCATGACTGACTCTTCTCCATCCCTACTGAAATATTAAAGTCGGATGGCGACTATGCATCACCTAACTAGTCAGCATTTTCTAAGCCGGTTCTGCTGGCACAGGAGGCTAATGCATTCACTGCAGAGATCTGTGTTTAATGTTATTCACATGGGTACGAATCCTGGTCGGTTCTTCTGAGGCTGATAAAATGGCCATCATTATGCTGGATAACAATAAGCACACATTATCTTTTTGTAGCGCCAAGAGACACCATTGGGGGTGGATGTCTGTTACACAGAATGCGTTTGTTATGTTTATTATGACCACTGATTCTACTCCAGCTTAGCTGGCTTACGATCCACTGTGCCCTAGCCCTCCCTGACTTTAAGAGGTATGGGTGTCATAGAAAGGTTAATTGTTAAACAGTTGGCTACTTCCCCAGCCCTTCCTGGTCTCTGATCCATCTGGAATCTACCAGTAGTCATAGAAAGCCGCAAACCTTTGAACAATCGCCATCCCATCCAGGTCTACCCAGTCTCCGTATTATTAACAGAGTGTAAATGCTTGAAAATTCAAGGCTGGGCAATCAGCCTTTTATCCTTCCGAAGTTGATAAAACAAGCAGCACCTCCTTGGGACTGAATAATGGCGTCAGTTGTCCAGCGCTTAAAAGCTGTAAGCCAGTCATTTTTATATCACTAAGGTCAGGGCTTTAAGTAAGCCGGATCTGTCCGGGTCTGAGCACAAGCAGTTATTTTCAGGGGGCCTTGAAGCGGGTCTCTATCGGGCTCCATTTTCGGGCCTCGCAGAGGTAGTCCGTTTTCTATTTTTTCCTTGAACTGCAGTGAGAGCATGCAATCTCACCCCCGTGAATCCACGTGGCCTTCTGGGAGCAGTGCTTATAGTACACTCAGCCTCACGTGAAGCCACCTATACGGGAGGTGTCTGCCTGGGCATTCCCGGGATGACGACACCGGTCTTGGGGTATTGGGAAGGGTGTATGGCGTTTATCCATACATAGCCTTGCTGTAATAAGGAGTGGAGAGAGTGAGCCTGAGCGGAGAATTCCAAATCTGATGACACTCTGAGGAGTCCTAGAGCTGGCGGCTTGTCAGAGCAGGGGGTACTGCTACACTAGTTATCTTTATTCAGACCACGCCCCTACTTGGATAGGCCACACCCCTTTAAGAGGTTTGCCCTGCCCCTTTTAGAGCACCCCCAGTTTTTTCCCCCTCTTAAAGCCCTGCTTACAAGTAAATTAAATGTGCCAATTAGGTGTTAGCAAAGTTCACCATGTTTAAAGGAGAGAGTGCAAGCACTTTAGGACTGGTTAGCAGTAGAGAAGGGCAAAATTTGAATTACGCTGAGTAATCAAAGTTATTTCAGTAATTACGCATTACTCTTGTGATGTGAAATTACCAAAGTTCCTCAATTACATCAGCTTGAGTGAATAAGAGTAATTTGAGGCAAAAATCCTACTGCAGGAGCCCAGAAACAACAAACTAAGAAAGGGACAGAGAGCTGCTGCTGGCAACTGCTGTACAAGTCCGGTAGCATTTAGTGCTATTTTCTAAGCGCAAAATGCATTTTGGATGCAAGGGTGCATTTTGCACTAAGAAAATAGCTCTAAATGCTGGATTGCATTTAATTACGCATAATTACCAGTAATTTTGCTATTATTACGAGTAATTACGCTACAGAGAGTTGCACCAGTTATGCTCACCCCTAGTTAGGTGAGGTAAATTCACAGAGTCCTAACAGACAATAATAAGGGCACATAAAAATGTATCGTTAAGGCAAAGAAATGGGGATGACCCAGCAGCGAAGTCCAACAATGCAATTTTGTGACTTGAAAAGCACCATGCCATTCAGTTTGTGGATTTTTAAAACGTCTGTAAGAGAGACTGGTGAAAACAAAAAAAAATGTATTTATACAGCATGCTTTTTTTCAGATTAAAATAATGAAAATACATTGTATAAAATAAATGTCAAGTACTTGTGTGCTTTTATCAAGGTTGATAAGATTTTGTTTTTTATTTGTCTAGAAATTTACAGCTAGTGAAATCGAATTTAATTGCAAGCAGTCCACTATTTTGTTTCGGTGTGATAAAAGGTTTGTGGGGATTTCAGTGGCAGTGATATAACTAACATTTAACTGCAGTTGAAATGGACTGGCTCGCTTAAGAGGTCGTTTGTCCTGTGTTTTAGCAGTGGCGGGTGTAATGGTGAAGATATAAATGAGCTATTTGGCCCTGATTTTTCATTCGTCAAACCCTGAATTCCACCAAGGAACATTTGCCTTTGGAGAAGCAGAAATGTAATTAATAGAACCATCCTGGGGTGAACTTTAGCTGTATGGTAAGTTTTCAGGCACAGCGTCTCCTCAGTATCTGTCGTGTTCAGAAAGCCGGGGAGGAAGTAAAACTCAAAACACCTTTTCATTGACAATGGCAGATGGACATGGGTGGCGCGAGGTGTAAATGGCAATCAAAACTTTAAAGAGCTTATAAAACCAACGGGTCGAACACAAACATAAAACAATGACAGATGAGGAAAGCGTGGGAAAGCTGACTTCAAAGCAAAGAAAATCAAAAGCAGGATGGTAGGAGACAGTGCTTAAAGAAGGAGGCAATATCCCATGAAGATAGCTCAGAGAGATAACCTCACTGTTGAGATCTGGGACTTTATCGCACATCTGTTGTGCATCTGCATGTAGGTGCAGAATGGAGGGAGTTGTGTGCCTTGGTAGCATTGCTAGTGAGTGCATGAGCAGCAGACAGCACAGCTCAGAGCACAGGACCCTGCTTGTCCTCTTTGTACCTGAGCTGCAGCGCGTGGAGCTCATTCACCAACTCGGAGAGTTAGTGGGTGAAGAGGAATGAGTTAAGAAGAAACACTCTCATCAACTGCACCCATTGTGATAAAGGCCATGATTAAAAGTCGGGTAGGAATGACGACAATGATGCAGTGATTTCTAGAAGGAGTTCTAAACCTGAAAGTGAATGTCATGGTGAATGTTCCTCTGCCAGTGAGATAGTAAGGATGAGGAAGCTCCTCTGCTGGATTCGCATACACATTTAGGGGCACACTTATCATTAGATCACGCAGCGCAGCAATCCACCTTGCTGCGCTGCGTGATAGGGAAAGGGCAGGAATGCACTGCACTAAACATTTTACAATGCATTCCTACCTTTTCCCAGCGCTGTCCCACAAGCGCCAACGCAGGCACTCTTGCATCATGGTGCAAGAGTGCCTGCGTAGGAAGCTCCTCTACTGGATTCTCATACACATTTAGGGGCACACTTATCATTAGATCACGCAGCGCAGCAATCCACCTTGCTGCGCTGCATGATAGGGAAAGGGCAGGAATGCGCTGTACTAAACATTTTACAATGCATTCCTGCCTTTTCCCAGCGCTGTCCCAATTATGTGCTGCCTAGCCCCAACGCAGGCACTCTTGCATCATGGTGCAAGAGTGCCTGCGTAGGAAGCTCCTCTACTGGATTCGCATACACATTTAAGGGCACACTTATCGTTAGATCACGCAGCGCAGCAATCCACCTTGCTGCGCTGCATGATAGGGAAAGGGCAGGAATGCACTGCACTAAACATTTTACAATGCATTCCTACCTTTTCCCAGCGCTGTCCCACAAGCGCCAACGCAGGCACTCTTGCATCATGGTGCAAGGGTGCCTGCGTAGGAAGCTCCTCTACTGGATTCGCATACACATTTAGGGGCACACTTATCATTAGATCACGCAGCGCAGCAATCCATCTTGCTGCGCTGCATGATAGGGAAAGGGCAGGAATGCACTGTACTGAACATTTTACAATGCATTCCTGCCTTTTCCCAGCGCTGTCCCACAAGCGCCAACGCAGGCACTCTTGCATCATGGTGCAAGGGTGCCTGCGTAGGAAGCTCCTCTACTGGATTCGCATACACATTTAGGGGTACACTTATCATTAGATCACGCAGCGCAGCAATCCACCTTGCTGCGCTTCATGATAGGGAAAGGGCAGGAATGCACTGTACTAAACATTTTACAATGCATTCCTGCCTTTTCCCAGCGCTGTCCCAATTATGTGCTGCCTAGCCCCAACGCAGGCACTCTTGCATCATGGTGCAAGGGTGCCTGCGTAGGAAGCTCCTCTACTGGATTCGCTTACACATTTAGGGGCACACTTATCATTAGATCACGCAGCGCAGCAATCCACCTTGCTGCGCTGCATGATAGGGAAAGGGCAGGAATGCACTGCACTAAACATTTTACAATGCATTCCTACCTTTTCCCAGCGCTGTCCCACAAGCGCCAACGCAGGCACTCTTGCATCATGGTGCAAGAGTGCCTGCGTAGGAAGCTCCTCTACTGGATTCGCATACACATTTAGGGGCACACTTATCATTAGATCACGCCGCGCAGCAATTCACCTTGCTGCGCTGCATGATAGGGAAAGGGCAGGAATGCACTACACTAAACATTTTACAATGCATTCCTACCTTTTCCCAGCGCTGTCCCACAAGCGCCAACGCAGGCACTCTTGCATCATGGTGCAAGAGTGCCTGCGTAGGAAGCTCCTCTACTGGATTCGCATACACATTTAGGGGTACACTTATCATTAGATCACGCAGCGCAGCAATCCACCTTGCTGCGCTTCATGATAGGGAAAGGGCAGGAATGCACTGTACTGAACATTTTACAATGCATTCCTGCCTTTTCCCAGCGCTGTCCCAATTATGTGCTGCCTAGCCCCAACGCAGGCACTCTTGCATCATGGTGCAAGGGTGCCTGCGTAGGAAGCTCCTCTACTGGATTCGCTTACACATTTAGGGGCACACTTATCATTAGATCACGCAGCACAGCAATCCACCTTGCTGCGCTGCATGAAAGGGAAAGGGCAGGAATGCACTGCACTAAACATTTTACAATGCATTCCTGCCTTTCCCCAGCGCTGTCCCACAAGCGCCAACGCAGGCACTCTTGCATCATGGTGCAAGGGTGCCTGCGTAGGAAGCTCCTCTACTGGATTCGCATACATATTTAGGGGCACACTTATCATTAGATCACGCAGCGCAGCAATCCACCTTGCTGCGCTGCATGATAGGGAAAGGGCAGGAATGCACTGTACTGAACATTTTACAATGCATTCCTGCCTTTTCCCAGCGCTGTCCCACAAGCGCCAACGCAGGCACTCTTGCATCATGGTGCAAGTGTGCCTGCGTAGGAAGCTCCTCGACTGGATTCGCATACACATTTAGGGGTACACTTATCATTAGATCACACAGCGCAGCAATCCACCTTGCTGCGCTTCATGATAGGGAAAGGGCAGGAATGCACTGTACTAAACATTTTATAATGCATTCCTGCCTTTTCCCAGCGCTGTCCCAATTATGTGCTGCCTAGCCCCAACGCAGGCACTCTTGCATCATGGTGCAAGGGTGCCTGTGTAGGAAGCTCCTCTACTGGATTCGCTTACACATTTAGGGGCACACTTATCATTAGATCACGCAGCGCAGCAATCCACCTTGCTGCGCTGCATGATAGGGAAAGGGCAGGAATGCACTGCACTAAACATTTTACAATGCATTCCTGCCTTTCCCCAGCGCTGTCCCACAAGCGCCAACGCAGGCACTCTTGCATCATGGTGCAAGGGTGCCTGCGTAGGAAGCTCCTCTACTGGATTCTCATACACATTTAGGGGCACACTTATCATTAGATCACGCAGCGCAGCAATCCACCTTGCTGCGCTGCATGATAGGGAAAGGGCAGGAATGCACTGTACTAAACATTTTACAATGCATTCCTGCCTTTTCCCAGCGCTGTCCCACAAGCGCCAATGCAGGCACTCTTGCATCATGGTGCAAGAGTGCCTGCGTAGGAAGCTCCTCTACTGGATTCACATACACATTAAGGGGCACACTTATCATTAGATCACGCAGCACAGCAATCCACCTTGCTGCGCTGCATGATAGGGAAAGGGCAGGAATGCGCTGTACGAAACATTTTACAATGCATTCCTGCCTTTTCCCAGCGCTGTCCCACAATGTGCTGCCTAGAGCCGACGCAGGCACTCTTGCATCATGGTGCAAGGGTGCCTGCGTAGGAAGCTCCTCTACTGGATTTGCATACACATTTAGGGGCACACTTATCATTAGATCACGCAGCGCAGCAATCCACCTTGCTGCGCTGCATGATAGGGAAAGGGCAGGAATGCACTGCACTAAACATTTTACAATGCATTCCTACCTTTTCCCAGTGCGGTCCCACAAGCGCCAACGCAGGCACTCTTGCATCATGGTGCAAGGGTGCCAGCGTAGTAAGCAGGATTGTTTTTGTGCAGGAAGGGGCTCCTCCCAGCACAGAAACAAACCCCTGGTGCATTTTCCTTTCTCTATGTGTTCTGCAGAATGCAGCACACATCGAAAGAGGAAAACACAATGAGAAATAAATATATTTCTCCTCGTTACGCCTCACCTGGGGAGGCATAGCAGTTTTGGTGCATCCTAGGTCTATCACTTATGGTAAATATAGGAATGCATCAAAATCCATGGGTTTTGTGTGCGAACACCCATTCACTACCCATGGAATGCCTCCCTTGGACAGAGTAACTAAACACAGCGATATGCGCTAGGTTGCGTTATTCTGGATTTATCAACCCACTCCGAGCCACGCAACGTGGCTTTGCTTGGCTTGATAAATCGTATCTCAAGGGCAGGGCTGGACTGGCCATAGCGGGCACCAGGCAATCCCCCGGTGCGCCGCACGGGTGGGGGCCGGTTTTGGGCCCCTGGGGGGGGCGGCAAAATCGGCCCTCTAACAAAATCGGCCGAAAACTGGCCCTGGCAAAAAGCACGGCGGCACCCCCAAGCCCTGTGGGGGGGGGGGAGGCAGCTGAGTACTTTGCTAGGGCCGGTTTTGGTTCCCAGTCCAGCCCTGCTCAAGGGTTGCGTCACTTTGGTGTGGTGCAAAGGCAATACAACCCTTGATGTCAGCAACTCACAGCTTCTAACCTAACTGGCAAGCTATTGAATGAATGAATACTGCAGGCCTGATTCACAAGGGAAAACATTTACACTTTTTGAGTATTCACAAAACTGCATTTTAATAGTAAGTTTATGGGTTTGGAGGGGGACAACTCAGCACATAAAAAGATAGGCCTGTCTGAGTCTCAGAACTCGCAAACGTACTATTAAAATGCAGTTTTGTGCTTACTGAAAAGGCATAAACTTAAACAAATGTGTAAGTTTACCTTTGTGAATCAGGCCCGGCATTTTTGGCTCTGCAATAAGTAAAGATGTTTCCAAACTTTCAAGAAATGTTGTCATTTTGTGCTAATCAAATTTCTCTAATAATGGTCCTATCTCATATCTAGAGTACTCTTATATCTACCGTTGCTTTCCCACTGAACTAATGTAAGAAAGCTTCAGCTGATGAGATTCGGGACGCTACCATCTCACTCGTTATGCACCTCCAACTTCTTGCTCAACTGAAATCCTTCTGGGTTTCTGCCTTGATGGTCAGTGCGGGTGCACTATATCGAGCAGGGAATATCGTGATGTCGAAATATCGTGGCCCAAAATATCAAAAAGTAACTATGCACTTCACATATGCGCGCCTCATTGATATGTATATTGGAAAGGCACATATATGTGCAGTTAGGTATAACAAATGTATACATTTATGTTGATATTTGTGTTCTTTGTATTTTGGCTGCAATAATCAGGTGTAACACTGTTCCTTACTTGATATTCCGGATCCATACCTTGGAGTGCTCTCGACATACGTTAACGCTGTATTTTACATGCATGCATCTCCAGTGCTGTGGATTTCCCTTATGACTACAACTTTATAAGTGGGGTTCAAGGCTTCATATCATGTGCACAGGGCCATTTATAGGAGGGGCCACCCTTCTTTGGAGATTGGAACATTGTCTTACTCTTCTCCGGTGATCTTATCAGTGAGGAGTGGCCAGTGGTAGTCGCTGCTTGGCTTGCCCTTTACTGGCCCTGGCACTGCCCAAGCAGCACCCACAGAGTGTGTTGCTACATTTCTGAGTGTATTTTGTACTGGGTTGCAATCTGTCACAAATCCAAATGCGGCATGAGAAATACATTAATACACTGGACATAAACGTTAGGAAAGGCTGTTCAGAAGGCCTTACAGAGAGTAAGGGGCATATGTATCAAAATCTCCATTTGCAAATCTCAAATAGTGATTTTTTGAGAATCGCTATTTGAGAATTGCAAAACGGGATGTATTTAAAAATTCGCACATATTTTGCGAATTCTTAATATTCCTTAATTACGATTAGCAAATTGCGAAATCGCAATTAAGGAATACCTTCCCATTCATTCCTATGGGCCAGGAGGCCCATAGCAATGAATGGGAAGTCATTCTCAAATTTTGAATCGCAATTTGCTAATCGCAAATTGAGATTAATTTCAAAGGTGCAAGGGTGTCATGATGACACCCTGACGCACCCCTGAAATTAGCATGTGTGCGCATATGGCGCACATACATGCCCTAAGGGCATGTATGTGCGCCACATGGCACTTTGAAAAATGCCAAAAAGTGCATTTTTCAAAGAAATCGCAAATTACCACCAACTTGAAGTTGGTGGTAACTTGCGATTTCTTAAGGAGAAATCGCACAACTTGGGTGCGTGTTACATAGCATTTAAGGAATCGCAATTTGCGATTCCTTAAATGCTTACACAGAATTAAGAAATCACAAAATTTGCGATTCCTTAATAATGCGATGCTAAAATGGCTCATACATCTCATTTTGCGATTTTGAATTCTCAAATGCTGTTTTTTTGCGAATCGCAGCGTTTGCGAATACAAAATCGTTTGATACATATGCCCCTAGATGTGTAATGAATTATTTTGTTTAAGCATACCAGATTTTAAGCATCTAGTACAAAGACTATATTCCATATTTAACTTGTAGTTTTGATTTGCTGACAACCCATTGCTCATGGCTGTACAATCTGCTGAATGAAACATGCTTACTGTTATTAGTATTATAAGAATGTCTTATTCATGATTTTCCCAAAAAGTATTCCTGTATGTTCTATTTGACATCTACTATGTACGCATTATTTTAGGAGAGGCACACTAATATACTGATCAATGAAATACCAGAGCTTTTACATGAATGTGGTACTGTAACGAACAGCAAGAAATGTGGGTGGATTGATTAGATGCTGACTAGAATGTGGGTGGATTGATTAGATGCTGACTAGATTGTTTTTTTTGTTGTTGATGGTCATACGATGTCACTTCCTGTTATGGACTTTGTGCATTCCCTCAACGTGGGGGACCACAGAAGGACCTGTGAGAATCTCACAGCTACTAGCATCGCACTTTGTTTGCCACAGTATCTTTGGTGCACAATCCCCTTAGAGCCATTTTGCATCTGCACCATTGTCAGAAATCTGGCCTACAAGCAAGAAGCGATATCATCTGCATAAGACCATGCCAGCACTCAAATGAGGGAATACCCTCTTGACATTGCACTGACACAATCTATGCAGCCATGTGAGATGTATTGTCGAAGTGGTTGCACATTTGTATCATGAAAGTGCACATGCAGCACTGTAAAGATTTTCTTGTACCAAAACACTTTTTTGTCAATCAGGGACCTTGTCTCCAAATTTGAAATCAGCAATGTATTGCTGAAGCAACATTTTCTTCACAGTCCTTCGTTATCCCCAGCTGCCAACCATTTTGGAGAGTCCAATGGGCACATGCATCAAGGTAAGCATTTGCGATTCCTTAATAGCGATTATTAAGGAATAGCTATTAAGAAATCACAATTGCCTATGCATATAGGTTTCGCAAAAAAATAGCGATTCCTACACATTTCCTATTAGTGAATCGCAAATTGCAATTCGCTAATAGGGAATGCTTTCCCCTTCATTCTTATGGGCCTAGAGGCCCATAGGAATGAATGGGAAACCATTCGCAATTTGCGATTACCAAATATGTACTCGCAAATTGCAAATGCAGTTTCATCGGTGCTAGGGGGTCAAAAGGCCACCTTAATGCACCCCCAAAATTGGCATGTGTGCACATGTGGTACACACACAAGCCCAAGTATTAAGGAATCACAATTGCCTATGCATGTAGGTTTCGCTAAAAAAATAGCGGTTCCTACACATTTCCTTTTAGTGAATTGCAAATTGCGATTCGCTAATAGGGAATGCTTTCCCATTCATTCCTATGGGCCTATGGGCCCATAGGAATGAATGGGAAACCATTCACAATTTGGGATTACCAAATACGTAATCGCAAATTGTGAATGCAATTTCAAGTTCGCTCGGGGGCCAAAAGGCCACCCTGATGCACCTCCAAAATTGCCATGTGTGCACATGTGGCGCACACACAAGCCCAAGTATTAAGGAATCACAATTTGCTTTGCAGGTAGGTTTCGCTAAAAAAATAGCGGTTCCTACACATTTCCTATTAGTGAATTGCAAATTGCGATTCGCTAATAGGGAATGCTTTCCTATTCATTCCTATGGGCCTATAGGCCCATAGGAATGAATGGGAAACCATTCACAATTTGGGATTACCAAACAGGTAATCGCAAATTGAGAATGCAATTTCATGGGTGCTAGGGGGCCAAAAGGCCACCTTGATGCATCCCCAAAATTGGCATGTGTGCACAGGTGGCACACACACATGCCCCAAGGGCATGTGTGTGCGCCACATGGCACTTAGAAAAAAGCTCTTTTTTGCATTTTTCTAAGGAATTGCAAATTACCATCAACTTGAAGTTGATGGTAATTTGCGATTCCTCAATGCAAAGTCGCAATCTGAGATTGCTTCTTGCATTGCAATTAGGGAATCACAAATTGCGATTCCCTAACTGCATTCTCAAAATAGGTAATCGCAAATTTTGCGATTACCTATGTTGCGAAGGGCTTTGGGCTTGATGCATCCCAAATGGCTAATTACCGGTTGCAAAAGGGAGAATCGGCCCGTTTGCGACCGGAAATTAGCTTGATGCATGTGCCCCTAAATCCCAAACGTCTGCTTACCTCTCACATAATTCTGCCCTGGCCAGTTTACAGTGTGTGTGCGCATGCGTGTGCGTCCCTGCGTACCTCTCAGAGAAAGCCGCCTGTAACCACAAAATGACATTTTACGCTGTCAGTCAATGAAGTGCTCGCCAAAGTTTTCTCCGTCTGGTGCAGGGTTAGAACTCAAATATGTGGTAGCAGGATTTCGAAACAGCAGATGGTTCCGCTCATTATAACCATATATTTCAAATGTGTTCTTTCCAGGCATACTGCACAAAGGAGATGGAGAAAACATGTTCATTTCGCAGCAACCTCCAGTCATTTCAACTGTTATTGGCAATGGCCTGCAGAGAAGCCTTTCCTGCTCCAACTGCAACGGCCCCGCGCACAGCAGCAAGCTGTTCGCCCCCGTGGCCCTGGCGTGTGGTCCTGACGGCAGCGTCTACATTGGAGACTTTAACTTTGTGAGGCGAGTTTTCCCCGCAGGAAACGTCATCAGTGTCCTGGAACTGCGGTAAGACAGCCTAAGCGTTCTAGTGTCTGTTCTTACGTTTAGTTTACGTAACGACTGAGGAGCAGATTTACAAGCCCCTTGCGCCACTTTTGCGTCACATTTCCCATGTTAAAAGTGACGCAAAAGTGGTGCAAGGGGCTGGTAAATCTGCCCCTGAGTGAGGAGGCTGTTTAAATGTGACTGTGCTGAGAAGAGTGCGGAAGCCGCGTCTTTAAAATGACGTATAGATGGAGAAAGATGCAGCAGATGGCGTCTGCTCTGAGAGCTGACGGTGGAATGATTTCTTCTGGCGCGGCCCAGATTCTGGCCCAGTGATAACCTGTGTGGAATCCTCTTTACTTTTCTTATATCCCCTTCGGATCCTGCGCGTGTTGGAGTGTAGTCTGTGTCTATTTGAACACTCCTGCGCCTGATCCTCTAGGTACAAAGAGAGAAAAGGGTGAAATAAATATCGGTGCTGGGAATAGGTCTTAGCCGAGAGAATAGGATTTTCGTAGCAATGGTCCTGAATTTTGAGGTTTTGCAAATACAGTACAGGAAGAGACTCTGTGTGCTCCAGTGTCAAAGGTTAGAACATTGAAACAATACCCTCCACTACCTGCTTTGTGCTCACTAAGTATTTTAGGCCAAGCCTGATCTGCGCATGCGCTGCTCTTCGGGTCATGCTGTATTCAAGTATGGACTTGAAGCACCGCCCACTCTCTGCCCATATTTTTTATTGGCTTATGTCATTGTCCTTTGTAAATACTGGCTTCTGATTCGTTAATAGGCTTGTTACCACCTTGCCTTCATTTGTAACCTCCCATGAAGACTGGCCCTTTTACTTCTGTTGTTACACGGGATGTCTTATTTAGTCTGTAAGCACTATTCTCTTTAATGAGTTTCGCCTACTGCAGGCACAACATGCTTTCGTACCACATTCAGCGCGCCATGCGCGCTTTCACTTTCCAAGCAATCTGGGACAATGGCGGCCGCTTCTTTGAAGTGAAATAGGTCTCGCATTTGGGGGGGCGGAGTGCGGTGGGGTATGAAGGCGTGCATGAATCGGGGTACTGGCTGTATTAACCTACCCCAGTGCATGCAAGTCTAATCCCGTCCCGCGCTCTATGGATCGCCTCGGCCCCCCGTGCTCTCCCGATCAAACTCCTCCGTGACTGCTGCACACCACACAGTGTGGGCCAATGATGCTGTCCCTGTGATCCTCTACTGTGAGTACTGAACCTCCGCAATACCATTTTTCACCCCTGGGATGCACAACCTCTTCCACTGCAATGTGAGCTGCTTGAGGGGACAATCCAGCCTGGCACTGTGGTCGCTATTTGGAACTGTGCCATAGCAATCCTCTACTCCTCGATTCCCCCACGCAACTTAAATACTTGTCTGCAGGAATATTGGTATCATGTGCTGACAGTTTACGGGCACTCGGCGCCACAGGTGCCAATTATTTCTATGCCGCAGCGTTCCATCACTTCCTCAAGCCCCCACACATTGTAGTA
The DNA here is from genome assembly GCF_964204655.1 of Triturus cristatus. NCBI lineage: Eukaryota > Metazoa > Chordata > Amphibia > Caudata > Salamandridae > Triturus > Triturus cristatus. The sequence goes on along the minus strand of NC_140588.1, from coordinate 932,515,889 downwards.
AAGGCCCGTTGGAGCGTCGGCATGGAACGTCAGTGACTTCCAGGTGCTATATACAAGCTCAGTAACAATCCGTTGAGACCAACTCACCACTCGCTTTTGGAGCTGCTCTTGGGCGGCTTAAGCACCTGGCAGATCGGATAGGGGCTTGGGAGTTGGGGGAGCTGTTTGACTGGGAGAGCCTTCGTCCTATGCCCTCTTGCTGCACAATAACCTTCAGATAGCAGTGCATGGTGGAGTGATGAGTGATGGGAGGTGTTACCGCTGGGAGGGTGTCTAACCACCTCACTTTGCTGTGGCCCTGGATTGAATTGTACGTCACGTGGAACGGGAGGACTGCCTTCGGTTCTGGGTGCTCTGTTGCGGTTTGGCCCAGCGGACATAGCAGCAATAATGGGTAAACCGGATAAGTCGCAACCGAAACTTAATTTAGAGCACCGGAAGACTAGGTGCAACGATGATGCAGCGGAATCCGCATTGTCGGATACTGAATGCCCAGCGAATGACACCATTGGAGACATCAAGACCATTATAGCATCAATGCAGAAAGGCTTATCAGCTATTGATGCAAAAATCGATACTTTGGCTTATAGAATGGATAGGATGTCTGAGCGAATCGATAAGCACGCTGAACGACTCGATACGGCCGAACGCCGCATCACAGAATCGGAAGAGGCCCAATCGGATTCACAACCAACACAAACAAGCATTTACAATGCAATGGTCTCGGCATTGGTAAAGTTAGAGCTATTGGCATTGCTCATGACATTATTTTTGTTTATGCTTTTGTTTTTAAAACATTTAAAGAAACGGCATTGTCATGAGCAATGCCAATAGCTCTAACTTTACCAATGCCGAGACCATTGCATTGTAAATGCTTGTTTCAAGTAGGGGAGCAAAGATAAACGTGTCAGATTTAGAAAAGAATTGCTTGCTTACTCCCCCAATGTGCACGCATTCCAAATATACAGTGACCTGCACATGAAGCATGGTTTGTGTTCTTTAAAACACCTGATCTATAGAAAACATACTGCCCCAAAGAGAAAACCGGTGTACAAATATGTACGAACAGCTTTGTAACGTGTGATTTAGCATAGTAAACGTAAGCTGCCAAAAGTAAGACATACAGGTAGAGTTGCAAGTCTTTTTCTTACAGACTCGCCTAGAGGATCACCCAATGGAGAAAACAGCGCTACATCAAACATGAATAAAGTGACACAAAATAATCGAATCATAGCAAAAAAGACTACATATCATGTCGAGTTTCTGAAAACATGAGCCACACGTAAATAAGAAAAAAAGATGCGCCCTTTATTCTAGTTAAAAAAATACATTTATTTACACAGCAGAGGACGATTTTTAAAGAACGGAAGAAATCATACAGGTATAAAGAATTGTTCATTAAATTAGCCATAGATGCACTTTGTTATAACACAGTTTAATATGCCTGACCAATTCCCTTTGCTTAAGGGTATATGTAGTACGTTTTTTTTCTTGATGATGTCTGCCGTAGTGAGGGAGTGGTGGATCACTCCCTCGACCTAAAAAGGCAATTTAGTGAACACACATAATGTGAATAAAAGTTGCATTTAATTCCCCCGCAAGTGCCTCACGGTCAGTGTTTTACTATGTAGGAGAGGTCTGGAAATAAACCATTCTGCGCCCTTTGGTCATTTCGAAGTTGTCCTATTTCTAGGTTTGTGAAATGTCATCATTTTTGGTTCGCAGACTGTCCCCCCCCCCCCCCCCTACAACTACTTCAGAAGCAATGAAGTGCGGTGCACACTCCGCTGATCCTTATTATGGGGGGTGGGGGGGTTACATTCGAAGAATCCAGTGGGTTTACACAAATCTTAATCAAGCATCGGCTGCCGGCTCACCATGAACTCAAGGGAGGTGCTGCCTCGGTGGGGGGTGTCCTGTCCCTCATGCACTGTGTGCACCGGAGGGAAGGCCTGTCCGTCCTACCTCCTCCCCCCCCCCCAAAATCAGCCGGAGGTTCGTGCAGCCTGGAGGCCAGCAGGGGGAGGGACGGGCCCCTGAGGGCTGGAGGAGGGATCCACTCAGAAGCGCAGGATCACACGTGGTGAAAGGGAGCGTCGGCAAACTTGTGACCTGCAGCTCCTGGAATGTACCCGCGCGTCTGAGGGGTGGCGTCACCCAGCCTGAGGGCACCTGAGACTGCCCGACTCCCTGGCAGGCCTGTTTTCAAAGGCATGTAGGGGTGGGGCAGAGTCAGTCACAAGCCCCGGGAGCTTAACACGTGCCCAAGCTGGCAGCCTTCCTCGGGCGAGCTAAACATGGAACCTACTCTGCTCCAGCCCCACTAGCCCCGCAGCGGCACCAGCATGTAACCGGCTCTGCAGCACAGGGAGAGAGAAATAAAGTAAGATCGGAGGAGGGTACCGGCGCTCAGGAAAGGGCAGAAAGACTCAGGCCCTATAGGCATCGGATAATGGCTGCGCTCAGGGTTTCAGGGCAGGAGGATATACAGCTCGAGGCTCAGTAAGTATCTGTTCTGAATCCCGCATGACAGCTCTGTCTAGCAGGCCTTGACGTGTTTTGTGTAGTAAGGTCCGCCCCTACAGTGTGACTCGCCCGAGGTTAATCTCGGGCCAGCCATACCTGTGTTCACTCAGCGCCCTGCCAGCTCACGCCGCCTCTCCATCCCGTCTGCCTGCTCTCCTAATCCACACCTAGGACCGGAGATTAAAGCTCCCTGCAGGCCCGAGCTGTGGGGGGTATTCCCATTCACTCAGGGAGGTTTAGATTGAATGCAGGCTCAGTCTTGATATGTTTGGTGTCTGGGGGCTGGGAGCCAATCACTCTAACGCCTTTGGGGTGCATACAATTCCAGGTGACCTTCGTCCTGTGTGGAAAAACCCACACGTCTTAGAGATGCGACTCTGATTTACACACATTTAGCTTTTTGTAGATGCTTGAATTTTCGGGCGTGCTCCTGTAGTCACCGATGTAGGAGGTCTGAAGAACTGGAAGAACTGTGGGTAGAGAATCAGAGGGAGAGGACGAGCACGCCACCGCCTTTCTCTGAGGCGAAGCAGAAATGCCTCGGAGAAACGCAGTTGCGTTTTCGGATTCGTGTTGTGTCGTGTCGGGGCGTGTCTTTCTTTTTCCCTCCTCTTGACATTGGCTGGAGGAGATAATTAGAAAAGTAACGAAAAAACACGCCCCCGAATCCGAAAAGGACGGGGCCTGTTCGGAGTGACAAAGCCTCTTCTCCAATGGCTGGCCAGCATTCAAGAGGCCAGCCAATGGAGAAGAGGGGAGAAGAGGGGCGAGTTCAAGCCCCTCTTCTCCAAAACATTAAATCTCCGACTTCCGGTTCTGCCTTCGGCAGACCGGACGGTCCTCGACCTAAAAATATGGAAAAAGCCTTAATCGCCCTGCAGGATAGAGCTGAGGACTTAGAAGCGAGATCGAGAAGGAGCAGTATCTGCATCACGGGCCTTTCGGAGTCGACCGCGACAGGCAACATGGAAAAATTTGTCAAATAGTTACTCACTAAACTGCTGGGCCCCGGGATCTTCTCATCAATGTTTGTTGTGGAACGGGCGCACCGTTCACTGGGACCTAGACCGGCTCCTGCGGCTCCCCCACGCCCTATCATAGCAAAACTCTTGAACTATAGGGACAGGGACGCTGCACTCCGGAGGGCTAGAGAACTTGGCTCATTGAAATATGAAGGTTCCAATCTTTCCTTGTTTCCCTACTTCACTCTTAAGGTTCAGGAAGCCAGGAGACAATTTGCACCTATGAAGCGCAAATTGAGCGATCAGAACATTGAGTATGCAATGCTGTACCCGGCGCGGCTCAGAATGCGACACGATCGCAAACAGTAGATATTCACAGACCCTCGCTCTCTTCAGAAGGCCCTAAAGAACTGGGGCAAGGCTGGCGCGTCTGGGAAGTTCAGGGAGTGTGCTGCTCAATCAGGTGCAGAGTCTGGAGACCTGGATGAGAATGACTAGCGTGGTGAAAACAATGTGCAGCTCCCCAAGCTGTGCCCACTTACACGGTCGACATGTTTATTGAATTTCTGTATTTGTAATACTGATCACCAGTTACTGCTCACTACGGGCCCGATTCACAGAACTAACTTAAGACAAAATCCTAAACTTACTACCAATTTGGTATTCACAGAAGGCACTTACTCATTTTGGTATTCACAGAAGGCACTTACTCATTTCGGTATTCACAGAAGTTAAGAGTCCTAACTTTAGGACTCCTAAATGCCATATCCCGAAAGTCTTAAAATTAGGATTTTTCTCAGTTTAGTAGTAGTATAGTTAGTACTCCTAACTTTAGGACTCCTAAATGCCTTCTGTGAATACCGAAAGTCTTAAAATAAGGATTTTTCTCAATTTAGTAGTCCTAAAGTTAGGACTCCTAACTTTAGGACTCCTAAATGCCTTCTGTGACTCCCGAAAGCCTTAAAATTTGTATTTTTCTCAGTTTAGTAGTAGTATAGTTAGTACTCCTAACTTTAGGACTCCTAAATGCCTTCTGTGACTCCCGAAAGTCTTAAAATAAGGATTTTTCTCAATTTAGTAGTCCTAAAGTTAGGACTCCTAACTTTAGGACTCCAAAATGCCTTCTGTGACTCCCGAAAGCCTTAAAATTTGTATTTGTCTCTGTTTAGTAGTAGTATAGTTAGGACTCCTAACTTTAGGACTCCTAAATGCCTTCTGTGAATACCGAAAGTCTTAAAACAAGGATTTTTCTCAATTTAGTAGTCCTAAAGTTAGGACTCCTAACTTTAGGACTCCTAAATGCCTTCTGTGACTCCCGAAAGCCTTAAAATTAGGATTTTTCTCAGTTTAGTAGTAGTAAAGGTAGGAGTCCTAACTTTAGGACTCCTAAACTGAGAAAAATCCTAATTTTAAGACTTTCGGTATTCACAGAAAGCATTTAGGAGTCCTAAAGTTAGGACTCCTAACTTCTGTGAATACCGAAGTGAGTAAGTGTCTTCTGTGAATACCAAAATGAGTAAGTGCCTTCTGTGAATACGAAAATGGTAGTAAGTTTAGGATTTTGTCTTAAGTTAGTTCTGTGAATCGGGCCCGAAATATCTGCACAAAATATAGAGTATGTTTATTTAGTCACTTGTGGCAACCAGTATCCCCTAAAGTACAGATTAGCGACTAGGATCGCTATTAACATCCTGCAAATGGAGTAATTTGTTGCATGGTTTGGTGGCCTGTAGCAAAGAAGGACACATGTTGGTTTGCCGGGCAACATCTGCCCCAATGCGTAATACGCGCTTACATATTACCACCACCAAGAGTATTGATGGTGTATTTACTTTTTGTTTTATGATTTTTATTTTTTATATTTTGCAGGGGGGGATGGGTGCTTGACTTTGCGTAGTTGGGGAATGCAAAACGTGGGGGAGTAACTTATTGTTTTTTCTCTTTCAGGGAGGGATGGGATTCCAACTTTGCAGTGTTGGGGTGCGCAAGGCGTGGGTGGTGGGGCATTGGGATTGTTTGGTTGTGATGCTTTTGTTTTTGGTTTTGTTGTATTGCAGGTCACATGTCGTTGTTTCTCCTTGTATTAGGTTGTTGCTGGGACATTTTGGGGTTCCCCCTTGCATGCGTTGGGATAAGCAAGGAGTGGGGGGAGGTAGGGTCGGGCTATTATTTGATTTACTGTCTTGCCGAACAGGTACTCTTTCCTTTCATTGCTGAGTGGGGTGACGAGGGTTGCCCCGGGCGATGGGGATATCAATGGCTTTTTCAACGTACATGACCAGCACTAATACTGATAAGACTCGGAATAAACAGTTGCTCCGACTGACGTGGAATGTCAGGGGATTAAACGATCACCGGAAGGTGCGTAAAAGTTTGCATATCTTAAGCGTAGGGAGATCGACATCGCATTATTACAGAAAACGCACCTTCATTCTGGCAGTAAGTTGCTGACTGGTAGGGGGTTGTCGGGCTCGGTCCATGCTACCTGTTTCACCTCCCACTCCAGGGGCGTTTTAACATGGGTCAACCCTAGATCGGGACTCCAGTTGGACTGCCTTGAGACTGATCTAGCAGGCAGGTATGTTATTTCTAGATGCCATGGGCAGGGGTTGGATCTTCCCATTGTTAATTCCTACGTCCCGAATTACGATGACCCGTTGTTTTACCACTCGATCCTTCCTTTATTGAAAGCCCGCATGCCTGCAACAATACTATAGGGGGGAGATTTTAATTGTATTTTAAACACTGACCTCAAACGTTCAAAAGGGGCCCCTCGTCCTCTATCGAATTCGGCCAGGACCATACACGACATAAACTTGCAATTGAATCTGATGGATGTTTGGAGATCCAGATCTAACCAGTGGGGTGGTTACACACATTACTCAGCACCTCATGACGTCCACACGTGCATTGACTACTGGTTTATTTCACATACTCTAATGCCTACGGTTCGAGACTGTGCTGTCCTACCTCATCCATTGAGGCTGCAGAGATCTCGACTCGCTTTAAAATCCATGCGTGAGGGGAGTGCTCCCGGGCTGGATGGTCTAACGGTCTCCTTTTACAATGCTTTTAGTGATCTTCTTATACCTCATATCATTACTTTGTTTCAGGAAATGGGCGGCAAAGGGATTATGCCCCCTACTATGCGCAAAGCACTGGTCATCACTTTGCTGAAGCCTGGCAAGGATCCCCGCAACTGTCCCTTTTATCGTCTGCTGTCCTTACTTAATGTGGACACTAAAATTTTCACGAAAGTTTTGGCTAATCGGCTCTCCTCTCTATTGCCTCAATTTATTGGACAGGAGCAGGCCAGATTTATTCCTAGATGCACGCTCACCCATAATCTTCGCACTGGGTTCGGTGCCATTCAGCATGTTCGACCGGAGGTCCAGGCTGCGGTGGTTTTTTTAGATGCCGAAAAGGCCTTCGACTCCATAGAATGGCCGTTCATGTATGCGGTGTTGCATCGTATGGGCGCTGGCGAGGTCTTTTTGCAACTTATCTCGGTATTGTACAATTTACCTACGGCTCGTGTACGCACGGGTGACAAGGTCTCCGCCCCATTTCAAATCTTGCGTGGCACCTGCCAGGTGTGCCCACTGTCCCCCTTATTGTATGCTGTAGCTGCCGAACCTCTGTTGAGGGCGCTTCGGGAGTATCACGGTCACCGCGGACTTCGTTTCCCTCGCTACAACTTAATCGTCTTGGCCTATGCTGATGACATGCTTCTATATGTCCGAAATCCTGAGACTCACCTTGCCCCGGTTATTCGGGAAGTGTTACGCTACGGGGGTCTTTTCTGGCCTGGAAATCAATTGGGACAAATCCATAATTTTTCAACAGACGCCTGCGACTAAGCACTTAATATTAGACTTCCCACTTCAATGGATATCAGAACCGGTGCAATAACTTGGTCTCCAGGTTCATACGGATACAGACCTGGTCTTGAAGGCAAACTATGGCAGGGCGATAGACAGACTTGGTGACGACATAGACCTGTGGATACGGCTTCCGCTTTCACTGGCTGGGAGGGTCGCTCTAATGAAGATGGTGGTGCTTCCTCGCTTTCTTTATCATTTTATTAATATCCCCATGGTAGTGCCTAAGCATCTGTTTCGTGAGCTGCGATCCCTGATGACTAAATTAGCTTGGGCGGGTAAGACTGCTAGGGTTGCTCTAGACATTCTCATGTTGCCGTACACAGAGGGTGGCCTGGGGGCTCCGGATTTGGAGCTTCATTACAGAATAGTGTAGGCCTCGTATGCCCATAGCTGGGTACATGGCCACAGGATCTGCCACGTCTTCAGATCGAACGGGTTGTTGTTTCTCCTCGTCCCCTCCCCCGTCTTCTCACTCAGACCCTTTTAGGCCTGGTACCATTGGCGTGAGTCTCCCTTCCATTTCTTCTGATTGCCTCCTCTGTTTTTTATATGTTTTGCTGGTTTAGATGCTTTGGGCACTATGCCACTGCTATCCAGTGCCACAGTGCAAGTGCTCCCTATATTAAATTGATGTATTGATTAGTGACTCCATGATAGGGTTATTTGATTTACATGCCAGTCCCTAATGCAGTGCACCATGTGTGCCAAGGGCTTGTAAATCAAATGCTGCTGGTGGGCTTGCAGGACTGGTTGTGCCACCCACAGAAGCGGCTTGTAAAATGTGTCTCAGGCCTGCCACTGCAGAGCCTGTGTGCAGTCTCTAACTGCCATGTTAACTGGCCAAGTGCACCCACTTGCTAGTCCCTAAACCTTCCCTTTTCTTCATATCAGACACCCCTATGGTAGGCCCAAAAGCAGAGTGCATTGTAAGTATAAGGTAGGACATGCCCTGGTGTGTGCGGCATGTCCTAATAGTGAATTACAGCCATTTTCGTTTTTCACTATTGCAAGGCTCCCTGTTCCCCATAGGCCAGAATGGGCAGTTTGATTATTACATCTTATAATCCTAACTTACTCAAGGAACATGGTAGAAATTCGAGTTTAGTATGCCTGAACTCAGAATTATAAAATACATCTTTTAGTGATGTTGGTTTTAACATTCTGTGTTTGAAAATACCACCTTTAGAAAGTAGGTATTTTCTTGCCTAACTGTCCAAGCCTGACTCTGCTAGGTTGTGTATTGTGTGTCTGGTTTTGTGAGTGACAGGGGCTGGGGGATTCCAGGAGAGAGGGTGAGTCAGCACAGGGCTGAATAGAGAGATCTGCATGTAGGGAGGAGCTGCACCTGGGCCCTGAATAGGGCTGTGCCTTTCCTCCACAATGCTGGCTCCACCTCCTGTGGTGCGTCTGATGTCCCTGGCCTGCACTGTGAAAAGAAAGAAGGAGTAATGTAAACAAAGTGCTCCAGGACTGACCAGATCTGGTTTGGACCAGGCACAGGCCTCTCTGCCTTCAGAGAACAAACAGAAAAGTAGTATAAATATGGGGACCCAGACCCCAAGACTTTAGATCACTTCTGAAACAACAAGACGAACCTCTGCCAAGGAGAAGAACCAAAGGAAGTTGTAGGAGTTGTACTGCCTCCCTGCCAGTGTGCTGTGTTGCTGGGTTGGCCTACAGTGGTGTCTTCAGTGCCAAGGAGAGGAGAAGGAACTTTCAAAGGACTTTAATAATCTTGCAGAATATTACTCCAAGGGCTTGAACTTGTGCTTGCCTCCTGCTGAAGTCTCAGGGACATAAGACTTCACCCCCAGCTCCCCTCTGAATTTCCTTGCATGGAATTCTATCTGCAGAAGCCTGCGTGTCACTGGGAGCTGGAAGCGCAACGCAACAAGAAGAAGCGTGTCGCCGCCGCAGCTGTAGTCGTCGCATCGCCGGAGAAGCATGCCTCCGCCGCATCTCCCCAGAAGCGTGTCCTCATCACAGTTGTCTGCTGTCGCATCCCGGAGAAGCGTGTCGCCACCGCGAGGGTCTCCATCGCATCACCGGAGAAGCGTGTCGCAGGGCCTGTCGCGGCTCCAAAGTACAGAGTCGCCGCAAGGCTGCCAGGGCATGCACACATCGTCTTAACATCGTTGCATCAAGGGCGCCATCTTATCGCATCGCACCGGATTGTCGCATCGCATCAAGGCGCCATCTTGCTGCATCGCAACCGGGCTGCAGCAAGAGAATCTACGAATCACCTCCTCTCCGGTAAGGATCAAGACGCATCCCCAACTCTCCACAAGCATTGAGGAGCGACGCATCGTCTCCCCCGAAGCAAGGAACGGACGCATCTCCAACACTGCGAGCCTTTTGTTTATTTTGCGTTACGCATCCAGGTACTTTAGTGAGAACTTTGTCGCATTTACCATCAACTTGAACTGAGTTAATTCTACCATCTTTAAGTCAATTTTGAGTACAGTATTGCGGATTTTTGTCATTTGTGGTCTTGTGTTAAGTCTATATAAAGAATACTTATTTTTATAAAACCTGTGTGGGGTCCATCTGTAGTGTTTTCACTGTAATACTGTATGTGTTCACAAATGCTTAACACACTGCCTCTGAGATAAGCCTTTCTGCTCGTGCCAAGCTACCAAGGGGGTGAGCAGGGGTTATCCAGCAGTGTAATCCCAATGCCTAAAACAAATTAAATGAATGTGTCCTTCAGTAATGTAACTGGGGCTCATGTAAAATGCTCCAAACCTTTCGGGGAGCACTCGCACTATAAAAAACTGCAAAACTATATAGATATATATATACATATATATATATATATATATCTCCCATACATGCCAATACACCCGATTCAGGTGGGAGACCTCCGATTTCTAAAGCCAAAATAGCTTTCTTTTGGTTGTCTCCCCCCCCCCCTGAAATTGCCTCTCCCTCAATAGACGTCAATGGGAGAAATATACTCTCCAGAATATTTTTTTTAAATCTCCCACTCTCCTTGTCCAAAATGTTGGCATGTATGGTATCCTCAGCCCAATTGGGAACAAGCATTTGCAGTGCAATAGGTCTTGCATTTTCAGGAGTTTAAGATATTGGCATTGTAAATGACAATCCCTTTTATTTATCTGTTTTGATAATTAACACATAAAGGAAAGGCATTGTCATTTACAATGCCAATAGCTCAAACTCTTGTAAATGCGGGACTTATTTCACTTCAAAGAAGCGGCCGCCATTGTCCCGGACTGCTTGGAAAGTGAAAGCGCGCATGGCGTGCTGAATGTTGTATGAAAGCATGTCCTGCCTCTGCAGTAGGGGAGATCAAATTATATGTGGACTTGAGGGGTTTGAACAAGGATGCAGTAGTGGACAGATTTCCGATTCCTGGGATCAATGATTTGGTGTGTATGCTGGGTGATGCAAGATAGTTTTCTACGCTAGCTTAGCCTCTGCATATCACAAAATTAGGTTGCATGAGCATTTTGTGGATCTCACTGCATTCATTACGATTAATGGGACATATAGATTCAGAAAGAAGCTGTTTAGGTTGGTCTCTGAGACCTCAGTTTTCCAGGGAGCAATGGACAGTATATTGGGAGATTTGTCAGGGATGATATTTTAATTTTTGGGATCACTTTAGAAGAACCTGATTAAATAGTTTGTGTGGTTTTGGGAAAGTTATTTGATAAAGTTTGGGGGGAAAAACTAAATTAATAAATGTAAATTTCATAGAGAACTGTACTTTCTTGGTCACATGGTGACCAGGGAAGGATTGAGACCCAAGAAGGAGCTTGTTCAAAGCATCATTTCAATGCCTGTTCTACAAAACAAGGAAGAGTTAGCATCTTTCTTGGGATTAGTGGAATTCTATAGTAAATGTTTTGTTTTCAGGAAAGACGTTTGTGATGAGGAGTTTGTTGAGAAAGAATGTTGAATTGAAGTGAGATAAGAAGTGTGGAAATTTTTGCAGTTGAAAGGAGAACTACAGAATATATCAAATTTCAAAAGCTATTGTCCAGAATTTGAAAATGTGTTGTGTACAGATACAAGCATGAAAGGGCTGGTTGTGACTTTCTTTCAGAGACGAGGTGGAGTTGAAAGAACTGTGACTTTTATTTAATTTACCCGTAAACCAACTGAGACCAGGTACTCAGTTCTCGAAGGTGAAGCACTTGCAGTCTTCTGGGCAGTGAAGAAATTGAACAATTGTGTATGTGGGTAAGGATGTCACAGTAAGAATGGACCATAAGCCGTTAAGGGAGGTGTTCATGAGGAAAGGAGTGGATAATGTTTCAGTAGAATTGCAAAGTGGGTAATGGCGCTACAAGAATTTGAATTTCAGGTTGTTCATGTGCATGAGAAAAGTAATGTAGCTATGGATTGTTTGTCTAGGATGGTCAGTGTAGGTAATGTGGACAAGAATGAGGAAGTAGGTGATGAAAAGATGCACCAATCATCGCTGTCTGAAACAGACTTGTAACCGTATGGCATGTGCTGGTGTGTGAATCACCATTAAGGGACTTCTCGATAGAATACTTTCCAGGTGTGTGGATCTTTGATGGTTCCACACAAAGAACATCGATCTGCCCGATAAAAAATGGCTGTTGTACATGGCATGCCATGCTCAATAACTCACGATGTGATGTGTGCGACGCGATGTGTGTGGTGATGGGTGATCTGCTGAAATCCGACTCCAACAAGGTGCTCACGCTCCAACCCACTGTATACACAATAGCAGAGGTGCGCGGCTCCAACCTGACGAACACTCTTAAGAGTGCGAAGAAATCCAAAAATACAGCAACACAGCAGGTACCAATTGTCAGTCGAGTCACTGGTCCTTCACTCGAGCCTAAACTCCATTCTCACCAGCCTTGTTATATATTCTTGTAGTAATAAATCCTAACTCAAGGTGGCAAACAGGGAAAACAAAATACGCTGTGTTGAAGCATCAAGAGTAATTCTGAAGATTTTCCTCGTCGCCAAAACGTGGTGGTACTCCAATAAAAGAGAAGTTGACACATTTGACTTCTTAGTATAAGTTTACTCCACATAAAAGCTCCACCGCCCATCACCAACTTCCCATGTAAGATTCCACTAACCATACATCAACAACTAGTAGAATCTACAAGGTTCCACTTTCCACTGTTCCACCCCAAGATACCATAGGTGGCACCTCAATCCATGTGTTCATGGACACTGCGTTTCCAGTCTTGTCTTACAAAACACTACTATCAGGGTTAGAATAAGAGCAATAGAGGCAATCAAGATTACAATACCCAGAATGCATTTGGTCATCACATAAAGTTCATGTAGTGGATACCCTTGCAGCAGAGCATCTTAGGTTGTTCTGCAACGCACAATGTTCAGTTTTTTCTTAGCAGAGACAAGGGGGTCATTTATATAATGCCTGGTTCTTCATGAATGGAGTTTTAAAGCCTACTGTGTACCAGCAGAAGCTAGTTCCGGAGCCAAGATATAAGAAAAATATTGGTGCTGATATTTAACTAGTCCCATTAGCAAGAGTGACTCTGGATAATACGAGAGTTAACACTAGAGAGCACTACCTGGAGGTATTCAGAGTCAAGGAAGAGGTCCACCAGTGACCACAGATGAAATAACAAGCTTTTTCCTCCACAACATGCACCTGTGTAAGGAGTGGTATGTGCACTCTCATTTGCACAGATGCTGCTCTTTTTCTGTTGTTTGCGTGCTTCAACAACAGTATGCTCACCTGTGGCCGCGTCATGAACAGATGTGCTGGTGCAAAGCACAGTTGCCTGTTTTTAAGACATTGCCTTGAAGCGCATATCCATAATTCAGAATTTTTCAAATTAGTGCATGAACTGCGGACAGCACAGCTCGAAAACAGAGAGTATTGGTTTCCTCACCCTGTTTACAAGTTGTGCTGTCTGCAGTTCATGCACTAATTCGAAGAATTTCATGTGCTGTAGGCAGTGCAGTGTCTTAGAAACAGATGGTAAGCATTGCTCTGCTTCAGCACACCTGTCCATGTTCTCTTGCGATTAGGTCAGAAGGGCCTATTATATTTTTATTGGTTAGATAATGTTTTATGAACTTGTGCCTTACTGAGAACTTGTCAAAAATGATTTTACCATATTCTCATTTAGACAAATCTCCATTAAATGTGCACACATTGGTGTAAAAACAAAAAATCGCATACGCACTAAATACAAAAGAACACAACTTGTTGATGACATACAGAGAAATACAGATTTGCCTTTGCTAATGACAGCTTGCACCCCAATGTTTGCAGGACTCCCTGAATAACTCCAAGATCTAGTCTGCTGTCTTCCTGTTCGGAGCCACAGGGACATAACAGGCTCCCAACCACTTGAACCAGCACCACGACTAAGCCCCTGACCCCCAGGTGGTGACCCTCAGCCCCTGGAACCTTGGTGTGGCCTCAGTGGAGCTGAATTAAGGTTTTTGGGCTCTTTGTGTCTGCAAACTGGCCTGTTGATACCAAAACCTTGTTGCTTGCACTTCCAGCCAAAGTGAAGTTCTGTCAACTCGTCCCTCCGTGCTACAGCATCGACTGTGAAGCTCAGGCCCAACCATTTGCAACCACAACCTGGATCTTTGTGCTACAGCAACGACTGTCCGCTATGCCAGGCCTGCTGTTAGTGCTACATCAACGACCTTCGGCGACACTTCCCTGCTCCTTGCAGACCCATCCACCATGAACAAAACTCTTTGCACTGGACTGAGAAGGTAACTTTTCAGTGAGACTAACCTGCTCCCTGTACCCGACCCACAGTCCATCGCAGTCGGCATTAACTTGCGACTTTCTCATGGTCTCGCATGACTAGATAGCCGCAAGTGTCGCTTTGGGCTTTTTGGGGCTATTGTCACATATATCTTTAAAACTGCACATCTCTGGTACTACTAATTGGATTTTTATCAATTTGGTCTAAATTTATGTATTACGCCTTGCTCTATTTGTCTGAATTGGTGTGGGCTTTTTCTGTTTTATGTTTTCACTTTATTACTGTTTGAAGTGCTGTATAAATACTTTACACATGGCCTCTAAGTTAAGTCTGACTGCTCTATGCCTATCCAATAGAGGGTTGAGCACATGTTAATTATTTGGGGAGTAATTTGGGGAGAGGAGTTGGTCTAACGGTTATGGCGGTCGACCTCAAATCTGGGGAACTGGGTTCAAGTCGCGGCAATGACGCTGAACATCCTGTGATTCTGGGCAAATCACTTAATCTCCCCGTGCCTAACAAAAATTAATGTGTCCTCCTGTAACGCAACTGGTGCTATGTAAAGCGCTCTGATACCCCATACCTTCGGGTCAAGTTAGCACTATATAAAACTCTGTTTAAAAAAAAAAGGTTGTTTTTTTTTAGACTTCACCCTGACATAGATTGTGGTTGCTGCTTGATTAGGGTTTCATCCCCTCTCAGCCAGTTACCCAATTTCTTACACAAGACATTTAAACACTTTTGATTCATCACTCTGTCGGCATGGAGCTATCCTATGGATGGTGTTTTGAGGAGCGGTGTTGTTTCATTTCTAACCTCCCAAAATTATACATGGGGAATCATTGTCCAGGGGGTAATCATTCTTTTATACTGCTCCTCAAGTTGAATGAAGTACACCGTGGAGCAAAACATGAAGGCATGGTTGTGTTAAAATTCGAAACCACAGAGACTATCTCTGGGTAGCACTCTAAATTATACAAAGATAGTTTGGTCCATTACAGATGGGGATTCTGGGGCAAATTTACTATAATTTTGAATTAGATTGTGTAACTTTTGGGGTGCAGCCCCAACACAAAATCATTTTTGGTATCTACGAAGCCAGGCTCACTTTGCGTGACTTTGCGTAGTTTAGTAAATACAAAGCTACACAACCCAGCAGCTAGCGCTGCCTTGCTTTACCTTGCGTCAAAATGCTACGCCTTCCCCATTGAGGTGTAACACAGAGAAATATCTTTATTTCTCCTCGTTACTTCTTCTTGCTATGCGCGCTGCATTATGCTCCCATTCACACATCGCAGCACAGCAACTTGCCTTTCTGCACAGTGTTGCTTGAATTTTAAGTCAATCTGCCACAAAGTGTATAGAAATCCAGTCCAACTCCATGCCAAAAGAAGCAGGGCCATTCAGCATTACTAGGCCTTGTTGGTGAGGTGTAGCTTACGTCACAATGGAAAACGGGACCACACGTTTGAGAGATACGCATCTGGTGCCGAATATGTAAGCTAAACAGGAATGCCCACAACTTACATTGAGTTCCTAACTGTTCCTACTGTTAAGCTACGTGGGTCTTTTTTAGCACTGCTGCTTGGGACTACAGGATCCTGTTAAGTGTTCAATAAAAAGCCTATGCATATTATTAAATGCATGCACAGTAACATCCATATCAAAGTACACATTAGATCTTCAACACATCAAAGTGATTGTTGAATTATAAACTAAATATTACATACATAATTTAACAAACAAAAAACATAAAAAGTTAATGTACATATAGGTGAGATGTTGAGAGGGACATTTATTTTTCGTTCACTACTCGCATCATGATTTATTCCTGATAAGTGCATATTTTATAAAGACAGACTAAAACAAAAATTATGAATTTAGTGACATATTTCTACACCTAGAACATGAGAGACAAGAGAAGGGGACCTGAGCAGAAGGGTTGGTGCTTAGTTTTCCCACTCACTGTCATACATCTGCTGCTGACTGTCAAGGCCTGAGAAGTGACATTTTATGTGACAGCTGACCTGTTTTTTGCGAGCCTCTTGATACACTCTTGGAAATCAGGGGGCATATTATCAAGCCAGGAGATACAATTATCGCCGCTTTAGCGGCAGAAAACTGCCGCTAAAACGGCGATTATGGGCTTGATAATATGCTCTATGGAATTCCAACTGAAGCCCATGTTAAATGTGAAGGACGTCTAACATGGGCTTCAATTGGAATTCCATAGATCATATTATCAAGCCCATTATCGCCGTTTTAGCAGCAGTTTCCTGCCGCTAAACGGCGATAATTTTATCGCCTGGCTTGATAATATGCCCCCAAGGCTGCTTATACTGCAGCCGCATGTGTTGAGTGTTTTGCTTTGGAGAAATAGTTTTATTTACATTGCAAACAATTGAAAGGAATTTGTTCACATGTCAGAAGCATTACTTTATTTGATTTTAATACGTCTGAGATCTTCAATAATTGTATAAAAAGCATGTGATTTATTTAGTGTAAGCCTTCTTTAGGAAGCCAGTATCAACCATACAGAATCCAAACCTGTTTCGTCCCTGTTTTGACATAAGACATATGGAAAATAAGTTTTGTTCCATTCTTCTTTATGTCAGAGCAATGAAGAAAATAGATTTTAAAGTGTTGCAAAAGTGGGTGATGGTCAGCTATTTCCTCTGGTCCTCCAAAGACCTGATGGAGGTGGTGGAATGAGGGATGATGGACTACCATTTTTCCTGCATTTGCCCGTCTCTTAAGCTAGTCTCGGACCCATGTTGTACACCCACTCAGGTCACTTTCTTACATCAGTGTCTATGAGGGTTTGCATAAAGCCATTGTTGGTCAACAAATCCTGAAGCAAGAGTCTGTAAGGGTGCATGACCCCCCCCCCCCCGCCCCCACCATTGTCGTCACCAAACCCCACCAAAAAATATTTTTTTTTTAATTGTTATAAAATAATTATAAAATAATAAACAAATGGAAGAACAATAATATAAAAAGGCCTGTTCACAGCAGATATAGACTGCTCGAGGCGTGTTGGAAATAGGGTCTGGCCAAGGCCAGATGACACACCTTTCAATTTGAGATTTTTGTGGGTATGTATGAGAAATTGGGTTACTGCTTCGCAGGGGTGTGAGCCATGGTCAGGCAGAAACTGCAGTCCTTGTCGGGGTAAGGCTCAAGCAAACCTCAAATTAAACTGTGCTCAACCCACTGGTAGCTTGGCACATAGTCGTCAGGCTTAACTAAGAGGCAATGTGTAAAGTATTTGTTTATCACTTCAAACAGTAACAAATTGAAAACACCACACAAAAAGACCCCACAGCAGGTTAGCAAAATAGAGTAGAATTTAATAAATAACACAACACCATAATGACAAAAATTCAATCAGTAGAAGTGGAGTTATGAATTTTTAAAGAATACATTTTAAAATAGTGTCTAAAAGCACAAAGCGCCAAGTGCAGCTATCTGGTCACGCTGGACTGGGGCAATGTCAAAAGTTCAGGCCGACCACGATGAAGTGGTGAAGTTCTACCTTCTCAAATTTTGTCCTGTTCACATTGTAGAGGGTTGTGAGGAGCAAGGAGAGCATCGCAGCCAGTTGTCGGGGTGGCGCGAAGAACAGGCTGGGCATTGTGGACGGGCGGGCTGGTGCTTTGAGTTGGCAAGGGGTGCGAAGAGACGGATTGACGGTGGCTCGTGCTGATTCCCCATGCGGGTGACATGGTCTCTGTGCAAGCGGAAAAGAGCCCAAAAGCATGATTTAAGACCCGGTGAGCCAGACCAAGGGTCCAGGACCTGAAAGGCACCACTTGGGGTTAGGAACTTGCTTCAGCTTGGTCCAAGAGCTGGTTGGAGAGCCTTTTATGTCCCTGAGGCTCAGATCAGGAGGCCAGCAGACTTGTCGTGGGAGTCACTCTAGGGTCCTGGATTTAAGATAAAGATGGAGGTCCAGTTCTTCATCACCAGGCAAGAGGGCAGCAGGCAGCAGGTCAGAACAGCAGGGCAACAGTTCCTTTAGAGCAGCAGTCCAGCCAATTGTTAGTCCTTGTAGCAGCACAGCAGTCCTTCTTCCTGGCAGAATATCCAGAAATCCAGAAGTGTACTGGCGTGGTGGTGTCTGAGGTCAAGTATTCATACACAGTTGTACCTTTGAAGTGGAGGGCAAGCTTTTTCAGCAATGTCTTTGAAGTGCCTAGATGCCCTGCCTTCCTGGCCCTGGCTCAAGACTAACTACAGGGAGTATGCAGCCCTTTGGTTGGAGACAGGACAAAGCCTAATCAAGTATAAGTGGGGCTGTGCCCAGCTATTTCCTCTCATCTTGACAGTAATGGCCCATCCAGTCACAACTAAGCTCCCCATTGTGTGTGGCTGTCTAGGGGGAATACATAAAGCCCAACTGTCACCCACAACTAGTCACATGACCCAGACACAGGCTGCAGGCACCAGATGGCTAAGGCAAGAAAATGGCAACTTTCTAATAGTGGCATTTTCACAATTGCAATCCAATGTCTGACTTCACCATAAGTTAAGATTTTAAATTGTGATTCCAGAGACACCAACCATGAACTGGTTATTTGTTCCCATTTGGAAGTTACACTTACAAAATGTAATAAGGCAACTGCAATGTTATGCCATGGGAGGATAGGTCCTGCAGTAGTGAAAAACAAATGCACGTTTTTAATTACCAGGACATGTAAAACTTAAAAGTACATGCCCTGCTTTTTAAATACCTTGCACCCTGCCCTCTGGACTGCCCAGGCCCTTCCCTAGATGTGACTTATATATATTAATGTATTAAAAAGGAAGGTTTGAGTCTGACCAAAGGTTTACGTTGCCAGGTCGAAATGGCAATTTACAACTGCACACACAGGCTCTGCAATGACAGGCCTGAGCCATTTTTGAGGGACTACTTAAGTGGGTGGCACAATCAGTGCTGCAGGCCCACTAGTAGCATTTAATTTATAGGCCCTGAGCACATGTAGTGCCACTTTACTAGGGGCTTATAAGTAAATTAAATATGCCAACTGGGTATAAGCCAATGTTACCATGTTTTAAGGAAAGAGCACAAGCACTTTAGCACTGGTTAGCAGTGGTAAAGTGTGAAGAGTCCTAAGGCCGGCAAAAACAAAGTCAGCTGAAACAAGAGGTCTGAAGGCAAAGAGTTAGGGGAAAGCCATGCCAACGATGCCTGGCTTAACAGTATGTAATCACAATTGTGGTCACAACCCATTGATCAGATATAAACAACTCAAAGGGAGTGGTATCTGATTTGCAAAGGTGAAGCTATCCCTGTGGGACATCTTTCCCTATGGGAATCTTGAAAGTTGCCTCAGAGGGAACAGAGAGTGGTCCAGAAGACTAATGCCTGATTTCCCCAATGTCTTCCCAAGAAGGAAACTTATGAGCCATTTTAATGGACATGAAATGCTTTAAAAAAATGTTTCCCTTTGGTAATGCACATACATGGGACGGAAGTCTGCTGTCCCTAGCAGTCTTCCCTTCTTGTATTTGCAGCACAGCACAGGGGCTCACAAACGTTGACCTGACTAATTAATGTTCATTATGCAGGTCAATTAAGGATCACTTCTCAATGTACAATTTATCATGCAGCCTATTAGTACGTAGGTTGCATTACAAATTGCTTTCCCATTTGTGACCCAGTCAGTATCCACATTGCACATCTCTGGTTTGCTAATGGGAATGGCATATCAGGCCCGAAGTCCAAAGATAACTTTGTTGTGCATAGCACAGTTTTGATCAAATTGCAACTAACTGTGATTGCTTTTCAGCAAGGTCCCTCTGAAATAAGCCATACAGACACTTTACAATTCTTTCACTATTTTGTCTTTTCCCCATACATAGACATGTATTTATGCATTTTGCTCTGCTTTTCCATTATTGTCATGTCATGTAATAAAGTTATGTTGAAATGAACTTATGGAGCTATCCATTGTCTAAGCATCATGTTACTAAAGTTCCAAAGCAGGCCACCAGTAACTAGAAAAGAGATAAATAATGGCTACAGAGTGTTGAGATAGGTTTTAGCTTTGGCTTGAAGACAGTGAGAGAGAATTCGGAACATAAATGAAAAGGTTAAAAGTCCACAACTTGGTTGCTGAGACTGAGAAGCCTATGTCTTCTGAATGCACCTTATGAATGGTCTGCATATTCAGAAGTTACACATTTGCTAATCTAAGGGACAACTGGCAGTGTTTCATTTAAATGGGGATTTATGTGTATATCGCCGAGTAAACAATTGTTAAAAACTTTAACTGCATTCTCTGGGGGCACTGGTAGACAATGTAGAGGTCACAATATGAAATAAATGTGGTACCAATTTTTGGGGCCTGTCACCACCTGCTTGTAGGTATTTTAATTCAACTTTTAAAAGACTAGGGGCCTGATGTACGACCTGCCAAATAGTGCCTCGCAAATTGCGACTCATTGGCGACTCACAATTTACGAGGCTCTATTTGGCATGTACAACAGTGTGTTTAACACTGTTTGCGATTCCCAATGGGGTCGCAAATTGTGAGGCTTCTGAATATTAATGAGCCTCTTGCAATTTGCAAGCCCATTGGGAATGACAGGCCCTCCCAAGGATGGTGGCCTGCTGGGCTCAGCAGACCACCATGTCTGGTACTGCTTTTGAATAAAGCAGTTTTTTTTAAATGCAGCCCATTTTCCTTAAAGGAAAACGGGCTACATTTAAAAGAAAGAAATGAAACGTTTTCGTTTCATTTTTTAAGGGCAGGTAGTGGGCCCCGGGACCACTGCCTGCCCTTATAAAATATTTTTAGAGACAGTCACAAAGTGGAATGGGTCCCTTCTGGACCCCTTCCAAATTGCGACCGCATTACGGGTGGTAATTTGCGAGTGTTTTGCGTCCGCAATTGCGGTCACAAAACATTCAAACATTGCTTTGCGGACACAATTAGGACGGGAACGCCCCTTCCTAATAGCGACTCGCAATTCCTAAATAGCTCGCTATTTAGGAATTGTACATGGCCCTGGGCCATTTTGCATGCGTAAACAGGTTGCAAACCCGTTTGTGCATGCAGTTTAGGGTCATATATCTGGCCCAAGGACTTTCTCTGACACTTTTAAATGCATTCTATTCCCATAGTCTGTTCTGAATTGGTATTCTTATATGCCTCTCTTGCTTTTAGGTACGGCTGGTGAAATTGTGTCTTTTTTTCACACAAAACCTAAGTTTGTATACTCGCTTTAGAAGCAAAATGTGATTTGCCAGTATTTCAAGTCACTTCTTTTTTTTACCTGAATGGGCATATTTAAGGGTGGTGAGCAATGTTGGATTCTGCTAAAATGAATAGCATTTATGATACCTGGAGCCCTACCATGAACATGTTCTGCGCCAGACGCTGAACGGAGCAGCATACCTGTTCTTTAAAAATAGCTTGGTTTCTATGTATTGAAGTTAGAACCCCGGCTCAGATATCCATGATTTTGTTAAAATGAGTTCACATTTCTGTGCCTCCTAGGTCCCCTGTTGAACACCACCAGCAAGCCAGTGTGAAATGTGTGAGGGGGATGGATATTGAGCTCGTAGGGGTGCAGATCGAATTTTGAGGCTGTTTTCTTGTGGTTGAAAGCAGAACTGTGGAGGTCTAAAGTGAAGTTGCAATGACAGTCCACTCTAGTAATGATTAGAGAGCTTGTCATGGACCGGTAGAGTCCAATGTGTGGTGGAAGTGGATGTTGCAGATGTTTGCCAGGTGGTGATAGACAGAGGAGGCTGTTGAGATGATGGTCTTCATTGTATAACAATTAATGGCAGCAGCGAAATGCAGCTCCGTGAAGATGACAGCTTTGCTTGGCCCTACTGTACTGAATTTAATTACCATTGCGTAGCTAATTATACAATGCGTGCATTACATATGTTCCTGAATCCAGCAGCTCCCGCTGTAATGCCAGCAGAAAAAATCGGTATTGGTTTTTATTGTAAGCTCTGCCTGAATGTTTGCTTCATTTTTTTATCACTGATACTTGATCAAAAAAATGGCAGCGTAAAAAGTACTTTCAATGAAACTATCAATTTTCATCATGTAGAAGAGATTTGACAATAGTGTACGTATCAATGGCATATGCTCCGGTTGAACTAACAGCTAAATTATAACTCATTTTTTCAAGACCAGATTTTATGAAGAAACTTTCTGTTGCTATTTTCAAATGTGCCTATTTTAGATTCTAATTATGCTTCACTGATACTGATGTTGTTTTTTCCCTCTTTTTCCCTGGTTGATGAAACTGCTTCGTGTTGTGACAGGAACCGAGATACAAGACATAGGTAAGTAAACCCTGTTGAGGCTCACCAACCTCACACTGAATTTTATGAAATTTCATTGCATTTCAGATGTGTGAACATTTTCAAATGGATTTCATGCTGCAATTACCTAAAGTTCATTAAAGTTAATTACATCAGATTCATTTGAATTGCTTTGCATATTATCTGCAAGCAACAGTTTCGTGTGCCAACCTGATAGGAAGCCTACAGTGCGTTTACGATGAGGGATTAATGCGCCTCACAGAAAATGTCTGATTTGATTTTGCAAGTAAAATATCGATTATGGCGGTACTCTATGCTAAATTTGAACATCCATTGTGCGGAAGGAAAACGGTAAGGTTCAAAATACTTAACTACCAGCATGAAAACAAGAAATCCATTGGTGGAATGCAACAAGAGGGTATACGGAAGTGGGTGGGTGGATGTGTGGGTGACTGAGAGAGCAAGAGAATTTAGAAATTAGTTGTGCCTCGTATTTGTAAAATTACGTATGCTGGACAATGCAAACTTTTAAATGCGACTGGAAGTGCGAAGCCAGAAACTGTCTGATATATAAAAAAAAAGAGGAAGACAGAATTGACATCACTAATGCCCAGAGTCTGAGTGTGGCTGATAGGGAGATGTATTTACTGAACCCAGTAAATACCAACACCTCTACGTCTACCGGGTGCCATTAATGGCTCTTAGTCTGAATGTTTATGTTCACTCAGAAAATCGCCCATATCATTCAGCCTTAGGTGCTTACTGCAAATTCAGAATGCACCAGTATTCACCTGCCATTTTCCCTTGTAGATATCTGCAGGGTTCACCTTGGGAAAATTGCAATGGGTACAGTAATGACTACACAATTCGGATTTCGGATGTGTAGTTACATGTTTTACCACATATATTAAAATTCAAAACCTCGCATTCAATCAGGGCCTTAGCGAGTTCATGGGAAGACATAGGAAAGTCCCATAAAGGGTTATGCCACTCTTGGGGTCAGTAACTATTAAAGAGACAGACAGGACCCTTCATGTACCTGGGGAAGCGAGGTAAATGTGTTGGTTTTGTCCAATGAATCATGAAATGAGGCGTTCATTTTGAATGACGTCATGCAGCTTTGCATAGAGCAGCCACGAGCGACATTTAGATCTCTAGCTATTAAATGACCTTTGCATTGGACCTCTCACTGTACATACAGTCACCATGTACAGCATAACAATGCGCTGTATTAAAAGGCACCAAAGGTTTGTGTCTCGTGCCTTTCTCTTTACAGCGTTCTTCTCCTATATTGAATATTATTAACTGAACCAAGAGGTCACTCTATAAACCCACTCTCTCCCCCTTTCGGGCCATATTTGGTTGGCTACCAAGTGTGACCTAAGAGGCCAAGTAGTGTAGCGATGGTCCCATGGGCCGTCACACCAGAAATTGAAATAGGCCCCTGGTTAAACAGTGAAATGAAAGCATATTTGGAGACATCAGGGCCTTTCACCTTCCAGGGTCCTAGTGCTACTCCACCCATGGATGAACTGATGACCGTGAAGTCCCTACCCAGAAATGGAAAGAGACGGTGAGAGTGAGTGAATTGGTGATTGAGTGAATGGGACAAAGTAGGGGCACGAGTTGGCTAGCTTGTAGCTTGTGTTGTATGGCTGCAACAAGTAAATAGCAGCTAGGCAGGTATTGACTGAGGATGAAGTCACAGAGCTAGAAGGTCATGAAGGGTGCCATGGAAAAATAGTGGGATTCACATGTAGCATCTACCCGATCTTGAGGTGAAAGGGGGGTAATTGTGATAGGTTGGAAGAGTCACAAAATGATTTGTCTAAAGAATGTAATTTAGGCAGTTTGCAATTTGTGACCCACTATGATTGTCTGTGAATTTAGGAACCATGGCATGCAAGAGACAGCAGACCTACATTCTTGCATTTGCATTTCCAACTAGAGAACATTTTTTTATGCAACCCCAGACCATTAAAGGGACAGGTTCTGCTTTAAAAAAATGGTTGCCATTTGAGAACACATTGGGAAACCATTGCCTGTTTCCTCTCAAGCTGCCAACACGATTCCAAAAGGGGAATCTGTCCCACAGAAACAGCTTTCCCTTTTGAAACTCAGTTTTATTCTGAAATAGGAGGAGACTCCTCTTTCATGTCCCATCCAATTTACAGTTCATAATGGATCGTAAAAACCCTTCTCTTTCCTGTTCCATGTGTTTTTCAGAGCCAGACAGGTCTTTCTTCTATCTCAGTCAGATGCCATATTGAGTGAGGATGTTTCCTCTTCCCTTTACATCATTCTGTATCACCATGTGTGGAGGTGGCACTAACTATTTAGTTGTGACCGCAGTGTGGACATTCTTGTTTTGATCCTGGAGGGGTGTTGGACTTGGCCCTCTGCAAGATCCCTCCCCCGAACATTTTTCCTTCACTCCTCCTGTTTTCTGAACTTGTTTTTGTTGGCTTTATGACTTATGCACTTTACCACTGCTAGCTCAGTTCTTTACATATTGTAAAATTGGCTTACACCTAGTCAAGTGGTACTACCAGTCTGAGACTACGGACAAGTTGTGGGTACTTCACATCCTGACATTAGTTGTTAGACTGTCGCCCACACTATCTGCTCTTCCTTATTAATATTATTTAGGTTTAACATTGGCTGGAGGTTGAGGTGAGCCAGATGTTTTTGTTCAACTTGTCTAAACTAGCAGGTGGTCACTTCCCTTAATGTTTCCCAAACTGTTTGCCCTAGGTTTTAAAATGTTTAGAAACATAATCAAACTTTTGCTGTTGCTTTCTCTCCCAGAAAGTTTGGGTAAATCTGGAAGGGGTGATGCCTTTGCTCAAAGGGAATCATTTATTATTGAACAAGGACACAATGTGTCATCTAAATGTAGTATACCTAGGAGCAATAACATAAAGACCATAGTGAATAAATAGTGCTATGTAAAAAGTAGTACATAAATGCACCAATAAAGTAGTGAGGTATGGCCTCTCCTTGGATCTGTCTGTAAAAATGTACCTTTTGTCCGAACTTTTTGCCCTGAATTTTGACCCTAGGTCCTGAATTTTTTGCAGTCCTGTCCCGAATTTGCCTCTAGGTCAGGTAGTCACTGTAACTGACCAGTGAACATTTTATTCAATACCATCAGCAAGGGTGCCAAATTTCTTTTTGACAGGACACTATCCTTGAAAAAGACCGGCTCTGCCCAGCCTTACGAATGAATTTTTAAAGTGGTACACCAAAGGCCACGCTGACCAGATCACCTCAAACAAACGAGCCAACTAGGATCGGATGCCACCTCTGCTCCTCCCACTGCAACCCTGCAAAGGAAGCCAGGCTGAGGTCTCCATTGGAGGTTACGCCTCCTGGCCCTCCCTGGAAGTAACCCAACAGCCTAAAGGTGAATGAGGCGTGTAGGTGAGAACCGCCCCTTGACCAATACCTTCTCCCCGGTTTTGCCATGAAGAGATATGGGACTCTGCCTTTTGACTGCATCTCCCTGCAGTAGACACGGTCGTATTTTCTCGAGTATTTTATTCCTTTAACATACGTATTAATACTAAACATCATGCGTAACAACAAAAATAGACGAATAAAAGTAGACATTTCTAGAGGTGGAAGCACGGGTGCATAGACAGGGCAAAACTAGTTTCACTCCATCAAACTTTAAATGATAGCTTAAGCGTCTTGACTTGAGAGGAATGAATATTATATTCCATGGGGAGAAAAAAACAGCAATTATAAAGATTGATTGTCAAATATTACTTTTAAAACTTTCTCTTTGAGGCGCTCATACCGGTGAGCTATAAAAAATAAACAAGCTGCCCGTGAACCTCTCATTAATTAACACATTGAGTTGCAGAGGCTGGCATGATTTGCCTGCCTGATGGATTATAAGGCAGAAGAGGTGATAGCGAGGCACGCGGTCGAATCGTTTTAATTGGTTTTGCTATTGTCTTTTGATCACCTCACTGTGACAACATGGGAGCACTTTTCCATGTCTGAGCCTTGTTCTCTGACAGACAGCGGAGAGGAGGGCTGCATCCGATGCGTCTGACAGGCAGAGATCCGGGGAGACTGGAGGGCACTGCTAGAGGGCATCGCTTGAAGATGAGAAATTGTACAACTGAGGCTTTGGAAAGTTCTGTGCACGTCTCCTGCTCTGCCAGCGGTGTCAACGCGAATACGGCGGAAAGGGCGGAAGTGGGAGCGTGCCAGCTTTTTTGACGCACGGCTTTCATCAGCGCCATTTCAGGACGTCTGCGACGCAACGTCTAAAACCGAATCCGTGCGTCGAGAAATAGCCCAGGCAGTGTTAAGGGTGAGACGTGTTTGATATAAAGAGCTCACTTTTGATCATTAGAGATGAGTGATCAAGCCGTGCTAGAGGGTGCTATCGCTTAGCACAGCGCATTGAGAGAGCCTAGGTTGAATATGGCACTATATCAATGTTAAAACTAACATTTTGAAATATTAAATTTGGAAGCTTGTAATTAAGGAGAAGCTGGCCTTGTAGTGGAATTTTTGCTTGCTGGAATATCCCTCCCTATCTCCTTATTAAACTTTCTATTATATTACTTCACATTTTGTGACCTTCATTTTATGTAAAATGTTGATCCAATCATTATTTCTCAGTTTAATTATGATTCTGCCCTTTCGGATTATTCTCCACGCTGATATTTTTCCTATGTTTACCCTTCACCATGACTCTCCCTGTTTACTCTTCACCATGAATCTCCATTTCCCTTAATTAGTATTATATGTGGATTTTTTGTAGCTCTTTTTCTTTTCGCTGGTTGTTGTTTCAATGAGTATAAGTGACCGGTTTTCTGCATCGTGTACCAAATAACTCTTCCTCCAGGCATGTAGAATAACATGTGGACCCAGAAATACTGTGTCATTTTATGCCTAAAATTACCCCTCTGGGGTAAATAACGGACCCTTTTCCACTACCATTTACCTCCTGCTACGAGCTGGTAGTAAGTGGCGGTAAGGGATTGCCGCGTCTGGGAAATGGGGCGGTGGGAGGATGACACAGCAGGGAAATGCTGAGGGGAATGTTGACTTCTGTGCCTTTGCCTACACCTCCTGCTGGTCTGTCTGTTAAACTAGATACTGATTCACACCTAGTGAAACAGGGCCTGGTGCTTTTTATTCTGGAATATTCTGGATTACCTGGCTTGAGTCTGGAATCCTCGGTTTGGGTCACACCAGGAACGCACCACCCATAGGGCTAAAATGGCATTCGCCTCCTCCCTAACGCCCCACCCCCCTGTCAAGTGTCTCAGCCTTGGCTGCTGCAGCTCGAGCTGCTGTGGCATTGGCTGGACAGTGTCTGTAGTCTTCTCTCCGCCACACCTGAGTTTTTCACAGGTCTTTAAAAGACAATTTTCATCCCCTTGGAACTGGTTAACAAGGTTTTCTTTGTTTTGTTCACTGGTTCCAGTACCCCCTGGGTCCCCACTCTGCCTATTCTCTACATTGTATTTTATTTTCGCTGCCACAGTGGGAGAATGCATTTAGTGAAAAGGCATCTCAGGAGTAGGGATGCCACCTTTCCAAATGAAAAATACTGTCCATTTGTTGTTGTTTAAAGAGTCTGCAAAGGCCTCGCCTCAACACTAAATAGGGCTGTAAATAAAATGGTATGTATTCATTTGTAACATGACTTTTCTATAAACTGTAATTATTACCCATACATCATTAATGCAGACATAGAGCACATTTAAAAGTGTTCCTATTTGTATTTGATGTTTGAAGTATGTACAGATAAGTGCTAAAAATACACACTTTAGGTGATTGTGCTTATTTTTGTTATGACTGAAACATCAAAATACCAGTGGTGCCGGTAGAAATCCGATCAGCTAGCAACCCTAATCAGGAGACTGAAAGTTTGTTGCAGGATAAGCACATTATTTATTTCCTCCACCCTCCATCCCTGATTGATGCCATAATTGCAATAGTTTATCTGAAACCCTACGCCAGCCATCAGTACAATGATGAGTTTTTCCAGGTGTCTGGGTTTGTATCCTGCATTCAGACAACTCACTCATCCGTCACCCTTCACTATCGCGCTCACCCTGCACTCACAGTAATCACAGCAATCACACTGCTCACCATACACTCACACAATTCACCCTCCTCCTACCCTACACTCACATGAGAACACCGCTCACGTGTACGCGCATGACATTCCACTCACTTGTCATTTTCATCATTCACCCTTAACTCACAATGATCACACTACACTAACGCTGTTACCCTACACTCACTCCATTCATCCTCCTCTTACCCTGCACTCACATGAGCACACCACTCACCTTACACTCACAGCGACCACACTGCACTCGTGCCCCTCGCCTTGAACTCATGCTGTCTCCCTCCACTTACCCTGTGGTCACATGAGCACACCGTTCACCCTACACTCAGTGATCACACTACACTCACACCACTCACCATTTTTTTTCTCCATTTATTTTTCTCCATTTTTTTACAAACAGATTTTATTGATTTGCACAAAACCAACATAGGGCTCAGGGTCCCCCTCTCCATTAGGAAACAAAGTTACAATCCAGTGAAATGTGAACATATGCGCCAAAATGGAATGATCATGCCTTCTTGTCGGGTACATTATACAGTCAGTTCAGTGCACATAGACATCAATGGCAGAGTCCTAACCCCAACTAGCCCCCCCTCCCCCCTCCCATCCCCCCATGCGTGTCACCAGATCTAGGTCGCAAAGGCCAGCAAGCCAGCCTCTGCAACTCACACCCCTCACCATGCACTTGTACATACTCACCCTACACTCATGATACTTCATTCACCTGTCACTCTCACTGCTCATTTTGCAATCTCACTCACTAATATGGCACGGGTGCAGAAGCAAATTGATTCCCTTATTTGCATGGTGCCATGCCCCCATGCAAATGAGGGGACACCCTCTTGAGATAGTGCTGGCGCTGGATGTGCACCAGCGCTATCTGTTTTATAGAATGAGCTGCACAAGTGTCAGCAGCCCCTTCTGTTATACCAAAGTGCCCTGGGATCGCACAAAGTGGATACACATTCACGTTGTACCCCTGGGGCACTTTCTGTAATACGGACCTTGGTGCTAAAAGAAAGATTGTCTAATTCAGCCAATTTCAGAAGAACAGCCGTGGCATGATTTCCATCATTCTGTCAAAAAGGCACTCATCAAGTCAAACTAAACCTAATCCTCTCCAGAACCACCTACATCAAAGGTGGGATTCCTGATGTTTTTCTTTGCCAACAATGCTATTTAACATTCCCATTGCCCCCACTTTTTCATTTTAGACTTCTACAGGATATCACATTTATGCAGACAATGCCCAGCTTCACATTAAGCTTGATGATAAACCTGGTAATTTCTATGATTTGTATTATTGCTTTTATCAGGTTCACCTCTGGGTGCAGAATACCTGGCTATGTCTCAATGGAGATAACTTTTAGTGAGATGTCCACACTCACTTAACACTACTCAGTTATCTCCGGGTCATTCTAATAGGAGCGGCCCCTTTTGTGTGTACTAAGTTGTGTTGGAGGCAGGCCGTCTCCTATTACCCTAACAAGCCTCTAGTTCCCTTCCCCTGCGAACCTGGGGTTAGTGTGCATTGTCAATGGAGATAACACTGAAAACCTGCTTTGCCTCTGCCAATCTCAAAGCATTCCCTTTATCTTGACCTAGGTAATTGAGTCCTTTTGTAAAACCTGTGGATAAAGTCAGTCATTTGGGAGTATTGTATAACAGTGATCTGTCAGTTAAACGCAGTCTCCAAAACTGCATTTCCCCTCTCCATCTGTTAAAAGAGATTCTGCTTTTACTCCACCACCCTACACGGCGCTTAGAAAATCTCTATGCTTGCCATGATGATATCCCACCTAAATTACAGGCAATTCCAATGTAGCTCTCTCAAAACTCAGAAGAATTAAAACTATGAAGCCACGTGTCGCTTGGCTTGAAAAGACATGGGCATATTGCAACAGCTCTGAAATCTCTCCATTGTCACTGAGTAAAAAGAAAAACAACTTCACAACTCTCTGCCTAGTACACAGTAGATCAACTAATTGTCTCACAAATCTGTTGATTCCCTATTAACTGACCAGCTCTGCAAACAGATGACTCTTGCCTACCTGCCAATTAGATACAACAGGTTTGGAGGTGGAGCATTTAGTTTTCTTGATTCCTTCTTTTGAAATTAGAGGATGATGTTGTTAAGTTTGGGAAATCCTTAAACATTACATTTTCTTCCGGGAAAGAAAATAATCAAACCAGTATTTCTCCTCAGTCGGTTGTCAAAACTGTGGTTGGCCAGCCATCTAAGACTGGAATGCTTTTGTCACCTTTGGCTTTTAGGACAGTGCTTTTTCAATGTTTTATCATCTTTTTGAGTCACATTTGGTGGCCGATGTCTTCAGC
Source organism: Triturus cristatus (assembly GCF_964204655.1). Lineage (NCBI taxonomy): Eukaryota > Metazoa > Chordata > Amphibia > Caudata > Salamandridae > Triturus > Triturus cristatus. Next base: position 932,485,065 of record NC_140588.1, on the reverse strand, counting down.
ATGTCACACTTTTAGACAAAAGACTATGTGGTTCAGAATTGCAAAGTTTTTGCAGAACTCTTTCCTGTGCGAGCTACTCTGTACATGCATCTGCAACTCAAAGAACTCTAAGGCGAGCAGAGCATGGTTAGTAGTGCTTTCCAGACACCCTGGACAAACTAAATAAATAAATACAATTGTAAGTAATGGGGAAAAGTCTATGTTGCCCCACTTGGTTAAATTGCTGAAGAGTATGGTTATCATGCAAGCTGCGGTGCTGATCCAGTAACTACTGCTATGTTGCACAAGCTGAGGTAGCAGATAGTTAACTACAGCTCAAGGGCCCTGATTCCACTAGCCTGTTAGTGTCCATTGACACCACAGCCCAAGCCAATATCCTTAATAGGTATTTTTTCCTCAGTTCTCAGAGCACTGCATTAGATTGTGTTGACTCCTTTTTTGCCAAAAGAATTCAGTTGGAAATCAGGAACTATGCCCAAACATTCTGGCTTTATAGACTACAAATTCAACACCAGGCTACATCTGTGCCCTGAGAAAGAACCTAGTGCTGGGCTCTTTTAACATGATGTAAATGTACTCCCAAGAATGACACCTACTTTTCGAGTAAATGTATGCCTTGTCAAATTCACAAATAGTTTGAGGAGTAAATATCTGGCCATATACAGGGCAGAAATGTGACTTCCAATAGATTGTTTTTGTGTTGCATTTTTTTTATTGCGTATTCAAACAATTTAAACAGTTTGACATAGAAATAAAATAGGGGCGAACATACATCGTTCTAGGGTATATATATCCATAATTATTACAAACATGGGATGTGTCTCCAGTAAGTCTTGGCACATTAATCCTACGCATAACAGTCCTCCACTGCAATCTATAAATGGGGTAGTAACAGGGATAGGGGAGGAAACAAAGAGAAAAACAGAAGAAAGGGAAGGGGTATGGGTATGTGTATGTGCATACCCGCATAGGCCCATTTTGTTTGCCTCCTCCCATACTGGGTTGGATGGGAAATGGTGTCTTCTCCAGGTTCGCACCCTACCTCCCTTAACCCCCAGGTTGTTTATAGAACAGTGTGTCTCGCTTTGTTGGCGCCCTGTTTCTTCTAGAGGGATGACTCCAAAGACCAGTTTGGGGAGGACGTGTGGGGGGGAGGGAGGGTCGCTGATAGGTCCTGTCTTAACAACTCTGACATAATATGGGTCCATTGCTGGTGTGACCATAGAACAATTAAGCCCTGTGGATCTTGGCGGCACGGCGATAGTTGTGTGGGCTTTGGCGTGCATGTGGGTGCGGGCGTGCCAGAGGGGGGAAGGTATGGGAGAGGTGGAGGGAGGAGGGGAGAAAGGGAACTAGAGAAGAAAGGGGACATCCCCCTGCTAGGTTATTAGTAATAGTGGTGGTGAAGATGACAATAGTGACCATAAGGATATTAATGATAGTAATAGCAATAATAATCTGGGCGATACGAGCTATAACATTGCTGAGTGGGTGGCAGAGAGAGCCGATAATACTGAGGGGGGAGGAACATTGAGAAGAATCAATTTCTCAAGTAGTGAAAATGGAAAAGAAAGAAGAAAAACAAAAAGACAAAGAGCGGGAAGAGAAGAAGAGAAGAGAGTGTGCTGAGGAATGGAGGTGAGGGTTGGAGGGGATATGATGGTCTGTAGGGTGGCTGCAACGCGCTATTCATTTCATCACCAGGGTCTGCTCCCGACCCATCTCCGCCCACGTCCGGACCTCTACATGCAGAAAGGGTGTCCATATCTCCAGAAAAATCTCTGACTGGTCTTGTAGGTTATATATGATCCTCTCATGGGAAGCTGCTTGGATCATAGCTGTCAGCCAGGACTCTTGTGTTGGGGGGCTGCAGCCCTCCATTGGCTCAGTATGCAAAGCTTGGCTGTGGCCACAGCTGTATGAAAGAGGCGGCGTTGCGGTCTGGATAGGTCCGGGAACCGCTGGAGGTCGTGCAGAAGTACTTCAGGGGGCATAAGCGGTAAATAACGTGTCATGGTAGCACTCAGGGTCCGTCCCACCTACTCCCAAAAAGCCTGCACTGAGGGGCATTCACAAATAATGTGTGTTATGCTGCACCAGGAGTTGGAACATCTTCAACAGTTGGCATGGGGAAGAAGGCCCACCCTGTGCAGTTTCGTGGGTGTCCAATACCAGTCCTGTAAGACATTGAAGAAGCAGAATTTCATCCGCGTCCCCCTTGCGCCCTTATCCAGAGCTTCTAATATGTCCGCCCATTCCTCGTCATCATGCGTGATCGCCAGCCGTTCCTGCCACCTGGCACGTAACGTCTGTGCCAAGGGTGTCGAGAAGCGGTGCGACGCTAGCACCTCATACAGTCCAGACATCACCCCCTTGTACCGTCCCCAGACAAGGAAGAATGCATCTACCGGAGATGGGGGAAAGTTCCAGGGGGAAGCCCCCAGGCAATGCCGTAGACAGTGTTGTAGCTGGTTGTATCTCCAAGACTGTGTCGTAGGGAGACCATACTCCTGTCCGAGTTGGGCCAGCGGTTTTAGGGAACCATTGCAGATAATCCCATCAATGGACCTTATACCTGCTGCCTGCCACACCCGCCAGCTCAAATCCTTCCCTCCGATCAAAATGGCCTCATTTCTCCATAATGGGGCCTTCTCGTGCAGACGTGGATGCACCCCCAATAGCTTGTGAGCCCGATGCCAGGCCTTGCACGCGGCGGACATAATTGAATGCATTATATCGCTGTTCCCGCCTTTCGCCATGTATAATATAGAGAGTCCCTCCTCTGCCGAAAGTAAGTGTCGTTCCAGCGGAACCCATTACGGTGGGTCCGGGAAATCTGGTAGGAAGTACGCCAGTTGGGAGAGGTGTATTGCCAATGCATAGAGTTCTATAGATGGGAGGCCCAGTCCCCCGTGAGTGCGGCGGGCCTGTAGCTTGGATGCGGCAATGCGCGGCTTTGCGGAGCCCTACACAAACGACCGTATCTTGGAATCTTTCTTCCGCAAGAGTGTGAGAGGCACTTGCATTGGCAGCATCCCCAAGATGTAGTTGAAACGCGGTAATGTTACCATGTGGACCGCCTGCACTCTACCCCACAACGAGAGCCCCAAGGCCTTCCATTTTTCGAAGTCTCGCTGCATTTGGGTTATAAGCGGGTTAAGATTATCCTGGACCATGTTTGCTAGGCCTTTATTGACAAGAACTCCCAGATACTTAAGGCGCGAGTGTTGTCATCGGAAGGGTAACTCATGTATCGTCGGTCCCGGATGAGAGGGGGAGTGCTTCACTTTTGCTCCAGTTGATCTTATACCCGGAGAGGGAGGAGAAGTCGTCGATAATCTGGAGCAGGGACGGAAGGGAGCGGGGCAAGTCCATGAGGGTTAACAAAATGTCATCTGCATATAGATACAGTTTGGATTCGCCTATTGGGAGTGGAACACCCGCGATGACAGCCGAATTGCGCAAGGTGGCGGCTAGTGGCTCCATAGCCAATAGGAAGAGGAGTGGCGACAGGGGGCATCCTTGATGCATCCTTCTACGTATGGGGAAGGGGTTAGATACAAATCCCCCACAGTTCACTTGTGCCGTGGGGTTCCCGTAGAGGAGACGTACTTTAGCTATAAATTGAGCTCCAAGACCATAATGTTCCATCACACGGAAGAGGTATGCCCTCTCGATACGGTCAAATGCCTTCTCCACATCAAGGGTGAGGGCAATGGCATCTGCTGGGAGGTCTTTGAATGCCCACAGGGCGTGGGCAAGAGTGCGCAGATGATTCCTGGAGGATCGGCCCGGGACAAAGCTCACTTGCGAGGCATGTACCAGGGATGGCAGAACGTTGCAGAGGCGTGCAGCTAGTATACTTGCCAGTATCTTTATATCGCAATTCAATAGCTTAATAGGCCGGTAGCTTCCGCACTCCAGAGGGTCCTTCCTGGGTTTGGGTATAACAGCTATGACAGCATTATTGGAAATTAGGCCCAGGGAGGCTCACTGCTCTGCTTCGCGAAACGCAGTCTGCAGGGTAGTGATCACCTCTTCCCCCGCCCAGCGGTAAAACTCCGCCGGTTTCCATCCTCACCTGGAGCTTTACGACAGGGAAGTTTCGCTATTGCTGAGGAGATTTCCTCTTTGCTGATCTCCCCTTCCAACAGCTCCCTTCCTTTATCCGAGAGGCAAGAGAGTTTCGCCTCCTGCAGAAATGAAGTCAGTCTGTCTGCCTCTATTGGCGGGCCTGGGGTGTACAGGGTCTTGTAGAAAGAAGCAAATTAATTTGTAATATCTTGAGGTCGGGTTAAAGTCCCGCCCGCCGCTGACCTAATGGCCGGAATAGCCATGGACGCCTTGCGTTGGCGAAGTTGAGCTGCCAGGAGCCTCCCCATCTTTTTCCCCGTGTTCATAGTGCCTCCCCTTTATTTGCTGTAGATCATATTCCGCTTTGGTAGTGAAGAGGCTATTCAAAGCCATCCTTGCCTGCTCCAGATCCTTGCGGTGCTGTAGCGTGGGATGTGTCGAGTATAGGCGAGCATACTTCCTTATGTCGGCTTCCAGCGCTTTTTGTTTGTCTTGGCTCTGCTTGTTGGCTTCAGCCGAGTCCCTCATGAGTCTGCCACATATGGTGGCTTTTGCTGCTGCCCAGAGAGTTCGGCTGGATTCAATTGATCCCTGGTTGTCCGGTAAAAACTCTGTGACGTGTGTCTATAAGAGAGATTTACCAGAGGGGGCCTGGTAGCGCTGGATATTCAGTCGCCAGGGTTTGAGCCCAGGGCTGGATAGTCCTAGTTCCAGTGAGAGGAGGACGGGGAGTAGTCTGAGAGAGCCGCCTCCAAGATTTGAGATTCTTGGGCGAGCTGTACTACTCTGTGGGAGGTAAGAAAGTAATCCAAGTGGGATAGTGTACCGTGTACTTGAGAGGCAAAAGTGTATTCCGTATCTGTGGGGTGACTCAAGCACCAATGATCTATCAGTACGTTATCTTGCATCACGTCTTCCAGCAATGCCGTGTCCGCTGCATTGCTCCTGTACAGTGGTCCGGTCCTATCCAGGATCGGGATCCCTCGCTAGGTTCCAATCCCTGCCTATATGGAGTTGTGTAGCACCTATTTCCGACAGAACTCTATTTAACTGCAAGAGGAACGTTTTTTTTTCGCCCCTGTTGGAGCGTATACCGATCCCACGCATATGTGGTGATCACCTATCTTGAGCTGTGCAAAAACGTATCGGCCCTCAGTATCCGACCAAGTCTTTGTCACTGTCGCTGGGAGGGATATCTGGAGGAGAATGGCCACTCCGCACTTACGGAGTGGGTTCTCATTCCCTGGAGCATCAACCTGCACACTGCTGTGTATCACCTTTCCTACCCAGTCTCATCGCAGCTTGTCCGATTCTACAGTGTCTAGGTGCGTTTCCTGCAGTAGGGCAATGTCTTCGCGTTTGGATTGCAAATAAGCCAAAACCTTTTTTTGCTTTATGTAGTGAGTGAGACCCTGGACGTTCCAAGTGATCGCTCGTAGTGGGCACGAAGGAGTCATAGTGTTCAGCGTAGCAGAAGTGGATGCGGGAGTTCAGCGCCATGTAGTGGGTGGCAAGCCCTGCGAGGGGTAGGTGCAATGAAAGAGTGAAATCAAGCGGGGGGGGGGGGGGGAAGGTTTCGGGTCTCCCAAAGGTTTACAAAACATACTGTGCAGAGTTACAGGACAGGGGCGTGTCAAGGCGAGAGGGGGTAGTGACCCTATTCCAGAAACCCAAAGAAAGAAGAGTGAGAACGAGAGCGAAAGAAAGGAGAAGATCGAGAATGGGGTAGAAGATGAGAAGAAGGGGAAGAGAGAGAGAAACTGCGAAACAGTCCAACCAAACACAAAAGAAACAAGAGACGAATTGAACAAAACAAAAGAGAAGAGAAGGAGGGGTGGGGGAGTGTATGGGTGCCCTCTGGCACTTCCCTAATTGCCTCGATCTATTAGGTTGCTGGGACTGTCGTAGGGCTATAAGGCGACATCGGTGGGGAGGAGCAGCAGAAAGGTTCAATTTTACCACAAGGGGAGTATGCGGTTCCTGGGTTGGATGCGCAGAAGGGTAAGGGGAGAAAACAATAGGACACTGAGAATAGGGTACCGTCTCGGTTTCCACTCAACAGGAACGCTTATCTGTCGATGGACAGATTCCTGTGAGCGCCTGGGGGGGTTAGACAGTACTTGCTGGGGTGGGAGGAGGGTACTCCTGTACCTCCGGTAGACATTCGCTGCAGCTCTCCCCCCCCTCCACCTTGTAAGGAGAAGGGTTCCACGTGTCTGATAGGGGCCAAGGGGCTATGAAGCGGGCATTATTGTAGGCAGGGGGGTGCATGAAAGCGCAAGTGGCGCCCGTCCCTCGCCAGGGGGAAGAGAATCCATGCTGTAGTGTAGCATAGGGTGCCACCGGGCGACAGGAACAGTCCCTTCTTGGCCGTTTACCACCGCTGGTTAATAGTTGGGGTCGGGCAGCCACTCCAGGCCGAGACTGAGGGCACCCTACTAGGCCCAGTAATGATCCACTGCTCTGCCACCCCCGCAGCATGTTCCCCAGATGTAGCAATGCTACTGGGGCGGGGGGAGGCAGTCTCCGCGGACGCCGACCAAGCGCAAGGAGCGGCCCCAGCGCTTCAAGTGTACAGCATGGTGCGTAGATGGGGACGAGCAGTCACTCGGGTCAAGGACATGTCGCTGAGCCCAGGAGTCAGCCGCAGGGCCCCCTTTCCCGTCACGCGCTCCCCAGGCAACCGTATCGGAGGGGGGGAGAAGCAGTTTCTGCAATCAAGGCGGCACCTCCAGGCGCAGGGAGCAGTCCCGGGCCCATCCCCCGGCAGACACAGGAGGTGGGGCCAGTCACTCACTCAAGGCCGAGGCTGATGACGCGCCTCCAGTCCCGAGAGTCTACCGATGGTGCGCCGTCCTTTCCGCGCACCCTCCAGCCGTGACAATGACACCGGAGCATCTGGAGTAGGCCAGGCATTCCGGGCCTCCGATATGGCATCGTAGGGCCACCTCCGGAATGCCGCATTGCCCGCCTGGAGTCTCCCTCGGAGTGAAGCTCTTCTCCTAGGCGGCCATCTCTTTCCGTGGCAGACCACGCCCCCCAATAGATTGTTTATTCCTACAAACTTCCATGTTCATAAGAATTAACCAGCCTCCCAAGGAATTCCTTGAAACATCCGCTCCTCCTTATGGGAGTTCTATTTACAAGTGTGTAACTACACAATTAAACACCCAAACATTCAGGTGAGAGGCTCTGTCCTATCTGCCCACAGCATACGGGAGGAACAGCTCCTTTTCAGGCCTATAAAATTAGATATTACTAGCAAAGGGAGCCTAGTGGGTCACAAATCGACATACCTCATGAATATCTTTCGACCCATTAAGAATAGTTGCCATCACAGGGATGGTGACCTGCTGAGATAAGCATATCACCATGTCTGGGATTGCTTTTAATTTAAGTAGTCTTTTTTTTAAATGCAACCCGTTTCCCTTACAGGAAAAAGGAATACATTTAAAAAGAAAAAGCTTTTTTTTTTTTGCTTTTGTTTGTTTAAGAAGGCACAGTGGTCTCATGGACCACTGCCTTCTCCTCAACAAACATTTGTTATACATTCACAAATGGAATGGGGCCCCCTTCCCATTTGAGAATGCATTACCACTACCCTTCGGTAGTCAGTAAATTATTAATGTTTTGCGACCGGAATTGGGTAACAAAACATTAATACACACAAGTCTGATTCGGTATTTGGAAGGGATGCCCCTTCCAATTATTGAATTAGTATATGGTTGTAAACCAAAATTGTGATTCCGTAACATGCTATCGAAGCGCAGCTTGGGTTTGATCCATGCAGAAATGCTTTTTTGCAGTCGCAAATGTGCAGATTCTGCACTCTGGCCCGTTTGCGACTCGAAAAGAGATTGATACATGTGGCTTCACATTCTAACATGGTGTACAAATGACTTTGTTAATCAGAAAGATAGCGCTGCATGCCATATTACACTTTATCCTTTCTGACATCCAGATGTCTTCCTATAAATTTTGTCTCATCAAGAATTTGGATCCAAATTAAGGTGCCATTCTTTCTTCCTGCTCTTGCTCCACAAGGTAGACACCCTATGCCTATGCCTGGTGCGCCCCTGAATACTGAAACCCCAATATTGATGGGACAGAATATCTACGACAGAATATTTCAAATAAAATATTAACAAGTAAATAAGACTGATTACATAATTTATAATTCATAATACATAAGTCCACATATATGTGTCTATGTAGTACATATATCTTTAAGGTACGTAGATGTAGAGTAGAAATAGTAAACCTATACTTCCCCACGTGTACTTACCTTTTGATATTTTGTCCCTCAATAGTCTTTCCTCAATATTCTACTACCACCATAATGTTGGTGTCGATATTCAGTAGTACAATCTCTATACCCCACTGAATAGAGTTGATCTCCCTCCCATTTCCACCTTTGCCTCTAGCACCACCTGCAAGCAATTCTTGGGTGGTGCACACCTGAAGGGTAGTAATGAATCTGCACAACTTTTACAACTTTGCAAGAGTCCTGAAAAGTTTTGCAGTCCAGATTCTGCTCAACAGGATTTTTATTCTCACATTGGAAGCCTCATTTAACATGTTTGTAAATTGAACCTCTGTTCTCTGCATGTCCCCAAACCTTCCTCGTGTGACTTCTAAAATGATAATCTAGAAAGGCTCAAGACGAACCTATTCAAAATAGCTGTATTCCCCATCAATTATACATGCTCCACCACTGATTTAATCTAATCTGTTCTCTTCAATTGAAAGTTTATTGCACCTAACAGAGGTACCTGAGAAATGAGGTACCTCCGAGATCTCGAAAGCCAGTTTAATAATCCATACTTTACATTTGGTCAAATAAAAAAATATCACTCTCTACAACATAGAGGGTCGTGTTCCCCAGATTTATTCTCTGCTGTGACCCTTACATTTTGGGATGACTTATAAATTTACGAATACATTTGTTTTTGTTTATTCGATGACTTTTCCTTTAAGCAGTTTACGCATTTCACACCGGTAAACCAAAATAAAATATGTATTGGACATGTGGCCGCTTATCACGGGATTAAAGACAATTCTAGCAACAATTTTGGACAGTCTGAACAGTAAGGCCCTTGTTGTCAATTGCAGAACACGGAATGCGATGGCACACCACCAGCCATGTGTAATAGTTTACCACACCCAAACTTGAGTTTACCACCAGGTTTCCTCTTTGATGATTTAAGAATTCTCTGAAATAATCTGACTGATGATACTGGCCTTATCGTTCTTTTTCTATGCGCCGCAGTTGCTGTCTGCGGTTCCTCGTTTTGTATCATTACTTTCTTTAAGTACATTCATCAACAAACGTCAGCACACTTCATGACTCCACCCCTGGGATCTTGCTAAAAATAGATGCTTTGGAGAACATGCCAAGCTTTGAGATTGGAATGAGAGTACAGGTGCTACGAGAAGTCGCTGCACACGTACACACACACCTCGCGACAATGAAGCCTCCCTCATTAAGACTTTGGCGATGACCGTAAAATGAAAGAAAGCCACACTAATTAGAGAGAGGTGTATCGCTCGGGAAGTACCTGGTATTTCACCTCCATTCCGCTCTCCTCCGCCGCAGTGTGAAAGAACGTGACAGCAAATCACAGATGAATTTCACTGGAATTGAAATGATTTTTTAAATAAAGTGTTATATTGTGTGGGAAGTTCATCACATTACCAATGAAATGAGAAATGTGACTTCAGTGCCCAACCGCGTAAGAATAACAGCTCCTCGTTCTGTTGTCGACAGAAAGTACCCGCTGGATTTTACAATTCTTTACCACAGAAAGAAGTTAGTAATAGCTTCCAGGAGTACTTTGCTCAAGTCAATGTTTCTGATATAGGCATATTTGTGAATTTGAGTTTCCATTCCCTTGCAAACTCCTACATGTTCAAAAACATATATTTTAAATCAGTTGCAACTTCGATGGGAAACACGAGAATGTTTTAGTGGTCGATCTGATTTTCCGAATAGCGGTAACACTTTTTCACTTTACACATTTCTGTGTCAATATTTCTCCGCTGTGGCAACTAGCTGAAGGCATGTTTAATTCAAGTCAGCTGTATATGTTTGTACATTTTAGCTCCAGATGAAAATTCCGTCGTGGTAGGGAATACCACCTGCTGAACCCATAATTGTAGGTGAATTGTAGTGGCAGTGGCAAAGACACTGGAGGGGATGTGTTGTAGGTGAACTGTAGTTGCAGTGACTAAGACACTGGAGTGGAGCATTGTAGGTGAATTGTAGTGGCAGTGACAAAGACACTGAAGGGGATGCGTTGTAGGTGAACTGTAGTTGCAGTGACTAAGACACTGGAGTGGAGCATTGTAGGTGAATTGTAGTGGCATTGGCAAAGACACTGAAGGGGATGTGTTGTAGGTGAACTGTAGTTGAAGTGACTAAGACACTGGAGTGGATGTGTTCTAGGTGAACTGTAGTTGCAGTGACTAAGACACTGGAGTGGATGCGTTGTAGGTGAATTGTAGTGGCATTGGCAAAGACACTGAAGGGGATGTGTTGTAGGTGAACTGTAGTTGCAGTGAGAAGGACACTGGAGTGGAGCATTGTAGGTGAACTGTAGTTGCAGTGACTAAGACACTGGAGTGGATGCGTTGTAGGTGAACTGTAGTTGCAGTGAGAAGGACACTGGAGTGGAGCATTGTAGGTGAACTGTAGTTGCAGTGACTAAGACACTGGAGTGGATGCATTGTAGGTGAACTGTAGTTGCAGTGAGAAGGACACTGGAGTTGAGCATTGTAGGTAATCTCTAGTTGCAGTGAGAAGGACACTGGAGTCGAGCATTGTAGGTGAATTGTAGTGGCATTGGCAAAGACACTGAAGGGGATGTGTTGTAGGTGAACTGTAGTTGCAGTGACTAAGACACTGGAGCGGAGCATTGTAGGTGAACTGTAGTTGCAGTGACTAAGACACTGGAGTGGATGCGTAGTAGGTGAACTGTAGTTGCAGTGAGAAGGACACTGCAGTGGAGCATTATAGGGGAATTGTAGTGGCATTGGCAAAGACACTGAAGGGGATGTGTTGTAGGTGAACTGTAGTTGCAGTGACTAAGACACTGGAGTGGATGCGTTGTAGGTGAACTTTAGTTGCAGTGAGAAGGAGACTGGAGTGGAGCATTGTAGGTGAACTGTAGTTGCAGTGAGAAGGACACTGGAGTGGAGCATTGTAGGTGAATTGTAGTGGCATTGGCAAAGACACTGAAGGGGATGTGTTGTAGGTGAACTGTAGTTGCAGTGACTAAGACACTGGAGTGGAGCATTGTAGGTGAACTGTAGTTGCAGTGACTAAGACACTGGAGTGGATGTGTTGTAGGTGAACTGTAGTTGCAGTGAGAAGGACACTGGAGTGGAGCATTGTAGGTGAATTGCAGTGTCAGTGACAAGGACGCAGGAGCACATACATAGTAGGTGTATGGTAGTGGCAGCAAAAAAGACTGTTGTGGAGCATTGTAGGTGAATTATTAGTGGAAGACAAAAGGAATCTGGAGTGAAGCAAAGTAGGTGCTAACGGTACATGAGGAATGTTAATATTGCTGAAAGATAAGGAATGTAGTATTTTATACCATAAAACCCACTAATGGTGCTCTTTATAAATAAGTGACCTTGAGGCAGAAGCCAAATCTCTTGTCACACGAGCATGATGAGAAACACATTGTAAAAGATTACAAAGGGACTAAAATACTGAGCTGGCATAAATGGCATAATACTAAACTCGGAAAAGCACAGAAGGAGTGCAAAAATGAGTTGAATAGAACACTGTTCAGGCCAATCATGTAATGGGCCTGTATTTTAAAGTGGGCAACAACTTAGAGATAACCAGCCAGTGTGATTCAGTTTTAAAAAAGAACCATTTTTACTAGGTTTATTTCAGAAAATGCTCATTTAAAGGGAAATAATTAAGAAGAAGATTGGGAGCTATCGAAATTAAATTCTTGATTTGGTTCTTTTTAAAGTGCAGTAACACCAATTGCTGTAGAAAGTTGTTGAATTCATTGAAATCTGATCACAGGTTTGAACATTTCATTCTTCAGCAGTCAATCAAATGAGTATTGTTGACTTGGGTAACCAATAAACATCTGCTACCAGCCCCAGAAAACCATTCTGATCATTTTGATGGTGAAAGCGTGCTTTGTCAATTATATTACCTTTTATTTGAGGCCAGTGAACAGATTCTTGAGCCATTATTTTAAACCTGCAGATTCCCGTTATGTGGGTCCATTACAGGCCAAAAAACAGCATCAATCACATCTGCTCATCCAAAGATGTTGGATACTGGAATATGAGTGGGGCTTTCTAGGAGGCATCTCATCAGGAAAAAACAGTCTACACCAGAGTTAAATAAGTTCTTCACCTCGGCTGGAGTTCTGCGTGAAACAAGAGGACCCATCCAAGGCCATTCCTGAAAGACCATCAGACTGAGATCTGCAGCTGTATCACTCTACCAGGGGAGATTGAGCAACCTGTGGTTCAAACAAATTCATTGCTGATTGCTGTGGAATAGGTTAGTTTTACCTGCCTGCCACCCAAAAAATTGGCAAGGCTGATTGCAAGAAAATATTGATATTTTTGTGCTGAGTTGTACTGATTATCAGCCCCTAATTTTGCCTAGAGATCAGGTTTGCCTTCCAGATACACAAGAGGCGGCCCCAAGCATGTCTCGTCATTAAAATGAAAAAGGCCTCAGGCAACTGGGTCCCAGTGCCCATAGGGTCTCAGGAAGGGGGGGCGCATGCCCCCTACCCGTAAACTAGAAAACAGCCCCAGGCAATGGGATCCTCAAGAACCATACAGGCTTGGGGAGGCAGAAGCCGCTTATTTATTATTCACAGCTCCTTGAAAGAGCACCCCAACATGCTCTGCAAGGGATTTTTAAGCATCATTTTTACAGCTCGGTGGTGCTCCTAGAAGGCCCAGGGGAACCGTCAACCATTTAACTATAACTTGAGCCATAAAGTAACTATAACTCCCTTGTCATGCACTGCACATGACCTCACATATTACAACACTCATGACATGTTCTATGAGATGATTGATAACATCATTGCAACATCTGAAATGACATCATTGATGACAACACTGTGAATAGCAGGAGGATGCGTTATAATTACTGTAGTGGATGAGTTACGGTTACTTGAGATAACTATAACTGTTGAATTTCAGTGTTTTCTTTTAGTTTAAAACATTAAATTGTCACTGAAATGTTCAACTAAGTATAGCGTTGCTTTACCTAAATATATATATATATGTATATATATGTATATTGTTAGACCTATTAGCTTTAGAGTGGTCTTCCCCAAAACGTTTTGCCTTCCTCCTCCATATTTGCTGGCCTCGAGTTTGTTGGGCTTAGGATTGTGTGCACCTTTCCACTGCTAACCAGTGCTAAGGTGCATGTGCTCACTCCTTAAAACCTGATAACATTAGCTTATCCCCATTAGCATATTTACTATACTTCTAGGCCCCTAGTACATTTTTACTACATGGACCCAGGGCCTTTAATTTAAATGCTACTAGTGAGCCTGCAGCACTGATTGTGCTGCCCATTAAGTAGCCCCTTTAAGCATCTCAGGCCTGCCATTGCAGTTTTAAACTTTTCCTTTTGCCAGATCCAAACCTTCCTCTTAATACAAATTGATCTGCCCTAGTGTAGGCACGAAACAGCCCACTGGGAAGGGTACAATGTATTTAAAAAGTAGGGCATGTCATTTTAAGTTTCACATGTCCTGATAGTGAAAAACTCTTACATTTGTTTATCACTACTTAAAGGCCTACCTCTTCCATGGGAAATCATTGAGGTCACCTCTTACATTTAATAAGCTCTAATTTCCAAATGGGAGCAGGTACCCAGGTCATGTTTGGTATCTTTGGAATTGTAATGAGAAATCATATCTTATGGTAAAGACGCCTCTTTTAGAAAGTTGGCATTTTCCGGCCTTAGCCATTTGTCCCTGCAGCCTGCTCTGAGTCACATGACTGGCTGTAGCTGACAGATGGGCTTTATGTATTACTCCTAGACACCCACACATAAGAGAGCTTAGTTGTGCCTAGA